>NC_054888.1:11427007-12700673 GCF_018320785.1 Cheilinus undulatus | reverse complement strand
CCTGCAGACTCAGGGTGCAAAAGTGTCAGCTCGAACCATACGTCGTCATCTGAATGAGATGAAGCGCTATGGCAGGAGACCGAGGAGAACCCCACTGCTGACAAAGAGACATAAACAAGCCAGACTGGAGTTTGCAAAAATGTACCTGAGTAAGCCTCAATCCTTCTGGGAGAATATTTTGTGGACAGATGAGACTAAGGTAGAGCTTTTTGGAAAAGCACATCATTCTACTGTTTACAGAAAACAGAATGAGGCCTACAAAGAAAAGAACACAGTACCTACAGTCAAACATGGTGGAGGTTCAAGGATGTTTTGGGGTCATTTTGTTGCCTCTGGCACTGGATGCCTTGACTGTGCGCAAGGAATCATGAAATCTGGAGACTATCAAAAAATTTTGGGCCGCAATGTAGGGCCTAGTGTCAGAAAGCTGGGTCTGCATCAGAGGTCATGGGTGTTCCAGCAGGACAACGACCCCAAACATACCCCAAAAAGCACCAAGAAATGGTTGGAGACAAAGCGCTGGAGAGTTGAAGTGGTTAGCAATGAGTCTGGATTTAAATACCATTGAACACCTAAAACTGCTGTTGCAAGAAGCACCCTTCAAATCTGAGAGACCTGGAGCAGTTTGCAAAAGAAGAGTGGTCCAAAATTCCAGTTGAGAGGTGTAAGAAGCTTGTTTATGGTTATAGGAAGTGAATGGTTTCAGTTATTTTTTCCCAGGGGTGTGCAACCAAATATTAAGTTGAGGGAGCCAAAAATTTTGTCCAGCCATTTTTTGAGTTTTGTGTAAAATTATGTCAATTTTGTCTTTTTTCTTCTGTTTTTTTGTGTTTCTCCAATGCACATAAAGGCAATAAACACATGTATACCAAAAATATTTCTAATTGCAACAATTTCTGGGAGAAATGGTGTATTTTCTTGAAAAAATCCAGGGGTGCCAATTCTTTCATCCATGACTGTATATATAATTGGCCAAGTCAGAGTGAATTGCAGGGGAAGAAGGGGCGTCTTGCTGCAGTCTTTGATAACCGATAGTCATTATTATTAGCTTAAACATCCTGATATTTCTAGTGTTATCCTCACTTAATTCGGGAATAATTCAATTATAGGTTATCTTATTCATGTCATTAGCAGTAATACTGACAGTATTTTTTAGTTGTATGACTTCCAGTTGAATTATAATGCTGGTAATTTGGTCATCATCAGTAACACTATAACTAGACAGTGCATTGAAAACTCAGGTTTGAAAACAGATACACTTTAAGGTGGATGTAAAGCTTCAATAATTAGCAAAGTAAGCTTTCTTATAGCAAGCAAACAGACATGATTATCAACAAGCTACTTATCTAGCCAGTAACAAACAAAGTCAAAGCATCTGAAAGCCAGAGAGCTAGTATCTGGAGGTAAATGAGATTTTAAAAAAGAGGCTAAATAAGTTTAAAAAGTGTACTTACTTGCCTAAGTTGGCATAATTGCAACTCAAAAGAGTTTAAACAGTTCCTTATGTCTGCTGCTTGAAATTAGCTTAGTTTTACCTTAGTTAGCCATGTCATTTTCACAGCATTTTCAGTTACCACCCTCTAGTGCAAAATAGTAAACATTCTAGGAGAGAATAATATGTGGTTATTTTAAACCCTCTGGTATCCCTACAAATTGCTGCCTCATTTTCTTCCTGGTGTGCATAAATGCACAGGGAGGTTATTACTGTAAATAAAAAAGATATATTAATTTATTTTTAATTGTTTTATTTTTTTCTTGCTTCATCAACTTGTGCCATTAACAAAAACACCAGACACTCAATAACTGTCATATCTTTTAACTCTTTAAATGCCATGTTTGTAACGTAAACAAGTTTTTTGATGAAAAAACACACAAATTGATTTTTTTCAAGACACTACACTGTAAGTGATTAACTTATTTGTGGATGACTGCAGCCTGGCATATGTTATTGATTAGTAGCAACATTGATTAAAATGCATTATTAGTTTTTTTGTGAGGTCAATTATTCTAAAATACTCACGTTTTTCACCCTTCTGTGCATAAATGCACACCTTTAAATCATGCTATGAAATATCATACATTTCAAAAATGTTTTACTGTTAATGAATTACATTTTTCTCATATAAGGTCAGCCCTAATCATAAATGTCAAATACTTATTCATTTTAATTTTTTTAACCCTTTTAAATGCCATGTTTTATTAATGATGTGACAGCATTTTTAGATGCAAAGTACACAAAAAAGGATTTTTGCAGGTTACTACATGAAAATTATATAACTGATTTTTTTGATTATTGCAGCCTGGCATATGTCATTGATCTGCACATAAACAAAACTGCAGAGAGTTAGTGAGAAGTGGAGCAGTGGGCAGTATAACACTGAAATCTGGTGGAAAAAAAAAACATGTATTTCCTGCCCTCGACCATATATGGTAAAAGTGACGCCACAGGGTAAAAAATGGTCGAGGTACAAATGTTAAGCCCCAACTCTCAAATGTAGCCCAGACACCAGAAAATGCATGATTCACGCTTTAATGGTGTATGGATTAAAAAAAAAAAAAAAAAAAAAAAAAAAAAGTGGTTTGAATGGGTTTCAATGGGGACTTATTGCACACCAGGGATATTAACGCTAAAAAGAGGTTTACTCTATTTATTATGGGCTGATTGTTGTGGCTGGGACAGAATTTGAAAATTGTGCAAAAATGAACAAAAACTACAATACATGATAATATTAATTGGGAAAGAGGGCAGAGCTATTTCAAAAAATAACAACAGAGTGTGCATTTTAGGCTCAAGGGGTACCAGATGGTTAATACTTACAGCAGTATTAGCAGCCTTTTTAGAATTTTAAATTACTATTTTATAAGGTAATTTGGTAAAAGAGTAATTTTCTATTTTAAGTTTGGCTGAATAAACAAATGTAAAATATAAAAAGGTGACTGTTGCTGCAATAATGCTTAAAATTAATCAGATACAACCAAGATAGCAGAGAAGTAAAACAATGTTAGCAGCCAGACAGAGACAACAGCACCAAAAATATTTTCAACAGGTGTCTAAATACATATAAAGACATAAAAAAGTTTAAGTGACAGCAAAATTATACTTACATTCATGTATGGGAGGAAACAGGGCTCAAATGTAGGTTAAATTTGCTGCTGCGTCGACTGGTTATGTTTTCTTATGGCTAATTGTTAGCTACGATATTAGCCCGTCAATTACTAGCTTGGTCTTTGGTTTCAAGGTCATTATTTGTCGAATAAAAACGTGTAATACTGCTTTAAACAGCTTCTTCTCTCAATAAAAGTACTTAAAGTGGCACACGAGTTAAATATCGATTATTTAAAGGTGTTTATGTAGATAATTTGATCCAAATTTTCAACCGGAGTAAAAATTAACAGGTGCAAATAGAACCCTTCATTATGGCTGCGTTCCATTTAGTATTTTAGCGTTCCATGTCAGCGAGTTTCCATTCACAACAGCGCAGCTACTTCAATGGCTAAACTAAATGGAATGCAGCCATTCACAATCCCCCCTTTGTCAAGCCAAAATGTCTTAAAACGTAATTTAATGGGAAACTAGAGTGGGAATTTTCATGTTTTAGTGGCATAAAGATGCTAAGTAAGTAAATGAATGAGGTAATTAGGGAACCTATAGTTACATACGTACATTTAATGATAAAATTCACATGAATAAATGTTCAATATTTGATTATTTTTTTAGAAGTACTTAACTGGCTGTCTCAATACCTAAGGGTTTATTTCTCACAGTGAAAACATAATCCTCATTCGTCTGGACTGTGAAACATTTAACTGCCAAGCATGAAAACCCCCGCTGGAGAATATGGATCAAAAAAGATCAGAAATAACTGAAACAGAGCCAAACCATGAAAGGCTTTAAAATAAATCAAAACATTAAAATAAATTAAACTAAGAGGGAGTCTAAAACTGAAGTGTAATAGAAGCCTGAGTGATTCACAAAATACCATGTCTTGTCCTAAAAATCATTTACACAACTCCTGACTACATGTATTCTTGTTGCAGACTCATTCTTGCATCATCTAGGGTCTGCATCCATCCAGGGCTTTCTTTGTTGGTTTTCACATCCTCTCTCCTGCTCTCTCATCTTCCTTTTTCTCCTGCGTGCTCCTCAGCAAAAGAGAAATGCTTAAAAACAACAACAACAACACCTTGGAGGACTGGCATCAGAGTGTTTTAGGTACCTGACAGCTCCCTAATGATTCCCTTTTTGCCTTTATCCTCTGCCGTCGTCTGTGAGCAAGTAATTATGGCCCAACACAGCATGGATGAGTGTTACAGTGGGAACACAATCGTCTACTGTGTGGTAGAAAAAGTCGCACTTTAGATTAATCTCAGCTGTGTGCATGCTAAGGCATAAAAACAGCAAGATGGAAAGGGATAAAAATACACCGTGATCAAAGAAAACAGCATGATTGTTTGAATTTTGCTGTTTTATTTGGCTTTTTTTATTTTCTGTTAGAAAGAGACACTCAATAAAAAATAAATAACTTCCTTGGAAAATATCTTTGTATTGCACTGTCAGTTTTAGCCAAAGGATGCTTTCTTTTTTTCAACTTTAATTCTCTGCTCAGCCTCTGCACACATAACATACACAAAAAACACATTCAGAGCCATACAAAAACACATAATTTACCATTCATTATCCCTGACTGTAGACCTGTAGCTGAACTCTCAGCCCAGTCTAATAAGCAGCCCTGTTGGGCGTATAAACCAATACTTTATTTCCACTCGGGGTGACTCCAGATCTTATTGATGCACCCAAAGCTGGGCTTTAATTAAACCTGTGTGCCTTCGATGACCTGTTGAGCTCCGATATTAAATGGGATGCAGCGGTGGAAAGGAAAAGTGCACAACCGTTTACACAAAACTGTGCAGAAAAATCATGAAATGTAATCAAAGTTTGCATGAAAATGTGCAGATTTGGGCTATATAAGGGTTCAGAATCCCAAATCTGTGCAACAGGCGGAGCAGGGAATGTTTCATTTGACAAGAAGGTGCAAAAAGTCTCAAGTATAGAAGTATAAAAATGGCAGTGCCAAAGCTTTCTAGGGCCAAAGCTCTTGACTATTTACTATAATAATACGGACAGCACACCACAAACTCCTTTTGTGGTACAAGTGAAGCAGAAATACTTCCTCCGACAGGATCTGACATACAGTGCATGTCTGCCAAGAGATCTGGCTAAGTTTGGTACTGTAAACCCATCCAACCTTGCTCATAATGATGGGAATTCCATCTCTTTTTAGGGAGCTGGGTCATTTTGACTTAGTACAAAAGCCTGTCTTTCAGCTCCCAAACATCTCTTTAGTTGGTACCATTAGCTATTTATGCCTTTTTAAATAACAAATAGAGGAAAACAGACAACTAGCTCTCAAATGGGAGCCAGCTCCTGTCCTTCACATAAAAGAGCTGGCTCTTAGAACCAACTCGTTTGTAAACACCTCTCTTATCTTGAACTTTGTTCAAATCAACATAACCCAACAAGGTTTAATTGCCAATAGTATTTCTTGTAAATCATGTATACGTAAAAATGGGAAAGAAAAGCTTCTTTCTCTTTCCACAACTGCCTAACCTGACACACCAGATAGATGTTCATACATCATTTGCATGGATATATTTCACATCCGTCCGGGAAAGCTCCCATAGAAAGCGTTAGGGAAGGGAAGGACTTCTCAAAAAATTCTCCAGAAGGTAATCGGAGAAATGTTTTGTCTGTCGCATTCATGACAGGCCAACCAGAGCGACAAGAAAAAATGATGTTGTACACGTGCGCTACTCTTGAGCTGACAGGCTACCACTGCTACAGATTGTTAATAGCGGAGCTTCCTGATGAATAAAATTGATACCAAGGCCAGTCAGGAGGCATGCAAAAACATCTCGAAGACAAGCTTTCAGTGTGGCTCTATGTTCTTGTTTTTGAAAAGAAATGTGATCCAATTCTGATTGAATTGATGCTTTCCTACAGCTACATTCAAGCTAATAGCTAACAGGGCAGCAGCCATTGAATACACCGGCATACCCCACCCATGTTGAAGCAGACGAGGTTTTAGGCCTTGTCTACATGTAGGTTTTTTTTTTGTTTTGTTTTGTTTTTTAAAGATTTATTTTTTGGGCCTTTTTCCCTTCACTTGGAGAGGACAGGACAGTAGATAGTATAGGACAGTGATTCCCAACCTGTGGGCCGTGGCCCAGGTATTGCAAGTGGGCCGCCAAATCATTTCCAAAATAGTATGATTTTTGTGGTGTGTGTGTGTGTGTGGAGGGGTGTAATTATGTAAAAATAAAAATATACAGAATAGTGTTTTAAATGTTAAAGCTCCGCTACATTTGAAAAATGTTCAAATATTCTTTTCATTATTTTGTTTTGTTTTTCCTTCAAGTATTAGACATGTGACAAGCAGATGAGAGATAGGAACTTCTGTTGTTATCTAGAGTTTATTGTGTGGACAGCTCCTTGAAAACTGTAATACTGAAGGTGTTGCAACATGTTAAAGATGTTGGATGTCTTGGAAGACTAGCTTCTGTACATGGGGCGTGACCTAACCACTATAGGACATCTGCAGCCTCAGCAGATACTTTGAAAGAGATTTTTACGTGCATTTTGGCCTATTTTGCACACGCTAACAGTCACCTTTCTGTAAAACTCACAGTGCAGGTTGGCCCACTGTTGACATGGCTTGTTCTTTTTTGTGTTGTCATGTGAAAGGAGGTGCTTTTAAGAACATAGCATGTGTAGACAGGATTGAATATTTCCAAAACACCCGCCTACATGAGGCATATAGGCCTCAGTCCCAGCATGAACCTTTTTCCTACCCTTTAATCTTTATGAAAAAGCAAAATCTCTAAAAAACTACCTTTAAAAATGTATTAACAGACTCTAAAAATATGAAACACGTACAGTATTTGCTCCAGCGGCAGAGCTTTAATAAAAATAAACCCTCGGAGCCCTGCAGTGAAAGCTGCAAAATGCAACACCGTGAAACAAAATGCCAAAAGCTGAAAACAAGATAAGGGAACAATCTCAGAATTTGCATGTAATTTTGGCACTTCTTTGCAACAAAATTTCAACTTTAATAGTCCAGTGTGAGCCCAAACCCTGCTCAGAGTCACCTAAACGGCTCTGCAGACTGTTATAAGGACTAAAAACAAACACAGCTGTTCCCTGTGCACCTTTCTTGCTCTATATTGCCTCATATTCGGCCCTGTTGCTCCCCAGGAGCCACCCTCACACCAGCATGTCAATCAAACACCAGTGGCTCCCTCTGCTTTCTTGCAATCCCCCACACAGTTTTCAGCCCTGTTTTTCCCAGAACCTTCCTCTATCTCCTCATTCACCTTTATCTCCTGTCTTTCTCCCAAATTCACTTGGCCATTATTTGCGTTTTTTACCCCTTTCTCTTCTATCACTCTCCCTGCGAACACCTCATTATCCCTTATCTGCTTTGCTTATTCTCTCTCCCATCTCTCATTGCCTTTCTCCACCCCTAATCTCCACATTTTACTACCTCTCTGCATCTCCTTTTTTTATTTCCCTGACCTCAATCAAACCCTGCATTGTGTCCCTAACCAGGTGTGCTAAAACTGGCCGCAGCAGAGGAATCAAACAGCACAGAAGCACATTGTTTTAGACGAGTACTCTGTGTACAATGAGGCCATTGGATCAGAAATGATATTATAATGTGGCATTGAAATAGCTGCACCATTAGCACAGCCGAGTGCATTTGTAGATAAGGGCACTAGATAGCGAGGGGCTCCGGCTGGAGTGCTCTGCAGGGCGGTATCTTCATTTACATTAAGCGTATTCATCTTCAGCAATAGGTGCAAATTGCTTTTGTGGAATCGGGCCTGAATCTCATGAGCCAGCACTTATCAGCTCTCCTTGAAACTCACCACCTGGTGCCAGTTCTCACTCAAAATCACTTTTAGTGCATATAAAACAGGATATTTTTGCTTGATTGTGTCATTTCAATGAGTGCTCGGTGATTAAAAGCCACTTTTAAAGGGATTTTTGTGACAGAAGCTGCCTTAGGGCTGCAGCGAATGATTATTTTGATTAACATTTAATTAAGTTCAGTCAATAAAACGTCCCACAGTGCGAGTTGACGTCTTTAAACAGGTTTTTTTTTTTAAGCAACAGTGTAAACCCTAAAGGTATTCAGTTTACAATCATATAAAGCAGAAAAAACCTAATTGAGGTGATAACGCCTCTACAGGGGATTAACTGCAAAATGAAAACAGCACATAAAGGACTCAAATTACTAAATCACAACTGCAGAAATGCTTAAAGTTGAATCATATCAAATAACTAAGGCAGCATTTAAGCAGGAATCAGAGCTTTAATGTGGAATGGAGTTTTTAAAACTTTATTGATACGTATTCAACTCCAAGGCCCAGGACTTCATCAAGGGGTCATAAAATTAATTAGCAGAGTCTAAAAATGTTATAACAACCTCAACTGGCTTGTAATTTTAGTCATGTCAAGCTAGCTCAGATCCTTCCCACTTAAATATTTGAGCAGGGGATAACAGCATTAGTCTTATCATTACTCACCTCATTCTATCCTTTATGATGTCTGAATTCGAGGTAGGACTTCCAGTTTTCTAGATGCTAGTCCAAATGAATACAGCAATTCAGAGATTAAAATGTGTAAAAGTCATCTATGAACTGCAAATGTGATTATTCCTCTGCCTCCTACTATAAGGTAATGGAAGACAACATAAATAAAAGGCCTTAAATATAGTAAATTAGCATTTTTACCCAACTTCATTAGCACTGTGATTTAATTCAAAAAGTGAAACAACCATATATTCTGTATTGTATTGACAGGTGGGTTTTGTTGCCCAGGCATGTCCTATTACATTGATTATTCAAACAATAAATAGCCTCGAATGCCTACACTCAGTTTCGGATTTTTGGTTTTGGCTGTGTAGACTGCATTCATAGTTAGAGGTATAATCAACATGAAAACTGGCTATGGCTGAAAACCAAGCAATTGTGATGCAGAGAGAAGATGGAGAATCAGTCAGAGCCATTGCACTAACATTTGCCATAGCTAGAACAACCATTAAGAATGTCATGAAGAAGGAAGGAACTACTGGTGTACTCAGTAACAGATGTCTAACGAGTACCCAAGAAATAGGGCAACAGCCGACAGCAGAAGCTTTGCAAGAGCTGTAAAGAAAGACCCTAAAACAACTTTAAGTGACATAAGCAACAACCTCCAGAGGGCAGGAGTAAAGGTATCACCATCTACTGTTCATACGAGTATATGTATTACCATCCACTGTTCATACAAGTGGAGGCATTACCATTTACTGTTCATACAAATGGAGGTATCCCCATCTACTGTTCATACAAATGGAGGTATCCCCATCTACTGTTCATACGAGTGAAGGTATTACCATCTACTGTTCATACAAGTGAAGGTATCACCATCTACTGTTCATACAAGTGAAGGTATCACCATCTATTGTTCATACAAATGGAGGTATCCCAATCTACTGTTCATACGATTGAAGGTATTACCATCTACCGTTCACACGAGTAAAGGTATCACCGTCTACTGTTCAAACAAATGAAGGAATTACCATCGACTGTTAATGACATCAGCAACAACCTCCAGAGGGCAGGAGTGAAGGTATCACCATCTATTGTTCATACAATTGAAGGTTTTACCATCTACTGTTCAAACAAGTGAAGGAATTACCATCTACTGTTAGTGACAACAGCAACAACCTCCATAGGGCCGGAGTAAAGGTATCACCATCTACTGTTCATACAAGTGAAGGTTTTACCATCTACTGTTCATACGAGTGAAGGTATTACCATCTACTGTTCATTCAAATGGAGGTATCACCATCTACTGGTAATTTGTGTGAAGGTATCACCATCTACTATTCATACTAGTTAAGGTATTACCATTTACTGTTCATACAAATGGAAGTATCACCATCTACTATTCATATGAGTGAAGGTATCACCATCTACTGTTCATTTGAGTGAAGGTATCACCATCTACTGTTCATATGAGTGAAGGTCTCACCATCTACAGCTAATTTGTGTGAAGGTATCACCATCTTCTGTTCACAGAAGACTTAATAAAGTACAGAGGCTACACCAAAAATTTAATGGACTGATGAGATGAAGATGAATCTACTAAAGTCTAGAGAAAGAAAGGATCTGCCCATGATCCCAAACATACAAGCTCATCTGTCTAACACAGTGGAGGTAATGTCATGGCTTGTGCTTGCATGGCTTCTTCTGGGATGGGCTAGTTAATCTTCATTGATGATTTAACACATGATGGCAGCAGCAAAATGAACTCAGAAGTCTACAGAAACATTTTATCTGCCAATTTAAAGAAAGATACTACCAAATTGATTGGGAGGTCCTTCATCATTCAGCAAGATAATGACCCAAAACACACTGTCAAAACAACAAAGAAGTTCATCAGGGGCAAGAAGTGGAAGGTTTAAGACTGGCCGAGTCAATCTCAAGATAGGCTCATATGTGAACGACTTATCCTTGGTCGCTTACCCCGCAAGGTCTGTTCAGTTCATCATAGTACATAGTACATCACTGTTTAAATTCAGTACTCCTCTAAACTTGTTTCCCTTCATCTGGCTAGACAACGCTAATGCGAGAAGTTTGTCAGGACTAAGAAATTTGTGATATTGATTACTGCCATACAAGGTAAATCAGTTAACCTGTGGTAAAAATCACTTTTTTTGTAAAGTGTAGGGATCATACTCAATATTTGAAGAAACTTTCTGTTGATAATAGTAGCATAAAGGTCCATTTAGCACTCTTAAGTACAAACTTACCTGCGTTCCCATTTCCTCCTAATGGTTGTCCCCTACTTCCTGACCCATATTTATTGCAAAGAACCTATTCTGTTGTCTGTTGGGGCATAAAAATGTTTCAACCTGCAGTAACATAGGAAAACACCACGCGTAATGGTTTCGAAGAGGTGATACTGTAACCACTAGCTCATTTAGCCTGCTAGCTAAGCTAACAAGTCAACTGTGGGTGTTCTGGTGCGCATAAATCAGTAATGACTAGCAGAGCTTACAATAGGCTACTCTGCCAGCTAATAACTAATGCTAAATATAATATAAAAACAAATGGCTAATGTAATGTTAGCAACTATTTAAGAGTCTCTCCTCCCGTGGGCTAGCTTAGTACTGTTCAATCATTTACTACTATATTTAATTGTCATTATCCTCTACGTTTATCATGTCACGCTGACTTTAATGTCTTTCATCAACGAACATTTGTGCATGCAGGGCTTAGCAGCAAAATGACAGTGGGGGGCCCAGAGGGGGTTCCCTCTGTCATTGCAAACTTTGCATATTTTGAGCCAATGTTCCTGTTTGAATTTTATCAGCCTTCCAAGGTTCCCTCCTGGCTGGGGGCTCCGAGCTGTTCCCTGCCTTGCCTGTTGGCAAGTCCCACCTCCATGTGTATGTTCTGAAGTCTATTTAATCCATCAGTGTGCGTCATTTAGTGATTGCTCTGTAGCTCTCAACCCCTCTAGCCCTCTTGGTCATCAACATGCTTCAACTTTCCCCCTCTCTCCCCTTTGCTTTGTTACATAATGAGTCAGTACACCGCCTCCATTCAAGGGTGAAAGCTTGGTGTTAAAAACCTGGCTGATTCCCTCCTGAGCTACAATTTGTTGCTCAGGTCAGAATCTCATTCAAGCCCAGAACATCCAAAAAAACAAAAAAACAAAAAAAAGAAAAGAAAAGACGTCATTCAGCTCAGACACACAGCAAGACTTTAAGTGTCACTGGTGCCCAAGTGTGTCTAACTCTGAAGGCTATTTATGTCCAAGGGGATTACTGGTGCTGCACTGCCCTCTGCTGGAATAAACAAGCAACTGCGCAGCTTTTTCCTTTCCTATGAGGGTTGTTTGTCTTCTTCACTGTCTGTTTTAATGGCACAGGAAGAGAAGAGTGGCTTCCTGCAGTGACCAGATGCCTGCAGTATGCATTGTTGTTGCTTTTAAAGAGATGTCATTTGAGAAGTGATTAACGATAAGAACTCAGTATGGAGGAGAGCAGATGTAGAGGAAACGTTTTTGAGCAAGTGTGGGAGATATTTGGGTCAAAAATGTAGAAAATGTGGCAGGTTTTCTTACTCATATTCACTTTCTGACTCATTTTAAATAGTGGGAAGACAAGGTAAATAGGTGATATTGTTGCAAAAAAGGACAAGTTAGCTTCACATTTGAGAAAAAAGATGAGAGAGGTGTAATTTTTTTGCACATTTTTGGATCAGAACATGCAAAAGAGATCTTTAGACATGTAATAGGCTATATAGTTTTTATTTAACAGGTAATTTAAGTGAGGTAGGGTTTGTTAGAATTAACCCTTTAATTTACTGCCTTGACCTGTGACTCAAATGTCATGTAAACACATGAAACACTGAATTTAGCAACGCTAGGCACAAATTAAGTGTTTAATGTATTTTTGTACAACTAGCAATAACCAATATTGTGCAAAAACACCGAGTCTCTGAAGAAGGGAAAATCAACACGAAATCCAAAATGATAAAAAGAGAGAAAAGATGTGCAGATTATGCAGTTTTATAAAGACATTTCCTGTATTTATTGCTTTGATAATGGTGGTGGGTCCTGTTTTTGCACATTCAAATTTATATGACCTTATCCCAAAATGCTAATACAGGCCCTAGTTCCAAAAAAGTTGATACACGATTTAAAATGTGAATAAAAACAGAACACCCAGTTTAATACAGCACAAAGACAAGACAACTGATAATCTTTGAGGCTTTATGGAAAAATTAATACATCTTGAATTTGATGCCTGCAGCATCCTCCAAAAAAGTTGGGACAAGGGCAATAAAAAAGGTGGGGAATGCTTAAAAATACCTGGCACTAGACTATCCAGATTGATATCGATGCAACGTTTAAAACTCAGCATCTGTGATTGTGTGAAGGCACATACAGGTTTAGGAACAACATATGTTTCATCCAGACAAATCATTTTTTCACAAATGTACCGGCTTATCTAAGCTAGACAACACCAAGCCATATTCTGCATGGGTTACAACATCATGGCTTCACTATCAAAGAGGGCAGGGGCTCTTAACTGAACTGTTGGGCTACTTCAGATGGGCATCAAGGAAGACTGGGAAAGAATTCCACCTTAAATATATCCAATAAATTCAGTTTCAAGGCGCTTACAGAGTGTTGTTAGAAGAAAAGGTGATGTAACACAGTGGTGAACATGACCATGTACCAACTTTTTTGGAAAATGTTGCAGGTATCAAATTTAACATTTGTGTATATTAAAAAATATTGAAGGTTATCATTAAAAAAACATAAAATATATCTTTGTGCTGTTTCTAGTTGAATAAAAGATGTGCAAATCACTGTTTTCTGTTTTTATTCACAATTTAAAGTCTCAGCTTTTTTTGGAATTGGGGATTCGGAGTCCGCATCAGACTTCATGTGCACTATCACACCACTCCAAACGAACCGGACTATCCACGAAAACGGACCAGAGTTCGTTTAAAGTGGGCCAAACAGCTCTGGTATGAATGCTCCCAGAATCAGCCTTTGTTGTGTAATACACTTTGTTACTTCAGTGTAAGGTAAGAGCCGAGTAAAGTGAGAGTTTGAAACTTGGTGTCAACTTGACATGTTTTCCACAAAAAAAATGTGATTTCTCTAGACACTCAGGCTCTGCACCTACATTTGCACAACAATGCCAATGATACTTGATTGCAGCAGAGGGAGAGATACCAATTTTTTCAGTGACAAAATCCACAATGCAGACTCGTTTAGTTATCCTCGAGCTTTTGTGACATTTTTCTAATTTGGTCTACTCTCAAAACTTCTTAAATTAAAACCACTGATTTTTAGAGGGGAGTAAATTAAAGCACTTCATCACAGAAAACCCTCCTGGAGAGAGAAACAGATAGATTTTTAAGTGTGATGAGGAGGGGGATTGATGGTTAAAAGTGCCTGCTTTAGGACATGTGCAGCCCACGTCCTGCAGGACAAAGCAACAAACTCCAGCTCTAGTGTCATGATCATTCACCAAAATGAAGCCGATCTGTGCAGAGCAGTAATGAGGCAGCAGCACATTACTGCAATGTTCCTGTTTGGTGGCGATGCAGCCTGAAGGAGCTGAGAACAGATGTTTGACAAGGTCTTTTTCAGGAAGTAGATTCTGGTGCTTGTATTTTAATTGTGACATATAAAAATCATAAATTTACTCTAAAATCTCACACATTTTGTCAGTAAATTTAAATTCTCAGGTGTAATGTCAAAGAGTGTGATTAAATTCTGCAGCTATCCATCATTTTTCAGCTCTTGTTCTTGCTTATTTTCATCATTTTACAGTGAAAGTCAAAGTCTTTCCTCCAGGCTCTTTGATTTGTATTAGCGACACATGACTGCAGCAGTGTGTGATGTGAAAGACGGGCTTTGCTTTATTATTCTAATGTGTCCAATCAGGCTGGATTTCTCAGAACTCTGTGCCAGAGAAGTGATGATATGATGTAGTGGATCTTTCTCCAAAATCTGACAACTTGTCAAACAGTCACATTAACAACTCTATTTTCCTGTTTCAATCTCCAGCTTTGATTCATCTTCACTTCCTGATCACCATCCCTGCATGAGATATGAAACTTGTTTCAGATTTTCTAATAGTAGTATAACAGCAGTGCCAACATCATACTAGAAACAGCTGCAGCTTCTCCATAGAAACAAGAGAAAGTAGTTCTAAATGGAGCTAACTCTGTTTGCTCCACAGGCCATTTGTTTCTCAGCTGAACATGTGGAGCTGTTTCATGAACTAAACTACAACAAGAAGGTGTTATTAGTTTAAAAACAATCAAATATATCAAACATTTGAAGCATTATTCAACAGCAGTTTCTTCAAAAAGAATACCCTCTAATTTGGAATGAATATATGTTAAACTAACTAGACATCATAGACTTTTTGCCACATTTTTTTCAGGGACTCACTGAAAAAGGCTGCAAAACCCACTTTTGGGTCCCGATCCTCCCATTGAAAACCAAGGCTCTATGCCATCTGATATTTTTGCAAAAGTTGAATCTAATTCTTTTTTCAATTTCTGCTTTATTTTAGTCTGGGGTACACAATGTAAGGTCTAGGTTTAAGATGATCAGCAAAGGAGTACCACCAGGATCAATTCTGGGTCCGCTTCTATTTCCATTGTATAACAATAGCATTGTAAAGTTAATCTTTACGCAGATGATACTATATTATATTGCTCAGCACCCTCACACAATTACGCTGTGTCTTAGCCACAGTCTGAATTTAATGCAATCCACCAAGCTCTAATGGATCTAATGGTCCTAAGGCAGAGCACTGACCATCTTAATGCCCCCTTGTACAAATTAAATAATGTAAAAATTGAATGAGTTCAAGATCTGTCTTTGAGATCTTACATTTGAATTCAATTCGGGAAACTAAGGCCGCAACTTGGTCTTCCGTACAGGTTAGTCCTGCCTGTCTATGAGAAACAGAAAGATGATTGTCCAGTTGACAATACTGCCAGTTTAAGGCTATGGAGTAATCCTCTTAATTAATTTACACTTAAGGAACATGGGTTTTCCACCATCAACTTTTTCTCCTTTTTTAAATAATGAATCATTTCTTAACTATTTGGGGAAATGTTTCCCAATATAAGACTTAAATATCTTGCTAATCTGACAAAATAAATCTGTTTGTCTAAATTAATCTCTTAATTATCTTGTTAATGAGAAAAACTGGCCAATTTTTTAAAAACAAATTAACACATTCGCTATATCTTTAAAACAGAAAATTTCTGATTTTCTTAATTAATGATACAACTATCTTGCTTATTCAGAAAACTTTTTTTCTAGAAATGACTTAACTATGTCTTTACTTTGCAAAACAATGGGTAAATTTCTTTTTGTCAATACACGACTCCAAAAATCTTCTTTTCCTTGACAAAACTCAGCTGTTTTTTTTCTTGTGGCTTTACTCTCTTATTATAAAATGAAATAGAGCTGTTAATTCATATTTACAACATAAACATCTCCTGTTTTAAAAAACAGAAAAGACTTTTTATATATTTTTTCTCAATTCTGAGATAATGATCTCCTCTATCAGATTTTTTTAAGGTGAAGCAATACACTTTACAGGCTGCATCCCAACCAACTTGTTTGCTTATTATTATTATTATTATTATTATTATTACTATTATTATTTCAAAGTTGAGTATACTTTTGCCTTATTTCTGCATCATTTGTGAAACATCTGGTAAAAGTTCAGTGTAAATAAGCATCAAAAGTGATAAAAAAAAAAGTAGTGGGTGTACACTTAAACATAGAGGAAACTGACTTTAAAATGAAACCAAACATGTCAGAGCAATCACTTCTTTTCTGGCTGTACCTTGGAAATAGAACAAATAAAAAATGGGGGGGGTTATATTTAAAACATTTTATTATGCGGTTATAAAATTCAAACAGGGTAGAAAAAATATTTTGCTTAAAGATAGAGTTCATGTAGAAGAGTCAGTGCTGTGCTGCAGATTTTGACTGGAATATGTTGGTTTTAAAGTGATATTTCATGTGTTTACTTCTGCTACACTCTCAGGTGCTCTGACCCAATATCGGCTGTTCCAGGTGTTGATGTAGTCAAACTTTCTTTCTCCTGAATCGTCCTACTGTTTCTCTTCCAATGCTTAATTGGGGCGATGGAGTGTTCCAAGTTTGACTTTTTTCTCTCCCACATTTGTTTTGGTACATTTAAAGTTGAACTTTTCGCTGTCTTCAGCTATTTTAAAAGAGGTGCAGCGGGGGAAAAAAGTGAGAATTTGCTGGAATAAGAGCAGTGCTGGCTCAGACCTCGGGGGCCGCCGGAGAGGCTGATTCCCGCCTCGGGAGAAATATCACTTTAAAATCAGGTACACAGTGTAAACAGCAGAACGCGTACAAAAATCTGTAGCCCTGTAGACAAATATATTTTTAAACTTTTACATTTTTGACAATAAATATGACAAGATGCTGCTGGCGTACGTACAGATATGACAGCTAGTTTCTTTTCTGGGGTTTAAAAATCACAAGTTACATCAGTCGAGACAATCATGTCTTAAATGATCTATTAACAATCTTTATGAAGTTTAAGACTTTTAAAATCATTCCCACAATGCACCTGTGAGGACTAGTTTCTTAAACTTTCTTTTTTAAGCTGCATCTTCTGTAAAAGTGGCATTTATCCTTTAAAAAATAACAAAATTAAAGCACTCAGCTGCGTGAAAAGCCACTTAAAACCTGTCTATGTTTCAATCTACATTCAAGTGCATCTCCGATATCTTTGCACCTTTTTTTAACACTACAAAATCAAAGGTATAAAACTTAAACAGTATAATATGGTCATTTTTAATGGCTGCGTGTGTACAAATCCGTTGTTCTGCGACAGACAAAGTTATAACGGACATATTTACATTATTTGACAAACAGAAAGTGTTTCAGTCACACAGAGTCCAGAAAATTAACACTGATGATAAAAGTAAAAAAATTAAGTTTCAGTTCAGAGTTCAGCATCAAACGTGCCTTTGTAGAGTGAAAACAGAACCTGATTCAAAGCAGGTTCAAAGTTTCTCACTGAAATGTGTCAGGCTCCGAGCAGGACTCCAGTTCCCATGATGCTCTGTGTCCGTAGTGTCTCGGCACTTGTAAGCTCCAGCACTTTCCTTGCCCTGGCTGTCTACACCCCGCTCACTTTAGACAGAAAGCACAAAGATGATTGGAGGAGCTCAATCTCAAGAAAAGCTTAAAAAATGATGTCATGAGTGTCGCCATTAGGCCGCGGCCTGTTCGCGACGGGTGGGAGAGGCTTCTTGTAAAACTCTGCGGGGAGGGAAAAAAAAAAGGTTCGGCTATGTTAGCAAACTACAGCCGTGGCAGCCTGGAATCAAAACACATGAATTAGAAGTGGGAGACAAGCAGAGAGGTGTTAGAGATGAGATGCTGCATGGAAACACAGACGAGCCTTTGAGTCGATTAAGATGTCAGCCACCATGAAGGGTCCAAACACATTCAAGCTCATTCCTGGTGAGACGCAGGAGAAGAGAGACAGTGATCGGGGTTGGGGGGAAGCTAATTAACAGTCGGCGCACATGTGAAGGCAGGCAGAGTTCAGTGTTCCCTCACAGCCGGTGCTTCAGCTATCAGTTTGGTTTTTATGGTGAAAAAGGCAAAGAAAATCTCAGTCTCAGTCCAGAGGAAACACTGAGTCAATGCCGTGATAGTCCGTACACAAAATGACAGAGTTAGTATGAAAATGAGCACTGATTCGGCTTTATGACAGAGGAAGACATGGGGTGAATCAAACAGTGAGAGATGAAGAAGAAACGGGCGTTACATGCATCTTTACCAGAGTGTTTCGTGTCCCCGAGTGGCTCGAGTTTTGGCAGCCTAGAAACTTTAGGAGTGGCCCATCCCACTAAAAAATCATAGAAGAAACAAGAACAATGTAGAAAAGGCTAAAAACGTGAAGGCGCACTGTCAGAATGGATCTGGTATTACTCTTTCAAAATAAATGGAATAAAAAAAGAAAGGGGGCAACAGAAGTCATGATGAAGCACTCTTATAAAAACTCTGTCCTATTCATGCACAATATACACATATTTATAGTCAAAAGAGATGTTTTACATAAGAATTACTTCTTTATGCAGTTGGCTAGTCAACTTCAATACCAATATAATCAAAACTGTGAGGAAAATATGGAGAATATGCAAAACTTCCTCATAAAACATATAAATACTTTGATTGCCACTAATCATCAGCAAAAAATGTAGGTAATATATATTTTAGGAGCAGAGATACTCCCGTTTATCTCCATAAGTACGGGAAAAATTCAGGTCAGATCTTGCAGAGTTTCAACAGATCTGATCTGTGATCGAATCTTAATCTTAAACTAGCCAACAATGTCTTTAGATTGATAGGCTGTTCTTAAACAATCCAAAATTTACAACTTATAGTCTTGCATTTAAGACTTTTTAGTACTTTTTAAAAGCCTCAAGTTTGGCTGAATAGATTTATTTAATACTTTTAAAGCCCTGCAGACACCCTGTATGGCTTTTCAAGATCATTTTAGTGATTCATGAGCAGAATTTCTTGCAAAGAAGTGTTGTTACAACAAAGAAATAATCTACCAAACACAAATTTCCTTACTTTTTGTGCTAAGTTTATTTACAAGTCTTAAAAATTAAGAAAAAGTTTAACAACCCTAATTTTATGTGTTTAAACTTCAAACAGGGTCCTACATCTCTCTGGATTTTACATAATCATGTTTGTAGATGCTCATCAGCTCAAGCAGAGAAATGAAAATTTGGCAGATTTGACTATCCTGGAACACAGACATAAAAACATTTTAGCCTCAAACCTTTAGCGTAACATCACAGGAAAATAAATGCTGTTTGAATGGGATCCATTACTAAACAAGCAAGTAAAATTCATTTCCTGTAACAGCATCATAATAACAGCCTGCACGGCAGGGAATTAATATATTGTTGAGTCCTTGAACAGCTCAAACACGACTTTAAATTAAGGCTGAAGTCTAATTTAAGATAATATGTGAGATTAGGGTCATGCATGTGAAGCTGCATAGTCTAACCTGGTGGAGGAGGAGGCGTGGGGCTCTCCATCGGCCCGTCTTCCGTCCTCAGAGGGTCCACTCTGTGCTTCCTCTTCAGGTGCAGCTTCCTCGTCTTCTTCTTGTCCTGCTCTCCTGTCGTTGCTGAAAAAACAAAGAAGGATTTAAATTAAACACTTTTTGACAAAACTTGAACATTTGTTCCAGTCTCTGGGTGTTAGTCAAATCATTTGCTTTCAGATGGGAAAACAGATTTAATATCTTATTTTCTATTTGTCTTTGAGCTCAGACTTGTTTCCACATATGGTGCAAAGCTGAAACACAAGCTGCGTGGAAAAATCCCCAGGCTGAGAATCAATTTTTAAACATCTTCAGAAAGCTGAATTTACTGTTTAAATATTTCAAAAGTACGCACTGTTATGTCATCTTATCAGCTGATCCTTAGCGCCTGAAACTGCAAGGGTTAAATTCTCACCTGTGCTGCCATTCTGTGCCGTTTGTCTCGTGTCGTCTTGCTCCTCATTCTCGTCTTCATCCTCTTCTTCATGTTCCATTTCTGCCATCTGCTGGTTGTTGCTTCGACCCTCTTGCAGCTCTTTTTGTCTTTTCCTCTCCTTTTCTCTGTCTTCATTCTAAAAGTGATATAAAAGCCAAAAAATTGGCAAATTTTCAGCTTTAAAAACATGTTGACCAGTGCCTGTTCAAGTAGCATCCACATACTTCACAGATGACGTTGCTGATTGGCTGAAAGGGGCTGGGCATGTTCTCATCGTCAGCTTCTTCTTCCTGGATTTGCCTGCCTTCACGTTCTGCCTCTTCTCGCTCCTGCCGTTCTCTACAAACAGGACAAGATTGTAGCCATTCGAAAAGTGATGATTCCTCCTTTTTAGGTGCAGTATCGTTGTCCTTACCTCTCCTCTCGTATCCTCCGCACCCTCTCCGCCCTCTCCTTCTTGTCCTGCTCCTCCAGAGCACGCTGCTCAGCCGTGTCCTTCTGCACACGCTCCGTTATGGCCTCATAGTCTTTGGCAATATTGTTCAGGAGCCACTTCAGCCCCTTCTTGATGGACTTGTCCACCTTTTTGCCGTAGCCTAGGACGGCAGAGCATGGCTCCTGCGATAGAAACAACAAATAAGCCGCATTAAAACACACAGCATGCGTTTATGATGTATTGTGGATTTAAAGAAGCCAGAATCATGCTTTAAAACAGAAAACTGCCCTTTTTCCTCTTTACATAGCTTCAACTGTGGTGAAAAAGCCAAACACTTAATGCCATCCAGCCAGCGTCCAACAACAGGTGCAGGAACACTTACGATCTGACACAGACACTTGTTCTCGTTAACAAGCTTCTCTAACGACAGGTTCTCAATGATGTCTGCCTCGGCCAGCGCTCCCTCCTGGTCCTGTTTGTTGGCAAGCCTGAGAGAAAGAAAAAAGGAGATACTGGAGTCTGCCACAGTGGATAGAAATCCCTCCACTGTGAATCTTTTTATCTAGTTCCAGAAAAGAAAAGCTGAAGTCATTCCAAGGGCAGTTATCACATCTCAATTTCTGTGAGGTGCAAAGTTCCATCAAGTAAAAAGTCTTTGGAAATCTTTCAGAGATGTGACTGCAGTGTGATTAAGGATATTTGATCAGAACAGTCTGTGCATCAACCTGTGGTTTGTGTTCTGAAAAATCTTCCTGCTTTGCATGAATTCATCAAAAATGTGACTGGACTAATGTCAGGACCCTTCATCACCTCCTTAATGACAAATCATGACTGAATTTTCTTTAATTTTTCAAGCATAACCAAACATTTGAACGAAAAAAAGAGCAGTTTAGATGGAGCAAAAAGATGGAGACATGTTCTTCAAAATAAAAGCACATCACAGACTATTTGCTACCTATGTTTATTCTAGGCACAGATCCACTGAAGAACGCTTGTGTGACCCCTTTTTGGTTTTGGACTTTTTCGTTCTAATCTTGATGTTTATGGCTTAGAGCTCACATAATCAAAAATCCTCCATCTTCAAATACTAGGATATTGTGGAAAAAGTCAAACTTCCAAAGTTTTCCTGAGCCTTCATTCTCTCACTCTGGTTCAGCACACACAACTGCAATCATGGAGAAGGCTGCTGACTTGACTTTCGTCCAGAAGACAATCACTGACACCCTTCACAAGGAGGGTAAGCCACAAAAGATCACTGCTGTATCAAAGCATATTCATGGAAAGTTAACATAAAGTTGGTAAGAAGAGGTGCACAACTACAGGGATGAGCTCAGCCTTCAGATGATGGTCCACAAAAAGCAGATAAAAAAGCAGATTAAAGAACTTCACAATGACTGAACTGAGGTTGGAGTCACACACAGACTAGTCCAGGAGATGAACTACAACTGTTACGTTTTTAGTGTCAAGCCAATCTTGAACTAGTGTCTAAAGTCTTGTTTACAGATGAAATTCAGTTTTGATTTAATTTGCAAATCACGATCCCAGAGTCTGGAGGAAGATCCAAGAAGCACATAATCCAATGTGCTTAAAAGTCCAGTGTTTTTTTTTAAAGATTTATTTTTGGCTTTTTTGCCTTTATTTGATAGGACAGTGGATAGAGTCGGAAACTGGGGAGAGACATGCAGGAAATAGTGCCACGGGCCAGATTCGAACCCGGGTCGCCTGCGTATATGGCATGCGCCTTAACCACTCGACTACCGGCACGCCAAAAGTCCAGTGTTTTGAACTTTAAATGTAAATACACTCACACTAGCACTGGTTTCCCAGCGATGCGCGGATGCTGCAGGACCTCTGCCATCGTCTCCCTCGTCTCCTGAATCCTCTGGACATCACTGGAGTCCACCACGAACACCACCCCATGTGACTCGGAGTAGTAGTTCTTCCAGATTCCACGTATCCTCTTCCCGCCACCCAGGTCGAAGATAGTCACCTCAAACTTCCCCTGCTTGAGATCGACCTTGGAGAAACCTACGGTGGGAGCCACGTCCTGGGGATTGTCTGTGAAGACGCACAAACAGAATGACTTGGTTGATTCATGTTTGATATTCTGGATTTCTTCTAAAAAAAGGTCCTTACCTCCTTGGATTCCTCGCACTGTGGCCGTCTTTCCTGCATTATCCAGACCCACCATCACCAGAGTCACCTTCCTGTTGGGAAAGAGAGGGAAAACATGAACACATAGGAGCTAGAATGAGAGGCACGCGGTGTAGCATAATTAGCATCAGATCTCATTACCAACTGTGGGCACAGATAAGCCAGTTTATAATCTGGATGACCAATGCAAGCAGAGTTGTTTACGTTGATTGACAACTAAGACAGATTAAACTAAATAACGACTCAGTATTCCTCACAACAGCGCAGTGTCTTCACTCTGAGGATCTGAGAGCTAACCCTTTTCTTAACCTAAATATTCAAATTGAACCTCAACACTGAGAAAACACATGCTACTTTTGGCATAAGTCCATTAAGATGTTGGCAGAAATACAAAGGAAAGCGTGCGACAGGTGTTGCACGCTGACTCATCCCTGCAAGTGTGCACGCCAACACCTGGGCAGTAAGCTGGGAGACTTTCACACGCAAAACGCTAAGTAGTCTAGACATATTATAGTACAATGTTATGATCTAGGAAGGAATTTTCATGTATGAATGTCATATTCTACAGAGTTTAAGCTGAAATTAAAAAAAAAAAACTGGGTTTGACAGCATTTTACCCCAATTTAACAAGCAAATATGAAAGAACAAGTTAAAAGTTTAACACATTTTTGCTCTCATAATCATACTTCAGAGTCTGGAGCTACTTTTCTTTCACAAAAAAGTAATTGAGAGAATTATAGTAGCTTGAACATCCTCTTTCACTCATTTTTTATGCATTGATTATAGCTGGGATATTGCAAATCATATGCTTGTTTCATCATTTTTAGCATTAAATGTCTAAGAGTCAAAAACATTCATACAACAAAACAAATGACTGAATCAGAGATGTAAAAAGATAAACACATTCTGTTTTTTCTCCAGGATTCGTACTTAACTTTTAAACTTGCGCCGAAAAGACATCAACCGCACTATCCATCTAACCGTCCTCTGCAGCCAGCTGGCCTTCATGAGGGCAGCCGTTTGATAAAAACCCTCAGAGAAAGTGAAGAACTCTTCAGCCTCATGTCCACTAACCCATACCTGCCATGCTGCAACAAAGCCCCTCACAGAAACAACAAGCAGAGAGAAAGACGGAGACCCGCTGAACAGACCTGGCCGTGGGATTAGGGGAGGATTTCTGACTAAGTCCAAAGGATCAGATGCCTCACATGCACCACGTGGTGTCAGGACTCACTATGACATTTTGCTGGGGCTGCTGTTTTACACCTGTGGTGTGTTAGAAGCTCTGTGACCAGAGGAAGTCAGGAGGAAACGTTGGACAAAAGGACTGCAGGTTTAAGGCGTGCTGTTAGCTGGAGCATTATCAACCAGAGATGACTGGTTAAAATAAAGTGAAAAAGTGTGATTTCAGAATCAGTAAATCAGCAAAATATAACCTGAAATTTTTCATTAAAATGATGAGCTGTTTGCTTTGTTAAAAGATGAAAAAAGACGTGACAAATAGAGCCTTAGCAGTGGACTAATGAGTTGATCACAGCTAAAGAATCAGGTGATTATTTTGATAGGAAATTAGAGTCTATTAGTCATTTTCTCAAGCAAAAATGCCCAAAATTTTGCTTTTTTCAGCTCCTTAAATGTGACTATTTTCTGTCCCTCTTTGTCACTGATGACAGTTCATGAACAGTGTTTGGATTTTGGATTGTTATCTGAACAAAAGGGATTCGAACTTAATCCTTGACTCGTTATTGACTTGTGATGAGCTGTCTTTTCTACAACAATGAATTTCAAGACAAACATTCGTGTCTTTGACAATTAGCTAAAACTTATGGAGGTGTCTTTAGAGACAGAAAAATTGAAAAATCCACCCAGCAAGGAGAAGAAAGCTCTCTTTTCTAAACCTTTATGAATTTGTTGTTGAATTTTATGTATTTCAAAGGCCCATCTGCATCACAAATGCAAACACGCTCATACTACAGGTGCCGTAGTGTGTGGTGACAATTCCATTGCTTCCTGTTATTCTATATGCAAAATACATCAAATAAAACAGCTAAAAGCATGATAGATATCTACAATCATCTGGTTTTTACTTCATAATAAATGTATCAGTTACGATATAATAAAGGGAGCATTTCATGTCAGAATATCTTCTTCACTGTAAGGTGAGATTAATGCTTGAATTGCTTTATCATTACAGTAACAGTAAAAAAAAATAGCTTCTTTGCATTAATTTGGTTGAGATTCTAGGGCAGGGCAAAACATGTCTATGTTTTAAGTATGACGATTAAGTGTGGCTTTTTTGTTATTTTTCTGTTTGAAGCTCATTAAGTCCACACCTGTCAAGAAAGTTGACTTTGACTGATCTAATCTGTCCCACACATTTTTTAACTGACAAACAGTATAGACTGGGGTCAATCAATGTTGGTATTTTAGGGTAATTATCAGTATTTATCCTGGTCGCTGATATTTGGAACTGATATGAATCTCTAATGACAAATAAATTGTACTTCATATAAAATGTTTGAACCTTTCTACATACTTTTGAGGTTTTTACATTGTATAATATCTGAGGGCGCACCTAACAGTGGAGCCACTGTAGCACACTTTTTAAGTGATTAATTTTAACATCAGGGGGTATGATGAAATGCTGATACAGATAAGCAGCCAATCAAAAAAGTGCCATTATAATCAGCTACATAGGTAATGAGTGGACCCCTAGTAGAGACTATGGACAGGCAAGTAGCAGCACAGGGGCTTCTCCTTGTACCATGTATGTCAATTGGAAGAATTACTAAACATGAAAATAACATGACAAAATCAGGTATGAAAGATTTTAAGAAGAGCTGTAAACTAATTAAACAATTATGGCACCATGTCCAAGGAATAAATGCATTATAGGATGAAAACTGTAACCATTTCTGATCTTCACAATTTATCAGTAGATAAAACTGGATGTAATCATCTCATTATGAAGAATTGCCCAATGCATTTGAGGAAAGTGTATAAATGCAAGAATGTTATACTTTAGTAACCAGTAAATCATCTGTCCCCCCTTTAAAAAAAGCTTTTCACTTTTTATTGCATGTTAAGTTTATTAAAATTGCTACATTTGAATCGAAAAAGTGTACTTCCGTATGATGAATACTCATCAAAAAATATATGTATTTAGTATATATTTAGTCGTTTTGGTTAAAATTGAGTAATAATTGTCTAATTCAGAGTATCCTACAATTTGCAACAACTGGGCCCTATGGCAACGACAATATAATTAACAAGGTTGTTAGTTTACCAAGGTTGCTCATCCCTGTTTTAAAGAGCAACTTTTCCACTTAGAAGAAAAGTTCTAGATCAACCAAGTACAGTGGATCCAATCTGGAGGTTACAGCTTTTGAAAAACTTGCCTTACCAAAACAAGATCAAAACTAGCTGATTTAATCACATGGAAAATCAATCATAACGACAGCTGAAAAACTCGACTGAGATCAACCTGTTGCAAAGCTCCTATAAAAACTCATTTAAAAACAAAGGATGATGGATTTTGTCTTCATTATTTACCTTGCAGGCTCTCGCCATCGTTTCAGCCAGTTGCAGCAGTTTGCCATCAGGCTAAACATCGCAGTCCGAGTCCAGATGACTGCAGTCAAGTGGTCATCTAGCCAGAAGCCTCCCACCTCTTCAGCCCCGTTAAAACAGCTGATCGACTTTACCTTCAGTTAGCTACATTGCGAGCTAACTCATGACAGCATAAACAAAATCATCGTCAACCAGGAGTAACATGGCTAGTGGTGGATATTCAAGTAACCGATACCATTCGTTATTCATAAAAGTAAATCTATGGCTCCTCTATTTACAGAAATAGAATAACCAAGTCCCGTTATCTGCGGTTACATAAAGCTAACGGAGTTAGCATTAACGGTACCCTGGTAACTCGCTTTTTGTCAATTTTAGCGTTTATAAACGAGTCTTTTACCATATTAGAAATAAAAGTCGTACAAATTAAGACACCGAAACATTTTACAGTTTAGCCGAATGCAGCTAAAACTCGTATTTCAATCTAAAACATTTGCTACTTAACGTTAGCTGATTTGTAGCTGTCTGCTTTGTTTACGCCGTATTTTCTGCTGCTAGGCTGCAAGCGTGCTGACGTCATCGCCCGATTGCGACCTATCAGCGGAGTTTGTTCCAGATTGAGTTCTGAGATTGAGTGAGTGCTTGTTGAAAGAGCGCCCCTCGTGGACAAGTATATACATTTTAATAACGACAGCGGAGTCGATTTATGGCTGTTGATTCTTGTTTTGAGAAAAATGGTGATTATTTTGTTAAAAACACCACCTTACATTTAAAGAGTAGAAAATTACAGTAATTAACAATATGAAAATAAAGTTATTAATGAAAGTTTCATAAACAACTATTAGAATATAAAGGCCTACTGTAAAATCTAAAACAGCAATTACTTTTCTAAACATTTCTATTAATACTTATGTATATTTTAAACTTTTGACAGTTGAGCAACTATAATTAGAAAATAAACTCCCAAAATAATAACCTTTACAATAATAAATAGCCATTTGTGAGTAAATTAAGACAAAATGTCCAAAGTTTAAATGTTCTTTATGGTCAGCAGGGGTTTTGGCCTTGGAACTCTCCCTTGGATGCCCAGTCTCTTTCTCATGTACGCTGACCTTAACTGAGTTAAATGAGGCCTGCAGGTCTTTAGATATTGTTCTGGGTTCTTTTGTGACTCTTTTCGTTGATGCACTTTTGGAGTAAATTTGGTAGAC
This sequence comes from Cheilinus undulatus, assembly GCF_018320785.1. Taxonomy (NCBI): domain Eukaryota; kingdom Metazoa; phylum Chordata; class Actinopteri; order Labriformes; family Labridae; genus Cheilinus; species Cheilinus undulatus. The sequence continues at coordinate 12,673,151 of NC_054888.1, read as the reverse complement.
TGCCCACTGCTGGGAAGGTTCAGCATTGTTCCAAGTTTTCTTCACTTGTGGACAATGGCTATCACCATGGTTGGCTGCAGTCTGAAAGCCTTGGAAATGGCTTTGTTCCTCATCTGTTCTTTATTCCTTAGATGGCGGCACGATGTGTTGTGTTTATAGCCTACTTCACTACTAGACAGGTTCTATTTAGGGGATTTCTTATTAATAGGTCTTGCAGTAATCAGGCCTGGGAGTGCCAAATGAAACTGAACTCTGCTTTCAAAAAATGTAGTCACAGTTAATTACTGATTTAACAAGAGGTACCTTTTTTTAACCTCTGAACAGGTAGGTTTGAACATTTTATAACTGCATTTTGTATTTACTTATGTTATCTTTGTCTAAGATAAAAATGTGTGTCATGATCTGCAAAGTTTAAACGTGACAAATACACCAAAAACTTTTCACAGCACTTTAAATCACAGCACTTCAATGAGTACAGCACATCTTGTTACTTTGGCACCATCTCGTGGATGTATGGCTCAGTAACATCTCAGTTGCTTCTGCGCATGTGTCGTACCCGGCTTCGTCTAGTGTTGTATAGAGGTGACGAAGGCAGCGTTTCGACCGTCTAACGGCAACCAACGCTAACAACACCTTTCTTACATTCCTGGTGAGTCTGAACCTCCTTAGTTTAATTAAATGTAAAAATCCTCTCTGGAGTTTGACATGTTTTAATTTTTTGCGTCGTACAATGCACGTTATTTCACGTTTTCTGGCTGTTTGACGTGTGTTTTCATACGTCACTCAAGTAAGCTTGAATCCTTTCTTATATGGCTTTTTTAAATGGGCATTTAAAGTTGACTCTCGTCCGTGCAGCGTTATTATAATGATTGCATTATACTGTATTGCTTTTTATGTTATGTGTTTACGTGCATGCATGTAGCATTAGCTCACTGTATGCAAGCATAATTATGGAAAGGAATGAAGTGTTTCAGGTGTCCTCCCCTCCCTTTACAAACCACAACGTAAAAGTCATATGCACATCTATAGTTAAAAAGGAACTTGCTGAGTAAGTATTCAACTTGTGTCACGAGTATTCCCCCTGTTCATACTCTGTAGCTCTACAATCTTTCATTTTCGTATTAATCTTAAGATAACATTGAGATTCAAAGATTATCTTAGTTAATCAATCATTGAGCTGATGGACTTTGCAATAGCAGAGTTCATACAGCTATAATGCGATCAAACCTCAAGGTCAAAGAAACATTTCTGCCTTTAAGAGGTGAAAGGCCAGACCTGGAAAGCTGCAGGGTAGTCAGCCAGTTGATGTCCCTAGGATCCATACCTTTCCCACATATGATCCTTCTTCCTCAGCCAGAGCCAGGAGCTGCCAGATCTTTGAGGGCCCTCTTGAGTTTGGGAGCAGTAAGTCACGTAAATCGCAGGAAATGCTGGTTGGATGTTCCAACGAAGCCTCCACAGTTAGGGATAGCTGACCAACCTTATTTTTTCTTTGAATATAGCAAGGGAGAAGGTCATTTTAGGCGACACAAATCCTGTAATGTGTCTAATAAATATATCTCTAATAAATGTTAACATAAGATCTTTACCTGCATTTTAAGAGTCAAGATCGAATCTTGTAATTTTTCCTATGTATATGCATAAAAAAGATGAAATGCTGTTTCCAGGCCCCTAGCAGTGTGACAGAAAGACAAATAAAACTACTAATGAAAAACTAATCTAAAAACATAGTCATACGAAAAAGAACCGGTTGGGTGGGTGGATCACTCGATAAAGGGTAAAAGATATGATCCTAAATGTACCTTGCTGGTGATAACATGGTTGCTTTTGCAGGCGTCTCTCCTCCTGCATCCACATGACGCATGTCTTCGTCTACGGCACCCTGAAGAAGGGTCAGCCAAACAACTACCGCATGTTTGACCTCTCCAACGGCAAGGCGGAGTTTCTGGCCTCGGCCCACACCACCCAGAAATACCCTCTAGTGATCGCAGGCAAATACAACATCCCATTCCTCTTAAACCTCCCAGGCCAGGGTCACCAGGTCCAAGGGGAGATCTACAAAGTGGACGATCAGATGCTGGACTTCCTGGACGACTTTGAGAGCTGCCCCGAAATGTACCAGAGGACTCTGGTGAAGCTGGAGGTGGAGGAGTGGGTGGGAGAGGAGAAGCTGGTATCAGGTGGCATCACAGAGGCGTTTGTGTACAGCACGAAGACGTACCAGCCAGAGTGGCTCTCACTGCCTTGCTACGTGAACTACGACTCGTACGGGGATCATGGGCTGGAGTATGAGATCAGAGAGTCTAGAGAACGACGTAGCTAAGTAAAGTAATAGAAATCAAATCTACTAGACAGCAAACATGATAAACAATTCTCCTGTTTTCACCTAAGCACTAATCCATGTATCATGGTCCAGATCCTTCAGAATGTACTGTATCTTTAATAACAACACTGGGAATTTATTCTATAGCTGATTATCACAACTAGAGCCAGGCTTTAAAATGATTTGTCCAAATGAAAATATTAGCTTAAAATTAACATTAAACTGAAGTAACAATAACATTAGTCTTTCCATGAATGTGATCACACTTTTCTCTGAGACAAAAATGATGGGCTCAAATACATTTTTTTGAGGATAAACTTGAACCTTAATTAACAAGAACTGGAAAAACATTTTCTCAGGGTTTCAAGAAGGGAGACGCTTCCGTAATGGCCTGTGTCCATTAACGCAGTTTTTGCACCAGTTATGCCAGTTGTCAAAATAAGAAAAAAACAATTGCACTCCAATGCACATGTTACTTTTTTTTAGCACAGAACTCTGAATTTAAAATAGCTGTGATTTTAAAAGGATGCTACACTCTTCTATACCACTTTTACCTCACTGTCAAGTGACAATCAGGAGGAGGCGGGAAATAAGTTATCTGCTCTGCCAACAATGGTGGGCTAATGCCAGTACACAGTTCCTTGACATTATTTTTAAGTTTGATATCCTACAATAGTTTGCCCAATGGTCAACATCGAAGGAAGCAGAAAAAGTATGTGCCAGTAAAAGCTCTCTGAAGTTGAGGTCATGAGCCATTCGTTGACACAGGCCCTTAAAACCTTTTGGCACCCCCTTGTGGGCAATCTTTGCCGATATCTTCTTGCACATGTTGTTATTGCTGTTCTTTCTTTTTTAGGATGTTTTTGGGGTATTTTAGATGATTTCAAGGATGAAACTGAGGATAGAGGGGTTAAGGAGCCTGGGCAGTGTACAGCTTGACTTGTACTTTTGTCTCAAATCTATGCCGTAGCATTAGCTGTACGTCCACGTTGCACTTAACCGACGCAAAGTAGCCTGAAGTGCACTACCCCAAAAATTTAACCACCCTTGAAAAGACTGCAAGCCCTGTGACTGGTGTATTGTGTAGCACTTGGGGACTGCTGGTCTTTTAGTAATATCTACAAGTGTATTGGCCCTCATTTATCAAACGTGCTACACCAGAAATATGTGAGTACAATCATTTTGTTGCATATATCTGCATTTATCAGTTTGAGTTTGTTATATATGCTGAATGAGCGTTTCTTAATCGTTTTATTTTACAATTTAAAAAAGTATGTAGTGCTCACGTTGGCATAGATTCACCACAGAAGTACAAACCAGGCTTAGCATGCAACTCACCCTTAATCCAAAGTCTGGAAACATTCATAACAGTCTACTTTACATAAAGTTAATCACACTATCTGACAACTTCCTCCCAGCGTTGATTTTAGGCATTAAAACTTACAGTATATAAATGATCAGTCTTACTCTTAGTTCTACTAAAGGTGTCATTCTTATGGTTCTTCTACCTGCACTGATCTTCCTGCGATCATCTTTTTGTACTTGCTTCCCTGAACTTGTTTTCTTGAGCTTCATCACCATCTAATAAAAAGGTAAAAAAAAAAAGTAATGAGTGGTGTTATTTCTTTCATATGAACACAACTGTTTGTCATCTTTATTAAGAAGATTAAAATCCAGAAACTGGAAGGATACAGAAGAGAGGATAGTTGGCAAACAAACCGGTGAAATCTCTGTTGGCGTTGAAAGCAGTTTTTTTCTGTCCTTTGTAAATAAAAAGCATGTAGGAAGGATGAAGGAGAAAATAAAGGGACATTTCACAGTGTATCAAATACTGTACAAAAAGTTGCATTACAAAAAAGAAAAGATGGATGTTTTCTAATGTTGTCCAAACTGGCAACACATTTAATTCATCTAATAATGACAGACATAATACTCTTCAGACCATGATTGTGATCACATGTCCATAATTATTAATTTTATATACAGTTTTCTTTTTCATTACATATCTGTCATCATAAAGAATTGTTTCCGAGTGAAAATATGGGATGTAACTTAAGTAAATCTTTAGCAACATTAAAATGAAATAAGATTCCAGATAGATTTTGTGTTGCCAGTTTGCTGCAGAAAATAAGCTGAATGGCATCAGACACTAGTGGTGCAGAAAGTGTGCGTATAGGAGGTGAAGTGGGACGACCTCTGGAGTGATGTGTGTTAATGTGTGTGGATTTGAGTGCCCATCTGCTGTGTGCAACATGATTCTGTGTCTAAAATAAGAGTCTTTTTGTGGCGTTTGTGCAGTTAGAAGTCTCTTAAAGAGAGGTGGATTCATCAATTTCATCAATAAAGGTCTTTTCTGGTGCTGGGCAGTGAGCGGCTGGCGGAGCAGGTGGCACTGCGGATCACCTCCATCCACCTAGGGAAGAAAAAACACAGATTTACCAAACATTTTTAGCATGAAAAGCTGCAAAGTATTAAGAAACCCTCATATAAAGTGTATGTTGCAGGTAGTTGTTTCTTCTACTGAAAATGTGTCTCTTCTTAGTGGAGGACAGGTGCTTAAAAATTAGTACAAAACTATATAAGATAGCAAAATAGTGCTTTATATTCTATCAAGTGATGGGTATCAACTTATGGATGATCAAAAAATATAAATTCCAACTTTAAGTCTCTATTCAAGAAGGCTTATGATACAAATTCCCTTAATATGCTTGTTAAAAGGGGTTTGTTTAAACAAACTTGTGTATTGTTGAAGTATTCTACTTGTGGTGTCTTTTGATTTCAATTTTAAAATGATGAAATGCTACTGTAGTGCTTTTATGTTTCATTTGTACACTTAAATATCCCTTATTTTTCATAACCCAGCTCTTATTTGAGTAAAAAATGGAAGACTTTATCTATGAGAGATGCCTATCTAGAGCAGGAAACCCGGGAAATTTCCTGTATAAAAAAGTAGAAATATAACATTAGTTAACTCATTAGTGAAATTCCCATACCTCTCAAATGTGTACTCGCTCTCTGATCTGAAGTAGTAGACATGGGATTTGAAGTGGAGTTTGAAGACGTAGTCTTTGTGGATGTTTTCCGACTCAGATGGGACCGTGACTGAGTAGCCAAGCAGAGGGAGGCTAGCCAGAGGATAGTCATCCTGAGAGAGGACCAATCAGAAAGTTATTGACAGTTTTCACATCAGGCATGATCGTTAAGTACTAAGCCAATGTTTAACTGTGCCCATTCCCCTCTTCACTATTGGTCTGCTTTAGTTACATTGTCCCATGCCTGAGCACACATGCATATGTATTATATCCAATACACTATGCAGCCCCTAACTGCATGGTCATGTGCATTCTCACTGCAAGCAAATTGTTCCAGTTTTTAAATGTAAGCAATCCAAGACCACCTCTTCCACGTCTCATCTTTAAAGCATCTTGGTTTGGTTATTTTCTCCTGAAACAGAGTTTGATTGTCATGTTCACAAATGTCTTATCAAACCGAGCAAACAAAGGGAACACCTTTAGAGAAACAAAATCTTCAGTCAATCTAGCTGTGAAAGCAACCTTAGTTAAAGTCTGCTATAAATGCCTGACTAAAACATGCAAACTTAAAAGTATACCCTCATATTTAATACAGCTTCAGAAGTTTGTTGTTGTCATTCTTTTCTTGTGAGACATGTTGTCTCTAACCTGATGTGACTTGTAGAAAAAGAGGCTGAAGTTGGTGAAGACCACCCAGAGTTTCTGCCAGCCGTTGCTGTTCTTAAATTTCCTCAGCAGGTTACCTGACAGCTGGTTCTGGAAATACAAAAGACGAGTAAGAATAAATAAAACAGCATGAATCACTGATTCCATTAAAGTTTAGATAATTAGGAATACAGACACACAGTTAGAAAAGCACTGGATCCATAATCATGCATAGGCAGGACACTAACATCTAACACCTTGTGTATGGCAATAAAAGTAACCCAGAAATAAACAATATTTGTCCTGTGGTCTTGTAATATTTAATGCTCTACATGTTTCTAAAGTATTTCCCTGCATGGATCAATACATCTGAAGCAGTCCTGGCTTTTGCAGTACCTCTCTGCTCCAGCAGGTGTCACTAAAGGACAGGCTGACTCAGGACCTTTAGTAATGCAGCATGAAAGGACAGGGGTGGAAATGTAGAATAAAAAAAAATGAATGATGGAAGATAAGAGATGAAAAAAGAGGCAGAGATGAAAGTGTAGCAAAGAGAGCAAGGACAGAAACACAGACATGAGAAAAGTAGGACAAAGGACACTGACTGAATGGTCCTTTGTCTGTGAAGAAGAAGACAACACACAACACTTGAGACTCCACAACTACAAGACTTGAGAGGAGAAACAATTATGTGAAGAGTAAAAGCAGTCTGGTACCTCTACAGCCACACTAAAGTCCACCATGGACACGCTGGTGTTGCGATGCCAGCAGACGTGCACAGTGGTGTTCCCACGGTGGCCCTGACGCTCCAGAGAAGAGCGAGAGCCGCCGAGCTCCTCCTCGGACTCCAGATCAGCTCCACCATCCTCAGACAGCTCTGGGGAATGACAGGTAGTTAAAAAAAGGCTGGTTAGAAGACAATTTATGCTCAGAATAGGTAGACGATGATAAATGCTCAAGTACAAGTTGACCGAATTCTTGTGCAATGAGCTGAGTGTAAAAAACAGTACAGGTATACACAAGACTACAAAGCCTGGTGTGATGTATTTGGCTATGATTGGAAAAGTCAATACAGCATTTAATGTCGCTGATATACTAGACAATGTGTGGATAAACAGGAAAATGCTGAAATAGCACAGTAGTAGATGAAGTTACCTATCAGCATGTGGTAAAAGGTAGTCAGACAATTGAAAGCACATACTACCAAATGGGTTTAGAAATTGTAAAATAATTCAAACAGAGCTTAAAATTGGATATGAACCTGTATAATGTTAAAAAGACCTACATAATTTGTTAAATTAAAACTATGTGCAGGTTATTGCAGCCTTTTAGAGAGCTATGTTGATCATTAGCTCACTTGACATAGCTGTTTCAGCCAGCTATCTAGCAGTACAGTTGTTGTTTTTTTAAAATGCACAACACAAGCAAGCATGATCAATAAAATTAAACTAATAAACTGCACCTTTGTGCAAAAAAAATCCACTAAAAACCCCTATAATACAAGCTTGTTTAGCATTTTACCTAGCAAGATAACAACGACACCATTAGCTAGCTACTGCGAGTTCACAGACAAAACGGTTCTTTTATCAGCTTGTTGGGACAGTAAACAAAAAAAATGTATAGTATATAGTATATTTTTCTTTGACTAAATAAAGTTTAAATAAAGTTTGGCTGAAATAAAAAGCTAGATTTTCACATTTTTGAAATAGTCCGACTTAACAATTTTGTTCTGGATTAATCTGAAAGCACATAAATCTCCAAGGATTGTAAATTAAGCTAGCCACCGCTATTTTATAGAAAACTTGTTTTATGATTTTTTTGGACATTAAAAGAAATGATCAGCTTTTTGGCCATCTAAGTGCCAAGTTTACTTCTAAAACAAAGAATATTGACAATTTTTAAAATAACGAAAGGTAACCATTCCATTTTATTGGCTCAAAAACTCTGCTAACAGCAGTTAGTTCATAGCGCTGAACTAATTTAGCATTTTGACTAGCAAGCTAATGTTAAAAAATTTTTGCTAGCTAGTGTTACTTTAGAGAAAAGTTGTTTATTTTATCAACTTAATGGTATTAAAAGAAATTAACCGCATTTGGCATCTGAATACAGAGGAATTTTCATAAATTCCAAAATGATAAAAGTTTATTATTTCTTGTCATAAGCTCTTCAAACTCTATTGACAGCAGTAAATTAGTATCTATGGGCTAATTTAGCATTTTAGTAAGCAAGCTAATGCTTGGAATTTAAGCTAGCTACTTTCACTTTACAGGTGACTTGCTTATTTTTATCAATTTAATGGTATTAAAAGAAAAGAACAGCTTTTGTTTCCAGTTTAATGCCAAATGTTCAACTAAAATAAAGAATTTTCACACACAGGCTTTTTATTTTTTCATCCATAAGCCCCTCGAAAAAATATATGCCTTGTTTCATGGCAAACAAAAAATTGCCTGGGCAAACTTCAGCACAATTTGACTCGACATTTAAGAATTGTAATGTTAAATTCACAAACTAAACATATCTGTGGGCTTATTTAGCATTTTTTTCTAGCAAGCTAATGTTTGTAAATTAAGCTAGCTAATGCCACTTTACGGGTGACTTTCTTATTTTATGAATTTAATACTATTTAAAGAGATTAACAGCTTTATTGCCAATTTAATGACATTTTTTTAAACTGAAAGATTTGACACACAAGCTTACTTCTTCTGATGAGCTATATTTAGAATTATATCCCCACAAGACCCACTAACAGGAGTTTATTTTGCTATCAAGCAAGTACTTCCACTTATGACTTGCTTATTTCAAAGAAATGGTTCGTATGAAAACATGTTCAGCATTTTTGCCATATTAACTCAAACATTTCCACTAAAACACTAAATTTTCAAACACATTTCAAATAGCACCTTCAGATAACCATTAGTCCTCTTTTGTTTTTGTTTGTTTGTTTTATGATAATCTTATAACAGCAAACTAGGTAAACTAAGGAGTATATTCAAACCCTGCTATTGGTGGTTAAAGGACTACAAATAGTTGCAAGTGACTTGTTTTGCTCATTTAGTTTATGAGCTCTTTGTGTAAAATAAGGTTAAAGGTTAGCTGGGTACAAAAAGATGAAACTATGACAATGTTTACATGAAAACCTCTGGATTATTTCAGAAAGGTTGAGGCCAAAGTGCTGCATTTAAGACAGCTGACAAACTGCAGGGCTTTAAGAGATCCTACAGATTATTTTGTTTTACTTAACTGGCTTATGCTCTGTGCTCTAACTAGTTGCAGATGGGAGTGAACTGCCTCTGGACCACTTGAACCCAGAGAAGCATACTACTGGTTTTTGGGCGTCCTGTTTAGGGCTTTTAAAGGTTGCCAACCACTCAAAACATGTAATTTTGTAGATACAATCTCACTTTATTGGATTCTGTTTGGCTGTAGATCTGCAGATCTTTAATACAGAACAAAGCCTGGAGGCAAATCTGTGATCAAAGTAATCTCAGTACAATGTGCACAAAAGAAGAGAGTAAAATAACCCTTTTGTTGTCACTTGTAAGTGAATACTCTTTAACTGTTTGGGTTAAAAATGTACATAGCATTTGATTTAGCTGAGGCACAATAGAGACGTCAAACCAAAGGTCATCAGGGGGAGGCCTCATTGATATCATGACAGGCGCCTGAGAAAGGATGGGGGGAAGAGTTGAAAAAAAGAGGGGACAGCTGGGGCCTGAACCTGCTTGTATCAGGTGACATAAGAAATATGATGAAAGACCACCTGGAACAATGAGGTGCGATTATTCATGAGGAGAGCAGACATCTGTTGTTTCAGCTGGAAAGACAGGACTGAAATGCAAGTGCATAGCTGTGGAGAGGATGTCTTTCCCTTTGAGGAAAATCTGAGAGATTTAAAGTGTCAAAACAGACAACAGATCCTGACAGAGGCTCCTGTGACACATTAGATTTAGAAACAGGTGCCACTGGTGACAACAAAAACATGAATGTACTTCAAAAAGTCACTCTCATTTAGGACTTTTTTAGAGTGAACTCTCTGGGTTGAGGAGTATCTCGCGACAGTCCTGTACAGCTTTAATTATGAAGTCATATTTCAGCAGGTGGTTCTTGTAGCAAGGCATCACAGGTTTAAAATCTTAATCAAGGATCACTCTTAAAAAGCCAGAATTAGGTCTCACACATGGACCAAGATGTGATCTAAGGCTAAGGCAAATAGTTTCTAAAAGTGCTCTATTTCTGATAAGCATATGAATATGAAGAGAGCCTTCCATCTTCCATTGTTTTGAAATTGTTCAGTATTATGAAAGAATCTGACAGTCCTTGGTCCCTTACTGTTCTCAGAGAGACTAGTGGACAGCAGGTCAGCGTTGGGGCTGCTGCTCTGCTCCGCCAGGTCGATGGCCATCCTGATGTCTTCAACCCACCGTTCCATTTCTGGCGCACAGCTGGAGAGAAGAAGCAAATAAGGCATCAAGACATCAAATATGTATTGCTGTTTAATATGGTATTGATTAGTTGCATTCCACATTAAAAATTTCTCTTTTACAGCCTCATGAAAAAACAACTTAATCAGTGAACTGAATCAAAATAGGTCACAGAGACCAGTTTAATTAAAAGCCAACCAAACTGTGGCAGGGGTCCTATAAAGGATGAATCAATATTTCATGAGTTTGACCTCCATGAATCATTCAGACTGTTTCTTTTAGAGACACACTTTCTATTCATAATGGATGATTTAAGTCATGAGAAATTATTTAATGGGTTTGTCCTGGCAATTTCCACCCTTTATCTTTGTTTTAACATCTTATTTTCATGTACTGAAATGAATGACTGGGAGTGTAGGCGGTCGTTTCTACCTTGCTGCCACTACTACAGACTGGCGCTGTCCGAATAAGGTGAACGAATGAGGGACGCCCCACTCCTCCTCGCTTTCTCTGATCTGCAAAAACACACATCATTGTCAAACAAATTATTCTTAACACACAGCGAGATTATTTAATGCTATGCTTCTTAAATTATGCAATGTTTTAAGGCAAATGAATGCAAAAACAGTGCATATGTTTAAAAAAGTTCTGACATTTACATGTGCTATGGAAGCCCGTAGTGGACATGCATTCAGACATTTTTTTGTCAATTTTTCTGCAATAACGAGCAACCTTATTCGTATAATTTTCTGTGATCTTGGCTCAATTTCTCTTATCTTTGAACAATAAAGCAGATTTTCCCTTGATAACAGATGTGTCATTTGTGTCATTCTAAGCTATGATTTTGAATAAATACATTAATAAGGTGAGTAAAACCTGCTTCTATGATTGATTTGAGCTTGTTTATGCTGGTTTACTGGTGATACTTGGGCTAATATCTTGAGATCGCAAGAAAACAACTAATGTAAGCATCTTATCACAGGAAATTCAGATTTGTTAATCCCAATAAACTTTTGCAACTCTGCTATTATCAGAAAAATGAGTAAAACAAGTTTCATGTCCCCTTTGGGCTTCTGTAAGTTTCAGAATCCCAGCTTTGCAAGTTTAAATTTTTACTCCAGTCAAAGCAAAATATTACCCTAATTGTTCAAAATAAAAGCAACATGGTCACATACCGTCATGCCGTATAGGGGCAGCTGGCCGTGAACTTTAAACTGATTGGATGGCGTCATCCCTCGACTCGTGTACACCAACGAGTCACTGAACTATGACAGGTGAAGGAAAAAAAAAGGAAGAAAATGACACTAAGTTTTTTGGCTGTCAAGCTTTATTTTGAAAAGGAGCTAACATGTCCTACCAGGAAGAACATCCTCTGCTGAAGACCCTTCCCTGAGAGTTTACTAAGACAGCCGAGCCTGATGAATTCCTGTCATTAAAACACAAAAACACAATTTAAAAAAGTGACGACATGCCTTAGAGATGAATAATTTAAACCTCAAATATGGAGACTAAGCTTAAAAGGAGCAACAAAGTGTCTAACCCTCCCAGGGACTGAGAGGATGTCGATGCCAGTGAGGTCTTTCTTCAGCTCTAGAAGCTTCTGGAAGTTCTCCATCTTCATCATGGGGCCCTGAAGCTGCAGCACCATCTCTGAAATATCTGCCAGTGCAGCTGAAAGGGAAAGGCAGGGGGTGTGATGTGGATGACAATAAAGTTATAAATAAACCCAGGTGGGATGGCTGATGAGGTAAAGACAAACAAACGTACCTCTGCAGTCCCTGAAGTCGTCGTGGGTGGGTGGGTAGTGCTTACAGAGGCGCTCCAAGATGAGTTTGTAGTGTAAAAGACGGTGCAGAGGGCGGAGGAGGAAAATGTTGAAGGGGAGGTAGCAGACTCGCTGCTGCTCGAAGTCTCGACATGCGGCCTCGACCTTACGACTGGACCTGAGAAAAACAAATGCTGCTTTTCAAATTCTTCTACAAAGTTTAATCCATCTCCTTTTTATTCTTTGGTAACACTTTATTTTAATGGGCCATTATTACCTCGTAGTTTATTAGCAATAAATGTAATTATTATCATTATCCTACTTTAGGTGAAGTTTTAGAAAGCATCTGTCAAGCTAACAGTGTTAGCATCTCATGTAGTCTTTCACCTAAACTTTGACTATTACAATGCTTATAGTTCTGTTTCACCCACCTGCAAGCTCGTTCAAGTTCAACCAGGCACTCTGAATGTTTCTGAAGATGAATCGTCAACTGCTGCAGATGGAAAGAAAAAGAAAAATCACCTCATGTATGCTTATCCTTTGGTTCCCAACCTGGGGTCCAGGCCCCCCAATGGGGAACACAAAAGGTCTCTGGCAGGGTCAACATTAGATGTGCATATGTTTAAAAAAAAAATCATGATTAGAAACATTATGTATGATGCCAAATCAGGGCCACCCTAAAAGTTTAAAAATACAGAGGATCTGTTGATTTTTGAGACAAAAATTTGATTTTTTAGAGGAAAACTTATAATTTTTTAGATAATGAAGTCGTGTACTTACAAGAAACCCAACTCAAGATTTCTGAGTTTAAAAAAGTCATAAATTTTGACATCATAACGTTAAAAAATTCAAGTATTTATAGTCACACATTTACAAGTTGCGAAGTCAAAAAGGTACCAGAAACCAAACTGAAAACAATGGTTGGATAGCCCGTTTTTACAGAAATGTCTCTTCCAGGTGCAGATCATAATGATAATGTGATGATTCTGGGCTAAAATCACAGTATTTGACTTACTGATCAGATCCAGTAAGAAGTTTAATTTGATTATGCTCTAAACTGCAGAACGATTACAAGAACAACAGCTTTATCAGGCTGGATTTTCATTCATGCAATAGGCTATTTTTAACTATAATCTACAAAATTCTAAGTTCTGAGTCATGTAAATTTTAAACTTAAACCAATCTTTTTTTTTTATAAATTAACAGATTCAGAGTGGCCCTAATATGCAATGATAATCATCAATGTAGTCAATGAAAACAATTAAAATTGATGTTTCATTTTGCAGAGTGGATCCTGGGGGTGTTTAGGCTTTCTCAGATACATGTAGGGAGGGCCACTGAAAAGGTTGGGAACCACTGGACAAATCCATCATGCACATTTGACTCCAGTAAGTTAAATTACGAAAAAGAAGTCAACAGATGAATTTTTTACCCTTAAGCCCTGAATGTTCTTCAGAAGAATGTCACCAATTCGTTGGTAGTCTCCTTTAATGTGTGCGTTGGAGCGACCCTCCCTGAAAGAGAACAGAAAATGATCTTATTCTATAGTAACGTTTCTTCACCAGTAGATGTCAGTAGAGAGCTGAGCTTGTGCTACAATGACTGGAAAATCTTCACACAATTCCCACAATCTCATTTATGTTCCCAGCAGTCCTTGGGTCATGGTCAAAGGTGTGGTTTGTGTGCCTGTGTGTTAGAGTGAGTCTGACCTTTTGTTGGTGTCTGCAGAAGTAATAAAGACAAGACTCCCAAAGGAGGGACTCATTGTGTGCACATTAGTTCCCATATCATCCCACAGCCATGGCTTTGGTTTCTATTACAGTGTATTAATATAATATGAGGATTGATGGTCATCTGTGACTTTAAACTGATTAGAAATTGCATTGTAACGATGTATTACTCATTAATCATTCCAACTGTCTTCACAATCACAACATTTCGGACTCTTCAAACAAGTTTTTGTTTGGCTTCCTGACATACTGGGCTAAGTGCAGTCATAAACCATAATCCAGACCCTGAAACAGAAACATGAAAGTCTGGAGAGTTTCCCTGTTTTTGTTCTGCCAAAGAACAAAAACTAATCTGGTTTCAAAATTCTTCTCATTTTTCAGATATCCCATTAATTGTGTTATTTAAAGTGTGTATCATGGGAATTTGAACCTTTGTCCTCAACATTTCTTGCATGAAAGCAACAGATTATTATGTGGCCTTATTTTGTTCAATATTTTGTGGTACAACATAATTTTTCTTTCTTCCTCTGATGAGCTTGTCATCTGTAAACACTGCAAAACTCAAATCTAACTAACTGTATTCATCAAGTTTCACATCAAAATATTTAAGTACACTTATTTGAGCCACATTTATCCAAAAACTTAAGTTAAATATGTAATCTCAGGGTATGAGCCAAAAAATAAGGGCTGCATTTTTGGTCAAAAGTAAAAAATATCTACTGATCAGATGAGCAAAAACGTACTTGAGTATCTTGAAATGAAGTGTCTCTATTTTTTGCATTTAAGAAAGAAAAAGTAATGACAACTGTATGAATTATTTAATACAAACTGCTTAGTATGTTGGAGCATTTAAACAAAGTTCAAAGTGACTCAACAACCATGTTGTGTCACTTTCTGGAAATATATCAAACTTAACAGTTTATTAGATATTATCAAAAGGTACTGACCACTGTGCGAGCCGCTGCTCCACTTCTTTGAGGAATCCCTGGTGAAAATTGTAGACCGGATCATAGTTGGAGGAGATCAGGTTCTTAACAGAGTCTGGGAATGTGTCTTCCTTTTCTGCAACACTGTGGAAAGACTGCAACAGACAAAAGCACAATGACTGACAATTTGAAAAAGAAAAAAAGCTAATATATTGAGATGAATACTGAGATATTTAGGCCTAAAATTTACAAGATGGTCAATTCAAAGGCTAAGGCTGTTCTGAGTTTTTAACCTTCAAGGTGACTACAATAACCTGACAGATTTTTGAGTTGAATGGATGAAACCCCTGGAAAATCGCCAAAAACAAATCAAACTACAACCCTCTATAACAGGAACACCTTTGATGAAAACAAAATCTTTTAACAACAATTGAACTTCAAGGCGTCTACAATAACCTGACAAATTTTGGAGTTGACTGGATAAAACACCTCTGATGAGTTCATAGATTTATAGCAATTTCTTTTATTGGCTAATTGCAAAAAAATGAATCTAACTTCAACCTTCCACTTGAGCCACACCCTTTGATGAATATAAAATATTTTTACAAGCATTTATCTTCAAAGTGTTTACAATAAACTGACAAATTTTGAAGTTGACTGGATGAAACCCATATGATGGGTTGAGGGATCTATAGCGATTTCTCTTCTTGGCAAATTACTAAAATGAATCAAACTTCAACCCTCTATAACAGCTACACCCTTTGATGAAAACAAAATCTTTTAACAAGTATTTATCTTCAAGGTGTCTTAAATAATCTGTCAAAGTTTGGAGTTGATTGGATTTGGATTTCAGAGATTTATAGAGATTTCTTTTATTGGCAAATCGCCAGAAATGAATCAAACTTCAACGTTCCACTTGAGCTACAACCTTTAACGAAAACAAAATCTTTTTTTAAGTATTTATCTTCAAGGTGTCTACAACAATCTGATAAATTTTGGGATTGATTGGATGAAACCCCTTGGACAGGGTTTTTCAAGAATGGTAACTGTAAACTTCCTAAAATGAAGCATTATTAAAAAACACAAACTTAAAAATGGCATACTTCTTTGGGGTTTTGGGTGAGGGTGCAAGAGACTTTTGCTGTAGGTCTTGACTTGGTTAATGTGCTTACAAAATATCATAATTGTAGGTAAAAGTAGAGGGACTTCTTACTGAACATTACAAAGGGCTCTTTTTCAGCAATTTTGCAAAGTCATACGCAAAACCAGTGCAGCATCAATTCATTTACCAGGTCTGAAACTAAGCAACACTTGGTGAGTTTTGGGGGATGTTCTTGCTCTATTTTTAGTGCTAGGACTTTTCTAATGATAAGATTCAACTAGACACCTCAAGTCTAGGCTCCAGTCAGAATGAGTGATTTGACTTGAAGGTAAAGTGACATTTGTTTGCACTGAGGATCAGGTGGCATAGGCACAGATAACATGCACACAAAGAAACACAGTGACCCCCCTGAACCCTCCGACCCCTGACACAGAGGTGTTGTATTCCCCTCTCACAGTAAATCAAATATGATAGACAGAGCAGACTGGAGAGCGTCCAGCTGAGGGGGAGGAGGGTCGACAATGGGGAAAAAAGAAAAGGGAGGGGAGGGTTGGGAAGGGGTGCCAGCCAAAGAAAATATTTAAGAGGTTTTAAAAAGTGCCAGCGCACGCCTTCCTCCCACATCAAAGAGGGAGGGAAACTACTGTTGAGAGGGAAAACAGCTGAGAGGCAGAAAAAGACACGAGGGAGAGGAAATTTGATATTTCTTTGCTCAACAGAGAGGTCAACAGTCTCCGTCATTTCATAAACCTGATCAGCAGGCAGGTGCATGCTCCCAAGGGGGAATTTTAAACTTTTTTGTTCCCTCCTGCTGCTTTTCTCCTTGATTTTCTGCAGACAGACAAAAACAACAAGCCAGTCTGACCCACATTAAGCTGCACTTTCATCCCTGGAGTTTTCCTCTTTGTGCTAATTCTTGTGGTTGTACTTGTAAACTGAAGAAGCTGGGAGCTTACAGTCTGTCTAGGCAAACAAAAAACAAGTTTGGTGGCTTAAATATGCTCATGCAGAAGTTGTTTTCCATCTGTTATATGTCCTGCAATAAGAAACGGACCTCAGATGTTAAACCTCAGCCTTCAAGCCAAACTAAAAGCACATAAAAGGTTGTTAAGATGTGGATGGAGAAAAATACACAGTGTTTTAATTATAGTCATGTGTGATTTTGGTTCATAATAAAAATAAAAACAGGTTTTAACTCCTTTTTCTCAATGTTTTAGCTTTTAGAAGTGACCAAAATGAGGTCACTTAGGCTGTAAAAGACACGAAACTCGTGTCCTGCAATGACCAACTCTGACTCACTGTTCAGACTCAAGCTTATAAAGACCAAGTTTAGCTCACTGTCCAGAAATTTAAACCATTTTCGACTCACTTTTCCTGTTCTTTGGCTTTGTTTGTGCAACACAAGGCTGGCTGTGTATTCAAGGAAATGTGTTTACTCTCAGCCTTGGGTTAGACAGCTTTTCAAACATCTCTATCCTTCTCAGTCAGGCGTTGATGATCTAGCAGTTTATAATGATGAAAGACAGCAGGTCACAAAGAAACACTTAAGAGTTTAGAAATGTGGTCCTTACCTCTGTGATGACCTGAAGGTCTTTGAGGTAGGTCCGCTCAGTCGTCAAAAGTTCCTTGGCTATAAAGTAGGCCTTATCTGTGGGAAACTTCTGGACACAAACAGAAAGATAAGATCGATTCATCTGCTCGACAATACAATTCTTTCAATTGCTACAAAAAACAACAAGATACATAACAGAAGGGTCAACCACTAAAGCAAGATAAGGTGGTAAATTGACGTCTGTTTAGCCTGAACTCAGTTTTCAATATCAATCAATGTATGGACCACATCACAGATCCTACAGACTCATTCTAGACTAAAGAAAAGTTTTCCATCTTCCTTTTCCCTGTCTGCATGCTCACCTTCCTCCTTGCCTCCTCTTCATCATCATGGCGGACACATCCAGCGTCAGTGAGCAGCGGGCTAGTGAGAGGCGACAGCTGCTGCCTCTCAGGACTCTGACCTGTACCGTGCAGGATGCCGCCCATGACTTGTCCATGCACGGAACCATTGCCGTTCACGACCACATGGGGACTTCCTGCTGGAGAGTCCTCTGAACCGGGACTTTCTGTAGAGAAGAGAGAAAAATCGGAGAGGAAGAGAACAAAGAGTTAGATAAGGGAGAAGATGGTCTGAGAGGATAAGGTACGGAGTTAAAATAAGCTCTATATAATCCAACTACTTTCATGAAATTCACAGCCAGCTCTCTTATCAGTTAATTCTTACTGTGACATTTGAATTTGTCCTTCTTTGTTGAAGAAAGGCTTCGAGATTCACATTGCTTTCAAAGCCTTGAATATTCCCACAATAATTCCCCAAATAACAATGTGGCAATGAATTTCAAGATCAGACAACTACAACTTAGGACTTATAATAAGCAGCTGTCATGTTCAAGCAAGGCGCCACAACAAAAATGCTACTTTTGTAAAACTTTGAAAGAGTATATCTCTACTTTCTCTCTATATGGACTTAAAAGAATTGTTAAAAGTAAAAGAGAAGAAGGACAGAAGAAGCAGTTAGGTCACAAAGATGTTAGTTAAGAGCTATGGATAATCAGTGCAAGACTTAAAGATCATAGCAGGTCATTACAAGGGAAAGGAACCAGATTTGTTAGCACTGTAGCCCCAAAATATCTTCCTTTTTAAAGCTTTGCTTTTAAAAAGATATTGTGGCTTCATTGTGGATATATGAAAAAATATTAACAGCTTTTAATTCACCCTTACATCACTGATATGATCTTTAGATTCATCGTCTTGCTGTTTGCAATGAAGCCTAAAATCATCCGTTTTTTAAGTTGAGTTTGGTCTGTGCTTCAAATCTTCTGGTAACATTTTGCTAAACATAATCCAGACGTAAAGCTAGACTGCTAGAGTCACTACAGAAGTTTACTACATGGTACTAAGTTGTGACTGTATACTTGCCCAGGTGCAAAGTTTCCAAAGAGTCCACTGTTACACACCAAACTGGCAACCACTGAGTGCAGATCTGTGACGTGATGCTATAAAAGAACTTACCACACTACAGCAGACAACTACAACACAAAACATAAAACGATCTGATAGACAAAAAAAGGTTGAATCTTGTGCACACAACAGCCAACAAATCGACAACCACTACTCTACAATCTAGCTACCACAACACAAGACACGGGGGGACGGACGAGGTCAGGCAGGGTAATGAAGGTGGATGTATGAGGGGGCGGGCAGAGATGGATTTACTACTACAGAAAATTCTCGAGTCCCTTTTTTCATCGAACATATAACTTTGTTTTTTATTGACACTAGTGCACACAATCAGTTACAGAGTTAAAAAGAAAGATGACGGAGAAAAACCTTGAGAAAAAAAATCCAGTAGGTTTTTTTGTGAGGAAAATAAAAAGGACAAGGGTGCAGGAGTACAAAGTGTTACAAGAGTGATAAAGACAACCAGCGAGTCAAAGCGTCTTTAGGCCTTAATGTCGGTGAGTTAATGATGTTTCAATGCCTTTCTTTTTGGGAACATAAAGACTTTTTGGCAGCTTTTCGCCAAGTTAAGCAGCAAGTTAATTTTTCTGCATGTTCAGTATTTATTCTTATTTTATCTTTTTGGGATGTTAGGAAAACACAAGGCATGCAGAGTAGCCTTTCAGAGCAGGAAATAAGAAAAACAGCCAGAAAGTCAGTATATTCCTGTAAAAGAAGTCTGTCAGTCAGTCTAAAGTGTTATGTAAACAGAGGAATCACAATGTGATGCTATAAGTTCCACTAATACAAGTTTCATAAGCTAAATTTAAGACAAGTTAAATTAACATTATGGTAAACATGCTTGTTCTGTTTCTTTCCAAAAGTTAGATGAGAAAATTGACACCACTGTAATGTTGTGACTGAGTAGACTCTTGGCTTAGCGTAAAGCCTGGACAAGCAGCTAGCTTGTGCAAGGCTAACAAGCTCTAAAAGTTGCCATTTTTCAGCTGTCATGCATTTACATTTTGAGCTTTGAGATCCTAAAAAAGCAGATTTTGTTGCCCCTAGACTGAAGCCCCCATTTTAAAGTCATTGCTCTATGTGAACTGACTGCTAGCAGCAACTTTATCTTTACTGGACAGTAACTGCTTTTAGTCTCCGTGCTAAATAAGAGAACAAAATGCTAGCCTTTGTGCTAAGAGTCACAAAGCTGACAGACTGCTAGCTTTACATTTGCTGTTCAGTTGTCTGTAGTCTCTGTGCTGGGCTAAGCTAGGTGACTGCTAGTTGTAGTGTTGAATTTACTGTCTGCCATTGTCTCAAGTCATTGAGTTGAGCTTACTAACTAATAATAATAATAATAATACATTTTATTTATAAGCGCCTTTCTGAACACTCAAGGTCACTTTACCGATAAAAAATAACTGTAACTTTATTAATTTTTATTGTTAAATATTTTGCTAAGCCAAGCTAAATTAGCTAACTGGCTGTAGCCACATATTTAGCAGTCACTATATATATAGTCTTTGAGCTAACTTCTAGTTGAAGCTTTACACTCGCTGAATAATCACTTTTTCGAAAATTTTGCTGGCTAGCTAAATGTAGCTTGAGGTGAATGTTTGCAGCCTTAATGCTAAGCTCAGCCAATCAAGTGCTAACTGTAGCTTTAAATTTGTTTAATAGTCTGCCTTAGTCTATTTGCTAAGATGAGTTAGCTGACTGTATGCCGTAGCCCCATAAATACTAAACAATAAGTCTTCCGTTGGTTTTACTAAGCTATCCTTCTATGATATATTCCTAGTCTTTAGGCTTAGCTACGCTAATTGACAGCTAGCTGTAGCTTTATGGTTACTGTTCAGTCACTTTAAACCAATCCTTAATCTACTAAAGCTAACTGCTACTAAATAGTCACTTTCTTAGCCTATTTGCCAACTGTTTATAGTACAGTCACTGTTGCCAATCTTTGTGCTTCGCTAAGCTAACTGACTGCTAGCTGCAGTTTCATACTCCCTGTAAAGTCAGTGTTGATTAGCCCTCTAGCAAAAAAGCTAACTGATCGATAGCTGTAGCTTTAAAATTACTGTACAGTCACTGTTAACCAGTCATTGAGCTAATAAAGCTAACTGACTAGTAGCTTTAGCTTTATGATTGCTGTACAGTCACTTTTAACAAGTCCTTGAGCTAATAAAGCTAACTGACTGGTAGCTTTAGCTTTATAATTGCTATACAGTCACTGTTAACTAGTCCTTGACATACTAAAGCTAACTGATTAATAGTGTTAGCTTCATATTCACTGTACAGTCACTGTTAACCAGTCTTTGAGAAATGGGCTTCTAGATGCTACTAGTTGTAGCTTTATATACACTGAATAGTAAATTTCTTAGTTTATGTGCTAACTGTTTACAGTACAGATACTGTTGCCAGTCTTTGTGCTTGGCTAAGCCTAATGGCGGCTAGCTGTAGCTTTATATTCACTATACAGTCACTAAGTCCTTGAGCTACTAAAGCTAACTGACTGGTAGCTTTAGCTTCACGGTACAGTCGCTGATGCCAGTCCTTGTGCTTGGCTAAGCTAACTGTTCCTTGATGTAGCTTTAAATTTACTGTGTAGTCACTGTTAATTAGTCCTTGAGCAACTAAAGCTAACTGTTCCTTGATGTAGTTTTAAATATACGGTGTAATCACTGATAATGAGCCCTTGAGCTTCAAAGCTTACTAGCTGTGGCTTCACATAAACTGAAAAGTATTTGTGCCAAGCTAGACTTATTAACAGCTAGCTGTAGCCTCATGTGGACTGGACAGGTACCTTATTCTGTCTTCTTACAAGGCATAAACCAGTAGCCAGTTAGCTTAGCACAGACATAACAGTGGTGTTAATATTTTCATGTGGCTCTTGGTAAAAAAAAATCTGGTTGTTTTCCAAAATGTTTACATTACATTAATTAGCCTGATATCAAATATGATACAATATCACAGTGTGTATTCCGCAACAGATCACATTAATTTTCACTTTAACATAAATCTATCAAATTCAACTCTGATTAATCAAATAAAATACAATTGCAATATGAATACAAAACCACTTTCTATCATTCTGTATGTACAACACAAGAAAATTAAAAATGGAAGTGAATTGCTGCAAGTGCTGTTTGGTGAAAGAAAGTGAGAATCAGGGCAGACTCAACTCCAGTAAACATGCATGTGTATGTATATTCAATAAACATGTATGTGTATGTCCATCTTTTGACAATACTCAGACTTTCACAAAAATATCATTACTTTCATATTTTTCTTATTTTTTTTCACTTACATTTGCGTTAAGCTTTACTTTCATTTGTCTGTCTATCATCGCCCTCACCCTCTCCATTTATTAGAGAACTGGAGTTGAGTTGGCCATGTTTTCTCATCGTGCACAGTGAAGAAACCTGGGGCTAAAACACAAATGGTTTTTAAATATTCAAGAAAGACTTAGTGAAGTGCATTAATCATGATGATATATCATCGAAAGAGGGATGAAACTGTAATGTAACACTTCAAAAGAAGAGTGGGTACGTTTGTGTTATACTACACTAAATGCCTTTCAAATATTTAAAACCATGTGGAGCCCCATGACAGAAACAATGTGAGGCTAAAGCAGAGCAGAATGACAGAAAAGCAGGCAACTTTGTAGCCTGGTTAACATGCAGTCACAGTAAAGGAAACATGCTGAAATACAGTGCATTTACAAAGCAT
Organism: Cheilinus undulatus; assembly: GCF_018320785.1. Lineage (NCBI taxonomy): Eukaryota > Metazoa > Chordata > Actinopteri > Labriformes > Labridae > Cheilinus > Cheilinus undulatus. The sequence goes on along the minus strand of NC_054888.1, from coordinate 12,650,484 downwards.
GAAGAATGAACATTTGTTTCCGGAAATAAAAGAGAAAAAGCACTGAGAAAAGAAAAGGTTTGGCTGTAGGTGACTACAAAGGCAGAATAGGGCCTGTCTGAGAAATTAAAAAACCCTTAAGGAGCTGTAAATTTCTAAGAAAAAAATTGAATTTCTCCGATATTTCAAAGTTCATAAACTCAAAAATTCTGACATTTCTTGTAAAGTTACAATCTCAAAATCAAGAAGCTTTGATTCTTGGAAATTTACAAGTTCAAAATTTCTATGTGTATGTCTCCTTTTTGTTTCTTTAATTTACTAACATGCCCTTATATGCCATAATAGGTGAAAATTTGATGATATCACAATAGCATTTAATATAAGTAACCTCAATCTGAAATTAAACTCTACTATCACTGTTTAAGGAAGCATCAAGGCTCCCTAAGTCCTCATATATTTACTATATAAAGGCCGAGATGGTTCTTCTAAATTTGCATTCGTTTATACACAAGTTCAAAATTTGTCTTCATATTAAAAGTGGATCCAAATTCAGAATATTCAGAATGCTGATTAACAATAATAACACCAGTGAAGTTTAGAAAAGTGGAAACAAACAAGCCAAAAACAAAGTCAGTAAAAAAGGCAAAGCCAAATGCTAAGTTGAGCATGCTAACATGCACACAGGATGGTGTTTGGTAGCAATTTTTGCAATGCCAATTAGCAAAACATGAAACTTGTAGTAAAGCTGAGGCTGCTGAAAATTTTCAGCCATTATGGGTATTAATAAATCACTGGAAATGTTTAAACATCAGCCAAAAAGCTTGGAAATTTAAATCAAATCAATATTCTGATATTGTTCCGTTAGTTTGTTTGGCTTCGTGATTGTCTTTTTTACTGTTTTTGTTTTAGTGGAATACAGACATTTAGATGCAGAGCACCCAAGTGAAGTTCAGTGTCAGGAAAGCGCAAGTGTTTCTAATCAAATTCCCCTCGAATCAACTTTCAAAACAAAAATATTGTGTTAAAAGTGAACAGACAGCCAGCAGATGACATTCATGAAGGTGAAGGGCCAGCACGCCTTCAATAAACAGCATTGAAACAGAAGTGAAAACAGCATTCAAAGAACTAAAACTTCTTGGTTCATGTGGTTTTAGTGTATAACAGGGGCCGAGCCAAGCAAAGCAGACAGGTTTAAGGAAGATGTGCATTTGAATTTTGGAAAAACAGAAAAACCAACGATACAAAGAGTGAAAATAGCCAGTCAAGACAAGAAACGTAAGTGCCTATATTCAGTAGAAATGCAGACAGCTGTTATCAAAAATGCAGGTAAAAAAAAGGGTGGGTTCACCCTCTCACTACTGTATAAATTGGTGCAAAACTATTCCTCCATTAATGGCAAGTACAAAAGTGAATCACTACAAAACATCCTACCACAAACATCCAGATTACAGTGCAGGTTGCCCACGACAGACAGACAAAATTAAAGAAAAAGTGCTCCAAAGAAAAGGACGTCAAGTTCAGCTCAAAGCGCTGATCCCCACAGCTACAAACACAACCAAGTCAAGTGTATAATCTAAGTACAATCAATTCTCTACCAAGAACGGTTTAATATACTGTACAATTAAAGGGAAATATGTCAAAATCAACAATCCACATAAACCTCGAGGCTGTCCAAGCAACCACAGACTCAAACTCTACTCACATATAATCTGACATAAAAAAATTTCCCTTCCAAAGACACCCCTCAGCTACTCTTGTAAAGCCTTTCTATTGCACCAGACAACAGTCAAAGACGTGAAAACGTTTAGAGAAATGCTACATCAGGTTACTACAAGTGTAAAAGTTGTAACAGGAGATTCTAATAAGCTCCCAAAATGAGCTATAGTGTCAGTTTTATTCTCAAATCAATGCCACCTTAAACTAGATCCATCTTCTGCCTCATCATTTCAAAATCTCAGCAAAAACAAACATCGCTGTGGATTGACATGCATAATATCAATACTATCCAATAAGGAATTATTGAAATAATCCTCCTCACAATAACAACATTTTTAGCTTTCAGTTTTTACAAAAACCTCACTGCATAATCTATGAATTTAATTTGAACGAATCTACATGGAATTTACAATTTTTAAGTCATGGCACGCTGAAGGAAAGAGATTTCCTTGCCATTCTCCCTTTCACAAAAGCCAGCCAAAGTTTCCACTAAAGTCAGCTGATTTCTTTAAGGTTTGCTTACAAAATTAGCACAAAATTGTAGATTATGAGGTTTAGAAAGGGTAAACTTAGTATGAATTCACCCAAAACTAGGGGTTTTACTTCTTATGACAAGTAGAAAACCTACAAAAATGTAAAAAAAAAAAGTAGCTTCATGTGCCCAGAAAACATGTTAAAATCTTCACAGGAAGTGTGTTTGATATGTAAGGTGCGGGGAGAGTTTAAAGCTCCTGTGAGGAACATCCAGGTTCTGTTCACTCTGGCGCCCCCTCTGGACAACGTTGTGCATCTCATCCCTTTGCTGATTTTAGCTGTTTTCACACATGCACTCCAAAATGTGTCAAGAATAAATCACAAGCTCTGGCCCTGAATTTTCCTTAGTAGCATGTTCACACTTGTCCCTCTTTATGCATAAAGAAATTGCATTCACACATGCAGCTCACCAGAAAAAAATTAGAAATTTTTTAGGAGTTTTCTGTATGTGTGAAAGCACTATTAGTTGCATACAAACAACATATGTCACCCTGCACTACTAACAGCCCAATTCAGAAATCGTTCCAGCGTAAAATGTAACGGTTTTACACATGCAGAAAATACCTGAAATGTTATGAATTTTTTGGGTGAGCTGCACATATGAATGCAAAAGTGCATATTTTTAACCCAGATCTTAATCAGACGGTGTACAGAAAATTTTCTCCTTTCTTATCTAACAGGAGCTGTTTTTACACATGCACTCCTGAAATTTGTTAGAAAACTTCACAGGCTCCTGAAAATTTCATCAGTTTTTCTGGGTGATCTGCATGTGTGAATGCTAAAAAGCCTTTTTTCATCTAAACCTTACGCATACTTTTTCCTACCAGCTCTTCAGAAAATGTTCTCCTTCCTCATCCTACTTTCACAAATACAAACCTAAAATTTTCAAGAAACCTTAACAAGCTCCTGAAAAGGCCATAATTTATTTCAGGGTGAGTTGCATGTGTGAATGCAAAACGACAAATTTTTCACCCAGACTTTTCTAAGACTTTATATACTTGTACCTCACAGTAGGAAGTTTTTCTTGTCAGATTTAGGCAGTTTTGAAAAAGTCTAGGCAAAAACTGGCTGTTTGCATTCACACATGCAGCTTGTTTGGATAAATCTGGGAATTTTGAGGATCATCTGTATGTGTCAAAGCAGACCTAATGGATTGCATGTGAAGGTACTGTCTTTGAATGCCTTTAACAATCAAATTTTAGTGATCTATGCAGTTGATATTACAGCTGCTTTCACACAAAACAAAACTTCTGGAAAAATTCCAGATTTTTTCCCAATGAGGTGCATGTGTGAATGCAAGTAGCCAAATTTTCAGTGATTTTCCCCATACCTTTTCATGCCAGCACCCCTAGAAAAATGTCCCCTCCTTTCTTTGACAGAGAAAACATCCTACCGTGAGGGACATGTGCGAACAAGCCGCTCAGGAACATTTCAAAGGCAGAAATTTTTCCGAAATTTTCAGGAGTGCATGTGTGAAAACAGCTACTGCTTCCAGTTTTCTTGCTTTACCTCAGGCCTATTTTGTGTAAAATATCTAAATAAAAAACAGCCATTATAAAGACGGTCCTGCTGGCCTTTGTGTGTCAGAAAGAGGTGTTTGTATTAGGAAGCCTGGGTCATAACCAGCTAAAACCTCCTAACAGGAGCTTTAAACAGAAAAACTACAAGAATCAGGATTCACAGTTGTGTACTTCTATATCAATAATCAACTACAAAAGGAAACAGTCTTCATTAGTGTGGCAGGACTATTTATATATTTACATAAGAGGATTAAGTTAGTTATTAAAGCCTAATGTGATGCTGAACTATCTATGCTTGTTCAGCAGCTGAAAACCCTCCCTGTAACACTTTCCTCGTTAAAGTGATAGCACACCTCCTCCTCCTCCTCTCCCTCACCATCGGCCCCCTCCTCCAGGTGCAGACTCCCAAAGCTGAACTTGCTACGCGGCATCGGAGACGAATTCACGCCGTTCGAGTTCATCGAATTCATCTTAGTGACAGCGACAGGGTTTCCATACATTAACGGCTGACTGTAGGCGCTGCTCCCTGTATCTGACTCGGTATCGCTGGTGTCGGTGCCACTGCTTGTGGAGCCATCGATCATTTGAACCGGCTGGTTTAGGTTGTTATTGTTACCGGGTTTACCTTGACGACCGAACATCCGCTGAACCGTATTAGACCTCGCCTGGCCTGGAACCAGAAGATTCCCCGTGTGGTTGCCATTTGTTATGATCATTCGGCGCTCTACAGGGGCGGAACCTGGCGCTTGGCCAGTCAACCCTGAGCGGTGGGCGTTATTGTGTTTGATGGGGGTGGATGTCATCCCGCTGAGGATGAATGGATCAGTATCGGAGCGGTTTCTCATGTTGTTGTTGTTGTATGGTTTGGCGAAATTTGGTGCACTGTGATTCGCGGTAATCGGGGAGTAGCTACCATAGTAGTTTGTTGGGTGAGATGACGGCGGGACAGGAGGAGTTTCCACTTGGGCTCCAGGACGTTTACTGAAATAATGCCCGCCGTCATCCCAGCGTGGCGTCAAACGCGGCTGCCCATGCCCGTTTGTCATCTCAGCATGACTGAGTGAGTTTGTGCGGTGGTGGAAGCTGCTGATCACCGGGCTTGAACACTGACTACGAGTCCCGGTTCCTAACGGTCTACCAACTACTGGGCCTCCCTTGTCTCTGCCCTGTAAGATCTCATCCAGGAGCGTGCTGTGAAGCGGGAGGCGACCATGAAATGAACCTCCATTGGGGAGAATTTCATCATCAGTTATCTCATGTGTCCCATTAAACTTGTTAGCCTGATCTACAGCGCTTCTATTACCCAGAAAACCTTGCTGCTGCTGCTGCATTAACCCCTGGTGATTTGTGTGGTAGAACCCATTCACAACCCCGAATAAACCCCCGTTCTGTCCACCATTGGGACCGCTCCCCCCATTCTTCTTATTATTATTGTACAAATTAGACTCATTGGCGCGGCTGTCGTTTGCATTGCTGTGGCCCCTGGAGGCCCTGTTGTTCTTAGCCACATCACATTCACTGTCTATGTCGCTGCAGTCTATGTAAGGGATAGATGAGCTGCTGCCTTTGTTTGCCCTGCAGGATGGACCTGGGTTGAGGAAATGTGGGTCCGGTGCCAGGCCGGTGCCATTGTGGTTCTGTTTGGACTGAGCTGGGTCGGCATCGTGGTAGCCATTGGTGGAGGATGCGGCTGCTGGTGGGTCCTCTGAACCATTAGCTTGGTGGCTAAGTCTGGATGAGTCAGGCTCATCTGCCAGCGGGACAGACATGGCACTCTATGGAGAGGGACAAAATCAAAGAATAAAAGGACAGTTTTAACCCAACTTTAACTGAAATAATGTGATAAATCACGGACTTTGCATAAAAACGTTCTCCCAGGAGCTTATAAATACATACAGGGTAATTAAAAAAACACAAAGATTATGGAAGAAAAAGGATATAACTGTGTTGGATTTAAGGTGTGATTTACCTCTTTTGGCACTTGTGATCTAAAGGAAGATGACTGAGGAGATGGGCTGAAGTTAGACAGGATCTTGCTGTGCTTCCTGAATAATAAAGAAGGATTCAGTTACTTGCACATTAAAAATGTTCTCAGTGGTTGAAGTAATTCAAACACAAGAGGGGACTTCACCTTTCAAATGGGACCTTTTTGAGCTCGGAGTCCTTCACATAATCGATGATCTGCTTCTGGGTTCGCCCACTGTAAGAGGAGAAAATAAGCGATGAAAAACAAACACATTAATTGCAAATATTATGTCCCTTGCTGTCCTCTCCTCACCTGAAGCGGAAGGAGGATCCTCTGGTGAAAAGGATTGGCTTGGGTTTAGGTTTAGGCTCCTCAAAGAGCCGGAAGAAAGCGTGATACTCGACGCAGATCTTCCAGAAAACTTTACAGCAGTCCCTGCTTGCCATGGCGAACTCCAGGGTGTCATGGTGAGCACTTTGCTGCAAGAGCAAATAGATGTATGAATAAATACACAAGGAATAACTTTATATAAAGAAAGCAAGAGGAAGAGGGTCTATGTGGGCTTACAGCAGGGTCAGCTCTCAGCTTGATCAGGAATCTTTTGCGTTTGAAGCTCAGCTTTCGAACCTTGGACCAGTTAAAGGCGTTGATTTTAGTGTAACCCTTGAAAAAAGGAGGGGAAACATGATGAGTTTTACATAAATGTAGGGTTTGACATTGATGTCCGCCAACTCGCCAAATGCAGGAGAATTTCAGGCAAGGCACACACAAGCCACTATGGTAGGTTAAATTTATGGATGACACATCCTATGTTTTACTACTGTGTTCCGCTGTTAGCGCAACTGTTAAAGTGGTAGAAGCTTATTGCAATGAGGCTTTGCACATAAAGGGGGCAATTTTTCCCCAAAACTAATACAAAGTGGTGGATTTGTACCCAGTTTATACTGTATTAGACCAGTGGCTTTCAACCTTTTTTTTGCCCAAGGAACACCAAAGATCAAGCCAAAATTTCAAGGCGCACCAAATCCATATCTATATAAAACTGCCTTATGAAAAAATGTTACAGTAAATCAATCGTTTATCAATCATTTGACTTCGATTTATCATTTGACAGCCCTAGTTAGAACATATTTACTATACTCTAAGGTGATTTAATTAGTAGATTTATTCATATACAGTTAGCAAAAAAAGAATCTGCAGCTCTTACATCTAACCTACATTTGCAGCTGCCTCTGGAACAACTCAGATTTCAGAGAAAGCCTTGAGGTGAGCTGTTGAATGTGACATTAATGTTTTTACCTGGAAAACCAGCACTCCGGTGTGCGCTACAGCCAGGCTGAGCTTTGTCCCCTCTCTGTCTTTTGCCGGATGCAGACGAATGCCGTACATCTCCAATCGCCGGGCGATTTCTAGCAGCTGGTAGTCGGATTCTGCAGGAGTCTGCCCACTGTGGATGTGAGAAATAAACAAACCAATCAATAAATAAGGCGTTAATTATAACCAAGCTGTTGGAGAGGAAAGTCATTAAAGTCTCTTTCAAGCCAAAGCAAGGAAAAATAATATTTGGTTAGTCTTTTTCCTGTAGATAAACACCTCCCAGTCCAGATTTATCATGACTGTAGTCACAATAAACGTGTCTTAAAATACACCAGATCAGATGGCAGCACCCTCGACGCTGTGGGTGGAAAAAAAAAAAACAGCCACAAAAGAAGTTTGTTTCCTCACAAATCTGAAAATAGTTTCCGGTTTCCTGTATAAGCTGCTGAATTAGCCACTTCCTTCCTGCGTGGGGTAGCAGGGTGGTTGAGGGATTGCTGGGGAGTGGGTGAGGGAGCCCGCAGACGGGGGAGAGCGGTGCAGAGTGTGAGCATGACAAATAATCAACGATTAAGAACGTGGTTTGGATTTTAAGTGGTTAAAGGCTGGTTTCAGGGGAATTTTAATCACCAGAAAACAAAGAAATGTGTTTGCAAACAACGGTAGAGGGGAATCGCAGCTTCAATGTAAATGAGGTGTGCCGTGTGATCCCACAGGGCACAGGAGGAGTGAAAAGTGGTGTTTGTGGGCAGCCACCTCTGCGGGGGAGAGATTAGAAGAACATGAGTGTATGCGCTCTTAAATAGATAAACATCTCTGCAGGAGAGAGACTTAAACCACGGGCTGGGTGTGATGGGCGTGTTTGTGAGTGCACATTTAGTTAAACAGATAAATATCTCTGTGTAGGAGTGTGGAGGTATGTTATGGAGTAAAGACATTTTCCTGACACTTTTAAGATGGAGGCCAAACACAAATTGATCCTAAAGCTCAGCTCAGCTTGTTTTCCAGGCAGGAATAATCTCAAAAAGCTATTTTCTCGTAAATAATGCTGTCCCTTTCACCTTTGCTTAGTTTTCCCTTACTTAGTTGTTTAAGCTTCACACTGCAGAATGATCTATGTGCAGAGTTTGACACCAGAAATCTGCTTTACTTTAATCCACAGAGGGTGGAAAGCTCACATTTAAAATCTGAGTTTAAAGCATTAATAAGAAGGTAGCTTTTTAGTGAAGTAAGAGGATTTTTTTTCAGACACAGAGCACTTTTTAAGATTCAAATTTACTGGATATTTAAAGAAGACATATATTATAAAGTTAATATGAATTTGATACAAAAACTTTCCTCATAACTCCAGTTACTGGACAAAACACCACTGGAAAAGTAAGATCAAGATACCAAGAGGATGCACAACATTTCCATATATTCTGGGACAGTCCTAAACTGAGATTGTATTGATAAGAGCAAAACCAAAATAAAGGTGCCAGAGACCTTTTGAAAAACCTAAATTCCTTTTCTTAAAAAACAGAATCAAAATGGCTAAAATGGGTGGAGAAGGTGGTTTTGAAAGTATAAGAAATGGGTTAGAAGAGGCAAAATTAGATAAAAGTGGCAAAGAATAAGCAAAAAAATGGCAAAAATGGGTTGAAGTGGTAAAAACAGACATAAAAGGTGGTAAAAGAATATTAAAAAGTGGGCAAAATGAATTTAAAGTGGCAAAAATGGATGGAAAATTTGGTGAAATGGGATAAAAAAAATTGGTTCAAACTGTCAAAAAAATAGGTTAACGAGACAGAAAAATGGGCATATCGAAAAGTGAAATGTGGTTAAAATAAGTGTAACAAGTGATTAATAGTGGCAATAATGGGACAATGGATGCAACTATAGGCAGAAAGTGGCAAGAATTGGTTTAGAAGTGGCAAAGACAGGCAGAAAAATGGCAAAAATGGCAACTGTGTTAAAATTGGTGGGAAAAGTGATGAAAACAGGTCAAAATTTGGCAACATTGCTGCATTAATAAAAATGAATAGCGGTTAATGGTAAAGAAGGAGTCTTTAGTGATTAACCCCCCCCAAAAAATCAACCAGACACTAAAAACAGCCCAGATCTGATGGCCAGAAAGATAAACATAATAAAGAGACTTTTCAGAGCAAGGATCTGCTCTGTGACATTAAAAAAAATGTTATAAACATAATTCAGTGTCTTAAACCAAAGAAATTCTCCCATCTTGTGACTGGAGATGTCAGAAACTGACACCACATACCTTATGCTTGTATTTCAACCGTGCATAATGAGTTGGATCCTCACTTTCAAAATGCTGTAAATACGTAGTGAATGTGTGAAGAATCGATCAACAGGAAGGCACAGAGTGAGCGCTAGCTTTAAGTCAACTGGAACACAAAACCAGACCACTTTACTCATCTCTAGTTTCAGCCTAAAACCACAGAGCTTTACTTTAAAAATCCTGCTTTGTCCTTTTAAGGTGAAAAATATCATAGGTTATACTTTTTACATTTTTTTGAAGTACATAACACTCTGCAATAGTGTTTAATGACGTTGCTACCTGTGTTTTCTAATCTACAACCACTCAGTCTCAGGATTTGTTTCCACAAAAACAGGGACATGATCACTCTAGAGAGCAGAACTGCCCTTATCGTTTGTAATGATATTCATAAAACTTAAATAAGGTATTCAAAACTGAAATTCTCTGAACTTTGAGGGTTTCTATTTGGGTAATAAAGTCATCAATTACTACAATGTCGCTAAGGCCAATAATGTCAGGAGGCTGCTATGGTATAATTTCAGAAATATTCAAATTTGGCAAAACTGACTGAGGACATATGGACTAAATCAATAACCCTGATGTGAGCAAATAAGGTATGGCTCTATCAAAAAAAAGGAGACAAACATAAATATAATCCCCCCCCTGCTCAGGTGTGAACAGCCTTTTTCATGTCCAGCTACAAATCCTCTATTGGATTGAGGTCTGGGCTTTGACTCGGTCACTCCAGAACATTTACCTGGTTTTCAACCATTTCTGTGCAGCTTTCTCTGTATGCGTTGGGTCATTGTCTCACTGGAAAATAAGTCCTCTCACAAACTGTAGCACTCTTGCAGACTGAATAGGATTGCCCTCTCATATTTGACACATTGATTTCACACTCTACATTTACAAGCCTTCCAGGGCAGGCTGCGGAGAAGCATCCCCACAGCATGATGCTGCCAACACCATGGTTCACAGTGGGTGTCTGTGGTGATGTGCACTGTGCAGTTAAAAGTGTGTTTTTCATTTTTTTCATTTTGTTGGGCTTTTATGCCAAAATAAAAAACAGGAAACATGCATTTTTGACTGGCAAATGGTGATTTTGAAATGCCTTCAAGAAATCTTTGAAAATTTGAGTAGTATTGCACACGCCCAAAGAAGCCTATATCAACATACACTTTAAGATGCTGTTTCTGTGAGTACAAAGCAGAAAAACCCTTCTTGTTTAACTTTGTAAAAACGGTATAGAGCATATATAGAAAGCATGTGTGAACTTGAGTGTGATAACTCACACATGCTTGCGGTGGCAGTCGGTGATCTTATCTCTGATGGCGTCCTGGTCGGGCAGGTATTTATTGTGCAGGAGGTGCTGCCAGCTCTGGGTCTCGTCGAAATCCCCGATCTCAGCTATCGCAGGAAAACAAAGAGGCGGGGGAATTCATTATTTATTTGGAGTGAAAACAAAGAAAGCAAACACAACAAAAAGAAATCAACAGTTTATTTTTGTGTTTCGCCTTCTACTGTAGATTACATCAAGTGTAGTGATGCGTGGGACTCCATCTGTCCAAATCCAGCAACAATCATCGTGTACCACCCGCAGGTGCACAAACAGGCCCGGCAGCAGTGGCGGTTTCCATAGCAACCGAGTGATAGTCTTAAGCATGCTGTGCTGCAGCCCCTGCCACTGTCAGCACGACTGAATTGAATCCATAAATAAGCCCACATCTCTGCACATATGGTGTAGAATAATAACAGGTCACATAACGGGCAGGTGCATTTAATTCAGTTATCATGCATCATGTCACAGAGGAAATACAGATGCAGAGCATGGACGCAGCAGCAAGAATTAGGATTAAGGTCTCATCAGTGATGCAAAAGTGAGCTGAATGCAAACTACCCATCAGAACTTACACGCTGCTCTTCCCTCTTGTGATATTTAAAGCCAGCTTTGCAGTGAATCTGTGCTCTCTTTGACAAACACTCAGCACATTCTGAACTAAAACTTGAACTAAAGACACAGCTCAGTACAGTAAGAGCTGCTAAAATACCCCCGTAGGGAGGATCCGTCATGTGTTAGTGTGCTGGGTGATTTATGGTCTTGCACATAAGAGAAGCATTCAGCCCTTTTTCTTTTAAGTTGGATCTTTGAGTATGAAGCCCTCCCAGACATGGAAACTTTTTGATTGCCCATGAGGAAATCTTCATGTGTTTTTAAGGTGGCCTGTCTTGTGTTAATTTTTTTAAACGTCCACTCTGACTCTATGTTGATTAAATTTTTGAGGTCAAAAGTCAAAGTAATTGAGCATCATGTTCATCCCTTTCTTTTAGGAGAATTCTTGTGGACACAATTTCTCAGACTTCCTTTAAACTTTGCAAAAATGTCCACTCTGATTCAAGGATGACCTGGTCGGAGCTCAAATGTCAAGGTCACTGAGGTTAATATCCATCTCTTGCTTGTAAGCCTGATAGCTCAAGATCACTGGGAGGGATTTTCACTGAACTTTCCACAAATATCCACTCTGACTCAAGGATAAACCACCTACAATTTTAAGGTCATAAGGGCTCATGTTCATCCCTTGCATGTGACTGCAAAAACAAACTGTACAGATTTTACTTTCACTGTCCCGCAATTGTAACTCCACAGAGGTACATAGCCTCTAGGCAGTAGCTTGACTACAGTATGTGCATTGCAGGGTTGGCTGTTTATACTGTTGCCTGAGGCACATTTCCCCTCTAAGGACCATAATGTAAATCTAATCTAATCATCTTAATGCTGGCTATTTCAGCCTGATTATGTACCAGGGGTTTGATGCTTATTAAGCTAAGAAATGGCCTCATGAATCAACCAATCTTTAGAAAAAAATTGAACTGCAAACGTAGTTTTTAAAAAGATTCTGACATTCAGCAAAGTTTTCTTCATTTATGATTAGCTAAGAGCAAAATCTAAGACCACTAGAGAGCACACAGGCAAAACTGAAAGCTGATAGGATGCAAATATGCTAGAACAAGTGAAGTGCAATAGCATTACATTTATATTTTATTTTTAACAGTTTAGAACTTTGATACTATTAAATAATATGCCCAAAACATGACATTACATATAGTCAACCTTTAGTCTAATCATGCAGTTCTTGATCTGAATTGCAAAAAAATGTTAAATTGCAGATTTAAAAAGACACACTGGTATGATTTTTCATTAAACAAAACTGTAAAAATGACCTCCTTTGGGGCAACACTACATCCACTTTAAGCCATCACAAGTTATTTTTCTTTTTTTAAGATCATTTTTGGGCTCCTTCGCCCCTACTCAAACAGGACAGCTGTGAAGAGACAGGAACCAGGAATTGATCCCACGACCAGTGCAGAGAGGATCACATCCTCTGCAAACAGGCGCCCGCTTCAACCACTGAGTCAAAGTTTAATTTGATTTAGACATTAGTGGCATCTTGCTACTTCGCAGTCCTGTGCTCCCTCTGTGCTTGCACACAGCCCTGCAGCCAGAGGATAAGGTATACACATTCAAACCAGGCCATTATTTGATGTTTCTAGATTTTCTCTGCTACCTGTCAGAGCAGCTAACCTGAAGAAACTTTTGAAAACTGAAACTGTACTGTACTACTCGATTTACTTTGAACATTACACCACAGCTCAGGGAAGAAGAAAATGAAGCAAGGAAATCAACTTAAAGCTCCTGTGAGAAACCTTTCCGTTTGTGTTGACTTTGCTGCCCTCTGTGGACAAAGTAGTACATCTTTTATTGAACTTGCTTAATTTTTCTTGTCCATGTGTAAAGATCTTCTTTTTAACGGGCAAATCTTTAACACAATAGTGGAAAATGTTGAAAATTTCTGTTTGGTAGGCTGCTGCTGAACACACTGACACCTACCCACCGGCACTGATTTAAAGCATAAAAAATAACTATATAGAAACAATGAATCTTGTTGTTGCTGGTCTCTTTTGCTTTTGCAGGTTGTAATGGTATATCAATACTTTTTCAGTTTGTTTCATGTCTAGTTAAAAAAAAAATCCCCGTAGTAGCTTTAAGTTTGGCTTACTAGCAATGTTCTGCACCACACCGAGATGATTTTTAGTCTATGTTGTCCGAAAAGAAAGATATAGCATCAATTCCCATAACATGGTGGACAAAACAGAAACTTTTTGTGTCTCTTTGCAAGTTTAAGTTCAAGTTTTGCAATGCTTTTGCAATAGGCATGCAAAATGATCTCATTGACATGACTTGTGTGCAAACGTCTCCTGCTATTAACTCAAATGCGCCGCACTTACACTGGATGATGTGAGAGACCATGAGGGCGGCGCTGGTGTCGTTACAGATGAGGCGACCGCAGGCCAGGTCACGTTTGATCTGCAGGGCGAAGAGATACCTAGAGGAGGAAAAACGGAGAGTTTGACTCATTTAGCTGCTATTTTTATACTGTTTAAGGGCAAATAGAGGACTGGCTGCACATTATACATCAGATTGCATTTGTGTGTTTATATGAGGGTGAGATTAATGGTCCAGAGCAGTGTTATTAACCTTGTTATGCTGCATGATTATCTCTTTTAAAGTTAATGAGGTTTGGTCAGATTTTATGTCTTTAAATTTCAGCCTGGAGTCATTTTCTCTTTAAGAACGCTGCACCAACATGAACCGAAATACATCATACTAATTTAAGCTCTGGGAAGACGCTCTGTTAAAGCAGGTACTGCATGGTTAGTGGAAATAAAGTGGCTCCAAAATAAAAATAAGAGCCTAACTTAATCATGCAAAGTCTTAATAAAAGACTAATTCAGCCTGGTATCTTCAAAGAAATCTTTCTAACATCCGTCTGTGTGCATAAATGGTCCGTCTGTGCCGCCATCACCCATCAAAGGAAACGCAGAAACGCTATGCAGGCCAAACAAAGGAAATAAAGGCTGTGTGCCCACATCCTGTTTAATGCTGGAGTCAGCTGGCTCAATGTGAGACAACATATGACATCAGAGGAGTAAAATGGATGTCTGAGAGGCAAAAGGACAATAATGAAAAGAATATAATGTGTACAAAAGTGGTGGGACAATATAATCATAGTTTGAAGCTGGACTCTTATTTTGGATCAATTTTACAGTTGTTTCGGTTGTTTATTTATTCTTTTTTTAGTGTTTGTGCTGACGAATAGAGGAGAAACCGATTAATAAATTTTGACATCCTTACTGTCAAATGTATAAATAGGCTCCCTTCTACAAACATCTTAAGGATTGTAACTTCTAGACTTCATTCAATCTCAAGAGATCTATTATAAGAGAGGCTTTCTGCTTGCTTCCTGCTTGGCTCCATCTCAAGTGAATCCAGCTGGGCATTCAAGAGGAAACTGAAGCATCATGGGAAAATGTAGAAGGTCAAATCATGTCTCTATTTGTTTTCTGACTGACTGTTGTGAATTTGCTCTCCTAAATGCGGATCTGTAAAGGATTAAAGGTGGAAACGTACATGACCAAAACGAGCTAATTCCTAACATTCAAGATGCAACAAGTGGTCTGAGAGTTGGGTTCAAACACGACATGTTTAATGTGCCCTGACTCACAAAATTTATTATCTAGGTCCAGGCAGGACAAAAACAACCCTGTTTGGTGTAACATGTGTGTACATGAATGTGCTATAAATAAACGTGGCTGACCAAGAACACAAAACAAGTTGCAAACATGTCATAAGGAAGCCTCTGCTTTCTCCTCACAGCTGTAAAAATCCTCCTGAAGGACTGAAAACCAACATGTCTTTAGATTTCAGACCTCCCCCCTCAGATAGGTGTGGTTTCAGCGCCTACCGAGTCAGCTCCTCCATGAGCTGTGTGTGGTCAGGAGGGAAGAACTTCACCACGAAGCGGACGATGGTGTTTTTAGGCCCTGAGGGAGGAAAGAAGAAGGGGAGAGAAGAGGCAAGTTATCCTTCAGGCAAGGACAAGACGGCTATTTTGAATTACAGAATTGAGGCTTGTGGACCACTGAGGGGAAAACTGCTAATTTATGAGTTTAACACCAGCGTTTTACAGGGTAAAAGGAATGAATGTAGGTGTAAAATACTCACGTCTGATCTGCTTCAGTGTCGGCTTCAGCAGGTCCAGCCACACCTATGGAGAAAAGAGCACAATTTAATGAGTACATATTAAAAACTGAACACTTCCGCTCAGTTTTCACAGTCAAAATGATTGTGGTTGTTGTCTCTTTGACATGCCAAGGAAATAATATCAATGCCTCTTTTGAAAATATGGCAACGAAATATGAGCTTCTGGACAGCAAAACTGGTTATGGAATAACTGAACACATGCTATAATTGGACATGTTGTCAACAAAAATAAAAGGTAAAATAAACACAATTTTTGATGGATAACGTATGCTAAAAATAACATATTTCCACTTAAAGGTAATCAGTAATCCAGAGGAAGTTCATGTAGACATTCTGATAACTGATATCTTAAAATGGAAAATTTAGATATTTTGTTCTTGCATATTTATGACTTTCAGAAACAGAAAATTTTGTTTTTTTCATGGACATTTTTGGATTTTGAAACTTGAAAATCTTTAATTTTTCTTGCAAATTTGTGATTTTCAAAACTGAATTTAAAAATCCTTGCAAATTAATGGCTTTTAAAATGTGAATTTTTTTATTTTTTTCTTGGATTTTATTTCTAGTAAATGTATGACTTTTTAAACTTGAAAATTTAGTTTTTATAACTCTTGCAAATGTATGACTTTTTTAACTTCAAATTTTTGTTTTTTTTTGTTGCAATTTATGATTTTTTCTATTAATTTACAACTTTTTCAAAATGAAAAATTTTAATATTTTTTGCAACTTTCTGACTTTTTAAAATAGAATATTTTGAGAGATTTTCCTTGTTAATTTATGATTTTTTTTGTGAAAAGTGCTCAAGTCAGACCTTTAGTCAGGTGTACACTTCAGCGATTCAGACACACATTTGTTATAGTTGCATGACTCTACTCCCAACAGGTGGAATGGATTTTTGGCACGTTTGATATTTTTATCGTACACGCTCAGAATCAGTAAACAGTCAGACAGCATCATAAATGTTCATGAAAACAGCAGGAATGCCTTTTTATGTCCCTGTCCTGAAATGTGTTACTATTTAGCTTCTAGTTGTGTTTGCTAGCGATGCGGTTCATGCATGTTTGAGAGAGAGATGGTGAGAACAGTCTTGAAGCTGTTTAAAGCTATTTAAAGCATGAAAATGAGGCAGGTATCACAAAAAAAAAAGTTTTTTCTCTGTATCAGCATTTCGTTTGTCACTAGTGACTGTCTCTCTCTACCTAATGCCAATACGGAGCTTGGAAATCGACTGCTCGTGTTATTTTTTGTCAGCACTTTTTGCCACTATCCCATGTAAAGAAAATATTTGATATTAAATAATAGAGCTGCACAATTATTTTAATCATGGTCCCAAATATTTACATTAAAAACCTGTTCCTAAAGTCACTATTTAACAAATGCATTTTTGCATGAGGACAAACAGATATTTTTCACACTCGTGTCTTTCATATTTTTGCAGGAGTATGGATATTGTAAATCATTGCTGGGTCATGTTAGGCCAGCTGTTAGGGGCAGATGTGGGCCAAAAACACCTGGCTAGATTTTTGCCTGGATATAAGTAAAGTAATATTTAAGTACATATATTGTAGAATCAACGTTTAAGTCCTTAAAATTAATCTCAGTGTTGGTCCAAATTATCATGAATATCATTTTGGAATGAATCATGCAGCCCTAGATTTTCACAACCTTGGCAGGCCAGTAGGGTACGTTCTTGAAACAGCCAAACTGTGTGGCTGCATACTGAGGAACTATCATGTTTCTTCATTAAAAAATGCAAATAACAGATTAAACAAAATGAGAGCATTTCTAAAAACTAAATCACTGATGATGCTGTTGATTTAGGCATGACTTTTGATCAAAACAACACCAATCACATCATAAACTACTCAAGTGCATACCATGAAATTAATGTAAGCATGTCCCTTATGGCAGTGTTGTAACATCAACATGAAAAATAGTCCATCACTGCTGCCTGTGATGAATTGCATCATACAGCAGGGTATATTTTAAAGCTTGGTTGTTTATCACAGCCATAAAATCTGTGCTCTCCTCCATAAACAAGATAAGTAACGCCAGGTTATCTATGTGATTTATAGCTGCTTGTTTTTAAGTGTATCTTCTTGTGTTTGTGGGCTGTCAGTATTTCGTCAGTGTTGCTTCATCTTTTCAATCGATCTGATTCAAAGCTGCTGCTCTTTTGCCTAAGGCTTTAACTGCACTGAGAGTATCTGTGTGAACGCATCAAAATAAGCACAGTGATGGATTTTTCCTCTCCTGAGTATGGACTTTTCTCCCTCAAAACTGGCTCTATAGCGATGTAATGCAGTTTCTTTCAGCATCTGCAGTCTACCGGCACACCCATGGAAAGAACAGCAAGTGTGCACATTATTGCAACCAGCTGCTCTGCCATGAAATAACTCAGTCCAGGTGTAAATCAAAACAAGGTGATGCTGAATTCTAGGCTGTCTCCTACCGTCATCTTGCGGTGGTCTTGGTACTCCAGTCCAAAGTAGTCTCCCTCTGAGAGATTGAGATGGACGCAAACCAGGTCAAACAGCACTTTGCCAGGGGAGCGTTGCTGTGAGGAAAGAGCAGAGGTGGAGAAGGAAGATTAGATAAAAGGTAGAGGAAACCAGAATGAGATGCACAATTTCTGCCTTGTTGAAGCTATTTCCTCAAATGAGCCTCTCCTGGTTTAACAAGCGGCTGAGCTTTGACCCTCCTGTAAGGTCCAGGCTTCAGGTTTGGGTCTAATAAGGAGCCGTAGGCCGAGGCTCAGCTGGGAGTGCCAAAAAACAACCACAACAAACCACAAGGTAAAATAGAGAAGCTTTATCCGATGCTAGCAGCGCAGAGCAAGCCTTGTATTAAGGTCACATTACAAAGCTTCTGCTCCAGAGATTAGACAGATTCAAACCTTATATTAAACACCTGAGGGTAATAGTGTCAGCTTGTTGAGTGACAGCACACCTATTATGCATTCAGTTATAATGAAGGTAGTACGTTAGTATATGAGTGCAAGCATTCCTTCACACTACTAGATTATGACTTCATCAGCACATCTCATGTTCATGCTTCACATGTAGTCAAAACATTCGCCTCATTTACAGCTGAAGATAGGAGAGGCAGGTGGTGATCCCTGTGATTGCAGGTCTATACAGCCTCTCAGTGTTATCTGTACATTTTATGATGGCTATAGCAGAAATTCCCTTTTATATGCTGCCTCAGAAAACACAGAAATAGATACAAATTAACACAATTTCTTCTCATGTTGAGTGCTGACTCAACTGCACAAGTGCTTGCAGATTAAATACTTGAATTTTTGCTCCAACTCAATTCTAAATTTCTTTTAATTATAGAAGAGAGCAGAGGATAGATTTGGAAACTGGGATGAGAGAGTGGGGGAGAGACATGCAGGAAAGGAGCCACAGACTGATCTTGGACCCAGGCCGGTATATATGGGGCGGAGCCTAACCACTAAGCAATCTTTTAATTTGGTCTATTTCCTTTAAAAAAAAAAAATTTTGAACTTCAAACTAAATTTTGTTTGGCTTTTTTTCTTGTAAATTTATGACATCCTAAAATTGTATTATTATTATTTAATTTTATTATTATTATTATTATTTTGCATATTTATGAATTTAAAACAGAAAATTTGGATTTTTTTAAATGTAAATTTTGGGATTTTGAAACTTAAAAATTTTTACTCTTTCCATTCAAATGTATGATGTTTTAAAACTGAATTTCTTTTTTCTTGCTAATGTATGACTGTTTATACTTCCATTTTTTTCTTTTTGCAAATTTATGATTTTTTAAAATTGAATTTATTTGAAAATTTGTAACTTTTTTAAATTAAAATTTATATTTTTCTGGCAAGTGTATGATTTATAAAATTAATATGGATTTTTTTTGCATATTTATGGCTTTTTGAAATTATTTTTTGTTCTTGCGCATTTTTAAGTTTTTAAAATTGAACATTTTGAGTAATTTTTTTTTTAGTAATTTTTAGTAACTCTGTGCTTGCTTAATGATCACTTAATTTATCTAATTTGTCTTTTTCCAGGAGAATAAGGCTTAATTTTCCCCATGTACTGAGCCATATTACTGATATTATGAATAAATATATAATGTTAAAAATTTATGAGTGATACCTTTTATTTTGAAGGGTATTTAACTGTAATTAAAACAGACAGAAACCCTCAAAGTTACCACACAAACAAGTTTTTAAATAGTACCAGGAAAAAATTTATTTTCCGATGCAAATTCAATCAACAGCAGTCATTAGCTGTTTTCACACATGCACAAAATTCCTGAAAATGTCTCTATTTTTTCATCTTTAGTTAAAACTTTAAGCCCCACTTTTTCCAGCAAGCACAGAAAAGCAATTCAGGAAAATTCAACAGATATAGCCCCTAAAGTTTTTTTTAATTTTCAAGAGTGCATGTGTAAAATCCCTCTTCATGGGATGCAATGATGCACTCAACCTGTGATACAATACTACTTCAAAATCTGATTTCTTAGGATAATTTTTACTTTTTCACTAAGACGTGAGACTGAAGTAAATTTGATGATCCTCTATCAATTATTAGCCACCAAATCAGTTTCCTTATTTACACACTCACCGACCGATTTATTAGGTACACCTGTTCAACTGCTCATTTAAGCAAATGTCTGCTCAGCCAATCACGTGGCAGCTACCAGTGCATTTAAGCATGTAGACACGGTCAGGATGATGTGTTTAGGTTCTTATCAAGCAACTGAATGGCTTGAATGAGTATCAGGTGGAATAATTCAGAGTCAGAGATGCTCTTCTGCAAACCTTTGTTGTAACATGTCAGTCTGAACCAGTTTAGTCAGTGCTTTAACTAATCAGCAACTGACTTTCCTGACTGATCTGCTAAGGCCAAATTACAATCTACAGGCTAAGGATAAATCTACACTAAATAACTGTGCTGCTTGTTGTATGCTTCAGAGGGAATCAGGGTGAGGACAGCAGAGAGTGTGTAGAAGAAAAATGAAGAGGAATCAGAGCAGCGAAGGCCGGAGTGTGAGCCAAGTCTGTCACCATCTGGCTACCGTGTGTGAGTATCCATCTGTTTCTGTGTGGTCAGCCTCTCTGTGCAGGCACACCCTCGTACTGTACTCTCACAACAGCCAGACCTCGAGAAAAATTAACACTAGCCGCCTCTAAAGTTACCTGGGTATGACTAAGACATTGTGAAGGTGAAAGATATTGCGAGTTTGCACAAGATCTGCTTCTTGGTAGCAGTAATCTTGTTTTTAAAGGAGGAGAGGAGGGAGTGGGAGAACAGGTTGGAAGAGGATCCAAGGGCAGCGAGGCTTAACAGTAATAAAGTCAGCGAAGAAGAAACATAAAAGACATCTTGCTTCTGAAGAAATCCTCCCTTCCTCCAGCTTAAACCACAAATATTTCACTTTTATCCACTGTGTAAACTTTCTTGCTTTTTGTTAGTTTTGCTCTGACTGTACTCTGACTCCGCACTGCTCACTTTTAAATTTGCTTAACTTAAAACTTGCATGCAGACTTCTGCACAAAATGTCCAACTTAAACAATAAAAGGACCTGTTTCTGCAAAAATCTGCCTTAGAGGAGACACAGGAGCTTTTCATGTGACCCAGAAAACACAAAGCACATGCTGAGACAGAGAAAGGAGAAAGCTGGTGAAGTATGCTGGAGATTTAGACTTTTCAGTTTGAGGACAAGAAGAAATTTGGGACTGAAGAAGTTGCACGTCCGAGTTGCATAAATGGAGAAACTGAAGGACAAAGAAAGGACGCCTCTCTCTTTTTAGTAGTGATTCAGAAGGCACAGATGCACCAACAAGAAAACTTTCTGAAAATCTAGAGACCAATGGGTGTCTTATGCAAACTGTCTCATACCGTATCACACACCAAAGTTACCTACGGAGTTCCACAAGGTGAGAGACTTGCAATAACTCATCAGATTAAATCAGTTTGTACATGTTAATGAGAAGTCTCCTGTAAACACAAAAGCTAGTTATTGAGTTACACAAGGCTCTATGCTAGGACTGTTTCTTTTCAAGATGTGTATGCTTCCTTTAGGTAACATTATGTGGAAGCATGCCATAGACTTCCACTGCTATGCAGATGATACCCAAGTTTTCACATCCAAAAAGCCTTTGGATGGGAATAAAAATATGGATTGATTATGCAGTAAACATGTTTAGTATATACATTTGTTTAGTATTAGTTAGGGATGTTTGTGGTTAAACAGTTAGCTTCATTTATCAAATTAGCCGGCGTGAGATTTATAAATCGCTAGCCCAATTACCTATAAACACAGGCTTGAAATCCCAGTCTATAATTCTCTTTTAAACGGTAATGAGCCTCCGCCACTAGAGACCGCTGTAGCTTCAGTTAATGGCTGCTGCCTTCCTGTCTGAGCTTTCCACTGGCAGTTCACCGTACGTAAATATGAGAAGCTTAGCAGTTAGCATGTAGCATGAACAGCGTGGTTTGACCGTTTTTTTGAAGTAATAAATAGAAAAAGTGGTATGTAGGCTTTCTAGGGTTGAACTCATGTTTAACATCTCAACAGAAGTGAAAAGAGGCCGCATATCAAAGCATTATATTAATCTGCAAAGAGGAACTTAGGCTGGCTGAGCTAGCTGCTTAAGTTAGCGTGTGTGTGGCTAACACAATTTGACTGTTTTTAAAAGTATTTTCTTCTCTTTAGACTAGTTGGTTGAACACAATTTAAATGATTGTTGAGCCAAATGAGGAAATAGACACTTAGGAGCATCCCAGGTTTTAGTATAGATTCTAAGGCCCATTACAATGGCTCCAAGCTCATGTGAATGGATGCTGTAGTCCTCTGCGTGGTCGGACCACATTCAGATCTAACCTGAGGCTTATTTACTGACTCATTCTCCACTTTTTCACCCTTATTTACTTCTCTATTTACTTTGTTATGCAAAATGAAAACAAACCTTAAAAATAAAAGATGGAAAAGGAGGTTGTGTGAGTGCAAAGCTGTGTGCTAATACCTCGGCTACAGCAGCCAATTTGGGCATTAAAATGATCATTCTGAAAATAATCTTTTGGACCTTTTGTAGGTCATTGAGAGGCACTAGTAAATTTCAGCCTGTTTCATATCAGCTAAAAACTCCTCTCAGGAGCTTTAATTAGACTGAAGCAGATTCCAATTTCCTTTAAATATCTCCAAACCATTCTCCAATCACTAAAGTAAGCCAGTGTGTACACACTGGGGAGATATCGCGTGTCACATTCAAGTAATGTTAAGACACTGGAATGCAGAGGGGAATGTCATTGAGGCAATGGTGGTGAAATCTTTGAATATCAATACTCGGTTAAGATAACACCAGGTCACGAACACGTGATAGTGTTATGGTGTGGGCGGCTCCCTAACAATCTGGAAAGAAAAATTCAATCGTGTGAGAAGAAGATTTAATAAAAAGGTGAGAGCAGGGGAGCTGGAGAGTGACGAAAGAGGAGACTTAAAGCAAAAGGGCGTGCTCAGATTGGACTCTTTTTGGGCACTGAAGCAAACCTCTTAAAACAACACAGCAGAGGGCCAGTAAATCTAGAAGACAGAGTGCTGAAAGAATGGAGCCGAAATTTAAAGCTGTTTGTGAAGAGAATGCTGAAAATGAAATTTTTAAGGGCTGACAATGTTCAATTTAGGGTTTAGAAATGCAAATAAAAGCCAAGTCCAAGTTTTTTGCAGATTTATCTGTAATTTGCATCCACTCGAAGCTTAAAACCCTAAGTAAACCACTGCAGATCCAAAGTGCCTTTCACCTACAGGTATAGTTTCCAGTCAACTGAGGTTAATGCTAGTTCCTAATCCCCCTCGCCGCCAAAGCAAGTCCACCTTACAGCACGCGATGGTCATGTCTTAAATGATCAAGATCAAACGCCAAGGAGTCCCTGGATTTTTCCTCTTCTTTTTTAAAACGTCTCTGTGTGGATGAAATAATGTCGATTATAGGAGAAAAAGATCAGTTTTTGAATGCTTCAGCGGCTCAGGTGGTCAATATCTTAGCTTAATCTATCATTTGGAAGAAGGGTTGGTAGTTTTTCTTTCCATACTTTCGCACCAAGGGGCCTGACCTCAGAGTGTGACATGAAATACTGAAACAAAAGTAGAAGAAATTTGTTGCTAGTGCCACGAGGTCTTGTGTAAATACTATTCAACAACTGGAGCACAAACCTTTATCAAAATTTTCAGATATAAGACAACATCTGACATGGATAAAATGTTAAATTTCTCCCACTTCCACACATCTCCTCCTTAAATTGTCCCTTTTTCATTCATTAAAGCAGGATGTGACATAAAAAGGATGCTCCAGAAGCAACAGTGAAATTTGCCCAACATATCCATATGAAAGTAAAAGCTTAGCTATGCAGAAGCTAAAAAGAGAAGGTGGAAAGTTCGGGTTTGTCTGGTAGAACTGGGATGTAGAGGGCTTATCGCAAAAACAGCACTCTCAGGACTAAGAGAGATGGGAGTACAGGGAATGAGTTTGAAAAAGACAGTTAAAGGGATGTCATATGATGCTGTAAAACCCAGGATAGTGCTAGTTAAAGGCCCAAACAAAGGGCAAACTCGTTAAAATGAGGGAGTAGTGGGAGGCAGAGTTTCAGCCCAACCCAGTAGGTGCGACTGCTAGCCCAAACCAGTCAAATATGTTGTATTTGTTTAAAAAAACATATATAGTACAGTGCAGAACAATTAGGTATGTTTGGGCGGGACAGTTAGGCTAAAGTAAGTTGTACATGTGGCAAGTAGGCCACTGAGGGCACCATCAGGTGAGAAGGACTGACACAACCTAGTCATACTCTGGATGTCCTTGCATTTTACCAAGGGCATGGGAAAATAATGACTTCAAAAAAAAGGACAAAACCCACACATTTAGGGCATAGTAGGGTGTGAATGTGGTGAGTTGGCCCGGCCTCGAGTACCATGCAGGCGGGTAGTAGGGTTGCCACAACCCCTGGCCGTGCTTGGATGTCCTAAGGCCCGAAAACATCCAGCGATCTCTGGTTGTATTACAAGGGTTGAAAGAACTAGTTAGCATGGCTTTACTTATGTCCGCCCAGCCTTGTTCAGAGTTTTGGGAAGTACGGCTCTTTTTAGGGATTTGATCATTTGGCTCCACTCAGTAAGAAATGCTCTTCGTGTGGTCCCTTTTTACCTCCTTTTCCCTTCAATAGAACAAAAATGGAAACCGTCTCTTAAACAGAAGCCGGCTTGCATCACTTGTAAAATGAGTCAGCTTTTTGAACCAGTTTATCGTGAACAACACATCATGACTCGACTAACTTGTCAGCCAATCAAGTTTCAATCTGAGCAGCACTTTACAATGTGTATTTGCTATGTTAACAAATCCACTAAGGTCAGGGAAAAAAAGCTGTTAAAGAGGGGTACATAAGCACAGTAAGAGAGCTGTGAAATTTCGGTCAAGCAACTTCAGAGTGAACATATAAGGAAAACAGAGGAGAAGTGGACTTAAAATGGGACGGACTGATTTTCTCTCCTTCTGGCAGCAGTTTCAGAAGAGGAAATGGTTACTTAGCTTGGGTCAAACATGACATATCTGGAGGTTTTCCCCTTAATAGGTAACAAGAGGGTATACTGAGGCTGTTGATGACAAAACAGCTGAAGCTATTCCTAAAAGTATATCATTTAAAGTCTTAAAAATGACTGGTGTGTTAATCAGAGTTGAAATGTTTCAGCTGACCAGAAGCAGTCCAGGCCCTGCAGCTCACACTGAGGTCCTTTCAGTTCAAATCACAATCCCTTCATTCAGCGACGACCATCAATGAGCCTTTCTTAGTCAGCCAAAAGCACACACATACAATCAGATACGCACAGACATGCATTTTTATCACATCTTGGAGCAGGATTTTTGTCCTATGTAGCAGATATGGAGTGATACTTTCCAAATTGAGCAATGTCTCTGTTGCACATGCAGGAAACAAAACACTGGCTCTCATGCAGACTCAATTAAAGAGGCTGCTACACAGCTGAAGTCAGGGCTTCCTGCTGCATTGCTGGACTGTAAAAGCAACCTGCAAAGGCCAAAGTCATGTCCTTAAAGGCAGCATACACAGCTGTCCTTTGCTCCTGACTTTTAGAGATAATTAGAAGGCGAGCAGGTCTAGCAGTAAGCCTTAAAAACCAAGTGTCCATCAGCAAGCTGGGCTGGCTTCAAGCCTAGCAGCCGTTGTCCAAGCACTTCCAAAAGGACAAGCCTTAATAAGAAGTTATCAAAATAGCTCCGGACATGGGAAACTGCACAAAAAAACAACCTTTCTGTTTGCAAACCATCTTTTCTGTGTAATATATTACCTTAATATATCTATTAATCTTCCTTATTCCATTGCTGACAATGAAACAACATATGTGAGTTGCTGTAAAGGAAGCTGGGCATTTCTGAGGTAAAAATAGTCACAAATAAAAAAAACCCTCTAGAATAAACACAGCAGATGCCTGCAGCTCTTCTCCTTCTGTTTACCTTTCAGAAAATGACTAATTTTAGTTCAAACGAGCAATAGATGTGCCTCTAACACATACTCTATGTCAGAGGGAGGCTTAAAAATATACATTACAGCCAGCTGGGAGGCCGGTTGTGTTAGATCCCCTGCAGTGAGTGCCTCTGGTTTGTCTTACTGATTGTAAACATGCCTGGAGTGGGCCGTGACAGCACACAGGCAACACATTGCTGCTAAATGTGCCAAACTGACAGCAAAAAGACTCGAAATGAGTCTGTTTCATTGTAACAGCAGAAGACAGTTTTCTGAAAACTGATATGAAATGAGATGATGATAAAAGGAGTCAATGTGTGATCTTAGCTCTGCCCATTTTATAACTTTTGTTATAGAAGAGACCATATGAACGCCATCTGTTTATAGCATCCCTAACATCATGAGTAAAATTATTCTTAAGGCTCTGAGTTAATGAGTTGCAACATGTTTGCTAGCCTTTTCATAAAACTTTATACCACTGCTCTCTTTAAATTTAGGCTTCTGTTTCGGACATAATGAGTAGAAAACATGCTAAAAAGTGGCGCAGGTCGGGGTAGGATCCCCAACGTGCAGACCAAATTCATAAATTGCCACTAGAGCTGCACTAACTAGGTCCACTGGTCACTTTTCATGAATTAAGAAGGCCTTTCAATATAAAATACACTCCAAACTGTTGATTTACAAAACATTTCACCTCTTTCTTTAGATGTAGGCCTTTGTTTCTGAAACAATGAGTGAGAAAAGCTGCTAAAAAGTGGCACTGCCAGCCCACTTAACTCTGTTATCTTAAGGGGAATTGTAACAGCCAACTTAATTAAAATAAGTCTTGACTTAAATACAGTTAAAGGGATAGACTGTGTACTGGCTTGGGTAGGATCATTTTTAGGCCTGATATAAGCTCCTAAACCTTCTTTCTTCCAGCAAACTCATTCTAACCAATGTGTTGGTTGCCATTCAACCATCAAGGCTAATTCTAAGTTATTTTTTTAGAATATCACAAAGAAAAAATGGATCTTGGTGAGTTTTATCAACTAAACTGACATTAAAATTCGGATAGGTTTTAAAAAAAGATAATATTTTTGAGTTTATGCCTTTATTAGACAGGACAACTGAAGACAGACAAGTCTATGAATCACAGCTCATTTTAGGGAGTTGGTCACCTGATGCCAGTTGTCATCGAAGACAGGAAGTAGAAGTGTCAGCTTTGATTTTATGCTGGCAGTTGAGCAAAGTATGATGTAAATATGGCACAGAATACATAAAATAAAATGTTATGAAGCCATAAGGAAGAAATGAAGTGATGTTTTGTATTATATCAGTTTATTAATTCTTCAATTTATAATTTCAGAGACAGTTTTTTAAAAGTTGGGTCAGGGTGGAGGTTTGACTGCACAATTGTTCCTTATGTTGGCTAATAATGGTGACGTTTCATGGCCATCAGAGACAAAGAAATAGCACCAATGCAGAAAGAAAGGGGTCATCAGATTAGTCCTAAGTGTGAACTGGTCTGCAACTTCATTTTAAATGCGGTTAAAAACAATCTTACAAATCCTTCTGTGTAATTTATGAGCTTTTACTGGATTGTGCTGCTTCAATGATGCTTTTTAAAGGAGATGCTTCAAAATGTGCAGAAAAAACAACCTCTAAGAGAGAAGACAAGTGACATAATTACATCCAGGCGCCACTGTCGGGTGTCCAGACTCAAGCAGAACATTGCTCGACCCCTGTTAGAGACACCTGCCAGTTATCTGTCAGCACATGCTATCAAACCGTCTTTCAGCCAAACCAACAGTCCATGATAAACAGAAAAACATCATCCAGAAAAACAGACTTCTCCTCCACTCCCCTTTAAATCTAAGAAGTCTCCTGCCTCAAGGTCTTAAAGTAATTGCTCCTTTTTCCATATAGAAAAGAAAACCTGCATAAATATCCTTCCTTTCACTCTTTATTATCTTCTTTTGTTGCCGTGTCTCTGTGGCATTTCAGTCTGAGAGGAAGACTTAATGAAAATGCACCTTAGAGTTCCATTTTCTCTCTACATAAAGGTCAAAACAGGCGTATTTTACCTATTAATTATTTTGTTTTTCTTCCTCCGCTCTCCTTTACTTCCCATCCTGCTTTACCCCATAACCTAGGGCCAAGCAAAATATTCTCACCATCTGTCGTGGCGTGCAGAGGGTTTTTAAAGCCTCCCACAGCATCATCGATGCAAATGACCTATGAAACCCAGGAAGAAACACACTAATGTGGCATTTGTTTGCATCTAAACCTTGTGTTACTATCAAATAAGTGTTTTTTCTATTAAAGTTGCCCAAAATAGCCATCGATTCTTGACTTTCCGGAAATTAAATTAAGATCCATCCTCCTTGTGATCTGTTATTTTAAAAATAAAGTTTCTAGGCACTGAAGAAACAATAGAAGTTGACTCGAGGCGAATTGGCATGCAGTAAAAGGATGTCTGAAAACTCTGTAGTCCTGCACTCTGACTAATGTCAGCAGGGATAGAAACCAGATGGGTGAGACTGATGATAAGAGCTCTCCACAGGGGGAAAGACGGGAACAAAAACACCTCAAAGCTGCCCCGGTTCTTCCTTCAGTTCCCCTGCTATGAATTCCAGCAGCAGTCTTTTCAGTGAACATTTTTGCCTGGATGATTGAGAAAGGTTGTGTTGATATTACATCCAACATGCTTTTAAAATGGCAACCATTATCGTCTATTTTTTCTGACTCACAGTTTAGCAGCTATCGCAGAAAAGCTGCCTGGAAGTACGTCCACAAATCAAACAAGTAGTGCTTTAAAATCTAAAGATTATGAGAAAACGAGAACAGAGTCATCGACGTGGAGAGATGAAGCCTGAGAATAAAAGAAAGCTCTCCATCCTGCTGGGAGACGGCCACCTGAACCTTGACTAGACCCCTGTGTCTGGCTGTGAGTGTGCATGCTCTGTTGTAATTTGAGCCTTAAATCTGTTTTATTTTCACACTGAACCCCACAGTGCACCAGAGAGTATGAGAGGACCTGCTGTTAAACTGAAGCTAACTCAGCTGAATCATCATGAAGATGGACAAAGTTAAAGTTATGTGCCATTTGACACACTTTAAGAAATGTCTTTTCATCTCATTTCTAAATTTCTTTTCTAATTCAGTTAGCTGTAATGCCATATATGACAGAAAATAAACTGATACAATACAGAACGAGATACAATATGTAACAAAGTATGAAACAATATGATGTAATACGACAGGACAGAAAATGATAAACCATTCAATTCAAGTTGATATGATAATGGTTTGATATGGTACACTATAATAAATGAAACTATCAAATACATTATGAAACAATACGATGCAATACAACAGTATTCAGTACCACAGCATACCACACAGTAGGTTAAAAAACAAAATGAAACAAAGAGATATGAAACAAAACTATACCATAATAAACCATCCTATATGACAGATATGTTACAGTATGATATGATACAGTTAGGTGGTGACAGTTAGGTAACGAAACAGTTTGGTAGCAATACAGTTAGGTGGCAATACAGTTAGGTAACGATACAGTTAGGTGGTGACAGGTAACGATACAGTTTGGTAGCAATACAGTTAGGTGGCAATACATTTAGGTGGCGATACAGTTAGGTGGCGATACAGTTAGGTGGTGATACAGTTAGGTGGTGACAGGTAACGATACAGTTTGGTAGCAATACAGTTAGGTGGCAATACATTTAGGTGGTGATACAGTTAGGTAACGATACAGTTAGGTGGCGATACAGTTAGGTGGTGATACAGTTAGGTGCCAATACAGTTAGGTAACGATACAGTTAGGTGGTGACAGTTAGGTAACGATACAGTTTGGTAGCAATACAGTTAGGCAGCAATACAGTTAGGTGGTGATACAGTTAGGTAACGATACAGTTAGGTGGTGACAGTTAGGTAACGATACAGTTTGGTTGCAATACAGTTAGGTGGTGATACAGTTAGGTAACGATACAGTTAGGTGGCAATACAGTTAGGTAACGATACAGTTTGGTAGCAATACAGTTAGGTGGTGATACAGTTAGGTAACGATACAGTTAGGTGGCAATACAGTTAGGTGGTGATACAGTTAGGTAACGATACAGTTAGGTGGTGACAGTTAGGTAACGATACAATTTGGTAGCAGTACAGTTAGGTGGTGATACAGTTAGGTAACGATACAGTTTGGTAGCAATACAGTTAGGTGGTGATACAGTTAGGTAACGATACAGTTAGGTGGCAATACAGTTAGGTGGCGATACAATTAGGTAGCAGTACTATATGATATGATACGTTGACATTAGGTACGATATAATACAATACGATTTGGTACAGTAAGGTATGATACAATACAATAAAATATGATACAATTACCCATGATACAGTTTCCTTGATTCCCCACCTGGGGTCCGGGACCCCTTGGGGAGGGGCAATGATCTTAGGGGGGCATAAAGCTTTGTCTGTTCTGAGGCTGGCAAAATTAGATATGCAAATATTGACTAAAACCATAATAAAGCAGTTATTAAGCAGTTTATACAAAGGTTTTTGATAACAAAAGCATGCACAGGCCATTTTTTAAGGATTTTATCAGTGAAACAATTAAAATTCTGTGTTGATTTTGGCGGCAGTGTGTCACTTTTTCTCTTCTCTTGGGTCCTGGGGGGGCTCCGCTTTTCTTAGGTATGGGGGGCTTCAAGGAAAAAATGGTTGGGAAACACTGCTATAGTATATTGTACCTAACTGTGTCACTTCATATTGTAAAGTATCCTGCAGTGGTTTCCAACCTTTTTTCCATTGTGCCCTCCCCTTCACATATCTGAGCTGCATCCCCCCGGGACCCGCATGAAAAAAAGGTGACATATTGCTGTCAAAATGCACATGCATTTGAACTGTTTTCATCATTTAAAACCAAACACAATAGCCCAAACCACAAGTGTTATTAGTAAAACAACTTGCTATGAACCATTCAAATGGGTTTTATCATGAAAGGGGGTCCCGAACCCCAGGTTGGGAACCAAGGCACTATTGGATACTTTACAATATGAAGTGATACAGTCAGGTATGATGCAATATGATATGTTATGGTACGATACAGTACAATATGGTACAACACGATATGATGCAATACAAGACCAGATGTAACTAAACAAGATGGTACGACACCATACCATACTTCTATACGATACAGTACTACAAAGGATGATATGATGCAAAAAATGATGATCAATGAAACGATTCAGTACAATCTGATTAGATACAAACAGTAAGATCAAATAAAATACATGATGAAATGAAATGGCACATGATGATTTTCCAAGGCTCTCCTAAGATCAGGCCAAAATCTGAAGGCACTCTGTATTCATATCATACAAAATTGCCTCTTAAACACACGTTACAGTTCCTTTAGTAGTTGTATAGTTCTAGCAGTAACACATGGCTGAATAAATTCCCACAAGAGCTGCTTTTAAACATATCTCTGTCAGTGTGAAATACATTTCCAGACTGAGTGCGGTTTCTAACATAAGTCTGAGTTGACAGCTGATGTCCTGCTAGATTATCTGCAGTAACCCTACATGGTACAGACCCAGAACTCTGATATTCAATAATAAGATAATCTAACAAGTACAAACACGCTTGTCAATCACACAGATGGAATCAACTACATTACTGAGGATATAAGAGAAGGTATATGTACCAGTATGATGTATGAAACATTACTGAGGGATACACCGTTGTCTTAGACTCAAGTGCTGCACACTTTCCAATCCATTTCCTGAACAAAACAAGAAAACAAAATAGACTGGAGATTCGTACACTTGTTCCCCAAGGCTCTGGATAATGTGTCTCTCTAATGTTTAATAGTCTGATCACACACGGGCTCTTTTCTGAAATGACCATGCACAGCAGACCATAAAATCTGGCTGAGTAGTTTCATGTTCAAGTAATTGTCAGAGAGTTAGTTCTTCGGCTTCGGAGGTAATGCTTGATTTGACACTTGCCATGCTTTTCACATGAGAAAGATCCCCCCTGCCGCTGTGGACGTTACACCCACAATTGCTCTGCTTTCATCAGAGGAAGAAAAGAGTCAGTGACTTCTCACTGTTGCCTGTTGATACGCCAACTTCTGCAATGAATCTAAAGACTCAATTTAGAAGAAACTGTTAAGAGGATATAGAAAATTACCAGCGATTTTGCAATATTTTATGTTGGAAAACCCCAACATAAAGACTCTAACCAAAGCCTAGATTTTGTTCTTCAAGGTCTGTAAATTATATTTTTAGAAAGTGGAAGTGTTTAGGAACAATAGAAACTTAGCCACAAGGCAGAAAACCATGTAAAATTTGGTGGTGAAGGGATATTGATATGGGGCTGTTTTTAAGGGTTATGGTTAGGCCCCTTATCTCCACTGATCTTTATGCTTCAGCATGCCAAGACATTTTAGACAAAGCTTCCTACTTTGTGGCAACAGTTTGGGGAAGGCTCTTTTCTATTCCATCTCGACTGTGGCCCACACAGAGATCTGTCCTCAACTTCCAGGAACCTCTGGGATTAACTGGAACAAGCCATTACCAATCATGTATTTAAAAAATCAACAAATAATGATCAGTGGCTGATCAAGCCACTGGTAAACAACAGCATGCGTTAAACGACAGCTTGTCTAAACTACTCCTAAGGGGATATTTAATAAGGCCTGTTGCAAATCACCAATGAGGGTTTTACATTGTAACAGATGGAGATTTAGTGGATGTCATATTAAAGGATTCTCTGTAAATTTATGTTCAAAACACTTGAATGTTTATGGCTTTTAAGAGCATATGAACTAACACACTGTCCTTCAGTTTAAGGGCCTCCACTTGGGTAAATTTAACCCTTGTGTAATGCTAAATAACAACGTACATTACAGTCCAACTTACACCCAAATACCAGTGAACAGCAGGACAGCTGGGAGAGGCTTCCTCCCTCCTCGACTGTCCACCAATCACATCCCCCAGTTCAGATTAGGTTAAACAGCTTAACCCACTGGCAAGACGTCAGTGCTGTTTCCTCCACTCACCCAGAAGGGAAAGGAATCAAAATCACAGACAGATGGGCTCAACATGCACACAAACACATGCATGATGTGCCCAACTGGATCGTTAAATAAACGGCATGTTGGCAAAATACCTGCTAGCATTGTCAGCAGTGACAGCAAGGCACTGTGGGAGATCTGACTGGCAACACCCTGATGGGGGATGATGAATAAAATGCCTACAGGCTGCCGGGAAAGACAACAGTGTGTCTGAGTGAACATTAAGGCTCACACACTTGAGGCAGACAATTAAATCAGGCAGCAGAAGCACGCATGCTGCTGTACCATTAAAAAGCAATTGGCGTCTCATGCAGCATTCACTTGTACGACGCCTCGCGTCATAATGAGGCCTGTAAATCTAGCAACAGGCCTTCTTTGTTTCCTTAAAGCCTCCAGAGCTCCATCAAGATGCTGAATGATAAAATGGAAATGATGGACCTCATGGTTCAGGCTTTTTTGAGCTTTTATCTGAAGTGTCTGACAGTAGCAGGAGAACACTTTCAGCGTGGGTAGATGCTGGGAGCACAAGCACTAACCAGGCTTTAGCTTTGAGTGCTGGCTGCAAATATAGAAGAGGTCTATCATGATGAGTCAGGGGAGGCTGAGAGTCGTGGGTACATTATTCTCTACACTTTCTTCTGCATAAGGTTTAACAAATTCTGGTTTTGTAGTCAGTTGCACTGATTTTAAACTAAACAGGTGCTGATTTAACATGTGGCTCCACCATTTTTCACACCTCTGAAAAGGGTTCTGTACATGGTTAATCAATTTATTGTACTCAAATACTGTAAGAAGCCCACTATAGTAAAATGCCTCACCTCAATATGCACATTTGCAACAACTTATCTATTTACTATTACTCAAATACTGTAAGAAAGCTCACTGCTGTAAAAATAGCTTACCTCATATTTACATTTGCACTAGTTAATCTATTTATGATACTCAAATACTGTAAGAAGGCTCACTTTGATAAAATTGCTCACCCTGGATGCACATTTGCACTTGTTAATTTATTTATTTTAACTTGGATACTGTAAGAAAGCTTACTGCATTAAAAAGCTCCCCTCAAATGTACAATTGCACTAATGAATATATTCAAGCTTTAAATTAGACATTAAATTCAAGGGGCATTACTGCACCAAATATAAACAAATACAGGTTTACTGATTTTACAAACAGACCGATTTAAACTTTTCGTAGCATCACTATCTTTTAGTTCTTTTCAGCTTTCTGGCACATAACCGACTGAAAATCTACATAAAATATGCCCTTTGTATGTCCAGAACTGGCTTAATAATCCTCACATTTATAAGTTGTCATCAGCTATAAAGTAAAAAAAAATAGTTCACTACATATTCTTGGTAAGACCACATAAAAAAATGCTCATAGCTTTTTTGGTAAGCTCACTGAGGCAGTTCAAGTACTCAAACCTTTTTCCATTTGTCTCTGGAAGAAGTACAACTTGTATGCTGATTCTTGAGCCGATTATACAAATTTATTTTTGGCACACAATTTTAGACTATCTTCAAAATAACAGACAGGAAATTGATCAAGATTTATACTTGATTTAGATGTAATAAACTACGAGGAATTATCAGCAAAACAAATTATATGTATTTTAGTTATTACTAGGAATGCTGGTTGATTTGATACAACTGTGTAAAAGGAAACATGCTGTTTCTCCGGGTGATTTTGCAAGTAAATTTGAAATTATGGTGTGATTTATACTTTACGTTGACACCATAATTTTTCATTCATTCAAAACATCCACTGGAAATTAAGAAGTAAAATTGATCTTCTAATGAAAGAACTTCTGAATGACAGAGAATCTCATGAATTTTACTTTATCCTAAGTATGAAAGAAATCCAGTCATAATTAGCTGAACTTCTAAGCCAACAAGGCTGGCTAAAAGCTCATTTGGCATCCTTTTAATGGTGCCAACTGGCTGAGATCTAAACATATACAGGCTAGATAATGAGGCTCAATCTGTAGCTTGTTAGCATCACCAAAGCAGCATAGCAGTGGTTCCAAAACTACAGTGTGGTCAGAAATAAGCCAATAAAAAATGATGTACATTTCTATCATGACCTCAGTTGCAACAAAAGCATCATAAAAGTTGCAGATACCTTCCCTGATGTCGTTGTAAGACCGTCAGTTTCACCCCATTTAACCTCACAGCAAATAAGTAGCCATAAAATGAAGCCACAGATGTTTAAAGCCTGGCATGTGTTTTTGTTTTGCACGTGTTGCAGAAAAGGATGATTTACAAGCCTAAAAGGGCGTGGAACATAACTAGATATATAAAGTATGCCTGTGGTAGACACATATGTGTGTGGTAATGAGGATAAATAGATGTATGTCAACTATGCAACAGCAGCTAATTTCCAACTCATTAAAATGTGAGGATATTTAAAATTCAAGACACTTCATGTTGCCAAGGAGCAACTTATAAAGCAACACTAAATCCTTTTAAGAGAAAAAAATCCCACAAAATTCAATCAAAGAAAGCTGGAGACAGTGATTCATAAGTGGAAGCAATACTGGGAATTCCCAATTAGGCCTGCAAAGACAAAGTCCTGCTGCTAATTAAATGGGTCTGTCTTTGAAAACTCCAAGTGTGATGACACTCAAGCTTGACAAAATCTTCTGAGCAGCATGTAGTCTAGAAAAGAAAGGTGTAAAGAGGTGAAAAACAGATCTGCTCTTTCTCCCACTCATCAAATCACAGGCTACATTCCTCTGCGAGTTTTCTCAGAGAAACAAACGGCGGGAGTCTGAGGGACACAGCAGGGGGGACGGCATTGAATTCCACCGGGGCTTCTGGAAAACATCCAAACAGAGGCAAGATTAAGAAACACTTCACCTTTTGAAAGTAAGAACCCAGAGCCCTGCAGGGCAGGGTGCAGATCTCAGATACAGATTGGGCCGGGCGCTTCTATTGAGCTTTAATGAGAAGCCATGGTTAACTTATCAAGGGGCAGAAATCTCATTTAAGATACTGAGGCTGACACTCAGGGTTTAATCTGCTTGCTAAACTCTCAGTATGCCTACTTGAGCAGTTCTTGTCTTGAAGTTCCCACACTAAGGACAACAGGCACTTGTGGCGAGGAATTATTGAACTCCAGTGCACATTTAGCAGAACTAGAGTTACAATTTTATTATGCAGACAGCCAAAACTACCATCATTTATATTAGATTGGATGCATTTGACCCAACTGCATGACCACACACTTGAACAGGCCTTGAAATCAAGTTAAATGTAAGTGCTCATGTGTTGCAAAGACAGGCATCCTGGAGCATCACAGCTGCAACTTGTTGCAGGTGAAAAAAGTAGATCTTTCTGGAAGTTTAATGCTGGTTTTAATGTGTTTTATAATGAAAGATTCCAACTATTTGGTGTTTTCAAAGATGGGGAATTTTCCAAAGTAGGGTAATAATGTAATCAGAGGGGGGAAAAAACGAGGTTTGCATCTGGAACACACAACCGCTTATTGTATTTCGGGTCATGGGGGTTGAGCTGATCCCAGATGTCACTGGGTGAGAGGTGGAGTACACCCTGCACAGGACCACAGAGACACAAACAAGCAGCCATGCTCACACTCACACTTACAGGCAATTTAGAGTCACCAGTCAACCTAATAAGCATGTTTTTGGTCTGTGGGAGGAAGCTGGAGTGAACCCATGCATGAAAACAAGGAACATGCAAACTCTACTCAGAAAGGTTCTGCCAACTGGGATTCGAACCAGGAACTAGGAGTTGCTGGTACATGCTGATACTGCTTATGTGTGGTTCAGCAAATCAGAATAACAATTGCAGCAGAGTTCCTGAAAATTGGCAGGAAATTTTCAGGATTGCATGTGTGAAAACTGCTTAAGAGCATGGAGGTGTGGCGTCACTAAATATGGGTAAAAAATGTGGCAGTTTGCATTTACACACGCAGCACATCTGGAACATTTTCATAAATTTTCTAGAGATTTTGTGCATGTGTGAATGGGATTTTAATGACAGGGAAAACCTCCAGCTGTAAGGGACAAGTGTGAATAAGCAACTCAGAAAATTTTAGAGTTCATTTGTGAAAACGGCTTACATAAAGAAAACTACTGAAAAATTCCTGAATTTTTCTGCATGTGAAAAATCATCCACACATTTTCTGGATAATTGTCCTGCCACTCCCGAGCCAACTTTCCCTTCTCTAACCTCAGGAAAACAGCAGAGCTCCTGCCAGAAACTTTCAGGATAGCAAGTGTGAAAATAGCCTCAGATCATGGAGGTGTGTTGGCACTAAGCTAACCTTAAAAATTTAAGAGAATTTCAGGAGTTTTCTGCATGTGTGAATGAGGTTTTAGAGCAAAAACTTCCCACTGTTAGGGACAGGTGTGAATAAGCAACACAGGAAATTTTAGGGGCAGAGTGCCCAAAAATTTTCTGGAAATTTTCAACTATGCATATGTGAAAACAGCTTAGAATACCTCATAATAATAGAGTCCGATATGCCATTAGTTTAACAAATGTTGCTTTTTTAATTTGGGGTATTTAAGAAGATTCTTATGCTATCTTGGAAACTCCACATAGCTTGTGACATTGCAATATCAGAGGTGTTTTTTTGCAGGAACCCAAGTCTTTATCGGCTAACTTTATCACCAGAGCCAAGGGGAAATCCTGACACAAGCTAACTACTCTCCTCCATCATGTGCTGCAGATTTACAGCAGCAGAGACAGCTGGAAAGAGGAGCCACAAAACCTAATGGCTCTGTACTTAGAGACCTGTCCAGCTCGCACCAGAGAGAAGAGAGAAAACGGCTGATTTTCACCACAATGAGCTCCAACTCTGCCTCAATTTCTAGCTTTTGGGTAGAAGAGAGAAAATTTACAGTCAGGCTTCATAATGCAGCAGGATTGATCTGATTACATGAGCTGCCTGGAGCTCGCTTCTGTGTCCAACACCAACATCTAAACTGTAGCTACGATTCTTTTTTTATTTTTTATTTTTTTTTACAAAACAACCTCGGCTGAGCTCATTTTTCAGCTACAACAGGAGCTCTAAATGAGTTTTGGATAGCGTCCAGGGTGTCTGGCAGAGAAGATAAAACCTACCAGTGTTTGGCGAGCTGCTGATGAGAATTCCCTATTATGTTTAAAACAACAACACTGACGTATAACAGAATTAAAAACTGGAATAGAGCTTGTGATGACAGGGATAGCTTGTTAGCATCACTGTACCACAGGTTTTATCAAACGTAGGAAGCAATTAAAGATAGTGTAACAAGAGAAACAGAGGTAAAACAGATGTTTTGAGGCAAAATTCAAGCTTCGATTTGGTGTAGCACAGGGAATCAGGGGGGCAGTGATTACCCTAAATGGGGCCCAGCTCCTCCACTCTCTAGCCTCCTCACTGGGGACCTCATTCACTGCAATTACACAAAAAAAAGGATCCCATCTGCAGCCAGACAGTGTTTGCGCATTCATTTGCTTCTGTGGGAGACGGATGTGTGTCTGTATACATCTTTCTCCCCCTCTCCGCGCTGCAATCGCTCTCTTTCTCTCTCACAGTAAGTGCAACGCCACCACTCTTTTTGGCCCCTCAGCTGGGCCCCCTTCGTTTCTTTCCGGCGCCCTTTCGGAGCAGTAATTGTCTCTCGCTCAGTGATAGTCTCCCACTCAAAAAGTAATAATGTCTCTTTCTCCTTTGCTCATTCTCTCCTTCCTAGCTCGGAGGCAGCTCTGTCTGTGGCCCTGGCTTTGAACTCAGCATGGCTAAATGCTTCCACGTGGCTGCACGTGCACACGCCCACCTCCATGGTGAAGTTTGCATACTTTTAATGCAACAGCAGGGCCTCATGATCCCTTGAAATATCAAGAGACTGTTGAGGAGACAGACAAAAAGAGTTAAACTTCACTTCATTTGTCCTTATGGGAAAACTCCCTTCATTCACTCCACTTACAGGTCACATTTTGGGCTCAAATAGAGAAAGGAAAGTAAAAAGTAGAAGTATTTGAGGGGAAAGTTAGTCCACAGTCAGGAGTTGCTTTCTGAGGTCCCTGACCACAGGAATGAGACAGTGAATGCCAACCATTACATAACAGAGAACAGTTCCTCTGTTTGAAACTCTGTATGCAAGCATGCTGCATCCACATGTTCCTCAAACTCTGGGTTATGACACCACGATTTTCCAAGACTGATTTTGCAATTGATACAGATTAAAAATAACTGTACACTCAGTTAGAAGGAAGCAGTAATGATGCAGTCACAGTGAGCTTTGTCTTCTTTAGAAGGAGAGACGTTGCTCTCTTGTCTCCTTTTTCCAGTTTCTGTAAATAATAGAGAAATGCTTCATTTATGGGACTATATAAAGAAAAAATGAACACATTTTCATTGTCAGCTGCATTCACACATGTGCTGCTTGAAAATTTCCAGAAAATTTCAGTAGTCTGTCCCCCTGAAATCTTCACACGTCCCTCACAGATTGAAGTTTTCTCCGTTAGATGTAGTAGTAAAGTAACAGTATCGCCTTCTATCTCCCACAGCCAATCACAGTTCTTTCTCACAACACAGTGGTGTTTAAATACTTCTAACTAATGCTGATGCACCATGCTACTGCTGGCAAAGATGACCCTCCTCCACCCCAGCCTCCTCCTTTATAGCATAGAGCTTGTTGCAACCTCATGTTCAGATTCACGCTTCTATGGATTAATTGCTTTTGCAATAATTTAAATGTATTGCATACACACTGTCAAAAATGTATCTATCCATATGGGGGTTTCTAGCCATGCATATGCTGCTTGACTAACCCAGGGAGCATCTTCTGAACAGAGCCTTCTCCGCCAAGTAAAACTGTATATCCATTTTGCAATAAAATGGTTAAATATGTGACAAGAGCGTGAAAAACTAGGGCAAGAAGTGAAAAAAAGGGACAAAAATTGGCACAAAGTGGCAAAAATGGGCAAAAATGGGTGAAAGTGACAAAATGTGGACAAAAAGTGTCAGAAAATGGGCATAAGGTGGCAAATTTTGGCAAAAAAGTGTACCCCACATGCATGCATTGATACCATCAACAGATACCAACTGGGGAGGGCCTATTCTGTGAGTTTTCAGGGGTTAAGGGGCCCAACCAACTCTGTGGGCAGCCCTGTGTGTAAATGACCAACGTCAACCCAAACTTCAGGCTTAGCCTGCCCTAAATTGTCTAGATATTTTCAGGACTGCATATGGGAAAAGGGCTCAGCAAGTGAAAGCCCAAGGGAAGTTGGGATGCAAAATTCAGCCATTTATGTTCACCCATGCAACTTACCATTTAAGTTCAAGAAATGTAAAAGAGCTTAGTGCATCTGTGAATATGGCTAACGTGAAATGAACTGTGTTTACATGCTGATCTCCTGAGGAAAAACTACCTGTTGGGTTTCTAAAAGTCCCTGTAAAGTGATTAAAAAAAATAAATCTTTATTTTAGGTTTGTTGCATGACAGACCACTGTATCATGAACCACCCAGTTATATTTCAGTCATGAAAAACATCTCTAAGTTTATAAAATAAAGCTCCAAAATCATGAAAAATGAGGCAGTAAAATCCGCTCTAGGATGGTGTGGGCGTGTCGGTTGAATTAGTTGAAGCCACGCCCACTAAGGAGAAATGCAATCTTCTCTGATGTAAAAAAAAAATTAAAAATAATGCTTCTGATCAGCACAACTGCCTGGTTCTGTGCCAGAGCAGAGAGACATAAATTGGGGGTTAAATTTACTGTTTTCTGGCACAGTTCTCTCTAGTATGATGTGGTTGATAGGTTTGGGAAATCATCAGCTTACAATGACTGTACTGAGATGAACTGCTTGGTGATTTTATATCACTGTAGAGCTAGGGGGGCAGCGTTATTCCCCATCAAGACTGATGATGTCATGGGCTCCCAAGCCAGGAAAGAGGTGAACAACTTTTTAATGGCCTAAATCCAAAATGTAGTCACACATAGATCTCAGTGTTTTCACATGTTTACAGTAACCTTATTCCAACACATCTTCGGATTTCCCTTTACAGGTACTTTAATGTGTGAAAGCACAAATATTTCCCATATAACTGCCCTTCCTACTTCGATGCTAACAAGGCTAGATAATGAGGCAGCAAATGTGGAAAACATACCTTTTTTAACATGCCCTATTTCACGCATTTTTGACATCAGGGACACAAATTTGCAGTGATACATTCAGTAAAGTCAACAGCCTCTCACAATGTAAAAACTAGGCCATAGATTTAGCTTTTAAGTAAAAAAAAGCTCAAGCTTTTGAGCTTAACCTCTTTAAATTAAATGCATGACTCTGAAAACCACTCAGTTTCTATTACAACAGCATCTACAAAATGCTCACAAATACAGACCAATAATAAATACCAGCTGCTTTAGCTTACATATTTGAAGATGCAATAACTAGAGGCTGTGATAGGCTGTGCTTGACTGCAGATCGCCTTTAAAAGTGGGGAGGGAACGATGCATCAAACATGTATTTAAATTGTTAAAATGGTTATTCCCTGGTCCCATCTATGAGCGTCATAAGGGGTGGGATTTAAATCAGCAATCTAATCAAATATTTATCTTAATAGGAGTGTGATTAAGCAGACTGAGTAGAACTGCAGGGCATGTTTTAGCATGTGTTTGCTGGATATATGTTCATGCACATTGGCCTATAAAGCCATACATCCATGGTTTAATGTGTCTCATGTGGGCTCGAACAAACAGCATCAGCACAGGTTTAGTATGTTACCGTGCAGGAGCAACACTGAAGGGTTTACCCACACACACAGAAAAGCTCCCTGTGGACGATGATGTATGTGGCCTGCCAACGCTACTGTTAGTTCTGTAAGCGCTCCAAGACAGCAGAATGAAAGGAAGAGATTATTCTGGAGATCAGAAGTGAAGGCTTAGAGATCAGCGTGGACGGGTACATGGAGAGGGAGGGAAGAAGGCTCGTATCCGCCGTGCTGAAATGACAGGTCGTAAACTTTTGCGAGATCACAGAGCCAGCGTTTGAGCCTCACCCTGAAATGACTACGCTTTACTGTCTTTAAACATCACCTTGACTCTGCCCACTCAACCAGACCGCAGAAACTCAACCACCAGGATTACTGCCAACTTCAGGAAACACAAAGACACACAATCATAACGTGGCTCCGAGCTTTAAAACAAACACTTTCTCATCTTTTATTACATCGCCTCTCTTGTCTCTCTCTCCAGTGTAAATAGCAGAAAAGAAGCTCTATAAAGACACGAAACAGTGGAAATGAGCTCTGTTTAAGAGGCTTCAGGCTAAAACTGCAATGGAGAGTAGAAGAAGAAAGGGAAAACAAAGAAGTTTGTCGTCTAACCCGAGGATTAAAATAACTCCAGGACTTAGTCTGTGTGCAATAACAACTGTCTGGATTTCAGCATGCTTATTCACAAATGCAAGGCTGCATTCAATCTCATTTCCTCTGTTCTGAGAGGCAAATTGCCAAGATTTCAGCCACACAATGAGGCAGACATAGCTCTTAACTAGAGGCATGGTTGATCGTAAATGTGTCTGTTTTTCAGTGTAACCAAATGGAGCAGGGATGGGGACACTAGTAATGTAAACTATCATAATTAAGGGCATTAAGGCAGCAGATCACACAGAAATCAAGTGTTTAACCCTGGGTCACAGTTTTGTATTGCATTTTTGTTTAATGGCATATGTGTAGCTCTGAGTGTGTGAGTGTCTTTCTCTGTGTGGGTGTGTCTTGGTAATTAGGTGCTGATGCAGGTGGCTGTGGCTGATTGGCCATAGCCACTCCTCCACTCCTCCTCTAAATTTCAGCTGCTGTCCCCTTCACCAGCCACCATATTGAAATCACTGTCTCAACAGCTGGCAAGAGCCTCTCCCTGAGCTCAACTTCCTGTCAGCTAAGCTAGCTCGCATTCTGGTTGACATATAGGTAGCATCTGCCTGTCAAGCTATCCGTCAATCAAATGAGGTTGCCGCTTGATGCAGACGGGCGCTGCTGGTGTTTTGTCTCCCTTGCAGCTGGATCTAATGTAAATACTCAAATAAAAACCTGTTTTCCCTTCAAAGTGGTCTTTTTCCATGCATTTCAATGGTAGTCTGTTTTAAATGGCGCAGCTTTTCTAGCCTTTCCAGTAGT
This sequence comes from Cheilinus undulatus, assembly GCF_018320785.1. Taxonomy (NCBI): domain Eukaryota; kingdom Metazoa; phylum Chordata; class Actinopteri; order Labriformes; family Labridae; genus Cheilinus; species Cheilinus undulatus. The sequence continues at coordinate 12,607,358 of NC_054888.1, read as the reverse complement.
AGTAGATGCACGTGATGCTACTCAACAAATCAGCCCCTGTGTTATCACTTTGCTCGAGCAGGACCCTGGAAAAAATATAGAGAAAATGAGGGTTGCATTGGATGACAGTGATGCATAGTGATATTGAGTCGAATCACTGGTCTGATAATTGTAATTGAATTGAATTGTGACACCAAGATGCACAGCTCTACAGCACACTCTATTGTATGATCTAGAGGGGCAAAAAAGCAAAATAGAGTTTGCCCTGAAGCAGTTAAAAAGCAATGCAAAGCTTCCTCCATCATAATAATGGATTTATGCAGATGGATCAAGATTAATCAGAAATATGCCTCTGTAACTCAATTGTTTCTTTTGTATCTTCTCCTTTCATTTCTATCAGCTCCTTCTAGAAGTGTCATTTACTCCTGTGGTGGCCCACAGCACAAAGGCCCATCAATTTGAAATGTCAACAGCTCCGCATCGCAGCCAAGAAGTGCGTTTGTGCATAATGTGGTGGGGGACTTGTAGCTCGTTTATCAAAGGCCTCGGGGGACCGCTAGTCCATCAAATGATGTCTCTAAAGCGGCTCTATCGTCCTAATCCTCCTAAACCCTCCCCTGATTCTTTGTAGTTCGGTATCTTTCCCCAAAACCACACAAAACACAAGGTCAGGAGCTGAGCAGATCATAAAGCTGCAATCCAATCATGCAACAAATGCCACATAGTGATCTCCCTGTAAAAAAAACACACAAATATACTAACATGCAAACTCTGCTGTTTTTTAAAGCTTCTGGCATCGACTGAGAGGGTCAATCTTGGTGGAGATGTACTGGATGGTGTTGTGGGGATTAAGGTCAAGTTAGCATGCTCGACAAAACTATGGAGGAGAAATATCAGCCAATCAGAAAACGCTGATTGATAGATTCAAAGAAAAGTGAAAGCGAACATGTGGCTCCATATGTGCATAATTCACTCTAAGTATGAATTATGCATCATTTGGACTAATAAGATTCTTGGGAGGGCAGGTCCATGGGGGGCAGCTTTACTGAGCTCAACTGCTCTCCTGGGAGTCAGCAGGGCTTCATCTTTGCCATCATGATGTAGTGCAAGTAGAAACTGAAAGAGGAATTGTTGTGTGGCTGATACAGTAAAATATATGCACGAGAAAAATGTGGAGCTCCAGGAGAGATGATATGTGAAAATCATGGCTTGAGTAAAAACCACAGTATGTCTAAGGTGTATAATTAAAACACATTGTTTTATCCTGCTGTTTATGAAGAAACCAAAACATGTCATTTTAAAGCAACTGTTTGTTTTGCTCTTTCTTCCTGACCTCAGCATTTCTGGAATGTTTATTTCCTGAAGGGATAATGAAGTGAAATGTTGTGGATTGTATGGTTTCACATGCTATTGGAAGGTCTGGAATCAAATGATATCGTTTCATTCTGCACTGTATCATAATGTAATTTAGTTTTCATTGGACATTCAAAGTCTGTATTTCTCCACGGTGGTAAATCTGTCAAAATACAATGCATCTGTAGCTCTTCTGCCTCTCAGCTGTAGAGAGCAGGGGCCCCAGGTTTAGTAGGGTGCATAGAACACACTACCATGATTTGGTTTCAAATCCAGGCAAAAGAACAAATGCTTGGACTAAAAATTAAAGGTCACATATTTTACCCTTTTAAGACACATTTATACTTGTCTCAGAGGTCCCCAAAACATGCCTGTGAAGTTCGTTTCTGGAAAAATGCATGTTTAAAACCCCTCTGTTTCAGCCCTGCTCAGAACTAGCCGTTTATGTGTCTGTGGCTTTAAATGTTAATGAACTGTCAGACTCCACCCCTGACCACGCCCCTCTCTGGAAATGGACGTGGCTCTCCTGATCCTCCTCTCAACTGGCAGCTGAGAGGAGGATCAGGGGAGGAGGGAGGAACTTTCTTCCAAGTGGGGAGGACCAACCAAACCTGGGGGCGGGGCTAACTCCACACATGACATCACAAGGGGAAAATCTGGGAGCAGCTTGTTTCAGCACACATTTTCTGAAAGGTGGAGAAAGGCAGTGGGGGTTCCGCCACACATTTATGTTCGAAAAGCCTGAAAAAGTGATTTTTGCATGATATGTGACCTTTTAGACTAAATGTGACGACTTTTTATGGAGACTAAAATGTTTTTCAGACAAATTATAAAGGGGATTAAATGACTAAAATGTGACTAAAACTAAAAGGCATTTAAACTAAAGACTAAGACTGAGACTGAAATCCAAAATAGCTGTCTAAATTCTGGTCTGTGAATTATTGATTGAAATACAATCACTTAAATTATATCATATTCAGGGCTGTTAAAGGACAATATTTTTAATCAGAGCAATCCCTGATTTTCATTATGTTATCACAATTAATTTCCCTTTCTGTACTTTGAATTCCACTATTTGCACTTACAACTGTTTTGTCTCATTTATCAATTATTGTGTTGTCTTGTATGGTTCATTGACTTCCTGTTTGGATAAAACTTCTAAAATAGCTGAGCACAGTAGTTTAAAATGTACTCAAACATGGGTAAATGGTGTTTTTATCAGGGATTACATTCTCCTTAGGATTAATATATTTACATTTGTGGGAATGTTGATGCAGGATTGACTTCAAATATACGGTACAGAGGAAGAACTCAAGTACTGAATAATGTTGGGTGGTAATATAATACTTTCAGTCCTATTCCCTTTGGATTTAGAGGATAATCCATGATACTATTGTAGACACTTCTAACTTTCCCTTTTAGCACATTTGGCTTATTTTTCCAAGTTTCAAATCTATTTTTCTACCGCTTTAGGCACACATATTGGGTATGTATTGGTCTCTGCAATAACACAGGTGGCCTACACTTAATACCGCGCCTGAAGGCATCATTTGTAGACACAGATGTGCTGCTTGCAAGGGCTCTGCTCATGCTTTCTACACGCGGTGTATGAGGGGGAAAGGCAGAAATATGACGATTCCTCTCAATTGTACCATTTATATGAGCTGGATTGAGTTTGGAAATCTTTATTAAATCCATGTCAGAATACTGCACACATGCTAGCCGACATTTTCCATTTAGAAACAAGTTTGAGTTCCAGTAATGTGAGGCCACTTGACCCTTTTTTCTTTGTTTTAATAATATCCACCACAAAGACAAAAAATGTTTCTTTTGGAAAACTACAGATGCTTTAACCTCATGAGAAACAGAGAGAATTTGCAGTAAGGACGCTTGTTTGAGAGGCCCAATCCTTCTCCATGTAAACACCGCAGCCTAATAAGATTAAACTGTATTAAAATCAGATATCAAAGGGGCTGAGTCACAGGTTTTCTCTGGAAGAATGATAAGGAATATCATGCGAGTGAGTCAGAGATAAGCATTTGAATGGTTACACTGTAACTATATGACACTGGACCAGGTGAAAGCCAGTTATAGTAAAGGAGTAACATACATCCTCATCTATTGGCCATGCATGCAAATACACACAGCACATCCTCTTTGTCTTTAAATATTTACAAGGTGAGAGAGAGCGACCATTCTCTGCATCCACACTCATCTAACATGCAGCTTCTGCTACACATTAATAATGAAGCCTGCTGGTGTGTGTGGAGTAATAGTGGTCACTAATGCAGCAGCCAATGTTTTATGAATGTATGGTATACTCAGGGAAGGTCAAGTCCAAGTTCAGCACAAAAATTGACAAAAAAAAAGGACAGATCCTCACTACGTTTTCTACTCTGAAGGTGTCTGAGAGATAAATCTGTCACCCAATGACAGGAAGAGAGCTCTTTGTTTGATCCAACATGTCTCCCCTTATGGGAATCTGTCTCTTCACATAGTCCACATTCCCGACAGAGAGCCTGAGGAGATAGTTGATATTATTAACAACACTGAAAAATCACAGCACTGCTCTGATGATAGCCAAAGAACTCATCACATGTAGCCAAGACATTTATTCAAGTCATGTGTTGAACTGGAATACTTTGCATGTTTTCCATTCATGCAATTGAATTATTTAATAATGGATAACAAAAAATATTGAGGAATGCTGTTTAATCTTTCTGAGCCCTGACAGCACAGCTCAATCGTAAACAGATTGTTTGAATGGAGCCTGTTCTTCCTATTAGGGCGTCATACGGATTTAAAACAAGCATGTCTTATCACTTCTCTGGGGCTCTGCTTGTTCAATGCAACAGGCTAAAATCAATACATAAACACTGCCTATTAACCTGTGTGCTTTAAAATTAACATATTAAACCAGGATGTTAAAATTATTTCACTTTTTGTGCTTTCACATTTAAAACAACAGGATATTATGATATTAAACTGGCATTTTAAGAGTTAAACTTGTGAAAATGAATCAAAATTTGACATTTCTCATTAGGTCTCATGATAATCACAAAGTTAATGCAAAAAAAGTGGGGACAAAATATTAATGTTGTCTTTGTCGTTTATGTATTGCATACATTTTTGGACTTAAGGAGTCTGTGAGTATCATATTTTTTTAATTCTCACAGTTTAAAAAAAAAAAGCATTATGTCAAAGCTGCTGCTCATCATTGACATATCCAAGGCTGTGATAACGCCCTGTCAAGGAAATCTAATTTTGCACGTAGTATATGAAAATTATTTCATTTTTGTGCTCTTTTTCACATTAAAAACAAGAGGATTTAATGCTTTTAAATTGGCATTTTAAGGGTTAAATTTCTGAAAATTAATCCAAATTTGATATTTCTCATAAGGTCTCATGTTGATGAAAAAACAAAGCAAAAAAAAAGGAAAAAAATATTAATGTATAATATTGTTATTGCCTTTTATGTATGTTAACTATTTTTAGGGTCTCTGAGGGTTAAGAGTGCAATTTGCAGGCGGATAATGGTCAGATCAGACTTTATGTATGATTTTGGCTGCCAGACTGGTAAGACTACAAGTGTGATCATGACCAATCACGGTATTCTACCATCAGGAATTTAACTGCTATCTTCACAAGTGTGCATGAGTTCATAGGTCACTGGGGAGGTGGGTCAAGGAGCATCAATCATGGCAGTTACAGGAGAGCTCTTTGTGATGCTAGCAGTCTTACACTCTGAGAGGAAAGAAGAAACGATGGTTGGTTCTTGAGGTACGAATGTGATAACATGTCAAGAAAATTAACCCAAGTAGCATGCCAGTGTTGCTGTATGCAAACTTAAGATCCCAGGAGGGAGCAAAAATTGGGGGTGGGGACCCGTATAATATCCCTCTCGTAAATGATGATGTAAGGATAAGGAGCAACTGCTGTCCTATTGAAAAATGAAATATCAGCCGATACCATCGTGCATCCCTACAATCTTCCTTGGTACTGTATTGGATTTAATGCACCTTACTGTGCTGTTGAGTCTTTTTGCACGAAAGTGTTCCCATACAATACAATCTTTAAGAACAGCATTAAAGATAACAATATAAACGCTGTGCTACAGCAGCTCAGCCAGCTTTACATCAGAGCTACAGTACGCCTTAGGTGCTAATCATCGTGTGAAAAACGTGACTTCAAATGATGTTTTGGATCTTTAAATTTTATTGCTACTATTCCCAGCCCCCTTGGCTTAGGTTTTTAAGATTACAGGCTGAGTTAATGAGTAGTTTATTGGAAGGCTAGCTCTCCCTGCGGTGAGGAAAAATGCCCAAACAAGTGCCAACGGGAGTGTGGAGGCTGCAGGCTTATCTGTTGATTCACACGTTAGTCTACACCTCCTGCACAAATACGCCGAGGGGCATTGAAAAAGACGGATGAGGTGAGTGGAACAGGAGGACAATGCCTCATTCATTTGAGTGAAGGTGTGATAAGCAATAAAAACAGTGGTGGGTTCACTTCTTGTTCTTTTTCTCCTCCAGTTTCTCTCAATTTCTAACATGTTTTTCTCCTGCTGCTTTACATTTTGCTCTCTTAAATCAAATATTGATATTTTTAAGTCATGCTGCAGTTGTAAGTTGATGCTGACAAGTGTTGTGAGAGCATCTGAGGCATGAAAAAGACAGCATAAATAAAGGCCTCCGCTGCTTTGTGGAGAGCCGCAGCTTCAATTTTCTTCCTCCAATTTAAGAAAACATCAGTTTGGGGGTTTAAAAAATGCAAAAAAACACACATAAAGATGACATGTCCTAGGATCCCAGCCCCTCCTGTCAGACCGTCCGCTCAGCCACACATCCTGAGGCGCTGACACACTAACAACCACGTACATTCCTGGCATTTTCACAAGAGCCAATTACGGTTCTTCTGAAAACTGGCAGCTCTGGATGTTCTACAAGCCGGCTGAGATGGTGTGACTCGCTGGAATCTTTCTTAATTATCATCACAAAAAAAAAACTCCCAGAATTTTGAGGCGATAATACGGCAGCTGGTGCTTCTAAAAGGCGTGTAAATTGCCGAGGAAGGGCGTGCGAGTGGAGTTTCTGTTTGTAATTCTGACTTTCAAGGCTACCTAAACTAAGAGGTGACATACCGGAGCACAGCAGCACAGATGCCATTAAAGCTACTGCCTGTGAGCTCTTCTGAGGAGCCTGATCTCTAAACAGCATTAGGAGGCTGGCATATATAAACAAAAACCTCTGACTCAATATCATGTAAGCAGACACTATTACTGGACTCACAGAGCAACACTCAGAGATTAAACAGACATACAAATGCTCTAAAAGTCCAATCAGAGTGAATACCATGATGTTGTGCGTACTAAATAGTTATTTGTGTTAGTAAGGGGGTTAATCAGAGACATGATGTCAGAAAATCTAAAATGTTCTATTTTTTTCAATACCAGATGTTTAAAATGGCACAATCTTCATTATTCTAATGAGCCCCAATATTGGAAAATGCCATTTTTTTAAGTCAAAAAGCTGCCGAGAGCCAACAAAATGTGCAATTAAGACTATATGAGGGAATCTTTGGCTATAAAAAACAACAAACACAGCATACTTTTTCACCATTAGCTGTTGTGAAGAGCTTTCAGCATTGAATCATTTAAGTAAAGTGGCAGTAAAATGTTCCAAAAGCTGCAGTGTCAGTTTCTGTCTTCGTGGCTGGATAAGGGTTCCACACAAAGAAGCGCAGAGCTCAAATTGGCCTTTATCTAGTCCCACTTCTTGTTCCTCTCCAGGAAGTAAAGATGTGAGATAAGAGCTCAAGGTAAATGGATCACAGCGAGCTGTGCTTTCCCCTTGAAAAGTAGTGTTAGACTGAGGAAGAAGAATTTGAATGTCCCCTTTGATAAGCCATGTCTCTGAACGTTTGTGACGACTTTCTGGCCGCAGCTAAGATGATAAGATTGATGATAGAGACATGTGCATATGCCATTTGGTTGTAACAACAAAGAGAAAGGGCTTACAGCTGGCATCCAGCTGATGTTGGGATTTTGAGAGTGATACAGGTCAATTTAAAGCTCCTGTGAGGATTTTTTAGCTGGTAATGAAATGGGCTGAAAATTATACAGAGACATCTGTATGAGCTGCAAAAACAAACTACATGACAACCACAAGAAGATCTTTAAATTCTACATGGTTATTTCAAAAGTTTGTGAAGACTGTCACGGGGTAGGTGTCGGACAAAGCAGGTTAAAATTTCCCACAACAAAGGATGAGATTTTTTTGCAGGAAATACTACCTACACATGCACAAATCAGCAAAGAGATAAGATGAACCACTTGTCCACAGACATCGCCAAATTAACACAAACTGAAAATCCTCTCAGGAGCTTTAATATGTGCAAATTTTTTGTATATCTTGCATAAAATCTGATATTTTCTGTGTGTGCTTTCCATGCATTTTGCACCAATGCCTCTATGCTAATGCACCTTTTTCTTAAAGGTGCAGAGTGTAATATTTAGCCTTGTAGTATTTAGCAGAACAAACCAGTCAAAAATGAAACACAATATTCATAAGTAGGCCTATATAAATTTGCATTTAATCACCTGAATACATGTTTTTTTATTATTATAATTCAGTCCCTTCTGTGGTACTGCAGAAACTTGCAAGATGCAAAAATCCAAGATAGCAGAGTCCATGGAGGCGACCCACCTCATGCATGGGAAAAAGGCTTTGAATAATTGCAATTTTTTTAATTGAAGATCTTTATTACAAGATTTCTTAATCAGCCAGATGTAAGTCAGCTCTGACTGAGAAGAAATGACAGAATAAAATAGAACTATCTTAAAATATATGTACAGTCTTAACTGATAATGAAAAAAGTTTACGAAAACATTTTAAAACTGACACTTTTCATGACATGTGAACAAATTTCACATCTGTTAAGCTTTGATGCTCCCCTATATGTGCTGCAGATGCTAGATTATTTCTGCGAACAAAACAGCATACTATTATTTTTGTGGCAGGTCAGTATCAGCTGGTAATTTCTAGGGGTGTGACATTCCATCATTATGGTTCAATCCATTGCTTCATTGAACAACAGTCCAATCACAGTGATTCAAGCCAAATCATCAATCGATACTGTCATTCTTAAGATGCACCTGTTTCGTCATTCCTGCCTAACTGTGCCGTCCAACTTCCAAACAAGCTGGCGGCAAGCAGACAATGGCAGACAGCCGAGACAAAGAGGATGAAGAAGATAATCTAAAGCTATAAAAGGCTGTGCGGAAATGTTTTGGACAAAGTCTACACCTGTGCAGGTTGACCTCATTTGCTTTTTTCATCCTGCATCATCGCCATGTGTAATCACTTACATACAGTATGGGGGGTACAGATTTCCCCTTCATATCTACTCCACATGTTAATGGTAAGAGTAACACCTGTTTTAGGTTCTGCAAGTAAAAAGGGAAATGTCAGCTGATATCAACCCACTTAGATGTACTGACTGTAGCGTGACAAAAATATGACCAGTTGATTTAACCTAGCATAGCTTGTAGCTGCACGTTATTCTGCACTCTCTTAACATGGATTTGCAGACCGAGTCTGTTTTCAACTGAAATGGCGACACATAACTTAAAAAATAGAGTCCAATGTTGTGTTAATCATGCTTGTTCATAGTCCAAAAAGTTTGTCTGTCATTATACTTTCAAGGAGGCGAGATTTTTGCAATTTTTCACATCCATCTAAATCATTTAAATGGTTGTTTGACCATTTAGAGCAACAGCTGCAGCTCACTTTCTCTCTCTTTCTCCCTCAAACTGACACATTCAAACACCATGATTCGTCTCTGTGAGCGATTAACTATCAAGATGGATAAAGGCCATAGATTGTAGTCATAGGTATTTATGTAATAAAGAGACTTAATTGGAAAGTTGTGCTTTAATTCTCCACTTTGGCACCGCAGTGTGACTCACAAGCTTGTGCAAATAACTTAAATTTATGAAGTTTTCACCATTGTTTGTCTTTCTTTGCATCTTGAGACTATTTTGCATTGTAGTTTTGCAATGAATAGGACAATAAGTGCATTACACTCTGTGCCAGAGGTTTGTTTGGCATCTTTATTCAGCTAATGAAACTAAATAAATGCATCTGAAATAATAGACTTGGTGTGCAAAGGCCTTTAGTCAACAACATAACCTTGCAAAGCTGATGGATTGGCCTGATTCCATGTCTGTCATCAGGTAGATCCATCTTGCAAAGATTCAACCTGAAATGCTTGTTTCTTGTAAGAAAGAATGACCAGGATAATCAGTGTCATTAAAAAAGAAAAAAGCAGTAGCTACAGGTGTGGTTGACAGTGATTTCAAGCTTTTCCTTCCCAAATGCATCAAAAACAGCCTTTTCTGTAATGTAACTTATGGTGTTAAATGGGTAAATATTGTTTGAAATCTGTTGCAGGCAGCTGAACCAAAAAGACATAAACTTTATAATACTGTGAAATGATGTTTACCTCTAGTAATACAGACTGGCTAGAGGCACCCCCAAATTTAGAGCAAATAAGCGTCTTCGAAACAACACTTGTACCACAAGTGGATCAAAAACCAAGACAGATTCCACTCACCGAAATCTGGAATACCTCCTGAGTGTCATCGAGCATCTGAACCCTGATAGAGACTTGTTTTCCTGGAGGCTGTGCTGGAGGGCGCAGGCCGGGCTCCAGAGTGGACACCCCGAAACTCTCAGGCGCTCCTAGCCTCTGCCCGGCTGTCGACGGCCTGTCGGCTGGTTCCACCATGTTGACGGACGCTACGATTCAGTGGCTCTAAAACTGCAAGCCCGTCTGGAGGAGAGAGGAAAGAGCACCCAAAGTTATGTTTACTCAAAATGTAAGGTTTCAGTTAAAGCTAGAAATGCAGCAATCTGTTCGGGCTGTGATTTTCAGATATTTTAAGACGCCTTAAACACAGAGTAGGCAGTTTAACGTAATAAGGAATCAGCATTTCCTCTAAGATTCAAGCTTCTACATGTGCCATCATCCTAAATAGCGCAGTTGCATCACATCCTGTGTGTTGGTTGATTATAAACAGAATTTCCTTGTAAGGTATTCCTGTTTCTTTTTATAGGAGTTGTGTGGGTGCAAGCAAACATTTTAAGGGAAAAACATCCCAAATAACATCAATATTCTCTCTAGAAAAGCAGCAAAAGGAGTGTTCAAAACAGAGTGCAGATGCAGAAAATGTGCAAAATCAGCTAAAGCAATGTGCAAAAAAATCCAGCCACATTCATTCAGCCTGGGTTTAATTGGCCTTGCACAATGTTCAAACCACCAGACATTTAGTCAGTGAGTTTTCAGCTGGGTTTTATACCGGTCACAATGATGAAAGTGGTGTTTAAACCACAGTATGACAGCAAAACTAAGAGTTTGGCCGAAACACAAAGAAGCAGACAGACATGTCTCACACCTTGCGAGACACACTTCTCCCAGCTGTGGCGCACGCAGGTGGGATTTACAGCGTTTCCTACACGGCGCTCTGTTTAAGACCAGTTCAGACTTGAATCAAAGCCTCACAAGTGGGGCAGATGAGATACGGTCTGAAAACACACAAAGACACCCACCCCCCCCTTCTCTCTCTCTCTCTTCTCTCAGACTCAAACAGCCACAAACTTTTCAGCCCCCACCAGCTCTGTCCCACACTTGATAAACCTCAACCCCAGACAATAAATATCCTCGCAGACGGTTGGTGACATCAGCGCTGGGGAATGTCTTAGAAGACAGTGAAGGGGGGGGTGATATAGGAATGAACTGTGCTAACATACAAACACAGCACTGTTTATGTGCGCCTGAGTGCATTTATTAGCACATGGGACACTGAAACTACACAAAATCTCTCAGATCCCTTTCTTCTAGCCTTCTCTCAGGACAAATCGATGCTTTTCTTCTTTGTTCAAATCAAATTTAAACATTTGTGGAGTCTTTTCAGGATCACCAATCAATAAATCAATAAGTAATTAGGGACCAATTGGACATTATGATGATTAACAAGATGACTGATGTGCCTTTGTGAAGGTTAGGACACTGTGCTTCACAAAGGAGCACATACACTGTTTTGTTGATAGTGAAAAAATAGCCAAACCTTAAATTAGCCATGCTAATATTAGCTTTTCAACACAATGCGATGAGTGTAATATCGTTTAGTGTTGCAGTAGCATATTAATTATCAGTTTGAATGATTTATTGATGTAAAAAAAATTCCCAAATTTTTCAATCACACCCTCTTACATTGAGTCTTGACAGCAGATTTGTTTCCCAATTGTAGATGGGCTGCCCAGGTATATTTACTGACCATTTTATCTTATTTGTTTTACATGCCCCATCTTAATTTCTTGTGGTGTACCACAGGGGTCCCTTCTTGGTCATTCCATTTACATTCTTCCTCTGGGTTACAATATTCAGAAACACTAATTAAATGTCATCTCAGTGCAGATGACACCCAACTCTATGTCCCTCTAACTGGTAGCCACCATGATGGCTTGTCTCTGACATTTAATTCTGGATGTCCCAAAACTCCCTCCAGCTCAACAAACCCCTTTATTAGGTACAGCCTGCTAAGTTCTCATTAATGCAAATATCTAATCAGCCAATCACATCGCAGCAACCAATGCAGTCTAGACAACCTGCAGAAGATCAAACTGAGCACCAAAACTGGGAAGAAAGCTAATTTACAAGACAGGTATACCAATGAAGTGGTCAGTGAGAGTAGTATGGCATGGCTAAGTTATCTGAATCCAGCTGGTATGTGTATTTTATGTAAAATAGCAGCGTATTGTTTACATGAATAAGGAGACAAATCTAAGTATTTGTGGGTACAGAAAGAGGGGAAGAACTGAGTCAAACATCCAGTAAGTGTCCCTCACTGAGGCTTTCACCATGTCCAAAGTAAGGTTTATATTTTAAGACTAAGTACATGCAGCATGTCATCAGGTTAATTTAAGGCTCTGTGATCCCAACCTCTCCTCTGAGAAACACAGCTTTCTTCTGGCTAAATCTGCAGAATAAAACCAGTGTATAATTTGTGGTCTTTTTTAGACGATCACAAAAATCCACCGAGTGGCCATCACTTTTCTCTGCGAGGCTGAGATGGGAAATGAAATGACGCTAAGTTGGAACCTGCACGATGAAGAAAAAGACATCTGAAAGTTATGATAAGAGTTTAATCCTTTAAGGTTTTTTTGTCATGCAAAGACACACTGGCTACAACTTCTTCAAAGGGAGGATTTGAATTCATATCTAGGGTTTCTTTATCACCTTTGGACAGACAAAAAAGAAACTCATCACTGTAGGAATTAGAAGGAAGTTTTTACTGTTTACTTCTCTTTATAGCCAAGAAAACAGAGCTGATGCTGATACACATTATTAATATCATGTATTGTGTTTTGTTTTCACATCACCTTTTTGGAATATGTTTCTCCTGAATCACAAATAAACCAAAAAGGGTTCTTTCACCGCCAAATTGGCACTAACCAGCATAACTGCTGCTGACAAGCATCATCTGATCCCATCAGAACTCTGCTAAGATATGCCCATTATGCCAAGGTTTCCACCCAATAGCTGTTAAATATGAGTAAGTGAGAAAGCATTGCTTGTTTCCAAAAAATAGAATAAGGCGATAAATTCCCACTTCTGCAAAGTATCTATTGCACATCCTCATATCATGATAACGAGGAAGTCTTGATTAATTGTGCAGCTCTAATTACGGCAGCCTGCCAAAGGCATGGTAGTCTAAATGCAGAGGCCCCAGAGATTACACACAGCCAGTGAATGCCTACAAACTCCAGCAGAGGGCTGCTCTGTAGCTGACCTTTGACCTTTGAGGGAAAGTGGAAAGATAGATGACCTCTTTCTGCATGTACCACAACAAGGATGAACTGCATACTTCTCACAGAGACAAAGAAAAACATCAGCAACAATGTGTTTTTGTAAGTGAATTTTAAAGAAAGCTTGCCCTACAGCTTGTCTAGCAAGCTATTTATTCTCGCTCTGAGTTTTACTAATCCCTCCTCCACCTCCACACTAAAATGTTTCCCCCTCTGCACCTCAGTGACAAAAGCTGAAACTGGAAACTGGAGCTTGGCCAAGGAAGTGACCTGACAATAATAAAAGGGGGCCGGGCATTCAGGTTACTCATTACACCTGTGGGAATGTTCCGTTTGTTCTTGTGTGCCACTTCCCCGCTGCAGTGAAAGGAGCTCTCTGCTCAGTTGTTTGTAAGCAGTTTGGAGAGTATCACATCTTTCACGAAATGCTAAGCACTCTCAATACCTGCGTGACAAAAAACTCCACCTCCAAGAAGTGCTGGAATAATTTACTTTTGAAAGTTTACATGGCTTCAAAGCAAACCAACGCGTCTTTGCAGAGACACTTTAAGGCTCTGCCAAATCACTCACTAAACAAGCAGGTGCCAATTACTTTGACAAACACCATTCTGTAGACAGGAGGGTTGGTTTGTGGCGGAAATGTTTACAGTCTCTCCACAGAAATGTCAAATTCAGGCATTTTAGGACCACAAACACATAACAGAAACTACAGCAAGAGGAGTACACTTACACTTTTAAATATTATAAGGAATAAAGCGTCAAAATAGCTCCTATAATTCACCATAATTTCATAAAGGCCACTCTTGTCAACAAAACACTTGGGATGGGAACTGAAATGTTGTTATAACTGTGTCGCAGGTTGAAAATTACAGAAAGCCACCAAATCATTGACATTTCTTTTTGAGTAAGGAGCTGTTGGACCGCATTTTAATGTTAAACGCTGAAACTAACCCGTTAGCAAGGCCTACATTTTAAAAATATCTAACATTAGCATTCAAACCAGGCTTACTTTCTGACTTAGTGTTACATGTTAAATATAATAAAGTAAAAATGATATAGCAAAGAATGGCAAAGAAAGGCTAATGACAGCTCTTATCTAATGGTAGCATTCAAGCCATTCTTAGCTAACTTATAAAGCTAACTGTCATGTAAGCTAAGAGCAGGCTAAAAATGTATTTTTAGATCTTAAAATGTAACCATTTTCGACCAACATTACTGTTTGATGGTATAACTTGAAATATATTCCTAGCTAACAGGGCTGTCTGCTAAGGTTAGCTTTTATCTAATGCTAGCGTTCAGTCATTTCCTACCTGGTGCTATGAAATGATTGGATGCTACTTTAAGCTCTCGTTTAATCATGATAGTCTAGTAATTTCTTTCTTACATTACTATATGATAGGATAACAGGTTACAGATTTTCTTGCTAACAGTTGTTAGTTAGAGAAGTGTTGCGATAGAGTTAGTGATTACTGCTAGCATGCAATGTTAAAAATATTAGCAATCATTTAATAGTATGACAAGAACAACAATTTTTAGCTTACAGTTTTTGGTTCATGAATGCTAATATTAGCCCTTGTCTGAAGATGCTATCATTAAATTTTTTGGTAACATTACTGTTTAACAGGATAGCATGTTATAGATTCTAAGCTAACTTAACTGTTAGCTAGTTAAGTGTCAAACACCAATGCTAGCTTAGCTAGGCTAGTATTTAATCAGTTGCTCTTCAACACAACTGTTTGACAATGTGAAATAACAGGAATTTTTAGCCAGTATCTTTACATGCTAGTAACTTATTGAAGGCTAGTGTTAGCTATTGTCTAAAGTGGTATTCAAGCAATACCTTACTAAGATTAGGCCTACTGTTTTAGCTAACAGTAATGTCGCCAAGGAAGGGTTTTCTTCCTCTTTTAGACAAGTGCTAGCATTTAACCTGCTCCTAGCTAACAGTAGTACTATTGTATAATAAAAACTACTACAGGGATTCCTTGCAAAATTTTATTTGCACTTCAAATTGATTCAATGCTTATTTTAGGCCTTGACTGGAAACAGCATTAACCAGCAAAGATTACTGTTTGATACTACACCACAACAGATGTGTTAGCTAGGGATGGTTGTTTGCCAATGTTAGCACTTGTATTCAATCAATTTCTACCTAATGTTACTATTTAATCATATTTAGATGGAATTTCTTACTCAAAGATAACGCTTGGATGCTAGTGTTAGCTCTTGTCTAAAGATGATATTCAAGCAACACTGTTAAAATTAGACTGATTCTTAGCCAGCAACAATGTTGGCAAGAAAGGGTCAGTTGCCAATGTAGCATTTAGCTAATTCCTAGCTTACATTACTATTTGAAAATGATGTAATAATGATAGGAATTTGTCACTTATGGCACTTTGATGTAATTGAATGCTACTGTTAGCCCTTGTCTGAATGCAACATTTCACCAATTCCTAGATAACATTTATCTGACAATACACCATGAAAACACTCAGCTTAGGTAGGGACAACTATTTGCCAGTGTTAGCTCTGTCTTAGGTTAGCATTCAATCAATTACTTCCAAATTTTACTGTTTGATAACATATATTAGAATTTTCTTGCTGAGAGTTAAAGTTAGAAATAGACAGCTATCGTGAGCTCCTCTAAATATGGCATTCAACAAGCTAGCTAGTTTTATTGTTTAAGGGGATAACTCAATATTATTTTACGGCCCATTAAAAATATGTCAACTGTAAACTATCGTAGCATACAACTAGTTGCAGGTATCATTAGCCTACTGTTTAGCTGTATGACACTAAAGGTACCCAGCTAACAATACTGTTAGCTTGGAATCTGCTAAATGCTAATGTTTGCTCTTTTATAAAGGTGACTAAATGGAGATGAAACTTGTCACTTTGGCTTGAGATATGGCACAAAGTCCTGTGAGATTTTCACTTAATCTGTACAGCCGTTGAACAATTAGAAGCAACAATTTGATTTCCAGATTTTACATAAATTGTATTAAACTTCAAGTGCATTTTTGTCTTTCTTCTTGAACCAAATGACAGATATATTCAAGTTCTTGCATCATAATTCCATCTGAAAACTTTGAGAATAGTTTACTTTTTGTGTTTTGACCTCTTTTGCATCACTTTCACAACTACAGTCAAAAATTCAGAAGCTGAAGTTTCCTCCTGTCCTCAGAAGTGGCTCAAGGATTTATACACGGAGCTAAGTTGAGCAAGAGAGGAATACAGAGTGAGCTGATCACACTGCAGGCACAAAGGGAGCCACTGTGGGAGCTTCCAGCAGCCAGGGCTCTAAATCGGAGGGACTGAGGCCTCTCATCCAGCCTTTGAACTGAAAGTTTTCCCAAGAGTTTGTAGTGAGGGGGAAGCCAGGCTCTGGGAATCGGATGTGAGCTTGAGAGTGTGTGCATGAGTGCATCAGAGAGGGCTCTAACGTTGACAGGAAGTAATCTGATTTTAATCCTTTTGTTGTTACGAATTAATAATGAAGACGACACAAAGATTAATCGAATCATTACATAATCTGAGTTATTGTTTTCACATGAATGTTGCATAATGGGCAACATCTACAAATAGAGCTGGTCATGCAACACTTTGATAAGAGGATTTACAAAACAACACGACATAAAAGTGCATGATTATTGATTGAATTAATGGTGACAGATTAAAAACACAGAAATGGGGCTATGAAAGAGGATCACAGGTCACATGCTGACTAAAAAGGGATGTGATGAGGGGGGGTTTAACCGCAACACAGCTAACCAGACTGTTCCAGTGTTGGAGATTTAGCACTAATGACCACAAATGATTAGATTCATCTGATTATAATACCCATAATTCATCATTTAGTCTATTTAATTGAAGAAAATCTTCAAAAAGCGCCTGCTAGAGTCTACTAAAGCAGTGGTGGATGTGGTATTTTGCTTGAATTTGCAAGAATGCTTGGATCATTTGGGAATTAGAACTTAGATTTCGGCAGGAAATGTCACAAAGACATTCAAAGTGGAAGATCAGCTTGTTTAGCTAATGTTCAAACATTGCAGCATATTGCATTAACCAAAAAGACTGTGGAATATGCTCAGGAAAAAGCCAAGAAAGTGGACCTAAAACTGGTTGTATATTGTCCAAAGGTGAAGAATGGGGCTCCAAATACACAAAAGGATACCTACAAATAGAGTACTTTCATTTCCTTTTACATGTTGACATCATTTAGTCTATCTAATCGCAGAAAATCATTAAAATATGCCTGCTGGAAGCAATTAAAGCAATGGTGGGTGTCTTAAATGCCATGTTTTACCTGAAAAAATGTCTAAAATCAAAATATATTCAATTCAACACACAAAGCAATGTGCAAAATGTACATTCAAGAATAAAAGCTGATGTGATGGAAGTAATCATGTTGTCTTATATTTTACCTTTGTCATTAAAATGACAAAATCTTGCAAGAAATCTGCAAAAATGCATGGATCATGTGGGAAAACAGCAGTTAAGATGTCTGCAGAAAATGTCCAGTACACACATTCAAACTGGAAGATCAGCTTGTATAGCAAACTTGCAGAAATGTTAGCATGTTGCATCTGAAGAAGGCTGTTAGATATGCTCAGAAATTAAACTGGTTGTAAATATTAGTGGCATGCAGCATATTATCCAAGGGTGAAGAATGAAGCTCCAAGAAAAAAATTAAAGGGACACCCACAAATGGAGCACTTTCATTTCCTGTTGTTGACATTTTTCAAAAGAAGCTCAACCTTGAACATCAGCCTCCAAGTGCAAGCTGAAAAATGACACCCATAGGCACCTACTATGATCTGACGTGCACATGTGGAGTCGAGATCAAGGCCAGATCAATGACTTGTGCTTGATAGTACGCTCCATCAAGGTGACACTCTCCACCGGCCAAGCCATTAAGCCGCTCTACTCCCCTCAGGAGGGTTACCAACATGAGGCTATATGTGTGAAAGCAGAGGGAGTAGCACCAGTTCTCTTGGCATGGTGGCTGTGATATTGATTGTAAAAGTGAATGCAACCAGGAGCAAAACAATGAGGATCATGAGAGCTGCTTCCCATGCTGACACTCGCTCTGCAAAAGGAGCATTCAAAGATCAATATGAAACAGGGATTTGTTGTCACCTTACAGGTGCCATATGAACAGTCTGCAATGTTAGGGTGCCACTACAATGGACGCATTTCTGCATGCACAAAGCAGCTTTGTCAAGTCAATTGAGCAGACACAATCCAAGACAAAGGTCTTTTAAAGGCACACACATGTAAGAGTACAGTTGGCAAGAGTACAAGCAGCAGGATGTAGGTTAGCAGAGTAATCCTTCAGGCCAGGGTAAAGATGTCAGTAGGCTAAGGCAGCCGGATCACTACCAAAGACAAAGCTGCTGAGTGTGGGCTATTTGTGTGAGGTCAAAAATAATATGCATTAGAAATGACATGACTATTGTGAGGTTTGGTGAATGGGGAAGCTTCAGAAGCATCCTAAAAACACAATACAAAACATTATTAAAGAAGCCAAAATTGTGGGTTAAACTGGGATTTAAAAAATTATAACTTTGTGGAAAATGCTGCAATGTTAGCTCATGTCAAAGCACTTCCTAAAGAAGGCTATCTCTTGTCTATCATGAAGCTTACAGTCAAAGAAGCTCTGCTGGACCTCCTAAAGCTCAGCCGATTAGGAAAACGAACAGGCTGCTTGCAATCGCTTATACTTAGGATATCAGGCTCACCAAACATCACGCACTGTTGCCTTAAGAAGCAAAAGCGCTTAAACTGGAGACGAATATCTGAATAAATCTGTCTGAATCTAAATATAAGTGTGCACTATAAAAGGAGAAGCAAAACGAGGCTACGTGCAACCTCGCTTTATAAGCCGGATAGCATGATTTCCTTACCCCCTCGCTTTCTTCGGGATCCACAGATTGTCCGTCTGTGAGAGCTTTTTGTATTTCCAACGCAGACAGGAAATCCCACTCAGTGTTGTGTTGAAGTTTTAGGTGAAGATAAAGTCCTCCTTTAGCGGCCGAGTCGCTCCCTCTCAGGTGGGACGTGGTTTCTGTGTGGTAGCCATTGAGACAAATGAGGGAAACCGTGCATGGGGCTTTCTACTGGAACAATAAAAAGCGACACACCGCCTCTAGCACAGGCACCCCGGCACTGAGGAGTCAGGCTGAGGGAAAGTGCGACGAGGGCGGATAACCAGCGCCACCTCGCGGTACGATAGGGATACATGCTCTGTTAAGGCAAAAAGTAATGGAGTAGATCAATATAGGGGCACATAGACCTTACTTCATACTGTTTTTACACGTAAATCTTAGGGTGAAGGCTGGGGATGAGGGATACATGAGTAACTAACAATTACTGACCAGGTTGAGTTAACATGTTTCGGCCATTATCGTCGAATTAAGATGTTAAAATGCTAGGTTAAAGGAAAATAATATTCGGTTGGATTTAAAGGCTTTTATTCTGAAATTGCTCTGGCACACATTAGTGAAACATAGCGGTAACTTCAGTAAAAGTTATGTCTATTGTCTACTGCTAATGTAGGGTCTGGTCTGGAGATGTTAGCTGACTTAAAAACACAAAAAATTACACATGCGTTATTATAAACCCCATGTCCCCCTTTCTCATAGTTTAAGTCTACCCAGATGCATGATGAAATAGAGAATAATAGTTTAGTTGTCCATCCCAATAATAATATTTTCAAAGCTGCTTCCTGTGAACGAGCACTAGCACCCCCTGCTGGCTGTAAAGAGTTGTTAAAAAGCAAATGCATGTAGCACCAGGTAGCTTTCCCAGGTGTTCGCCTATCTCAGTCCCAACCAGGTCTGACTCCTGGACAAGACCAGGCACGTTCAGGTTGGTATGGCTTAACAGCTGCTCGTGAAAAGAGGCTATTTAAAAAAAAAGCTGGCAGCCCAAGGACGTAATATGCTGGTGCTGACGCCCCGCCACATTGTTGGAAGTGGCTGTAACCAAGGGCAGTGGTTCCCAACTGGTGCACAGGGACCCGGAAGTAAGTCAAGAGTGTGTCCCTGGGGAAAAGTACCAAAAAGTCTATTAAACTCTATTACAAAGGGCTGTCAGCTTTAATGCATTAGTCATGATGTCATTAAGGTCCACAGTTAATGTATTTATTATTTACAGTTGCAAAAATTGCGTGCTTTATTGTCCCTTTCACAACACATTGGTTAAGCCACTGCAACTTCTCACTGCAGTGATGTAAAAAAAGAAAACAGTTTCTTTACGTCTCATTTCACTTTAAAATACTTGGAAACAGCCCTATAGACACCACACACCATGTGTTATAAAAATTATACTTTTTCTGTTGTCTCTTATCTTGTGTTTCAAAATAAAAGCAGCAGGGATGGATGATATCACCATGATATTAGTATCAGCAGATATTAGCTCAAAAAGGAATAATTGGTATTGGCAGATATAAAAATTTCTGCTGATATTTACAACCAATACTTTGGCTGTAAAAAACTGTCTGTCTCAGCTGTAAATATTGGCTTTATGAACAAAGAATTTAGGGGAGGTTTAGGCTGGCTCGTGAGATCTACTTCAGCTTGAGTCTTTTTCTTTAGTCATCAGCATCCCTTACACTTAAAAGTGTGATTTAAGAGTTGAAATGTGTTAATTCGTCCATCTTTAAACTGTAAATTTCGAGTTTAAAGTTAAGTTAATCTTAAGTCTGAACTACATCTAAATATTAGTATCAATATAGTTTTTCGTCTAAAATAATTTAGCATTTTAAATAACTTAGTATTGTCATTTAGGAGTTGATGTTGGGGTCATGAGGCCTGACTAGATCAGAACCACTGCTTTAGGATATTTGAATGAGTCACCCATTGATAAAGAAAGGAAACAACATCAGTAGGTGCCACAAAAGTGCTACCATGTAGTCTAGAGGCAATGCACATGGTGTATAGTACCTTTTGTTGCATAAAACATGGTTAACTATGGAAAAAAACTGGCTGGGGTAACGTGTGAGAATGCGTCTTTAATCAGTTTTGTGCTTCATTTACCATCTAAAACAGGTCAATACTATAAAATATATATTTTCTGATATAAAATGCATCTTTCATCAGCTCTTTTTTGGTGTATAAACTAAATAATGCAATAGCAATCACTGAAATCGATGTTTATTTATATATATACAGTAATGCACAAAAATATACATTGAATATGCCATTTGTGTTAACAGTTACAGAATGTAACAACCCGTATTTCAATGGATCTAGGCCTACATCTTCAGCTTCTATTTGCCCATTAGGATCCTTGTGACAATTGAAAAAAACACAGTTGGCCCGTACGGGGATCGAACCCGCGACCTTGGCGTTATTAGCACCACGCTCTAACCAACTGAGCTAACCGGCCATGTTGCGTTGCCGCGTTTTATAACTTCATGAACAAAAAATACTATCATTTAGCTGTATTATTAAGGGGGAGTTGGCTTGCTAAGAGGCATTCGGACACCCAGGTTAACCGTTCCCAGTTAACGTCAATAAACGACACAGTGAAAGAAATTACCAGAAAACGTGACGAACTTACATTCCTTATTGGGTCGAGTAGCTTGGACATTATGTTAAACAACCGAGAGTACCTTTATTTGATCAAAAACCAAAATTTAAATAGGGAACGACGTCGTGTTTGGTGCCGCGAGGTAGCATCGGCAAGATTCGTTACCATAGTTACCCTGGAGAGAGGGCGAGACTGGTCACGTGACGCAGCAAGATGGCGACTACAATGTTGAATGGATGTGAATGTGAGTATTATTAGCTAACGTTTAGATTAATAAAGCCCTGTACATAACTGCATTCCAATATTCTGTCGTTGGCGTACTTACATTTTAAGTCACAGCTGATGTTTTCTTTGTATTGTAACGATAAAATACCACTCATATCTGTTTTATTCTCGGTTTAGCCCGCGAACTAAAGTAACGCTGACCAAACCCGCTAACGTTAGCATTATAATAACTGAACCTTATCTTGTATTGTTTGTCGTTACTCAGCTTTTTTCCCCTCTCATTTAAGTGAACGTTATCCACCTTACACATCAGTTTAATACTTTTATCCGTACCTGTTTTTCTCTTCTTTTTAAAGGATTTAAACTAAGTGGGTCCGCCTTTTCTGCAAATTTGGATCTGCTGGTTAATTGTTCATCTTCATCATATCACAAAATCAAGATGGCCCTAAATGTCTTTGGTAAGCGGCATCACGCCCTAGCTACTGTGCTTTGTGCCTTTATTTCATTTGATTTTATGTTGTTTGTTTTAGGTGTAAACATTCACACCACTCTTATCAATGCATTTACTCATATTTTGCTTTTATATTGCTTTTTTTGTTTGCTGAAAAGGTTGAAGTTACAGAAATGTTATTGATCAATCTGTCTTAAAGCAAGAGCTCAAAACACTTTCACGCTTGAGTTTTAATTTATGCAGTTGGAACTCTTTTTATTTGTAGTAGATTTGTTATATGCTATTCATTTAGCTCTTTTTTGCATAAATCATAAACTAAAACTATAAGTACTGATACATTTTTATTGATAAATCTATTAGATGTGTAGTAGATGGGTGGAATGGGTTTAATGGGACAACAATAATATAACTGCACGGGTTAAGATCACAAATGATATCAGATTATCCTGCCTTATAATATATTAAATTGCTATCTTATTTGACTGACATTCGTTTTTCTGTAGAGGATTTTAAACATGTTTGGGTGTTAGTTTATCAAATTGAATGCCTATTTGCTTGTTATAGTAGGTCAAAGGTGCAATGACAGGCTAAACAAATAGTTAATAAAGTTTTATATGAATAAAATATTGGAGACAGCATTATTTTGCCCCGCTTCAGTCTGAAGCAGGAGAACTTGGCTTTGTTTTCCCTCCACAGGCACTGTCAGTGAGCCAGCAGTGAATATGTTATGTCTGGTTTCTTTTGAGTGTGTATTTTTGAGGGAGTGCTGCCTTGAGAAAGAGGGTGAGACACATGCCCAGGGAGGATTTGGAGTTATTTTGAAGACAGGATACCGGGACGACAAGTGTTGAATAGATAAGGCTTGCAGGGTGCACCGAGACAGGAAACAGGCTGTTAGTTTAACTCATGCAGAGAAGATGGAAGACAGCTTATGCCAGAGTTTGCAAGATGCTGGGATGCATTTCAATTTTTATCATCAGGATTAGTCTATTTCCTATCTATTTTTAAACATATGAGTGGAGCAAGATGGTTTTGCTAGTAGTCAACTTTGCTGTGCAGTTTGCGTGCAGACATTTGCCTTGTAATTGCACTTTGCAACCTTTTTTGAAGGTGTATCCAAAGATTTCAAAGCTTTTAAAGACAAATAATATAATCTTGGTGTCTATTTTACAATAAAAAAATGCTTAACAGATGTGTACTTGGCAAATGCCAGAGTGTTTTGCTTTAAATTTTATACCCAAGCCATTAAATACTGAATCAACTAGTACCCTGTTGCTGTCAATGTGCACCCTTGCTTCCCACTGCAAGCCATTACAAATGGATGTGCACACTCCAGAATGTGACTCTAAAAGGATTTCACAGTGAGTGGAAATGCTCTTTAGTTATTGCAGAGTTCAGCCAAACTCCACGGGAGTGCCCACGGCTGTTAATTATTCTCTTATGATTCACAGAGCCACACTCTAATATTCATGTCAGCGTTGTTTATAATCTACGAGTAAATGCTCCTATAAGGCTGATAGCATCTACAATTCATTTAGAAGACATGCAGGCCTGAGGGGGTGAGAAGTAGCGCTTGTCTAAATGTTGGAAAGATAAAACATCACCGCAAGAGCTCATTTCTATTGCATTGCATTTCTGCAGAACATTCTAAGTGAATTTTTCTTTGAATGCTTTATAGAGGAGATTTATTCAATTCACTTTAGGCAATGTTTATGGTAAGTGAGGTTTTTGTTGTGGATAAATGCATCATCAATCACTCTGAAAGCCTGAAAATATTGCACTAAAGTCCAAGTAAATAAAGTCAGCATCACTCTAAGAATTTCTGTGAGCTGTTGATGTTTTATTAAGCTTTTTTATTTGGCAGTGACATTAAAAAGAACTGCAAGGCACTCTTAGATTTTGTTGGCTTAAGATGATAATATACCTCCGAAATCTGTGCTCTTTATCCACCTCATAAACTTCATTCATTCTCTTATTCCACTGATTTAAGACAAGAAAGAAGCTGAAACAGTATCAAACACTGACCTTAAATTTTAGATGATTCTGATCATGTTTTGTCCACTTGGGGGCGACATAACTAAGCAAATATCGCTCTCTCTGCCTTCAGATCATGATGAATACAGGCCGCCAGTATGGAAGTCTTATTGTGAGTAATTCAGAGACCCTCTTTTGTGTTTTTTGATGGAGATTGTCTACATCTATTTTTCTGCCTTGAATGATTTTCTGCAGTAATCTTGTACTCATGATTTGCTGTTTGTCTCTGCAACAGTGTACCAGCTCCAGCAGGAGGCGCCACATCCACGTAGACTCACCTGCACACGTGAGGTAAGAAACACTCTTTCATTAGTCCTGAGTAGCACTAATAAATCACTTAGAAATACATTAAATATTCCTTAAGTAGAAGTGTCTCTTGCTAAGATGGTTAGCTACATTTATGAAGTTACAATTATACAATAATTGCAAAGCAGTACAAGGAATCCTGGGTCTAAGAGTGGAAAGTCATCAGCCAAATCATCCAAAACTAATGCATCATCCTCCAAAACTTTCAATCTACTTGTAAAAAGATTTAAAGAGACTAGCCCCCAGACCCAAATCCTCCTGTAGCAGATTTACGCTGTGGGAGAAATCTACCAAAGTCCAATTTTCCCCATTTGTACCACAGATAGCTAAAGTAAGTCCTGTGAATTGGTCACAGAGTGACGACTGTATCTTCCAACAAATTTCAAATATATAAGATTGCACAAGTGGGACAGAAGCAGGTTAAATGTTGCTTAATAAGTTAGGATATGCCAGTGATCGATGGTATGCTGTGTCCAAAGATCAGGCATTGAGAAGATGCGTGCGCATTTAAACATAACTAGAGTAGTGGCAACCAGTCTCCTTTTTGCAGAAAGAACAAGATTATTTTTGATATAAAAATCTAGTTGTAACTTTAACTTCCTTAAGAGGTGTGGAAACAGAGCAATGTACACACTTAGGATTCAAGTGCAAACTCAGGCTTATTTGTTTTATACTTTTTAAGATTGAGTTCGTTCCACAAGCTGGCTCCTTTATTGATCTTTGTTGTTGTTTAAAATAAATTTTAAAAAGGTAAAATTGTAAGAAAATAAAGAGCTGTTTAGGAGCCAAAAGACCAGCTCTTATTCCTGGGCTGAGACCAATAATCAGGATCTCTACGAAGAGAAGCAAGTAAGACTGGAAAGACATAAATACAGCCATGATTTCTGTTTACTAGCAGAATACTGTAGATTATATCAGTTGACAGTACAGTCTTAAATGCGTGCCAGTATGTGTTGTGGCTACACAAACAATCCAATCCGGATGAAGGCATCAAAGGATCACCTTTATATGTAGTCTGAGCTATAAACACAAACATGCAGGATAACTACTTGGCATCCAAAAGTCCAAAATGGTTATAAATCCCTGTTAATGCCTTGTCTAAATTTGACTTGAAAGTTCAAAGCTGGTATAACAGAAGGACAAAACGTCAGCAACAAATCCAGAGGCAAAGGCAACGGCAGGGTTAAAAAAACTACTAGAAGAATCAGACTTATGTGCTGGGACGAGGTACAGTAAGACTACAAACATGAGGTGGGACACACTGGGATTCAAAATACAGACAGTCTAGACAAACAAGGTGGGAAAACACAAGAAGCAGGAAGTAGAACAGCTATTCTAAACTGGTCTATCCTCAGGACCCACCACCACCTCCGTATGAGAAATTGTGGCTCCAGATTTCCCCAAGTTTCTACTCATTCACATTTATTTTGGTAACAACTCAAGGAACTACGTTATGGTATTGTGGAAACCAGCTTTTTATGCCAAGAAAATGAAATAAATAAGAAAAAAAATAAGATTAAACAACAGGAGATTACCCATTAACTAAGTCAGTCAACCTCTTTATTTGTATAGCAGTAATTCATAAAAAAGCAAAGTAAGATGTATGAATGAAAGTCCGCTCACAGCACTTTTGGGTCCCGACCCACCAGTTGAGAACCACTGATCTCGAAGACAAAGACAAGGGTCTGTAATGCAGTAAATGACAATAGTAATGACATCAGAACAAAAACATGACCTATGAAACTTCAAATGATAAGTGCCAGCAAAACACAGCAATAAATAGCAGCGTGATCTGCATATAAATGTGTTTGCAATGGGTAAATTATTACAGATACTGTTGTAACATGTAAACAGCTGTGGCCCTAGAACTGAGCCCTGTGGCACACCATTTGTAATCAAAGATATCTAGAGGTAAAACACTCAGCCTGTGCTCACTGTGTTCTTTTTATAACTTCCTGCCAAGAGAGATGATTTATCTGTAATATTTTAGATTCACACACATCATGAACAACTTCTCTCCTTGCTTTAACAGCAGGTAAATGTTGTCATTACCAATTAAAATAAAGTAGATATTGATAGAGCCTCAGGCTAGCTGAAAATCTCAGTGTGTGTATGTGTGTGTAGTCCTCCTTGGAGACTGCATCTGCTGACTTAGCATGCAGCAAAGGTTGATTGTTTTCTGTGGTAGCTCACCAATCCATTGTCTTAAGGGAAAACATCTGTTAAAGCTGTGTAGAAATGTTGAACGCTGCATTATAAGAACTTTTAGCATCAGCGAAGAAAAGCAGACTTAAATATGTAAATGGTTTGGGGGTTATTTTTCTGGGCTAATCACTTGCTTTTTTAGAAGGAAGTGGCAGAAAATTTAGTAAAAAAGGTTTATTTTTCCTTTTAAAAACTGAATGTATGCACCTTTGTTCTTCAAAGTTCAGTCTGACTGATAAGTAAAGGCTTTGCAGAAGAAAAAGAGCAATCAGGTGTTGAAATAAGTCACTGATGTTCATTCACTGCCATGCACCAGCACCTCTGCCCCCAAAAGGGGACACAGCCACCAGATGTTTGTGTCAGGGGGTCCACAAGATTTGGGGAAATCCAAGGGGGATTAAATTTAAGAGCTTGTATGTCTGGTGTGCGTGTTAATCTGTTAAAGACAGTCCTCCTACAGCTTGTTGGACGGATGTGTTTGTGTGATGCTAAATGAGCAGCTGTTGGCTCATGCTCTGGTCTGGTCAGGTAGTTGGTGGTGCTGACCCAGTTACAGCCAGCAGGAGACCAGCAGACAGACGGAGTCAGAGAGCCCCCCTCCTCTGGGCTGTCTGCTGGGAGTTTCAGCCATATGTGATTTAATGATGCACCAATGAGCACTGGTGCTTTTTAATTTGTGACTTGTTGAGCTGGAGGCCTCCAGGTTATGTCATTATTTATATGAAAAATCTCTGCACTCATTTACAAATATTAAGCTATTGATGATGGATCATCTTCTATCTTTGTAACCTGTTTGAATTTGGACTTAAGGCTGTCAGAAAACTCTGCCAAATTATATTGACCATGATTGATTTATAAAATCAATAAAAGGATAAATCATCCAAGGGGTGAAGACTTTTATAAGCACTGGGCACTTTCTAAGCAAATATTGTACATACAGTATTAAAAACACGCTCTACCATGATTATTAATACTAAAAAATGTTTTCCTTGTAACTTCATTCTCAAGTTGTTGATATTGTTAGCTGTTTTTCAGAATGATGCTAAATTGTTAAAGATGTAAACAATACACATTCAAAATAAATAATCTGTATGAAAAGAATTTGATCCTTTCCTATGAAGGTTGTCGCTTTTTGAAATGCTTCTGAAAAGGGTGTGATCCCTCAATTGAAACTATTGCAGTTAAGGCTTTAATTTTAACTGCACATTCATTATGACTTTATTCTTGTAAAGTTACGACTTAAATCCAGAAAATTAACAACTTTAGTCTCATAAAATTACAACATTAATCTTGTTACTTCATAACATTGTCCTGCGAAAATTACCATTCTATTCTTGTACATTTACAACTTTATATTGGTATTATTATGACTTTAATCTCATTATAGTGCAACTTTAATCTTGTAATATTACAACTTCAGTCTTCACAGAGCCTTAGCTCAGGCAGTCACATGTCAAGTGTCCTTGGGCAAGATACTTAACCCCAAATATCTCCTACTGGTGTGTCAGTGGCATTTGAATGTGTATGGATGCCTATGAAAGGGATTAGTTTAGACTGATGGCCTCTGGAGTGAATAGGTATAAATGGGTAATTGTGGCGTGTGGTAGAAAAGTCCTACTAGCCTTTAATATCATAACAATACAAATTAAATCCAATGATACTACTGCTTTCTTCTCCTGTAGTTTTCTTCTATTAAAATTTATAATAATTTTCCTGTGATAATACAACCTTTCATTGGGTTTGATAATTTATCTATTTTATTATTTTGTAGGGGGAGATACTTCGTGGCGACACTTGGTGTTGTAGGTGTTATTCTAGAGCATTTGAGTATTTTCTAATGCTTTTATTTAGATAGACCTAGTAGTGTTGGCACCTGGTGCCATCTATTATTAATATAGACAGGACAGACACCTGGAAAAGTTATTTTGGTAATATCTCAATGAATTATCTTGAATTACCTTGGAAAACAGCTTTGTTATGCCAAAAAACTAAATAATTCAAATTTTGAGAAAAACACAATTAAGTAATAAGCAATAAATGACCATAGTAATGGCATCAAAACAAAAGCGTGACCCGCTTGCCTGCTTGCCAGCAAACAGAGCAATAAGCACAGGTGTCATCTGCATATTGATGAAATTTGCATTGGATTAATTATAGCAGATACTGCTATAAAGTAAAAACAACAGTGGCTCCAAGACTGAGCCCTGTGGCACACCATTTTAAATCAAAGATATCTACCAAGAAAGCATAAGTCAGGAGCATGATACCTATTATTTCTTCCTTTGAAATTGTATGTTATAAATCTCTTCTTAAAAGCTTTTTAAAGAGTCTAATTTCCATCCTTGGGTAGTTATTTCAGAACTGGTGTTTTAAGCTTTAAGACAAAGTGTTAGAACCATTCAAATTCCCAGAACTAGTAAAATCATGCTTGACACGAGTGGTTAAAGGGAATTTTACCATTTAACACGTCTAATGAGCCCTCAACTTCCCTCTGTGCAACTTAATGTAAGTCACCAATGATATGTGGGAAAAACTGAAACACATGCTCTCCAAATGAAAATTTTAGACTTTCCAATTTTTTTTCAGGATTTTCTTATCATAAACTGAATGAATGCAGCTGTTTAGTAACTCATGGTTGTACAGTTTCTTCCCAACGACAGGCAGTGTCAAATATGTCGACTGTTAAGGTGAGGAGCCATTATTATAAGCTTAACCGTAGCAGAAGTAGTTACAAAAATCCATATTTTCTCAGTTATAGGTAGCTTTTATGAGATTTGTTACAGAGTAACTTACAGGCAGTGTATTTACGTCTTGACATATTGGTCCCATGTGTTTTTGTCATTGCACTCTGTACCCATTTATTTCATCATTCCAGTAAAAAACAAACCCTATCTGTACAGCAGGCCTGTTTCTTCTCCCAACAGCTTAGTCCCTCCGGCTCAGCACTCTGCTATGTGTAGTCAAGGATGTGTTCTGAGCATTAGTTATGGGTTTTAGTCTGTCTGCTCTGTGCATGGATCACCCTGAGGACTTAGAGCAGTCTTGGTAGGTGTCCAAAGGTGTGCATGCACGGCTGTTAGTCAAAGCTAGCAAACCTCACCAAGACAAACTTATGGTTCTGATTGCCACCAGCTTAAATGTGTGGTTTCATTTCTTTACATAGGCCTGTACTTGATGGTGCAGTTTACCATCTTTGATAGTATTTAGTTTTGATTTAGTATTTTATATGCAGTACACATATGCAGCACTTTAAATCTAGTCATATTTAAGGGTGTTTGCTTTATGCCTATACATGGCAAAATATGCCTGAAAGTGTTGTCCTTTATGCTAAAATCAGTGTTATGTAAGACACTATATATCCTATGCATATGATGAAACATCTTTGATCTAAGTACTGCTCCTGCAGCTCTTTATGTAACTATAAATGTTCTCTCTACCTGTGCCTTTCACACCTACAGCCCCCAGTTTAATATTCAGCATGGTTTGCTGGGTCTTGGTTGATTTATTGGCTCCACAGCAGTTTTGTTGAGAACAACAGAACGTTCTGTTTTTTTTATCTGACTCGTGCAATATTCCCTGCACCCACACACTCTCAAACTAGTGAGCACACACACCGTTTATCCAGTTAGAATACAAGAGTCAAAAATAGGCCAAAAGTCTGGGAAAATATACTACTGCATAAGTTTTGTTTGATTCTGGAGGTGTAGTTCTTTTCCTGAAGTTTGAGTCTGATTTATCCTGTTGTTAAGATGACGTTTTTTTTTTGTCTTTTCCCTGCAGGTGAACAATCGACCCAAATACTATGGAAGAGAGTAAGTGGGCCTTCTCTTTTTTTTAACTGTTTATGTAGGGCACATTACTTTAATCCATCTCCAGCTACCTCAAAGCTCCAGCTGTTATTTTGTTTCAAAACAAAATCCTAATTTAACCTTAAAGATTTAGCTGCACACCTTTCCAATGTTAACTTTGAAATCTCAAATTCATGTTTTGGTGAAACGATATCAGTCAGGAAATCTTAACTTTTTATTCTTCTTGGGTTTATTCTGTCCAGATATCATGGGATGATCTCCAGAGAAGAGGCTGACCAGTTGCTAAGTCAAGCTGAAGGCAGCTACCTCATCAGGGAGAGTCAGAGACAGCCAGGGACATACACGCTGGCTCTGAGGTAACAAAGCTTACATATGTGTATTAAGCTCAATAAGAGGGATGCAGACAATTTAGAACAAGTTTAAGTTGATAGATTTGAGTTTATATCCTGCAATCAGGATTCTAGTCTACTTTTATGATGAGATTAACCACCCTGCCCAAACTAATGACCATTCAAAGTGTTCAAAATGCTTTGATTGAAGCCTAGACCAGCTTTATGCTGCCTTTTAACACAATGTTAAATGTCACGTGCTGCATGAGATCTAACTTTATCAAAAAATCACTCACAGAACATGCTGGAAAACACAAAATAAGCTGTTTGACCGTGACAGAGAAGATTTGGCACATTTGTCATGGGCGCAACCCACATACTCAGCTCTGCTGATCATCCCACAAATGTATGTTCCTTACAAATGTGGCATCATTTAAAAGGGTAATAAACAGGCTTTCCAACGGTATAAAATTTATTGCCAAGAAGCATTGTTAAAACAAAAAAATAATTGACCAAACACAAATTGCCTTACTTTTTGTTTTAAGTTTATATTATGGACAGGTAAGACAGGATAGATGGGCACCTGGGAAAGTGAATGGTTTTTACTTAGAAAGCACCAGTAAGGAGAATGCCGCTAGAACAATATCTGATGGGTGTGATGCCACTTTTTGACTGCTTTTCTTCCTTGTTACACCATAATCATGCAATATAAGACAAAAGAAAGTCTACCATTAGTGTTACCATTATAAAGTGCTGGTTTGACTGGAAACACTCTTCTGTAAGGCCAACAAAAGATGATGGGGGGCAGAGCAGCTCTAGTCTGTGTTACAACAATCACAGGGGGCAGAGACCTCAACTATCAACTGTAGATAGTAGATGCACAAACTCCATTAGGGGAAACTAGATGGTACTGAAAGAGCGATAGAGCTATCATGAACAAAAATGGAAATCTTTATACAGGAGGATGGTTTAAATCCCTCCCTTGGGAGATTCAAATAAAAAAAGACTGCGACTGATGCATCTACTAAAAAATGAGCTATTAGTAAGTCTCACTAATTTCACTGTTCTGGGCTCGTTCTATGTATTTCATACTTTGCTACACCCCTAGTATCAAGCCGAAAAATGTAACTACTACATTTTTCCTGCCCTCTACTTTCCTTCGTGTGATTCTCCTGAGACCTTGTCAAGGTTTGACCTCCCACACCTTTTCTCTGCTCCTGCACGTTTTTGTGCAACAAGGCAGGAAAAGGAGAAGCCGTGTGAACGTTAAGCCTGTTCGATAGTGTGTGCTGAGACCCCCAGGTGCTGTCAGGTGTGAGGCTTTAAATGCAGAAGTCAAGCTATAAGCTGCTCTAAGGAGATCATCTCTGAACTCACATGTCCCCCACAGAGCCTGTTTGCCTTAATACATCTCTTTTATCTTTAGTACCACCCAGCTGCCCTCTTAGCATTAGCCTAGTTAGCTCTGTAGCATCTCAGTCGTCAGTTTTATGACCTATCATTTTCTCTGAGTAGGTGTCACACTTTTAAATGGGCGCATGGCACAATTAAAATTTGGTTTTGGGTCATTTTGCTCTATTCATAGCCACGTCATTCTTCCACCTGCCCGCTTTCATCTCACTCAATCCCTGTGGTTTTTTAATTACCTTCCATAAATACCCCCCTCATAAACTAGTGTTACTGCTTTGGGTCTGCACAGAAGGAAAAGGTTGGATTTTGGGTTAATGATCTAACGCTGCTGCTTTATCTCACAGAGGTTTCAGTGCCATCCACTGAGGAGCAGATGATGTGTTGGCCCAGTTAGGAGTCCGCCCATCAAGCTTGATGAAAACCATTTTGGGACTTTATTTAGCTCAGTTAGAGGCTGCGCATTTCCATGTATGAAGAATCAAATTGAAGCTGCTTTAGATACCTTATCACAGTGGTCCGGGCCCCCTTAAGAGGGGTGCCAAAAATCTCAGGGTGGCGGGGGACCCTGTCTGCTCCTTGTTTGTCAAAATTAGATGTACATAAATATTATTCTTAAACCATGATTTGAAAAATAATCCATTAGGACCAACCTGAAAGAAGAAAAAATCGAGAGAATCTTCTAGTTCTTGTGCAAAAAGTCCAAAATCTCCATTTTTGAGGTTATAAAGCTGAATATTTACAAGAAAACAAACTCAAAATTTTCGGGTTCAGAAAGTAGGAAATTTACAAGAAAAAAATAAAATTTTCAAGTTTAAAAAGTCTCAAATTTTGACTCCAGAAACTCAAAAATTTCAAGTTTTTTAGGTTGTAAATTTACAACAATGTACAGGAAAAGTTGACACACATAATTTATGTGTTTTAGAGTAAAAAAAATGTTACTTTTTGTCTTGTAAATTTGTTACTTTTTAAACTTGAGGGTTTTGATTTTTTTTTTTCTTGAAAATTAACAGATCAACTTGATTTTTTTTTTTTTTCCTTGAGAGGCCCTTATACACCATCGTGATAATGAATGGTTTATTCATAGATCTTTTGTCAAGAACAAGTGTTTGTAGGCCAATTATGTTGGGATTTTTTTCAATGAACCCTAAGCCCTAAGAAAAAAGGTTTGGAACCTCTGCCTTATCGTAACGTATCATATCGTATCATTTTGGTTTTTTTTTTTTTACCCCGTTATTATATCTGTTAGCATTATAACTTATATCACCCTACTCAATAAGCCCTACCTTTCCAGGTTTGGGAACCAGACCAGAAACTTCCGTCTTTACCATGATGGAAAGCACTTCGTTGGAGAAAAAAGGTTTGAGTCCATCCACGACCTGGTTACAGATGGCCTCATCACACTCTATATTGAGACAAAGGTGTGTATTTCACTTTTTCTTCTCTTAACCACACAAAAACAGAACTTTATACAAGTTTACCCATATTTACTAGCATTAGTTTTATCTGCATTTATCTTTGTAAGCAGAACACACAATTAGATTTTATTTACTGTTGCTGGATAGCTGTATTTACTGAGTATAAATGCTAATGCAGTCACTGTTACTTCACATCCTGGGTTTTTTTTAAATAATGAATGAAGAGAACAGGAACATGAGCAGTTTCTTGAGCATATTCACTATTAAGACTGTCACTAAACACTATACAGTGCTGCAAAAACAGGCTTAATATTGCAAAATGGTGCTTGCCCTGCATAACAAATAAATGGCAATTACATAAACTCAACGATACAGATGTCTTTTCCTTCAGGCTGCTGAGTACATTGCAAAGATGACCATAAACCCAATCTATGAACATGTTGGCTACACCACCTTGAACCAGGAGCCGTCACTGAAAAAACACCAGCCGCTCAGCCCCGAGGCTCCAGACGGACCTGCTCTGACAAAAGATGACTGCAACACTGAAGAGAGGGTGAGGACCACTCCATCATTTATCTCAGCACTGGGCCATTGTTTGACCTTAAAGCTTCTGTGAGGAACTTGGTCATTTTGGTGTCAAAGTGGTGCATTTTTTCTTTTAATTGTTTTCATCCTGTATATTTGTAAGTGTTGCTTTTTAGCTTTGAAAACATCACATCCTGCTAATGGAATTTCTGTCATTAAAAATGACGCTGACACCTATCCTGTGGCACCACTTTCTAGCTTAAAAAAAATCCCCAAATTGAAATGATAAATCTTGTCAATTTTGACCTTGTTTGTCTTTATACGCCGCATAAAGGCATTGGTATTAATTTCAATCAATTCCATAAACAGTCAAAAACTCATCACAGGAGCTTTAAAGTCATGAAATACAAAACTAAACACATTTCCTTACTCATTATTTATCTTTCTGAGGCTTTTAGGTAACAATCAATACCTTTAAAAGTCATCACTCTCCGCCGTGAGATATAGATTTTTGTGAAAAATTCATGCAGGAACTCAAGCCAAAAGCATCCTCCAATTAACATATGTTTCTGGCGAAGAAGCCTGAAAGCTTGAGGGTCTTTTGGGGGTTGTTTTGAATAAGAAATGCAGGTAGAGTTGACAGAAAATGCCGGCAAAATGCATGAGAATATTCCCAAAAGGAAACCAGAAATATCGACCTCCTTAAAGTAAAAATTTAGAGGACAAATTGGAGCATTTGTGAAGTCTGTTTGGCTGTTTATTTGCACATTTTAATCAACATTAATTGGCAGTTGCTTATTGATATGCTAAATTGTTATCAGTTTAAATAGAGTGAATACGTAGCAGCTCTAAAATGAGACTAGTTTTTAAGTGAGGAGAAGTTTTATCATTAAATAGATGCAGAAGAAGCCAGAAGACACAAGCACAAAATGTTATAAATAAATGTGTCAGTTCAGTGGAGGAATTAATCCCTTATTTGTGAGGATTTAAAATGTTTGAAGCAGAAAACGAGCCTTTAAGGCCTTCATAAAGTTCAAAAGCATCTTAAACCACATGGTTTTGCAGGCTTTATAGCATCATATTAAGTGAAGGATGTTGTGAAAATATAAAACAATGATGCGCAAATGTATATCGTCTTTAAGTGTTGGACTGTGGGCCTGATTTGTTCGGCTGAGCTCTGCAGAGAGGTGATTCAAGGCTAAAGGTGAGCAAAGTTTCTGTGTGGACTGTGCTAAGATGGAAGGATGAGAGTTGGTTAAAGGAAAGGAGAAGGAGGAGGAGGAGGAGATGGATGCAGAGGAGAGATGGCCTCCAGCCAAGGGCTCTGCAGTAAAATTACATAACAGCTGCTCGCCTGCGGAAACCTTCTATCTCCAAAAGCTGTCTCCTTAGTATTCAGGAGGAGTTTGTTTGCTCTCATTTGTTTGCACTCATTTCAGATGTGATTAGTTTGTTTTCTGAGTTTATTTTTGCACCCGGAGGGCTGTCTGGAAACTTTTTCTGTAGGTGGTGATCAGATGCAAAGATGTGAGTTTTTTGTAGGATGTGGGATGCTAATGTTGAATGGAGATGTTGGCTTTGCAGCTTTATGCAGGTGGATGCATTGGAGGAGCTAAGAGATGCAGATCAATTCTTGCAACTGCTTTAAAACCCTCAAACTTAGAAAACCACATGCATTAATGTGATATAGATCTGTTATAATGGACAAATACAACACCAACAGGCTCATAACAAAGTATTGTCTGCACCAGCACTGAACCTCCTGAGGCCTCATATGACCTGCAGTGCATGACCGCCTCTGCTGCACCTCATACATCACTGTCTCTGCTCTGTGAT
Source organism: Cheilinus undulatus (assembly GCF_018320785.1). Taxonomy (NCBI): domain Eukaryota; kingdom Metazoa; phylum Chordata; class Actinopteri; order Labriformes; family Labridae; genus Cheilinus; species Cheilinus undulatus. Next base: position 12,571,079 of record NC_054888.1, on the reverse strand, counting down.
TGTGTGCGTGAATTGGGGGGTGGCCCCGAGTACGTGTGTGCTTTCATAATTGGCTGGATTTGCAGACAAAGCAGTACGGCTCGCAGTGACATTGAGACCAGGGTTGGCTTTCTGTAGCACACACAAACGAGAAATGCATATTTCATGCGTTCATTCAGCTTTACGGCGTTTATCGGGGGTTAAATGCAGTTTTATGGCTCCCATGAGGGCGATAAAGACTCGGATCAGGTGATGAGTTTTTAAATTTTAATATCGAAGGCCTTGTTTTGAGAAGGAGTTCACTTGAGGGTGACATGAGAAGGTGGTAGCCATATTTGGGCCTTTAATTTGAGAGAAAATATAGAAGCATTATTCACTAATGCCTGAAAAAATATCAATTTAAGGGGTTAAGAGAGCCAAAATACTACCTGGTTTTGTTGGTTCAGTCCGTTCTACTGTCTTTAATGCAGTAATACAGACTAAACCTAGCATTAACACCAGTGCTTGAAAAATACCCAGTTTAAGGGTTAAAAGTTGTTGTTTTTGTCCTGTATTTTATTCTGGAATGCAGTAATGCTTTTGTAAATGAAGACAAACCACTTTGTTAACACTTATTCTTGGAAAAAATGCAAATGAAGGGGTTAAAAGAACCCAGTTTTGTTGTTTTCATCCTTTTCTTTTCATCTTAAATGCAGTAATGCTTGCATAAATGTAGACTAAACCCTTACATTAACACTAATGCCTGAAAAAATGACCTATTTTAGAAGTTAAAATGGCATAGTTTTGTAGTTTTAGTCCTTCTTACTCTCTTTAATGTACTAATTTTTGTCTGAACAAATTTAAATCCTGCATTAAAACCAATGCTTCACCAAAAATCCACATTTTACAGTTGAAAAGAGCCTGAAGTATGTCCAAAAATGCAGTGATGCTTTTGTTTATAAAGACTAAACATAGCGTCAACATTAATTACTAAACATTAAACATTACTAAAATTTATATTTTAGAGACTGAAAGGGCCCAAAGTTGACCCTTTTTTTTGTTTGAATTCTTTTTTTCTTTATCTTATGTTTATTTAAACAAGGAATATACTTAGCATTTACTCTAATGCTTGGAAAGATACACATTTCTAAGTGTTAGAAAGCATAAAGTTTTCCCAATTTTGTTGTTTTGTCCTTTTTACTGTCTTAAATGCAGCAATGCTTTAGTAAATAACAACAAAACCTAGCATTTAACGATTGGTTGGAAAACAAAACACATTTCAGGTTATATAAGAGCCTAAACTATGCCCAGCTTTCTTTTTTTTTTTTCTTTTTATTCTGTCATTAATGCAGTAATGCTTTTGTAAACCAATACTTGACCAAAAATACAGATTTTAGGGGTCTAAAGACCATAAGATTGCCATAATGCTTATTTGTAAATGTAGACTACAGCAAGTATTTAAACCAATGGTTGCAAAAAATACACATTTTAGATTATAGAATCAAGAGCCTAAAGTATGCCCGATTTTGTTGTTTTCGCCCTTGATTTTTTTTCTAAAATATATTAAAGCTTTATTAAATGAAGACTAAAACTACCATGAACAGAAATTCTTGGAAAAAATGCACATTTTAGAGGTTAAAAGAACCTAAGGAATGCACAATTTTGTTATTTTTCTGACTTTTACTGTCTTAATTGCTTTTGTTAACAGAGACCAAACCTAACATTAACACTAAAGCCTTAAAAACACACACTTTAGCAGTTAAGACACAAAAAATAATATTTTTTTGTTTTTGTCCTTTCTTTTTACATATGAAATGCAGTAATGCTGTTGCAAACAAAGACTGAACCAAACATTAAAAGTAACTCTTGAGAAAATATGCAATGAAGTGGTCAAAAGTGCCTGAAGTCTACACATTTTTTTTTGTTCTTTTTACTGTCTTTAATGCAGAAATCCCTTTTAAACAAAAGCTAAACCTAGCATTCACACCAATGATTGAAAATATACTAATTTCATTGGTTAAAAGAGCCTAAGTTTGATCTTTTTTTGTTTTAGTCTTTGTCTTTTCATCTGAAATGCAGTAGTGCTTTTCTAAACAAGGACTAAACCTACCATTAACACTAATTAATGGTAGGTTTGGTTGAAATGGCTGAAATGCAAAACCTTCTATCTAAAAAAATTGACTTTTTTTGAGAAAACATTATCCAAAGTGAAATCCGCAAATCAGAAAATCCTGCAGATCAGAGGTTTTGCACTTTGGCCATCGTAATGCTTGAAAAGATACTCATTGTGTTAAAAAAAAAAAAAACAGTCAAAAGTATGCTCAATTTTGTTGTTTATGTCTTTTTTCTTATCTGAAATACAGTAAAGCTTTTGTAAACAAAGGCTAAACCAAGCATTAAAATTAAATGTCTTTTTAAAAGTCAGATTTTTGTATTTTCAAACCAAGAATTAGTGTCTTAAATACATGCTTAAATGCTGTTATGATTCAATTTTGTGCTAAAATTTCAAGTAGTCTAGATTGTGTTGACATCTATTGAACGTCTATCATGTCTTTGCCTCAAAACATTATTTTCTAGCTTCTTTTACACAAAAATGTCCAAAGGTATCCTAACTTAAAGCTTAGAAATCCCTTCCAGAGTCAGACACTCTAATGCAGTCCTGTTGTTTGAGTGCTGACAGCTGAAAAATGTCAAAACAAGCCCAAACACCCCCCACCAGAGGCTGCACTCAACCAGAACCTTTCAAAATGCACTTTTAGAGTGAAAATGCTGCCTTAAAGTACTCTTATATAATGCTACTTGAAAGGGAAAAATGATAGAGGACCTGGGCTTTTAATTTGAAGGGGTATGTAAGGATAAATGAGTTTGAGCAACCCAAACAAGGTTATAGGTGAAAAAATATCAGAGAGATGGGTTAAAAACGGAGGAAATTTGTAATAAAATGACAATAGAAGTAAGGGAAACAAAGAGGGACAAATTATGTGAAGGAATGAATGAGTGTTTTTCACAGTTCATTCTTTCCCTCCCTCTTTTCCTCCTGCTCTCCCGGGACAATCGAGGTGGCAGAATTGTTGTCGAAACAACAAGAACGGCGGCTTCTGATTGGCTCCTTCTCCTCTCAATGTGACCTGTTAAATTCATCCATTACTGCACCGTAGCTCCCCCCTCCTCCTCCTCTTCATCTTCTTTCTCTCTCTCTCCGCCTCTATCACCTCCCTCCTCCGCTGGTTCTGCCTGCCGAGTGTGTGGAGGCAAAGCGGATTAACTCACGCACACACGCTGAGCCATGTGGGCAGAAGCGCTCACCTACACGAGACTCGGAGACGGGGATGCACATTCCGCCGCGTCATTCGGCTTCAGAGGGATTCGTGGATGCTTTTTGAGATTTTTAGAATCATAGAAGTTTTATTTTTGTTTCCAGAGGCAGGCTTTTATTGGCTGGTTGTTTTTCTTTTTTGTTATGATCTGGGATTGCAGCAGCATCAGTATGCAGAGCTAATCTGATTGGCTGATCTTTGTGGTACTAAGACAGCAGGATTGGTCGTGTTTTTGCTCCTTTATTTGGGATGTTGTTGTCGAATGGAGCTTGAAATTATTTGAGTGTTTTTCTTGTTTCTCCTTGTTTTTATTTCATTTTTCTGGTTTAATTTTCATGGAAGTCTGGTCTTTTTAGACTTTTTATGAATGGGATTGTAGCCTCTGAGTGAGCGTTTTATTTGATTATACAGTGTGAGTTAATTTCACACTGAAACTCCAGGTCCCACAATGCCGAGCAGAGAATCCCACGTGGTTAAAAAAGGCAAAAAGAAACCTCGCAGACGAGCCAAGAAGGATACAAGTCAGAAGGGCTCTTTGTTCACAGCAGCTCTTGGTTTGAACGTCAGCGCCGGGTCCATCCCTTCCCTTCCCATCTCCGGAGGGGACCCGGCAAGGGCGCCAGCCCCTTCCAAACCCTCCTCCCCTGCTTCCACCTTCTGGCAACCAATCAGATCTTTTGCCCTTTCGCAGCTCACGTCGCTGGTGCGGCGGGCCACCCTGAGAGAGAGCGACCTGGTGCCCAAGTACGAGAAGGTCCACAACTTCAAGGTGAGCAGCTTCCCTTTGCTTCTCTGCCATGGATTTGCTGATTCAGCTCACGGGGTCTTATTCAAATTCGCCACACAGAAACACACATTTACATCTCACATTTAAAGGTGCTTCTTCAGATTTGCACATTTCCATTTTATAAGCAGCCATTAGGGAGGAGCACAGAGGTCAGAAGCTCAGCACGCTGAGCTTAAGGGGAGTCTGGACACTCACACAAAGAGCTCCTTAGTGGGATGGAGGTTATTAGCATTTCATTATATACTCTAGAGCCAATTTCTGCAATAAATGAGCAGATAACAACTCTATAAATGCCTTTCAGCTCTCCTATTGTGCCTCCATTGTGCTTCTGACAGTCATTATTATTGTATAATAAAGATTATTACACATACTCAAGCTATTTCTGCTGATTTCTCACCTTAATGTTAATTTAGACCTGTGCAATTGTGGCGTTTTGAGACTTTTTAAATGCATTTTTCTGTTTTTATTTTGCATCACTCTGCTTGCTTGATACATTTCCCCTTTTTTCACCCTTTTTTTCCCCACCAGGTTCATACATTCAGAGGCCCCCATTGGTGCGAGTACTGCGCCAACTTTATGTGGGGTCTCATTGCTCAGGGAGTCAAGTGTGCAGGTAAAACACTCAAGATTTTAGCTGAACTTTACATCTACAGAACCACAAATACAGGGTTATCACTGATTCCTGAAAGGTCTCAAACTAGACGTTTGAAATCTAAGACTATAAAAAGTCTCAAAAAGTCTCATTTTTACTTGTTAGAAGTCTAAAGAAGTTTATACGATTTTAACTGATCTGTTTTGTGTATATTCTTGACCACATTACAGTAATCAACAGTGTTACAGAGCTTTAAGGGAAATAATTTTAAAAAGAAAGAAATGTACTCAACCAGATGCCTTTTAAGACTGGCTTAGCACCATGGCTTTAGAGAAAATAGCAATCTAATGTAAAAAAAAAAATCGGCATTTTATCATGTTATAGCAAAGCTCTGACATACCCTCAGACATGTCACCCTGTACATTTAGACCATTTTTTAATTTGATGGCAGCAACACATTTTAAAAAAGTAGGGACAAGGCAACAAAAGACTGGAAAAGCAAGTGGTGCTAATGAAAAATAGCTGGAGGAGCATTTTGCAACTCATTAGGTTAATTAGCAACAGGTCAGTAGCATGACTGGGTATCAAAGGAGCATTATAGAGAGGTAGAGTCTCTCAGAAGTAAAGATGGGCAGAGTTTTACTAATCTGTGAGAAACTGCATCTTTAAATTGTGGCAAAATTTCATAAAAATGCTCCTCAACATGAAATTGCAGAGACTTTGAATACCCTACCATCTATAGTAAATAATAGTATCAAAAGATTCAGAGAATCTGGAATAATGTCTGTGCAGTGGATAAGGTCAAAGGTCAATATCGAATGCTTGTGCTCCAAGATGATACAGAAACACCACTGTGCTCTACAGGCAAAAGCTCTTTTAAATAGACTGAAATGGAAAACTGTTCTGTGGTCAAGTTAATCAAAATTTAAATTTTCTTGGGGTGGGTGGGGGGGACTACAGAAGATGTGTCCTGCAGACTAAAGAGGACAGGGATCATCCAGCTTGTTATCAGCACACAGTTCAAAAGTCTGCGTCTCTGATCGTAGGGGGTTGCATTGGTGCCTATGGCATTGGCAGCTTACACATCTGGAAAGGTATCAATGCTGAAAATTATATGGAGCAACATATGCTCCCATCCAGACAACGTCTCTTTCTGGGAAGGCCTTGCATATTTCAACTAGACAGTGCTAAATCACATCCATCACAACAGCATGGCTTCACAGTAGAGGAGTTTGGATGCTCAACTGGGGTCCAGACTTTTTAACGATAGAAAACCTTTGGGCGTCACAAAACAAAATCTGACAAAGACGACCCAGGATTGTTGAGCAGCTAGAATGCAAACAAGAATGGCACAACAATCCTCTCCCAAAACTCCTGACACTGGTCTCCTCACTTCCCAAACATTTATTTATTAAAAGAAGAGAGGATGCTACATAATGGTAAACATGGCCCTGTCCCAACTTTTTTTTGAGACATGTTGCTGCAATCGAACTCAAAATAAGCTAATATTTTTTATGTCTCAGTTTCAACATCTGATATGTTGTTTATGTTCTGTTGTGAATAAAAATGGGTTACTCACTACAGCTCAGTCTTAGTTTGACAAAAGTGACAAAAATGTGGTTCCTCTTTTAATGATTAAGCTGTTTAAACTCAGCTCAGCAAACCTGATAAGTATGTTGATAGAAAAGAGGCATTAAATGTGCTCGAAATAATCTGAACTTGTAGGTGTTTATAGCCAAAAAAGTTCCTTGTCCTACATATTTAACATTTTATAAACAGGAAATTAAATCATGAAATTCAGCCCTGGTCTGGTGCACTGAGAAATGCTACACACCTTTCATTTTTGGTGTTAATTTACTCGGTTCAGGTCTTATAAATCTTTAATTTGATTTCGGTAGAAACTCAGAAATGTGCAGAAAAGGCTGCTGAGTTTTTCCTCTTCTACTTTGTTTTATCTCCTCTTGTTTAAATCGTGACTCTAAACTGAGACAGCTGGCTCAAAGTTAGTCACTTCAGCTGCTGACTCATCATGTATCATCGACTTGAAATGTTAAAGAACCCATGCCAAAGAGCATGCTGTCAAAGTGAGAACTGCTGGATGAACATCTCTGCAACACCTACGCTTCAAAACAAGTTTTATTGTGTAATTTCTCTTGAGTATGAGCAGAAGTATATTAACTTGATCTTGCTTATGAGCACTCAGGAACAAAAAAAAAGCAACTTTAAAGCAAAGAGTGGGCACACACTGAAGTGAAAGCTGTCTTTTTTTATCAGATTGCGGCTTGAACGTCCACAAGCAGTGCTCCAAAGTCGTCCCCAACGACTGCCAGCCTGACCTGCGGCATGTCAAGAAGGTGTACAGCTGCGACCTGACCACGCTGGTGAAAGCCCACAACACCAAGAGGCCGATGGTGGTCGACATGTGCATACAGGAGATCGAGGCCAGAGGTGAGAGAGAGAAAAAACAGTGGGCTTGAGTGTTTGTGTGAGTCAGTGGTTATATAATGTAGACAGAAGAAGGTAGAAAAACACCCACGAGCAGAGCCCATTTATGGATGAGAAGAAAATTACAAGCTGAATAAATGTGTGCATAGACGTAGAGACCTACGATTCCTCCCTCTTGGGATTTCAGACGTCACAAGGGAGATGCAGCAGACAGAGTTTTATTGACTACGATTCAGGACCAGAGTGAGAATAAACGTGAAATCAATAAAGACACCTGACTTGAAGTGATTGAACTTGACAGAAGCAGGAGAACAATCCAATCCCCCTCAATCCTGGCTCGCTCTGCCTCTCTTTTTTTATCTAATCAATCTTTATTGCACCCTCCCCTCTCCTCGTTTCCCTCCTATTTCTTTCCCCTCCATTTCAATATACAGAAGATGCTCCTTTTACATGACAAGTGAAGAAAGAATGATGACAAAAAGAGCTTAATTTTGAATCAATATCAATCTACAGAATGACAAGCAAATCTGAGCAATCAGAAGTGCTGTCAGGAAGATAATAGAGCTGTATATGATGAGTTTTCTGCACTGTTTTCTCATGTAATTGACAGTTTAATCGCCTCCTGATGCAAAACCCTAGCTGTCATGTTTTTCCTGCAATAAGACACCTAAAGATAGCCACCTTTTTGTTGAAAGAAGGAAAATAAAGCAATTTTATTCCATTCTAGTTGCTTTAAGGTGCAGATTTTGATTGAACTGTTGTTTTCTGTGTGTTTTCTGTTCTGTGGTCAAATGAAAAGACAATGCATCAGGAGTGTTACCACTACACTCAGATTATTAACTCTCCTCGTCTCCTAGGTCTACAGTCTGAGGGTTTGTACAGAATATCAGGCTTCAGTGAGCTCATTGAAGATGTAAAGCTGGCCTTTGACAGAGGTGAGCGCCTACTTAAAAGGACCAATCATAAAGTTTAAACAGAGGCTTGTTTTCCTTGCTAATACCACTGATTTCCCTCCACAGATGGAGAAAAGGCTGATATCTCCTCTAACGCTTACGAGGACATCAACATCATCACCGGTGCCCTAAAGCTCTACTTCCGAGAGCTGCCGATACCCCTCATTACATACGACGCACACCCACGCTTTATTGAAGCCGCAAGTAGGTTTTCACACTCTCTCTACTTTGTTACATAAGATGTAAATGAATGGAGGGCTGTTTTAAAGCTTTGAAGATGCTTGGCAGCATGGTCAGTTTGGGTTAAAGATCCATGTGAAATTGTTTTGTATAATAATCAACGCTGAATTTAAAAGACTGATCTGCTTGTGTTTTTCAGAGATTACAGACGCAGAAAAACGCCTGGAGGCTCTTCACGAGGCCTTGAAGCTGCTGCCGCCTGCTCACCTCGAGACGCTGCGATACCTCATGGCTCACCTAAAGAGGTCTGAATCTCATATTTGTGCCAACGCAACTCAGCTTAATTTTGATAGGGCCTTTTATATAAGAGTAAACAACTCGAACATGTTTGAAGAGCTGCTTTGGATTGCATAATCAACAAGAAAGGCCAAGGTATAATGACTATGCTTCATCACCATGTAAATGTAGTCAAATGGTGCTCCGGTAATAAGCAGCCAGCCTCAGCTTATTTAGTGGTTAAAAACATGCTTTTTCTTGGCTTCTGCAAGAACAAGCATGAAAAAACATTTGAAAGATGTAAAAACTAAAATAGAGCTTATACAATCAGCTGCACTTTATTTCATTATGAGGCTATTTAACTAAGCTAAGTAATCACCTGGGCTCCTGCAGATCCTTGAAAAGTCTTGAATTTTAAGGCCTTAAAAGTCTCAAAAAGTCTGATTTTTACCTGTTTGAGATCTTAAATTTTAGAAGGCACTTTGACACAATAAGTCCTTATCCAGTCTTCATTTTCTAGCTGACCTTACATGATTGTAAATACCATCCTCCACACACTGCTGCATAATCTCCAGAATTCAGGGAATTCAGTGTTGGGCCCTTTGGGAAGACCCCCAGACCCCTCTCTGATTTGGGCTACCAGGTTGCCCACTTTAACATCAGTGCAATCCACCCTTACTTCAACTGACAAAAATCGTTATTTTGCTTTTTAATAGTTATATTGTTAGAATCAGGCATAGACGGCATTTTGATAGAATAGAGCAGAGGTGTCCAAATTTTTACATTGGGGACCACATATAGAAATATATAAGGATGGTGGAGCCACTTTCATATTCCTCATCTTGAGGATATTAAAGTTAGTAAAACCTGTCCAATGTAGGTTAAGATATACATAGTGATTGGACATGCTAAAATGGCCATTTAATGACTAAAAGGCAAATAGCCAACCATTTTAAGGAGTTTGGGGATGACCGATCAGATTTGAAGGGGCTCTGGTCAGCCATTGATACCAATGGTCCTGTCCCTGGATGTAATTGGTGCTGCTATTTGCTGTCACTATCTGTCAGGGTGTAAATGAAGATATTATTTTTATTATTTTGGTTCACATTATATTTACCATTTACAGTATTATCTCAGTTTAGTCATGAAAAAAAAAAAAATTCGTCTTGTCAAAATGTTTGTTTACAGAATTAGCATGTTCGCACTACTTTGTGCTGAAATTAAGAAGAATAATACAGTCTAGTCCAAGCTTCATGCTCTAATGTGGACCATATTTCATTTAATTTGAAGAATTTGTTGAGGGACAGTCAAAAATCACTTGCTGGCTGTATTTGGCCCCCGGGCCATTGTTTGCACACCCCTGGAATAGAGGCATTAGATGTGCCAGAAATGGTCAAATTTGGGTGTTAACGGCCCAGACCTGTTTGCTCCATGGCATTCGACATTGCAGTAACAGTTCATTAAACCAGGTGTACTGAGAAATCTCACATGGCCTTCATTTTTGACTAGGTACAGCGCAAACACGGACATGGTAATATGAGATATTTTAAAAGTGGAATTATGAAAATGAAAGAGAACCAAGAAAGCTTCCCTGAGAAACTCCATCATTAAAAAATATGACACTCTGACACAAACACAGATGCTGATGATCTCTACATTTAAACATCTTTTTTCTTTAGTTTGAGCTCACTTACCGTCTTCTTTCCTTCCAGGGTGACCCAGTGCGAGAAGGAGAACCTCATGTCCAGTGAGAACCTGGGAATCGTCTTCGGCCCGACGCTGATGAGAGCCCCCGAGCTGGATGCCATGACGGCGCTCAACGACATCCGCTACCAGAGACTAGTGGTGGAAACTCTGATCACCAACGAGGACGTGTTGTTCTGATGCGCATAATTTGCCATTTCCTCGTGTAAAATTACTTTTTACATGAAAATGAAGGACAAACCAGAAACTTGGACTAAAAGTACACTACATGAAGAGAGGACAATGAAGGACTTACTTTGAGACAAAAAGATGTGAGAATGCATCGTCTCCCATGTTGTCTACATGTAAAACCAACAAACTATTGAAAGTTGCAATTTTTAAGCCTTACTCCATCATAGCACCTCCATCATTTGGAGAAAGTAATGGTAGCATTGCAACAGTGTTGTTTTTCCATGTAGGGGAAATGGTGCATTTTCAATCTGTGTTGTCTCTTCCTTAAACGGATGCCTTGACAGCTTTTACTCGATCTTTTTTATCCGTTGCAGCTCTTCTTGTTCAGCTACCTTCAGAACATTCAGGATTAGCATTGTTAGCATTTAGCACAGGAACCTAATGACACTGCTCGCCATGAGCTAAGGAGCTGTCAGTGGTTTGAGTGAACAAAAATGCTGCTTTGTAATCAACGCCAACTTTTTTCCTCAGCGGTGAGAGATTGTTTTGTTTACTCTTTGTTTCCGTAGCATCAAGGTATCCTTTTAGTCCTCATCAAGTGAAGGCAAGGATGAAACGCTGGCTTCCGCAGCAGTAGACAGCTGGATGAATGAATGAATGAATGAAACGAGCACTCATTCCTCTGAATGGAACTTAAAGTGACTTGGACCTATTGTGTTTTCATTCCTCTTTACTTTATGGCTCCCTCTGCTGTTCCATCAGCTGCATTACAACTACATGGAAACATTACCTTAAAAAGTAATGCCCTTCCAGTTTTTGAATGAAAATTTTAGCTTAAGTCAGGTTTTCCCATTTTTGATATCATCCATTAATGGAACTGAAGGAGCTGTAAATTAAAGAGTCAGGTTAGGGATATTTTCTTGCTGTTTACTCTCATTTCTCCACCAGCCTGCTTTTAAAATAAATCAGTTTAAAGGGAAATTTAAAGCTCCTGTGAGGAAAATCCAGGTTGTTGACATTGGCGCCCTCTTGTGGACAAAGCAGCAATCTTGTTTTCACCTTTACATATAAAAATTTGATTCCTTCATATTGTAAATGCATAAAATGCAGCTTACAATGAATCATAAAGGTTTAAAGATGATGTTTTGACAACATCTTGTTTGACACCTACTCCACAGTAGCATGTAAAGGTGATCAAAAATAACAACACAGCAATAGTTAACTGTATTGCTGATGGGGTTTTCATAAAGATTCATCAGAATGAATTTCAGCCTGTTTCACCACCATTTTAACAAATCCTCACAGGAGCTTTAAAATACTCTGCAGTTAAATGTCAATCAGGGCTTTGAAGAGCTATATTTTCTAATCATCTTTGACTTAAAATTAAAAGAATACACATAAAAGAGGCATAGAGAGAAAGGAGAAAACACCTCATTATAAGTGACTTGAAATAAATGTGAAAAAGCGCTTATCTTTTCTGTTTTTATCTGTTTAAGTTAGCTTGTAATGAAGCAGTGTTACCGGGCAGATTTTGCGCTGATAATTGCATGTCTGGCTGCTATTCAGTAGTAATTCCAAGGCCTGCTTTCTTTATTGGACCCAAATGAAAAATGCTTCACTAACAGTAGACTATTTAATATTTGATATCGGCATTGATAAACAAAACGCAGAGAAGCTCAATTAGACAGAAAATTTTAATGTTGCAATTTAGATGAGATTGGTGCCGTCTTCTTTCAGTGTACTATTTCACAACTAAGCCTTTTTGTACTTATTTTTCACTGTCTGCTGTTTGTTTTAACACATATCTCCAGCGATTACATCTAACTGTGAAAATGTGAGAATAATAATGCTAATGATAGCCAGGTCAGGTGTTTTTTCAGTTTTTTTCTTTCTCTTTAACTGGCGTAACATTGAACACTGAAGGTTATTTTTTAATGTTTTGGCCGTGTTCTGATGTTATAAAAGCAGTATTAATGATGGGACAGTGTTGCTAATCATGAGTAATATGAAGGAGTGAATCAGCCAGGATTTTTCTTTTCTAACTAGTGCCATTTAAAAAAAAAGGTGGAGGCGTAGGATTGATGCCTTCTGCATGTACAAACCCCACCTCAGCTAACATACATTTACCCCCTCTTTATTTACCCCCATTTCTGTCGGGGGGTGATTATTTTGACTTGTTTCACGGAGCAAAGTGGGAGTTAGGGTTGTAAAATATCAAAATGGATGTAAAATAAAAGTAACACCATCTTTTTCTAACTTTTTTTTAGTACATGTGATTTTTATTTTTACAGTTTTGTTGACTTTATGTTGTTTATTCTTCGCTGTTTATCTAACATGTACTAACCACAGTGAGACTAACCCGATGGAAACTTTTGAGCCTTCAGTGACCTGTGACACTTGCTTTTTTGCATCATAAATGTCATTTTTTATTATTGTTGTCATTGCTGTACAGTATTTTCTATATGGTTTATGCATGATGAAATTAAATTATTAAATATGGCTCTCAGTTTGTGCACATCTCCAGTCTGAATTTGTACTCTTGTCATAGTGTAACATTTAATTTATTTCAATGACTTTATAGTTTTTAAATTTTCTTTTTCAGTTATATGCGCAAGATTATGAATTAGAAGGCATTATAGTTGAAATGAAAGTGATATTTATGAACTAAAAAGTTATGATTATGTATTAAAATGCATTATAGTAAAAGCAAAGGTGATTTTTATGAGCTTAAAAATCAAGATTATAAATATGACATTATAGTTGAGGCAAGTGATAGTTATGATCTAAAAATTCAAGATTACGAATTAGTGGGCATTATAGTCAAGAAAAATTTGATATTTGTAAGCTTAAAAATCAAGATTATGAATAAGAAGGCATTACAGTTAAGACGACAGTGATATTTATGAACTGAAAAGTCAAGTTTATGTATTACAATGCATTATACTTAAGGCAAAAGTGATATTTATGAGTTTGAAAATCAAGATTATGAATAAGAAGGCATTACAGTTAGGACGACAGTGATATTTATGAACTGAAAAGTCAAGTTTATGTATTACAATGCATTATACTTAAGGCAAAAGTGATATTTATGAGTTTGAAAATCAAGATTATGAATAAGAAGGCATTACAGTTAGGACGACAGTGATATTTATGAACTGAAAAGTCAAGTTTATGTATTACAATGCATTATACTTGAGGCAAAAGTGATATTTATGAGTTTGAAAATCAAGAATATGAATTAGATTACATTACAGTTAAGATGACAGTGATTTTTATGAGCTAATAAGTCAAGATTATGAATTAGATGGCATTAAATTTAAGTCAAAGGTGAAAATGAACCAATTAGAGGACATTTTAGTAAAGAAAAAGTAAAAATCATGGGATAAGAGGTCAAGATTATAAATTTGAAGGCATTGCAGTGATGGAAAAAATTAATATTATTAGATAAAATGGCACGAGTATGAATTAGAATGCAATATTGTAATGAGGACACATATTGTCACATCTTAATTCATTTAACATTTATAAATTTGTAAATTTAGTTCAAATTATGTGCTGGATTAGTAGAGAAGAAGTCAAAAACATGTCACAAAACGTTATAATTTGAAAAAATATATACATTTTATACATTTTTATTGAAGGTGATGGGTGTTCACAGGGAAAAGGGACATTTTATGTTTTGGTATGTCTGGAGAAAAAGTCCACCAAAGCGTATTTAATTTAATGAATCTGAAATACACGTGACCCTTACTAGGCCTCAGTAACTTTGTTATAGTAGTGCAGCTGGCCAACCCGTCATGCAGTGGGCTCGTGCTCAGTCTTCTCCTATTGGCTGATGCTTAATTGAAGGCGCCTCAGTGTCGACAGACCAGCTAGTGTTCGGTTACAGAGAAGCTGCAGACGGACTCTTCAGAATCCTTTAAGGATTTACACCGCAAAGCTTCGCGTATTTTTTCAGTGAACAACTGTAGAAGAAAATCTGAAGTTTGACTGCTATTACCGGCGAAGGAATGGAGTGACCAGGAAAGGTTTCATCAGCGTTTATCGGGACTTGATGCACGCATGACACTTGGAAGAAAACGCTGCGGAATGCATGAACATTAGCGAAGTGTATGGAGGAACGACGCCACTTCAGGTGAGTAACTATTAAACTTAAACAGGTTGAAGTAGTTTACAGCATGTTTTATGTGAAAATGTGAGTGGAAGCTAGCCAATCTTAGCTTACGTGCACGTGTTCGCTGCTTTGGCTAGGGTTAAGTTCGTAGTAGGCAGAGCAAATGTTAGCTTAAATGCTAAACGTTAGCGATGTGAACTCGTGACTAGTGCGTGAAACGTTAGCCGTTAATTATTTATGCGTTTCAAATTAGCGGCGTTGAAAGCATACACGCGACTTTTCTAATCAATGTAGGCATGCACGGTCGATATTTTCGTTTATTACTAGTCAATTATCAAGTTCCGTCAAGTTGCAGACTTGAAACCCGCAGGGCCCGTTATAACGCTGTGCTAGCTTTGAAGCTGCCAAAATTGACCGTTGATGGACAAAGCACTAACTACTCAGCCTAAAGTAGGAGATGGTAAGTAGATAACTTGTTATTGATTACTTATTCGTCATTTAGTGGAGTATTATGAACATTTTACAGTCTAATGTGAAAAGAAAGTTGTCTAATGTGCTGTAAACACTTAAATGAGCTATTCATCTGTTCAGCTACATACATGGCTGGCTTTTGAGTGACATTACTGATGTTTTGATAAATGGGGTGAGAAGCCTAAAGGAGTTGGGAGCAGTTGTTGTTCGGGTTATCGTTGGGTGCATTACTGCAGCTGCAGTGAGAGGCGCTCTGCCCCCATCTGGTGGGCAGTGTGCGGTACTACAACCACGAGATTATATCCGGCGATGTTCGCGGTCGCCATTGTTGTCACGTATACGGCGGTATTACTTTGATGTATTAAGCCGGGTGTACACTGTGCGATTTCAACCCGACCATGCGACGGTCGTGGCAGAATGTCATCTCACACTGGATCGTTTATGACGCACGACCTGAGTGTTCACACTGTGCGACTAGAGTAAGTATGGACTGTGACAGAAATCCACAGAGTTTCCTTTTTTGAAGGCTCACACATTCAGGGCGAAGCATATCCTCTCTCTCCCAGTGTGTGTAAGACAGGAGCTCCTCTGTGTCTGCAGGTCAGCAGATAGGAGTATTTCCTGCTCACTTACTTTATCATAGTGGGGTTCTGCTCTCACTGTGAAGTGTCTGGAGTCATACGACCATAATATCAAACATGCCAGAAATCCTCCCGACCAGTCAGGAGCTGATTCGTGGCTGAATCGCAGGAAAATTGCAGTGTACACCCTGCTTTAAGTTTTGTATTCCAGTTACTTGCTATTAAGTGCTATGTTGTGCCATTTAAGTGTAATTTGGTTGGGAATCTCATTTAAAGGGGGAATCATTGGGACAAACTCATTATATATTACGCCTAGGTTACTGTCCTAGTGGCTGTTTTTAAACGCTTCCTTGTTCCTGGTGTTTCAGGCCTCGTTGGCGCAGTAGGCAGCGCGTCAGTCTCATAATCTGAAGGTCGTGAGTTCGAGCCTCACACGGGGCATGTGTTTTTCTTTGTATTCTTTAGAATATTTCAAATAATTGTCTCTGATTTTTTTTGTGATTAAATAAAAAAGTAGGGTAAATATTTAAGTTAATGAAACACTTTACTAACAGAGCATCTGTGGTGTGAATAGTCACTTAAATGACTATCAATTTCAAGTTTTCGTAAAAATGTATTCTTCTTTTGCAAAAGCATATTTAAGTCAATGCATTTGTAGAAGCAAACGAATGAAAACAGAGATCTCTACTCCTTGCTGCTGTATTTTACACCATATGTGGAATATGCATTACATGCAGGCTTTTCCATTCAGATAGCAGGACATGAATTGTATTCGTTCCCATAGTGAAGTAGTGTTAGTGTATCAGGAGTTCGTATAAAATTGTAGCATTTTTCTTAACGAAACAAGCCCGGCTAGCTCAGTCGGTAGAGCATGAGACTCTTAATCTCAGGGTCGTGGGTTCGAGCCCCACGTTGGGCGATAAGCTTTTGTCTTTTCAGCCTGGTCCGACTCCGTTCTCAAGGACATTGTTTTATGCTGCTATCCACATGTTAAGTTTTCAGCCTTGGATACACCAGACACTGCTAAAGGGTGAAATGTCGTGATTGTAAATGGGCTGCTGTATCGTCATTGAAGGATCGTCTGCCTATTGATCCTACAAAAATGCTGTCAGAGATGCAGGAAGTGTAAGCATTGGTGGTTCAGTGGTAGAATTCTCGCCTGCCACGCGGGAGGCCCGGGTTCGATTCCCGGCCAATGCATCATCCTTTTCTATTTTTCTCTATATAATGCATATGTGTCATTTGACATTTTGTAATTCGTGTCTTTTTTTCAACTTCAGCTTATTTGAGTTGATGGTAGAAGTTAGGGAAGCCATGCTGCTGTAAATGTCCTCTTATCACAGATACAAGATAAGTAGTCAGTCTTGTTAGGATCCTCTTAATGCTTGGACTATTAAATAAAGACGGATGAAGCATGATTAGTCTTTCAGGTCTGGAAGGTGTAAATCACACAAAATGATGTTCCTTGCGGTATTGCTGGTCTTTTACTGGTAAGAAATGTGATCAGAAAGGGGATAAAAAGCATGTACACTCCCCGTCGGGGAATCGAACCCCGGTCTCCCGCGTGACAGGCGGGGATACTTACCACTATACTAACGAGGAGATGTTATTGATGCTTTTTGGGAGTATTTTTAGATTTTCACCAATGTACTGGAAGCTTGGACAATTGTACCTGAGCTGTGGTGGAAGAAATAGAGGACTGGATGGTTGTTGTTGTTGTTTTCCTGTAGGATTTTGGTCAGACTGTTCTTATTGTTTCCTTGTCGTGCCGGAGGCATTTGTATGTCCCACGGAACCGAGGAGCTGTGGTAGGATCTCTGAAAGCAATTTGATCCGGGGGGGAGGGTCAAGACTGAGCACTGCCCTTTGAACAGAACTCCAAGGAAGGGGCTGACCCACTGTTATACTGGAGTTGGCCACCCAACCCCCCAGCAGGATCACTCAGTGTTGGAGTTTTACCCAGTAAGGGGAGGGTGATCTCTTTGTGGCGTCAGGTTGCAGAGTAAGACCAATGTTAGCACATCTGCATTGGGCAGCAGTTTGGAGTGCATAGCCATCATCATTTAAACTCAGCAAGAGCATGACATCGAAATTCACCAAGTGGAGGAAATGCAACAGAGTTGTTGTTTTTTTTTTTTTTTTTTTTTTTTTTTTAAGGACATGATGTACATGACGTTTTGGACTTGTCATGACATTTGAAGTGATGCCAGACATGTGAGCATTGGTGGTTCAGTGGTAGAATTCTCGCCTGCCACGCGGGAGGCCCGGGTTCGATTCCCGGCCAATGCATCA
Organism: Cheilinus undulatus; assembly: GCF_018320785.1. Classification (NCBI taxonomy): domain Eukaryota; kingdom Metazoa; phylum Chordata; class Actinopteri; order Labriformes; family Labridae; genus Cheilinus; species Cheilinus undulatus. Next base: position 12,553,238 of record NC_054888.1, on the reverse strand, counting down.
TCCTTTTCTCCTAATAATTCTTGCATGATAAAAGATTAAGCTTATAGTATGTCATCTGAGAAGGCAAAGTCAAAGTGAGCTTTTGTCAATCAGGCCATGTAAAATAATTTACACAGAAGATCAAAATTTCGTTTTCCCAACTCCAATGTGCAAATAACACTAAAACATGCAAAATTTAACATAATAGAGCACACAGACATCAACAAAATGGCAGTAGACACAACAGACAGAAGATACCTACATTGTGCAGGATAGAATAATTTACATTCACAGTAAGCCAGAGATGTAAAAAAAAAATTTTGAGGTCTTTGAAGCACAAATAGTGCATTATGATAAAGACTTGTTGAAGTGCAAATAGTGCAATATGTGCAATATATGCAATATGGTAATGTTCAAGTGCAAAGTAGCAGCATGGAGAAAGCATATAGAGTATTCTAATAAAAAACAATTGAGTCAATGTTATTTAAACAGTCAGTTGATCTTGTCGGTGCAGTGGTTATCATGATCATAGAATGTTCTTGTTTGAGTTGAGTAGTCTAAAAAGCTTGCACCGCGTGCTGTGGTGGCTCTTACCAGATGGTAGGAGGGTGAACAGATCGTGTGCTGGGTGGGTGGGGTCTTTGATGATATTGGTTGCTCTCTTATAGCAGCTGGACGAGTTTAAGTCCTGAATGGATGGTTGGGCTGATCTGGTGATCTTCTCAGCTGTCCTCACCAACTTTTGTAGGGCCTTCTGGTCAGCAACAGAGCAGCTGCCGTACCAGACTGAGAGGCTGAGGATGCTCTCGATAGCACCCCTGTAAAAGGTGGTGAGGGTGGAAGGGGGGAAGTCAGCTCTCTTCATCCTACGAAGGAAATGGAGGCGTTGCTGTGCCTTCTTGACAAGGTAGGTGGTGTTGGTTGTCTATGTCAGGTCATCTGTGACATGCACTCCCAGGAACTTCGTGCTTTTCACAGACTCCACAGCACTGCCATTGATGGTGAGTGGGATGTGTGGCGTGTGTTTCTTCCTGTAGTCCACAGTTATTTCTTTTGTTTTGTTGACATTCAGTTGAAGGTTATTGATGTCACACCAGTTGATAAGTTGTTGTTCCGCCTCTCTGTCGGCTGAGTTGTCGTCCTCTCTGATAGATCCACCACTGTTGTGTCGTCTGTGAACTTAATGATGTGATTTGAGTTGTGTCTGGCACAGCAGTTGTGAGCCATCAGTGTGAACAGAAGAGGGCTCAGCACACATCCCTGGGGGACACCGGTGTTCATGATGGTGGTCTCTGAGGTGTTTTTGCCAACTCTTACTGTCTGTGGTCTTGTCAGTGAGAAAGTCCTGTATCCAGTTGCAGAGTGGGGTGCTGATGCCAATTGTGCTGAGTTTATCCATCAGGTGTTGGGGGATGACTGTGTTAAAGACGGAGCTGAAGTCGATGAAGAGCAGCCGCACATAAGTGTTTTTCTTTTCCAGATGAGTCAGGCTTAGGTGTAGTGTTGTTGCTATGGCATCATCAGTGGAGCACTTGGGACGGTATGCAAACTGGAGTGGGTCGAGTGTGGTGGGGAGACTGGCTGTTACGTATGTCTTGACTAACCTTTCAAAGCACTTCATCACTACGGGGTTGAGTGCTATGGGCCAGTAGTCACTCAGTGTTGTTGCTGGGGATTTCTTGGCTAGCGGTAAAATGGTGGTGGCTGTAAAGCATGCTGGTATGATGGCTTGGCTTAGAGAGGTGTTGAAGATATCTGCGAGGACATATTAGGCCTGGGCGATATGGCCTAAAAATTATATCACGGTATTTTTCTTGCCTTTAACTTTAACGGTATTATATCACGGTATTAGAAAATTAAAAACAGATAATGTTTTTTAGTCCAAATTCAAGTGTTATTAACTCCTCTCTTCCCTTAAAACAAGCCTTTGATGGCATACTCAATTTATCTCTGAGTATAGGAACACAGAAAACATGTTTTGTTTTTTCAAGTCTGTCTACGTTTTCTTCTAACTGTATTTCAAGTTTAACATTTCATCTCTAACCTGATGAGGTATGTTAGGCTGCTAATGACTTGAACACGTTTCCTCGGGAAAGCGTTCACAATGAAAGCGTTTCAGAAAAATAACAGCCACAGACTTTTATTCTGAAGAGCTTGGCGGAAGTATTGTGTTTAGCATTGAATTAGCTTAGCTTACCGGAGAATACGGCTAGTTTAAAGGAGCTTTTCTGACCTTGTTTAACATTGCAGCCTGAATCTTTGACTCACTGTGGACTTAGAAAAGAAATTCATAAGTTAAAATAGACTTTTAAACGGTTGTTTATGCCATTGTAAGAGGAAGAGCTGCAGCGCTGGGCTCTGACCAGCCAAAGCAGCACTTAGCTTGTGTTAAAGCCCCATGCAGGATCACGGAGACGGCAGCTGACTTTGTTGGAGTACAGCCGTCAAACTTTGAGAGGAAAAAACATGTGTTTTTTTCTACTAATTGTGCCTAGTTACAGCAGCAAGAGTCCTTGACATTCGGTTAGTTACCTGGCTACATGTAATGCTAGAGCTAAACGTGCTATTGAGTAGACTCAGCCTGTGCTGTGTGTCATAAATCACTCTCTCCGCAAGCTGTGGGTGCGCATATGCCTGGCGCATGCATCACAGCATAACATAGGCATTTCAACCGGTGATGATGGTGTTGCAGATATCCATTCCGTGGCAAAAAATTTACCGGTGACGGTATTGATACCGGTTTACCGCCCACCTCTAGACGTATGTAAGTGAGTCAGCACAGTCCCTAAGCACACGCCCAGGTATGTTGTCAGGACCTGCTGCTTTCCTGGGATCCACCTTGAGTAGTGTCCTCCACACGTCAGTGGGTGAAGTGTTGCATTGTCCGGGGGGGGGGGGGCTTTGTCGGTGTGGTGTCGTTTTCTCAAACCGGCTGAAGAAGGTGTTAAGTAAGTTGAGGAAGTCACTGTTGTCCTCGCACAGTGGGGGTATTGGCCTGAAGTCAGTGACTGGATGCCTTGCCACAGGCGTCTAGGCTCTTTTCTGTCTGTGAATTGTGACTGGATTTTCCGTCACAGCCTCAGTATATTCCGTTAGGCGACATGCTGGTTGGTCATGGGAGCCTCCCCAAAAACAGTCCAGTCTGTGCAGCTAAAACAGTCCTGGAGAGCTGAGATAGCTCCCTTTGGCCATGCTCTGATCTGCTTCACAGACAGCTTGCTCCTGGTTAATAGTGGTCTGTAAGCTGGAATTAGCATAACAGAGAGATGGTTCGAGTTCCCCAGATGGTCTGAGTTCCCCATAAATGTGTAATGCATATTTTTGTAAAGAAAAAAAATATCTTTGTAGCCAGTCTTTGCTTTTCGGCCAAAAAGAACTCCTAGTATAAAATTAAAGTTTTTGTTGTTGTTGTTGTTGTTTTTGTCATTATTTGCATTAAGTTGGTCCACAGGTTATCTAACCTTAATAACATAAAAATGCAACGATAGTGTCTATCATGTCTACAAAACGACACTCTTATTAGTAGGATTCTGTTTTTGGTCACTTAAATCAATGATATGCCAAGATAAAGGATTATTTGTTCAGATTAGAAAAAGATGTGCAACTAGAAGTTTTGCTTGGAGGCTTGTCCCTCAACCAATAACATAAAATGAGAGTGGTGGGGGAAAAAAAAAAAAAAAAGCATGTACACTCCCCGTCGGGGAATCGAACCCCGGTCTCCCGCGTGACAGGCGGGGATACTCACCACTATACTAACGAGGAGATGTTAGGTGTCATCCTTGGAGTAGTTTTTAATGAACACACTTGTAACTGGAGCACAGACCTTTGTACCCGAACTGGGAAGGAAAAATCAAAGACCAGACAAAGACCTGGTTGTTATATGTCACTGCTAGACAATACTAAGTATTGAAGGGTTTTATATTAATTTTTAGTTATCATCATGTAGAGTTTGTAAAGCCTATAACTGCTGAACTGAGGACTGAAGACTACTCTTACAAATGGGCAGGAGGGCTGTTTACATGGGTCCGTTCAGAAAGGAGAACTGTGGAGATTAAGGAATCTGACTGCACTTTCCCTAGGGGTATGTTACGGACGTGACGTGTTATTTGTGTAAAAACTACAATTTAATGTTAATGGACAACGAAATTCGCATCTACCACTCGGTGCTTTGTCTGTGTTGTTATGTGCTCTGAATGAAACGCTAAAACGTCAGAGGTATGAGCTCTAAGATTTTTACATGCCAAAGTCTCTTCAGGAAGAGGAACTGTGACTGTAAACATCCAGAACAGCAGAAACTTAAGCTTAATCTGAAGTTCTTTTATTTCACAACGATAATAGATTGTTTTGCTTTGTTCCCTGCCATTCCCTATCCATTTTTTGTTCAGAAAGTATCCTGAAGTGAAGGAACAGAAGGAAATAGTTAGACACTCTAGTATGACAGTGGATATGCTTGAAAGTCTAGAGAGGTGGCCGAAAAAAGCAAGAAAATGTTGTTTTTCAAGCATTGGTGGTTCAGTGGTAGAATTCTCGCCTGCCACGCGGGAGGCCCGGGTTCGATTCCCGGCCAATGCATCATCCTTTTCAGTTTTTCTCACTGTAATGCATGTTTGTAGTTTGACTTTTATGGGGCCTTTCCACTACTGGGGCTTTTCCATTACATCAGCCTGACTTTGACTCGGCCAACAAACTGCGTTCTGATAGCTGGGCATGGCCTGAGTTCTGACACTGACAAGTGTGGTCAGGATAGACCATGTGCATATCCAGCAGTGTTAATTTTGTCAACTAAAACTATTCATCCACAGCCGTTTTTTACATGACAAAAACTAAACCAAACTAACAAAAATAGATCCGTGATTACTAAAACTGACTAAAATGAAGACTAGTTCTCATCAAGGTGACCAAAACTAGACTGAAATGTCATGTAGTTTTCGTTGGACATTCAAAATCCTTGTATCCCCATGTAAGTCTGTTCCTCATCGTGTATTGGAAGGGCCACTGGTTCTGCAAGATTTAACTGAAAGAAAAGTTGGCTGAGAAGGTTCCTGAAGTGAAAAAGCAGAGGGAAATAGTTTGACACTGTGGTAGGAAAGTGGAAAGTCCGTGCATTTTTATTATGACATGCGATTAAAAAAAAAAAAAAAGGAAAAAATCTCTAATTTTCAAGCATTGGTGGTTCAGTGGTAGAATTCTCGCCTGCCACGCGGGAGGCCCGGGTTCGATTCCCGGCCAATGCAATGAGTCTTTTGGCTTTGTAAGCTGCTTGATCCGTGCATTTTTATTATGACGTGCAAAAAAAAAAAAAAAAAAAGAAAGGGAAAATCTCTAATTTTCAAGCATTGGTGGTTCAGTGGTAGAATTCTCGCCTGCCACGCGGGAGGCCCGGGTTCGATTCCCGGCCAATGCAATGAGTCTTTTGGCTTTGTAAGCTGCTTGTTCCGTGCATTTTTGTTATGACATGTGATTTAAAAAAAAAAAAAAAAAAAGGAAAAAATCTCTAATTTTCAAGCATTGGTGGTTCAGTGGTAGAATTCTCGCCTGCCACGCGGGAGGCCCGGGTTCGATTCCCGGCCAATGCAACGAGTCTTTTGGCTTTGTAAGCTGCTTGTTCCGTGCATTTTTATTATGACATGCGATTAAAAAAAAAAAAAAAAGGAAAAAATCTCTAATTTTCAAGCATTGGTGGTTCAGTGGTAGAATTCTCGCCTGCCACGCGGGAGGCCCGGGTTCGATTCCCGGCCAACGCAATGAGTCTTTTGGCTTTGTAAGCTGCTTGATCCGTGCATTTTTATTATGACGTGCAAAAAAAAAAAAAAAAAAGAAAGGGAAAATCTCTAATTTTCAAGCATTGGTGGTTCAGTGGTAGAATTCTCGCCTGCCACGCGGGAGGCCCGGGTTCGATTCCCGGCCAATGCAATGAGTCTTTTGGCTTTGTAAGCTGCTTGATCCGTGCATTTTTGTTATGACATGCGATTTAAAAAAAAAAAAAAAAAAAAAAAGGAAAAATCTCTAGTTTTCAAGCATTGGTGGTTCAGTGGTAGAATTCTCGCCTGCCACGCGGGAGGCCCAGGTTCGATTCCCGGCCAATGCAATGAGTCTTTTGGCTTTGTAAGCTGCTTGATCCGTGCATTTTTGTTACGACGTGCAAAAAAAAAAAAAAAAAAGGGAAAATCTCTAATTCTCAAGCATTGGTGGTTCAGTGGTAGAATTCTCGCCTGCCACGCGGGAGGCCCGGGTTCGATTCCCTGCCAATGCAACGAGTCTTTTGGCTTTGTAAGCTGCTTGATCCGTGCATTTTTGTTACGACGTGCAAAAAAAAAAAAAAAAAAGGGAAAATCTCTAATTCTCAAGCATTGGTGGTTCAGTGGTAGAATTCTCGCCTGCCACGCGGGAGGCCCGGGTTCGATTCCCGGCCAATGCAACAAGTCTTTTGGCTTTGTAAGCTGCTTGATCCGTGCATTTTTGTTATGACATGCGATTTAAAAAAAAAAAAAAAAAAAAAAGGAAAAATCTCTAGTTTTCAAGCATTGGTGGTTCAGTGGTAGAATTCTCGCCTGCCACGCGGGAGGCCCGGGTTCGATTCCCGGCCAATGCAACGAGTCTTTTGGCTTTGTAAGCTGCTTGATCCGTGCATCTTTGTTATGGCATGCCATAAACCATTATCGTCTGCCATCATATCAAATGCTATATCTATGGTTGAGATTAAGCAGATACGCGCAGTAGGCAGCGCGTCAGTCTCATAATCTGAAGGTCGTGAGTTCGAGCCTCACATGGGGCATGTGTTTTGCCTAGTGTGTGCCTTGAATTGTCCGTGGTGACAGGTCTTGGACCTCAAGTTCATGTCCCATCAAATACTGATCGTATCTGCTTGGAATTGACTCTTGATTTGTTGAGGCATCAGTCCAAACATTTTTGAAGGGATATTTTGGATTTTTTAACTTGGGTTGTTTGAGGTACTTGGTAGAGTTCTTCTGATTCTAAACAACTCTACCAAGTAGCCGATAGCCGATAGTGATACCAAATGTGATGGTTAAAATGCCCTCTAGACTGGCGCTGTCATACGCCACAAGAAGTGACACAGTTTCAAAAGTTGAATAACTTTTGAACCATAAGCCGTTGCCCCTTGTTTTTTTCCTGTTGAAGCTAGAAGTTGTGCCTTCCTGCTGTTGATGCCTTTGAATCCCTTGGGGCAGCATTTTCAGGAAGCCTGGATCTCGTGTGACTTTTGGGGACTCAAATGATTAAATGCACACCAGTAAACCCAATATTGGATGTCTTTTTATCCATTTTAATCCAGTTGGGATCATTTATTACAGCAAGCTTGAATGGTAACTCAAATGCTAACCACCATATTGTTTACTCTTTGTAAGGGTCCGTCAGCCAATGGCAGGATGTTCCATAATCACGCCATGATGCCCAAATAGAGCATAATGGAGAGAGACAGAGATGGCTGCAGCCCTCTGAATTATTGCTATACGCACAGATTTTTTTTTCCGAAAAATGAAATTATATTTCTTATGCTTTAACTTTGCCTCCCCCCTTACAAACATAAATGAACACTTTAATATCATACTAATGACAACCGCCTGAGGATATGATTTGAATGAAAGATTGACATAGTGGGATTCTGCTTTTATTAAGTCCTCTTGCAATTTATTTTATCCTAGAGGAGCCACAGGTAAGCCTCAGCCAATAAAAGTTGTTGATATAATAACTTACAAACGTTTATCACACTTCTTCAACAACCTAACGTTAGTTCGTTAATGCTTGTTGTCAGACCGACCTGCACTCATGGACAGACACACAAACTATCTCTCTTCTCTGTTACACATACACAGACACACACACGCACAACTGCTTTGTCGCCCTGTGACTGTGAAGCTCGCGATTCTCCTTCTTCTCTCCTATTCTAGCGAACATTTAGAACACATAGTGAGGCAAATATCATGGATGAAATGAACGCCTGACAGTCCATTGCTGTTGTTTTTATCCAGTCTTGTATTTTAACAGAAATGGAACAAAAGTTCCGCCAGAGTTATTACGACAACAAGCTGTTTTTAGACCGCTAGCGTCTCATCCCCATCATGATACATGGGTGATGATGAATTTATCTACTCAAGTTTACCGCTAATCACCAGATTATAATCAGGGAAGTACTAAACTAAGCGAAAGTAGAGTTTATCAGCCGTCCGTGTGTTATGATAAACTGAAAGTTGAGACTCCGGTGTTCATTTTTCAAAATTAAGTTACTTTCAGAGCAGTGTCACACTTGTTGATTACGATTTCAAACTCCTGTGGTATGTAAGCTAAATGTGCGCAAATATAGACTATATATTTATATGGATGCATTCATACAGTTTAATTTACATTTTTAACATCTGATAAAAAAAAAAAAGATTATAATTCCGAGGTCATGGCGGCTTTTATTTTGGCATGGCGGTACACCACGATCAATTACATGTAGCGGAAACCCTGCGTCGCACGTTGTGATTGGCTGTGATGACGTAGCACATTTTTATTGGCTTGAAACCCACACTGTCTTATAGTAAACCTGTTAGCATTTTACGATGCTAACGTTGAAAGCTAACTTCAGTGTTGCAAGGTTATTTATACCTAGACGTACTCTTTACCTCCGAATTACCTGCTTTAAAGCCTCTGTGTGTTTGGCGATGATGCTGAGGATGTGGGAAACGTAAATTTGAATGTTTGCTTTTGCTATTTAACAAAAAGACAATCTTTGTTGACTACTGCAACTCCATGTGGACAAACCACAATGCAGCTGAGTTGATTGACGGATTAATATTGTAATCATTCATTTTAATATTCTTGTTTTTTACTTAAAGTGAGCAATTATTTTTGTAAAGTATTTATTACTTTTCATTGTAAATTGTTTTTTTTTTTCTTGAACGATCCTTCTTTTGTAGGTAAAACTAACGTTTTAACTATTTGATAGTTGAAAGATATTTGTAATGGAAAATATATAGGATTATAAAAGTTAAAAAATGTATTTTAATGTGTATTTTTTTGCTTTTCAAAATGAATTACTTGTTTCTCTCGCACTTGTTAAACTATTGTTTAAGACAACAATCACAGATCATCCCTCTGATAAACAGAAAAGTAAACAGTAAATAGCTTTCAACATTAGCTTCGTAGAATGCTAATGGGTTTGCTATCAGACAGTGTGAGTTTTCAGCCAATTAAAGTGTGTTACATCATCACAGCCAATCACAATGTGCAACATCATCAACAGGCCCAGCCTCCAGACAGATCTGGCAGCTCAGACACATCTGGTACCTACACCGGCCGAGGCAGACGACCGTCCTGATCCCTGGATTGGCTGTCGCTCAGTTCATTGTCTGTTTCAGTGAGTAAGCGGTTTCTCAGGCAAAAGCTCAAAGTTTCTTCCAGCGTCTATTTTAGAACTTTTAGCTGAGAGTACCTCCATAACAACTGCTCTGCTCTTTGACCCCAGGGTCTCCACTGTGGCTTTGCTCTACCATCTTTTCTGTGTTCCAACTACAGATCCCAGAAGCCCCAAAATCACTCAAACGGAGCATGAGAGCGCCCCCTTGTACCAGCCGCCGAAAAAACACTTTGGTTTATATATATGTCAATGGCACTCAATGAGTTAATAAGAGGAGCTGGGTGGTTTACTACAGCCTCATGTAACCTTGCACATTATACCAACAACAACAATAACTGTTAAAATATATATATGTATCAGAATCAGTATGGGTATCGGCACATATTTATCGAAATCGGATCAGGACTGAAAAAAGTGGATCGGTGCATCCCTAGTATTGAAACATCTCTAGTACTTGTCGATAGTAGTGCCATTTGCCTCCAGAGATTTCAGTATGCATTTCACTTTTAATAATAATAAAGTGCTGAGGCGGAAGAGCATGGTAGCCAAAGCTAGCATATCAAAATGGTGCCGAACAAAGCAGCTTTCTGGGTGAAAAATGAAACACTACAGAAATGATTTGTTATAGCATACAATTGGACCTGCATTGTTTTTCAGTCCATCAAATTCTCTAAATTATAGAGGTGGGACAAAAAATTGGTTCTTAGATGCATCGCTATTGGAACCTGGTAGATTCTGAATCGATACTTCAATGTCCAATAATCGATAATCTAAATTGTAGGTGCCGTTTAAAAGTTGGAACAAAGGGCGGAACTGTAACTTGCAGCGCGTGTTCACACGGACACTTTAAAGGGAGCACATAACAAAGAAGCATGGGTGACCGGGAGATCAGACCAGCTCCATGTGGTTTCAAATTTACTGTTTGGAAGCACCTCGGCTTCTGTAACATTGACAGTGTAATTGAATTGGATAGGAGCCACACCGTATGTAGCTCTGTCACGCCAAATAAAAATACTTAAGGAACACAACAGAGATTAGAAGCTATGTAGTTCACTGTCTTTCGCCATAACGGCACCAGCCTCTTGTTGCCGCTTGCTTACGTCACAACTTCGCCTCGTCCAAAAGTACTGCCCCTCGTTGCTGATTGGTCCTGTCACTTTCTAACCGGACCCAAACGGTTCAGATGGGAGCTTTGCAAGATGGATTCGCCACTGAAAAACAAGGAAACAGGCGTATCCAAAATTGGGCATGAGTCATGCAGCATGCAAGCTATGAAAAGCAAGATAAGATACACAGCAACACAGCCAGCCTTCATTTAAACATGACAAGACACCAGGCTATAGCAGTTAGCTTCAACAGCTAGGCTCACTACATCAACAGCAGATAAGTAGGCTTCATGCTTTTGGATCACATGACATCAATTTCATTTGCAGCATAGGCCTCGTTGGCGCAGTAGGCAGCGCGTCAGTCTCATAATCTGAAGGTCGTGAGTTCGAGCCTCACACGGGGCAGTGTTTTAACATGACAAGCTATAGTTGACTGACCTGACACATTGGAGAGATTTGTTTCACACATCCATCTGGGAAAGCTTCAATAGGAAATGTTTGAGAAAAGGCAAAGGCCTTGAAAAAATCCTCAGAGAATGATTGGGTAAACATTCTGTCTGTCACATCTCTACAGGCCAATCAGAGCAACAAAGCACGTGATGTAGCCACTAGCAAGCTGCGCGTGTGCAGCTACTGAGGAATAACGCGAAACACGGTGACTATAGACATGTAAGTACTCGAGTTTTGTCGTTTTTGAAAAGAGAACAACTCACTGCTGTTCTTTGTTCTTCTTTTAACGAAGAAATGTTGTCAAGTTCTGATGAAACTGGTGCTGCTGCTGCTTGTTTACATCACGACTCTTCTGTGCCTGACAGTACTGTCCCTTGTAGCTGACTGGTCCTGTCACTTTCTAACGGGCCCAAACGGTTCGGATGGGAGCTTTGCAAAATGGATTCACCAGTGACAAACAAGGAAACGGGCGTATCCATATGCTTTGCAAGGTAAATAGTTGACAGCAATCTTGATAAAGATGGCTAAGATGTGTTAAGGGTTGTGAGTTCAGTCCTTGTGTAGGGAAGAAGTCTGTGTTAGACTTATACCATCTGTGGTGACTGCACTGGTAGGCAGGCAGGCCAAATCCAAAAACAAAAGGAGAAGGACCCAAATTGCAGATAAACTCAAAGAAAGTGATTTAATTAAACAAACAAAAGAACTTACTTAAACTAATCCACAAAACCAAAAGTCCATGAAACAAAGCAAAAGGCACGGGAGGTACGAGGAGCACGAAGAGTAACACTGGGAGTAACAACAGGGAATGACATCTGACGAACAGACACAGAGAGACACTGAGCTTATATACACAGGGAGTGGTTAACAATAGAGGACAGGTGTGGACAATCAGACACAGGTGAAACTGGTGAAGGTAATCAACAAGGAGGGAAACTGAAGCAGGAAGCAAAACTAGAATCACACACAAGGGAAGGCAAACTACAAAATAAAACAGGAAACATGGAACATTCACAAGAAGCACACGAGGACTGAAAGACAAAACTAAACTAGAAGCTGAACAAAGGAAACAGGAGTATACAAAGAACCAGAACCAAGGAGTAAATCTAGAACATGGAAACTAAAACAAGAAGCACAGGGAATAACACACATGAAACACAATAAGTAAGACTAACATGAGACACAGGAAAAAACTAAACATGAAACACAGGGAATGTAAAACTAAGACTGAAACAGGGAATACTCAACAAGAAACACGAGGAGTAAAACTAGACATGAAATACAAGGAGTAACTAAAAATAACAGGGAATACTAAATACTATAACATGATCCAACATAAGCACAAAGTACACAGAGACACAAGGACTACAAGAAACACCTAAGAACCAAACACCAAAAATATACAAACTAGGAAACCTAAATACAAAGTAAAACTAAAAACATGGAAATCACAGAACAAGGAAAACACGAGGGATCAAAAACTAAACACAGGAAATAGACTAGAAAACAAATAAACATAACTCAGAACCTCGATCATGACAGAAATGGCGTTTCCTGGGCATCGCACAGGTGGAGAGCCAGGTCACACCCCGAGAGACTGAAGGTCTGTTTTCACAGGGGGCTGAGCTAAGAAAAAAAGAGAAGACAAAGATATAATAATAGCAATGAAGTTATGGTGACCTAGTTCATTATTGAAGGTTGCACTTTTACTTTTAAAATATCAAAACAGAATTGATATCAAACACTGGGGAGAAACCGCTCAGCTGTGACGTGCGGGAAAGGTTTCAGCAACACTGGCAACAGAACAGAATGTTCTACATCCTTACCATCTACACTGCTGGCCTCAGAGAAAAGTGTTCTGCTTGTGGAGGTCTGAGCAGCACTTGATTTCACTCCTGAAAAAGCATGAAGTCTTTGGGTTATTTTTTGCAAGGGCTATACACATGATGTTCTGATGAAGAATGTGAAGGCATGTGAAAATAACACTCATTTAAGTCTGCTGTGCATAAAGCAGATGTGTACCTGATGGTCATCCATATACTGAAATGGAATCATACCTGAAGTTGGCCCAGGCCTCTCTTGTTCAGAGGAACCTGCTCTTTCCTTCATCAGGAATGTCAGCTCTCGTGGAAGGGGCACAGGCTGCTTCGTCACACCAGGGGAGGCTGATAAAGCTACAAAAAAGTAACTTTTCATTTTCATGTGCTGAACGTAAGTTGACACATTTGGTTACAGAGGCAGAATTGCAGTGCACTCACAATCAACAGGTAATGTCTGCAGTTCAGTCGTATCGGGTGGTGGTCTGGGCATTGTGGCAGATGTGACTAAAATAGAAAAAATGATCAGATACTGTAGACTTCACAAAGTTTGCAAGTGTTGGTGTTAGTGGGTAGTAATGCAAACAGTCATACTGTTACTCTTCCTGCTCCTTGAAATTAAATTAAGTCTAATTCTCACAGTCATGCCAAATTAAGTTAAATATTAATCGCCACTTTCTCATCTAAGCAGGAGGAGCATTATGACTCAATCACTCAGTCACCAAGCATATATGCAAATGTTAGTGCCCCATGCAGCATGCCTGTTTTCAACAGAACATGCATAGAGAACAAAAATTAATTCTCATCCTTACCATGGTTGATATCAGTTCATCATTGCAGTAATCAATTCATAGTCCTTAGGACAGTAAGTATAACACCAGCAGGCAAACCATATAGTTCAAGGGACATAAACAGAGGGTAAACAAATCAAATAAATGGAATAAGAACAGGTTTAGTTTGGAGAATAATTCATCATGAAAAGAATTGTTCTCCTGTCCTGAAACCCATTATTTAAAAGACCTGTTTTTGCTCCTGGTGAAACTCCTGGTATGGTAGCTAGTGAGATACAGAGAAATAGAAGAAACAGACCTCTGATACAACATGAACATTCACTGATCAATTCTGTGATCAGTGAATGTGTGAATGGTGTACTTACAGATCTGGGCTTGTGGCTCAGATGGTTGGATGATCATCATTGCCTTCTCCAGCTCTTCATCCTCATCCATCACTGTGGCACAGACAAAAATGTTAAGCGTTAGTAAATAAAAGTCTTAAGTATATAAACTAATAAATTTGCTGGATTCAGGGCAAGACAAAAAATTGTTTTTGGCATAAATAAGGTGACTTACTTGGGGGTTCTGCAGGAGACCCTGAGAGAGGCTCAGCAGGCATGCAAGCAGGAACATATTGCTGCCGCTTCCGCAGATACTGCTGCAGCTTGTGCATGCGTGTCCCTTGGATGCAGTCCTTTCTTATTATGAATGCTGCATAGCCATTGGCTCTACTGTACCATACCTCTTTCCAGGTACTCTGAGCTCGAGAGCCAAAGCCAACCAGCTGATCATCTTCTGACAATGAGGATGCCACAACACTCTGCTCGCTGGCCTCATAGCTGAGTAGAGACTGGATCTCTTCAAAACTCAGGGCATAATGGACAAATGATTGTAGGCTGTCTTTGCCATGACCTTCAGCCATACAGACACCTGATGCCTCCTCCTTCTGCACGCTCTTGATGAGATACACTGTGTACCCCAAGTCATTTTCAAGAAGCCACCTGAAAGATTTGCCCTTATATTTGCAAGACTGCAGGATGTAGTCTCCCAGCACCTCCATCCTGTCTGAGGCATCTCCATCTCTCAGACAAACAACAGCCAGGGCATTCTGCAGCACAAGCTTCTGCGTAATGGTCTCTTTAATCTGCCTGGCTTCATCAGACAGCTCCTGGAGGAGAAATCCCAGCGCTCCCTTGCGAAACACAACAGACATTTTCCCTGGAAAGAAAATGGTTTACCTGTGCATGATTATCTTGTAAAAAGGGGAAACAGAGAGCAATTTATTTTGAGCAGATCACATCCTTGGGGATCCTTGGGTTTCTTGAAAGGCGCTATATAAATTCAAGATATTATTATTATTATTATTATAAAAGGTCACACCCTTATAATCTTAGCTGTTTTTACACACAGATTCCGCAATAAAGGCGAAACGGAATGCCCGTCTCTTTTACGCAATGAGTAATTCACACAGAAAGCCATAAAGGGGTAACAGAGCACACCTTAGCTTACACACACCCCCTATGGCAAGCGGTTTTAACATTTAAAAGCTAGACTGGATGTGTGTTGCAGATATCTGAAATTCAATTTTGCCTAGTCAAAAAGAACATTTCAGATATCTGCAAATACATTCTGCCTATCCACAACTGTCATTTCAGATATCTACGTCATTTTGACTAAGCAAAATGATGTCACTTTTGCCATTCATGTGTATGGGATTTCTATTTACAGATATCTACATCATTTCAGAAATCATTTCAGAAATCCAGAATGTGAATTCAGGGTATCTGCAAATGAATTGTAGATATCTGTAATTCCAATTCAAGATATCTCTAAATGCATTTTGACTAGGCGGAATTAGAATCACAGATATCTTTAATTCACCTCAATTCAAGATATCTACATATCCCTTTTTGGATATCTTAAATTCAATTTTGACTAGGTGAAATGACATTGCAGATATCTGTAAATGGAATTATGACTAGTCAAAATGGAATTGTAGATATCTCAAAATGGAATTAGGGATAGTCATAATTCAATTGTAGATATCTATAATCAAATTGTAGATATCTTGAAAGGAATTTTAATTACAGATATTTGAAATTAGAGATATCTGTAATTCTAATTATGCCCAGTCAAAATGTAATTAGATTTTTTAATCAGAATTTTGACTAGGTGATACAGATATCTGTAATTACGACACATTTGGCCCGCCTCCCACTTTAGGCAGGAGTGAAGTGGGTTGTTGTTCAAATCAACATATCTATGAAAAATCCGCTTGCAATACATATCACATTGTAGGTCTACCTTCAATTACAGGCAACACCATGACTGCTTCTTTCTTCCTCTGTAAAATAAGAAAATGAACCCATTTCTTGTTTGATAATGGCGGAAAGGGAAATGACATATTTCTGGATATCTGAAATAAAGCAACATCACTAATGACGTTTGAGATTCTTTTATTCTCATTCTACCTAGTCAAAATTGAATTACAGATATCTGTAATTGTCATTTGAGATGTGTGACGAGTTGAATGTTGTCTTTGGTGACTTCATTGCAGGTATCTGTAATTCAGTTTCGCCTAGTCAAAATTGAATTACAGATATCCTGAATTAAAATTCAGACTATTCAAAATGTAATTACGACTAGTCAGAAAGATGTTGTTGATATCTATAATGTTAATTCCGGATAGTCAAACTTAGCTTTTAAATGTTAAAACAGCTTGCCATACACCCCTGCGTTCCAAGGACTCTCCCCAGGAGTCAGGAGCAGGACGGCGGACATGAAAACAGATCCATGTCCATTCATAACTTTGCCATAATATCCAAACAAGCGATGTAATCTTACTCTATAGCAGGGGTGTCAAACTCAAGGCCCGGGGGCCAAATCCAGCCTGTGGTATCGTTACACCCGGCCCGCAAGGTCATATAATATTCTTATTAAAACTGGCTGGTCTGCAGATTTCCTACAGTAAAAAGAAATGGGAACTTAACCTTGATGATATAAAATATCCTTAAGTCATAAAAATTGGAAAACAAAAAGAGCAAAAATTACTAGATTAAAAGAAATTACAAATTAATTTGTGTTTTCATGTCATATTTTCAATTTTACATTTTACAATTATGAATTCAATTTATTTGCATGTTTATTTCATATTTTGAACATTTTCTAATTTATTATTTTCACTTTTTGTCTCATGTTTTGACCTTTTTGACCTATATAATTTTGACTTTATCTAATATTTTGGCTTTTAATTTATGTTATTGACTTTTTATCTCATTTTAAACTGTAAATTTATTATTTTAACTCAGGATATCATCAGCATGTGTGGTCTTATGCAGTATGTCTGCAGCAGTGATGCTACGTATATTGTTCTCCTGATACCTCAGCATGCTGTTGTTTGCCAGAGCAAAAATCAGAGGCAACAGAGGACAGCCTTTATTGTACCTCATAAATGTGTAAGTTAAGAGATCCCAAACCATTCATATACACTGCTGAAAGAGAGTTTGTGGAAAGTAACTTTATCCCATTTGTGAATTTTCACCTAAGCCAACTTTATGTAGTATGCAAACTTAGTTCTACAACTTACAATAACCAGTAAGTGTTTGATATCACCTTGTTGAAATAGCATGCTCTTTTAAACGGATAGCTGATATGAACAAAGATGGCAGGATTATTTCCTGGCTGTGGCGTAGTCAGTGTTGTCTTGTGTATTTTCAGGTGTTTTGAGTGTATTTCGATAGTCCATTGACAGGAGCTGCTAGCAGCAGATCTGCAGTACAGAGCTGCTAATGTTGGATTACTCTTCACATGCTTTTACGTGATGATAGTTCGTCCAGAGCCTGACTTCCACATTTATTTGGTTTAGCAAAAGCAAGAAAATCTCATCTGGAAGTAATACAGCATATGTGCATGTAGAAATAGTTTGATTATCTATTGAGGTTCCATCTGTTTCGCAAGAATTTGATGTTATGGATGCATTGGTGGTTCAGTGGTAGAATTCTCGCCTGCCACGCGGGAGGCCCGGGTTCGATTCCCGGCCAATGCAACGAGTCTTTTGGCTTTGTAAGCTGCTTGATCCGTGCATTTTTGTTATGACGTGCAAAAAAAAAAAAAAAAAAAGAAAGGGAAAATCTCTAATTCTCAAGCATTGGTGGTTCAGTGGTAGAATTCTCGCCTGCCACGCGGGAGGCCCGGGTTCGATTCCCGGCCAATGCAATGTGTCTTTTGGCTTTGTAAGCTGCTTGATCCATGCAACTTTGTTATGACATGTAGTAAACCATTATCGTCTGCCATCATATCAAATGATATATTTATGCTAGACATTAAGCAGGTTTCTTTTCTAGCCTCGTTGGCGCAGTAGGCAGCGCGTCAGTCTCATAATCTGAAGGTCGTGAGTTCAAGCCTCACACGGGGCATGTGTTTTGCCTAGTGTGTGCCTGGAATTGTCAGTGGTGACAGGTCTTGGACCTCAAGTTCACGTCCCATCAAATACTGATCATGTCTGGTTGGAAGTGACTTTTGATATGTGGAGGCATCAGTCCAAACATTTTTGAAGGGATATTTTGGATTTTTTAACTTGGGTTGTTTGAGGTACTTGGTAGAGTTCTTCTAATTCTAAACAACTCTACCAAGTAGCCGATAGCCGATAGTGATACCAAATGTGATGGTTAAAATGCCTTCTAGACCGGTGCTGTCATACACCACAAGAAGTGACACAGTTTCAAAAGTTGAATAACTTTTGAATCATAAGCCGTTGCCCCTTGTTTTTTTCCTGCTGAAGCTAGAAGTTGTGCCTTCCCGCTGTTGATGTCTTTGAATTCCTTGGGGCAGCATTTTCAGGAAGCCTGGATCTCGTGTGACTTTTGGGGACTCAAATGATTAAATGCACACCAGCAAACCCAAAATTTGATGTCTTTTTATCCATTTTAATCCAGTTGGGATCATTTATTACAGCAAGCTTGAATGGTAACTCGAATGCTAACTACCATATTGTTTACCCTTTGTAAGGGTCCGTCAGCCAATGGCAGGCTGTTCCATAATCACGCCATGATGCCCAAATAGAGCATAATGGAGAGAGACAGAGATGGCCGCAGCCCCCTGTATTATTGCTATTTTACCAGCACCCTGGTATAGGAATTGTATCTGGAAGGAAAAAATGACCAATCCGATTCAATATCAGTATCAGGTCCAATATGGATGTGATTAATCGATCGGATATCTGACTGACAGCGCCAATCCAAGAGACCAATCCAAATCCATCCTACAGTTTGCAGTAGACCATGAACGCACCGCAGTCTAACACGAGGCAGTCTGTGTGTAACTGAACTAGTATTAGTTAAGGATGTTCTTAGCGGTATAATTACCTAGTCAGTTACATAAATCTATATATAGAATAGTGAAAACTAGTCAAAAGACTAGAGAACACAAAGAGGAGTGGGTGTGACATTAGCCTGATAAACTCTCTACAGCGTGGCTAGCATTGAAAACTAGCCCCGCCCGCCTTCATTCCTCTTTGCAGATTAATATCGCGCTTTGATATTTGGTCTCTTTTCACTTTGGGTGAGTAGTCATACGTGAGCTTAACCCTCGACAGCCCACATACCACTTTTTTTCCATTTACGACTTTTGAAAACTGTCATACCCCGGTCTTCCTACTATATGCTAACAGATTAGCCATCGCAGACCTTCTCATTGTTTACATCTGGCAGTGAAGGGTCAGAGAGGAAGGCTGTGGCCATTTACTAAAGCTACAGCGGTCTCTAGTGGCGGGAGGTTCATTAAAGACAGTATAGACAGGGATTTCAAGCCTGTGTTCTTAAAAAATGATAGGTAATTAGTTAACTGACTGTTAAAGTAGAGGTTTAACCTACTTGAGTTATGCTATTTAGGGTAAGCATTGTTGTTTATAACTTATACTCAGTTGTTGATTTTTGGATAATGTTGATATTTATTTTTTAAGTAGTAGTTCTAATAAATTTGTTTGGAATACACTTAAATTCAATTCATTTTTGTATTTTTTTTTTTCTTTTTAACTCATTGAGTGCCAGCCCTTTTATAAAATGGAAAGCGGCTTGTGCCAGCATTTTTGTCCATTTTGAGTCAACTTTCAAGACCCCCAGAATATTTTCTACTATGACTCTGAAAACAGCAGATAGCTCAAATGAACTGAGTAACTCTCTATTTCATTTAAACATTTACATGTTTCATTTAAACATGAGAGACACCAGGTTATAGCAGTTAGCTTCAACAGCTAGGCTCACTACATCAACAGCAGATAGGTAGGCTTCATGCTCTTGGATTAGATGACATCAATTTCATTTGCATGACAGGCCTCGTTGGCGCAGTAGGCAGCGCGTCAGTCTCATAATCTGAAGGTCGTGAGTTCGAGCCTCACACGGGGCATGGTGTTTTAACATGGTAAGCTAGTTGGCTAACTTGACATGCCGGATGGATTTGTTTCACTCATCCATCTGAGAAAGCTTCAATAGGAAACGTTTGAGAAAAGGCAGAGGCCTTGAAAAATCCTCAGAGGATGATTGGGTGAATGTTCCATCTGTCACATCTCTATGGGCCAATCAGAGCAACAAAGCATGTGATGTAGCCACTATCAAGCTGCGTGTGCGCAGCTACTGAGGAATAATGTGAAATATGGTGACTATAGGCATGTAAGTACTAAACTTTTGTCGTTTTTGAAAAGAGAAAAACTCACTGCTGTTCTTTGTTCTTCTTTTAACCCTTATATTGTGTTCGGGTCAAATTTTACCCGTTTTCAAGTTTAGGTATGTAAAAAGTACCATTTGCTTTTTTGTGCGGGAACAAGGCTTCATCTAATCCTCAGACACAACTATTTTAACACAACAAAAGAAGTTTTCACTACTTTAGTCAATTCTGAAGGTCTCAAAAAAAAAGGGACATTTGTGGTGTTACGGGTCAAATATGACACAGCAGAGAATACTGGTTGTTGCATGCATCCCGTAAAAGCTGTGGGTTGCTCTGTGGATCAAATATGGCTCAATTTGCCTCACCACACACACACACACACCCCTTCATACACACACAAAGGCACCCCCCACCGTCCCTCCCCCCTTTGAACTCAAACTTTCTCGCAGAATATTGATAGATTTTGAATAAAAATAAACATTGGCATCTATAAATAGGGTTTGGGTGAAATGTTATCAGTTTCATTCTGTAGGAGTATCAGTCAACATGATGAAGAGATTTTCTATCTATGAGGCTCTGGATCATATCTTAGGTCATGAGAGTGATACTGAAGACAGAGAGCACAGTGAAACTGAGGAGGATGTGTCTGAGGAAGACGATGATGTTCAGTATGACCCTGAACAAGAAGACACATCTGATGAAGAGGAGGACCCAGACGTCACAGATTCTTAAAGAGAGGTCTTCAAATCAAAAAAAGGTGACATTTTATGGTCATCGAGCCCTTTTGACACCCAGTGCAGGGCACCAAGAGAGAAAATCATCAAAATGACTCTGGCGCCTACTAGATATGCTGTGTCACATGCCCAAGACATCAAGTCAACGTTTATAATAATAATAATAATAAACTTTATTTGTACAGCACCTTTAAAAACAGAAGTTAACAAAGTGCTTTGACAATAAGCAGCTGTTCATTCCACAATCTCTTCAGAAGATCCTGCTTGAGATGACCAACATGGAAGGAAGAAGAGTGTTTAGCGATAGCTGGATGGAGATCGACAAAACACAGCTGGATGCTTACATGGGACTGTTGCTTCTTGCTGGGGTGTACAGATCATGTAATGAGGCTACTGCCAGCTTATGGGATGGTGAGTCAGGCCGCTCTATTTTTCGTGCCACGATGTCACTTCAGACCTTTCATGTGTTGTCAAGAGTGCTCCGCTTTGACAGTAGGGAGACAAGAGTTGCTGTGAATGACAAACTTGCTCCCATTAGGGATGTTTAGGACAAATGGGTGGAGCAATTGCCATTTATGTATAATCCAGGGCCAGAGGTCACAGTGGATGAATGGCTACTCCCTTTCAGAGGCCACTGTCCCTTCAGGCAGTATATGCCAAGCAAGCCTGGAAAATATGGGGTCAAAATCTGGGCAGCATGTGATGTGAAAAAAAGCTATGCATGGAACATGCAAATATACATAGGAAATTCTGCTGGCAGAGTGCCAGAAAAGAATCAGGGCAAGCGAGTGGTCCTGGATATGACGAAAGGTTATCAGGGGCACAACATAACATGCGATAATTTCTTCATGTCATATGACCTAGGCCAAGAACTGCTGAAAAAACCTGACCATGGTGGAACTGTCAGGAAAAACAAACCTGAGCTTCCTCTTGCACTTCTTGGAACAAAGGACAGGGTTCCTCTCTCCTCGAAGTTTGCATTCTCAGAGAGAACCACAGTTGTGTCGTACTGTCCAAAAAAAAAAAAAAAAATGTCATTTTGATGTCCACTCTCCACAAAGATGCTGCTGTGAGCGGTGGGGATCTTATAAGTTACTCATTGTCATCATCCTAACTGCATTAAAATGAAGCGGTTATGATTCCGTGTTACATAGTAGATTCTGTTTTTATTGGCCAATTCCCTGATCCCGTTAACATGGAAACCATAAGGCCCTACACAGTGGGAAGTATGCACTTGTAGATACTACTTTCACTCTTCCTCCTGCGTCCTGAAAAGGTATTTTCGGGATAGTTTCAACAGTAGTGACGCCTTTATGCAAGCACTGGTGTTCAGTGGTAGAATTTTCGCCTGCCACGTGGGAGGCCTGAGTTCGATTTCCGGCTAATGCATCATCCTTTTCAGTTTGACAATAACATCCTGTGGTGTTGATCCGAAGATCTTCATAATCTCAAGACATGTGGTTCTTATAAACAGGGGGCTGTTGAACTCAAGATGAAACTTCTTAAAAAACTCAAACTTTTGTCTTTTTATTGTTTTTATGGACTATCATGGACTGAGAATAGTGGGTCTGGTATAGTTTAGTACCTTGGTACAAAGTATGGTTTTCAGTTTAATGTTGCCAATAAATAATTTGTGTGAGGGCGTCCTTGCTCCTCTATCTTATAAGCAATTTCCCTTGCTGGAAGGGCCCTGGGGCAATTAAATATGGATTAACCTAGTGTGGCTTGATACTCAGTATGGTGTTGCAAGTAGTCTTGCTGCCAAAATGTACCGAGAGGCGGCCATCAGATTCAGATAATGACCACAAAACCAAAGACATGCAGTTTCTAAGGTATAATGAGCAAGATCTTGAATATTGAATGCACCAAAGATAAAACACACTCAGTGTAAAGGTACTTCAAAATAATAACATCCCAAAAAGACTGAAACTCTTTTGGGATTTGTTTTTCTCGGCTCTGTGTTCACACAGGACAGTGCTTTCTTCAGCTTGTTTATGGTTTGCACAGAGGCTCTTTATTACATTCATATTTTCCCAGTGAACCACTTCTGCTCAAACTATTAGCCCAGCCACATTGTAGAGAAAGGGAGGCGTGAAGATGACATGAAGATGATCTTACTACTTTTTTTAAATGTGAAGTTGCACTCTGTTAAACTCTCAGAAAAGTGACAGATGGTAGGACAGTGTGGAGAGCGTACTTTTGTCTTAAGTTCTGCTTTGAACATCACTTTGTAAGCTTTAAATCCAAGACTGCTTTGAACCTAAAAACAAAGAAGGAACTTTATCCAGTTTTTTTGGTTTAAAACATGTTAAGACAAGCACATCACAAGAAGTTCCTACTCACATTTGTGTAAATGGCTGCAGATTCTACGAACAGACTAATGCTTGGTATGAGGTTTGTGACATTAAGAAAGTGAAACTACCTCATTGATGGCTTCTGTAGACAGAAACCTTGAGCTATGTGCCTGCAGTGCAACCCTCAAAACATCTGTTGCATTGGCCGGGAATCGAACCCGGGCCTCCCACGTGGCAGGCGAGAATTCTACCACTGAACCACCAATGCTCACATGACCTTGAAATTGCTACTGCGCAAAGGATGGATGTTAAAGATGCGTATTTTTGTGGTTTATTTTACAATTATCATAACACATGGGAGGGTTGTTCAAACACATGTTTTTTTCCATTGGGCAGTTTTAAACCATTCCCTTCTGTTCCTTTCCTTCAGGATACCTTCTTAGACTCAGCTATATACAGAACCTGTGACCCCTCCAACACATAATGAGCAGCAGAACCACAACTCTTAAAAACAATTATATCTAGAAAGACCACTAAAGTTTTGCAGATAGTTTGGCCGCTCATTTGTAACAAAGTCAAACCTCAATATTGGCGTTAATGAACCTCGCTTATTCTTTATAATGACCTTCCATATGATTACAACATGCACTCTGTAATTCATTTTAACTACATATTGGCCTTTTGTCAAAGTTTTTATCTGTGCCACTTTGTTGTGGTGTGAGAAATTTTCCACAATAATTCATCCACTGTTCTTGCTAATCACCAGTTGAATTCCCGCTTTAATCATTGGTGTTGTCATTGTCTGAAGTCCATGAGTTTGATCTTTTCCTAAAACAAGTTTTGTGTGACACTGCATGGTGTGGAAACATGGGCCTTAAAGATGGGATATGCAATGTGCAAGAAAGATCACTGATTGAACTCAACAGCATCAAAAATCCAGGGAATACTCTGCCAGAGAGTGCATTGGTCTCAAAAAGAGAGGCCAAGTCATATTATTTGGATCTTTTCCACAGAGGACAGAGAAGTATGACAACAGCCAGCGAATATAAGAACAAGCTAGGACCATCATGATACCAGAACTTTAAACTTTGGTATGATGCAGTTAAAAACTGAGCATTACTGATATGCTTTTTGATACCAGTGAAACGGAAAATTGATCCTAGACACCCAATATTGAGTAGTTTTTGTTTTGAAGTTTCAAAGACTGAATGAACGAATCATCTAAGCATCTATCTTATAAAATAAGATGTAGTTTTTTAAAGTTTCAGCACTTTTC
Organism: Cheilinus undulatus; assembly: GCF_018320785.1. Taxonomy (NCBI): domain Eukaryota; kingdom Metazoa; phylum Chordata; class Actinopteri; order Labriformes; family Labridae; genus Cheilinus; species Cheilinus undulatus. The sequence continues at coordinate 12,528,791 of NC_054888.1, read as the reverse complement.
ATTTTGGTTGAACTTTAAAACAAGAGGGAATTTAAAGTTTTAAGACGCACTGTGCTGACTAAATATTGAATTGAAGCCATTGTGCACTTGGTTTGGCAGAGCCTCATTAAATGGGAAAATTGAGAAATGTCTGGTTCACTTAAAGCGCCAAGACACTTTTGGCTTTAACACACTCTCAAATTGTCAATACTAGCCACAACTACACCATCTTAATCATATCCAGAACAAGGTGATCTACTGTTTTTAGCATGTCCTTCATGTTAAAACACCATGCCCCGTGTGAGGCTCGAACTCACGACCTTCAGATTATGAGACTGACGCGCTGCCTACTGCGCCAACGAGGCCTGCATGGGTACCCAAATCAGCCTTTTTCATCCGAAATAATAGTTCTATGTGCCATTTTTTAAATTGTCCTTAGGAAGCGTTGTCATATGTATCCTGTCATGCCAAAAAATATGCCTTGAGCGAGTCATTGTTTGGCAAATTACAGAATAACACAAACAAAACATATGCAGTGCCTTTTGTGACTATAGACTTAAGCCTGATATACACTGGGCTGTCCCATATGAAAGATGGCCAGTTGTGGTGATATCTCTATTCCAGTGGGAAATTTACCACTCCTCCAAAGTATTACCCCTCAACCAACTTCAGGGAATAACAAACTGGGTAATAGTGGGTTATGACGTGCAAGCAAAGTGCCTCAAGAAGGCCTTTCAGACCAGCTGTGCCGGTTCTGGTTCCCAAACCTAATTTTTAACCAGCTGGTGCGTTCAAACCAGAAAAAAGAGGGTACTTCCTTGCGAACTATGACATCATCAGTGGGTTTGTCATATTCTAGGTTGTGAAGACAAGTGGAAAATTGAAGAAAAAGTGGTCTGCTGAAGAGACAAAATGGTTGGTTTCAATCAGGTGAAGCGGGAGAGTAGTAACAAGGGTACGTTAAATGCCGACTTTGCGGAATAGATGGCGAAGGCTGGGTTTCACCAGAACAGCAGAAAAAATCATTAATAAACTCAAGAGACTGAAGGAGGAATACCGGGACAGCAAGAAAGACTTGGGCAAAAGTGGAGCTGGACGTGGTGATTAATGTCCATCACATCCTCCCACTTTGGTTCCACTTAAACAGATGTGAACACAGACTGGTTTGGCAGAAAGCACCAAGGTTTTGAGACTCCAGAATGGAGCCAGAACCAGAACTGTGCCTGTCTGATTGCACTGAAGTTGGATTTGAACCCAGGCCCGTTCTCTGCATGCTGTGGCCTTTAGACACATAAGCAAATAAAGCACAAAGCCTCTTGTGGCCCATGAGAACCTTATTGAACCCACACTTGAAACAAACAGCTGCAGCAAACACTGTATTGATCCTCCTGCCTCTCAGAGCTCATAATATAGAAAGAATACAGATCATGTGAACATATGTCTCATTCAATAACCACTACAATAGACTTTTACAGGCCTCGTTGGCGCAGTAGGCAGCGCGTCAGTCTCATAATCTGAAGGTCGTGAGTTCGAGCCTCACACGGGGCAGTGTTTTAGACTTGTTTGGTTTGCCCTAGAATAACAAGCTGTTGTTGTGCTCTTGCTGGGTTGTAACAGTGTTGAATCCTTGTTGCAAGTGTTAATTCTTCATGAGAACATCAAGTCGCTATTCAGCTCAACCATGCAAGGTAGTCTCCCTGTCCTCTCTGACTAAAGGTCACTGTGGAGTGGCTGTTTTTGCACCTTTTGTATCCATTGGTCCTGATTGCCTTTCAGACATGCTGCAACACCCTTACACAGTCAAGTACTTCTGCTTTGTGTAAAACAACTGTAGTGAATTGAGATAAGATTAGCAGGATCTGTACACAGCAGACAAGTGGGACACGAACTATACTCATAATGTGTTTTCTCTCATGTAAGCATAATCAATTTCATGAACCTGCTGTCTTTCGTTTTCTCTGCATTTACAAGTTGATTATGAACTAGTTTTGCTTCTCGTTTGGATCTTTTACAGGGCTAAAACATGGTTCATGTTTTTAAAATATCCGGAATGTGCACAAGCTAAGACCAAAACTTCAACAACGATTAGAAAAAGTCTTACAAAGGGCATGTTTTCAATAAAACCTTCATTTATTTATTGAAACAATAACTTGAGATTTATTGCAGCCATGCTAACACATGAAAAAGAGATGATCTGTTTGAGATTTTCTGACCCTTTGTTGTTTAATTTCACTAAAATGTGTCTAGTTTTGATTTTAGTGCCCTTTTTGGTGTGAAAAGTTAACATGAAACACTACAGCGCTACATTTGAAGCTTGTAGCTGTTTTAGTTTCAGTCAGAAAAGATTTTCAGAGCAGTGTCACTTTAAGATTAGTTGGTTCGAGTTCCTCTGTCACAACACGCCATTAATGTGGGCCTTAAATGTCACATCTCTGTTTCCATAATAAGACTTCTGCTCATGTTCATGTCTGAGATCATGCAGAGAAAATGTAAATAACTTCACAGCTCAAACATAAAGCAGATCTTTTGCCAAGTGTTAAATGTCATGTCTGGAGTAATTCCTGCAAAGATCTGACATTTAAAATGTTTTCTTCTGTGTTGCAGCCTTAAACAAAGCCAACAAACTGATGTCAGACAGCCAGGCTTCTGAAGCTGCTGCCATTGCCTGCAAACAAGAACATCCTGTTGAAATGTCAATGAAGGGTCACTGAAACACACCGAGGCCCCTCCATTATCTGCCAAGCGTTACACGTAAGATATGAGTGGATACACAATAGAAATACTAACATGTGCAGCACTTAAATGTTTGTTTGTTTATTGATGCATTTATTTACCCATAATGGTGATTTTGCAACAGGTACTGTTGATGAGAGGCCGACTTTGACTCTTAGCTATTATGTTGTATAATTAGTGTTCATTAACAACATTTTTCGCAGAAGCAGCACCCACAGCCTTAGGTTCAGAGTACTTTTAACAGATACAGATACAATACATAACTCCCATCAATTTCATCTTGATAGATGGACAGTGAGACATGAGACACAAGCTTTACAGTCCATAATGTACAGTATGTGTAATGGCATCAGTGCCTACAGCTTATTTAAAAACCTAACAGCAGATGTGACGAATGACGTCAGATATTGGTTAGATTTGGCCCTCCTGATGTAAATAAACCTCCCTGTCAGCAGAAGTCTTAACTTTGCATGTAGCAGTAGGTTAAGATGGCCTTTGCCTCTTTCAAACATTGCCAAGATCATTCATGTCATTCAGAGGTGACCAAACCAACACATAAGGTATGGCTATTAAATAATGAGAGTGCACTTGTGAGGATAAAACCATGTGGTTCACAGTCAAAACGAGTTTTGTATTTTAAAGGTTGGGTATTCATGCACAACTGCAGCAAGTTTCCGATAAGTGATGTCTTTAGTTCGCTTGCTTTAGCAAAAGTGTTTTTGCTAAATGATTAGCTTTTAACTTTAGCTTAAAAGTTGAGCAATGCAGTAACTTGAAGTTTTTGGTGAAATTGGACAAAACAGAAGCCGAATCTTTTTGGAAATTAACTGAGGGGTATGAGGAACACTGCATGTTTCGTGCATATGTGTTTGCATGGCTGAAAAGATTTTGTGAAGACAGAGAGGGTGTCCAAGATGTTGTGGGCACCCATGACATCAAAAACTTGTGAAAGCCAATCGAGCAAATAGTTTGAGATGATTGACGACTCAGTCAAAGAATTTTAACAGAAATGGTCTCCATTGATAAAAAGTCAAATTTTGCATGATAATTTGAACATGGCAAAAGTGTGTGCCAAAGCTGTCCCAAAACTTTTGACTTCTGATTGAAAGGAAAAGCGCTAATATGTGGTGACATTTTGGAACAAATTGAAGAAAACCTCACATTTTTTAGGAGTGATTACAGACTCTGAAACCTGGATCTTCCAGTACGATCCTGAGACAAAACGGCAGTCAATACATCCGAAAACACCATCGTCACAAAAGATGAGGAAAGCACAACAAAGCTCGTCCAAATTCAAGGCCCTGCTGATTATTATCTTTGACATGAAGGGTATAATTTTGGAGGAGTTGATTCCACAAGGGTCAACAGTAGCTCAACACTAATACAAACAGGTTCTACAAAAAAGTCTAAAGAAAGAAACCACAGTTGTTGAAAAAGAGGTTCATTCTTCATCAGGACAATACACCAGCTCATATTGTGCTCTTAATGAAGCAGTTTATGGCTCAAAAACAAATCACAGTGCTTGATCACCCTCTCTATTCACTTGACCTAGCTCCATTTGCCTTTTCCCTTTTCCTGAGGTCAAATCTGTGCTCAAAGAAACATGTTTTGAGTCTGTGTGAGAAGTTAAGAAAACAACAGAGGTTCTGGGACAACTGTACAAAGAAGACCTACTGCATTGCTTTGATTAATAGAAGACCCTGATGCAGCAGAGTGTTGATGCCGAAGGGGAGAAAACATTGAAGAAGAAAGGAATTATAAAAAGTTCAATTAATTGTATTACAGCATTAGTCTCGTTTTTCAATAGCCATACCTGGCATTGATGCAAAGTTAATAAAATCAGTAATACAGAAAAGCCTCTTCACTGCAGTGTCAGTTGTATTTTTAAGTAGCTCTGCATGCTTTATATTTGCATTTATTCAAGGAAATATCACCAAGAGGAGGTAGAACAATCCAAAGAAATCCTATCAATGCATTAGTAGCATAGACCTTGAAATTGTACCTCTTGATTTTGATTTAGTAAGGGGGAAATGACAAAGTGGGACTAATTTCCAAATTAGAGTGCAATTTCGACGGCAGCGAAACAAGCAGCTGACCCTAAGGCACTTTTGCACTTAGGACTGCACTGGTTTTGTAGAAAATGGACACTGTCGTCAGAAAAATGGTGTTAATGGGCACAGGCTCTTATTATTATGTATCTTTTCATTAGAATTTATCTGTTTCTGAATAAGCAAATGGCAACTGAATAACCTCTTCACAATCAGTGGTGTTAAAAGTGTGGGGGGGGGTCTGCATTTTGTGTTAAAAAAAAAGGCTCCCTATAATAGACGTCTTATCTTTCTTTCAGTGTTAGACGGTTCCCAGCTCCAGATATTCACAGTGACTGAAACACCGTCATGCAGAGTGTGTGCTACAACCTTCAAAAATGACTTCAATGAACTCAACATCAGAGCAAACTCAGGAGGCACCAGGCATCACAGACGTAGCAGCTCATACTAGAACTGTTGAGGCTTCTTGATCACATTCTGCATTTGTATTATACTTCTGTTTAATTATAATACATGCATTTGTTTTTAAATGTATAGTATACATTTGTGTCTATCTTCAGTATGATCATGTTGTAAAAAACGTAAGAGGACGATTGTGGATATTTTTCTGCAAATAAATAGAAATGCTTTGCCTTAATTTCATTGTTTAACTTTGTTTTTCTTTGTTTATGTCTGTTTAACATTTTGGTCAGTGAGAATTGTTTTGTCATTAGAATAACTCCTATTTGGCTTTAATTGTGTAAATATTATTTTTAATTGTCTGTGATTAATTAAGATCCACAATTGCTGCACTTTTTTTTCTTCTCCTTCACATCTCATTTCACTTTGAAAACTCACAAACAGCTCAGTGAACAAGCCAGAAGTAATCTGAATCTCATTTATGATTTCTTATTTAATTTTTTAAATCTATAATAAGTTCCTTTTTTCTGTGGTTAAGTTCATGTTATAATCTTCAATCTACCTCTAAAAACAGGGCTGTATCTAAAAGGAAGCCAGCTACCCTTCGTTTAAGAAAGTAGGAAAATTAAAAAAGACACAAAACAGTTTAGAAATGCAAGATAGTGGAATTTAAAATGTAATATAAAAGGTGCAATTACTTGTAATAAACTACAGAATTTCTGAGATATAATTTCATAACTTTTGACAGCTCTTATTGAGACCTGTAAAAATTCCTTCAAAACTGACATTATAAAAGCAAAGCAGACTGAAATGAAACGATTGCATTTATGTCTTCCTGAAGTTCTATCCTTTGTCTATGCTCAGTCATATGTTTTGTTCCATCCAAGGTCTGAACTGCAACATTTTCATTGTATTAATTTTTTTAAATTCTGATTGCAGTTTTACAATACAGAAGTGGTTGTTGGTTCCATGGCTGGACCAGTTGAGAACCACTGGTCTAATGTGTTTTGAAAATGTTCTGTGACCTGTTTCCAATCCGAAAATTATCCTAAAACATGTAAAGGCTGATTTTCTACAATAAAATTTGTATTTTTGTGGATTTTTTCCATATCTTTGAGGATCTTTTGTCCAAATGTCTTCTTGTTCCAAGGTTTTTCTTTATATGTGTTTATTTTGACTGCATGCTGAAGTTACATAAAGCTGTATGGATCCAAACACTGAGCAAACTTCTTATCAGTCGAGGTTGCGGCTGCTCAGGAACAGTCTGGACGTTCAAGTTGAACATCTACAGAAGGCATGGCTTACGTCTCTCTATTTACCTTCTACAGTTTCAACATTATGTAACCTTTGGATTCAGACTTCAGAGTGGAACTTTCCCAGAGCCCGCCCTCCCCTACAGGTGCATGTGATGTGTTTATGAATAGGCTGTGATGCTGACATGTTGGAAGTGCTCTGAAAGGCGTGTCTCAACTCTTCTTTTCCTTCACGCTGTCAGCACATCAGTCATACCTGTTGCTATATGTTTAACATGAGAATCTGTCGCCACAAGGCAGGTAGAGATTGAACAATGAGTGGTTTATATAGGAGTGTGTGTATAGTCTTTAAACTGGTTGAAGTGTGACAGGAAGAACTAACTGGTCCTACATGAGAGGAGGGATCAGCTTGTGTCAGGACTCGTTATGCATGAAATATTATCAGTGATGATTGGCTTATTATCCTGTCCATCTAACTTACTTGAATACAGAATATCTTACTTATCTTAACTATCTAACTTTAAAATATGCGGCATAATTTATGAGCCTTAGGAAAATAGGTCCTACACAGCTTTATAAATCGTGTTTAAGGACCGGTATTTGATAATGGTGGAGCGTTTGTAATAATCAATACTGAGTAAATAAACACGGAAAACGCCTGTGTTTGGAGCATCAGTCAATAGTGTGTAATAGTGTTACTGCTGGCTCATAGTAGCACTTCCTTATCAGTGGGTTCAAAGAAAATAAATAAACACAACCCTGAGACTAATGGTACATTCACTTGCAGAGCATGATAGGAATTCCAATAAAGCATATGCCTGTGAAGAAATCAGAGAATAAACAAATCATAAATCATTTGTATTAGCATAACCAAAATGGTGGAAATAACATTAGATTGAAATCTGTAGCAGAGAAAATACGATTTATATTTGATATGCACACGCTGGACTCAAAATAAGTCTTCTAAATGCTAGGATTGTGTACTTTCCGACTCAAGGGTACAGCCCGAATGTAGCACCAGTCTAAGGAAATGGGCAGTTACGCGCATGCGCGGTCTTAGTGTTTGCATTCCTCCTCCCTCCCTCCGAGACTGACAGCCCGTTAGCTGCCGCTGGTCACCGGCAATGATACAGCAAACACGAACTCGATAAGACACTACGAAATGGACTTAACGAACACTTTCCATCACTACAAAGACGGCTATTATTTAGACAACGGTCTAAACTGACAAAAGATTGTGTTTATTATTCGTGAAGTTCGTTTTTTTGCTTCGGGAAAAAGGAGGCTCGACGCCCGGGAGAGCAATGGATGCGACGGTTGGTTTCCTGCGACACACACCGGCCAGCTAAGAAGCATCCACATTCACTTTGAAGACCAGCTCAGTTCACCTTAGCTTTTCAGGACTGTGCTTATTTATTTCTTATCAAGATTGACACTAAAAGTAACCATTAGAAGCGTTAGTAATTTGCGCCAAGTTTCACAAGAGCGTGGCTAATCCAGACCAGCTTTAAGCTAACCAACGGCTAGCTGAATTTTGCATTCTTTGTTTATATTATTTGCTTCGGTGAATTCGGTGTTTTCTGCCTCGATGGAGTTTGATTTATACTCGTGCTAAGACGAGGGGCAGAGTTTGTAAGCTATCGTTTCTGTCTTCGTTTGCTGAACTTGATTTAAAGGACATATATCATCTGACTTCTCACTTATGGCTCGTTAGTATCGCGGTACTGCAGCTGACCTAGCTAGCTAGCCTCTGTTAGCTAGCAACTCAGCCACTTCTTGGCCTTTACTAACTCCTTGACGGGAAAAATGCACCACCAGGACTTTTCTGGAGACCCTCCTGGGACTGGGAGCAGGAAAACATCTTTTCACTACAGGAGAGGCAGCAGCGGCGCATCTGCCACCTCTGCAGCCGCAGGAGGTGGGGTTAGCTCGGCTGACGACAGTGCAACCCAGGCTGGATCCTCGTCTCCCGGACTCCACCACCAGCAGCAGTCCCAGGTGGCTGGCGCTCAGGTGAAGAAGAAGAGTGGCTTTCAGATAACGAGTGTCACCTCGGCCCAGATCAACGTGAGCGGCAACAACAGTTTAGCAGATGACACTGAGAGCTATGATGACATGGATGAGTCCCACACTGAAGACCTCTCCTCCTCAGATATGCTGGATGTTTCTGCCTCCAGGGCAACAGATACAGGTGTGCCAGAGAGAAGCTCCTCTGATGAGACCTTAAACAGTCTGCATGGGGTTGACACACCTGGACTTGTGTCACCCAATGAGCCTCTTCACCCTCATTCCATCCCTCATGGGTCCCAGCAGCACACCTCCATGGTAAATGGGACCATGCCTCATCATTATTATCCTCAGCAACACAGTCAGTCTCACCATCATCACTCTGATAGCCTGGGAGGGGGTGAGCCAACGCTTCCAATTGCACCTTTGGCTAGTTCAAGCCCAGCTATGAAAAGTGGGCCTAGCCAGTCCCAGAGGCCACCTATGCTGGATAAACTTACAGGTGTGACAGCCCAACCTATTGTTGGTGTCACAGCCACTGATCCACAACTACAAGGTGGTGTGAACATTTCGAATATGTCTGCTGCTGCTGTTCCTCCTTCTGGGCCTGCAGGTTTTGACAACACTAACGTGAGCGGGCAAGGTGGAGGAACAGGCCCGTCTGCTGCTGCTGCTGCTGCTCCAAACACTCAAACCCAGCCCACCCAAACTCAGACAGGCTCTCGTTTCAGGGTGGTCAAACTAGACACTAACTCTGAGCCGTTCCGCAAAGGACGATGGACTTGTACAGAGTATTATGAAAAGGAGATTCCTCATCCAACGACAGCTGAAGCACCAAAAGGTGCAGAGGTGGCCGCAGAGACTGAGGCAGGTAATGCTGGGATTAATCAGGGAATACCTGCTGTGCAGCCACCTCACACGTTGCAGCCCTACCAGCCACCGAGCCAAGATTTCACTAGTCCTCAAGCCATGCAGAGTCCACCTCAAGGGATGGCCCAAGCTGCTCCTTTGTCCTATGTTTCACCCCAAGAGGTGGTTGCTGGATCTCACATGCAAAAACCAGTTGCTCCTCTACCTACGGCAGCACCACAGAGTGGTGTAAGTCAGCCTCCACCTGCAATACCCCAGCAGCTGCCCTATACAGTGGATCCCCACCAGGCTCCACCCCAGGGGGGTTACCCTGCACCCCAGCTCCATGCAGGAGTCATACCCCCTGGAAGTGTCCGACAACCAGACTTTATCCAGCCTACAGCCCCCTTCCAGACCCAAGTTCAGCCTCCTATGCCGCATGTTACAACGGGAATCACCATCGCTCCAGTTCCAGGGGTTACAGCCCAGCCAGCTGTTGGCATCACCCAGCAGCTGCCTCATCAGGCTCAGCTTGCCCCACCTGCACAAGGAACCTTCACAGGACAGCCACAAACCCTCCCAGCTCACCCACAAGTCCAGCCCTCCTCCACTGCCACAGTTCCAGTAGCACCCACCCATGGTTCACCCTACATGCCCCTAACAGCTGTCCTCCAGCCGCTCCTCACCCCTGGCGCAAGCTTCACCCATGCTCCAGGAGGAGGGAGCTCGATTAAAACCTCCCAGCTGGAGGATGCTCAGAAGCTCCTGCTCCAGCATCAAGGCCTGCTGGGTTTGCCCAGGCTGGGGGCGGCAGCAGCAGGTGGAGAGGGGGCTGTGGAGGCCGCTGTCGCTGCTGGGACTCTTGCCCATATGGGGATGTCTGCTGAGGCCAGTGCTTTCATGGTTGCTGCTGCAGCGGGACTCCGGAGTCAGCATGCTGAAGGAGAGGAGGACAGGTGAGGATGGATGGCTTGGGCCACCAATTTGTTTAATCTGTTGCTAACTTTATTTTGCAGGTAGAGGTTTGGAAGTCAGGAAGGAGTAGCAGTTAAAGCTGGGCGAAGATAAATCTTAATATTTTGAGTTGGATGTCGACATATGATATAAATCACAATATTGTTTTCTATAAAGTTATAAATGGTCCTTACAATACCAGAACTGTAACCTTTGGTATTATTTTAGAAGAAGACAAACAATAATGAAACTTTTTTGATGACGCTCCCAACAAAAATGGCTGTCCTGGACACCCAGTGTTGGGCAACTCTTCATTTTTATATAACAGAAATGGCACAACAATTTCTAAACTGTCTAAATTGGACAAATAACTGGCAACATTTCTATATATTAGGCTTCTAAAACATTCTCCCCTTTAAATACAATTTTTTAATAAAATTAATAGAATATCCATTATTCTAATGGTTGGTGGCAACAAAAAGTACAGAAACTAAATGATCTTTAGTCATATCTTTTAACCAAAAAATGGAGAAAGCTGTGTGAATTGCTCAGATACGTTAGCAACATTTTAAAAACGTGAGAGGAATTGGCATAGAGTGATGACTTTCCCCAATTTTCCCAACATATTTGTGCATTTTAGATGGTTTGCATGATTTTTCCTGCATTTTTTGAACATTTACTTAGCCCCAATCTGGGACTTCTGATTTTGTTGTAATGGTTTCAGAAAGCTATAATGAAAATTCATGGATATGTCCTAAAGACTTGATGTATTGCCCAGCCTGAGTCAAGGTTACTTCTTTTGGCTCATTCTAGTTCAGGCTGTGGCTTGGTTGACTGATTTCATGGCTATATTTTATCAGGAAGACTTCATAATACAGTGCATTTAGAAACTATGCTACTTTAAAGGTGAAAAAGCACCTTCCTTCTACATCTTTGTAACTGTCTCTGTAGCACCATCATGTTTCATTCAGATCTAGAAGTCCAATGTCACATTGGCTCAGTCCCCTGAGGTCACTCTCTGTCCGCCTTCATGAGGCAGCAGCTGAAAACAAGCTCACTGGACACTGCTATTGTAAAAATATCAGTGGCTGTAACAGAAGCAGAGGAGCTGCTTAGTCACTGAAGTCGCTGCATGACTCAGCAGATGCTATGCCCCCGTCGAACCCCCTATGATCACACATCCATTTCCATCAGATCAGGACTCTTTGTGTCAGTAAAGCCACACTTCCCTCACGCTATCCTCCTCTTTTGTCCAGAACTCCCTTAAGCTGCAGATACTAAATCTGACGACGTGTACCACCCTGAGGGATCCGTGCCATGGTTTATTTATATGCACAATTACTCCATTCAGTGCTCCTGTTAGTTTTTCTGCTCAAATATGGTCCCTTCACCTGCAGGTGGTTTAAAAAAAAAAAAGATTGGGGAAAAACATCACTATTTGAAGACACAGTGCCAGTCTTTCTTTGTGAGTCTGTGAGGACAGAATCAGGAGTTGTGTTGTATTAATCAGATAAACCCTGGCTGCAGAGAAACAGAGCACTGTTGTGGCGGTAGTGTAGTGTTACCACTGTACTGTCCTGCGTTCTGGTTTAGCAGGAGATTCATGTTGAGTGCAACAATAATGCCCGCAGGGGACAAGGGACTCGACTGGCCTCACCCTGCTCCCATAACCGAAATAGAAACTTTAAAGTCACTGCTTTTATTCAGCTTTTAGCAACAAATTCAACTGCTTTGGGTTGCATTGTTAAAACAGCAGGACCAGTAGAAGCTACATGTTGGTGTTTTTCCAGCTGTGCTGATTCTGTTTGAACTCGAGGAACTTTCATACACGGGAGTGCAACAACTGCTGCCTGTATGTTGACATAGTATTAGCAATATTCAGCTGCGGACAGAGCGGGGCTGTTCGCTGTGTCAATTCTTTTGTCAGCAATCTGTGGCACCCCATCATGGTTGTAAGAGCTTGTATATGCACTGTCTCTGCATGCCTTCTCTGTGAGCATGTTTCCATCCATCCGTCTGTTTCAGCCTTGCTGTGAATTGACCACTGTCCTGCAGACTGTCTGCTTTGTTTATAGTCCGGCTCAGTCACGCTGGGACCTGTCTCTGCTTTCTTTCTGTCGTCCTTTGGTCCTGCAGCCTTGAGTGCATCATGTTCTCTTTTTGTTCTCTTATAAACCTCTCTTTCCCCTGCGTTGAAGCTTTTAGCGTGCAGTTCAGTGCCAAGTTTACATCAACAAGTTTCCCTCCTTACCACTGGACATTTACACCCCTATTTAAGATGACTGATCAAGAGCCGTTGATGTTAAATTCTTATTAAGATGTTAAGAACTGACATTGTTTAAGAGCATCTCAAAGGCCATTACAAGAGCATTATTGATTTTTCTTTTAAAGAGAAACAAGAGGCTAAAGATCAGAGTTTATCTCTGACTCTAAATGCATTTTTTATTGAGCATTTGAAGCAGAGTTCTGTGTTTATGGTGCAATGTTTTTGTCAATAATGCATGAAATGATCTGATGATAAGCAGTGCTTAGTCCTTTTTGAAACCTATCCCTGAAACCAACCTAAACTGTAGATTGATCATCAAAAATATAGATTTATCTACTTTTAAGCGTTACATGGACTTTGTGCAATGTAGATGACAGATATAGCAATGGCTCATAACTAGGTTTAAATCATACTGCTCTTTTTTGCCCCTATGTAATGAAAACAAATCAACTTCTCCCCAGAGATAAATACAGTGGGTCAGAACAGCTGTCTTTCTCCCTGTTGCTGTCAGGGTCTTTTAAAACCTATCATCACTGCTGTTGTGCCTTTTAAAACCTGATTTTCGCACATCTTGGTACATGACTGCTTTCACGTGGTGGTGAGAGGGCGTGCCTGTGATTTGCAGGATTCTGCTTGTTTCTGTTCACCTGCCCACCGTGCGTTTGTGTCAATGTCAGTCAGCTTGATGTCAGTGAGAGTGCTGTAAGGGACGGCGATATGAATCAGGGCTTTCATCAGGTCCTCGTGCCTCTGCGGGTGGAATTTCAGCCTGCAGGTCAGTGCTGCTGGAGTAATTTGACTTTTGGAGAGCTGCCAGTTCACAGTAGAAGGAAAACACACACTTCCAGTTTGAAACACACCTGTCATCTGTCTTATAGCCTCTTACCAGAGAGCGTAGTCTTTCACTGTATAAAGTAGTCCCTATAAACTAAAACATAACTCTGACAGAGTGGTAAAGGCACAACGTGTTTTATAATTTCATAAGGTGACAGAGGTGAGACTGAACAGCTTGTGTGAGCACAGTTAAGCTCGTTTCCACCAAACAGCTCGTTACAGCATTCCATTATTGAGGTTTCCACTATTAAGAGGTGGGAATGGTACCAAATGTGGCAAATTTGATAGTAATAGTTACATTGAAGGGAATGATAAACTTTGTAATTCTTTTTTTAATAAGAAAAACAAGGAAAGTAGGTTTTTTGTAAACTGTTCTAGAAATGACTGACACATGTTTGCATGGAGTGTAGAGCATAATATCTCTGCAGCAGATGTGTTAACTGGTATTTTGACACATTACAGCTTACAGAAATATTGCACCTTCTGTGATTTGAAAAAGGCAGCACGACAAACAGTGGTTTAATTTAAATTTTGATCAATTGCCCATCTCTCATTATGATTCTGTTGATTGATAATAATGGTTTTAAAACTCAATTACTTATTGATCAATAAACACCCATCTTATTTAGCTGTCTCAGCAACACAGCATGTGGCACAGTAATTGTTTAATCTCATTTTCACAATTGTGAGAAGCTAAAATCATAATTGAAAATAAAACTTGATCAGCTGTCCAGCACTACAACACTGAATGCACCCAAGCTGCACAGTGTAGAGCATTGAACTTTGCCCAACTATGTTGCGTACTTGCTTTTTAATGGAGTCTCTTCGATAAAAAATCTCAGGCTGTGCAATAACGTAATTGCACAAAATTATGCAAATATTTTTGTATAAAGCAGCACTTGTCAGGTGCATGCAAAAAGCCCTTTTAGTTTACAGTAATGCCACTATTTCAAATAAAGAAAAATGTCTATTTTTGGAAAATATTATTTCGACAGCAGTACTGTAAAAACTTAAGGGTTTGTAATTTTTAAATGCTACTTTATAGTTGGATATTTTTAGTTGAGAAATACACACTTCAAAACTACCATTATTCTCTGCATTTTCATTGATAAACAAGCAAGTAGATTCATGATTCCATTTATGGGTTATATCATAATTGCAATATTGTCCAGTATCATCACAGTTACACATTATTACCAAACCTTGCAGTACTACATTGAGGAAGAAAAGCTGTTTAGTTAGTGGCAACACACATGAGCTTCATGCAATGCATTTTGGGAACATGCAGCAGCAAAAGGCCAGAAGGAGTGGCCATGTTTCACAGCTGATCACCCTCAGTATGTGAAATTCATCAGTGAAGCAGAAACGTTGGTTCCCTATCAAGAAAATATACCAAATGTGTCAATTTTATAGCAAAAACTCCTCAATTTTAAAAACAGAGTTTATAATGAAGGTGAGCACAGCAGGACACTGTCACTGATGCATTCAGTGGGGGGCCTGAGCAACAAAGCTCATCTTTGTTTGATTATGATAAACAGCTGTATGCCAAAAGGGGAACACAAAATCCTGGATGTCCTCCATTGAGGCCCTTTGTTTACTCAGTCCCATCCTTTATCTTCGCTGACTTTATTGGCAGGCTACTCTGTCGCCTTCAATGATGTCATGCTATTGGCGTGGTTATCAACATCTGGCTAACATCACCACCACCAAGAAAGTAAACTCTTTGCTGTGGAAATGCTAGCGTTATCAGGGTAACAAATCATACCAGAATGTATTGAACCAAACTAGATTTCTTGGTGAAAATTAATGCAAATGTGTTATTCTTCTCTCTGAAGCTTGCTTCGGTAATGTGCCCTTACACTAAAATAGGTCCTTATGAATACAAACGTGCATAAGTGTTGAATAAATCAAGTTTCATTGCTTTATCTTGGAATAAGTCACCATTGCAAAAAAATAATAACTCAACACATTTTAACACAAAGTTTTAAACATGTTTCCCTTTCAGAAGTGTTGAAAATACATCATTCTAATATGTTTATGAGCTGACACAGTGGAAGCACATATTTCACACCCAACTTCATGTCAAAGCTGAAGTGTCATAGAGAACTTTATGGAGCAATTTATCAGCATGTCGTCATCCTCTGGAGCAGTAAACATTGGAGGTGCAGCCTCCAGTGAATATTCGCCTGTAAAGCTTGCACAAGCCATTTCTCTTTATTTTGGTGAACGCCTTTTTTAAATGTGAAGGTTTTTTTCAGTGTTTTACTGCCTTTTAAATGGAATAAACGGGTTTTGTGGTTTAAAGATATTGAGCAGTCATAAGTTTATAGTTTGAATTAGAAAAGATTGGTTCTAAAAAATATCCCAAAGATGCAGCAGGCCAGCTTTCTGTTTATGCTGGTTTAAAACTGGATTCCTTCCATGTGTATGAAGCTCATCATGTTTTTCAAAGCTTCAGCAGTTGTTTCATGACTTTGAGGCATCAGGCCTTTTTTAAACCCATGATCAGTCACAGATTAGAGCTTAAGCGTTCTCTCTGCGCTGACCTTTTTGTAATTTCAAGGCAGTGCAAGTGATTTTGCCTTCAGCTTATCAGTCTTTTTTGAAGCTTTCTTCTTTTATATCATGAGCTTAAGCCATTAAGTTCTTACATTAGCGTTTAGTCAAAGATTTGGCTTCTTTAAACTCTCTTTGAATATGTGTGCTGTCAGTTTGTGCCTGTAAGCTGTTCTGTGGGGATGATAAGCCAGCCTGTCAAGCACAGCGCTCCCTCGGTTTTCACCCGTCATAATTCATGACTTTATATTGACACAGCGCTTTTAAAAACTGAGATTTTTACGAGGCAGAGGATGTTTCTTAAAGGGAATGTGGACAAAGGCTTTAAGCTGCTGTCAGAAATTAGTCAGTATTTGTTTAAGGATTTATGATTTCAGGGTTTTCTTAAAGTGAACATGCAAAGAGAAAATGAACCTGCCTTACTATCAGAGGTGTACCTTGAGTTCATTGAGTCAGTTTATGAACAAAAGTACTGAGTCATTCACAACAGCATACCTCTTTTTAAAACTCTTGCTCCAGTGAACACACCTTAACTTAAGAATGTTTTGTGTTCAACTGTGATGGTCATACAGTCTTAAATGACTCACAACAAAGATGAGAATAAAGTACAACTCCAGTGTACAACTGAGTCATCAATGGAGAAACTAAGCTGTCGATACCACATGCTTTAAACCCTGCGACCTCTGTTTTTAAAGTCTTCGTTGCTGTGAATGAAAGAGTGAGGATTGGTGGTTCAGATGTTGGGAAATTCAGATGTTTTTTGAGTCCTTTTAGTGTCTCATAAAGATTCTTAAGTTATTTTGATGTTAACAGAGAGCTGTCCCACTTTCTCAAATGCACACATACACTGACAGTATTTATATCAATATTGTCTGATTTTTATTAGTATGATAGATTATAAAAATTCTGGTATTTTGACAAACTTTGTACAAATACTTTCCTTTATCTACTGCTGATATAGGGCAATATGTGCAACTGATACAGACCTATATTTACAGATGATACAGAGTGATATTTACATCTGGTATAGGTTGTTATTCACAGCCAATATTGGCCACCTTTCAAGTACATAGGTTGATATATAGAGCTGATAAGAGCCAATGTCCACAGCAGATATAGGTGTATATTTACAGCTGATATAGGTTGATTTTTAAAGTTGATACATGGGGACATTTGCAATAGATACGGATTGATGTCTACAGCCTTTAAAGGGTGATATTTACAGCTGATATCAGCCAATATTTACGTAGATGTCGGCCAGTATTTACAGCCGATATATTAGTTGTTTATATCAGCTGTAATGGATAAATCACTTTTATAAACTATTATCTGCTGATACCGATATATTGCAGATGATGCATTAATGTTTTTTTTCTTATTAAAAGCTTATGATATTACTGCATATTTTCAAATTATGCTCTTTATTTCTTTCTTCTATCTTTTCTTCTAACCAGTTCCCACATATATTTGTCAGAATATATTTGTTTATTTTTAAAAAGTTGACTAAATAGCATCACCATCAAGCAGATATGTTTAATCAGGACAGATCATCACACGGACTCCTTTCATCTTTCTCCCTACAGCATGTTCTTCATGTCTCTTGCCTCTTAAACATGAAGCTCTATAACCTCAATATGATACATCGTCAGATCCTGAACTCTGACCAGACTCAATAGCCATAAGCCGTTCTAGCATGTCCCTCTTTTTTTTTCTTCTACTTTTTTCTCCTTTTTTATCTAATCTAGATACACTAAGCTTTCTTAACCCTGCACAAAGTCCATATTTTCCTCAAAGAAAGGGTCTGTAAACAATCTCAGTAACTCTGTCAGACACAGTTCTAATTCTGTCTTGTGTAAGCCACGCTATATCGATCAAAAAACTAACAAAGCTTCTCTCTAAGGGGAAAAACAGGGCCCCAAGTGATTTAGCATCTGTAGTTCAAGTGGACATGTGTCTTTGAATTATGTCCAGTACAAATATCCCCTCTCTTTTCACTGTTTTTTAAACTCTCCACCCATGTTGTCCCTTAATCAGTCGTACATCTCTAGTTATTTGTTTAGTGTATTCCTTATAAAGTAAAAGAAAAACCTAAATGCTCTGAGCCCTTTCTGCAGGCAGGTCTGCTGCTGCGTCTTTATCTGACAGCAGCCTGATACTCATCAAAGTAAACCCCAGGTGCTTATCTTCGACAAGAAACAGATGTGCTTCTGTTCTGTGGGAACTCTCTGCCTCGCATGTTCTGTTTCAGGAGTACGTCATGCATGCAGTATGCAGTATTTCAAAGTTCACCGGCAAGGTTTGCACTTTATTGCTGCTGCTTGGTGCTTCTTGTAGTGCCGCTTTCTTTCCGTGCTTTCTTGTGCGGCATCTCCTGGATGTCAGCAACAATTAACACCTGCTGCTAGTGAACTCATTTATGTGTTAACGAGATGTGACATTAAAATCGCGCTTCAGTAGAGGCATTACATTCACTGTCATTCGCTTTCCTCCCTGTGCTGTGGCGTTATTTCTCCACAAGGTGGCAGTATTGGCTCATGAATGCTCCGTCCTGGTCAGCTTGTCTTTATATAACTGTGACGTGCTTTGAGAATCAGTGACCTAAAATGTGCCTCGCAGCAAAGTGGAAATGTCCTTCCAGCACGCAATGTTTCAATCTCAAACAAATGTAAGAAATGGCCTTTAATAAGATCGTTTTCTGGCTGCAGAAAAGCTCAGTGGGACTCGTATTGACATTATATTTCCTTTCACAGGGTTTGTAGCACAGCAGGTGTGCTTATTTTTAGGGATGGAGTTTATTTCGGCCTGTCTGGATGACTGATAAATGAGTCAGACTGTTTGCTTATTCTGGAGGCCTTTTTATTTATACTATTGCAAGGGATTTTGTACTACATGATCTCTCTGCTGTCACATATCAGGCGTTTAAACAGTTTCCTGCTGTACTGCTCTTGTTTAAATAGACTTGGGTTTAATTAATGGGACCAAAAGAAGCTATGGCAAGGTGAAGATCTAGATTGCAACCTTTGTTTTCTGATACATCTGTGGCACTTATGCGTCAGTGTTGATTTGCAATTACACATATGACTTTATTGCCAATCAGATTTTTTTGGGCGGGAAATGTGAGGAGACAGAGCCAGGGGGGAATACACACCTCGCAGTGGCGCCAAAACAATGCACTTATGAATTAACTTTACCTGCAGCAGTAAAATGAAATGCTGATACAGATGATCAACCAAAGTGTGAATATTAGCCCCGATAATAAGCCCCTACCTTCACCCCTGTATAAGATAAGCATTAAAGATAATGGATGAATTATTGGATAAAATAATATGAGTGAACACAGGTAGTTAATCTAAATAAATGTAGTGAGTTTTTCTTGGCTTATACATGGGCATTTAACAGGAATCTGACAGTTGTCATTGATTTTAATGAATGAAAAACACCTTTTTAGTACAGTACTATTTTTCCAGTATTGTAAAATTAATAGGAAGTGCGATGCTTTAACAGATACTAAGCTGTAGTTGTGTGCAACATTATCTCTCTTGAACCCAATAAAAATCACGTTTTTTTCCTCTGGAAATGATCAACCATACTTCTGAGGATAGCTGACAGCTAGCTTGACTGCAAGAAAATGATGCAAGGGTGATTAAAAAGTACACATGCTGAGAGAGAAAGCATTGCTTGTTTGAAAAAGGGATGTAGGATAGTGGATTTTTGCCAGTTCACATGTCCTCTAACAGTATTGGTTTCAGAAACTGACATAAAACAAGACAAATAACATTAATTCTTCCATAAATAATCGCTATATCCTTTTCTAATATAGATATTAAGTGATAAAAAACTGGAAGTCATCACTTTTTTATGACATATGCATTATGTTTAAAATATATTCCCAACAGTAAGAGTACAACCAAGCTTTATCTTTCTTTTAGGAGCTACAAAACTTATCCAGCTAAAACTTTACAATTGAATTTAATAGTTAAAATCAAATGTTTGCAGGATAGTTCCTTGAGGCAATCCTAAGAAAAATGCTTTAAGTAGCATAAAAAACACTTTCTTCTCAAGGGCAAAGTTGAACTAGCTTCATCTTCAGGCCTTTTAAGTTTAAAAGTCCCTCTGAAGTTTAAGGAATGAGGATGGGAAAACAGAAACTTTAGGTGAGGTCGATCTGTTGCTGTTGCTTAAAAGTTCATAAATGTATTCATACATTCTGTTGATATTGCAGTTGCTATAAATATTGCCAGAAATGTTCATATCTTCCACTACTCATGTGCTGATAGTATCCAACATGAAATACCTTTTTTATTATGATAAATTCACACCTTTGCAATGTTTTTACAGTTAAAAACTCATGTTATGATACCAATCAAATTGCAAATTACTGTGAAGTCTGTTAGGAATGCTATGCCTGAAATTATAAAGAGGGATCAAGTTTTACTAGTGATATGATTTATCAATAAATTAACCGAAAAATCAATCTGATCCACTATATTTACTTTTTAAAGATTAATATCTGAAGAAATTAATGCCTTTATTCAGACAGGACAGGACAGTAAACACAGCCAGAAACCAGGGAGAGAGAGTGGGGAATGGATTAACAATTAAAGTATTCATGAATGTGCTTCTTTTATACTGTTAAAGCCTTATATATCAAACACCCTGATCAGAAGCATTGATTCTGCAGCTTTTCTTATCTTTATTCCCATTGATAATTAGATGGATTTGTTCAATTTTAGATCAATAAAGGTACTTATAAATCAATTTGAACCCATTATCTTTGACTTTCTAAGAAATTAGGAACATCTTTTTAGAATCTTCTCATCAGTTAAACCAATTAATGACCAGTTACTGATAACGAATATCATCTTAGCTTTGCGTCTGACTTCATTACTTCCTCATTATATCTTAAGACACCATCTTGTTTGAGTCAAAGGGCTCTGCAAAGTCTACTTGTGATTTTAATTCATCCAGATCAGAATGTCATCCCCTCTCTGCCAGATTTAGGAGGCATGGGTGGTGGTGGGGGGCGGGGGATGAGTGTTGGTGGGGTTTAAAGGGGGTGCTGCCGCTGCTGCAAAGCCAAGCAGACGGGTGTCACGTTTGCTCGCCTTGTGCCTCCACACAGAGCCGCAGATTCTTGAAGAGAGTCGCAGGCCACGCTGGATGTAATATGTGTCCTTGCATGTCTGTCGACTCGTGTGTTTATGAGCGTGTCGTGGTGGTGTGTACATGAATGTGGAGCTGTGGGTGTTTACAGGAGAGAAGTTTTAATGGTGCAGAACGTTTCTTTCCCTTCAGGCTGAGGGGGAACATGAGCAGTAGAGAGGACACATTTCTGGTTTTGACTGGTCGTACCACTAACGCTCCTCTGCCACCTGTACTTTTATTTCCCTTTTATATAACATCACCCTCTGGCTTTTCTCACTGAGGTAGAGAAATGTAACACTCCACATCTTATAATTAAATATTCGGTGCCAAAACACTTAAAGGTGTCCAGCTGAGCTCACTGCAGGAGCTGAATACTGTTGAGGTTTTCCTGCTCACTGTAAATGTTTCCTGCAAATGAAATGACGTTAGAGAGTGAGGCTTGGATTTCATTACTACACACTTATTGTTTTAAGTGCTAGAAATGTTAAAGAAGCCACTGTATGTGGGGATTTGTTTTTCACTCTTTCATTTTTGGAAAAATGAAATCAAGCTGTATTTTTAAAATTACGTTTTTGCTTTAAGTAAGCAAGATTCTGTTGTCAGCTAATTTTAATGTTGAAGAAACTGCATTTCTGTTCACTGCTTGGGCAAAGCAATTTATTTTAAAAGGTGTATTTTATACAAAGAGGGAACTGGGAGTGCTGTTGGCAGACTACACTCTAGTCTAGTGGTTCTCAACTGGTGGTTTGGAACCCAAAAGTGATTGTGGAGCTGTTTCTAAAGGGTTGCAAATTGTGCTAAAAAAGGTCTATGATGCATGGGCACATTAAGTGGACATATATCTTGGCACTTCCTTTTGTTCCATGATGATGGATAATTTTTGCTTGTTTTCTTCAGTTTTCAGCCTCTAGATCTCATTTTCTTGAGCTGCTTTTTTCATTATAACAAGCTAATTTCCCCTGAGATTCATGAAACAATACCAAAAATTGCACATTATCACAGAGGAATTGAGTTAAAATGAATGCATCCATGTCCTCTTGGGGCCAATAATGTGCTTTAACAAGTTTATTTACTTTATTCCATCTAAGGTCCAAACTGCAGCATTTTTATTAAATACACTTGACTGGTTGAAGATCTCAGGGAAATTTTGGACATGATTTCTTATTAAGGAGGTTGAGGTCGGTCATGAGAATAGAGCACTTGAGAACCACTACACTGGAGTTTTTAACCCCAATTTTAGGCCAGATTACCTGATATGAAGCTCAGCTAACCAGTCAGTTGTCCAAATATTCCTCAAGTGTTTATTTAAGATTGTTTTACAGCAGTGGTTCCCAACCTAAAGGGGGCACCAAAGATTTCTGGGGGAGTACAGGACCCTGTCTGCTCTAATGTTGTCAAAATTAAATGTACATATATTAAGATGAAAAAATTAAGTGGATCCATTCTTTTGGGACAAAAGTAGATATTTGGGGGGTTGGGGGGGTAGTTTAAATATATAATATAATTTAAAAAGTTGCAAATTTACAGGACAAAAACCCTCAGTATATATGAGTTTAAAAAGTTGTACATTTTGACATTAGAAACTCAAAAATCGAAGTTTTTTTAAATCATAAATTTACAACATTTGAAAGTCAAAATTTGACAAGAAACCAAACTGAACACAGTGGTCAGATTTTCAAGTTTCCACCTTTTTAATCCCTGAAGAGAGAGACAGGAAATATCACCTCCATTTTCTAACATTTATGACTCGTCTTTGAGAATGTTGTTTTATTTTTTTTGACATTTTTGTCAGCATTTTTAAACATCTGTCAGTCTAGAAACCTCACAAGCAGATTGAAATGCTTTATTATTATTTCCTCTATTATAGTGGGAACAATGAGTTTGCATTTATACGACTGATGTAGGGTTGCACTGTGGAAAGGAATAACTGCCAATCATCCTCCACCTTCAGTCTTGCCTTGTTTTTGCTTCTTTTTTTTTTTTTTCATTGATCAATGCAGTAAACCCATGCTTCCTTGGTGTTTAACAGTGCTAAATGTTTCACTTGCCTTTTTTTCTGTCATCACAGTCCCTTTCGTGACATCTGAGTTTGCACAGCCTTATGCTGTCATTAGCCAGCACCTTTTTGCCTAAATTTAAAGCGGATGTGGTCATACTTCCTTTTTTCTACTCCTTGTTTTCTGGTTACTAAAAAAACGATGTAGTTTGACCCACACGCTGCAGACGTTTGCTGTCTCTGCAGCTGTCACAGGCAATGGACCTTAAATTTGGCATCAGATTTGTCTACCTCTTGTGGTACTTAATGGGTCTATTTTCCCTACTACTAGAGCAGTTGGCAAAATGTTGGAAAGGGTTAACTTTCCATGGATTTAAGAGGAAAAAATAGAAATACATCTAAGGGATAGTGGGAATATGTTGACTGTTATGTGAATGTCTATGTGTCAGAGGTGAAAATCGACGAATACCCTCACCTCAGGTGTTTTTTGTTTGTTTTGTCTCTTTTGAGGTAAAAAATCAAAGTCCCTCACTGTTATGTGACCGCTCTACTACCTATCTTTGAACAACATTTAGCCCTTGATAGTGACACTTCTCGGTAAAGAGCCTTCTTCACAGTAAAAGAAAGAATAATAATCCTGCCTGGAGCCACATGAGTATGTTTTTAGTGTCAGAGCTTCGACTCGTCCCACTGTTTAAAAACACTCGCCTCGCAGCGTGAAGTCCATCCACCACCGAGACCCTCGAGCAAAGTTTCTCAGACACCGCTGAGAAGATCCTCACTGTAAACGCGAGCCCTCAAACGGCGCATTCATCCACGTGATAGGAGCTCGACAACACAACTTCCTGTGATGCTTTTGACGTCGTCAGGTTGTGTAACATCGGATTGTATAACGTTATTTTGGATTAAAGTTGCAGGAGTCCCAATTTTTGTGTTGAATGTGTCACACGGGGCCGGAAATTATTCATGTGTGCAGATACAACACTTTTAGAACCACAAAAATGCTTATGTAAAGTATTTCGGGCTGTTAGTGGGGTTTCTAGACAGAAGTTTCAGAAGGAGGAGATGAGCTAGCTGAAATAGTTTATGCCAGATTGTGTGTAATCCTTTAAATCTCTGGTATTTATGCCAAATCAGGCATGCTGTCTTTGCATTTCTTTGCTTTTGGATTTGTTTTCATCTATTTTTGTGCCTATTTTTACATGAAAGTGCAAATTATAAGTATTGAATTTGGCGAGCAACTATTGGTTTTTAGTAATTTTCACTTGGAAAGACTTGTGTGTTGATTGAATAATTCAGTTTTTCTATAAAAAGTTAAAGGAGCTGGGAGACATAAAAAATTTTTATCTGCTGCCTTGATTTGGGATATTTTGAGTAAATACAGTTCAGTATTGAATCAGAGTATTCCTAGCAGTGGGCCCATTTGTCAGTTGGTTTTTGATCACTTAAACGCCTCATATTCGTTGTTAAATCTCAGAGCAGATACCTCCTTCTGTTATTTTTACCTCTGTTAAAAATGTGTCCACCCCTCCCAGCATGGAATGTGTCAGAGCGCTGAAAGTTGATACCCCGTCCATCAGCAGAACGAGACCTGTCTGCGGTGTCACTGAACTGGCTGAGATGCTACCTACCCACCACTCGGCCTCCTTACATCCCCGTCTCCCTCCTCTGGCTCCTCTATGGCCCATATGGCGGAGGAGGCTGGTTATGTAAGGCGTTGCGTGCATGGCAGAGACCGAATCACTTACGCACCGATGAGCTGCGGCCCCGGAGCTGTGTGATGCCATGAGAGCTGAGTTTTGGGGCGTTGGTGTTCTTTGTTTTTGTCTGTGTTTGGGCAAAGATGCAAGGGGATTATCGCTCGCTTACAGACGAGATGACAGTTGTGTTTTATTGCCACCTTGGTGCAGCAGTTCTGCCTTGTAAAATGGGGGAATAATTGGATGCTGCAGGTGCAAATTTGATTGTATAACTGTCATTTTTGTTCCTTCCTCATAAATTCCTTTCCTTCTTCCTCATTTTTCCCTTTTGATTTCTAAATTCAGCTCATGAAACACTTCCTCTGCATAAGTGAAGTGTCTCTTTGAGCGTGTGCAGTGCGGTTGATCTTGCTGTCGGCCTTGGTACTCCGTGTAAATGCCAGTTCAAAGCCCTCAAAACCGGATTCTGCCAGTTTGCAAACAGCCCCACATACACATACCGGCTGATGCACACAAACACGACCAGCACGGGCACACGCAAGCTCATTTCTCCCAACTGCTCCAGGACAAGTGATGCAGAAGGAGGCAGAGCTTCTCCCAAACCAAATAAAAAACAGACATGGAAACAAATAGAGGCCAGTAATTCACTGCTGACATGATCTAATAAACTTTTAGGGATGTTTTGATTTCAAATGAGCTGAAATCTCTCCCTCGGCTGCAGATTTGGATCCGTCTCAGGACCACACACTGCAGGCCGAGTGTCTGAATGGCTTCCTGAACCGGGCCCAGCTCTGCCTTCAGTCAAGCTGCACAATAAAGTGAGGCGGAAAACGTTACTTACACTCAGCTGGGTGCTTTTGTGAGACAGGGAATGTGCATGAAAGGAGGCTTGTGTTTGAAGGAGGGTGTTTACAGCAAGAAGGCATTAAGTGCTATTGATTTTACACTTTTACTGAGCCTCTCTGAGATATCGCCTCCTCTGCTTGGAGCTACATGTCACTGTTGTTACTGTCTTACATGCTTTAACCATGCATATTTGTTTCTGAGTCTTTTTTCAAATAATTGATAGGAACCAAAACCTTAAAAAATAGTTCTATTTCATTAGACAGGTGCATTGTAAAAGAATAAATCCATCAAGAATTGTGTGCATACTTACGCACAATACTTAAATTGCACTAAAACAATAGCAATGTTTTTGTCAACTTTAAACAGCCTGCAGGACTTAACCTGTTGTTTTTGATCATGGAAAACAAAAAAACTTCTCATATTGAGTGCTCATAATCTCTATTGTTTGTGGTAACATCATCATTGATTGGACTCAAGTGTAGCTCAGTTTGCAAAGCAGGCATCCATATACAGAGGCTAATGTCATCAATGCACTGGTTGCAGGTTTGAATCCCAATCCTGGTGTTCTTTGTTGCATGTTTTTCTCCATTCAGTTGCACCATATTTCCTCTCTTTAGCTGTCGTATTAAATGAAAGCAAAAAAACAACAACAAATCTTTAAAGAATAAAATTGTTGTTCACATTAATTGCAATGTAATAAAGGGCATTATTATTTTTAAAAGGCATGCTTTATTGTCTCTCTCAGCACACTGTAGTTTAGCCACTGCAGCATCTTCCTGCGGCCACAGTGATGTGAAATAAGTCTGCCAATTCTCCTGAATGTGTCATTTCACATAAAAGATCTCACTGGACAAACAAAAAGTCATTTGCAGCTTGTGAACTCGAATATTTATTTATTTATTTTTTTACTGTTTCCTTATTTCCATTTCAATCCATAACAAGTTCTTTTTACAGTAGTTAATGTCATAACTTATGATTTACCTAAATCTCTCATTTCGCTCCTCTGATAAAAGCAGGTCTTTATCCAAGCAGGAGGTCAGTTGCTCTTAATACCCAGAGAAGTGACTTTTTCTATGGAATACATTTTTAGTTTCCCCCATCACAAGGGATAAAAAGGACCTCATAAGTTAATCAGCCTTGTTTTTGAACTGGAATTAACTAAAACTAAAGTTCAAAAGAAATTATCTAAAATTTCAGTGAAAATTCTTGAACATATGTGTAAAGCATCCCATAAAAAGTACCCTAGAATTTCTTCAGAAAGTCCCCAGAAACTCAGTGAAACTTTATCATCAAGCCTTAACATTCCCATAAAAAATGTCCATGTAAATTCCTCAAAGTTTTCAAAGTCGACAAATTCCAAAGCAAATCTCCACTAAAATGTCAATGTGATTTCCCAGATATTTAGATAATACATTACCAAAAATCCATGATGATAGAAAGAACCACACATCCAAACAAATTCTCTAAAATCAAATTCCCCAAAAATGCAAATAACTTCCCCAAATTTCCACTGAAAAGTCCAGAAATTTCCCCAAACAACTTCACCGAAGTCCAATGAAAATGTAAACAAAAAAAAATCAAAGCACATTTCCCCAACACTACTAATGAAACTCTCCAGAATATAAAAAACCCCTGCATTCCCTAAATTCTCAAGTTAATAGTCGGAAATTCCCAAACAAATTTCCTGAAATATCCAAACAGCAAATTCTCCCAACATTTAAAGCAAATTACTTCAACTTTGATGGACATTTCAGACAACTAACTCAGAAATTCTAAGAGCAGAAATGATGACTATTATTACTGTTATAGGGACGCCAAAATGTAACGTCCTCTTATGAACATGCAGGTTCTGAGGAGGTTAAGACAGAAAAATCTGAGATGAAACAAAAACAGGTTTAATGAAATAATTTCCAAATCAACTGAGATATGAAAATATCTTTGCAAATGTGTACATTAGTGCAAGTCAACAAAGGCTAAGCATGCATTTAAGCCATTTTATTAGAGTTACAGGGCAGTTGATGGAGTAAGGAGCTGGGAAGCGAGTGTAGGGGGACACTGTGGAAAAGGAGCCACAGATTGAATATGAGCACAGGTTGCCCGCTTGGTTCACTGACTCTGTACATGGGACGTGACCCCATTTTGGAGTTTTGCAAACACCACAAAGTTGAACATGAATCATGCCATATGCAAGCAATGCAAAAGCAAGATAAACTACAGCAGAAAAACAGCAAGTCAGCATCCTTGTATCAAGTTTCTATCAGCTGCAACTTTCCCTTTTCTTCTGACCAGGCTTAGAAGGTGCTTTTCTATAGAAGACTTGCAGCCATGCAGTTTATTTAAAAAGGCTTCAAGCACCTGCTTAGCTCAGCTCAGTTTCATCCCTGATTCTTGGGCTCATTACAAAAACTTTTCTGCCTAAGCAAATACAAGTGGAGTTATAGTCAAGAGAAACTATAATATTATAGTTCTATCCAAAAAACAAAGCAAGAGACAACAGATGGGACTTATTTAAGTCTAAAGAGTAAGGAACATTGTGTTTGCTCTTGATAATAGCTCTGGGATTATTTATAGAATATTCTTATTTACTTTATTTCTGTGTTTTTAAGTTCTATTTTCCTTTAGTTTGAGCTGTTGTTGTATCCCTCCATAAAAAGCAGCTGTTGTAGTGAGTTCTGTGTCAGAAATAGTTGAATGTGCATCATGCCATGGCCTCTGATTCATTTTAGATGGTTTCATGGGACTGTGGGAAAAACCCAACCCTTGTATCAAAGTGTATAATTTTTGTATCGTGACAACCCTCCCCGTAAGCCTCCTCTTTATTTGCCCCAGTTTTTTAATCCTGCCTCTAAAGATTGAAAAATACTGCCTGAAGAAGTCCAAACACTTGGACTAGGATGCATTTCTCATCCTGAACGCACCAGAAGATGGGTACTCCGTTTCTTAAATATAGTTACTTCCTTGTTTTGCAGAGAAACTTTATATTTTTAACTACGTGGGCAATGCAAGCACCATCTGTTCTCTGCTTTTTATTCCTCCACAAACGCTGCTTATGTAAGCAACAGGGTGTGGCGAAGATGTGCGAAACATCCTTTGTTTTTCTACCTAGATTTGGTTCAAGAAGGTGGATTTCTGGAAGGCTCAGGAAGGAGTTAAAGAGCTCCACCTGTTAATTGTTTTATATAAAGTTTGGCATGTGAAGCCTATAAAGTCTAATAGCTTTCTGGAGCTTAGAGAAGAGTTTCAGCCAATGAGGAGGGTTTTAATCAGTTAAAATAACTTAAACCTCCTTTACCACACAACAATATAGCTTTAGCATAGTGGTGAGGTAATATATGGGTCACTGCTGTTCACATGCAACGCACAGAGGCTTAGGACAGCCGTGGATACATAATGAATGAAAGCATCTCATCCCTGATGTCACTGTGTGAAAACTGCTCCCTATTGGCCAAGCCGAGCCTGCTGCGCCATCAGTGATTGGCTCAAAGTGGAGCGGTCGGTCTCCACGTCAATGAGCGAGTTTCTAGCCCTTTTGTTCCAAGTGGGCATGCGCACTTTGACCCCAAGCTTCAAAGTACACAATGTACAGATATGAAGTACACAAAGAGATCTATGTAGGACAAACTGTTCAGGAGTCGTTATTGGCACTAATCAATAACCGTTTACTTCATCGTGATTGGACAAAGTGACATTTTTAGAGACTTTTTGTTAGTTTTGAGTCATTTCGGTGCTCAGGGAAGGTTTCTGGGATTAGTGACATGTACATTAAAGGACATAAAAGGAGACATGACCTTGGCCTAATGAGGTTAATAAAATCTCTGCATGCGTCAAATTGAAACCCAACAAAAAAAAACTCGCTCAAACCGCCCTTTGCCCGCCATTTTGTGTACCCCATAAGTGCGCCACATCTTCTACAAAGCCTCCTTCTTCCTTTTGTTGGTAAAAACCTCAAACCTGAGCAGCTAGGATTCAGTTTTGATGCAGTTTTTGCCGTTTTCTGGTTGTAGCATCTATCTTAACGTCTTGTTTTGGTCTTCTTTGTTCAGTCTGTGATGTTGACTGGGTGTTAGCATGGCGGTACACGTGAGCCGTGCTTCACTGGAGAGCCATGCTGGGAGCATGTGCATCCGCTGATGAGGGGCGACAGGACGGATGAAGGCATGCATGGTTCAATGTCCGCATTTCGATGACTTATAAAGGAGTTTTGTGTTTATGTTCTGCGATTTTTACTCTAACAAGGACCAGGGAGGTTTTAAAGACTCCTGTGTCCACCGCCATCACATCTAGGACGAGGAGCAGGAAGGGAGTGGCTTAGAGAGTGCTAACGAGGGTGTGTGGTCGAAAGTAGCTCATCCTATTGGACAGATCACCCTAATCTCTGCTGACAGTTTATATAACAACAGAATGGGGAGGTGACATGACTCCTTATGTGGTGACATCACAGCCCACCCTCCTGTCCTGTCTCCCCCTTCGCCGTGCACCCAATCGCATGAGAAGCCTATATGTGATTCCGGCTTAGAAAGGGGGACAATCAGAAGGACTTAACACACTAACGCGCCCCCGTTCTGCTCCCGTCCCCGTCCTACACGGCTCCGTCCTGGTCTCTTTTGTTGGTCGGGCTCCCCTGATGCATCGCTCTCACCTCTGAGGGGAGCAGGGGGTCAGGACCAAGAGGGCGCGGGTCAGGACGGAGAAGTAGGAGTAGCGTCAGGGGTTTGTTTTAGGGGGGGCTTTAATTGGAGCTGGGTGTGGGGGTCTAGGAGACTTTCCTTTTTTTATACCGGAGTTTGTTTTAGAGCATCAATGAGAGAGAAAGGGCTGGCCGGGTCAGGAGGAGCGCAGGGCAGGGACGCCATGGCGGTAAAGCTGCTCTTCTGGGAGCTGGAGAAACATCTGAAGAGGTAACGATGGCTGTAGTTTTGTCGTGTTGTTGGGGGGTTGCGGTGGCGAAGCCTGGCAACGGTCAAATCTGCCAAAGAAGCCGCTTTGGAGGGTTGCACATGGGTGAACGTCAACTGGGGGTGTCTGTCAATATATCTGTGTGATTGTTGTTGTTGTGCATTGAAGTGGTTGTTTAATGAGTGTTCAAAAATGGCAGGAAACTTTGTAAACATCAAAAAAAAAAGTCTACCTATATCACCTGAGCATGTTCAAACTCCCGCTCTGCTGCCCTGCAGGGTTATAAATGTGTTTGAGAACACAATGTTCTGACTTCTGCACACGCATGTTTGATTACATCTGCCTGTATGTGAGAGTAAAAGTGTCTTCAGCTCATGTTCATTCACTGAAACGTGGTCATGGTTACATCCAAGCCCAAACTAGTTTCTATTTATTTATTCCCCCCTCTAGAAAGCCTCAAAGTCCAATCCCCCAATAGATCCACATGTGCTTCTCTTAGCTCCAGTCTCCCAAGCCCAATAAAACATGACATCTGCTGCAACAAGTCTAAAAACTGTACAAACTGTCGCACCAAGCTCCCAGTCCTAGTGTCACCCTTTAAGCACATAAGGTTCCTGCAGCTGTGCATACATGTGCCTCTGTAAAACCACCCAGTCCCAACATTGTTCCCTCTATTGTACGGCCATAACTGTCAAACACAAAGCAGAAGGTCTCATCTCTGAAGTCTTTAGAGCCCTCTTCCTGATCATGCCACCACTCTGTGAATGTTCCAGCCAGAGACAGATTTAACACAATAAGGTGCTTAAAGCCGCCCAGGTGTCTATAAGAAGCTCCTGACGTGCTTTCAAAGACTAAACGTGTCCGGAGAAGTCAATGAAAAGTGTGAATGAGCAGCAGCTAGTTTAGTTTCACTTTTATTTCTCATGTATATCCTATCTTGACTGTTTTTGTGTTTTCATGGCGATAACTTCAATCCACACCTACACAGCATCAAAACACATCACTACACCTTAATTGATTCAGTGAATAATTGATCTAACGAGCTGAGCAATTAACACCCTATTGATAGATCTAGAAAAATGGATCATCATTCATTATGTAACATGAGTGTCCTTGACAAGGTCGAAGGTGCCTCAATACTTTGGATTGTCTTTTTTTTTTGTCCCATCATTTCTACAGGCTTTACTACCCTTTCTTTGCCCTACAACACACCCAAATCTCAAATGTTTATTTCATCATCAACCTGTTTTAGAAGCCTTAATCAACACATTTTTGCTTCAGATGTTATTCCTGATTTATTTATTATAACACATTATTTCATCTCTGCTTGATACATTTACACTTACTAGTCAATATTTCAATCAATTTTGAGCCTCCTAGTGCTTCAAGGATTTGTCAATTCTTAATAACCTGACTGGCAGAAAATCCGTCAGGTATTGATTACCAATAAATAATTTCAGCAATGAAAAAAGGCTCCAGTTCCACAAGGATTCTGAGCATTTTTGAGAGTCTAAAACATACATTTTTGTTAGATTTTTCTTTTTTTTTAGATATCGTCTCATCCTTACCGAAATGTTTTCCTACACAACTATTGTTATCCTCTATTTTGCCATCGCCATAAAATAAAAATAAACAGCTGCTTGAGGTTAATTATCCCACATTTTTAAGATCATGTTCTTGAAAAGGAAATTGCAGCATCTGAATACATTATTTTGCTCTTTTGTTTGAGTAATTTGTTGACAGCGTCTAAAGCGGGCATCCTGAAGTTTCATTTAACTCACTAGGAATCATCATGGACATTCCCTAAGTTTAAAGGAAGCGATTATATAATACATACATGCATGACAAGTGAAATAAATCAAGTGGCAAACAAGCAGCTGCATCATTCATTGTTTAACTGTTAGAAGTAGTAACATAATATACAAAGATGCCTCTTTTTTCTGTCTGACAGCCCCAAAAGCCCAACAATACACCGTCATTACAAAGCAGCACATCTTCACATTTGGCAGCTTGCTTCATCAACCTCCAACTCCCAATTAACCATGAAAATTGCGGCCCTTTTAATTTCCTCTTTATTGAATTATTGCCTTTGCTCAGGAATCTCACATCCATAAAAATGCTGCCAAACTTGACACCAGTCCCAAACATTTAGTGATAGCAGCAGAATCAGAGGGGTGGTCCTGTTCTGACTGTACAGAACAAAGTGTTCCTCTCACTCGCTCTCAAACTGATCAGAGGCGGACAAAGGAGCTCGCCTCGCTCTGTTTTCTACCATCTGACCCTTTTCTTTTGCTCGCTCCGCTCTTCTTCCACCGTCACTGTAAATAATTATTTACTCTCAAAGGTGACAGCTGGCCAGTGCTGGGGTCAGCTTTTACAGCGGGGTCACTTAGTGGGCAATTGATTATGTTTACTCAAATTACATGGAGCCTTGTTTAGTGTTTGTGACCCCTGGGTGTGTTGGCTTTCGCCGATAGGGGGAGACATAGCAGCATGTAAGTGCTTAAAAGTTTTCCCATCACCTGGAATCATTGTTTGAGCACGAAAAGTGGCACTTTTTATCCAAATAAAAGTCCAAATAAAGTGAAAGAATTATAAATGGTGATGTTAAATGTTTGTTTTTGAAGTTTTAAGGCGATAAAAGCCCGCTTTTGTGTGTTTTTTTCGGCGGGATGTGGGCTTTTATAGAGGACGGTGCAGCAGGTACAGAGATGTAGTATGAATTATTACAGCTAGGAAGCTCTCGTCCAATCAGGAACGTCTCCGCGTCACTAGCTCGCATGCATTATGCTAATAAGCTCCCCTCTCCGCCAATCGCATCGCAGCTGGCACTGCTCCCTGCATGAATTATCCAGAGCAGAAGCCGCGGTCTGCGGAGCTGCAGCCCGCCTGCTTCAGTCTTTTGTGTGCTCTGTCCCGGCTGCGAGCTCCGCGGGCTCCCGGAGAGCAGACCCCAGCGTCCTGCCGCACAATAATGCGCCATTTTTTCTACTTTTCTACCGCTGGATTTCCAGTTTACACAGTCGAACGGGGGGTTTTAATGGACGGGGTAGCATGAATTCCCAGTGTTATACAGTGGCGATGGATCTTGGCGTATGTCAGCTGAGGAATTTCTCGATATCGTTTCTGTCCTCTGTGCTCGGGAAGGAGAGTGCATCAGTCCGGCTTGACAATAGGTAATATCCGACTGAAGATGTATGGGGTTTATGTGTAAAATGCAGCTGTTTAGACAGGAGGAGACGAGCTTGAAATGTTGCCCCATTGATTCTCCGCCATCAAAGTCAAAGCTTAAATCGCGACCTCCATTTGCTTTGTTGCAGACTCTCATTATGTTGTCCTATTTCTCCACCTATATCTCACTTTAATGCGGTTTAATACCCAACAAAAACCATCAGATACACCTGCTGTAATTGGCTCATGTTGCATCTAATTATCTATAAATGTCAACCTATAATAATTGATTTTTCTTTCTGTTTTTCAGCTCTTCTGGTGCAAGTGTGGTGGCCATTGATAACAAGATTGAGCAAGCAATGGTAAGCTTCTTTTAAAATCATCCTTTATGCCTGCAGAGTGTTTGTAAATAGGCCGTCTCATACTCTACATGTACTGTATGTGCTGCCTCCAGTGTTATGTAACCAAAGCATCAACTCCCACTGCAGCATCATTTGCTTTTATTTTGAAAGGGTTTTCATGATATTTGGAAGCCAGATATCAAAAGGGAGCAGAAGAGATGATATTAAGGGATGACTGAATGAATGAAAAGCATGATTTAGCTTTAAAGTTTTATTATAGAATGAGCCACACATGCACAGTTATGATGATATTTCCACATTTGCACCTGCTGGTGTTTGAATTAAAGCAACAGGAGTTCACAGAGATGTCACAATCCGGACAGATGACCTCCGGTTTGTTGCAACCTGATGTGGGCCAGGCTAAGGTTCACACGCTAGTCCCCTCTCTCTCCTTTCCTCATGCATATACATAGTCTCCCTCTCCCTCTCCCTCTCTCTCCTCCCTGTACCGTGTTGCTAGGCAAGCAGCAGCCTCCCCGTGGCTCGGTATAAATAACTCGCCCGGTGATTGGCTCCTCCCACTCCGGTGCAGGAACATTTTGTTCCCTTGCTGCAAACGGGGCAGGCAGGGAGGAGGAGGAGGGCGGGCCCACAGAGGAGGGGATGCTCAGATTATTAAACTGCAAATCCCACTTCAGGCGGCTGGCAGCATCACGAAGAAGCAGTCTCTCTCTGAGTGAGAAAACTCTTTTCTGAGGACTGTATGTTGTGTTTCCAGAGTGACAGCTGGCATGTGCTGGGAAGTGATTTATGATGCAGAATTAGCCCTGGCAGTCTGCTGTGTCACACGTTTTCCCCCCAACAGCACGTCTTTGAGCCGCTCACATGTCCCTGAGTCACTTTTTCCTGCACTTATTTAAAGAAGTCCCCCGTCTCCATTTATAATTTCACACTTAGAATAGATAAAAACAACATTCGAGCTACAGTACATCTCATGAAATAGAAAGAAGTCACCTGAAGATGGGTTGAATGGCTTGAATTAAAGAGAACTGGACATTTATGCTGTCTCTATCAATCAATCCTTTTTCTGCAAACTGCCCTCACATTGAAAACAAAATTGTTAGTTTAACCCAATTTACAGGTGTAAAACTTTAAAGGGGGCCAAATCCTGACCTTTATTATAGGGACTGTTATTTCAAAATATGACATTTATTATTTATTTTTTAGTGTCGGACACTGCACCGTTATAGTCTCATGAATACATTACAAAACATAAAATAAATCCCCAAAGATTTGTTCAAATTGACCTCAATCATAAAAAGAGAATAACAAAAGTAGTTCTTAACTTCCATTTGGCATGAATCAATTCAATGAAATATGCAGCTCTTGAATTCTTAAAAACAGTGTCTTTTTTACTTCAATATACCAAAGAGCAGAGTAAACAGAAAGTGAAAGTTAGTCCAACTTGACACCCTTAAAACTGCCTGGCTTGTTGAAGGAAAGCTCCCTAAACTCCACAATTTGTTTATGATTAAAAAAGGGAAGAAATTAATTCAAATCTTTATATTTGAGAGTCTAACGCCATCAGATAATTACATATTAAACCAACAAAACAAATACATAAACAACACCGGCAAGAAGGATTTAATATTTAACAAGAGCTGAAGGTATTTATCACAGATTTAATGTGGTAATTGTGATTCTACTAGTTGTGTTTTCTGTCAAAATGCACCAAAAAAGTCTGTTTTTACTAAACGTATAGATGTCTAACAGTAGTAGGAAAAAATCTAAGCAAAAGAATAACTGAGTTGAATGTAAAAGGGGCAAAAAAATTGCTGTTATTTTCTTATTGGATTGGTTGATTTAAATGACATTTACAGCACTAGTTGTTGGTTATGTCAAAAAGCAGAGAAAAAAGCCCAGAGGAAGAGGTGACGCCCTGAAATTGCTTGACTAGGGGTGCTGATGGCCTAGCAGTTAGGTCCCGCCCCATGTACGGAGGCTGTAGTCCTTCAAGCAGGTGGTCTGGGTTTAAGTTGACTCTTTACCTGCATGTCATTTTCCCTTCTATCTCTGATCCTGAACACACTCTGTGTCCACTTTACTATTATTTAAGACAAAAAGCCCAAAAATAGATTTTAAAATGCCCTAAGAGTGAAACATAGCAAGAGGGGGCGCTCTGAAATTGCTCGACTAGGGATGCTGATGGCAGACAGTCTGGATTCAAGTTGACTCATTTTAGGATGTCTTTCCCTTCGTCTCTCTCCCTGAATTTACTCTCGCCCCACTTTCTTATCATTTTAAGACTAAGAAGCCCAAAAGTAAATCTTAAAATTTGACTTCCAAACTCCTTCAACCCCCACAATTGGTTTTACAATGATGAAAATAAGAAAAAAAAGCCTTTAAAGTTCAAAATTAAGAGGCTGAAACCAGCAAATATTTGTTGAAGATGACAGATCATCAGATTAGTCACTGGAGTCTGGTTCATAGTCAGTGTTTCATAGTTCTCTCTCATGGATCAGCTGGGGGACCAGAAGGAGAAACATGATGATTCATAAATCTAACAGTCTTTCCATGCTCTCTCTCCGTCCACAGGACCTCGTGAAGAGCCACCTCATGTATGCTGTGCGCGAGGAGGTGGAGGTGCTCAAGGAGCAGATCAAAGAGCTCATCGAGCGCAACTCGCAGCTGGAGCAGGAGAACAACCTGCTCAAGACCCTGGCCAGCCCCGAGCAGATGGCTCAGTTCCAGGCGCAGGTCCAGACCAGCGGCTCCCCGACTGGCAACGCCCAGTCTCAGCTGCCGCCTCCAAGCGGGACCACACAGGCGCTCCCATCCTCACAGAGCTCCGGCACTGCGTAACAATATGGCTGCACAGAGGAGACCCTCCACCATGATGATACGGAGGATGGAAGGAGGAAAAAGAAGAGGAAGAGGAGGAAGGAGTCTTGCCATACTGTGAACTGACTCTTAACATCCAGACCGACTATGCCACCGTCTTCGAGAATCGCACACAACTCAACCGGACGACAAACTTTTCTTTTGTTGCACATTTTTATTTAACTGAAACACTTTGGAGTTGCACCGGAGTGCGTTTGTGTGTTCGCCGCTTTGTCTCCGACTTTTTTCTAACCTGCTTCAGACAATCGTCGTGCTGAAGAGACAAGGAGTTAAAAGCTGACGGGAACTGAAAATTGAGCCTTTCATGGCCTGCTGTTGCTCAAGTTGGAGCTAACGTCCAATCAAAGGTGTCGTCGGTGCTGTCCAATCCCTCGCAGTGTGACCTGTGGAAAGTGTGCCATCGTCTTGTTAATCCCACCTCAACCCAGCACTCTCCATCTCGCACTTTTCGACAATAACACGACAGAGGACGAACTTTACAGTTCTGTACACCCATCTGGAATGGGTGGCTTTTTTGTTTTGCGGGTCTCCAATCCTTAGAATATTCTGGGTTGAGGAAGATGAGGTGTTATAGAAAATTATGAGATATATATTCGCTTCTCCTCGTTGTTCACTTTAAGAACTCTTCTGGTTCACGTCCATTCGCCGTCCCCACCCTGACGCACTCTCCCCCCTTTTCTTCGATTAAACATTTATGCAGGGAATCTTTCTTTTTTATTTAGGGAGGGTTTGTTTTGTCTGTTTTTGCTCTTGATGATGTTATAATGTCCTAGTGATGTGTACAAATATTTGATGAAAGAGCGATTAAGTAGGACATGACTGTTTCTAGGTTTGTACAGATTTCCAATTAAACTCTGCCAAGTGCCTGGTTTCTAACCATAGATACATATATAAGACTTTTTTAGTTCTTTTATTCAATATGTGTGTATATATTTATATATAAATATATATATATCTATGGTTTTGCCAGGTTTTGAACTACCTGTGATGTCATAACTCAGGGTGGGAACAGAAGAGGATTATTGACCTCCCCCACTATGATGCTGTCTCCCCCTGTGGTGACACACGGCTTCGTACTGTACGTGAACTCTCCTCTGCCGTCACTCAACACGCTCGCTCAAATTACCTGGACTCTTTGACCATTTTTGGGATGTGTGTAGTTGTTTTTTTTAATGAATGGATTTTTTTTTTGTTTTTCTTTGTCTTTATTTTGTGTCTTTTTGTACAGCCAAGTGTTTTTTGGAGTTGCTCGTAGTGCAACTGGAGCGCTGAACACAAAAGCAAGACACTTGGCGGATAAAAATTTAAAAGGAAAAAGAAAGAAAAAGGAAAATGCCCAGCACAAGTATGTCAATGTTTTGTGCATGTTCCTAGCCCATCACTAATGTGACGTTACAATTGCACTAGACAGTTGCACCTCAAATAAAAAACGAAAAGAAAAAAATAAACATGGACTCTTCCGTTTTCTTTTCCTCTGGTGAATGTAGTTTTTATCAAGAAAAACAAGATAATATTTGCATTTTAGAAACAAAAACTGAAAAAATTAGCTAAAAAAATGACTTCCAAAACATGAACATAAGCAGAGCTTTGTTCAATCTCCTAGCACCATTTTCTCCCCTTTAATTAACCTTTAAATCCTCCCAGTTGTCCCCCAAATCCCCAGTCTGACTGCCAGTATAGCCGCAGCCTCTGTGCGCATGCGCTCAATCACACCTCCGTTTAAATATTGACGTATAGGTGAGCTCCTATTGGTTCAATACGTACGAGCCCCCCATAAAGCTCGTCATATATGATGAGTCCGCCCACACGCCCCCTCACGTGGACTCTCATGCTGGAAACGAAGGCACGCGGACGGGGGCGCGCATATTTATAGGGCGACGCCATGTGAGGGGGAGAATGGTGGCGGCTGATTAGCAGCGAAATATGAGCGTTTAGCGTCGACAATGTTTAAATTAGGGCGTGTGATGCGTCTGGTAATTACTGTAAGATGTTCTTAAGCTTTTAGGACACAAATAGAAACGTTGATTTAGCTCTGCTGTCATTTTTTCAAACTACAGACGACGGCTTTATGTGAGAGAAACGACATTTAAAAGATATGTAGGGAAAACGTAGGCTATATCCTTTTGTTAGAGGGAAACGAGGATTATTTGAGCTGCGTTATTATTTTACACATATGGTAATAACATTATAGCACACCTACATTTTAATCATGCTGGATGTGTGGTTTCACCTTCATGTATTGTTGGCATTTTTGTCAGGCATTACTACATTTAATCAATATAATCTCTGACTTTTATTTTGAAATTCTAAGGTAGATGCTTAATAAGCCTGCAGATTTTTTTTTTTGAAATATATCAAATGCCAGTTAAACTAAGAATATATGACTGTAAAGACAGATATTCAACTACCATGACAAAGTAAACAAAGGCTTGGGCTACAAGATTAAGCAATCATAAAATAGCATCACAATAAGTTTTGATCATTTAAAAACGTATGTTGGGGGTACTCTTGGTCCTAAAACAGAGTGAAACCACTTCAAAAAGCCGTAAAATATCATCTTATCGAGCAAATTATATGATGTAGATCCATATAGACGTATTGAAACAGTGAATCAGTGGATTACTTTGTCTTAAAATGGCATGAAATTACAAAAAATGTATGCTT
The DNA here is from genome assembly GCF_018320785.1 of Cheilinus undulatus. Taxonomy (NCBI): domain Eukaryota; kingdom Metazoa; phylum Chordata; class Actinopteri; order Labriformes; family Labridae; genus Cheilinus; species Cheilinus undulatus. Next base: position 12,489,253 of record NC_054888.1, on the reverse strand, counting down.
TGCAGCATAAGAATGATACTGCACCAAAAGTCAGCATATAAATGTAATGTTTTAAGCTACTTCTGACCTGGAGTCATGTTAAAATGCAGTGATTTTGAGCTGTGATGCTCTTCTAGTAGGCCACAGCTAAGTTTGTTGGCTGTTTAATATTTCACATATGAGTATGTCCTCTAGTTAAATGATGAGGGGCCTCCTAATGACTAAAACATTCAGTAATTAATCATCAAGTGTTCAGTGGATGTTCACTAAATCAACTTTAGGGCAATAAAATGCAATAAAAGCTTTCTTTAAGGCATAAAAACTAGCTTTAAAAGCCTTAAATAGGCTGCAGAGTAGAGAGTCTATTCAAATCTTAAATCAGTGAAATGTATGATGCTCTAAATATCTGTGAATGGACTTAAATGTAGCTAAATGTGCCTCTCCTTGTATTTTACTCCCTTCCTTGAATGAAAATCTGACCCAAGGAGGATAAAGAGATTATACTCCAGGACAAATCTAATTAGTCATGTTCTGTGATCTAATGTGCATTTATATAAAGAGCCTTTACCTGTCCTGATTCGACCCCGCCCACCCCGCTCTCCCTCCTCAGGTCAGTCTGATCCCCCGTCCTGACCTGGCTGCAGCAGGTCGGGGTCGGAGGATCAGACGCGGCTGCTGCATGTCCAGATGGCACTTTCGCAAATCCCATTTCATTGACAAAAGGTGTTTTCTTCACCGCTGCCGGTACAGGATGTTCTCTGAGGCCGAGGGATCACACGTGGATTAACCTTGGTTATTTGTGCCTCTGCTGGTCATGTTTGGAGGGACAAACATGGAGGACATTTATTGCATTAAGAGCTGCCTTTAAGTGTGTGGCTCTTAAATGTATCTGCATTCATTTATTACATAAAAACAGCAGATTTTTCATGCGTTACAGGTTCTTTCTTGCAGTTTTAGCCCACTCATTCTTCTAGGCCTGCTGGTTCCAGACACATAAAGACCATTCTGCCCCAAAATCGACCCCAAAAAAATCCTCTTTTTGCTGGACCTCCCTCTGCGCTTCTCCTTATTGCTGAGAAAGCAGGTGGCCTGCTGGTTAAACCCCAAGCGTCCAGACTGCCAGGGAGGCCCCCAACCGGGGGGATTAACACCATGTCCGGAGTCAGGGCATACGAGACACACTTCATGTTTGTACACATGGAAAGAAAAACCTGTCGGCAGCACTCTCATCGCTGCAAAATCGCTAATATTGCAGGAGGAAAGTAGATTTTGGAGCTGAGCTTAGCAGAGAATAGTCTTTGGCAGTTTTAAATCACCTCAGAATCCTTACACATGCCTAACATTGGCCTGGGTGTTTTATTTGTTGAGCTATATTATATATATAACATTCCCCCTATACTCTGACACTGCATATAAAGAGTTAATATATAGTGAGTCTTTAATATCTAAACTTTTTTTTTTTTACACAAAACTGATGACTGAGTAATACTGCACACATTTTAACTAATCAATGTAACAGTCTGCTACGTCTGGGTCATCCACACAAACCAGACCCCCAAAGGGAGTCTAGTGCTCTCAATCAACACGTCCAACAAAGGTCAGCTGCTGCCACAGACCTGAAACACCTAAATAAATTCTGACATTCTCAGAGATATAGCAGCTCTTCTATGCTGGAGATGGCTTAAAGCTACAGTATGAGTCATACATGTTTGTGCAGCAGCTGGGAGGAGAGGTGTGAACAAACAGCTGCATGTAAACAGAGCCACGCTGAACTTGCTGAACACAGGAGCTCTTTCACATGGACAGAGTCAAGCCTGATTTGTGCTTCAGAGCCACATCCCCTATATCAGCTCTTCAGTTGTGATAAAATGGTTGAACGGAGAAAAATGCACAAACTTAAGAATGAACTTGATTCAGAATGGCAGGTTGCATGGTGTCAATAAAGTTTTTAAATAGTGAATCATTTGGTTGAGGAAGTTTGCAAGCTATCCGTGTCATAGCTCATAAAGCTGCTGAATTTATCTGGAAATTTTCATGCTGACCTACACTGAAAATTTCCTAACTTGCATGCTCACATTTGTCCCTCACAGCAGGAAGTTTACCTGCAGTTTCTTGTCAGTTGATGAGGGGTGAAGGAGGGAAAATATGAGTTTTAGCAGGTAAATTTAAGGGAAAAGTCAGACTGAGAAACACTGCTGTTTAAGATCATATATCCAGTTTATCCGGGCAAATTAAGACCATGAGTTTTGTGTGAGTGTAGATAGGATTTTTGCTGAAAATTTCCAGTTACATTCAAACACTGGCCAATCCCAACTTAAAATGGGAGCTGCAGGAGAGGGCTGGCAGGAAAAGTCCTGGTAAAGTCAGGATGATAATTTGTCTGTTTGCAATCACACATGGAGCTCAACTTGACAAATTGGGGACATTTTCAGATGTTTTGGGCATGTGTGAAAACTCCAGTATAATTTTTGACACCCTTGAACCCATCATTTTCTCCATTTAAGCTTCGATAGTAAGCATTCTGTCAAAATCAGGTCTGCGCACAATTTTTTTAAAGCTCTTTTCATACGTGCAACCTGAAATTTTTTGGAAATTTTCATGGTGACCTACACTGAAAAATTTTTGACTCGCTTTGTTCACACTTGTCCCTCACAGCAGTTTTCCTCACAGAAGTTTTCCTAGTTTCCTATCAGTTGAAGGAGGGTGGGGGGAGGTTAAAATACGAGGTGGCTAGCAGGTAAATTTGACAGTAAATCTAGGGTGAAAATGTTCCTGTTTGGCTTCACACATGCAGCCCACATGAGAAATTTAAGACAATTTCCAGGGCTTTTGTGCAAGTGTGAATGGAGCTTTTAAGTGACTTTTGCTAAAGATAAATTTCCAGTTGCTAATCCTGACTTTAAATCTAGTTTTTACAAGACAGCTGGCGGGAAATGCAGCTAACAATTTGGGGAAATTTTCAGGCATTTTAAGCATGTGCAAAAACCCCAACATAAACTAAACAGAGGGGTGGAGGACAGGAGGCTAATTTCAGGGTGAGAAACTTCACTGTTTGCTTTCACACATGATGCTCATCCTGGTAAATTCAGGAAAATTTCAGGAGTTTTTTGCAAGTGTGAATGGGACTCAAGTGTGCTGTGGCAACACTTTAAAATACTTTTCTAAAACTTTAAAAGTTCAAAATTAGACTATTTAAGCAAGTGGTTTCAGGACTTGAGAGAGGTCAGGAAAAGTTATTGTAAAAATGAAAAGAAATCAGTGCCATCTTTGGTCTTTTCAGGAGTGCATGTGTGAAACAGCTCAAGAAAAGAACTAAAAGACAGAAAAACACAGTTTTGCTCACTTCTAAATGCACAAGAACTCATTGGAACCTCATTAAACTGTATTTGCAATCATAAACTTAGCATAAACCCTATTTATTTAAGTCTTTTTTTTCTCAGCATGCTTACTTTAAAGTAGTCTGAAGATGCACATGTTGTGAACAGTGCAGGAAATATATCTGGTGCATGCCAACCCTCCCTGCGTCTCTGTTTGTGTCTATAAAATGAATTATTTATCAATCTTAAGAGGCAATATTCCCATAAAGACAAGAGTACAATGCATTTGGCAAAGTTTACACGACTTTTTCTGCGTTTCTGTAAAAATGCTTCAAATTTTAAGACTCCACATCCACACAGTCGTGCCCTCAGGTTGTCCCTGTCCTCATTTGTCCACCGCCCAAAGTCACACATCTCAAAGGCACGTGCCCTCGCCTCAGGGCAGGAGACGTCTGATATTTCAAAACAAACAGCACAAGGAAGCACGCGCAGAGGGAGACACGTAGCAGGCGCCCTGTCGGGTAGAGAAGGGGATTATGGGGGATTACGTCCCCCTCTGTCATCTTCCACTTTTCCTCCCATCAGCACCTTCTCTCCCTCTGTTTGTGATGTCAAAACTTCACAGTAAAATCTGACTGCATCACTTAAATCACTTCCCTGCTTTCAGTAGGATATTTTTCTTTCAGACACAAAGCGTCTGCATGCTACATTGGTAATGACTTCTCTTCACTCAGATGTGTGTCTCAAATATTCCTGTACCTTGTTAGTCTGGTTTGACTGGTTTGTAAAAGTCTGAGTCATTATTATTCCAGCTATGCCAGCGTAAGGAGGCAGTTTCTGCTTAAAACTGTGTCATTCAAAAAAAAAAAATCTAATTGTTTTTTGGTGGAGTTGCAAAATAACACTTGCTCTAAATTAAACTTAACTTCTACTTAAGTGAACTTGATTTAATCCTTTGTTTTGGCTGGCTTTTGCTGAATTAGTCTGTCTCTGTGTTAATATATGAGTGTCCTTTAAATGCAGCCAGACACTCATTACACCATTGTTGAGCTCACACAGCAGGAGAGACAACAACAGGCCCAACAACGCCACGTCCGCATAAAGAGCTTTCATCTTAATCAGGTTGTTTATGGAACAGACTGTTCTACTTTATTAGCGGGATGCTTGAAGGACTTTTTATTTTGTAGGTCATAGAGTGAAGGGTAAATGTGTGTCACTTTGTCGTGAGAAAAAGACCAAGGCGGTATGTTGCACAACTCTTGAGAAAAAGACGAAATTGTCGCATTCTGCTGAGATGTCATAATAAAGAAACCACAGACGTTTAAACAGACAGGCAGGCCTCCAGACAAACATCAATGTCGCCGTTCAAAACACACAGTTTAAGTGAAGTCTGACCACGGCCCGTTTACATCACCTCTGTGAGTGTCTGACCTACATTGTGTGTCACCAAATATGAGACAAAACCAAACTCTTTGTCTCTCTTCAGTCTGAAGCAGTTTCACACACCCACTCCTAAAAAAGTCCTGAAATATTTATATGTAGACACATAAACATAAAGAGTGTCTTATTTAATGAATCTCAAAAGACGCTACGACCCAAGATGGTAGAAAAAGTGAAAATGAAAGCAGGAGATCAGGTAAGATGCACGGGGGTTGGGGCATTTACAGAGACTCATGAGCAAGGCTGCCCATATGGAGGATAAAGAAGAGAGCTTTCTGAGGCCCAGCCAAATTTTTTGATAACCAGATTTTTATATTTCACCTGTAAGTAGTCGCTTTAACATGTGAATGGTGAAAAGGGGATAAAAAGTTGCTGAAAAATGTGGTGAAAAGTTGTTAAAGAGTGATAGGAATGTGCTTAAAGTGGCAAAAATGTGTTGAGAAAGGCAAAAATGGGACAAAAGCTGCAAAAAAAAAAAAAAAGCTAAGAAAGGCAAAAAAGGGGGGAAATGGTGAAAAGCGGATAAAAAGTGGCATATATCGGCAGAAAAGTGTGGTGAAAAGTTGTTAAAGAGTGACAGAAATGTGCTAAAAGTGGCAAAAATGCATTGAGAAAGGCAAAAATGGACAAAAGCTGCAAAAAAATAGCTAAGAAAGGCATACAAGTGGGGAAATGGTGAAAAGCGGATAAAAAGTAGCATATATCGGCAGAAAAATGTGGTGAAAAGTTGTTAAAGAGTGACAGAAATGTGCTAAAAGTGGCAAAATGTGTTGAGAAAGGCAAAAATGGAATAAAAGTGGCTAAGAAAGGCAAAAATGGGGGGAAATGGTGAAAAGGTTGGTTTTATGAATTATGAATTTAAAGCCCAATTAAGACCAAAGATTCTGAACAGTGAGTCGTGACAGACTGTTCTGCAACATTCTCAAAGCCTACTGTTCACACTGCTGCAACTGGAAGACATGATGCATCATTCACATACTGAGGACCCTTACATCCATTTAATTTAAAGTTATTTATTTCTTAAAGGGATATTTTGTGATTTTTGAAGTTGGGTTGTATGAGGTACCTGGCTACAGTAGTGACATTAGGCTCCAGTTATTCCTGATGTCAAGTACCTCATATGATCCAACTTCAAAAATCACAAAATATCCCTTTAAGCTCTTGCTTGATAAATCTGTCTCAACATGACAGGCAGCACAGCAGACCTACTGTTTATTTTGTTGCATCTTATTCTTCATGATAATGCTGCATGAAGATGATGACTCCCTATCGTAGTCATCATCATGGCGTGTCAGCAAAATTTACAAAACTGAAGAGTTAGTGCTCAGATATGTTCTTCAGAGTTTTTTTCTGGGCAAGTCAGTGTACAAACACGTTTCAACACGCGGCGTTCCTTAGCGCCATGTCAAATTGCACTCATTGTGGTTTGTATGCTGCCATTCCCACAAATGAAAAAAACCTGAAGGACATATCTGAGCCTTGACTCTTCAGATTCCTAGGAATGTGTGCCTAGCTTTGTGGCAATGAAATTTTACTGCTAATGAAAGCACACAAATGCTTTGCTAGCTTTGTCTAAGATATTGGTGCAAAAGAAAGACAGGTGTAGCATGATCGCTAACAAATTTTTGTTTTGAACAAATATTTTTTGGCGAACTGTAATGATATTGTATTCAAATACATGTTCTTTAATATATTATGTAGCTTTAACATTCCCCACTCTTCTTGGAAGGCTTTGCGCAAGAGTGAGAGAAATGTGCTAAAAGTGGCAAAAATATGCTGAGAAAGACAAAAATGGAATAAAAGTGGCAAAAAATAGATTAAAAAAAGGCAAAAATGAGGGGGAAATGTAACTTTGCAAAGCAGATAGATACGCCTGTTTCCATGTTTCTCACTGGCAAATCTATCTTGCAAAGCTCTCATCTGAACCATTTGGCCCCGGCTAGAAAGTGACAGGACCAATCAGCTATGAGGGGCAGTACTTTCGGTCGCAGCGGAGTTGTGACTTAAGCAAGCAGCAACAAGAGGCTGTTGCAATTATGGCGGAAGAGATTAGCGTGGATGCCGCTAAAGCACCAGTTTTATCAGAACTTGACAACATTTCTTCATTAAAAGAAGAACAAAGATCAGCAGTGAGTTGTTTTCTTTTCAAAAAAGACAAAAGTCATGAACTGACATGTCTAACAGTCGCCATGGTTGCATTATTCCTTCCTTATACGTCAAGTGTTTTGTTGCCCTGATTGGCCTGTAAAGATGTGAAAGACAGAACGTTCATCCAGTAACACTCAAAGTTTTTTCAAATCCTCTGCCCTTTCCTAAACGCTTAGAATTGAAGGTTTTCCGGGTTAGTTTCCAGGGCATGTCAGTTTAGGGAAAATGGTAAAAAGCGGTTAAAAAGTGGCAAAAAATGTATTAAAAGTGGAAAAAATGGCAAAAAGGGATAGAAAAGTAATGAAAAGGGGTCTAAAAGTGGCGTAAGTGTGGCACACTTTTAGAGATATAGTTTTTGTGTTGGCTACATGTAGCATGGTTTGTTTCTAATATTCATATATAGCCAAACAACAACTTTCTTTCACTTTCACTATTTCCGCGCTGTCTTGATCACAGCAATGCTGGGCTAAGGACAAACTGAGTCTAACATTGCAGCTCACAGCTTGTGTAAAAACCTTAAACAGGCTGGCAGAGCCGCTGTGCAAAGTGAGCACACTCGCTGTATGTTGCTATTATTTCAGACGTCATATTTGGAGCAGAAAGAATACATTTTACCTGTTTACTGTGCTGCATGTTACAACAGCACCAGGGGTTGAGTTTGTTACTTTTAATGTCAGAACTAACATGAGGGATCTTTGACGTTTCATTGGAAAGTTAAGGGTGCACTTCGGTTAGCAGGACGTGGTGTCAGTTCCACACTGGTACCAGCCAGAGCCCTGCTACACATCTTGGCTCCCAATTATATCACCAGTGCAATATGTCAGCGCCTTTCCAGGGGTAATTGGCTTCACTTTGGCACAACTGAAGGAGACAGAGCAATGTTGTCTATACTGATAAACTATTAATGGCTCTTTCTTAACCATTTCCTATCAATACCTAATTTAACACTGAATCAACAGCTTTATAAGGACACTTTCATGTGACCTTGAACACCTAGCTTTAGCCTCATCTTTTAGCATTTTACAGCTGAAGGAAGCCATAAAATGTCATTTTTGTTAAACACTGAAGCAGAGATATAAAAAGTAAACTGAGGACAGATTTTTTAGCAACTCTTCTTGTTAAATTAACAGCTGAGCTCGACCTGATAAAATCTGCTCACTACAGCTAAATGTTTGATGCCCGGTTAGAAATGATAAGCAAGCTCAAAGTCATCCTAGTGTTTCAAAATTTCTTGGAATTTCAATCCTGCAATCAGAAATAATTATAAATGCCTATAGAGAACGGATAGGATTTAGCAAGGCGATAACTGCCTCTCACTGTGGCATCAATATTAATTGATTTCCATCCTTGTGAAGACCAAAATCAACTGTTTCATGGAGTAAAAGAGGAGACATCGTGTTCTCTGCCAAAGTGCTGATCTGGAACAATCAGAGAAGCTGTCACAATGCCAGCGTGAGCATTTAATACGTCCTTCCCTTCGCCTGAGTGCGGACAAATCCACTCAGCACTCGTACTTTCAGAGCGGAGGAAGGAGAAGTCTTGTCCTTGTGTGACAGTAATGTGACCCAAACTGCTGCAATCTCTAAAATAGCTTCTGCACTGGCTGTCAATTTCAGAATGACCTGATTGAGAAAGACAAGAGATCAAAATCTAGTCAGTTTTTTTATGCAGGTTTGTTTGAGCAGGTGTTTGCCAAATAGAAGAAAAAAAAGCCAAGCTGCAGCCTCCAAGGAGCACAAATCTGGTAAAAGCCGTTTAAACCTAACCCTGAATCAGCCCAGATGCTGGATGCTTTGAGCAAATAAGCAACTGAAGGTTTCATGTGGCTGACATCTGCATGCCTACCCTTCACAGAAAGTCACAAATCCGACTCTTTGTTTGCAGGGGCTTAACATGGGTGTGCCCAGATAATTTGACACAGCAGAGTTAAATAAACTCAGACTTTCCCTAAAGGCGTATTTACTCCAGATCTTCTTTACTCCAGTCTGGTGTCATTTGCATCTCTTCTGAGGCGAAGTTTCTCCTTCAGCTTTGATATAAGTGACATAGAAAACATTCCTTTAAATTCAGTGCTTCAAAAAGTCGACATTGTGCATCCTCCACGTCCTTGAAACCTCAGTCAGCCTACGTCTGGGACAAACTGTCCAACCACACGCAGTCTCCATTATAAACAGACACACATGCAGTCTGAGGTCAGCTTCTATCACTGCTGTGTTTCCTGTTTGCTTCCTATTTCTGACACAGGAAGAAAATCAGCAGACGGCTCTTTCTTCCTCAAGCGTGCTGTCCTTCAGTCGTCGCCTTTCTCTCTTTCCACCGTCTATGTCGAAAAGGACGTAAAGAAGACACGCAATTCCTTCCTTGTTTGTGCACAGACAGCTTTCTTATGCAATTACACCCTCTTTATCTTTACCCTAATTTTTGCCATCTTTATTAATTTGGATATGCTTACTAATAAATGTCTTATTTCGATATACATCTTTGCAAAAAGATGAATCGTGAAATTTCATCCGTGCTTGATATTCCACAGTCAACTGTAAGTGCTGTTACAAGAAAGTGGAAGCATTTAGGAACAACAGCCACGAAGCAAATCATCATATTCAATAACTATGAGTTTAAAGCCCAATTAAGACCAAAGACTGAACAAGGTGAGTTGCGACGGACTGTTCTGCAACGTTCTGAAAGCCTACTAGTTCACACTGCTGCAACTGGAAGACACGATGCATCATTCCCATCCTGAGGACCCTTACATCCACTTAATTTAAAGTTATTTATTTCTTAAAGGGATATTTCATGATTTTTTAAGTTGGGTTGTATGACATATTTAGCTATAATAGTGGCATTAGCTTCAGTGATTCCGGATCCTAAGTACCTCATATGACCCAAATTCAAAAATTCCGAAATATCCCTTTAAGTTCCTGCTTGATAAATCTGTCTCAACATGACAGGCCACACACCACATTGACTGTTTATTTTTCTTGCATCTGAATCATCATGCTAATGCTGCATGAAGGTGATGACTCCCTATCGTAGTTATCATCATGGCGTGTCAGCAAAATTTTACAAAAATGAAGTGTCAGCGCTCAGATATGTTCTTCAGAGGTTTATTCTGGGCAGGTCAGCATACAAACACGTTTTAACACGCAGCGTTCCTTAGCGCCATGTCAAATTGCACTCATTGTGGTTTATATGCTGCCATTCCCACGAATGAAAAAACCCTAAAGGACATATCTGAGCCTTGACTCTTCAGATTCCTAGGAATGTGTGCCTAGCTTTTTGGCAGTGAAATTTTACTGCTAATGAAAGCACACAAATGCTTTGCTAGCTTTGTCTAAGATATTGGTGCAAAAGAAAGACAGGTGTAGCATGATCGCTAACAAATTTTTGTTTTGAACAAATATTTCTTGGCGAACTGTAATGATATTGTATTCAAATACATGTTCTTTAATATGGAGTTGTTCCCCCTTTTAACAGCCTCCACTCTTCTTGGAAGGCTTTGCGCAAGATTTTGGAGCATTTCTGTGGGAATTTGTGCCCAATCATTCTGTAGAGTATTTATGATGTTGGCATTGGACTTGATGGAGTGAGGCTTGCATGCAGCTACTCAGCCATTGATACCCATTCCATGAAGCTCCTGCTGCGCAGATTTTGTGCTTTTATCAACGCCAGTGAAAGTTCAGAACTCTTAAGCACCATCTGCTTAAGCAGTCGTTGACCCAGCACTGATTATACGTGGTCTTCTGCTTTGTGGCTCGGTTGCTGTTGTTCCTAAATGCTTTCACCATCTAATAATATCAGGTATTTCAAGGTGGCATCCACCACAGCGTGCTTGAAGTCGCTGAGCTCTTTAGAGTGATCCACTTTGTATCACAGATGCTTGCAAATGAAGACTGCATTGCCAGATGCTTGATTTAGTACACCTGTGGCAACAAACAAGGGTGTATATCCCAGTTTAGCTTACTGGAGAATAATGCAAGAGCCTTCACTGTACCTGTTCCAGGACAAAGCAAACAGTAGAGCATGCTAATTCAATCTAAATGTGTAATATTTAAGGACTGTCAAAGGTGAGGGCTGAACAAGATTGTCCTATTTTGCATTCATGTCCATCCCCGGTTGAATATTTTGACCATATTTTGAGTTTCTTCAGGAATACTTGCACTAGTGCAGTCTTGTTAGCACAAATTGAAAGTGCATGGTTTGCAGATATACAGCTTATCTTGCAATTTGAGAGACAACAAAAAGTCACCTTTAACTCATCTGTTGCAGGTGCATTTAAAAAAAAAGGCCTTTTCAAGCAGCTCTATTGTGGTTGAAACTGTTTGCACATTTCATACCTTGCAAACCCTGGCAGCGGTCATAAATAGCCATCAATTTGTAAGACAGACACATTGATCACACCAAACATGAACTCTCGAGGCACTGACAAAAAAATCTCTGGAATTTCAGAGCAGCACCTCCTTCCATTCCCTCCATCTTAACTTCCTTCTTCCTCCTTCGAGTCCTTTGTTGCTCAAGAGCAGCAACTTTAATGTAGAAGCTATTTCAAGGCACACATGAAACAGTCTTGTGCACAGTGACTCCTACTTCACCAGGAAGATAGGACAACCTTCTCCTAAAAAATCTGATGTGCTCCTTTAAATTTCTCCCTCCTAAAAATGTGTCGGTCCCTGGCACGTTTTCAGACCTGCTCCAGGCAGAGCAGCGGCACGTGGAGCTCCATCAGCAGCAAGAAAATGCAGGCAGAAGCAAGGAAAGAGTGAGTGCATTAAACAGGAGGTCCTGTATAGGCAAGCATGCCCATGTGAAGATGTCATTAAAACCAATCAGGAATGCAGCATGGCGCAGGATGCTTGCATCAGGCGTTTGATGCCACTTTTACATGTTGGATTATCTTTATGCAGCTTGATTATGTGTGACATCAGTCATGTGAAGCTATTCACGTAATATCCAATCAAAAGATGTCAGTTGACACTTCTTTACTATCTTAATGATTTTGTGGCAAACGTCGCCACATTGAAGCCTTTTCCTGCAGCTTGTAACCACGACTGTATTGCAAGTTTACAACAAAACCCTCATGCTTTTAAATGCTTTGTTTAAAGCGTTTGTGAGTCAACCTCAGCTTAAATCTACAGCTATAAAAATAGACTTTAAACTTATGTTTATGCTGTCTGACAATCGCCAACAATGCAGACAGGATGGAGGAAAAATAAGCACATTTTGTTGTCGTATATTCTCCTTTTCTGGGTGTATTTTCCATATGACCCAAGACTTAAACATCCTCTATTTCATGTGACATATCAGCTCTATTTGAAGATGTTTCCAAAGCTTTAAAAAGGTGATTATCTACAAGAAAAGACAAAGAACAGACAAAGAATGACTTTTCTCCTCTTATATCCTAGTCACACCACACAGACTAAAACAAAGATCCGATAGATTCACATATGCTGACTTGATATTTAGGTCAGCACCACTCAGGGCAACGCAGCGTAGTGAATCCCCGCTCCATGCCTCCCCCTCCTCTCTTTTAGCTGAGGGGTTTTAGGCTTTGTGGAGTACAGGGTGTTCCAGCACAGTCTGTACATACAGTATACATCCTTCTCACACATACTGCCTCGCACACAAGCACACATATGTGCATGCAGCAGCCCAGCGTCCGCCCATAGAGACAGACATTTCCATTCTTTACATTGTTTTAGATATTTCTCAGTGTGGTCAGACAGTAGTACACTGTGTCCTCAAATGTTCTTCTTGAACAGAGCAGGTGCTGACTGAGCTGCATTTAGTATGAGCTTCAGCCACAGGACTCATTAAGCCTGGGATGTGGTATAAAGATACTATCACTGAGTGTATGTTTAGGAGTGAAATATACACAAATGACATCATGTTTGTCCCTAGTTTAAGGATGAAAATGCAGTTTTTTCCTCTTGTGTAACAGAACATCATGTTTTGTCCTCTGGACATGGCCTTTTTTCTTACTGGATTTCCCGTATAGATGTCGCCATATTTTCTTCTTTCTTCACAAAACAGCACAATTTTTTTTTTGTTACAAACTGACAGTTCTCATCCACATTCAAAACTACCATTGTGTTATAAAATGTGGGGAATATGAGGAGTCTGAATCTCTCATTTTTCTGTATTGAAACAGCAATACATATCTTATTTCAGAGGTGTGTAATTTCAAGACATATGACAAGAAATTACTAGGAAAAAGCTTAACTATTGTGTTCTGACCTAATGTAAATCAACATTTTTTTCCATGTTGTTATCCTTTAAGGAGAATTATATTTTTCCAAAGCATTGCTTTATCAGGACGTCACACGTCACATCCAAAGCAAAGTAAAAACTACAAGATAATCATGACAATTTTTGGCAGGATTTTTCCTTCAACTCAAGTCAGTGAAGGCCAGATTATCCAGCAGTTCTGAAGATCATCCTGACAGATTTTCCTGTGATTTGAGTGATTTCATCATCTCTGGCCCACCTGGAAGAAGACTGAACTTCTCCGGTTTGAGTTTGTTAATATTAAAAAGGGCTGAAAGATTTTTTTTTAAATATCTAATTGCAATCTAAATTGTTGTATCAAGGAAGTAGGATTCTTTGCTAACTATTCTAAAAAAAAAATCCTTAAATGTCTGCATTACACCTGTATTCAACTGGTATTTTAAAACACACTGTAGATAAGAGAAATATTGAAGTCGAGCAGGCACTTTGCAAATTCAAATTGGAACGGAAAGACAGCTATTTAGAAAACAAGCTGACAGAGGGAGGAAGCACAACAAACACCGCTATAGTAATGACAGCAAATAAGCATAAAATCAAATGGACATCAGAAATGGATTAACTTGTGGTAATGCTACGTTCCATTTATCTTGGAAGCGGGACGTCAGGGCTGGGATATACATCACACTTGAGCTGAATGCTATGAGTTCATAACTCAGGGGACTGAAGTTGCTCAGAGTTTTCAGAGTTGGTATTCCGAGTTTTTAATGATGCATCCAACTGGCAACTCAGAATTTCCAGGTTCCAAGGTTAAAGGTTTCAGGTCTACAGCTGCTGCCTATGTGGAGACAAGATTCCTTTCCACTGTCTTCATGTAATACAGCGATATGAAGCACACGGCTATTCTAAAACATTGTTACAGAGTCTACAGAGGACAGCAGGAATAAGGAAAAAGCAGGAGCAGGAGTAATGTAGCAACAAGGAACAATGGTGAGAAGTGCTGTGGACACAGGCCTTTAGTTTGGGATGCATAATACTATTTGTAAAGTGCTGAAAAAAAAAAGATTTATTTTAGGTTTGTTGTACGACAGGCCATTGTGTTATGAACCATCAGGTGCAATTTCAGTTATGAAAAACATCTCTAAGTTTAGAAAATTAAGCTTCAAAGCTTCAAAATCATGAAAAATGAGGCAGTAAACTCTGCTCTAGGATGGTGTGGACGTGTCAGTTGAATGAGATGAAGCCACGCCCACTCAGGAGAAATACGATGCAACTGTGGCTCTACGCCAGAACGGAGAGACGGAATTTGGAGATTAAATTTACTGTTTTCTGTTTCCCATCAAGACTGGTGATGAGAGGTGAATAATGTTTTAATGTCACATGTAAATCTCAGAGTTTTCACATTTTACAGCAACCTTATTCCATCATATCTAGGGCGTTAAAACACAAAGATCAGATTTCACTTTACAGGGATTTTAATTTTCATTATCAGTAGAAGTTAAAATTTTTGCTGATAATTACAAATAATATACCGTCTGTAACTGCTTGATCCAAGCTAGCCTGCTGTACAGTTCCACCTGCTTCTGTCGCATATTATCTATCAAAAACTAAGCCAAACTCACAGATATCATCACCTGACTTATTGCCTTCTGATCAAAGATACAGAGTGGTACAGTGCTGGAGGGCTTGCTTTTGGAGGAGCTTGATCCCTACTGCCATGGCTGCCCTTAAAAAGCCTCACTGTCCAGGCCAGAGTGTCAACTCTCATATTGTCCACCTTTTCTTGTGTGGTTTGTGCATGCACTGTCTCTTGGTCTTCCACATGGATTCAATGCTGTGAAAAAGGAAAGTCTTGGGCACCTTAAATAATGTGTTTCTTGCAAATGTTTCTTTTATATGAGCTTAAAGGCACAGGCCTGCTCTTCCTTCAATCAGTGCTCTAATAGCTGGAATAGTTTCCTGTCATTAACACAGTTCTCAGTAGTCTTTTTTAGGCTGTCACTGTCATGATTGATTTAAGCCTCTAAAACACTTAGCTTCTACAATAACTCATATCTCCCCTCCTCTATTTCTACAAAATGTTCCCAAACAGGATCTTATTACTGTATCTGCAACGTTAGAAATGTGGGAATCGAAGCTTGGCACCACTCACACCATCTCAGACTGATAAATGCGCATAAAGAAACACACACAGCAGCTTTGAGAGATGGCGAACAAAAGCAGAGGAGGGGTCAGTGCTCAGTCACGATACAGCAGAGTGTGGGCACGACGTGTTATAAACTGTAGAGCGTTGAAGGAGCTGCTTTTCAGGCAGGGTTTTTACCCAGTTTGTGGCTGTACGCTATCCGTCACTTTAATAATCCAAAGTGTCAAAGCTAACGTGACATTAGCTGCTTACAAAGATGCCCCGAATAAGAAGACAAAGACGTGACAGCAGAGCTTGTAATGCGACACGTTTTGAAGGACTATTTCCTGAGGGAGTCTCTATTGTTGGTGCCAAACGACTGACACGCTGGAATGAAACACCTCAGCATTTTTGAATCAGAGACAAATTAAAGTGTGACAAAGCCAAAGGATTTTCTACTCTTCGTCAAACCAAATGTTTTGTGCGGCCTGCAGCCACCCAGACGGCCGACGTTCCCTTTAAAAAACACTCACAGCAGCAGGAAAAAGGCAAATATTGGCGTCGAGACACCCACACTCACACCTGGTGTACAGTTCTGAGTGGTAAACAAGCAGCCTCTTCACAAGCACGGGTTGAGAAAGGCTGCTGGGTTTGTTTGCATGATGTGTTTATCTCAGTCTGGAGTGCTTTTTAAAGAGCCAACGCAGAGGAACAGCCATAAAGAGCGACCTCTCCTTTGTCATTATTTTTGTAGCCGGTAGTGTGACCCGTTGTTGTCCTATATTTAACGTACATTTCTAGTGTTTTTTAAAGGGTTCTGGAGATAAAGTTGAGTCTTTTTGACTCCACTAGACATGCTTTTTTTTTTTTTTTTACATCAAACACATACAGCAGCATTACATACAGCAGCTTTTCTTTAAAGGGGCCTTTCTCTGCTTTAGTAAGCTAAATGATCAAATAAGCCTTTACCAAATATAACAAAATATATCAAAAGCTACAAAACTCAAAGAAAGAAAGAAAAATTGCAATGTTGGACCACCTTAAAATCAATGCTTAAAAAGTACTTAAAAGTCGCAAAGAGCAGTTACTAATTTTGGCAGTTATTTCATCTTAAAACAGTCAATAAATTGGTGAAAAAGAGACTTGAAAATTGTGCAACAGTAATGCCCACTGCATAGATATCACAGATTCAATAAAACTAATTGAAAGCAAGAACTTTTGAAGTGAAAACAGTGAAAAAACGACAAGAGATGATTGCAATGCTAACAGTTTAGCGAACCCAAACCACCTAAAGCTAAATGATGGCATCCACACAAACATGCTTTAAATATCATTGCTACAGCCATAACAGGTTAAATGTTCATTATGTTTCACCATCTTATTATAGCATGCTAATGTATGCTAAGTCACACACACAATGTTTAGCAAGACTGACGGGAATGGGGTTCATTCAAGCTGTCATTTGGAAATTTTATCATATTAAGTAGATAAAATTTTATTTTAAACTGGCGACAAAGTTAATATCAAAGGATCCCCAAATTTAACAAGATTCCTCCTCTTTAGATTATTAAGGTTTCTGCAAAGTTTGACCTCAACTCAACAAACAGTTTCTGAGATGTTGCAGTCTAAACTAAATGTTTAATAAAGGGCCTACCTACTAACATAAGATGCTAACATTACACTGCAAAATGATACTGAGTACAGTATATGCAATGTTTTGTAAAAAAACAAGTAAAAAGTAAGTGATTATTCCAAGGCCAACAATTTCACATTATAGATTATACAAGATTTTTGTATTCTGGTAAGAACTTAATTAAGGAAAGTTGAACACCTGATTTCAAAATGCACTCAAAAAAAGCAACCCAATCCAATCCCAATCCTCCTGCACTCCAACTTTCTACAGTCATGTTAATGCAGTATGCAAGACACATTTTAATTAAGGGGCGACCAGTACTGATTATTAGTAGTTTATGAGACCCACAATCAATATTTGGAACTGATATATATTGATTATGACATACAAAATAAATTTAATTCGCAAAAGTCAAATTGCATGATCAAACAAAAAAAAAAAAAAGAAAAGAGAAGGAAATCAAATAATTTAGAGTTAGCTCTATCAGCATGAAAAACATCCCAGAGCAGCAGAGTACTAGCAGGAAAACAGGAAGAGATACGATGACTGTGTCAATGACCCCTAGGGTTAAGTGTTGATTGGCTAGCAGTCATGGGGCATCCAGCCAATCAGATTGTGTTGTATACAGGACATTTGGTGGGGAGTGAAAATTAAGACATACTTTGTGCAGTGGAACCATTGAAGTTTATTTTGTCGATTATTGGTAATACCAGTACAGACACATGCTGTCATGAGTGTATCACCATCATCCACTGCATTCACTGTGTATTTAAGCAGCCACTTCATGGCTTACACTGTGTTGTGATACATTATGAAACAGACCAGACTGGTAGGGTTTGGTGCCACTTTTTTACCAACTTTTCTCCCTCATTAAAACTATTCACAAAGGTATAGTGATTAGTGTGTAAACCTTTCCCAGTGCTGTGTGACTGAAACGACTCCAGTTTAAGATAAGATGTACTTTCATGTCCATGTAAGGAAATATGTCTTGAGTTCGGTTCAGTAGTTATAATGCATAATGCACATTAATACATGCTGTAACGGCAGCAGCTCCGTACAACAGTTTTTGCATTTACATAAATATCATCTGGCAGCAGTGACACATTAGCATGTTGTACGACCCCATGGCACATCCTATATTACCTGATTCAGTTTCCAGTTTCATAAAATCACTGCAGGCTCAGAGCTCAAATTCCATACTATAGCTAGCAGATATGCTAACTCTCAATGGCTAAAACAGCTGGTGCTATAGGAGCTGCACAGCTGCACAGAAACTGCACGTTGTGGACTTTTCTGAAAGCAGACATCATCACACAGGAACATGGTTTAAACCTTTTTTTCCCTCTGGGAGCGAGCAATGCGACCTATAATCCGGATTTTACAGTACAATGAATTGAGATGTAATATGGGTGTCCTAGGATCACAGGGAGCTTCCCTTTCACACTCTTAGATATATATAATAATTTCAAAAGACGGCTCATAAACTCCAAAGTTTGAGATAAGAAAACCAAAGTCATGTGCGCATCATGCTGCTAGGTGACACCAGAACTGCTAAGCTTATTTCTACACTCATGGATGTTGAGGGTGTTTTTTATTATCTGTACTTAGCTGAATGACCCCAGTGAACAAAAGAACAATACACCTCATAGGATCATCCAACTCTATGCAAGGTTGTTTTTTTTTTTGTTTGTTTTTTTTGTTCTCGGTCATATAGGAACATTTCAGGAACAGAACAGGGCGGGCAAATGGGAGGATGTTCATGTTTTTCATTGGCATTATGCCGTGTGAAGAAAAAAGCCCTTGCAGAGTGATAGAGCAGCAGCTGTGGTTTCTGTGCGCCAGTGAGAGGGGGAATAAATAGGGAACAGCATGTACAGAGCTTTTTCATCTCTATATGTGAGTGATTCTGTGGGGAGAGAGGAGGTACTCGGGTTTTTAGTTCCGTCCCACCACTGCTTCCTCCTCGGTTCCATTCATAATTTACTGCCCCACTGTTCTGTCTGCAATTAGGATACAGAGAGAAGAGGAAACAAGCCCAGGCAGAGCCCCCCTTCTCCTGCTCGCACGCACGCTTGTTCTTATGACGTAACAGACGACCTGGGACTCCCTGCTGCTCCCCCTAGCTGTCCTACTTTCCCGCTGCAGAGGAACTAAATAGGCCTCTTCATCACTTGTGCCGCAGTTTGGCATCCGAAGCATCCACTGCCCTAGACTGCAGTGTTTATTTACAACGCTGCTAACGAGAGATGCCTCACTTTGCATTTCACAACATACATTCAAAACACAAACAACAGTCCTCAAATTTAGGACATTTTCATGGAGAACAGGGCTTAAAATTCAGGCTATTTTTAATCTGGATCATCATGTTCTCATCAGATTACAAACAAGGAGGATTAGCTGCATATTGATCCTGTTGTGGAGTATGATGCTACAGTAATACATGCAGCTAAACTGCTCGCCTCAGCCCAGACAAAGCTGCTCACTTCAAAGAGAAGAAGAAGAAGACATGTGTTATACATATTTAATGCACAGAGTCTGAGACTTATGCAAACATTACACAACACTTCATAAAATGATTCTGCTGCACTGTAGCAAATGCATACAAGCTAATTAAAGCTTTTAACAGAGGAAGTCATACAAACACATTAATCGCTCAAACAGATGCTGAAGCAGTCTTGGAAGAGAGGACAAGTTCTGAGTTATCTAAAGGCCTATTTTTATCATGTATTTCAATGCTCTCTGTGGCAGAAAATCAACGAGCTTTATTCATCATTAAATCTACTTTTTGTATTAATTGTTTGGCTAAGAAACTCCATCAAAATCCATCAAAGAATCCTGAACTGCAACTTATCTATTGATGCCACTGTGAAGGGATTAACACCTAAGACAAATTTCTCTAACCAGGCAGTGCAGTATATAGTACCCTGTATAATCAATAATAATTCAACACTCTTCATTTTTTGAAGATCAGATCCTTAAAAATGCTCTTAATACTGCCAAGATTTCTGCACGAGGATTTAAGATGTTAAAATGCTGAGCAGCGTTTAGAAAAGTGACTCAGTGTTGGTTTGTGTGGGTGTGATCACTGACTGCACGCCTTCAGATGTACATTTGGCAGTGGCAGCATATAAATCACATACTGTAAATATATATTATTGTGAGTTTCTGTGTTTTCATGATTCATTTGAGTCTAAAAAATCTGTTTATGTCACAATTCTTGTCCCTGTGTGGAGGCAAGGAGTCACGCTTCTAAAAGAAAACAACAAGCTGCCCACTTGTATTATATAAGAAAAGCTGGTTTATACACACAAAGAGTTACTGAAAGTGTCATAACCTGCATTTTTAAAAGAGATCTGTTGTCTATCTGTTGTAGCAGTCTGTGTGGACGGTGTTTGGTTGCGTTGCTCAGGCACACAGCTGGGTGGGGCTCAGTTACAGGCGTGTTTGTTGGTTAAAGGTTGCCTTTATTATGCTTGTTTCTGGACTGGTCTATTTACTGGAGTCTACATCATGCTCTGAGCGTCTTGTATACCAAATTCCCAACGTGAAGTCACGCTCACTCTGTGGACCGTTTCATGCCTGTGCATATCGAAACATTCCTCAGACTGATGCCCAACCACACCCCGAAATAGCTGTGAGCGACTTCACCTGGTTTCCGTGGTAGTCTGCGGCAGAAGAAGCAGGGCCCAACCTGTGGAAAATAAACAGAAAAACGCCCTCAGGACCCACCCTGTTAAAGCTCAGAGACAAGAAAGAGCTAAAGGATGGATTTAGTCATGATTGAGTCATTATTATTGTGTATCTGAGGAGATAAAAGCAGCATGGGAAGAAGATGGGATGTTTACAGTCAGCAGGTTTTGTCGGTAAACTGGCGTGCGTGCGACGCTGCTGTTTAGTCTAACGAGAACCAACGGGAGCAATTAAAGTCCAGCAGAGTCACAGTGGTCTCCCATGTGTGTTCATCTCTGCCTTCAAAAGGATTTCCCCTCCTTGCTTCTTTTTAATTTGGTTATCCAAGCGCAAACTAAACACTTATTCCCCTGCAGTGACTGACATGGACCTGCCTCATAAATCAGGATTACTGCTTTAAGGGACACAAAGTCCTCGGAGTAGTCTGGATAACTTTACTGAGACAGTAATGACTTGTACAAACAGAAGAAGGTAAATAAACTCCTGCAGGTCTCCGGAGTTAAATCCAAGGTGACTGAGCTGTTGCCTGAAGGGGTCTGTGGAGCTCTAAGCTCCCGAGTCACACGATTACAGGTAGAGATAGGAGCAGGTTTTTCTCAGGAAACCTCAGATTTGTTTGGACACCAGAAGCTTAGATCTAATGTTTTATTATTCCTCTCACTCTGGACTTAATTCAATTTTGTTTTGTTAACAGAAACTCATCCCACTTTCTGTTGGGTGTGAGTCAACAGCTGACGTCACGAAGGAAAACTTTACTCAGCTGATTGTGTTCACACGCAGCCGCTCGAGGTGAAGTGCCCGCTCACTCCTCCTCACAAGCTGCTAGGTGGAAGTCAGGCGGGAAAAGTGTTGTGGTGTCTAGGAATAGAGTTGAAAGAGATCATTTTCTTTAAAAGTCTCTTAATATCTTAAAAGATATTGAAAGTGTAAAAATATGCCTAACTGAAATGAAACTTGACATAGAAGATCAGGTGTTACCAAACAAAACAGAGAAGTAGCAAATGCTCACATTCAAGAGGCCTGACCTTACAAAAATGACATTTAATGATACATTGAGATGTTTCATTTCAAGTTTAACTAATCATGCTGTTATTAAAGGACTTTGCAACTTAATAATCAATGCTTTTGTTATCATCTGTTGTCGTACCAAGGCCTTCCCACAGAATTAACCTGGCCCCTGAAAAACCCAGGGAATGGGCCCTCCCTAACTGTGATTTATTGATATCAATGCATGTGTGTTGAATCAGTGGCATTATCGCTAGTGTCCATGCTAATAGCTGCTTCATTTTGAAAATGAAAAATGTGCCAAGCTTTTGTTGGATTCTGATGTTCAAGTTATTTACTCGTGCCACTTTTTAACCACTTTTCATCACTGTTTCTTGACATTCTGCCTCTTTTTTTTCCCACATTTTTGTCACTTTAGCCATTTTTGGCCCCTTTTAACCAATTTTCACTACATAGGCCAAGCAACTGTGGCACTTTTTGCAACTTGTGATCAATTTTTGTAGCTTTTTAACAGTTTTTACCAGCCATTTTTGCCATTCTTCTACTTTCTTTGTGGCTTTATCCTTTTTTCAAAAAATTTCTTTTAACCCATTTTTGCCACTCTTCAGCCACTTTTCACCACTTATTTCTGCCACTTTGAACCCATTTTTGCCTTTATTTTGCAATTATATAGTTATTTTTCCTCCTAAAGATATTACAATTCCTTTTTTTCTGATAATCTTACATTTGTACACATAGGCTATGGTCCAAGTGTGCAATCGGTAATCAGTCAGCCTACTTGAGCTGTAGCAAGCTTGCTTATTAACATAATGAACTCAGTTTAGTTGCCATGCATGCTTATGCATCTTTCTGCTAGGCTTGTTAATCACGTAAACTCAAAAGCAATCTTTATATACTGTATATACAACTGTTTTTTCCCATATAGTTTATGCTACGAAAAACACCTGAAATGATAAGAGACATGACACTGGGTTTCACTGACTGAACTTTTCTATTGTCTTGTTTTTTTTTTTTGTTGTTTTTTTTTTTTTTTTTTTGTAATTTTTGTCCTTGGAAGTACATTTTCTCAATTTTCATGGCTCTACTGATTGAGCTGGAAGCATGTCCAAAGACTTTTGTTTTCCCTGTAAGGCAATAACTCACTGAAATGACCTGCTTCTTCTCCTCAGAAGACCTTTTCTAGGAATCACGTTCAAAGCGAGCAGACACCCACTGTGTTATTGTAAAAGTTAAGTGGAGCTTCAGAAGCAAAAACACTTTGGCAGGAATGTGATCAGACCACTGCAGATGAATGGCAGCACTTAGAGAAGATATAACGGGTGACTGACTTGTTCTAAATCACTGAAAAAGACTGAGATAACATCATGAAAAGCACCTGTGAAAGCTTGCATCAATATGCAGGTGAGATAGAAGCACTTCAGTTCAAACTGCCTGCAAGTGAAAGCATTTTTATGCTTTTTATGCTTCGTCTGCAAACTCCAACAACCAGCAAAACAAACACCTATCATGCATGCAACAGCTCTTTTTGAACATCTTTACGACCTCTCTGCCAACCTCTGCAATCAAATACTTGATCTACATTAGTAAGAGACGAGGAATTTACAACGCAGTATCTCATGAAGTGCAGGTCAGCTAGTTCTGCCTCCACAAAACAAACATGGGCAGCGAGCCAGAGGAGGTGCAAGCAACTGTACAGTTAACCTACAAGAGATGGAGATCACTGTTAATTGCAGGTATGCAAAGCAGTCACTGTGTCTGACAGATCGGAAATTACAGGTTGTCGTGTTCTATTCTGCATCTGTTGCAACCTGCGTGTAGCTTCAGGGTAAAGATTTACAGCTTGGCACTCATGGTAGAAATAAACCTCTTGGAGAAACATCATTCTGCAACACACTCCGTTACTTTCTCTCTGTACTAGATGGTGCTGCAGCAGCACAGCTTGCAAGCATTGCACTGCTTCTGCTCAAAATGAAAATGTTGCACATAGAAATAACAAGCTCAGCCGTTCTACAGAGCAGTCAGAGGATGGGAGAGCTTACAAAGCGTTTGTGGTGGTGCATTAATTCATCAAAAAGCCAAAATAAGGAGAGAAGGGAGAGGAGGGACAGACACATTTGTTTTCTACTGTCTGTTAATGCAAATTGGACTAGGGGGTGAATGATTGTCTAGAACCACTAAATATAACACTTAAGCTTAGTCTATAGGAATCGTCTTTCAAAACTGGATGCCAATTATTCTGTCAAGTGTCTCTAAAAGCTGTAAAACATCTTTAAATCTGGTATGCATACATCTACTTAAATAAATTGCTTTTCCCCCACATGTTCTGTGGTCAAATTTGTTCAAACTCCCCCTCTGTAGTCTCTGTTTCAGCAGCCAAGTATATTCTGGAGTGATGTTTGATGCCTAAGTGGAGTATCCAAATGTGTCACAGCCAAATTAAGTAATTCCCTAATTAGCTCGGCTTAATAGGCTTGGACTGGGAGGATATGAGTGGCAATAATCTAAAGAGTTTCTCTCTCTGAGTGGAAATCCAATGTGCATTACAGCTGACAAAGCAAAAAACTAAAGGGGAAAATATGCCACAGATCTGTTGGACCGTGGTGTCGAAGAAGATATTTGAGGCACTTTGCAGCACGTTTCACACACCTAACTCCCGTGTTTTGTAGTGAGCGTGTGTTTTGACATTTTGAGAGCTTAGCGACATGAGAATACAAAGCAGAGAGCTGTCAGGCTGACAATGAGCTAATGAGGTCAGCAAACAGAGAAGTGCTGCAGCACAGCAGGCTGGATGATGCACCTTTAAGGAAATGGCCCACTAAACTATAAGCTGTTAATTGTGAAAGTAAAACTGTCCAAGCTTCAGCACTCACATATTCATACTGATTCAAGTAAGAGTTATACGAACTACTCCTTTAACTTTCCGAAAAATTTAATATGGGATACTTGTTATTAAATGTGAAATAGTTGGGTAAAATTGTTAGAAATATTAATTTCTGATGGCTTAATTGTGATGTATAAGGTAGAGGTGTAACTTGGAAAACTAAGATCATCACGCAAAAACACAAAATAAAAAAGTTGCAGATAATAGATAACTAGAGCAGTTTTTGCACCTGCACTCAAGAAAAGTTCTTAAAATTTCAGGCAGACTGCCCCTGAAATCTTCCTTGAACTTTTTTAGATCTTAATTGATTTTAAAAACATGGGTGACTACAGACAGAGAACTATTTTTCAGTGGGTCACAGATGTTTGCTAGAAAAAAATATGTGACAGAGAGTCTATTGTGTGCTTTTATTTTGAAGAATAAGTCTCTGTCTCTTTTACATCTTGTTCCATATCAAGTCCAAACTGCCCCATTTTTCATTAAAAATATTTGGTTAAAGTAGAATTTTTCAAAAATATAGGTTGTGATTTGTCAGACCTCTTTAAATTAAAGAAATTAGAATTAAAACTGTTTAATTAAAGAAATTGCAATATTAATGTGTTCACTAAAGCACCAAAGAAGGAGAAAACAACCGCAACATTTAGCCCTTTGTCATGCATAAAGGTACCAGACATTGATAAAGGCTGGTGGGAGCCACAGACTGATTTAATTCTTGGTTATTGATTAGTAATAGCAATGCCAAAGTATCTCCTGTGTTATCTTGTTTAATATTAAAATGGAGAAGTGCCTTATCATCAAACAGCGCTTACTATGATTGGGATTGTAGGGGCGCATTCTTTTTGTCCGCCTGCAGCAATGTCAAAACTGCCCAAGATCTGTGTTGGGTCCTGCTCCCAATGCAGCAATCTAGACCAACAATTTCACAGTAATATTGCACACACAAGGTCTCACAGAAACTTGTATGATTAAAGCCAGTAGGAGGATGATTGAACTCCTGAAGTGGCTATCCTATGCTCCTAGCAGATCGAGGCTATTCCTGTCAGACAGGAGGTGTGGAGTGGTCTCAGGAGGCAGGAATTCATGTAAAAAGAGAACAAAGAAACACAGTCGGGTAACATGACAACATTTAATTGTGTATTTTTTTTTTACATCTCACAGCTACAAACTCACACGAACATTTACAAGAGGGCTGGCAGGACATATTCCTGGAAAAGCAAAAGTAAAAATTTCGGATCTTTACATTCACCCAGGCAGCTCAGCCCAGAAATACAAAAAAAAGAGTTTTGTGCATGTGTAAAAAGCACCAAAAAAAGACAAAAAAAAGGGATTGTAATATAACATTATGTAATAGAATTCCCAATTCACGGGAATTCTAAACGTCTCAGATAGACAATTTTCAGCTGAATTTTGCAACATGATATGAACAGATTAGAAATCCAAACATGCAACACGTGGGTACAGAATTCCTTAGCTGGCACTTATCAATACATTTTTTTTTACTTCCTTTTAACTGTGATTGTGACGAATTTCTGGTTGTGTCTTCTCCAGATTTTGAGCTTTTATGTGCTGATCTTGAGGTAAAAATGCTGTTTTTCCTCTTAATTTTTTGAGATCTATAGAAAATTATTTGTAATCACAGGCAAATTTACGTCATTATTTTGAGATATAGAGATAATAAAACTGAAATCTCAAGAAAAACAGAAATGTAGTCATTATAACAGGCAAAATGAGTAAATAAAATGTGTTAATGAAGGATTCAACATGTGGGTGCTGGTTTTAATGTTTAATTTGCTACAGCTTAGAATAAAGTCGATGAACATGGGAATTTTGCAACATTTGTGTGCATTTTCATAGCTCTACCAGGCTTTGAATGCACAGTTCAGTGCTTTCTCATTGTTATTATATAATAGTCCCAATGACGTAAAGAGATGAGCACAATTCAGAGTGATAAAACGCTGGAATTATGAGAATGCACTTGATATTATGACTTTCAAATCGTCAGGGATTGTTTGAATACTCTCTTGATTGCACTAATTTTCTGAAAAGGCAGATTTTTGCTGTTTAATTAGTCGTGAGCTATGGCTGAAGTAGCACAGTCACGCCCTTGTTAGCCGGCAGTGGGCCTGTCACCTCGCGGACCATCATGCGACCCAGTGAAGCGGCAGCTGGAACAACGTGTACCAAAACAACATCAACACAGCGACAGTTGGAGACACTTGGCTTTTGTTGAGCGCGGGTCACTGTATTTGGACACTGACTGGACAAACCGATTCAATGTCAACGCTCGACCTAAAATCCCATCCCACGCCCTGCTGACTTTGTCTCTGATTTAATGAAACACTCGTCCAAGCTGTCATATTATCACAGGAACTCAATTAAAGTGTTAAAAAGCAATTACAGAACCACTTCTTCACGTTTTTCTTTCATAAACATTGAACTTTGAATGAATAACTCTGATCTACAGTACGGATATCAAACTACACTTCCACAGTCAAGGTGACGGATTTGTGAGAAAGTTGAGCAGACACAGTTGAACATTTTCTGGACACTGCTGCCCCCACTTGTTCACCAACAGGAACTACAGCTATTCTTCTTTGAACTGACAGGCCCCTAACAACTCCAGGTCTACATTTAGTCCTGATATATAACACGGCTCATAAAACACATTTACACTAACCTGACACTTAAGTTTAATGATCAACAACTACTCAGTACTGTGATGACTCCATCTTGAGCTCATCAAGCTGCTGACACAAGATCTTGATTACAGGCTCTTCAGATAGTTGTCTGGGAAAAGCAGATACAGTAGAGTTAAACACTGAGGACATTCTGTTACAGCAAAACAAAAAGATGTATTAATTACAAAAAAACATCAGCAGTATTTGCTATAAACATTCCTAGGAAAATGACTTTTTTTAAGTTATTGGTGTCCTTAAAAGTAAAAAAATTTTTACACATGGCAATGTCTGTGTCTGAGTAAGTGCCTAAGTGATTGATCCTAATTGATAAGCCATAGAATACAGAGGTTTGTTTGCTTGTACTGAATGCTAGCAGAGATGGCTGCCTCCACTGTTAACTAGAGCCATACATATAGGGCCAGATTTACTAAGATCCCGATTTGCATGTACTGATTTGCGTGCACACTCTAGGATTTTGCGTTTGGGGTTGGACCGCAGTTTGCGGGTGATTTACAAAGAGTGAATGCGCAAAATGAAATTCGACCTTACAGAATTAGAGGAGTTGATGGATGAAGCCAATAAACACTTAAACGAGCTACAGCAAAGAAGCCCTCGGGGAGTCGGGGAGAAGAAAAGAGTTTTCCCTGTTGGATTATACTTCCTGGATTTGAGTGAGATCGTCTTGTTTTTGTATTTTTTTTGCCTGGTATACCACTAATTAGTGGTCGATCACATATTTTTTTGGTTTTTGCTGTGTAGATTTATTCTGTTTTTTTCTGGGGAGACTGGTGGATTGACTTTTGCCTTTGCGTTTACGTGACTCACAGACATTTAAAAAAGACTTAAAAGACACTTGAAAACTGATTGGGTAAGGACGAGGTTGCTGTTTTCGTTAGATTTGGACTTTTAGGATATTATGAAATTATAAAGACTGAGGTAAATCTTTAGTTTTGTTGTAACCTACTTTCATTTAAGTCTACACATGACGTGTGCTTATGTTATGGGGAGATGTTAATTAAATGGGAAGCGCTTTAAACTTATTACGTTCTCTTTAGAGATTTATTGAATATATTTGTTCAGAATTGTTGTTTATTGCATTTTGATATATTCTTTACTTTAAAAAGTTTCTATTTTCCTTAAAAATCCCCCCTTGTGTGTGTTTAATGCTAGCTTGAAAAGTTTAGTGTTAGAACCTCACACAGAACATCAGAAAAACAGGATTGGGAGATCCCAGCTGTGATAGCTACCTACACTTGAATGACCCAGATGCAAAAAAATGTAAACTTGCAAGGAGTTTTGTCATTGCAGGTATTGCGTGACTCCTTCTCGTGGCTGGCTCCAAATCCGCCCTGAGTTCCTCCAACAGCTCCAAAATGGCAAGGTTGGATAGGCGATATGTTTTAATGACTGTGTCCTCATTCATTCCAAAAATGTTCACACGAGGGTGAAAAATGTCCTCTCTGCATCATCTTTCATCGTTTCAGTGTCTCCTTCTTGCCACAATAACCGCAGCCATATGTGCGCACTTACACGTACAAACAGTTTGCACCTCCCTTTGAGACGTGTTAAATATAGATGCAGTTTCTATGAGCAAAATAGCTTTCAGTTTGATAAATCGCTTTGCGAGTGCTAAAATAATATATTTACATTTTCTCCTCCCAGTACACGCACAGTTGCATGCCCCATATTGCATAATCATTGCGGCAAACATACTAACTGGATGCAGCTGTGCACCTTTGAAAGATGCAACCCTTAGCGTGCACTGTTAGTAAATCAGTTTTTACTTTTTTTATGTGTGCAATGAGTTTGCACACGTTTTTATACACGCAAACCTTTAGTAGATCTGGCCCATAGAGTTACTCTAT
The DNA here is from genome assembly GCF_018320785.1 of Cheilinus undulatus. Taxonomy (NCBI): domain Eukaryota; kingdom Metazoa; phylum Chordata; class Actinopteri; order Labriformes; family Labridae; genus Cheilinus; species Cheilinus undulatus. The sequence continues at coordinate 12,460,273 of NC_054888.1, read as the reverse complement.
GGGCAAGGTTTACTTGTGCTGAAAGCACTCTAATGGCTGTTCCACTGCTCTAAATACTCAGATATAGCTTTAGCACTGTCACACAATTCAGGTAAAGAAACATTATAACTTCTGCCATTTTAAAATCACATTAAGTCATACTGCAATCTAAATTTCAGTTAATTGCCCAGCCTTAGTAGCTACTGAGGAGTTGTTAAGTAAAATCCAACCTTTCTTATTGGCAGTAGCAACATGAAAATATGGCTCTCCAACAAGGTTTTTCAAATAAAGTTACACTTATAAATAAAGTAAAATACAACAGCTGTTGTGAGATGTGGTGTGGATTCATTCTCTCTCTATGTGCTACTGTGTAGTCAACAGAGGTTGAAAAAGCATTGCACTCAAGTAAAACAATAGTTTCTCTGGTTAAATGTAAGCAACAGTAAAATTATTGATTTCAAAATCTACTTAAAAAGTGCAAGTACACAAAAAACCACATAATTACAGTAATTTAAGGGAATGTATGTTACTTTCCACCTCTGCACACAGCATTAACTAGTAAAATTCATCAATAAAATCAAAATATAAGGGCACAGCAAAGCAAGTCAACGCCAGATGATAACTTAAGCACTGCAGAAGAGGAGCAGTTCATTGAATTCACCTCAGATCCAACAATGTGGTTGCAGTTAAAGTTTAAGACATTGCATTTCAGATTGGAGTGAAAAATTAGTACCCCCTGCTTGGCAAGGGAGCTCTGATAACACTCATCCCTTTTGCAACATCCTACCAGTGTGAGATGTTTTTCTGCTGTTGCCTAAATCATACAAAATCCAGATCAAAGCTGGACATTGAAAATGATCTGAGGCTGGCCGTCTCGACGCTACACTCAAGTCCTTTAAAGGTCTGGAGCATCAAATAAGCCCACAGCCAATTCTGAAATTATTTCAGGACTTTAAGTATAAATCTTTAAGATTTTCTGTTAGTCTTTATCTTCAGTCTGATTTTAAAACTCTGTTTGAGTTGATCATTATCATTTCTGCAAAATTATGAGGCTTTACATAGTGTTCAATTATTTAAAAATAGGAATTTGGAGAAAAAAAGGTAACTGACAATGTGGCTGTCGTATGTTTACATATTTTGACATATTAATTTGTATGGTGAAGGGTTGGGGGGGCTGAAAATGTTTTCATCTGCCGAAGGGGGGCACACACAAAAAAGTTAGGGAACCACTGCCATATGGTAGTGCAGTTTTTTTTATTTAAGAGTCTTCAATTCAAAACAAGAAGTAAACAGCGAATATGTGCAGAGGTATGTAACACATCTGGTCTCATTTTTCATTTTTTTGTTATGTTCTGTTTGAGTGCCTCCTGGTAGTGGAATTTACACACTGTGTTTTAAATAAATGAAAAGCTACGAAATTTGTTGCAGTTTTGTCCTGAAAAGCAAAAAAAAAAAAAAAAAAAAAATCAATATGCTTCCCTAACCGTTTACTTTGCTTCTTCAGGAAATATGAGCTAATGTAGAAATTTCCACATCCACACCTGCAAAAAGTTTCTTTTTGTATCATTAAAATCATCTTACCTGAAAACTTCCTGTGCTCTGCTCATCTGGTATGGGAAGCGCCGCCTCAGAATAGCTTCCAAGTCCCTTTTCTTGATCTGAGGTGTCAAACAAAACTCACATTAGCAAACTAAACAATCATTTTCACCTTAAGTTTTATGTCTTAATTGCCAGTTTTATGTTGTGAAATTATTCTGGATTATTGTATTGCATTTATATAAAACAGAAAATTAGTTAAAATAAAGTTATTTATTGTTATGACAAAACAAGTGCACCTTTATTTTTTGTAATCTATATCTTTCAGTAGAAAAATTGAAATTCAAGCTGCATTGTTCCAATAAAACTGTCAAAATATATTTCATTCACAAACAACTTTATATTTCAACTAGAAAATATACACTTATTGAGGTTTCTCAATTATTTTCTGGTTATTTTATATGCCTGGTATTTTTCAATGTTTGAGGACAGTCTGCACCAACTGAGTAGTTATTTGGTCAAGAAAAGTCATCTTCAGATTTGTGAATGATGCAAATTGCGGGACAGTTTAATAAATTCAGAGCTTCTGTTTTACACACCTCTATCTTTTTCTTTAACTCGTCAAGGTTTCTTGACTCCCGTCCCAAGCACTCCTTACGACGCTCTGTAACCTTCCTTATTTTCAAAATCTCCTTGTTCAAAACATCAATCTCATCCTGGAGTAAAATAAGAGCAAATTAGATCATTATGGTATCAACCTGTGAATGAAGGAGTAAGTGTATTGGACTAAACATTGTCTGATTTGTCCAATAAAATGCTTCTTTACCATCTCCATACGGATTTCCTTCAGAGGCTGCATCTGGATCAGCAACCTCCTATGCCGGTCCATGTCCAACTGTGTCTGAATTACTGCACGTCGGTGAGCCACTCTGAGATCATCAATTCTGTCACTGCATCTTTTTATCTTTGCCTGGGCAATGCGAATCTCTGCTTCACTCTTTAAGATAGGCGACCTGATGTTGCAGTTATCCTCGTAGATGAATTTATAGACAAATGTCAGTTTGTCTATGTCTTTCTCCAGGCACCGGAGTTGTATGATTTCCCATGTGTTGTCTCTCAGGTTCTGCTGTGCTTGCCTCACAGTTTTCTCAGCATCCATGAGAGCTGACTGGAAAATATGATATCATTTTTATGATTTAAACTTTGCATTTGTGTGTGATTTCCTGTATTTCAGTTATGAAAAGGAATTGTAACAGTATTTAGAATTTGCAAACATACTAATTACACCTCTGCTTTGTGCTTTGCAGTGATATTAACAAGCCATCTTTCTAAACAATAATATGAAGTTAAAATGGAAGGGAAATGTGTATGTGTTTTCGAGGAATAAAAGTAAACCTTGAAGGCCACAGTCTGGGCATGAACATGATGACGAACATCCGTAATGGCTTTAGTGAGTGAAAAGTCAGGCTGTCCCACCTCTGTACCTGAGGGACAAAAATTAAAAGTTTATTACTTCTACATAACACAAACATTTGTTGCCAATGAATGAAACTTAGACTACCTCCAGCTGTGAAAATCGAATTGTATTTAATAGGCTAGCTGAAAACATTTGAGAAATAACTAACCCATAAGAATTTAATGAAGGTTAACTTAAAACTTCACACAAAAATCGTCAGACAAAACAAGTGAAGAGTGGGCCAACACTAGCATCATTAAAACCTATCTGGCGTTACTTTTAAACTCTAATGACAATTCAATCCGTTCGGCTGGCTATAACAATCAACAAATTTTCAACCTACCATCTTTCATTGCGCGGTAGTAAGCCATTTTGAATACAATTAACTGCTTGTATCAAGCTAGGCTATTAACCCGTAATAACGCAAAAACGTACGTTTTGCGCCAACGTTTGCTTTCAGAACTAAATTACTGATTTTAAACTTCAGAGCAACGGAAGACGATACGAATTACCAGATACTTCAGTGGCCGAATAAAAAAGAAAAAATAAATTTGTGTTTGAGCGTCGAAGTTTGTGAAATTTGACTTCAGAGACAAATTTTCATCGCGTTTAGGCGTCCGTTACAGCGAAACTACAATTTCCACATGTCCTGCCTCTGCTTTTTTCTTCTTCTTCTCTAGGTTTACGGCGGTTTGCAACCAACCTGTACAGGTGCATATCGCCACCTATTGTACATGAGTGTGCAACTGTAAGGTGACATACCTCAGGTTACATTCTAAAGTCGTACTAAATAACAATGAAAGAATATGACAGTTATTCTCCGCTCCAATCCTGTCTTTTAGAAAGACTAAAAGAGCAGTCTCTCATTTTATAATTCCTTCCTGAAATTCCATACAGACGCCAAGGTTGTTCTTATTCATAAATCATGTTTTTAATGCATTTCTTTCTGTTTCATACTTTCAGCACTTTAAGACAATATGATCAACATTTTCATTAATTTCACGTTTCCTTCCTCTTTTTCCTGAAGTTTAAGACGGGTGTCAACCATCGTTAAGGTGCATTACCGCCACCGAATATGCTGGAGTGGGAACCGGAGCCCCTTGTTCTAGGTACAAAATACAGTTTATATAACTAAAGAGGGAAAAAAAAGATAAAATATATATATATATTCTCTTAACTAATCCAGTTTCTTTCAAAAACTTAAGGTTTTAGATATACTTTTCTCCTTGCTTAATATATTTTTAAGTGTAAATGTCTTTAGGCTACCCCACATCTCCTTACAGGTACATCTAAAAAAAACTGAATATCATTAAGAAGTTCAATATTTTATATTACTCAATTCAGAAAGTGAAACCCATGTTATATAGACTCATTACACATAGAGTGAAACAGTTCAAGCCTTTATTTCTTGAAATGTTGGTGATTATAGCTTACATATAATGAAAACCCAAAATTCAGTGTCTTCATAACTGTATGAAGTCTGTGTATTGTTTTAAGTCTGTTTTCTACTATTATCTTCCCAATTTTTTTTCCTTTATTGCTCTGCATGTACAGGGGGTAATAGCCAGAAAGGCATTATTGGATAAGGTACTGTATTGCTGTATGTTTTTCCCGGTATCCCCATTTGCTGAGCCATATTGCTTACCTCCCACACAAAACAGTATGTTTTTGCTTTCCCACTCTCCCAGCCTGGTTGGAGAGCTTTCACTGTATGATGACATCCGTCTTTATGCCCCTGAAGATTTGCCCAATATGTCATCATTAAGTCTTTAGGCCTTAGGTTACCTGGCATCTCTCCCATCTCAACCTGAACTGTATTAGCTGAAGAAGTCCTTAAAGCACCAAAACACAATCTTAGTGCTTGATTTTGTATTACCTCTATTTTCTTCAATATTTTTCAAAGCACTTCAACTTGCTGTCAGACATCTCATAATATTTACCATCATCTTACATTTCATCTCTATTTTATGTGATCATTCCATGTCAACTTTGTATCAAACAATATTACTAGGAACCAAAAAGTGTGAACTTGTTTTTTTTCTGACCATGTATCTGTAAAGTTTTCTCTCTTACCTTCTTTCCAATAAAAACTGTTTTAGTTTTTTCTACTGAGAACCTAAATCCCCATGAATATGACCATTTTTCCACTATCCCTACTTCCTTTTGTATCTTATCTTGAGCCAGTGATACATTTTTCCCTCTCTTCCACAGTGCCCCGACATCAGCACAAATAAAGACTGACCAATGTCAGCGTCTACATTAGAAAAAACTCATCATTAATCATAATTGAAAATAACAACAGACCGATGACACTGCCCTGTGGAGTTCCATTATCCACTATATGCTTTGTGGATATGGCTGTACCCACTTTTATTTGAATACTTCTATTTAACAAAAAGTTTTTAATCCAATTAAAAATTCTTCCTGTTACAACCATTTTATAAAGTTTAATCAGCAACCCCTCTTTCCATACCATCTAGTAGGCTTTTTCAGCATCAGAAAACACAGCCATGACACATTCCTTGTTAACCTGGCCTTTTCTTATTTCAGTTTCCAGGCATACCACTGGATCCATTGTTCTTCTCCCTTTCCAAAACCCACTCTGACAAGAAGAAACTAAACCTCTCGTCTCTAAGTAAAAAGTTAATCTCTCTGTTATCATCTTTTCCATAATTTTTCAATATGAGAAGTCAGAGCAGTTGATCTATAGCTTGTTGGGTTAGTGGGGTCTTTTCCTGGTTTTAGTATAGGAACTACAATTGCTTACTTCCAACTGTGTATTTATTTATTTCTAATAGTTTGGTTTCTATCTCGATTCCTAAATGTTTTACATTATGTAGCAAATCTGCCCTGGAGATGTTAACCCAGATTTAGCTATAGCTCCCCTCATTTCATAGGTATTGAAGGGGGCATTCATCACACCACCTGAACTTTCCTGTCTGTTTAAAAACTCAATAAATGTTTGTCTTGTTTTTTCTCTTCCTTGTTTTCCTTCCTCTGTCAAATTATTAGAACAGTGAATTTCTTTAAATGTTTTAACCATAATTCTGCTTTAATCTTGTTTGAGATTGCTGTCTCCTCACCATTTTTTTTACCGGGTATTTCCTCTCTCTTCTGCTTCAGAACTCTCCAGCGCTTTGTCTCCAAACATTTCTTGGTGCTTTTTGAGGTATGTTTCAAGTCATTGTCCTGCTGGAACCCCCATGACCTCTGACACAGACCCAGCTTTCTGACACCGACTAGACAAACCGACTCACTGACATTGTCCCCGATTTGATGAAACACTCGTCCAAGCTGTCATATTATCACAGGGACTCAACTAAAGTGTTAACCAGCAATTACACAACCACTTCCACACTTTTTTTCTTTTATAAACATTGAACTTTGAATGAATAACTCTGATCTGCTGTACTGATATCAAACTATTCTTCTACAGTCAAGGTGAGGGATTTGTGAGAAAGTTGAGCAGACACAGTTGAGCATTTTCTGGACACTGCTGCCCCCATCTGTTCACCAACAGGAACTACAGCTATTCTTTGAACTGACAGGCCCATAACAACTCCAGGTCTACATTTAGTCCTGATATATAACACGGCTCATAAAACACATTTACCCTAACCCAACACTTAAGCTTAATGATCAACGACTGCTGAGTCCTGCGATGGCTCCAGCTGCCTCTTGAGCTCATTAAGCTGTCTCTCCAAGCCGTAGATCACCTCAGTTTGTTGTCTGAGAAAAACAGATACAGTAGAATTAAGCACTGACATTTTTCTGTTACAGCAAAACAAAAAGAATGGCTCACAGAAATTAATTAATAGTTTTAAGCTATCATAGGAAAATGACTTTTTTCATGTTATTAGTGTCCTTATGAGTAACAACGTCTTTTTAAATGTGCTAGTATTGTCAGCATGGCAGGGTTTTGAACTTGATATGACACTAGCATACATTGAAAAATAGTGTTGCCTGATTTGTCACCATCAGAACAAAAAGAGAAGTCCTAGACACCCAGTATTAGGTAATTTTTTGTTCTCCATCACCATAAAACTGCTAGAAAACTCCTGTACTCCAAAGTTGCTAATGCACTTGAATAATTTAGACAGTTTCTCCTCTGTCTCAGACAGTTTGTAAGAGACTTAAATGTAACATTTGCATCTTAATGACAGCTACTGTCAATCTGAATGAATCACTGGTGCTAGAGGTAGCTTTGGCTTAACTAGGGCTGAAGATTCAGTGCATTTCCATACAACTGAGTCATTTAAATGATTACTCATCGATTAATTTAACCTATTTTTAATCAGGAAAATATTACTGAGATTAAAAAAGCAACAATGAGTGTATAGTAAATACCTTTAAAGCAGTGAAGGCCCTGGGGGCACATCAGGCCCCCCACAGCTTCCCATCCAGCCCCCAGAGAATTATAAAAGTCAGAAAATGCCAAAAGGAAAAGACATTGCATTGTATTGTTTAACGTTTTTCTTAATGTTTAAATAAAGCCTTTGACCTTACAACTTATCAAACATGAAGCACACACGTTTTATATTTCTGTAACTTGTCATGGTAAACACATACTTGGCATTACCTTGGTTGAAGCTGCTGTTTTTTGTATTAATATTTCACATGAGGCTCTTGGAGAGTTCAATTTCCCTTCCCGAGAATCTACACAGAAGATCTGTTTACTACATTTGTTTATGGCCATTCATGACTGCCTGGTAGCATCAAACTCAGTGGCAGACATCATTAGGGCTCCAGAAATATGTAGCTGAAATGTCTCAATCGCCCCCTTGTGGCTGGCTGCAGTATAGGTGAGAGGGACTGATCTCAATTTGCATGACTTTTGTACTCAAAATTTCAGTTAATCTGGTTTAAATTTACTTCAGTACAAGTACTAGTCAATAAATCTACTTGATCTACTTCCTTATCTTATATATTTTTAAAGATATGACCTTTCTTATTGGCAGTAACAACATGAGAATATGGCTCTCCAACAAGGTTTTTCAAGTAAATTTACACCTTATAAATAAAGTAAAATACAACAGCTGTTGTGAGATGTGATGTGGATTCATCCTCTCTCTACGTGCTACTGTGTTGTCAACAGAGGTTGAAAAAGCTTTGCACTCAAGTAAAAGTACAGTTCCTCTAGTTAAATGTAAGCAAAAGTAACATTACTGATTTCAAAATGTACTTAAAAAGTACAAGTACCCAAATAACTACTCAATTACAGTAATTTGAGGAAATGATTACTTATTTTCCATCTCTGCTCACAGCATTAACTAGAAAAAAGCATCAATAAAATCAAAACATAGGTTAAATGTGTAGTAAATACACCATATGGTAGTGCAGTTTTTATTGACGAGTCTTCAATTCAAAACAAGAAGCAAACCGCAAATGTATGCAGAGGTATGAAGCACATCTTGTCTTACTTTTCATCTTTTGTTATTGTTTTGATTGAGAGCCTCCTGGTAGTGGAATTTACATACTGTGTTTTAAATAAATGAAAAGCAACAAAATTTGTTGCATTTTTGTCCTGAAAAGCAAAGAAAAAAAAAAAAAAATCCCCATGCTTTCCAGACCTTTTTTTTTTGCTTCGTCTGAAAATATGAGCTAATAAGGAAATTTTCACATCTACACATGTGCGAAAACTTTCTTCTTGTATCATTATAATCATCTTACCTGTAAACTGCCTGTGCTCTGCTTAGCTGGCAGTGGAGTCGCCTGACAATGGCTTCAAAGCGCCTGTTCTTGATCTGAAGTGTAAAAACAAAACTCACATTAGCAAACTAAATAATCATTTTCATCTGAAGTTTTATGTTTTAATTGCCAGTTTTATGTTGTGAAACTATTCTGGATTATTGTATTGTATTAATGTAAAACAGAAAATTAGTTACGATTGATTTCTTTCTAAGTGCACCTTTATTTGCTGTAATATATCTTTTGCAGGAAACACATAGAAATTAAAGCTGCATTGTTCCAATAAAACTGTCAAAATATCTTTCATTCATAACAACGTTATATTTCAACTGATAAATATACACTTATTGAGGATTCTCAATTATTTTCTGGCTTTTTCACCTGGTATTTTCGAATGTTTAAGGACACTCTACACCAGTTGGGTAGTTATTTGGTCAAGAGAAGTAATTTTCTGATTAGTGAATGACGCAAATTACTGGACAGCTTCGGTTTTGCACACCTCTATCTCTTTCTTTAACTGGGCATGGACTTCAAACCCCTGCTGCAACTTCTCCCTCTTCTCCTCTGTAACCTTCCTCATTGCCGAAATCTTCTCTTTCAAAACATCAATCTCTCTCTGGAGTTAAATCAAAGCAAATTAGATCATTATGGTATCAACTTGCCAAAAATATTGTCTGATTTGTCCAGTAAAATGCTTCTTAACCTTCTCCATTTGGACTGTGTTTCCATTTGGATTCTCCAAATCTTTCTCCAGCTCCTCTTTCTTCAGTGTCAGCATCCTGACCAGCTCTCTCTTCTCCTCCAGCTCTTTGTAGGCCTTTGTCTGAATTTTTGCACTAAGGACAGCCGCTCTGTGATCATCCATTTTTTTTCGGTAAGCGTTGAACTTTACCAGGGCAATGCTGGCATTTACTTCCTCCTCTGTTATACACACCTGGAGCTTGCTGTTTTCCTTGCAGGTGGATACACAGCGATCGTTCAGGGCTTTTCTGTCATGCTCCAGTTGCTCTAGTTCACCCTCCAGCAGTAGGGTTTCCCTCACTTTGGCTCTCAGGTCCTGCTGCACCATCTCAAGTTCCTCCATAACACCTTTGAGAGTTGACTGGAAAAAAAGAAGAATCTCAGATTTACCATTTACACTTTGAATTTGTGTTAATTCCCAGTAGTACACTTATAAGAAGGAAATGTAACGGTATTTAGTATTTGGCAACATAATATATACAGCATTTCACTGTGTTGACAACTTTGTACACTTCTGCTTTGCAGTGATATTAACAAGCCTTCTTTATAAACAAAAACATGAAGCAGAAGAGAGAAGTTTATAAGGTGTGTTTTGGAGGGGTAAAGGTAAACCTGTAATTTGCTGAGAGTCCTCTGTTTCTCCTGAAGGGCTGCAGTCTGGGCATAACCATGTTGACTAACATCCTCAATGGCTTTAGTGAGTGAAAACTCAGGCTGTCCCTCCTCTGTACCTGAGGGACAGAAAGTAAAAGTTTATTACCTCTACATAACACATGCATTTGTTGAATGAATTTCACAGACTACCTCCAGCTGTTAAATTCGAATTTATTCATGAGGCTAGATGAAAACATTTGAGAGATGGCAGACAAAATAATTTAATTAGAGTTAATTTTAAAGTTAACACAAAACTAGTCGAACAGACAAGACAAGCAAAGAGTGAGCTAACACTAGCATCATTAAAAGCTATCTGGCGTTATTATTAACCGTTAAACACAATTAAAATCGTTTGGTTGGCAATAAAAATAATATGTATCAATCAATTTGTCACTGGGCGTGATTTTTAAGAATTTTTCAACCTACCGTCTTCATTTGGCCAATAGGAAGCCATTTAATCAATTAACTACGCTTGAATCAAGCTAGGCTATAAACCCGTAATTACGCAAAAAGTTAACGTTTTGCGTCAACGGTTGCTTTCAGAGCTAAATACACTAATTTTAAATTTTAGAGCCACGGAAGACGACATTTATTATCAGACAGCTCTGTGGCCTAATAAAAAGACAAATTAAATTTGTGTTTAAGCGTCAAATTGTAACATTTGACCCCGGAGACAATTTTTTTATTGCGTTTTTGCGCCCGTGACAGCGAAACTACAGTTCCCAGAATTCCTTTCGTGCGCCTCCGTTACTAACCACATCCGGGCGTCTTTTACAGCTAGCAGCAAACTAGTTGCCAATTCTAGAAACTCTTCAATAAAACCCTTGAACTAATTTTACTGTACTTATTCCGCTTTAAATGTTCTCAAATGTTCTTTAATTGCTGTTTTCGGCTATGCTTTTCGTGTAGTCGGGTACTTTTTCGCAACAGAGGATTTAAAAGAAGAGGAGGTGACTGGAGGACACTAGCAAATGTAAACTATACTAGCATCACAGATGTGCAACACAGGGCTGCAGTGGCTCCAAAACGCCTCTGTCACAGTAAATTGGGGGACTTGTACAAGACCGAATCTGTTCAGAGGCATCTTCAGCAGCTCATGGTGGAGTACAGAGACATTAGCAAGAAACTACAATACGCATACATCAGTGAAACAGACAGAAAAGTGCTAATGAAGAAACAGACAGAGCTGCTGCCTGTGGCAAAGGTGTTTGAGAGCATTGAGCAAGCCCTGAAGGACCTCGAGGAAGTACTGTCACTTCTACATAGTGAGTAGTTATCTCTTAATTATCTGTATCTAAATATAAGGTTTATTAGAAAAACCACGTGTACACGTGATAGCTCATTTGAACTCAGTAGTTTGTGCTTAAAAGATCATAAATTGTTCTTAAGTTTGTCAGTGAGGAGTTTTAAAGCCTCTGTAAGTCTTTAAATGCCTCCTGATCTCAAAACTACTTAAATGAAGCTATTATGTGTTTGTGACTTAACTTTTAATCAAAAACATTGAGTGTTATTGATGCCTTTTAAGGGCACTCTTAATTCAAGCATGCCATCTGTTTATCTTCAAAATACTGTGTCCTGCTTTCCTCTTGAATGCAGGTTCAGCTGGCAGCAAAGACGAAGACCAACAACTCACCCTGCTGTTGAAAGAGGAGGAGGCACAAATCTCCCACAAAATTTTAGCCTTAAGAAAAGATGTAAGTGTCCAGATTGTGGGTGAATATGTTCAGACATGTTTTATTAAATATTTTGTGTGAAAATGTGTGCCTTCTTTCTGTCCAGTTGATCCAAGCTCTCGTGCCCTCAGACCCTCTTGACTCCAGCGATGTGGTTCTTGAGGTTGTATCAGGACGAACAACGGGAGGTATGAAGGAATGAGATGGATCTGCCCCGGTTCACAAAATATATTTCACCATTTTTTATTTTTTATTTTATTTTATTTTATTTTTTTTACCATGGTTTCAGGAGACATCTGTCAGCAGTTCACCAGAGAAATGTTTGACATGTACAAGGGTTTTGCCTCTTACAAGAACTGGGACTTTGAGGTTTTGAACTTCACACCTGCCGATTATGGTGAGTTACTTTCTTACTTATTACATTTACGTCCCAAATTCTGGCCCAAACATGCCTAAAAGTTCTGAACAGTACTGTATACATTTTATTGTACTATGTTTTGCTGTGATAAAAAGTAAATGGTTGTTTCTCTGGATGTTAAATTACTTCAATCATTATCTCGAAATAACATAGCTGGTTTTCCAATGACAATGGGTTAATTTGTCCAGATCTCTAGAAAACAACCACAATGCACACATAACCCTGGGAAACATTAGAATAAAATGTACGTATGCATGTCCTTTTAGAATGAAGATTTTTTTTATCATGTTTTTGTAATTTCCAGTTATATATTTGGGCTCATCTAAGTGCCAAACTATGTTTTTCTCACACAGATTTGTGTGGGGAAAACTCCATACTTGGTCCTTATCCGTTCTCCTTGTACATGCTTTCACCTCTCCACTTTCCACTTCTAATAACTACAACTGCATGAATGTCTCTATCTTAGGTGGTTTGCACCATGCAGCAGTAAGAGTAGCTGGGAAGAATGTGTACCGACATCTGAAGCATGAAGGAGGAACACACCGGGTGCAGAGGATCCCTGAGGTGGGTCTCTCCTCCAGGATGCAGCGTATTCACACCGGAACCATGACGGTCATCATCCTGGCTCAGCCTGTGGAGGTAAAACCCCTCTTACTTGTCACTTTTTCTTTACAGGCATAACTAAAAGTCTTTATTTCACTTCTGCTTGTCTTCTTTTTAATAGTTTGACGTCCAAATCAACCCCAAGGATCTTCGTATCGACACATTCAGGTCTCGAGGAGCTGGGGGTCAAAGTGTGAACACAACAGACAGTGCAGTTCGCATCGTTCATCTTCCTACTGGTAAAACATGCCAGAAGAGTTCCTGATATGTCGTGAAAATATCAGCTACATTAAAAACATTATTGCTTTCTCCTTTTAACAGGCATAACAGCAGAGTGTCAGCAGACACGGTCCCAGCTGCAAAACAGAGACACGGCAATGCGCGTGCTGAAGGCACGACTCTACCAAAGCATGATGGGAAAAGAGACAGAGCAGAGGCATACAGCAAGAAAGCTGCAGGTATTTATATCTATCTTTTTGTCAGTCACTTCTCTTTTAAAACACTTCGATCTGCAGTTAAATTTATCCAGTATATTAATGAAGTTTGATTAACTCATTGATCTTTGGCCATTTAACTATTATCCAGCCTTATCAGTTAACTCCCTTGTTTCTAATCTAAGGTGGGCACTCGTTCCCAGTCGGAGAGGATTCGTACCTACAACTTCAGCCAGGATCGAGTCACAGACCACAGGACTGGTTATGTCACTAGAGATATTAAGGTAAATCTGAATCTGTTATTCAACAAACAGCTACATCTTTATTTTATGATTGTTAATGTCAGGTTTATAATCTCAAGACTTATATGATAAAATCATTAAAACGTGTTTTGGTCAATGTTTAGGAGTTCATGCGAGGAGGAGAGGCGCTCCATGATCTGATCTCTGATGTACTGGAACATGCAGAGAGAGAGGCGCTAATAGAGGCTGTGGAGAGCTGCAGCAGCAGGTCTGCACACAAGAAAGCTTAACGATTTATTACAGCAACAAGTTGGCCTAAAATGTCACCGTTGCTGTATTAATCATTTAGTAGAAGCTTTGTGGCGTGCTAATCTTTTTGCAATTTACCTTCAGATGTACTGAGAATGTTGGGTATTTTATGGCAAATGTATTTATTATTTGATATTAAAGCTATTTATGATTAAGCAGTTGTCACATTATAACGCTGATTTACACTTCTGCATCTAATCTGTGCTGTAGTTGCACAGAATTATTACACACCAGTGAATCTGCATGAACTGCAATACTGTGCTCAAATGCTAGTTGGAAGTTCAGAAGTTTTTGAAGTTCGAAATTTTTATTTTCAATAATTAGGGTTATCAAGATTAAAGTCCCTGTAAAGTGAAATCCAAACATTGGAATATTTTGGAAAAAGATTGCTGTAAATGTGAAAACCCTATGACCTATGTGTGACTGAATATTTGATTAAGACGGCTCTGCTGCTGGCTTGGCTTTATTACTATGAATTAACCTTGCCCCCTAATGTTACGATGATATAAAATCACACAGCAGTTAATCTCAGTAGTCTGTTGTAAGCTGATGTCACTGCCTTCATTTAAAGTTTACAGCCAGCTACATGCTGTGTTTTTGTTCATTGTGAGTTGTATTTTCTAAGTCTATAGGCCACAGTGGCCTACAGGTTAAAATTAAGAGAGATTTGTGCCAGAAAACAGTAAATTTAATCCTCAACTTCTGCCTCTGCTCTGGCACAGAGCCAGTCAGCCAGAAGCATTTTTTTTTTATTTGAGAGGATCATATTTCTTGTTAGTGGGCATGGCTTCAACGGACACACCCACAGCATCCTAGTGTGGGCGTGTCTGCCTCATTTCTCATGACTTTAAAGCCTGATTTAATAAACTTAAGATTTATTTTTCATGACTGAAATTTGGCCTGGTAGTTCATAACACAATGGCCTGTCATACAAAAACCTAAAATAAAGATTTTTTGTCACTTTACGGGGACTTTAATCGCCTTAATCACGATTAATGAAGGTTCACAATTAGCGCATTAATTCTTTAATAACCCCAATTAACCACGTGCTCTATTGTCATTGACTTTGGTTTTTGCCCTGCAGCCACATTGATATAAAATAAGTTCAACACTGCTCTGTAATGTCTTATATCAATTAAAAAAAAAACTCATACAGCTCATTGGACAAGTCAAACATTATCTGCCCCTTTTACTATCAGACATTTACCCATTTACTGTTCCCTTATTTCTTTCTTAATCCATAAAAACTTCTTTTTGCCATGGTTACATTCATTCTTGGCTGATTTTGTGCATGTCGCTGATGTTTTTAACAATAACTTACTCCTGCTTTCTTTAAACAGCCAAAAACATACACGAGAGTACTCTACTAAACAGTTTTTAAATAGCAGGATGAGTCAGTGTTTAAAAACGGAGCTGATGTGTTTTTCATAGCTCAGTAACTGCGATAGTATTGACTGAATTCTTCATGATTCTCTGCCAATAAGGGTGTGAACCAGCATATCAGTTTCATACACACACTCACGAGAAACATGTCACACCCTGCGTGTTTGTGCCAGCTGACCGGCAACCTTCATCCCTTTTACTTTTGAATATTCCTAAAATAAAACATATTTATTAATGCTTTAGAATTAAAAAAGCGTATTCACAAAAAGGGACATTTTATTCCCTGCACATCACATCTCCATCTTTATTATCTTCTATTCAAGCTGCTCTGTCAAAGTGTGACATTTTAACTGATAAATATTGCGATTCACAAAGATTCCTAATTTTCCACAGCTTACAATGGTAAAAAAATAAAGTTATGAAAAATACAAAAATGATCCAAAATGCTCTGTTTTGGGGAAATCTGTGCTAAACATCCAGCAGACAGAAATCATCACACAATTTGTACACATCAAATAAGAATATAAAAAGAGTTGCACTGCACACTACCACTAAAATGGATTGTGGAGAGTGGCCTGATCACTCTCATTGTAGAAACTGTTAATTCAACAATGACGATATTTGTGCTTCTTCAGTAAAAACACATCTGCTGCATCTAAATGTCCCAAGATTTCCTGGAATAGTATGGTTTTTTTTTTCTCATTCTCACTTGAGGTTAACATGTTTGGATCAGTCATCATTGTCTCTCTGTCTGAGACTCCTTGATTTCCCGTTTTGTGTCTTGTTTTTTCTGAAAGAAGCGGGTCCACCCTCCTCTCCCAGTGAGGTGATGATGCGTTCCTTGAACTTGGGTTTGGGCTCCGGGGGCAGGTCGGATTGAGTGCTGGCTGTGCCTGCTTCCACCTGTGGCAGCTGTAGGTCCACACTGGCACTGAAAAGGGAAAAAAAATCATGTTTAGATTTTTTCAGAGTCTTTACGTTGCAAATTGAGCAGTAGATTAACCCACTTACTATGGATCTGTCTCTTCCTGTATCTGTTCCCAGGCTCCATATGGAGTTGCAGCTTTTGGCCTTTTGGCTTGTGTCACCTTTTCTTCTTTCTTCTCCTCCGGTTCAGCAGTCGTACTTGGAGCTTCCTCCTCTTTCGTCGTCTCTTCAGCATCCTTTTTAGGAGCATCATCGCTTACTTTTTCATCCTCTCCCTCCTTTTCAGAGGGCTCAGCTTCTGCTTTCCTTTTCTGGAAGCAAAAATTTAATCAGGGTTAATTTACAAAAAAATCACCCCTAATTCACTCCTTTGGCACTCCTTACTTACCCTGAAGTTGATCTTTGGGACCTTTGACTGCTGGGTGGCTTGTTCGGGAACTTCAGACACTTGTGATGCTGTGGCCTCGTTGGAGCTCTCCTTTTCCTCTTCTCCTGAAAGAGGCTCAGGCTGAGGAGTTGCAGGATCCTCCTGACTTTCTCCCTCCTTGTTCTGTTCAGATTCAGAAGCTTCTTTAGACGGAAAATCTGCTGGTTTTTCCCAGCTGGACTCTGTTGAATAAGAGAAGGCACATGATTATGAAACTGTATCTCCAAAAGAAAAAATAGTAATTAAAATGAGACGTGTGAAAAGAGCAGACCTCCTGTCTCTGTGTTGTAATAGTACATGTAACCTTCAGGACTGAGGGCCTCCATCCAAGTACAAGCTGACAAGCCCTATAGAGAAACACAACAAAGAACAGACAGTTAACAGCAATTAAAAATAGAATAAATGCACTTAAAAGCACTGATATTAAACAAATATTTACCTCTGTCTGTACAGGCTGTGCAGGAATGGAGCTCTTGCCTTGGAAACCCTCTGGTTTTTCCCACTGAGACTCTGTTATTTAAACAAAACGATAGTGCTTAAAATGGTTCGTTTGACACATACATGGTATAGATTTGAATGACCTGTTAACGGGAAACTTTTGACTTTTCCAACCTCCAGTTACAGTGTTGTAATAGTACGTATGCCCCTCATCTGACTGTCCTTCAACCCAGACTTGGGCTTGTGTCTGTTCTCTATACATCTTTCTTGGTTTCTCTTTCTTCTGCTGTTTTTGAGGCTGAGGTTTTACTTGAGGTGTTGGCTTTGTCATCACTGGTGGAGCTGGTGAACTTAATCCTGTCACAAAAAAAAACACAATTTTAAACTCCTAAGAAAGCAAATAAAGGCATTATATATATATAAAAAAAAAGTGTTTATAAATGTCAGAAATTACCTGCTGCTTCCCTCTCCATCCTCTTCAGATCTTCCTGATATGCCTTCATTGCAGCTTCCTCCATTGCTGCAAACTCTTTTGACATTTTTTCCTCCTGCTTCGCCTTGTCAATGCTCTTCTTTTTAATCTGCAGAGGGACAGATAGGGTGATTGGCAGACTTCAGAAGCCAATAAGAAAACAGCTTTAGTGATAAATGTTATGGCTGGACCTTATCTCTCTTGCCAGGCCTGAGAACTGTGCCAAGAAGGTCAAGTTTTTATAAGTTATGGGTCGTCTAATCCGAGTGTGGTAGCTTTTTATTTACTGTGTGTATATCAAGGTTATTATATTTAACTAAAACTGAGTAAGTAAGTAAAACTAAAATGTAAAAAAATAGTTAAATAATATAAATAAAAACTAAGCTTTGCAGGGAAAAAATAAAACAAAATAAAACTCAATTCTGTGCTTACAAAACTAATTAAAATGAAATAAAAATTAGAGACAAAATTTTCTTAATTTTAGTCTTTGGCAGTACCATGCTACACGACATGTACACCCAAACCTGAAGAGGATAAAACTGCCAGATTTGATTGAAAAAGACTTCACACAGTGGTAACTTTAGGTCTTGAGTTGTATACAAACATTAAATTTGAATGAATAAAATGAAAAGTGAAGAGACCTTTTGGGTCTCACCAATGATAAGTATGCCATATTGCCTAAACAAAACTAAAACTAATAAAAAACTAAACTGAAATATAAAACAATAGGTAAAAAATAAATAAAAATCAAAACTATGGAAAAATTCAAACCTATTTTGACCTTGGTGTATTTTTTTTGTGCGAAAGCAGTATGAATAAAATAATTTATTAATGTTTATACCTCTGAGATCTTTGCAGCCACATTTTCTTTGTGATTCTTCCCTCGTTCATGAAACTCAATGCTCTGCAAAGCAAAAGCAAACGTGGAGAAATAAAGGAACAAGACGTCTGAGTTAGATTTGATGTTATGGTTTCTACAGTGACCGTGTTAATTGGTGACTTTCAGCCCGAATACATTTTAGCAAAAGAGATAGGAACTGGCCTTTTAGGGTTTTTCTGGTATGTTTTGTAGCAATACAACTAGACAAAATACATTGCTTTGGACGCTTGTCGTCCTCAATATCTCTTAGAAAACAACCACAGGCGCATTCAGCTTTCACTCGCTACTTAACTCGGTCACTTTTTACAACTTAACACTGATCGTTTAAACAGTATTTTCAGCCTTACTTACAGGTTTATTATCCGCAATCCAACACTTGCAGTACTGGCAGAATTTCCTAGGTTGTGACTTCCAGTAGTCAGCCCTGAAATCACACAATAACAAATAACCAACACCTTTATAGCACCTTATAGCACCTTTAGCTTACACAGCTAACACAACCAGCTAGCAAAAACCATTTATTTCTATAATACGATCTCCTGCATGGCTTAATTTACAAAATATGCCTTTGGGTGCTTTTGAGTACTTACATTTCTTATTCTTGGTGGTTAAAATACGAAGAGGAGTTCAAAACGGACCAAAATACCGGAGAAGCGTTTTCCACATTGTATGACTGACAACACGGTCCGCTTGTGACGACGTCATCACACGTCGACGTTGGAGCAGATGAGAAAATTAGATTTTATTAGCATCAAAGGGAGGTAAAGATGAATAAGTTTATTCAAATCCTCGACGAAAGTTTGGGGTTGTGTTGTAAGTAGGTTTTATGTTTGTTTTTTTTCTGTTAAAGTCACACCTGCACCACAAACATCCTGTAGTTAGATGTGACTGATGTGAATATAAAGGTGGAAAGTGGGTGATATAAATATTAAATGTTTAACTGCCGTTTGCATATTGCAAAGAGAAGCGCATTACTTTTGAAAAGATATAAAATAAACCAGAGCTGATATTGAACTAACTATTTACAGGTGTAGATTGTCAGCAAATGAATTAAACGAATACGTACCAACTTTGATTAGATATCACACTGAATATAACTAACATAAATAAAACAAACCCAAACACCTACGCCTATTCTTTGATTCATATCCCTTTATTTTTGGCGTTCCATCAACGTCCCATATGGTCTAGCGGTTAGGATTCCTGGTTTTCACCCAGGCGGCCCGGGTTCGACTCCCGGTATGGGAACATGTATTTTGTTATTGTCGGCTTTCCATGTACTGGAATAAAAAACACAAACAAGCTGATGCTGATACATCTCACAGAGTTTAACTGCGACGTCCGTAAGCGGATTTGTGTGTTCTTTAAATAGTGTTTTTATTTTAATCACAATAATAAAGCCTAATTTATATTTTTTACATGAAATAATTTAATTCGTCCCATATTAGATAAGATTGACATATTCAGATTTGTTATTAGTCATTATTATATGTTTCTTATTCTTATTTACATATATATATATATATATATGGATAAAAGTTATTATTAAAAAACAATATCAAACTGCTGTGTCTATATACCTATATATTAATTATATGTGGCTCTTATACTACAGCTTTTCCCAAACATAAGTCTGCCATGGCCCAATCTGAGACCTGTTAATCTTTGAGCCCACTAAAGCATTTGTTTTGACCTTAACATAACACACAAAGTATTGTATTTTATGTTTTTATTTCATCAACAGAGAATTAAAATGAGGAGAAACTAGCACAGATTAGAAAGTGTTTATGGGTAACTAAATGAGCCACTGCCATGTATTTTGTTTAGATCAGGCATCTGCGAAGTCATTTAAATTTTCTTTTTCCAATATTTACCTCTGTATGCTCTGAATTCACTGATTAATTAAAAGTTGATTGTTGTCAGCCGAAGCTAGATTAAAACTATAAAGTGTGAAAATGACTTAAGTGTTTCTTAAACTAAATAACTTTAATTTAAAGACTTAGACTAAATGTGAAATAGCTGCCAAATTAATACTGATTTAATGTCGTGAAAAGTTTTGGGGATAATCTTTCAGTAAAGTTGGAAAGTCACAGCACAGTAAATTGTAGATATCCTATGAGAATCAAGGTGGGGTTTTGCCTTTTTTTAATTGTCAAATCATAAATAATAAAATGTTTTAATATTATTATTATTATTTTTTTGCAACTATGTGTTTACTGGGCAAAGTAAGGTATTACAGTTATGATTCAGTTATCACAAAATCTATTACATACAATAATTATCCAAGCCTAAAAGGCTTAGGCAGAAAAAAAGTAACTTAATTCCATTGTTTGCCCAACAGCTCAATATTTAAATTAACAATTAATAAGACAACAAACAAGTAAAACACCTGACAAAAAAACAGACAAAAAGGTAAAACAATAAACATCATAAACATATAAAAGACAAACATCCACATGTCACACAATCCTCATGATGTAACAACTAATTCATCACAGTACTTCCTTCGTTTCTGCAATAATAACTCATTTGCTCCATCCCCATTTTAATGCACAATTAAATTAAAAGGGTAAATAAATGAGTGAAGCCTTCCTTTTCTCCTCCCTCAATAAGTATGCACCTCTTCCATAACGTGTAGCCAAGATCTGTCTAGGAATTCTATATTTTGAAGTCTTAAGTTTTATTATTATTAATGAATAAATAGATAAATAAATAGGTTCGGGTCTCTCCCCCACTTTTTTCTCATCCCTGTTTCTGATTCATTCCATTATCTGTCATTAAAGGCATAAAAAGCCAAAAACATTTATATTATATCAAATATAAAAATATAAAATAATTTTATTTGATAATAAAATCTAATGAAATAGCAATTATTTAGTTTATTAATTGTTTTAATATCACATTATTTCCCCCTCGGTTGTTGCAAGGACGCGCTTATCTGCGTCATCATTAAGCGTCTCAGGCATACTTACGTTTGAAATCCGCGACTGACCCGCTGCCCCGTCTTTGGCTGAGCTTGAGCCGCATTTGCCGGTGGAGGTAATTGGTTTCCTATCCAGTTGGGTGCCAAAAGCTCCGGGGCTGCCCATGCAAGGCGACATGGCTGCGTCCTCTCACCGGATAATGCTGGGCCCGCTGGTTGCTGCTATCGACCAGGGCACGAGCTCCACACGGTTTTTGGTAAGAGCCGCGCGGGACCAACCGTTACTGTTAGCTAGCTGTAATATTAGCTGTGTTGTAATAATGTTTGGGTCATGAAGGTGTCAGAGCTGACGGTGTCCTTGGCTTTAACTCACAGCTTTTGCTTTAATGTCAGCTTGAAAGCCTTTCAACCTCAACGGCGATATATAAGCACTTGAACGCATCTTTATATTACTTAATTATCCGCATATTTTTTTTTAAAAAGCCACGAATTAACTGTAAATTTTACTACAATGCCTTTAACGGATCCCTTAAAGTTCATCAAATAAGTGGTCGTTGGAGGAGTCACCCTGTTGTATCCTCCTCATTTTAAGAAGTAAAACTGAAATAGGGATGTCCCCCTACATTTAACTCAGATACAATTTTTAATTTTTCAGTTCGAGTTCTCATTTTTATCAGAGACATTACCTTTAAGTCAATTCATAAACACATATGACTGTTTAACATACATTCTCAGGCGATAGAAATGCAAAATAACACTCATTTTTCTTTAATTACACAGTGCCTTTTAATTTTGAAGTTTTATAGTTGCAGCTCTGCATATTTTTTCAACTGTCAGACAACTTCAACAGTGATTAATGTCAGATTGTTTTTATCACATTTTAAAATTCCACTATTTTACATTAAAAATTGAGTGTTTTTCTATATTGGATCGCCTGCTTTTTTAAACTAAGGGTGAATGGCTTCCTGTTTGGATACAAACCTATGAGATAAGACAAGACAAACCTTTCTCTGTTGGGGGAAATTTGGTTATTACAGCAGCTCACATTATAGGGCAAAGTAATTAGCAATATATAACACAGAAAGTAAGGAAAAATGCCTACAATACTTGCATATAAGATAGCATAAAATAACTATAATAATTAGAATATTATTGTCATATGCCCACCTCTGCCTTGGGGAGGACCAAGACCAGATGCAAGTAAAATTACTCAGAAATAATAGCATTATTATTAAGCATTAAACATGCAGTTAAAGAGCAAAGAAATATCACACAATTTGGATAGGTGGAACTGTTTTTACAGGTTGATTGCCGATTTAAACTTCAGTGTAAAACATGGAAAAAGAACTTTTAATGGATTGAAAAGGATATAAGAGATCAATGAAAGGCCAAATTACCATCACAAGGTGTAGATGACTTTTGACTTGCCCACTAAACTGTCTGCTTTTTTTTCTTTTGAAATGAGACATTAATGGTGGACTTTTTTCACATCACTGTGGCTGCGGGGAGACTGGTGTGGCTTAACCAGTGTGCTGAAAGGGACAATAAAGCATGTGATTAATCGTGCTAAACAAAGAATACAAAACCCTAACTCTGACATCCCAGGTTAGAGTCTCACCCTCATAAAAGGCATGGATTTGCGTATTTCTGTTGCTTAATCAAAATGATATACTGTCCACCATTTTCCCAAAGATTAAGGCTCACAGTTTGCCCCGCCTGTGTGGGACACAGCACTAAGCTGCCCTGGAATCTACCCGCACCCTTATCCTAAGGAAATCAGCAGATATAGTTGAGATGTTTGATATATTTACTTAATTAAAATGTAAAAAATTGCACAACATTGAGTGTTCATGACTGAAATATTTGTTGTCATGGTATCAGATGGTTTCAATATTATTTATGGGGGAAAAAATCAATCTACACATCATATCTTAATGGTACTGTGTTACCCAGCCCTAAATCCTACACATTTTTGCTTCTGTCCAACGGCACCTGAAGGCAGCAGCAGAGTCCCTTGAGGGCATCTTCAGAAACAGCAGACAAGACTTGTTAGCTTTGTTTTTGACAAAAACAAACAAGCTGGGGGAATGGAAATGTACCTGCCAAAAGGAAGGAAATATAGCCTAATGTTTATCGGTGTAAGTGGATGTAGAGAAAACAATTTGTCTTTTTCAAGGCAAACATTTCAGGGATGTGGGTCATTTCGTTCTTTGGGTTTTGCACTGAGGAAAATATCAGATTTTAAGATTTCACTCAAAGAAATGGGGCGCTTTAGTCGTGGTAATAGAGCTTTGTCAAATTTAAAATGCTCTTCCAACCTGTTTTCATTCAGCTCTCTAACCCACAGAGAATGTTGCACAGATGTTTGGCTCTTTATCGGGGTGTGGCTGATAGGAAAGAGCCAAGAATTTAACTGACGTGAGTCAGCTCAAACTGCAAGAAACCCAAAACAAAATACAGTTTACTCTAAACTTCACAGGATAAATTTTTACTGACATGTATATTGACTGTATTTTTCATCTTACATGTCATGACTTCTCATTTAAGTTTGGTAAATGCCACACGGCATGTGCTGAGGTATTTATAGCTGTGATAATTGTACCATTCCTGCAACGCTGCTGTGTCCAAAATACCAACACATTTGCACAGCAGGGTGTCTCATGCTGAATTGCAAAGCTCTCTCTTAGATTGTCAGCCATGCTTTCTCCTCTTTTCCTCCCTTATTACAGTTACTCTCATCATGATCCTAAAATATTGGAGTTGTGCTTGAAAATATACCAGAAAAGTTGATAAAAGTGAAATAAAGCATACAAAAGAAGTAACCACTGTGAAACTAGTGATCCAAAGGCGCACGTCTGGGGCCAAGAAAAGCAGGTTTGCTTTCACTGATGCCAAGTTAGATTCCTTAGAAAATCAAAACAAAGAGGTGTTAAAATCCAGTCACATGATCCTGTCCGTGATTGATGACCAAAAACAAAGGCCTTGTGCAGGGTTGAAGGCAAAACAACATTTTCACACTTGTCCTTTTCTGTCTTTAAAGGTGTTCAATTCAAAAACAGCAGAGCTCCTCAGCCACCACCAGGTTGAAATCAAACAGAGCTTCCCCAAAGAAGGGTAAGCCATGAATCCAACATAATTTCTTTACAATGAATGAACATTTGAAACATTTGCAGGTTTGAAATGCAACTTTTTTTCAGATGGGTGGAGGAAGACCCCAAAGAAATTCTGCAGTCGGTGTACGAATGCATGGAGCGCACGTGTGAAAAGCTCACCCAGCTCAACATCGACATCTCAAACATTAAAGGTAAAAAGGCACCTTTTCTCACATGTTTATGGGAGGTTATGTACGGCCTAAAAATTGAGAAAATTGTTGCTTAATTTTTAGCGATTGGAGTGACAAACCAAAGAGAAACCACGCTTGTCTGGGACAAAGAAACTGGGGAGCCTCTTTACAATGCAATCGGTAAAGCTTTTATGTATTTCCTCTTCTGTTCATCCATTACTTTATGTATCTTCAACCATGTTTGACAACCTTTATAGGAACATAAAGTCTAAATGTGTCTCAGGTTGTGCAGCAGAAAGTAAAGCAATAAACTCGACACCAGTACGATGAAACTGCAGTTATGTTTGAGGATTTGACTCCGTTATTTCTTGTGTAGTTTGGCTGGACCTGCGAACTCAATCAACAGTCGAACGTCTCATCAACAAAACTCCAGGACGGAATAAGAACCACTTGAAGGTGAGCTCCTCAGTCACATCCTCATTGATGGTTGCAGGATTTTCAAGGTTGTAGGTGTGATCAGCAAATTTGATTAGTCACTTTAAGACCTGTTTTTTAATTGCCTTGAGTATTTTTTCATGTTTAAATGGAGGCTTTTATATGAGAAGTTTCTGTGATCACACAAATCAGTGTGCTACCTCAGTGATACAGTCGATACAATGTGATACGACACAATTTGACATAGCACAATACACTTTATAGCCTCCTTAGGCTGAGTCCTAACAGCATGGCTTTGCAACTGTCTTTTCCATTACATGACTGTCATCCAATTTTGTCGCTTATCCCTTTATGCATGTGTTGTTTTTCCCGTGCAGCATAAAACAGGCCTCCCAATCAGTACATACTTCAGCGCAGTCAAACTCCGCTGGCTGATGGACAATGTCGACCAGGTCAGAGAAGCCGTCTTCTCTCATCGTGCCATGTTCGGTACCGTCGACTCTTGGCTTATATGGGTAAGCCCAAACTTCCCAACCTTAAAAATGTTTATAAAGAAAGATTTGTAGGAATAAATCTCCACTTATTTATGTGTATTTTTTATGATTGTACTGCAGTGTTTGACTGGGGGCAAGTCAGGCGGAGTCCACTGCACAGACGTGACCAACGCCAGCAGGACGATGTTGTTTAACATTCACAGCATGGATTGGGACCCTGATCTGTGCAAGTATGACAGCTGTGCTTCATTACACTTCCCAGCTTTCTGAAATGCACTACTGTTTTACTTCAGACCATGAAAAATAGCCTAATGCTTTCATTTTTTAAAATTAGTACAGAAAAGTTGGGAAACAGTCCAATTCAGTAGCAATGCCATAACTTTTGAATCCGATCTCTCTATAACAGCATTTGTATTGTGTTTTCTATGAGCAAAGTGCCTGATCCTGCCTCATAAGCAGAGCTGGAAGCATAATATTTAAGGGGAATCTGTCCCTGCCCATACTTGTAACACAATATCTCAAGCACATGTTAAGGGATATTTCTACAATCTTTGCACAAATGCCCTCTTTGACTCAGGACACACTGATATGATTTTTTTTTTATGTCAGAGGTCAAGGTCATTTGGCCTTATGTCCATCCTTTGCTGTAACATTTTTCACACCACCCCAGACACCTCATGTCACCCACAGAACTCTGGATGGAGGGAAGCCAGGAAGTGATTTCTGCTTGGACCCATTTCTGTGCTTTTTCCACCTTTGCCAGTCGATTGTTTAAAATCATGAGTTGGTTAAGTAGCAGGATGAGCTTTCTTTATGTATTTGCTGTTTACATTCCTCCATTTCCCATCAGGTATTTCGGTATTCCCATGGACATCTTACCCAGAGTGAGGAGTTCTTCCGAGATCTACGGCCTCATGGTAAGAAAGCACAAACTTTCTAGGATTATTTTAGTCTATTTCCATTTGAAACCATAAAACAGATAAAGTTATCTTTTAATTTTACTGATTTCATTGCTGTGTCTACTGTGGCCACTAATATGACCATAGAGTCTTTCAGACTGTTTCTAAGTGCATGAAGGTTGTCTGAGAAACTCTTTTAGGCATCTTTCTGTGTGCCATTGTCCTCTCTTCTCTCACTGGTAGAAAATAAGTTCTAGTCTGGTAAGTAAAACCTCGCCATCAGTTGTGTTTTTTTTTACCTCATCATGCAAAGTAACCCGCCCTGCTTTTCTGTGGCCGGAGTGAACACATGCCACCACACAGTGCATTTCCAACATCAGACGGAAGCTACATTTTAAGGAGCTGTTGACCAGAATTCATACAGATTTGCTGCTATTGTTTCTATGGCTGTTGAGGCTTTGATGCACTCACTGCTGCTTACTTTGAACTGATTGTTCATTAACATGACACTGTGCTAGGTGCAAATTTAACAGCAGTTAACCTTTGATTCAAACCACTTCTTCACAGATGCACCTTGGCTGCAGGAAACAACAAAATGAAACCAAAACTTGCCCTCTTTACCCCACAAAATTGAAAAAATGTTTTGGTGCATCTGCCACACTATAGCCAAGCTGGACAATGTTCCCTTCAGAATACATCATAAGAAAACAAATAATGTTCCAGAATGATGTTAGTGCATATTTTCTCCAGCAGAGGGCACCATAACTGCACACCGTACAGTAAGCAGTGAGTTATAGCTAGAAATGGTCAAAAAACAGAAAATTGTTCATCATAGGTAACTGTCTAAAGGGGCAGGTCTCTTACGATATATGAAATAAAATGTAGCTCCCATAACTTTGAAAGATAATCTTTGTAAAAGGCTCTTATTTGCATGAGATTCAAGCGCTGTGATTGGCTGCTGGCCCATTAAAGTGGTACATCCAAAAATCCTTTTTGTTCATAAACATTCCTAGGAGTGAAGGATGATAAGAGCTTTTTATTTTCTAAACAAAAGGGAAAGGAGATTCATTGCTTCTGTTAACATCCCCCTCAGCACCAACAGGCGGTCTCTGGTTATATCACCAGGGATGAAAAGGCCAGGACAAAAGAGACGCCGTCAAGCTTGACCTTGGCTGCCCCCCTCCCTCCAGCCCCAGGTTTTTGCACATTGGGCCCTGTGATGAATCCTTAGCACCCTACATGCCTAAAACTTCTGCACATGACTGTATAGATGTTTTTTAAAGATGACCCTAACCTCTACATATACGGCATATTTGTTGACCTGATTTTGTTTTGCAAGCAATACTGAAACAATCACAAAAATGTGCAGAAAATTGAACGACTTCGGCAAGATAGTTCACGTTCTAATATTCTTTATGTAGAAAGCTACCAGATAAATTCAGATGAGGTTTCTCTTTTTCAAACAATGGAGTCACTTTAAGAAACGTCCTAAAACTTCAGGATGGTGAGAGTTTATTTAAAGGGGGTTTTTTTTAGTAGCTGTTACAGAAACATCACAAGGTGATGCTCCTTTCAACTGTACATGAAAAAGAGTGTTCAGCATAATGATATGACATTTGAATGCAGAGGTATATGAATTAAACTTCAATTTCCATTCAAACAAATGTAAAGATTGTGTGGATACAAGCAAGAGGAGAGACCATGCTGTCATTTAGCCTGTACCTTTTTATTTCCATGAAATTTCAAAATGTATGAGTTTCTAACTTGATTTTTTTTCTGTAAACCTATGACATAAAATCAGAAATTCTGAGATTAATTTCTTGTAAATTAACAGATCATTTTAACAAATTCTATTAACAGAACACATGTAATTTTGATTTGTTTTAGCAAAAATTGCATTTTTGGTCTAAATTTTAGTGGTGTTATTGTGATTTACATATTTTTTGGCTGACATGCTGATGTAATGTAGTGAATGGTCTTTGTTGGGGCACAGACAGTCTAAAATCCGTAATCCTCAATTATAATCTAGTATAGGGGCTTAGTCATTCAGGTTATCCACAGCTTGATCCAAACAGGAAAGTAGACTTGGTTAGGATTGTTGAAGACATTTTGTCTCTCCTCTCAAAGTCTTCTTCTGACACGATGTACCCATGTTGTAGTCAATCCTTGTTAAACTGTTAATTTTACACAGCAGATCAACATTAAATTGGTAACACGTTACAAGAAGTGTAGCCTGGTTCCCACTACGTTCACCATGGTTGTATTTTCCTGTCCTCTTATTGCACCTCCCCTCAGCCTCTGATGTATTTCATCATTTTTAAAGTGTCCTAACAGACTCTGGATAAGCAGGTGTATAAATAATGATTGAAGTTAGGTCTCTATCTTTTTAACTCTTTAGAAACATTAACCATCTTTCTTAGTATATTCTGATATAAGCAAACACATAAACCTGCAGTACTAAGGCCATACACTCTTGGAAATGTACTGGATGGTCCCCCTGTTGCTTCTGTTATGGCATGCTACTAAACTGGTACTGACTGACCATCCTCCTGCAGCGCCTCCTTCATGTCTCCTAAATCTCTTCACTCTTTGGCACTGTTTTATTGAACCAACTAACCCAAAACCACAGCCTGACATAGGAGTGAAGACATTTTTGATTTGTACAGGATCACACTTACCCCTTTGTTTCCCTCCACTGTTTCAGTACGCTTCATGTGAAAGTGTGGTGGTAGAATTAAGATCAGTACATTGAAGTTATTTGGCTTCTTGGGGTCAAATAATGAGTAATTAACTTTTTGCAAGTGATTAAAAATGATGTTTTAGTTTTGTGACGTAATGTATTTTTAATTTCTGTGAATAATTGATGTAATTTCAGCTTTTGCCATAAGATATGTACTTTAAAATCCAGTTTTAGTCTCATTATTATCATAAGTTATCCAGCCATTCATGCAGGTTTTCCTTATTTAAGTAAAATAGGGAAAAGGTGAAATTTTTGCACATAATATTCCATCACTGACATGTTCTAAAGATGGTAAATAAAACACTAAACATGCTATTTTACTGTAAAAAAAACACAGAACTTATTAAACAAGGTCATCTTTCCTTCTGGCAGAAATCTGGAGCTCTTTCTGGCATCCCTATTTCAGGGGTAGGTTTTATTTCTGCTTTCAAGCTCTAACTATCTACTTTCCTTCATTTACTCTGTATTTTTTAATGACTAACTGTGAATTATCTTTAACAACAGTGTCTCGGGGATCAGTCAGCTGCACTTGTCGGGCAAATGTGTTTCCAGGACGGACAAGCGAAAAACACGTGAGTTGTTTTGTGCGATTTCTTGCTTTTTCTTTAAATATTGCCTCATAAATGCCAAATTAAAGTTTTGTTTTTACTCATTTCAGGTATGGAACTGGCTGTTTTCTGCTGCGAAACACTGGAGCCAAGGTACCTTAATCATTGTTTGTTTTGTTAAAACATATTTGAGCCCATTACGCACAGGATTAGTGTTTGTGACGTGTAATATTAGTGGAGGATGTCTGTGTTTCTAATCCCATGAAAATATACCTTGTTGGTATAAAAATTAACAAACAAATTGTCCACCATATTTCAGAAAATCTAGTCCAAATTGACATCTCAGCACTTTGGAAGGTGCAATTTCTTGATCTATGCTGGTTTTGCTCCCTTTTTTTCGATTTAGAATAATTGAGGCTGTGTTTGGCATTGTAAACACACATTACAGACAAATCAAGACCATTTCATCCTCTGAGCTGCACAGTAGATGTGGAAGAGGGTCATTGTTGGTGTCTTAAAAATGCTAAAATCCTCCATAGTAGCCAGCAGGATGGACTCCATTAGAAATGAATTGGAAAAGAAGAGCACAAAGCTTTATTTAGCATCACTGTCATGCAGCGTCTTAACATTTTCAATCAGAAATGTCTCAGAATTTAACAAAATGACTGACTTTGTTTATCCAGGGCAAATGCATCACACAAAACACACATGTCTGGGTCTATTTTTATAAATTATCAGAGATCTCCATGCATACTAACACCTTACAAATAGTGCTTCACATTTAATTGATTCAACGTACATTTACTGAAGTATTTTTCCTTCTTTTCTGCAGCCTGTTATGTCCGATCATGGCCTTTTGACTACTGTAGCGTACAAACTCGGCCGGGACAAACCTGCTTGCTACGCACTAGAGGTACAATATCTAAAACACACTCCAATCTGATAACAATAGTCTCTAAAGAACGCATCCATTATTCCTTGTGGCACTTCTCCTCAGGGCTCGGTGGCCATTGCTGGTGCTGTGGTTCGCTGGCTGCAAGACAATCTCGGGATCATTGGGTCCTCTGAGGAGCTTGGTTAGTTCTTTGACCAGAGAAAAGTGTGTTGAGATAAAAGTCTAATATTTTATAAAATGACTTTTTGATTTTTCAGAAGTCCTCAGTCATTCTTAGTTTTACCACATACAACAGTCTAAGCATATGCGGCATGTATAGGGGCAGGACCAGGCTTGAGCCAGCCTGAAGCTCTACAAAAAAGTTTTAAGACAACTCTTATAAGTAGATAGGGTGTCTATCTACAGCTCTTTTAAGATATGAAGGTGACAGATCATTAAGATGACCTATTCTTAGATTTAACACATACAGCAGTCTAAGCCTATAGCAGCATGAGTAGGATCTGTTCCAGGCTTGAGCCAACCTTTATTTTCTTTCAAAAACTTAGTTTCTTTCTTTTAAAAGGTTTTAAGAAAACTCTTGAATGTAGAAAGGGTGTCTGCCTCTCAGATCTTCACTAGTAGGTGATTCCAAAGGAGAGCGGTCTAATAATTGCAAGCTCTGCCTCCCAATTATTTTTTGGAGACTATAGGTACCACAAGCAAGCCTGCATTCTGGGAGTTTAATGTTGTAGAGGGGTTTAACAGGTCTCTAAGATATGAGGTGCCGGAGTGTTAACTGCTTTTTGAATGTGTCTTACTGAAAACCAGGGCAAAAAAGCCAATACGGGACAGACTTGATTTGTATCTATTTCTAGGTTTATGAGGCTTATTACAGCATTTTTTTAAAGCATCAAATCTAGAAGTAGCATTTGTGGACTACTCTTTCTGCATCCATCTTCTTCACCCTTTATTTGGGTTTTTATTTGTCTTTCTCTTCTTTGCAGAGAAGTTGGCAGCTTCAGTCGGCACATCCTACGGATGTTATTTCGTTCCTGCATTTTCGGGTCTTTACGCACCTTACTGGGAGCCTAGTGCAAGAGGGTAGGACGAAAACCGCTCTTTAGTTTGTAAAACACAAAAAGTCAATCACAAAGCTTGTTACAACATATGTTTTTGTGTCACAGGATCATTTGTGGGTTGACTCAGTTTACCAACAAGAGTCACCTCGCTTTTGCTGCACTGGAGGCTGTTTGCTTTCAGACACGAGAGGTGAGTGCTACATCCTTCACTGATTATTTATCAGAGAGAAGGCCCTTTCAAAGACAGACAAGTTTGCTGATAGTTGATAACTGCTTAATCTCATGACATTGATTTAGCATTTTTCCAAAAATGACATAATAATGTTTGGATGTAGATACTAGATGCCATGAACCAGGACAGCGGCATCCCTTTGACTCAGCTCCAGGTGGACGGAGGAATGACATCCAACAGGTTGTTGATGCAACTACAGGCCGACATTCTTTGCATCCCTGTTGGTGAGATTTCCTGCTTTGATCGTACTTTAAAGTTTTCTGTGACAACAGCCATGATAAACAAACTGACATTGACTTAACTGGTTCTTCGACAACCTGTTTACCCTGAAGCTCACTACAAAAACATTCACATTTATCTGATGTTCAGCTGTTGAATGATACAGTAGATTTGTTTCACTTTGACACCTTAAAGACTCAGGATTACTAAGATATGCAGATGCTATTTTTTTGCAAAGGAAATTCTTGTGCATCAAAAAACTATATGAGTCATATAAAGGAATATTCTTAGCTAAATGAGAGCAATGCTGCCCCCCTCCATTTTTTACATAAAATCTGTCATTGGTCAACATTGCTCTTTTCCTGGGTAAATATTGTCTTGATATTTATTGTCAGTGAAGCCATCCATGCCTGAGACAACCGCCCTGGGTGCAGCGATGGCAGCTGGAGCAGCAGAGGGGGTGAGCGTGTGGAGTCTGAGCCCAGAGGACCTGAGTGAGGTCACCTCTGAGAAGTTTGAGCCTCAGATCAACCCTGAAGGTATGGCTTTGTTGTCTTTCTGCAAGACTTAAAAGATGTGGACCGCTTTGTTGCTTCAATGAAAACATTTCTCTTTTTTGTGCATACGTTCTTTGCAGAGAGTGAGTTTCGGTATGCTCGATGGAAAAAGGCAGTGCAGAAATCGATGAACTGGGAGACGACAGAGCCGGTTGGTAATGGAAATGGTGAGCGCCAAATTAAGAATTTTCAATTTGCAAGCCCATACAGGAATGATGTTATTCTAAAGTCCATCTTAAAGCTATGTTTTTGCCGTTGATTTAAGCCTATAAAAGTATTCACCCTCTTTAATTGTGAAGTGAAAACAGATTTCTACAAGCTTAAAGCAATTAAACAAAAATATGTAAAGTAAAATAAGTGACTGCAAAAATTTTCATCTCCTTTAAAGTGACTGACCTAACTCTACAGAGGCCAACTGATGCTAGTAGTCAGAGAAATGATGATCACCTGAGTGCAGTCGAATGTGTCTCAAGTGATTTTAGTATAAAGACACTTAAGTCTGAAAGGTCCAGTCCCCACTTAATCAGTATTCCTGGCTACTGTTACACCATGAAAACAAAAGAACACTCCAAGCAACACAGATAAAGGATTATTAAAAAGTCAGGGGATGTATAAAAAATGTCCAAGGCACTGAACATCTTCCGGAGTTCAGTTAAATCCATCATGAAGAAATAGAAGGATTATGGCACAAAACTCATCTAGAGTTCACCAAAAGGCATGTGGGAGACTCGCACCATCTGCCACTATGAAGCACGGTGGTGGCAGCATCATGCTGTGGGGATGCTTCTCAGCTTGTAAAGGTAGAGGGTGAAATGAATGTGGTCAGATCTAGGAAAATCCTGGAGGACAATCTTATTCAGTCTGCAAGAACAATGGCTTGGGTGAAGATTAATTTTCCTGCAGGACAATGACATGTTTCTTTGCTTTTTTCTCTATACCTTGTTTTCTAAACTCCTCTCTTTTTCTGTCTCATGTTCTTCGCTCTGGATGACTTAAAGGTGAAACGAGTATCTTCAGTAGTGCTCCACTCGGCTTCTACATCTTTGGCAGCATGTTGATGTTAGTCGGTGCTAAATACCTTGCAGGTCAGTGTCTATGTGTAGCATATAACTCTGCTCGTTGTAACAAGGCAAATAATTCATGTGATTTTTTCAGTGTTGTTGAGTGTAGTTTTTTCTGATCTTAAATGTTTTATCATTGAAAATAAAGTTTAAAGGAGCCTTACTAAGTTTAAATAACTGATTAAGAGCTATGAAATTTAGATGGCACTGTGATGTACCAGGAAGTAGTGACAAAATTCATCCTGTGTAGGCAAAGAGCCGCACCCAGCCTACAGGATGATTTTTGCCACCCTTCTTTATTTCCAGTTAACTCATAACTTGAGCTACAGCAAGTTAATAACGGCCACTCCCAACTGAAGGAATTTTTTGTCTTTGATAACAGATAGACAGGTGTGAATTGTGGCGCAGAGTATCCTAAAACATCAGGGACAGCAGCAACATAATATTCTAGTACTTGCAGCCAGGAATGTTTAAGTTATCCTTAAAATCCACTAATTCCTTCATTATACTTAAATAAGATTCTGTCTCCAGCCTTCCAGACAGGGGAAGAGAAAAGATAACTCATCATCCAAAAAACATCCAAAGAGCTCATCTCCAGTGGTAGCAAAATGCAACTTCTTAAAGGTCACATATGCAAAAAAACACTTTTTTCCAGGTTTTTCCAACAAAAATATGTGCCCTTGGCCTGCCCACAGTCTCCCCAAGAATCAGAAAATTCCATTCCTTCCTGCCCTCTCTTTCTCCGCCTTTCAGAAAATGTGTGCTAAAACAAGCCGTTCTCAGATTTTCCCCTCATGGTGTTATGTGGGGAGTTAGCCCTGCCCCCAGGTTCTGTTGGCCTCCCCGCTTGGAAGAAAGTTCTGCCCTTCTCCCTTGATCGGATCAGGAGAGCCACATCCATTTCCTGAGAGGGGCGGAGTCAGACAGCTCAGTAACATTTAAAGCTACAGACAGAAACAGCTTGTTCTGAGCAGGGCTGAAACAGAGGGGGTTTTTAGGCATCCAGAAATCCAATACTGGAGTGTTTCTTCAGCAATAAACTTCACAGGCATGATTTGGAAATCTCTGAGACCAATATAAGCTTGTCTTCAAGGGATAAAATATGTCCCCTTTAAAATAAACCTCTTGATTTATTTGTTTTTCTTTCCACATTAGGCTATAACTGAATTCTGACTTCTAAAGGCACTAAAGTGGAAAGTGAAAAACAAACGCGCTCCAATGATGGACCACCACCTGTACTGTCGGTTGCGCTCGTTTCCAAAACTAAAGGCATTCCAGGAGGAAAAAAGGATCCTGCTGAATCTTCCTGCTGACTGGAAAAACAAGTTACAACTCACCAATGGGACTTCTTTTTTATTTTTTTATTTGAATGCATCTTTTTCAGCAAGAGGCATGTACACAACGGTACCTTTTCTTTTTAGCAGAGATGTGCTTGAAGTGTTTTTTTTTACTGTTAATTTCTGAGCTAATTTATATAAATGCTCCAGCAGTGCTTGTTCAGATTGTCCCTTCACTGTCGTCATGTGTAGTTTGCTGTCTGTTTGGCATATCTAGTAGTTCAGCACGTCACTGTTCACCTTGTGATGTTTTAGTGTCCTTGACCCTCCACTATGAGCTACAAAGCAACTTTTAGCGCACTTTATACTTTTGTTTTGTCTTGTGGGATCCCTGTACTAATAGAGTCTAATATATTTTTTCTAACTATTGGGATTAGGGCACTGAAGTTTGGGTTAGTGAATGAAAACAAGGGAATGATAGGATGTAAGTAAATGAAATGATGAGACGCTCTTGTACATATTTTTGTAAAATATAAGTTGTGTCGGGCAATGATGAATTGGTGACAATGTCTGGATTTTGTTTATGTTCACACTGAAGATATGAAGAAAGGAATAACGAGGCACACGAATATGCGTATTTCTGGGAATTTGGCACATAAACAATTCTCTAAAAGCTAGAAACAACAAACAATATCAGGCCCACTGAAGCAGCTGTTTAAACATGTATTTTGTAGACCACAATTCTGGTCAAAAAAATGTATTACAGCAAAACTTGCAATATCAATTCTCTGACCACATGTTGATGCTAATTAGAAGTGGATTTAACTTCCATAGTATGCAGTACAATGATCAAATAATGCACAAATCTCTGTCAAATAAATCAAATGCATACAACTTATGAGAAGGCTTTATTGCACTAAAATGTTAAGAGTTTGGTATGTTTCTCTGATTCAATAATTTATATTCCTATTTATTTCAACAAGAGCTTCAGAAAACAGCTCAAATCAATCCAGCCATTTCTTTCGGTGTCCATTTTTAAGAGTGAACCTTGAGGAAGTAAAACCTGGTCAAACTTTGTAAGTATTCTCATTTTTGCTTGGAATATGTTGTATTTGTCTTCTGTGTCAATCTGGAAGATTTCCATTTGGCTGAAGGCAGAACAGATCATTTGTTTTAAGAAATGGTGAGTATAGTCCAATAAAAGTATGAAATAACTGGGTTTCAAGGCTCATTGTGCTTATTTGGGATATCACCCTAAAAAGGGATATTTAAGACTGGGGTACATGGGTGAAGTGATGTTTGAAAAGGCTTTA
The DNA here is from genome assembly GCF_018320785.1 of Cheilinus undulatus. Lineage (NCBI taxonomy): Eukaryota > Metazoa > Chordata > Actinopteri > Labriformes > Labridae > Cheilinus > Cheilinus undulatus. Next base: position 12,424,079 of record NC_054888.1, on the reverse strand, counting down.
AATCCATGATAAAGCCAGTACTTATGTGAGGAAACACCTAACATTAGATTAAGATTACAGCAAGTTTTCTGCTAACTCTATAAAATGACTTTTAACTTCTGGCTTGTATGATAAATTATTTCATATTTTACTGTGCCAATTTGTGTCATACTGTTCTAATGAAGCCCGTTTCACCACTAAAAGAAAAAAAGTCAAATTATAAGATAGTCATTATCATGAAAAGAATAGTGATGTTGACTATCTCAAAATAACCACCTTTTTATCTTCAAATAATCACTAACTTTCTCATAATTTATTCTTTTTATCTCACAAGTATAATTTTAATTTAATAATTTTAATCATCTCATAATTTTAACTTTTTCTCTCAACTTTATTTCATAATTTAGACATTATTCCTCATGATTCCGACTATTCATCTCATGGTTATGACTTTTTAAACTCAATTTTGGACTTGTTAAATTAAAATGGTATTTTACCTCAAATATTCTTTTGTTATTTTTACTCATATTTTTGGCTATTTATAACATCATAATGACTTTTTTTTATCTCATAATTATGATATTTTTATCTCCTCAAGCCTTTTAAAAAAATTTCCTCATAGTTTTTTCTATTTCTATCAAAATTACGACTTCTTTAGCTCATAACTATGAATGTCTTTATCTCTTACTGTTGATTTTTTTTAATCTCATTTTGACTTTTTATCTTCTTAAATTTTCATTTCAGAATTCTGACATTTTTATCTCATTATTTCAATTTTTAATCTCGGAATTTTGACTATTTTTTCATAATTATGATTTCCTAATCTGATAATTTTATTTATTCCATAATTAAAAGTTATCATCGTACAAATAGACTTTTTATCCCCTATGAAGCTTTATCTCATAATGTTGACTTTTTTTTCCTCGTTATTTAGAGTATTTTCTCATAATTTTGGATTTTTCATCACAATTTTGACTTTCTGTCTCATATTTTCGACTTTTCCAATAATATTGAGTTTTGCTTCATAATTTTGACTTTTTATTTCATAATTTCGATTTTTTTGGCTGAAATGAGCTCCCATATCATCCTCTTCAACTCATTTAGAGCAACAGTGTAGTGTGATGCCTTCCTAGTCCTTATGGTTTGGTAAACCCAAAATGTTTCCAAAGAGTTTAGACTGCTGCTCAAAATGATAAATGTTAAGAAGGCATAAATGTGTTTAAAATAAGTAATGTATTCATCCCGAATGTAGGGAAACAGGTTTTGTATTAGAATAAATGTTATCACAATAAGCTTGTTTATTCTTTTAACTGATGTTTTTGTTTTTTGCTGGTACATACTGGTTGTCTAAAAGACCAAAAACTATGGAAGCCAGTTTCCGCCAGTGAAAAAAAAACAAAACAAAAGGAAAAGTTAAAAAAAAAAAACCTTTTGAGTCATAATTAAGTCATAATTATGACTTGGTATCTCATAATTTTGACCTTTTTTTCCCTCACTGGCAGAAATGGGGTTCCTTAAAAAAACAGACTTTTCTTCAATAAGTTTAATTGGCAGTGAAGATAACTAGCTTTACAGCTGGCTAGCTTAGTTGCTAGCTTGTTAGTGGCGTTATGTTAACATTGCTGGTTTTGCCATAGACATAATAGCCATACATAATATAATATGCAGGTAACATCTGCCTTGTTAATGTTTTACCACACATAGAGCTTCATATTATCTTTAACTTCATCAGTCTGTGTGGTGGCTTTTTCAAATGTCTTTCCTCATTCTTGAGTGCTAAATGTTCAGGCTAACAGAAACGGCGTTTGGCCCAAAGCCAAGCACAACCTGCTGATTTTTAAGCGGGGAAATCCCGCCGACCTAGGCAGTTACAGAGGAAGAGCGTTATCTGCCAGCAAGAAATGAAGGTTATTTAAAACTTTACTTTCATTTAGTTCAGGTTTAGGCACATGCTCAGGCTGTGGCAGAACAGGTGAGAAGCAGACTTCTGTTACCTTTTAGCTGTCATACTGTCAATATTAAGAGAAAATTTTACAAAATCAGCTGTTTTATTTTGTTTGCAGCTCCAGCAGGTGTAACCTTTTTAGCCATTATGATGTTGTCAGTAAAAAATGAAACTGTTAAATGTCTAAAGTATGCAGCTCCAGTATGGAGAAAATGTCTTTAGAAAGTATAAAACTTGTTTTTTTGTGTCCGTTGTATTGGAAAAGCTTGTTTGCCATGCATTTGAGTTAATGATAAACTTGTAAAGGCTGAATTGCTCACATGCTGCTTACAGCAGATAGACCTTATTTGCATTTCAACTGTTTTCTACAGTCAGTGGATGGACTTCAATGTTGCTGATAATTGTTTAGTCTAAAATTAATGTTTTTTGCATATGATCAGACTTTTCACAGATAAGTATTTACTTATGCTGTACATTGAAAGACTTCTCTCTTTGAATTAGTCTTTAATATAACAGACCAGATCCGCATTAAACAAATATACTTCCTTTCTTGATTAAGAATTGATTCATAATTGTGGAAGGTGTTAAATGTTGTCACTTTGAAACCAACACCAGGTTCCCTTGATCTGTGATAAACCAGGAAGTGGATCTAGGTGTGGGTGTCTTCACTCTGGAGCTTGTTCCTCATTTCTGGTTGCAGAGTACAACGGTGCGGACTGGTGAGTCATAGTTGCATGTTTTTCATTACACCCTGTCACTGTCATGACGGTCTCTTCCCATTCTAGGTGTGCATACGTATGAGGAACAACTTCAAGAGGATCTGAGTGTTTCTGAATGACTCTGAAATATGCTGGATCCAAAAGGGAACGAGACCAGAGGGAGCCAGCTTCAGTCAGCAGGGATCAACATTGGCAAGGATGACAAAGGTCAGTTTTCATGAACGTATTAAACACTTACAGTATGTAATTTAAACCAAAACTCTTTATGTTTTAGCTGTTTCACTTATAAACAGGAGAGAATAAGGAAGTCTGAGTGTTGAAATTGACACATCATGGTCCTTGTAAAACAGCAGTGATAATGGAAGTCTGTTCTGTTCCTTAACCTAATTGAAGGTGCTAATAACATGTTGTAAAAGTTCCTAACAATCAAAATTGAAAGTACTTAAAAGTGTTAAATTTTCTTCTTTGTGTACTATTTGGTTGGTGGTAGGGCTGTCAGTATTAATGCTTAAATCACTTTGTGGTGTAGGTCCATAAGCAGTACATTAATGTTTTATTGCCCTTTTTAGCTTACTTTGGACAGCTTAGTTTGTAAGTCAAAAGTCATCTGCACCTTGTGTTATCAAACATTTCACTTTTTACTGTTCCTTTATTTCCCATATCACTCCATGACAAGTTCCTTTTTCCAAGGTAAAAATAATAATCTTTATTTATAGAGCACTTTTTAAGACAGAGTACTAAAGTACTTCACAAGCAACATAGATTACAACGCAGATTAAAAAGTCAGTAAAATCAGGCAGCAAAGTGGGTACAAATGAGAAAGATCAGAACATGTTAATCTCAAAATTAGGTAAATAAGAGCAGCTAAAACTCAAGTAAAATCAAGAAAGGCTCTTTGATAAAAGTATGTCTTAAGAAGAGATTTAAAAGAAGTCACTGACTCAGCCAATCTGATTTCCTCAGGCAGGATGTTCCAGAGCCTCGAGCCCTGAATGAAAAAGCCCCGTCTTGGGACAGCTAAGAAACCCTTGCCTGAGGATCTCAGGGTGCATGCTGGCTCATAAGGGGTTAAAAGATCAAAGTAGGAAGGAGCCAGGCCATTAAGAGCTTTAAAAGTTATCAGTAAAATCTTTCTGAAACATACCAGGAGCCAATGTAGAGAGGATAAAATTGAAGTGATGCACTCAGATCTTCCTGGCTGCTGAGTTTTGAACCAACTGCAGGCGGTTAATATCTTTTTGGCTCAGGCAAGTAAAAAGGCTGTTCAATAATCTAGGCATGAGGATATAAAAGCATGTAAAAGTGTTTCTGATCTTATTTTTGGGATATTTCTTTGATGATAAAGGCAGGATTGCACAAGTTTAGTAACATGCTTTTCAAATGTTAAACTACTATCAAACCACACTCCTAGATTTTCTTGCAACAGGCCTTATGCTTTTAAAAAGGGAACCAGCAGATGGCAGCACTTTCTCTGATGAGCTGGGGCCGATGACAGGAATGACCATTTTGTCAACATTAGGTTATAAAAAGTTACATACCCAGCTTACTCAGGTCTGACGGATTAATTGGTATGAATGGCTGAGTGTCATCTGCATAGAAATGATATGCTATGTTTTTCAATAACAATGACGGAACCTCCTGTTTGATAAATAAGAATAAAACCACTATGAAACCGTGCCAGATAACCCCAGGTAATATCTTAATATTCTATCTATCCAAAGTTTAGTTTCTTTCAAAATAAAAGCAGGAAGTCAGTTACCTTAAAGCACTGCATACACTGTTGAAGACTAACTTGAGTTGCACGAAACAGAAAAGGGAAGACTTTCAGCGTGATTGTACCACAGTTGACCCAGGCCCAACTATCTGCTTCCACCTAACTGATTTCTGGCATGTACCATATTTTGGCCGTATGACTGCAGAGATACTCGTACAGTGAGCAGAATCCCCAACTTTGGGGCAGTCTTTTCCAAGTCTTCTGTCAGGCAGTATCTTATCTCACAACGAAAGTACTAGTAGAAGGTATGCCTATTTAATGTTCCTTCCCTGACTATTATTAAGATATTAAAGAGGCAGGAAATACTCCTTACCTGTGGACCTCCAGCTGACACAGAATATTTGTTATTATTTAGCTACTAGTTGTGTTTGCTGGTGATGCTGTTTGCAGCAATTTTTGTCTTTAGATTATTTAAATTAGTTAAGTTAGCTTCATTTATATAGCATGCTTCACAGTGGAAAAAAATGTTGAACAGGAAACAAATATACATCAAAAACTGGCATTAAAACTAAGAGTAAATCTGGTGTGAGTACTTCTCTTCATTTTCTATGTACACCCCAACATATGCCAACATATGTCTAATAAAAGCTTTCCTTCCAACAGCCTTTATTATTTGGTTTGTTTTGATAAAATAACAGCGGTAACTGTTTTTATTCTCCTCAGACTGTGTTAACATGGATGTTGGACCTCCAGCGTACATTCAAGCTTTGCACAGGAAGAACACGGTGAAAGAGCTGCTAATGATGAAACGTCAGGTGAGTCACAACTTGAACACGTGTACTATATGTATGAGCACCTAGACATGATGGGACAAGCTTGGTTTGGATTTCCCAGAATTAGTCCATGATTTTATTGGTTGCTTTAATATTATGATGGCGTTTAAATAAGTTTGTTGACATGAAAATACTTTTAATCATTCTCTTCTAGAAATGGAACTGCTCACAGGATGGCAACAACTTGGAGCAAAAACCAAAGTTTGCAAAGTCAGAGGGATTTGCAAATGGCTTACATCCTCATCCTTATGGTCCTCCTGTTCCATCTAACCCCACTATTGTTCATAATACTTTTCCTACCAATACTGATGCCACTACCCTGCAACAAGAGCAGCATCCACCCCTACAAGAACAGGCTGAAGTAAAACTATCTTTGTTTCATTGGCAAATACAGCAAGAGATGCAGAGAGTTGGAAGGATTTCTCTTGAGCAGCTGACCATGCAGGATTCAGATGGTGATACGTACGTAATAATGACAAAATGTTCCAATTAGACTCGTTTTTGTTAACAGCTGATTAAATGGATACAAATATTTAAAATTAAACTGAAGGAAAACAGTTGGAAACAGTAAAAAGTCTGATGGGTATAAAGCTCCTATGAGGAACTGTCAGTCTTGATGTTGATGCCCCCATGTGGACAGACTTGTCCTTGTCATATGTCAGCTGATTAGTTGATAGTATATTGTAACAGCAAAGAAAAAAGTCTTTGACTTTAATCAATGAAATGTCTCACATATCAAGAGACTTTATTGTAAAATGCATTTTTTTAAAGTAAATCAGTAAGGCTTTTCCAGCAACATCTCCTGTTGCAATGGTTTCTGACTGGAAAAAATATTATGTAAATGTTCGGCCTTGCTGTTGATGGTCTCATTTGCTTTTATGGGTCAATAGCAGTATGTGTCAGTTTTTATCTATTCACTACTTAAAAACTCCTCACAAAAGCCTTAAAATCATTGGCAAATCCAAACTAATAAAAGCTGACGATTGCAAAAAGTCATTAAAACAAAATTGTAAGCCTAATACTTACTAAAAGTAGTTAAACATGGCTAAAAAAGTTTCAAGGTATACTGATACCCATAATATGATAAGCAAAAAGTTAAAGTGGTTGGAAAAAAAAGTATAAATATCTAAAATAGTTAGCTAAGAGTAAATGAACACTGAAAGACGTTGGCTTAATTTTAAATAAAAAGTTAACTAGTTAGCTAAAGTGTGTAAATACTTACCTTAAAGTTAATACTATTTAAAAAAAAAAGTTGGCTAAACTTGACTTGTAATTTGACGGTATTTGCTCAGTCAATGGGCGTTATTCATAATAGTTAGCTAAAAAAGAAAAAATAGTTAAAAAAAAAAACAAGCTAGAAGTTTGTAAGGTGCATAAATTAGCTTAATGTTTACAAGTATTTAAAATGGTTAACTAATGGTTATGGTTAAAATGGTTAAAATTAATAAATGGCTCAAATATCAAGCTAGAAGTGTATAAAAAGTTAAATTAATAAACTAAGTGTGACTGAATATTTGAAATGGTTTTCTAAATTGTGAATTAAAACATAAAATTGTTGGCTTAATGTGATTTAACAATTAAAAAGTTGAGCTAAAAGTAAGTATATTGCAAAAATAGTTAAACAAGTTTTTTAAAAAAAGTCTAAAATAATCAAATAAATGTGATTTTCACTTCGAAATACTTCACTAAGATGGTAAAATATAGGTATTGTAAGCTAAACATGAAGAAATATGTAAATAGTTGGCTAAAGAGATAAATAGTTAAAATACATAGCTTAAATACATGATTGAATATTTTCTAAAGCTGCAACCTTTAGTTAAAAAGTAAAAATGAATTGAATCCATGAATACAGTTTATTATACAACAGTAAACTCCAGTGGAGTGATTTGATTTAACAAGAGGTAGTGATGTTTTTAACCTCCCTATTTTCTGATATAATTTGTTTTTATTGGTTATTTTCTCATCGACTGCCAGATTTCTTCACATTGCCGTTGCACAAGGTAGACGAGCTCTTGCTTTTGCGCTTGCTGCCAGAATGGCTACCTGCAGCTCTCTGGACATGAAGGAACACAACCGGCAGGTGTGTCATCAAAACTAAACGTGCTTTAAAAGTGCTGACTCATCTTCACAGTTAATCTTTCATCTTTTATCTTTGTACTCCATACACAGACAGCACTTCAAATTGCCGCTGCCTCCAATCAGCACTTAATTGTTCAGGACCTGCTGGGACATGGCGCTGATATCAACAGCCGGGACCTGTGGGGCCGCTCTCCTCTGCATGTGTGTGCTGAAAAAGGTCATCCTCTTAGTCTTCGGGTAAGAAAAGTTGTTAGTGAAGAGTCCTGATACAAATCCCTGTGCTTGATAGAATTAATCTTTACTGTTTTATTTTTCTACAGAGCATTTGGACAACCCTGATGGGGAGTGGGAGACAGATTGATGTTGAAATGTACAATTATGATGGTGAGATTTGATAAAACTCACAAGTTTTGCTGCTTTTGTAAAATATCTTTCTGATTTTATACGTTTGCCCTGTGACTGCAGGTTTAACTCCGCTGCACTCAGCAGTCTTGTCCCACAATGCTGTTGTTAAAGAGCAGAGGAGGCAGGGAAATGCTTGTTCCTTCATGATGACAGAGCAGCAGCAGAGGAAGCAGACTTATATCGATTGTATTAAGACTCTGCTGCTTATGGGCGCCTCTTATGCAACAAAGGTAAGTATTTGTAAGACTTTAAAGCATCATCCTTGTCTGGATAAACCCTGGGTTGCTTGTATTTAATCCAAAATGAGCCTCTTTTATGTTTAATTCTTGCAGGATTTAAAAAGCGGACGTACGTGTTTGCACATGGCTGCTGAGGAGGCAAATATGGATCTCTTTCACATCTTCTTCCAAGATCCATCCTCGCTGTCAATTGTGAATGTTAAGGTAATTTATTTTGAATTTAAATTGAAGTAGTGGACAGTGCATGTCTCATTTATTTGTGGTTCTGTATGTTTCAGACATTCAGTGGCAACACACCCCTGCACATCGCCAGCTCTGTGCAAAGCAGCAACGGTCAAGTGGAGGCGGTGAAGCTGCTTATGCAAAAAGGAGCTGACCCTGGGATCAAGAACTTGGAGAACGATCTGGCGTTTCAGCTGGTGCCTGAAGGACCCGTAGGTGAAAAGGTACAGTGCATGGCTACGATATTTAAAACAATGAAGAACAGGATGAATATATATTCTGAAGACTTTGTTTTTCTTGTTCCAGTTGCGGAAGATCCTCAAAGGGAAGTACCACCATGCTTAAGTAAACCTTACAGAATACTGTCAGTCAGACAGTCCAATCTATTTCATATTTGCCCAACAAGGCAGATGCTGGTTGTTTCCATGAAACATACAAGTTGTTCATTACCATGTAAATGCTAGGAGAGAAAGTGGGATGATTATTTAAAATGTTATGGGGTTTTTTGCTTTTGTTTACTTTTATTTTTAGAAATGATGTTTTAAATTTGGTGTAAAATGAGCACATGTACGTGTGTGCTTGTTCATGTTTTGATTGTTGATTTACGAGGATTTCATGTGTTTTTACTGTAAAACAAAAACAATTTACAAGAGATCAGCTCTACACTTTCTTATAGTTTCCATGTTGTAAGGATTTGCTTAATGAACCTCCTAAGACCTGAGCTTTTCTTTTCTAGTATAGTTTATTTGGGATAATGTCAGCCTTATTTTTGAACCAGGATTAGTTTTTTTTATCAGAAAATGATGTTTACAATTTTCCTGAAGGTCCTGTGTCTGTAGAAAATAAGTACTGGATCGGTTTTAGAGCAGATTTTTAGTTGGCCAGTTGTTGGGGGGGGGGGCCTTAAGGCTGTCAGAAACTGTGTCAGTCATTCAGTGACAAAAAAAGTCCCCTGAACCCCACCCCCCAAAAAAAAATCCCGTGATGGAAAAAAAAATTCCATGAAAGTTGTTTCAGAAATTCAGAAGACAACCCCCAAAATTTCCAATCTAATTACCAAAAATAGGCCCCAAATTTCCATGAATTTACGTAAAGGCCACCAAAAAAAAAAAAATACCATGAGAACTTTTATGAAATTACGTTCTGTACTACACAAAATTCCCTACAATTTTACAGAAATTACAAAACATTCTGTGAAAACCCTTTAACATATTTTTAAGTATTCCATAAGAAGTAGCCCAGAAAATTCCCTAAATGATTCAGTGAAACTTTAACATAACGCCTTCACATTACAACAGTTTCCCACAAAATTCCTTTAAAATTTCGGAAATTTTTCAGGCAAACTTCAACTGAGAATTTTGATCAAATTCCCTCCAGTTTAAAATGTTCAAATTTCATAAAAATGACAGAAATTTCCCCTAAACATCCAAACAATTCCCTAAAATTTTCATGAAAATGCCCTCAAAATTCCCAATCAAGTTGCAAGATAATTTCACCGAAATTCCATGAGTATTCCTAAACAATTCAAAGCAAATTCTTCTGAAAAATTCTTACGAAATGACCAAAAATTACAAATATATTTTCTATGTAAATGCTTGAAAATTTCCAAAAAAATTCCGCTAAACATCCAAACACATACATTAAAATTCTTTGAGAATTTTAAGACAACCTCCAGATCAAATCCCTAACTAATTTCCCCAAACTTCCATTAATTTATACCTAAAATTTCAAAGCAAATTCCCCCCAAAATTTAAATTAAATTCCCAAAAATTACATATTAATTTTTCCAGATGTTCATGAAAATGCCAAAAGCTAAAAATAGAAGCAAATTTCCCCAAGTAAAACTCTCCAAAAGATGCAAACACATAGCCAAAATTTCCAGGAAATACTTGAAATTTTAAATTTTAGTGGACATTTTGGACAATTATCTACTAAGAATCCTGTAGCAGAAATGATAATTATGTTTAAGGAAAGCTTAATGTAATGCAGGGTCTTAAGAGGTTAGTATTGTCTCAGGAAGTAGCAGGAAACATATGGAGGCCTGACCTATCACACTGACCCAAATATTGTTTTGTGTTTCGATTGTTTCTAAGCTGTAGAATCTCTTAAGTATATAAATCAATACTGTCTAATGGGAAAATTACCAGAAATGACTTATGGTCGTAAGTGAAATGTATGGATACATTTCTGCTTCATGTCTTCTTGAAAAGAGGCATTTTTAGCTGCATGAGATGTTTTGAACAGATATCTTGTTTGTAAAATTAATGTACATTCATCTTCACAAATGAGTATCAATGAAATTTATTTTAAAAGCAATTTTAGAGATGTTGGCTTTTCATGCTACAGGGGTTCGTAATTTTATTTTTCAATTTTAAGTTTTTATTTGTGCTGCTTGTTTAGAAACCATATGCATGCATGCATTTACTCTTATTTTACTTAAAACATCTGCAAATTAATATAATTTCTTTCTTTAAATCTCTACATAGATGCAGAGGATGCACTGTTTGTATGTTTGCTGATTTTAAATTATTTTGGTATTGTATGTTTTGCTTTTGATACTTAAGAAGGTAGTATGATGTAGTTGTTTTTAACAGGGGCCGGGGAAAATTAAGACTTTTATTATCAAAATACTTTGGCTTGAATATCATAGACCATTAAGTTATATAATGTAGAAATACAAAAGAGAAGGCCTTCTTTCAACAAATAGTAGCAAGCAAGAAAGTTTGGTACAAGTAAATTCAGTGTAGATCTTAAAATATGGAAAGTAAGGCTTGTGAATGAGCATATGGCACAAGGTGGCGCCATTTAGCAAGGAATTTTTGTTTTATTGTACAAAGATGCCATAAAAGGATTTTACATAGCAAAAGAAGTGTATAATTTTAATAAGAAAATGTTATTCACACTGGTTTTGATGTTTCCTCTTTTGTAACACTAAATAAATACGTTCCTGCAGCAGCAGTCTCATGTTTGTCAGCTCCGATGGAAGCGCAGCACAGACAGTCTCTCATTCCCTGCTCTCGTCGACAAGCATGACTCTCCTTTCAAACCACTTTTTCCTAGTAAGCAGATGATCTCCTCTGGAGAGAAGAAAAACAATAACATGTTTGAAATGTTTCCCACACTTTTAAGCTCTCCCATTGAAGGCTTTTAACTCACCTGGGTCATTCTCAGCTATAGTAATGAGGTAGAATATCCCTTTACTGGAGAGTAGCTGAGCTACCAAAGGAAGAAATCTGTCTGTAACCTCTCGTCCTCGTTTCCCACCAGCCCAGGCTGCTTCTATACCTCGGCTGCCAACCTGGAAAAGAAAAACAGTATCTATGAAGTCTTCCTCTTCAATGAGGTGAGAACAAAATGCTACAGAGAGCTGGCTCACCTCCTCTGAAGGGGTGACCACATAAGGAGGGTTGAAGAGGAGGATATCCACTTTCCCACTTAACCGAGGAAGAAAAGAGTCAACCTAAAGGAAGAAGATGAAGAAAAACAACCTTACAGGTGAACAACAGTTATGTTAAAGACTGACATATGAATTTAAAGCTTCACCAGGGATGTGATAACAGGCTGCAGGGACACACTGTTGCAGGAAGCGGTCTTTGCTGTGCATTCAGCGGCTGCAGGATTCACATCAGTGCAACTGGAAGAGAAACAAACATTTAATCCATTTTCATCTAAGCATAACTACAGTGGCCCTGAAGGTAAACTGTGAAGACATTTCATTAAATGTAAATTATAGGATGTTTGAGAGGCTGGGGCAAAAATAACAAAAAGGGCAAGAACATAAGGGATTAACTTTATACCATGGTATTTGTGGCATATTTTCCCCTTCTGAGCGTGCCCAAGAGTGAATTTAATCTGATTTCAACCTCTTTAAGGCTTTTTATGCTCAAATTTTGTCCTCTTACAAAATTGTGTCCACTTAAAGGGCATATATTTTAATTGCATTCCTTGACTTTTTTTGCAGTAGACATTCACGGCCACCGTACCTCTGTGATTAAAAAAAAAGCTGGTTTAGGAAGAACTTCATGCGACAAAATTGTTGCAGACTCACAGATAAAGAGCTGAAGGTCCAATAACTGACGCCAGAAAGGCTGACACCACTCCAGAACCACTTCCCACCTCCAAACAAACACACGGACTACATAAAGCAGAAAAAAGCACTTAGCCTCGTTCACTTTAACGTAACTGAAATACGTGGTGCGTTCAGGTACAGTCGTGTAACTTGGGCCTGACCTTATCAGCTGCAGCCTCTCTGCATCTTTTTCCAGAGCGTCAATTAAAAGAAACGAGTCTTCCGCCGGCTCGTAAACGTCCCTGAAGACTCCTCGTCCCGCGTGAGAGTACACAGGTGTAGGGAAACCTGTTGACATGGTTACAGCACGGCCGCACGCGGAGCACAATCAGCTCAGCAGCCTGTACGTACTCTTTCCTCTTTCACATTTGGTGAGTAAATTATGATTTTAGTGAGATAAGATGAAGCACGGTGTTGTTGTCACACCTTCGAGTACGCACTACTCAAAATACAGCTCTACAAGTCAGTGAGTGTGCTAATGTGGCTCGCTCATCCACAACCAGCTTCCGCCTACGTCACCATAATGTGACGCATGCACACGTGACAAATAAAGTGGTTGAAAGGGAGAAACCGGTTGGAATTTATTTATTTTCTCATAGGCAAACACCTTCCCAGTTAAATTTATATTTTAAAAAAATCTTTATTTTATACAGCTTAGTTTTTTTAGTGTCAGCGCAAATTTTAAATGTTTTATCCTGAGTGAGTCTAATAAAACTGGAATGTTTGGAGTGATTTTTAGCACTAAAACAGGCTTTCTCTTCAAGCTCATACATTCATTCATTCATTCATACAACCTTTAGTTTACAGCTTCAATGATACGTTTCCTACTTAGCAATGGGAAGTTAGTTTTGTTCATGTAGAAAAATCAAATTATTTGTCTTAACTTGCTGGCCAAGCAGTCAATATGAAATTTGAAGGTGAGTTTTTGATCTAAGAAAACTGAGATATTTATACTCAGATACTCTCTCTCTCTCCCTCTCTCTCTCTCTCTCTCTATATATATATATACATACATATACATATATATATATATATATATATATATATATATATATATATATATATACATATATACACATATATACACATATATATACATATATATGTGTATATATATATATTCTCTGTAGTGCGAGCTGAGGAATATGCATCTTTATTTACATAATAGTCATCATAACCTGTAAACCATGTCATGTCCAACAGTCGTATCTGAAACACTTCAAATAAAACGTTAAATTAAAGGGAATCCTGTTGTTTAGAAGCTGCACATCCCTTATTATACAGCTATCCCCTCATACCTGCACAGTGGACTTAGTCCAAGTTTAAAATCTGACAAAGACGAGCACCAATCTGTGATTGAGTTCCTCCCTTTCCCTGTCCGTCCTTGTTCTGCGTCGTCTCTGTTTATCAACTGATGTTCCTCAGCCTTGACTTGTTGTCCCTTTGCTGTAGATAGAGCCTCCTTTGCATTACAAAAGCAAACACATCCACCCTTTTCTCCAGCGTTTGCAACTGGTCAGGCATCAGGCCCATCAACATCGCCTTATGAGAAATAGTAACCCCCCCAAAAAAGAATTTCATCATTTTATAAATTTATATACTGAAATTGTTGCAGTTTTGACTGTAAATAGGACATAACATCATGGAAATGTTGTCATTTTTCTATGCATCTAACATGGAATTTGTGTTTGATCTCAGATCCACACGCAGCAGAACTTCAGACCTTTGGTTGTCAGGAGCCACCACCATCTCCTGAATGGGAAACCCCTACATAGATTTCTAAACATTTTCAACATGCAGGGCATGCACTCCAACATTTATTTAGCTCCAAATACAATACATATCTTTCCCTTCCTTTCTTAAGATTTATTTGTAGTCTAATGGGAGAGAAAGGACAGCTGAGGGTGAAACTGCTGGAAAGCTTCTGCACATAACCACAAGGCTACCTGGGCCTAACAAATTTATTAGACCACCACCCACAGCTGCCCTACATTAACAGCACTGGTAATTACCAAAATCACTTTTATGTTTCTGCAATGGTTAATACACCAATATGTAGAAGCTCTTTAACCCAAATGATATTTTTAATGCTAAAATATCATTATTATTGTTATCCATGAATTTTCAAATTTACTGATTTAACAAAAAACAGAAAAAATAGTAAAGCACATTAATATTTCTTGATTAATATGTCAAATTCTAGTTATTTACTTGCATTCCTGAAGAGAGAAATGAATTTTAGTGGTTGAATGTTATGCTTGATTAATTTCTGACTTCTCAGAGAAGTCCAGTGGGCCGGCTCAAATTTGGGCGAACTCAGTTTGAAATCCCTCATTCCTGTTGAAAATGGTTAAACGTGGAGAGCTCACTGAAAATGAAAGAGTCCGCATTAAAGCACTTCATGATGCTGGATGGTCTTTGAGACAAATATGACAGGTGGTAATACATTTGTTAAGCACTGATGTATAACCCACCTAAAACTGCTCTGGAACCCACTTCTGGGTCCTGATCCCCTCATTTAGAAGCATTCTGTAGCTGTTTAAAGTAAGGCTGAACGATTTGATGAAATAATCTCATTGTGATTTTTTTTTTTTTTACCAGTATTGTGATTTAATATGCAATTATTTCTTAAGTTCAACATCTCATGTCTTTTCCAAAAAAAATCAGTCTAAACTATAACTAACACAATATTAGATTAAACAGATGCCCGCACATCTGTTGTAATGAAAAGCTTTGAAAGGCTCGTTAAGAAAAGGATTATTGAGGCAACTGAGCAGGCACTCGACCCTCTACAGTGCCACACTGATGCTACTGAATCTTTTAACCAAGCATCTTGAAGGTAGCAAAACACATGCCAGACTGCTGTTTTTTTATTTTTCCTCTACTTTTAACACCACCCAACCCCATATCCTTGCCATGAAGCTTTTAGAGCATTTTAACCTGAGTTTTAATCTTGTTGGCTGGATAACTGATTTTTTAACAAACAGGTCACAAAGGGTCAAAGTAAATAGGACCATATCAGACTCTTTATTCTTCTACAGGCTCACCACAGGGGTGTGTTCTCTCACCATTGCTTTATATTTTGTACACAAACATGTTCAGAAGCAAACTTGAGAACAGGTTTATTGAAAAGTTCGCTGATGACTCTGTTATTGTGAGTTTGTTGTACAATGACGAGTCCAGCCACGGTCCAATTGTGGATGAGTTTGTTGCCTGGTGTGACAAATCTTTCTTAGAACTTAATATCTCTAAGACAAAAGAAAGTATTGTAGATTTTAGAGCCCATGCCCCAAATCACCAGCCTACTATGATAAAAAAAAAACAGGCAGTTGAATGTGTTGAAAGTTACAAATATCTTGGAACAGTTATTGACTCTAAACTGACGTTTGAGAGAAACTGTGAGGCAGTCTGCAAAAAAGCACACCAGCGGCTTTTTTATCTGAGGAAACTTGCTTGTTTTAACATTGACAAAACTTTGTTGATTTTATTCTATCAAGCTTTTATTTAACTAGAAAGGAATTTGTATTATTTTAGAGAGCCTTCATAAGCATTTAAGCATTTTTAGAGTATTATTTTTGAATGGATGTCATCTAGAGCACTTTATCATGACTTGGTTTTAATCTTCAATGTTTGTTTTGGCATTTTAATGTCAGCTTTTAATGTTTTTTGTGGATTGTGTCTTGTATTGTGAACCATTGTTGTTGTTGTCTCTTGGACGCTGTACTCCTGTCTGCACAACAAATTTACCCTTTTGGGCACTAATAAAGAACCTTGAACCTTGAACCTTAACTACGGCTGGACAATTTTGATAAAATATTTAATTGTGATGATTTTGACTCATTTTGCAAATTGAATATGAACTGTTGTATTAAAGGGAGTGATAATTTTATACAATTCTCGTACTTCACAAGAAAAACATACAAAATGAAGAATATAGGATTTTTTTGTACACTTTAATGGAAATATGCCACTAGAATGATTGCACGATATGTAATGCATTAAAAAAAAGAAAAAAAGTTTTAAACTGTTATTTTGACACGTATTTCAGGTAAAAGAAACATTGCAACCTCTGCGATTTGAAAATTGCATCAGGCCATACTGTGATTTAATCTCATTTGCAATTAGTTGCTAAGCCCTAGTCTAAAGAAAGGTGAGCTTATGTGAGGATCCTGCAGGAATTTTCAAGCCCAATGGCGCCCTCTGCTGGGACAAACATGGAGCTTTCATTCCTGCAAATCTCTGTTCATGCATTCAGATGATCAAGTTACCAACTGGAAATACTTCTGCTGTTTGTTGTCCATTTTGTTTGATTTTTTCTTAATTTTCTGTGCATGTTGATCTTTAAAAACAATCAAAACATATGAAATGTAACTTTGTTCATTCTTTTATTTAGACATCAGATGGAGCTGCAGTGATGTAGGGGTTGAATAAGATGAGTCTTCTCCCCCAGACATCAGCAGCAAGGAGAAGAAGGAACAGTCGTGTCTCTGCTGTCATCTCCCCTCAGTCTGGAACCTCAGATCCTCCACTGCTACTACCAGGGCCGTCTAGACTCAGAGAAAATGCCAGGGATGAGAATGCCACTGCTCTCTGTCCTCACAGCGATGACAAAGACACACAAAGCCTGTCTGCACAGCAAAAACTGGAGTGTTGAATTCTCAGTGTTGAACATTTCAGTGTTGATTTTAACACTCAAAGTGTTATTTTAACTCCATTCAGACTAAATGGTCTTCAGTGTTGGAGTTAATTGACAGTGTTAAATCAACCAGTGTTATTCCAACACTGTAGAGAGTCAGTTAAGCTGGGTTCAGATGTTTTTAGATGTATTTAGATGATTCGCTGTGTTTAGATGTTGCCTGTTGTACAGGGGTCACTGCTGGGATTCACTCGCACATGTTTCTTGAATTATCTCGAGTTCCTAAGTTTTTGATGCATAAACAATTTTGCACCATGAGTGTAGTTGTCTTCTACGTTGGTCAAGTCTTGGCTGTGGCGGCAACATAATTATTATAGTGGAGTAAAAGCAGATTGACGTCTCAGGACAAGTTTTGTCTCTGAGTCTCCCTCAGTACGCTCTGATTGCTGTCAAATACTTCACAATGTGAGGGGGCAGTCAATCTTGTCAGGTGCATCTAATTACCAACATCCGTTTTATGGAATTTACATGTCTTCTTTCTTGACATTATCAGGTTGGTGGAAGAGGGGCAGTTGCTATCCACAATATTTTACACCTGCTGAAGTTAACTGTAATACACTCCTTAGTGTTAATTTGTTAACACTGACGCCAGTGTTGAGTACTATCAACACTACTCAGTGTTCACCAGTGTACATTTTTGACACCACACAGTGTTGCAGTAACACTGGTTCAGTGTAAAAAAAGTAACACTCTGAAAAGTGTTAAATTAACACTCAAAAGAATGGACACATATACACACTTTTCTAGTGTTAGATTTAACACTCAGTGTTAATCTAACACTGGCGATTTTGCTGTGTGGGATCTGATGATGAATCTGTGCAGAACAGCAGACAGGTTTGTCTTTGCGCTGACGTCTCGTGTGTATTTGGAGTTCCTCCAGTAGAGCGTGGTCGCGTGCTGATTTTAAGCTGCATTCCAGAAAAGTGGGAAGTCGGACTTTTCCAACCTCCGACCAGGAGAAGTTCACTGGAAAGCCGCTCAAACTGGGAGGTCCTAGTCGCGAAGCCGGAGAGAAAAATTTCTACCCCGACTTCACGGAGTTGCTTCAATCTGACGTCACTGAATCTGACGTTCAGCAAGAATGTAACTAAGGACCGTTACATTCCGTCGTTTTTCCTCCTCTATTTGACTGAATGCGAGAAGGCAGGTTTGCTGGAGGTCAAAATGTCTTTGGGGAAACAAAACAAAGAAACAGCCGATCGTGATCAGCCATCTTTGGTGTTTAAAGGTGAGCCTAACGCTGGAGTTTGGGCCTTCAGTGTGAGCTCAGTCTGAAGCCTTCGGGTGATCTTGCGTGCTGATTAATTTCCAAGTTGTTGGAAATTATTGGAAGTTATTGGCCAAAAAAAAAAAAAGACTGTCCGACTTTCCGAGTCGGAAATCCGACTTCAGGGGGCGTTCCGGATGAAATTTAGACTGGGAACTCGAAAATTCCGACTTCCCAGTACAAATGCAACGCGGCATTAGGCAAATCATGCAATAATCAGCGGAAAAAGTCTTTCAGCGACGTATCGAACTAGAATGATCCTTAAGCCCGATAAACAAATATGCGCTAATAGTTCCATGGCCAAAAGTATGAGATAGGAGAGGAACATATCCTTAAGCAGGGGTACAGAAGCTCTCATGACCTCATAAAAAATATCTCCGAGAACCCTGACTGTAGCGACAAAATCTCTAATTCTGGGTCCGGCTGGGGCTAACCAATCTGTGATCCTTGTTATCTGAGCTGCCATAGTGGCCCAGGTGTTGGCAAAAAAATTGCTTACTGCTCGGACAGTACCGTCTCTGAGCCTCGTGACTGTAGCTGCAGGCTCGCTTTGTCTCGTGCTAGTAGGTGTGTTCGGGCCAGGATCATCATCATCATCCTCCTCCTCATTATTAGCAGTATGAGGCTCAGGCTCAGGTGGATGTGGTCTAAAAAATCCCAGAGTGGATTGGACCAAACTGCAAACAGTTGCTTGAAAACTTCTGTAAAAATTCATTTTGCTGAAATGGAAGCTGGGCTTGAAACCAATGTTGAGCTTTTCAAACGGACAGAATCGTTACCGCTCTACCTGCTGACTGAACGACTCCAGAGAAGCTTTCAAACTAACCGAGAGAAGCAAAGCGAAGCGTCCCTTTATACACTTCAACTTCAGAGGACAGCTCCGTGCGCCTTTGATCTGTGACGTCACATCGAACGCGCCATTTTGAAGGGGTGCAGCCGCGGTTTATGAAGACGCCTGAGCCTGTTCGTGCGTCATGCGGGCGCCATATGCAAAAGGTGGAGTCGAGGCTGACGATGGATGTGAGTCAGTGACGGGGGGATTGAAAACGAACATAACTCACTGAAAAATGAAAGCATTTTAAGCCCTTTTTCGGTCACAAGAGGGAGGGATTAAGTGGATTTTAAGTATGATGCCTATGATCTTGCATTCTTTTATCTGCTATTGAATTAGAATTACTCGGTAAGCCCTTAAATGCTACATACAGTCAACAAAAATAGAAACGCCACACTTTTGCTCCCATTTTTCATGAGCTGAAGTTAAAGATCTAAGACTTTTTCTATGTACACAAAAGGACTATTTCTCTCAAATATTCTTCACAAATTTGTCTAAAGCTGTATTAGTGAGCACTTCTTCGCCAAGATAATCCATCCACCTCACAGGTGTGGCATATCAAGATGCTGCTTAGACAGCATGATTATTGCACAGGTGTGCCTTAGGCTGGCCTCAATAAAAGGCCAATCTAAAAATGTGCAGTTTTACTGTATTTGGGGGGGTCTAGGGGGGTGAGAAAACTGACGTGACCATTATTGCCTCACGCAGTGCAAAATCAAAAGTGTTGCGTATATATTTTTGACCGATGTATTTGTAATTTTTGCAGCTTGCAACTTCTTTAACAATGTATTGCAGACCTGCAGAGAAACAAACATTGCAGTGATACTCAGCGTGTGGCTCCTTAAGGTCTTCATTTGAAATATTCCCCCCGAAAACCTTAAAAAAGGGAAACTTTGACTTAAGAAATTATCAATTAAAAGTCACATTAATCTGTTTGTTTCCCACACTTGTACAGTTGGCTTTAATTGTCAACCTTTATTTTTTGTCTGTATATTTCCATTGGCCTGATTTGCATTTTTTTTTTTTTTGCAACTTTAATCCATTCTCACTGCTTTATATCTGCTTTTGCCACTTCTTTTGGCCACTTTTTGTCCATTTTTTTTGCCACTTTCATCCCATGTTTGCTCCCTATTCACCAATTTTTTGCCTCTTTTATCCTGCTTTTGCTAATCTTTTCTCTTTTTTGCCACTTTTTACGCATTTAAGCCACCTTTTGCCATTTGATGCCACTCCTGGCTGCTTTTCACACACAATTCTACTTAGATACGTCACTTACAGCCTTTTTCCTCTGATTTTTGCATCATTTGTTTAATTCTGCGTTCCATTTGTACTGAGAAGTCGGAATTTCCGAGTTCCCACTCAGAAATTTCATCTGGAACGCCCCCTGAAGTCGGACAATCTTTTTTTTGTTCAATAACTTCCAATAACTTGGAAATTATCAGTATGCAAGATCACATGCAAGGCTTCAGATCGAGCTCACACTGAAGGCCATAACTCCAGCATTGGGCTCACCTTTAAAATCAGCACGTGACCACCCTCTACTGGAGGAACTGCAAATACACGCAAAGAGAAACCTGTCCACTGTTCTGCACAGATTCATCATCAGATCCCAGACAGGCTTTGTGTGTCTTCGTCATCGCTGTGAGGACAGAGAGCAGCGGCATTCTCATCCCTGGCATTTTCTCTGAGTCTAGACGGCCCTGGTAGTAGCAGTGGAGGATCTGAGGTTCCAGACTGAGGGGAGATGACAGCAGAGACATGACTGTTCCTTCTTCTCCTTGCTGCTGATTTCTGGGGGAGAAGACTCATCTTATTCAACCCCTACATCACTGCAGCTCCATCTGATGTCTAAATAAAAGAATGAACAAAGTTACATTTCAAATGTTTTGATTGTTTTTAAAGATCAACATGCACAGGAAATTAAGAAAAAAATCAAACAAAATGGACAACAAACAGCAGAAGTATTTCCAGTGGGTAACTTGATCATCTGAATGCATGAAAAGAGATTTGCAGGAATGAAAGCTCCATGTTTGTCCCAGCAGAGGGCGCCATTGGGCTTGAAAATTTCTGCAGGATCCTCACATAAGCTCATCTTTCTTTAGACAGCTACAGAATGCTTCTAAATGAGGGGATCAGGACCCAAAAGTAGGTCCCAGAGCAGTTTTAGGTGGGTTATACATATGCGAGGTACAGGTAGCCTTGTGGTAATGTGCAGAAGCTTTCCAGCAGTTTCACCCTCAGCTGTCCTTTCTCTCCCATTAAACTACAAATAAATCTTAAGAAAGGAAGGGGAAAATATGGCAAGACATGCATCCATGTATTGTATTTGGAGCTAAATGGAGTGCAGGTCTTTCATGTTCAAAATGTTTAGAAATCTCTGTAGGGGTTTCCCATTCAGGAGTTGGTGGTGGCTCCTGACAACCAAAGGTGTAAAAGTTCTGCTGCATGTGGATTGAGATCAACACAAATTCCATGTTATGTCTGCGTCAACAGAGAAGCAGGTAAAACAAAATAGACACTTCAACATCTGTTTGATAAATTGGGATCAAAATGGAGAAACTAAAAACTGTGAGTCATATACTACACCTTCCTGTCACCTCTAGAGTCAGGGTTCCTGCATCAAGAAATATCCACTCACATGGTTGTTGCACACTGTCAAATTAAATTTAAGACAAAAAAATGCTTCTTTTGCACCATGTGGAATCAGGACGTTTCTGGCCTTCTGTGGCTTGATTATCATTGTCCCAAGTTTAAATTTTTTTTTTTGCCTTGCACAGGTTGAAACTAGAGGTTTTTATGGTCTAAATTTGAAACATCTAACTTCAGACCATGTAAGACATTTTTTTTAAGGATCTGCAGTCAAAAAGTATGCAGGTGCAGAATATAAGGTCTGCAAAGTGTTCAGTTCCCAATCTATGGATCTGCAAGTTCTCCCTAAACTTTAAAATTAGTTCTCAATCAGTGCTTAACCAGTGATTCTCGACTGGTGTGTCGGGACCCAAAAAATGGGTTTTAAAGTCCTTTCGAGTGGGTCGTCAATATATGCCAGGGACAAAAATGTGGCATCGTGATCTTTTTCTATTTCCATAGCGTTTATTTTTAATTCCAAACTAATGTAGTCCAGTGTTCTGAGTGCTCAGCGCAATGGGCAGAAAAACATCCTCAGTGTCAGCTGTTTTTGTTCCTGGATTTACAGAAACTTAAATCACATGGAGCTGTTTTAAAACAATGTCACAGGTTTAACCAAGGAAAGCGCGGTTCAATTTTTGTAGTGTTGCTACAACTGATCTCTTGAATTGAGATCCTGAGCACTGCCAGCGCAAAAAAAAAAAAAAAAAAAAAAAAAAAAGCTGGCTATGGCTACAGATCCTAATTCTACAAGGCACAGAGGCCCTAAGGAAGCCTTTAGTAATCTACTTTTTTAGATTTTCCAGGGATTTTGCAAGATTTTAAAACATTTGCCCCCACATAACAAAGCCCAAGATAATGAGGAAATTTACAGAAAAACAACATTTCAATCATGTAATGTCCCATTTACAGTCCAAATTGCAAGAATTTCAGTATACAAATTTATAAAATGATGAAATTCTTTTTTTTTTTGGGTTACTATTTCTCATAAGGCGATGTTGATGGGGCCTGATGCCTGACCAGTTGCAATTGCTGGAGAAAAGGGTGCATGATTTGCTTTTGTAATGCAAAGGAGGGTCTATCTACAGCAAAGGGACAACAAGTCGAGGCTGAGGAACATCATTGGATAATCAGAGACGACGCAGAGCAAGAACAGACAGGGAAAGAGAGGAACTAATCACAGATTGGTGCTTGTCTTTGTCAGATTTCAAACTTGGACTAAGTCCATTGTGCAGATATGATGGGATAGCTGTATGATAAGGGATGGGCAGCTTCTAAATAACTGGATTCCCTTAAACTTAACATTTTATTTGAAGTGTTTCAGATGTGACTGTTGGACATGACATGGTGATGACTATTATGTAAATAAAGACGCATATTCCTCAGTTCACGCTACAGAGAAGTGACAAAGCTTTGCACACTGACGTCAGAGTAGAAGCTCATTTCCAGCTTCAAAGCATTATAAAAACTCTGATATCATCTGCTCTAATAAAAAAAAAACTACAAGGCACAATTATTTCTATGGCCTTTGAAACAAAGTCAAGTACATAACTAAAGGTTAACACATGAAGTTTGCAGCTAGAAGCCCCATTACCAGACATGATGTTCTTGCTGCAGAGCAGAAACAGCATTACTAAATGGTTTTATTCGCTTTAATGACCAGGTTCACGTGTTTAAGATATGATGAGACCTCCAGGGATGATTCAGTTCCTGCAGAGATCCACTCCAAGAAACCGATTAAACTCACAAGAAAAGAATAAACTTTAATTAGCAGTAGCTAAGCTAACAGACGCTAAGTTCTATCTTTACAAAACTTCCAGGGCCAGCTGCTGAGAAGCATCCCCACAGCACGATGCTGCCGCCATCATGCTTCATAGTGGCAGATGGTGTGTGTGACCATGGAGTCTCCCACATGCCTTTTGGTGAACTCTAGTTGAGATTTAATGTATTCTCTTTAGCTGTGGCTTTCTGTTTGAGACTCTCTCATAAAGCTTTGACTGGTAAAGAACTCGGGCAACAGTTGTTGTATGCAGAGTCTCTCCCATCTCAGCTGCTGAAGCTTGTGACTCCTTCAGAGTAGTCACAGATGTCTTGGTGGCCTCTCTCACTAGTCTCCTTCTTTTAGGGTCACTCAGTTGGTGAGGCAGATTCATCCCCTGACTTATACTTTTCAATAACATTTTTCTCTGACTTGCTTGAGGTGTTGTTTTGTCTTCATGGTGTAATGGTAGCCAGGAATACTGATTAACCACAGTGATTGGACCTTCCAGACGTAGGTGTCTTATACTACCATCACCTGAGACACATTCATCGCACTCTGGTGATCCCCATTTCACTGGTAGTGAGATTTGCACCAATTGGCTGAACCTCTGTTGAACTAGGTAAGCCACTTTAAAGGGGGTGAATATTTATGCAACCACTTATTTTACTTACATAGTTTCATTTGATTAACATTACTTTGTAGAAATCTGTTTTCACTTTTGTATTAAAAAGGTTTTTTTTGTCAAAAAGCCAAAAAAGATCGACTATGATTAATTGGTGCTGTAAATTACATTGATTCCATCAACGTAATGTCATTTATTTGGACTGGCAGGTTATATTGGAGTGGTGGGATATCAAAATGATGCTCCAAAATCTGTTTTGATTCAGTTTTGTAGGTATCAGACATGTCAGTACCTGTGCCACCTTGGTACTGGATTTCGGTACTCATCCCCATCTCTTTTTGTCATCTTTAGTTATTGTTTTGACTGAGAGACCCCTCGCTAGCCACAAATTTACATACTTGTTTAAAACACACTGGTGTTTTATAAAAATCACCTTTTAGTGTCTTTTATCCTGATCATATGTTTCAGCATACACCTGTTCTTATACTTGACTCCAGATTCTCGTCTTTGATTCAGACTTGTATAACTTTGAGTTGGTGTCAGAAGATTTAACATATGAACAGTTCCTAACCTTGATGATCTTTCAAATGAACACTTTCCTTATCTTAAGACGGCTGAACTAATTTCTACTGCACATGTGATGAAATTACACAAACCTTCACCTTGTTTCCTTACTGTGCTGCGTGAAATGTCATCTTGGTTTTTATAATGCGTGATACTTTAAAATTGTCTACTGAGAGCAGTCAGTGAGAGTAGCGCTGCCTCAGGCAGGTTCATGAAGTTTATCCGTCACAGACATGGTGCCTATTTAACAAATAAAACGGTGATTACTATGAATTAAATTGGTTTGCACGAATACAAAATGGCCAGTTTGTAACATTTTCTCCTGTGGGGAATCATTCCAACATTTATTACTTCTATGCTGACTAGAGGGGCACAGTTTGGCCTTCAACTTTAAACCTTTCATGAGACTTGAGTCACATTTTGATTGTTGTCAGTGTCTTATGTGATTTGTGGTCACAGAGGTTTAATTTCTCCCCTGGACTGACCTTGTGCAGACATGTGACTCACATGACGTCCCTTACTACAGATAAAGCACCACTGTTGGCATTAATATGCAATTTTATTTCAGAGCAGTAAAAGAAAGTAGCCTATCAGAATTAACCTGCTTAACACAAATGTTAGTGACTCAGTCAAATGAGGGAATTCACCTCCAAGGTGCTTACAAAACAGAGAAACTGTTCCCCTAATTCAGGACTGTCCAAACTATGGCCTGGGGGCTAAATGTGGCCCGTGGCCCATTCTTGATTGGCCGCACCAAAATTCTTTCAATAGAATTAAACATGGCCCTCAGTAGAGTATGAACTTTGTGCTAAACTGTATTATTCTTCCTAGTTTCAAAACAAGGCAGTGATACCATTCTAATACTGTAAACAAACATTTTGACAAGAGTTAAAGCTATTTTTTCAGGACTAAATTGAGATGACACTATAAATAGAAAAAATATTTGCAACCAAAACAATAACTGTATCTTGATCTATAATGCCCTAATGGATTACAGCAGCAAATAGCAGCACCAATGATGTTCCAGGGGTGTGGCCAGTGGTAGCCAGAGCTGATGAGGGCCCCCTGAAATCTGATTGGCCTCCCCAAAATCCATAAAATGATTTGCCATTTGCCTCTTCAGCCAGCAACTAGCCATT
This sequence comes from Cheilinus undulatus, assembly GCF_018320785.1. NCBI lineage: Eukaryota > Metazoa > Chordata > Actinopteri > Labriformes > Labridae > Cheilinus > Cheilinus undulatus. Next base: position 12,398,365 of record NC_054888.1, on the reverse strand, counting down.
TAAGCATATCCAATCACTGAGCATACCTTAACCAACATTAGATGGTTTTACTAACTAGCAATTACCGTGCTGTATTAGGCTTCATCAAATGATTTGCAGGTATCTAATATACTGACATTTGCATTAGCTTGCCATGTACAAAATGAGCTGTACAAAGACTATCTGGACTAGAGTGTCATTTAGTGCTTGTATCCAGTCACTAACGTGTCTGTTTAGCTGCCCAGGTGAGCGACAGAGTATGTGGGACAAACTGTGTGATGCCATCTAGGGCCATTAGTGTTTGCTGGAGCGATGCATCAACACAGGCGCCAAATTGGAGAGGTGCAGCCATGTCTCATAATGAATGTTAGTCTAAAAAGGCAAAGGCAAAAAGGCTCTATGTCCATAACTCATCTTTCATGCCGTTTGTTTTGTGATTCAGTATTTAAAGTGCAGGTTTTCAAATCAAAGGCTTTACCAATTGTAAGCTTACTGTGATTCTTTATCGAACAAAAAACACATTTTTTTTAAATCTTCTGAATCAACAAGATAAAAATCAGCATTGCATGCAGATGATAACATGCAGACTTTGCAGGGTTTCCTTAGGATCAGATGAGCTGATATTAGGCTATGCTTCAGAATGCATATTTTTACTATGATTTTTTGGTTAAGATGGTCCGTAAAAACAATGTTGGCACACGCTACTGAAAAATTTTGAAACATTTTATTTTTTTACCCAGAAAAGCTGTGTTTTTTCGTTATTTTGCAATGCAGGCTTTGTCTTCTGTTGCGTAATTTACCACTGCCAAATAGTAAAAAAAAAAAAAAAGAAAAAACACAGAGGCTCACTGGGCATCAAATAAAATGCTTGGGCCAACTTTGTTGTGGCAGATTTTTGCAAAAATAAAAAAACCTCCCCAAATTTCACAGAGAAACTGTACCCATCTCTTACACTGTAAAGCCTAGCTTCCTGGCCGGTAAAACCAGCGAGTCCTTCTTAAAAGAGCAATACTCGCTGAAATGCCACTACCACTGCTGCTACCTCATACATTGGGGACTGTATCACTGGGTACTCGTCCTATTAGTAGGAAAGCATAAAAAGCTTTTATCCTTCACTATTTTACATTTCATCATGAAAACTTAAATTAAAAAGCGCCACAGCCTTTTGTTGTGTTTTAGCCACATATATTTCCACCTCTTTGACGACATCATTCCCTCTTTTTTACTACTACTACTTGCTTTTATCATTAAATCTTTGACCTTTTCAAGTATTTTGTTTGTATCTTGTTTTTCGCCACATAAACGCCCCCTTCTATCATGTCTAATTCTATGCATCCAGCTCACATGATGAAATTGAGAAAAGCAATGACTGGAATGTGGAATTTGGTTGCGCAGATTTCGACACATAAAGCGTACTGCAAGCAGACACTTGCCGACGTGTGCGTGCGTGTGAGCGTGCGTCTTTAATCCTTGAAGAAGGCTGGCGGTGACTGGCCCGAAAATCGGATGTTTTCTCATTCGAGCGTTTCCCAGACACACCTCTTTCTCCCCCCTCCTTGTCCTTCTCGTCTTGTTGTCGGCCTCCTGTCTGTCTCTCCTCTTCTTTCCCCGTCTGATTGTCTGTCCAACATCCCCGTAATTTATTTTACAGTTGTCGGTAACTGATTTGCCCTAGGAGAGAGGGAAAAAAAAAAAAAAGATATTAAAGCAAAGAGGTAAGCTGCTGCTCACCTTTCCCACCCCCCTTCCCTCCTGATCCTTCATGACACACATGCTCACAGCCTTGGGGCGGTAGAGTTAAGATGGTATGTAAAGTTTGTGATTTTTAGGACCTTGAAGAAACGGGGAAAAAGACGACAAAGGTGAAGGTAAAAAAAAAAAAAAACAATTTTGCAGCTTTATTTCTAATGCTGGTGGAGGAAACCCAGCAGGAATTATTGAAGGCAGCTGACATAAAGCAGGGAAAGAGAGAGGGAGACAGCAGAGGTATTAGCAGCTCATAAAAAGGCACTTAGAAAGCTGCAGTTAAACGACTCACACATTTATCACCACTGGCTGCTACTGAACGCACACATTCTGAAAATCCTACAGCAGCTGCTGCAAAGACATCAAGATAACGGATGTGTGAGAAAGGAAAGAGTGATAAGGAACGTGGGAGGATAATCTGATTTCTTCTGGACCGTTTAACCTGAAAAGTTGTGGATAATAACCTTCCTGTCATATGCTAACGACAAAAAAGAGGATGATGGGAAAGTGTGTCACATTGAAGGCTCCTCCTGCCTCTTCAGACTCTTTATAGCTTGCAATTTATGGAGAAAAAAGTGCAAGTATAATGAGCCATAACTCACGAATCATCTCCTTGAAATCTGTCGCTCCACCCACAAAAACAATCTTTCCATTCCTTCCATTCACCAGGATGTCAGAGAGAAAGACGCATATTCACTCTGTTTGGACAAGAACTTAATACCAAAAGCTGGACACTTTAAAAAAATCCATTTGGGAGTGGGATTTGGTATAAGCTCTTCCTCATTTTTCTCTCTCTTTGATGCTTTTTCTGAGGATCAGACAACCCGGCAGAAAAAGTTGTGACAGATTTAGAAAGCGGCAGCGCAAAAAAGAGAAAAAAAAAAAAACCTCCAGAGACAGACAGACGAAGCTTTGCCCTGGAGGTTTCTGAGGAGGAAACAGGAGACAGATAAAGAGGCAGCGATAATCCGAAGAGACAGACGGAGAGAAGAGGGAGGGAAGAGCACAGCTGTTGTGTGAAGAGAAAATAAAGATAAAGAAAGTGTGAAGGGCGAAGGAGAGGCGAAGGAATCAAGGCTGGAGAGAAAAAGGGACTGAATCAAAAGTTGAGGAAAAACGGAGGTGAAAAGACACCTGACATCTACGGCAAGTATGGAGACGTAGCGAGGCCACATGAAAGACTTCCAGTAAGGAAAGACGAAGCTGTGTTTGATACACGAGGAAGACGAGACGATTTCCTCATCATGTTTTATTCAGCTGGTTTCCCAAACTCAAACAACCCGCGCCGGAAGAGCAACTTCGTCCCTGGGTAGAATGACGAGAGAGGCAAAGAGATACCTGCCGAGTCTGTGATACCCGCTTTTTTTCCCCCTCCTCTCTGCCTCACCTTCCTCTCCTCCTTTCTTTCACTTTAGACGAAGATCACCAGCTCCCCTCTCCTTCCCTCAATATCTCCTCTCCTCCTTTCTCCTCTACCTCATCTCCTCACTATGTGGATACCAGCTGTGCTCCTATGGATTCTTAATATCAGCAATCTGTGCTCAGGACAGGACTATATGGACTATTACCAAACTGGAGACATGGGCACCAAGGTGAGACATTAAAGTCCAACATCATTCATAAAAAAATGTAACTTAAAGCTCCTGTGAGGAGTTTGAAGTTGGTCAGGGGTCTTTCTTTTTAGCTAAACAAGTATTTTTGATGCACTAGTGTATCAGATCTTGTCATTAATGTCAGATATGTGGGGCTAATAAAAGGAGACTTAGATTTTTGCAGCTATCCTTATGCTATACCATCTCAGCCAAATCAGCCACTTACAGTTTATTTATGGAGTAAAACGCAGTGGGCCGAGTATTGATCCTTGTGGAACACCTTCAACTTTATTATTCATAATTTTACATCCTCATTAGCTACAAAAGAAAAAAATTAACATTTAGATTAATTGCTTCTATTAAGTTATTTTTTTACATGCCTATGGCTGTTGGGGGGGGGGTTGGGCAATGTGACAAACAATCACACAGCTAAGAAAGTATGGTCTGGTTAAAATCAGCATAAAAGTCAAGCAGTACCCTTTTTGTCCACAGAGGGCACCAAAATCAAACCAAACTGAAAATTCCTCACAGAAGCTTTAAATATGGAGGTATCATATGCAAACTGCTTCGAAACCAAAGGAATTGAGGATGTTTTCCAATCTCTACAGCTTGAGAAGTTGGGATATATGATACATGGCTTGACACTAACTTTTTTCCCATGGAGCATATGTGCTCCTAAGTTGAAAAAGTTAGGAGAACATAAAGAAATTTAGGGGCACAATGAAAATTGATCAAATAATGTGTTCTCCGTAATAAACGTGATAGAAATAGACATTTACAAGCAAAATTATTTAATTAATTTGTATGCAAAATGTACAGAAAGGTAAAATCATCAAATATTGCAATTTAATTTTGTCTTTAATGTTACTAATTTTGGTACTTTAAATTTGGCAACTTCAGTCAGAGTTGGTCTAAGTTTCATTTTTGCGTGTTTTGTAAAGTCCAGGGGACTCAGTCCGTTTTGGAGCGGAAAGTGCAACATTGCTGCACTTTGCTAAACGGCCCAAACCGTCTGAACACCTACAACCTCTGCCCGTTAGGGGCGCTGTCGTGACAAACAAATGGTGACCAAGAAGAAAAGCCGGCGTAGAAGAAGACGAAATGGGGAAATTCAGCTCCTTTCGCCGGTCTTTTTTTTCCACATAAACAATGAAAAAACACCAAATTACGCTGTCATGGGGTTTCTACTCTTGCATTGGGGCATTATGAGCTGCCAGCGAGACAGTGATATGTCCAACATGTCGTTGACATGAGACGAACAAATAAGCATGGACGACGACGTGTTGCTATGGCTACACAGACGCCAAGCGAGGCATCTCTCCTCCATGGATCTCTTCTTCGGCTGATTTTTTTTATGCGCGCATGTGCCCCTAAATATTTTTTACAGTTCACACACCTATTTTTAGGTGCAAATGTGAGCGAAACGTTCGCACTGTTGAGCCCTGTGATATCAAACATGCTGATATTTACAGACTTATTTTAGCCAATAATGTAGTCAATAACATACCTAAAACTTCAGTCCTCAAACAACATGTTAAAGAGAAGTCTCCAGCTGACATAGGTCTGTCAATCCTGCCTAAAATTCCACATTTTTTTCACATTAGGCTGGTATTCACAGTCCATAAGTATCAGCTGTAAATATTGGTATTAATGTTCAAATTTGCCAATACTAATAATAAACTTGTGAAGCTACAGATACTGATATCAATGATGAAAATATCATGCATACCTTCTGGGTAACAAATTAGCTAAAAAAAAAGCATATTCTATCATTTACAGGGTAAAAATCTACGTAAATGTTAAATTTAGGGTGGTTAATTCTACAGTTAATTATGAGCAACAGCAAATAATTGTATGTTGAAAATTTACGTTGAAATTTTACATTTCAGTATGCATGTTTTTGATGAAAAATACTGACAATTTCAAGCCTTTCTCACCAGTTTAAGATTGTTACAGAACAAATACAGTCGAAGAGATGCATTTTATAACCTTGCCTTTTACACTTGTTACTAAAAGGAGTGTTGCACTGCGATGCCAGTGAGGTCTGAAACCTTGACTAAAGCCGAGGTCAGACTACATGATTCAGTTTTCTGCTACTATGGTCACTGAGTCATAAATTAGGGTCATGACTAGACTGACAGACATGACCACATGGTCGTGTTCAAACATTATGATGAATGATGAGCTAGCTTAATGCGTAGGCTAACAGCAGTTAGTCACTGATTGCTTTTTCTCGCCAACATTTCTCATTTTTCCATCTGGTGTAGTCGTCTCTCTATGACACATCATAAAGGCTGGGACGTTGTAGTAAGTTCAAAACATTTATCTTGTCTCATAGTTCTCTGGATTAATTTTGGACCCAAATCTCCTTGTGGTTAAAGTGTCCAAAAGAATTCATGAAAAGTAATAATAAATCTCACAGATGCTCTCCAATTAAAATTTGGAGATGAAAAGAGCATCTTTAACACAGAAATCAAAATGTATATTTTAAGAGGTATACAGTTTAAAGATCCAATGAGAAACTATTTTTGTCAATGTTGGCGCCCCCTGTGGTCAAAGCAGAACTTGTTATCTCTCTGCTGATTTGACCTGCACATATGGAAGTAGTTATTATCTAACAAACTGTCAACCTTCTGTCACACAAGTCTTTGCAATGAAAAATGTAAAACAAAAGCTGTTAGCTGCATGGCAGTGATTTCAGGCATTAAAATAACATAGATTTTCATTTGTTGTTTGGTGCTTTCAAAAGAAACACATAAGTCTTGCCACTGATAACCACCTTTGCTTTTCAGCACAGAGAGTCATCACTATGTATTTTAGTCTCTTTCATAACCATTTACCTCCTCACAGCAGCTTTAAGCTTAAAAAATCATTGTCTTTTCAGGAAGCCTAATTCAAAAACCAAACCTCTTTTACTACACAGATCCGACAAACACATTGTTTGGCATTTTAACGAGACAAATCACTCAGCTAGTTACCTAGCATGTGTTCTAAAAGGAAGCAGCAGCTGCATGAACAAACAGGATATCTCTTAAATCCAGTACAGAAGGGAGAGTGGATTAAGCACCGCTTTATCGATTTTGCAAGGAGAGATTTTTGTTCCTGTAAAAGAATCCAAGTGTTTTGGGGTGTTTTGGCACTCTTTTTTAGCTTGACAAGTATATTTGATGCATTAGCACAGTGTTTCCCAAACTTTTTTTCTGGTGATGCCTGGTGCTAGCTTTGATAACGCTAAGTCCAGACTCAGTCTGTTCCTGACCTGGCACTCAACCTCCATTACATAGGCTTTCATCACATGCTTGACCTGGAATGGTGATTTTTTTTTTTTTATATTAGACAAGCATCAACAATTGTGATTTTAGATCTTTTGCCACCCAGTGGCTTGTTTAGAGTTTTAATATGGTGGAGGGTTAGCTAGTCTTATAGGGTGGAGCCCCAGTAATCCTTCCCATAAACAAAGTAGTTTCATATCAATAAGCAGGTACAAAGCAAATGGTAGTAGGCTGAGTACTGATCCATGTGGGACACCTCTAACTATTTGACTACATGTGGCAATAAAACTATTCTGAAAGACATGATTTGAACCAAACTGAAGCAGAATAAACAAAATTAAATGGTCGCAACTTATTCAGCAAAATCTTAAAATGATATGCTGCAAGAGCAGTAACAGCACTTATTTGGTTTTTGTAAACAAGCAATCCTCACTTTTGCCTGTGAGTGTTATATTTTGATTACATAATTACATGAATGAAATATTCTGTTATAAATACTCCAAGGTGTAGTCATACCTGTGTAGTTCCTTTGAAACTGCAATTTATCTCCAATTACCTTGGTGCCAAATTTCCTTACAACATAACTTCCGTCTTCTTTGGTAACATCTTAATATTCAAGGAATTTCATCAACCTTACAGTTAATGCTGGTTACAAGCCAGCAGAGAAACTATCAGGTGATTGGTTTCAACTTCTGACATACTCTGACTCATGGGCTTTTCTTTGGAAGTAGTGAAAAGCCTGTTAAAGAGAAACACAGTCAAAGTGAGTCATTGTACTCTTGCCTTAGTTTACTGATACAACTGATAGTAGCAGAGTGGAATCCCAAACACATTTCAAAGGAAGAGCCGCTATTAATTGTTGACACAAGAAAAAAAAATCAAAGTAAATTAATAAAGGTTTATAGGAAAAGACAAAGCCACCGCTTAATCATGGGCGTGTGCTATTGCATGTGCATGCATGCTAGGGTTATCCAATGATCGAGCCCAAAATGGTCATTAATCCCTCACAATCTAATAGTCCCACAGCGGTGACCTCATGTCGTGATCACTTAATACAAACAGAGTGAGAGAGTGACAGAGAAGATGAAAAATGTGGGAAGACCTTGACAGGAAAGAGAAGAGGGAGAGGGATCAATCCTGAGTGTACAATAAAACTGTGGTGGAATGTTATGTAATATGTTTTATGTTTAAGATGTTTCCATTAACTGTTAATGACAGTAGAGTTTCAACAGGGGAACACCCAGCTCAGTCTTCCTAATAACCAACACTGGACATGACTATTTTGGCCAGCACTTTGGTCCTAACAAAGTACATTTTAATGCCTGAATGATAAATCCTGCTCACCTTCTTGACTGATTATTTCAAGTCATTTTTGTCCGATAACGGCACTCTAAAACTCCAAGTGATGCTATACATCCATGCTGCACACCTGTGGCTGAAAACATGCTGCCGAAGCACACCTGCACCAAAATCATCGAAGTGTTCTGTGCTTGTGTGCAGTACTGAGCACTAACACTGATCAAATAAGCATGACTCGTACAAGTTGCCCATAGTGAATCTGCCCTGAGTTGCACAAAAGTATTGGCAATGTTGTGGCACCAGTGGGCCAAGTATTGTTTGTAACCAATTATGATATCTCGGAAACCTTGAAATGACCTTGAAAGTGCAAGACCAGCTGCAGCACATCAAGGTCGTAAACCTGACTGCTTTGGTGTATAACAGGAGTTAAGACATGTCTCAAAACAGTGGCACAATTTGCAACACATTTGGAGATTACTTTGATGATCAGATTACTTCTATCATGTTACATAATTGGGTAAAAATCTTACTTTATTTTATCCCCTTACTTGCTGCTATATAAAGAACAATTCCCAGAAGTCTCAGGTACATTGTTGTGGGTGGTTTTCAGCAGTTCTAGCAGGCAAACTTCTAAAAATAAGATTGTTATCTGAGCATAGCAACAAAATGGTGATGAAAACCCTGATCGTAGTGGAGGTGGTTAACGCGGGAATGTTTGTTTACTCTGAAGGGTTGGGTAAACAGAAATTGCAGGAAGAGTGAGACAAAGCATTAAAAAGACAGATAAAAAAATCCGGTTTCCATTAAGGTTATATAAGGTTGTACCAGTAAACCCTTCACAGCACAAGAAACTACAACTACCTTCAATCTTTAAACAAACTGTGACACTCAAATGTCCAAATCCCAGCTGACTTTTATTTCCCAAAGATGCCTCTATTAGCTCTTTGTTATACAATAACCTTTGTTCGTCATCATCTACTGTATTACTGCAGGGTAGAGCAGAATCATCAATAATAACAGTAGAAAAATCATTATGAATGTGACTCAGCATGAACGATTCATGAAGCAAAGCTAAAGTAAACCGAGACCTCTGAATAGACCTGGTCGGCCACATAAAACCCTCTTTGTTGAATAATAATAATGACGATAAGGGTGTTGGCTGTGCTGATAATCTACATCTGTTTGGTCCATTAATTCAGGACTATTGCTGCATTCTTATGTAGGAGGTGTGTGGTTTAACTTGTCACGGAGGGCTCCTTAAGGATGGGCACATGAAAGGTTAGATAATAGAGCTCAACAGTGACTGCCCACATTTTTTTTGGCTTTTTTTCCTCCAGCGTTTCACAAAATATTCATATCAATGCTTTTAATCTGGGAACCAAGCTAACCAGCTACCTGCACATCTGTGGTTATAAAACATTTGATCAGAACAAATCAGCAGATGAAAACGGAGAAAAGGGCACAGGCACGAGAAAGGTGAGGGAACTACATATCCCACAATCCATTGTTATTCAGTTTATTTTTATAATAGCTTTCCATACTATTAATTCATGCACTATTTTCCTACATTGATCATTTATGTAGTGTTTATTTGGGTTTGACCAATTATTTTCCTTTTCTGCTTACGTCACTGTGGCAGCAGGGAGACGCTGATGTGGCTTAACCCAGTGGTTCCTAAAGTGGGCCATGCAGGACTTACAAAACTTAAAGATGTTCATCAAGTTGTTATTTTTGGGGGATTGTTCATCTTCAAAGAGTAAGAATTATATTATTTAGAATATGAATGGAATTCTAACTATAAAGCAACCTAAAAGCAACCTAAAAGGTTGAAAACAGTAGATATCTGCCTGATAGTTGTTTGTGCACCCTGCATACAGAGGTTGTGATCCTCAGGTGGCCTGGGTTTCACCCCACTCTCTCTCTCTCCACAGTCTTATTTCAATTAAGGCAGAAAAGCCTAAGAAGAAATCTTCAGTAGACATTTGCAAATATCCAACAACTATTTGAGTTTATGGGAAAACTGGGTCAGATTACGGCGTCCTGCTGAAAGGCACAGCAGCAGCAGGGCAAGCGTGTTCAAATTTTATCAGATCCCCTCAGGTGATGTTTAAAGTGCAGTTTAACTCCTCTTAATGGAGCCAGAGACATCTAAAGGAAGAGAAATACAAACAGACATCACAGCTTCCTTTTGTGCTGAAATAAAACATTCAGTGTTTGCAGGTGACGAGAGGACACATGTATTCATAATAGCTAACAGTAGCCAGCAGTAACATGTCACAACACATTGGTAGCTGAGGTATTCACAGTTTATCCAGCTAAAGCAAGTGATGCTTACACGCTAGAAGATTCGATAGTGGTTCTAGAAAAACACAACTCTGGTCAAATCAAGCTCAGATGGGATGAAGATTTGTAATAAACTTTATTTCCAAAATGGGATACTAGGCCTGATATTTGCTCCTAAAGTTAAAATACCACACATTTCTGCACTAAAATGTCTATTTTTTAAAAAAACGGTAACTTCTGTGCTGAGAACAACATGTGAACAAAGGATGACATATCTGTTCTTTTACCTTATCAGCTTATTTGTGATGGACCATGATTGTTTTCTGCCTGTTGTGTAGCTAAAGCACTTACATAAGTCTATGCACCCCCACCTTCCAACCCCCTTAATGTTGGAGCCCCATGGGACATTTCAAAGTCATGTAAAGAGATGCGCAGCTCAGCTTTAGCCTCCTTAATTCTTGTTTGGTTTAAGGACTCTAAGAAAAAAGCTGCACTCGCAAGAAATTTAATAAATAGTAAATCACAGTTTTTGTTTCATGGATGAATTTCACAAAATGAGGGAGAAAAGCAGGTAAAAGTGGCCTTCCTGGTTAACGCTGCAAGCAATACCACACTTGCCGCCTCAAACCATGAAGACTACTTTTAACAACTTATTTTCCCTTGATGGAAAAAGAATTGGTAAGTTGCGCTTTAGTAAATACACCTTAAGAAAGCTGTTTTAATTGGATAGTGTCCTAAATTCTAGGGAGGAGTGATATCATCAGCATGATTTTGGTATCAGCAAAGATCAAAATTTCTGCTGGTATTTACAGCAGATATATCGTATATACATATTGGCAGTATAACTCAAACATCAGTCCTAAATACTGGTAAAATGTGCAAGTGTATCATTATGTATAGGTGGCTGCTTAGGGCATTTAACATTTAAGGTTTTTCTACTATTTCCTGCACTTCACTGCAGACATTTTAACCATAAAAAGTGTGAATAAACCAGTATCAACAAAAAATTAGTTTTGAAATATCAGCATTTCAGATATAATCAAAAATCCAATATTGTGCATCCCTACTAAATTCAAACAAAAAGTAAACAATGCAGGTAGGTGTTACTGTTTTGATTGAGAGCCCCCTGGTGGGAGAATTTACATACTGTCCTACCCTTAAAATCTTATTTTTGCCCTTTTTCTAACACACAAAGCAGTGTTTTGTCATTCAAGTGTACTCTTTTCCATCTTTCAGGCTCCAGTCTTGCCAGATGACCAGCCCAATTTGGGCTCAGTGACAAGCGTGGATCAGCTTTTGCAAGTTTTATACCCAGAATACAATTTACTTCAACACTGCCTGAGGAAGAAGTCTTGGCGCAACTCTTCCCCCTCCTATCACTCCTCCTCAGCAAGCCCTTTGGTCCACTCTACCGATGATGATCTGTGGGGTCAGCCGAGGGAGGAGGCGCTTTTTAAAATGGATGACACTTTGGAAGGTAAAACACCGAGGAACTTTCAATAAAAATATGAAAATCTAGAGAATTCTAGTCCTAGATTTACTCAACTATTTTGGACAAATAAGTGCACTAGAGACAAATGGAAGCAGGTGTTACATGCAGAACATTGAAAGCAGGATGAGGCTTGATTAAAATCATGTTTTGTCATTATTTCACGTCTGTTTCCAGTCATCTTAGAGGAGATCCAGCGGACCTCGTGCCAGCCCAGAGAGGTGTGTGTTGAAGTTGCAAAAGAATACCCAGAATCCACCAGTCAGTTCTACCTCCCACGCTGCGTGGCGCTGCATCGATGCGGCGGCTGCTGCCCCAATGAGGCCTACTACTGCACGAATACAAGTTACACGCTAGTCAACAAGACGGTAAGTGTCACCACTGCATTTTTTAACAACTCTTTTAACTCCCATGTTTTACACTTTAGAGCTGCTTCATTATCTAACACTCACTCACACTACTTCAGAGAGAATCAGAGAAACCCATGTAACCCAGCTCGTCTCTATCACAGCCAGCTGTACAGCAGGGGGACGCCCTTTGGCTGCAACTGGACCTCGAGTCAATACACAATCACGCACAGTTGCACAACCTCCCACTGATTACATCAACTTCTAAACATCAGGGGTTCTTCTATTATGAGCTGTTAAACTGTATTGACAACAGCAGCAAAGGAAGAAAACAAAGATGAAAAACAAACCAGAGTCAAATCTAAAGGTCTGCACAGACACACCTCTAACAACAGATTTGTTCCTTACCAGTTGATGGAGCTGTCCCCGCCCAGGATGGATCGTTCAGTCGTCATGGTGACCTTCGTCAACCACACTGCGTGCGAGTGCCTTTCTAAGCGGCCGCTCCACTCCATCATCAGGCGAGCCGCGGCAGATCATCTGTGAGTGGGCAGAGGCATGCGTAAACGTGGCTGAGTCATTAACTGTATTCGTGCATTTGAATCATGCGAGCGTGCGTCTGTTTATGTAGGTGTTCCCCGCCCATAGATGACTGCGCCTCGGGGTTATTGTGGGATCCAGTGAACTGTGTCTGCATCTCTGCTGACTCCATTAACTACTCTGGGAGAGAGACAGGTACATGTGCACAACTCAAAACATCATGTCCGTCTGTTACTTTATCCCTGATAAAGTTGACTGACATTTCTTTTATTCTGTGTAATGCTGTTGATATAAATGAATACTTAAAGCTTGGTTCTCAAAATTCTATGCGCTTTTGATACCACGTGATTAAAAACGCTAGTCAATAGTATCATCATGTATTTTAACTTTAAAAAACATCTTTTTTTAGAAGACAGATGCACAAGAAAGTAATAGTTCATTCATTATTGGCAACATTTTTTGTGCAATTCATTTTTTGGCTTGACTGTCTTCACTCTAGACAGAACAGAGGATAGAATGAGAAATCTGGGAGACAGTGGGGAACAACACACAGGAAAGGAGCCACACATTACATTTAAAACCCAGGCCACCCAAATTGAAGACAACAGTCTCTTAACATACATGGGGTGCATGGATTTAACCACAAGGCTACCATTACCCCAGACAGTGTATAATTTTGCCTGAGGTTTGCCAGCAATTTTTGGTGATTAAAAACAACAAATTACCCAATATTAGGCAACTATTGTTCCATCTGGTTGAATGCAAATTACTCATCTGTAGACTAACATTGCACTGCAACGGTAAAACAACGTAACACTGTAATGAAAACATCCTTCTCCGTCCTTATCTGAATTTCATCATTCTTCAGACACACCCTTGTATCAAAATAATGTTAAACTGGCTGTTTCCCCGAGATAACATCACTGCTATCAGTTTGTGGTTGTTTTTATCGGAATAAAAAGCATTTTGGCAGTCTGGTAGTCTGACTGGTAATTCTGGTGTGGCCTGAAAAAAACAGATCCCACAGACTTCTTTTGGTGTAAGACTATGTTAATTTTGTTGACAAAAACTATGACCAAAAATGTTTGACGAACGTTTTTCCAGGAGGAGGATGAGACTGAGAGAGCTAAAAAAAAAAAAAATGGTTTAAAGAAAGTAGATTCTGTTTTTTTTGTCAAGGAGACTCAAACCACACTAAAATGTTAGTGCTAGACTGCTGGGCATTCAAAAACTGCTTCTCCACTGTGCATTCAAGGTTTTCATCAGAATCAGAATCAGCTTTATTGGCCAAGTACGTGTGCACATACGAGGAATTTGACTTGGTTAAACATTACTCTCTTAGCACACAAGAATATACACTATAAATATACAATATGAACCGGAACATTTTTAACTTTTATGTACAAAAAGTTAAGTATTAGTAGTTTATAAATATTAGATTTTTTACACTTTCATTATTTTTTAAAGATGGCCAATCAAATTAGTTCAAAGAAAATAAATTCCTTTGCCAAAGGTAAAGACTAAAACATAAGGACTCTTTATTGACTAAATTTGACATTAATGTTTTTGAGTCTTGCCCACTAAGACTAGAGTACAACTTCAAAGACAGGGCGCAGTTTTAGCTCAGTTGGTAAAACAGGCTCCCATAAACAGAGCCTACAATCCAGTATTGATTACTGGTCTTGGTGTATGTCTTCCCCCAATCTCTCTCTATATTTCCTGTCTCTCATCAGCTCTCCTAAAGGCAAAAAGCCCAAGCAATAATCTAAAAACAAAAGCTTCAAAGGTTAAAGATGACTTAAATGTATCTAAAACTAAAAGGCCTTTTAATATTAAGATTAAGACTACATTTTAAAACAGCTGCAAAAATTAACACTGGTGTAAGACTCCCAAATCGGTAAAGTTTTCTCTCAAATTTGGCTGTACTAACAGAGCAGAATATGTACAACAGGTCATTGCTTCTGTCCAATAATAAATCTCTTTCTACTGAAAACTAATAATGGTATAAAAAAAGCCTAAAAAAATCTTTGTAAAAGGGTTTTCTATATGCAAACCTAAGACAGTGTACAGTGTGTTGCATACTCTAACAGGACTCACCTCTTTAGGAAAATTCTGCAGACAGGCCAGTGTTTGGATGTTGCCATGTTAATGCATCAGATTCAGGCTGATATGTCTAAAATGAAACAGCATGGGCTTTAAAATATGACACAAACACAGTAGATTTCACTGACTTAAGTAAAATTTACCTGTTGCGGAGTAAACCCCCTTTCTGTTGAGTGATACATACCTCTGAAATGTGCCACAGACAGTGTTGTTGTATCTTGAAGAAAAATGTTCCTCCTGTTGCTTTGTAAACTAGTTCACAACACTAAAATCTACCTGCCCCTTACCAGAACTCACTGTCTTTCAAATTTGTTGCTACACCTGAGCAGGTCTTGGGATGTGAGCCAGATTTTCCATTAAGTTTCAGAGTTTTAAAAAATTCCAACGCCACTGCCAGACAAGACAGTGATGATGATGATGAAGCCAGGGCGGCATATAAACTGATCTGGAATGAGTTATTCCCCCGAGGAAATGTTTATTCAACCGTAACATGAGAAATGATTCTGTCTCTGTGGCATTTTACTTGTACAGTCATGTACTGAACTACAGTACCCTTCACATAAATGTACTTTTTCTAAATATAAACTGCCAAACCCTCCTATGGCATGCTTTAAAGAGAAGGCTAAAAATAGATAGCTACCCATGGGAAACAGTCTGCTTCCTTATGAGAATTCTGTAGAAAATTACATTGGTAACTTTGACGTAATAAATGAAAATACCTACCCATAAAAGAAAACCCCTCTTTATTTACATCTCTAACTACCAAAGCTGTAACATTCTGGCCAAACTTGGCTCTGAAAATCCGTCTGCCATGATAGCTTAATGCTAAAACCAGCGCGCTAACATTCACAGCCGTTAATCAGTTCCCGTCGATAACGGTGGGAAAGCCCAGACGGTGAAGTCCCGCCTTCCTTTGCTGTGATTGGCTACTACTGCCGTGCTCTGATTGGCTGAATCTTTTCGACTCAATGTTTACATTCGGGGCTGCTAGGAAAAAACAGAGTACAGAGGACGTTTAAAAAGCCGACATTTACCAATTTTCCTAATAGCAATTACATAACGCCGCTGTCTTTTTAATTCCTTTATTCTATAATAAACCACCACTTTCTCTCTTCATTCTGTTGACTTGTCTAAATAGTGTACCATAGCTCCAGTTTAATTATAAGTCATACTTTTTTGAAAAATATATTTTTGTAGATAGATTGATAGAAAGAAGACAAATACAAAAAAAATCTATACAAGAAGCATCAAGATGAGCAAGAGTTCCTGGCTGCAGTGTAGACATCAGATATCCGTAAACGCACGGACACTTGGACATTCATCAGCACATTTGTCTAGAAGTTTTTTTAATTGAGGTGTATTTTGAACTCTATAAGGTTTATGTACCAAACTGAACCTATATTTCATTTTCATAAATAAATTTCACATTTTAAGATAGAAAAGATTTTCAAAACGGACAACATATTCAGGTCTCACACTGCATTGGGTTACCAAAATGCTTTGCGTGTGGCACCCATCTGCTGGAAGCACAAGCTGATAATTAAACTTAATAAAATGGGTGCTCTTGGGGGCATGACCTTTGGTTGTTAATACTGCTGGCAATCTATTAAATTCTCAAAGGGATATTTCCATATACGAAGATTAATCAACATTGTAAGTGGTGCAATATAAAGGTAATGGCCCATCAAAGTCAGTAAGTCATCCTGTGTAGGCCATGAATATCTTGAAAGGTTTCTGAACCGAAGTGTGGGACTCGTAGTTTAATTTTATCTGTACAGCCCCTGCCCAGGTGTCACTCAATAACTAAATCTACATCAGGGTAAACGAAAGCTGATGATCATTTCCTTTTCTACCTCCTTTTCATGTGGCTTCCAGAGGCGATTGAATCGGGTCTGCTGGCTCTCTGCGGGCCAAACAGAGTTCTGGACGAGTCCACCTGTGACTGTGTCTGCCGAAACGGACTCACAGAGGCCAGCTGTGATCCAGGCTGGAAACTGGATCACAACACCTGTAAGCAGGATTTTAGTCCCTTTAAATATCTCACATCCCACCTGTTAAAGAGAACACAGACTCTTGACCTATTTCACACATTTTAATAAAAAGTAAGGCATGAGAGGTGGTTTAAAAAGGGTTTTGGAGCAAAATAGTAAGAATACACCATTTTAGCTACTCTTTTCCCCACATTGAAAAGAAAGAAATTACTATAACCACATTAAATGTAAAAGAAAGGGCAGTAATTCTGAAAGTAACCACACAGATCAATCCAGACTGATTAATCACAGACAAAAAGAGTTTAGGGGAAGTCAGGTGTTAGGCAAATTTCTACAGCAACAAGTCAGGACTGGACCACAAATATTTACAACAAAGACAGGGTTGAGCAACGCAGTAGCATGTTACGTTTGTTTTAATTCATACTATAGTTTTTGCTTGTGTTTGTCGTCTCAGGTGAATGTCAGTGTGAAGGTCAAAGCGAGGGGAAGTTGTGTCCCACAGGTCAGCGGTGGGATGAGGAGCTGTGCGGCTGTGTGTGCGCTGCAGACTGTCCCGGGAATCAACCCCTCAACCCAGACACCTGCCTGTGTCAGTGCAGAGAGAGCCCACACTCGTGTCTAAGGCAGGGCAAGAAGTTCAATCCCACCACCTGCAGGTAGGCATCTCCTGCCCTGGTTTCAACCGGCATCCATGTTTTCATCTTTCAGCAGAACCTTGATGTTCTCAGCTCTGAAGTCTCCCTGAGGAGAGAGAGGGAAGCGGAGAGAAAATGTCTCCTCTGGGGATTAAATTATCCAAAGAATCCAGTCTGGGATTCTGCCAACTAGACCCATAACTCTAAGCCATAAAAGGCCAATAAACTGCAATAATATTATGATAATTTACTGCAAAATGGAATGATATATTTTTGAATACACAGCTTCTGGAATTTGCCTTTGCGCTTGTTTAAACCCGTGACACGACCACACAAGCATGAGGGGAAAATCCATCTGAAGCTGAACCAAAACAGCGATTACACAAAGAAAGAGTAGCTCTCATTCCAGAATTGCATCAAAACAGTTTATTTTAATATAATAGTTCCTCTTTTCAGCCTACAACTGTTGAATAAATCTAAATAAAAAGATCCCAAGTCTTGATCTGCTCTCAGAACCTTGCAGCTGTTTTGCACTTGACCGTGATACTCTCAAAGGCTCTGGCTGCCATGTGTGGCCCAGAATACACTTACTATACTTCTTAAGATTTTACAGAGAAAATAAAATACATTGTCGGCAATTAAGGGGAAGAAGGTGATGTCACGATGGCTTCAGGGTAAAGGGAGGTGAAGATCTCTCTGAGCTTTGATCAGTGTACTGCACCTTAAAACAATTTGGCAGTAATGGCGTAATTGTTTGGGCAGGATTGATTTAGAGCAGGTTTTTACTGGTGAACATAGAATTTCTTTGGTGATTGTGTGCTTTTAGAATGCTGGCTAAAATCAGGTCACTACTGTACAGATGTGTTCTAGTTTACTCTTTAAAGCTGTTCCACATCATCACTTTTATTTTCAGAGTAAACCCAAGAGTTTTGGCTGAGCTGCACCTACCCTTGAATTTGGAATAAGATACAATTGTTGCAACAGGCTATGTGTAACTGAATATTAGCCTTTATGTCATAACCATTCAAGATGGACTAACAATGAGCTATATGGGTCTGAAGTTATGGTATATGCTCTTACGGAAGTCAAATGTTTGTATAGAACAAAAGGGGGTGGGGGGTTGTTTGTATGTTATCAGCCTTGGGATGTTGTACCATTCTTGTCTGATGTAAGATTCTCGCTGCTCAACAGTCGTGGCTCTTCTTTGCTGGATTTTTTGTTTGGTGATGCTCTCTCTCAAATGTTTTCTACTGGTGAAAGCATTAAGACGCTTCTTTTGTGAAGTCATGCTGCTGTGATGGATGCAGTATGTGGTTTAGCATTGTCTTTCTGAATTTTGCAAGGCCTTCCCTGAAAGAGATGTCTGGATGGGAGCATATGTTGTCCTAAAACCTTCAGTTGATAGTTCCTTTCCACATGTGTAAGCAGCACACACCAGAGGCATTAATGCAACCCCACACCATCAGAGATGCAGGCTTTCAAACTGTGTGCTGATAAGTTGGATGGTCTCTCTCCTCTTTAGACTGCAGGACATGCACCTATGTTCTCAAAAAATAATTTCAAATTTTGATTAATCTGACCACAGAACAGTTTTCCATCTTGCCTCAGTCCATTTTAAATGAGCTTTAGCCCAGAGAATATGACTTATTCTTTGTCTAATACATCTTTAACTTGCATTTGTGAATACCACAGCATTCTTTGCTGACGGGCAATGATTTCTGGAAGTGTTCCAGAATCATGTCTGTTTTTATGCAGTGCCACCTGACAGACCAAAAATTATAAGCATCCAATATTGACCTCAGGTCTTGTCCTTTGCACACAGAGATTTCTCCAGATTCTCTAGATTTTTGGATGATATTATGAACAGTAGATTGTGGGATATTCAAAGTCTTCACAATTTTACTTTAATGAATCTTTAAAAAACTGAGCGACTCTGCCTCTCTAAAGGACACCTTTTATACCCAGTCATGTTACAGGCCTACTACCAATTATCTTTATTATTTGCAAAATGCTCCTCCAGCTGTTTTTCATTAGTTTCATTACTTTTCCAGCTCTTGATGCCCCGCCCCTTCTTTTAAAAAATGTATTACTTGCAACAAATTCAAAATGAGCTAGTATTTTTTCATGAAAATAGATAAATGTCTCAGTTCTGTTGTGAATAACATAGGGGTTTATGAGATTTGCAAATCATAGGAATCTGTTTTAATGTACATCTTACACAGTGTACCAACCTTTCTGAAATTTTGGCTGTACTATGCTAAATGTTACATACAGTATGTAACATTTAAGTACTTGGGGGTGTTGCGGTTCATTTACAATTCAATTATGTATAATTGTGAGATACATATTTTAAAGTTGCTAAAACACATCTTGGTAAAGCTTGAGCTTGTTGTTGGTTACCTGAACTAGAAGTATGTTGGTAGAAGTGGTCCTGTCTTCTCTTTTTTATGTGCTATCTTGAGTGCCACCAAATCTCTTCAATCTGTGAGATAAATAAGAGATAGAAGTTAGGAAAGAGCAAAAAAATGGGAGTTAGAGGGGAGGAAACTCTCAATAGACATATCATAAATTCCAAACTCAAACAGAAAAACTCTGATTTTTCTCCATTCGCATGTTTCAGTATGACCTTTTATGGACACGGGGCGTTTGAAACATCAGATCGCGGTCTCAGCTGTGCTCTCCATGCGTGTCGAGGTTCCCACAGCCATCACGTAAGGGCTCACCCTCCCTCTGACCCAAGAGGCCTGCAGAGAGACAGACAGGGAGAGACAGGATGGACTTGATGACAGGGAGCAGAGCGGCTATCAGACAGGCGGGCAGGCTCGGAGACAGATGGAGTGACAGCAAGAGGGAAAAACATACAAACAGACATATATGATGATATAAGTAATATCTAATCGCAGCAATATAAATGTGGGAAAGTTCACAGACATTTATACAAGTGACCTCTGATAGCAGTGTTTTAGCCTGAGCTCAATGTGGTAAAAAAAACAAACGAGATATTTACTGCAAATGAGAATCAGAATGAGTTATCCAACCTCGATTTTAAAATTGCAATATATATTTTGATACACTTTGTCCATCTGGATTTGGATTATCTTTTTCAATTGGCCACATGTAAAATGTCAGTTACAATAACACTAGCTGCTCAATATAGCTGTTAGCTAACCACTAACTACCTGATCAACTTTTAAACAAGGTAAAAGATATAATAAATTTAATTTAGTCAAACTAAAAATCTTACAAGAATCTGATTTGGTGAATGTAGTTAAGTATTTAGGTCATGAAATACTTAGACAACATACAAGCTCATTGTTACTGTGGCTTACAGTTCACTAAAAATAGCAGCGATCCATGCAACTGAATAAAACTGAAGCTACAACTCTTAAAGCTCTCAATTCAATGAAATTAGCAGTTTCTTTAAAAAGCATTTCTTATCCTTCTCCATTAACAATGTGTTTCAATAGATAAACAGTTAACCACAAGGGAAATGTCAGTTACAATTAAGCTAGCTGCACAGTGTAGCTGTGATTTCGATATGTCAAAAGTCATCTAACCTCCATGAAAGCAAAATACCACATTAAACAACCAGGTATGCCATGAGCAGTGTTAGCTAGGTTAGCATAAGAGCCACTCATTGTTAATAGCATGGATGCTTGCTTTAAGAAGCACATTTCAAAACGTATGGTATCCTACTTGACATTAAGTGTTCATTAGATTTAAAAATAATTAGCATTTAAGATTAATATGTTCCCCTTACTGCTATTTTTGGTGAATTTTGCTGCAGCTAGTGCTAAATTTAAGCTAATTTTTATCTTGCTTGCAACAAATAGCATAAAAAATCCTTTTCATTGTCCATTTCTTAAATAAAAGACTAGTTTGTCATTTCAAAGTAGTTACAAAGAGTTAATGATTCAGGGATATTTGTGTGATGGGTTTTATGAAGCACTTAAATACAGCCAAGGCAGCACAGGATGTTATTAAAGCATTCACAAGAAATCTTTTACTTCTATCTCTCCCTCGTTTTGTTTCATGTTAGATTCAACATCTGGTCACAGGAGGAGGTTCGTCAGATCACACACCTACTGTGGTTTTGAAAAGGAGAGTTCACAGAAATTGGTCGAATCTCTCTCCTCCTGGGAGACACACTCCCTCTTTTTCTCACACACAGTTTTGTTTGATGCAAACTAAAACTTGGATCAGGGTTTATCCAAAAGGGATGTGAGGATCTGAATAATCAATAGTGTTGGTGCCAAAAGAATAATCTCCCATGTGTTTTCTTTTCTTTCTCTCTGCTTCCTCCTCTCAACCTCACCCTTGCCTTATAAACTGTCTTCTCATGCTCTTTTGGAGATTTTGATTCTGTTTTGTCTTAATTTCATGCACTTTTATGTATTTTTTTGCTCTTAAATCATCGCTTTGTGTCTTATTTTGTCTCCTCTCCTATAGCTGTTACAGGCTGCCTTGCAGAAAGCTCAGACCTGTGTGCCAGAGAGGTTTTTACTACAGCCCCCCAGTCTGCCAGTGCATCCCAAACTACATGAGGCCTGAGTGGAACTAGACACAGAAAAGAGCATGACTGCATGCTATAGTTTCTTTGCCCTTGAGCATGAGGCTTGAAACATTTCATCCTGGCAAGAAGGAGGATGGATGAACTACATATTTATAAGCACAGAATTACGACAGACACTTTGAGGGACTTTATGCAGACTTTCTGTTATGCTGCCAAGGAGGATGCTTCCCAGGTCCACAAAAAGTCCCAAAAAGCCACATGTATGCAGTCAACTTGTGGAGCAACCATTCACACCTTAAGACTGTCTTAAAGCATGTCAGCAAAGGCAGGATGGACCAATGATACTCTGATCTGTTATGACATGTTTGAGCTCGATATTGAACCACCGATCCACCACACCAGTGCAGCAAATAACTGTGAGAAATGGAAAGTGGAATAAAGTAATAACACACCAGACTGCTTTTTTCTAGCCCTGCAGGCAACTTTGGCAACAACATATTTGAGAGGTTGAAGGATTTATTTTGCAGTAATCATGTAAAGTGACTTTGCCCGAGGCGGTTTATATTCCCTCTTCAAGCTGAGGTGGAAAAGGTGACAGTATATTTTGGTTTTTTGTTGCAGAAAGCAGAGGCTTGATGCCAGCCCCTGTTCAATAAAACGCTAATTTAAACACTCCCAAACAGCTATTATATCCTCCAGTTTCTACTTGCCTCTACTGCTGCTGCTGTTTCATACATGGCTGAATTCAAGCACAATTTACTGTAAGACTTGGATACAGTCCCACTTCTTCTGGTAATTTAATTTTACACAATTTATGTGATGCTATTTGTAAATATTAAATCTTTGACTTATTTAAAGTGATTATTTGAAGTTGTGTCACTGTAAATACTGTATTTAAGTTACTTTCTAGACAAAAAAATGCTTTGAAATGTCTTTTTCCCTGCAGTTTTAATGATTGTGGAGAATTTGAATACTGTTATTAGTCAATTTGCCTGCACTGTACCAGAGCTCATTTAGGCGACTGTATAGCTTTGCTATGTAATGATTTTTTGGCCCAACTAAAACATTTCATATAAGGCTGAGGTTTTACTGCAGTGAAGAAATGATTGTATTAAATGTGCTCCATAAATGTAGATAAAGATGGCAATCCTGTTATCCCGCTATAATTATATATTTAAAGTAGATCTGAAGTATACATTAAAGCCTTGTTTTACACGCTTTTGTGGTCTCTGACTATATTTCTGACAACAAGAGTATGTCAGGATTATTAAAAGTAACTACTTCATTTTATAATGTGGTCGATAACCCTTGATATGATACTTTTCAACATTATATTCTTGATTATTTTGATGAATGTCAGTTTTAAAATTTAAAAAAATGTTTCATGAGATGTGCTTAGGAGAGGAATAAATCGACCAGATGCTGTCTAGAAATTAACAAATACATTCACAGGTCACTTTATTAGGTACACCTATTCAACCACTCACTAAAGAAAATATCTGATAAGCATAAATGCCTAAATGCATTGGCTGCAGCCACATGCAAAAATGGGTTAAAAGTGGCCAAATTTGGCAGTGAACAACATGTTGAAAAGGGGTAAAAGAGTCACAAAATATTGGTTGAAGGAGGAAAAAAGAAAGTATCATAAATGGATATGAGGCAAAAAAAAGGCAAAAATGACCATATAAAGTAGTGAAAAGGGGTTAAAGAGTGGGGAAAAGGGGCAAACAGATGGCAAAAATTGGTTTAAAGTGTTTTAAGGGGCAAAATGTTATAAAAGTTGGTAAAAAGTGTCAAAAGTACTAAAAAGAGTGGCAAAAAAATTGCAAAAATGACCGGATGAAGTAGTGAATAGGGGTTAAAGGTGACAAAAAGTAGCATAAATGAGTTAAGAGTGACAAAAATATTGCATAAATGTCCCGATAAAGTAGTGAAATGGGGTTGAAAGTGGCACACAGAGTTAAAAGTAGCAAAGATGTAGCAAAAAAAAACAGATAAAATTATAAAAAGGGTTGAAAGTGGCAAAGATGTCCAGATAAAGTTGTGAAAAAGGGTTAAAATGTGGTAAAAAGGGATCAAAGTGGCAAAAATGTTTCAAAAATGGCCAGTTAAAGTCATGAAAAGGGTTTACATATGGCAGAAAGAGGCATACATGAGGTAAGAGAGGACAAAATGTCTAAATAAATTAGCGAAAAGGGGTTAAAAATTGGCAAAGAGGGTTAAACGAGGCAAAATGTCCAGATAAAGTAGTGAAAAAGGGGTTAAAAAGTGGCAAAGAGGGTTAAACAAGGCAAAATGTCCAGATAAAGTAGTGAAAAAGGGTTACAAAGTGGCAAAAAGGGTTAAATGGGCAAAAATGTCCTGATAAAGTCGTGAAAGGGATCAAAGTGGCAAAAATGTTTCAAAAATGGCCAGTTAAAGTCATGAAAAGGGTTTACATGTAACAAAAATTGTTTAAAGTGGCAAAAATGTTGTGAAAATTGCCAGGTGAACTCGTGATAAGGGGTTAAAAATTGGCCCAAAAAGTGCAAAAAGTGGCAAAAAGGGCTCAAAGTGCCAAAATTGTTGCAAAAAATAGATTAATTCACGAAAAGCATTTCAAGTGCCAAAAATGTCCCAATGAAGTAGTGAAAATGGGTCAAAAAATGGCAAAAAAGGTTGCAAAAATTGCCAGGTAAACTTGTGATAAGGGGTTAGAAAGTGGCAAAAAGGGCAACAAGTGTCAAAAAAGGGTAAAAACTGAAAAAAGGGGTTAAAGAGTGGGGAAAAGGGGCAGAAAGATGGCAAAAATTGGTTTAAAGTGTTTTAAGGAGCAAAATGTTATAAAAGTAGGTAAAAAGTCTCAAAAGTACTAAAAAGAGTGGCAGAAAAGTTGCAAAGATGACAGGATGAAGTAGGGAATAGGGGTTAAAGGTGACAAAAAGTAGCATAAATGAGTTAAGAGTGAAAAATGGTGCCATAAAAGGTGCCATAAATGTGCAGTGATGAAAAGTGGTCAAAAAGTGGCAGAAAAAAAAGGATTTTGGCATTAGAGTCTAGTAATAGTTTACCACACTTTTTTTTGCTCCAAAATGAAGTAAATTTTTGCCAGGATGCTACTGATCCATCACAAATGTCTTAATATTGTCAATAGATCACAACTGGGGAGGAAGCATTCCCGGGTTTTTTAAGGGCCCAGTCACTTGTTGAGACCCCTTGGTGCTTGAACCTCTAAGCACTTGCCTACACTAGAAAATACAAATAAGACATGCACATCCCTTTGTGCAGTGGGTTCTGAACTCTTTTCCTAAGAGCTCCTTCCTTGCATCTAAGAAAGGCTGAGCCACCCAGGACCCACACGAAATAAAGTGATACATTTCTGTCAAACGTGAATATGAATCAGGTGCAGAGTTAGCTCAGTTGTAGCCCATACACAGAGGCTACAGTCTTGATGCACTGGTTGCTAGATTGAAGCAAAATCCTGGGGTAGTGTGGTGCATGCCTTCCCCCATTCATCTGAAAAAATTGTGGATATCAGTCTCAAGTGTGCTGATAAAGAGAAGAAGCCTACACACTGGGGTAGCCTAGGTTAAACCAATGTCTGAGTAGGTGCTGGATCCAAAATGAACAATCACAAAGGAGCAAAAATGGTCTGACCACCAAGTTCCCGTTACATTAAGCTTTGAGCAGAAAAACATCATTTGTCTTCCAAATTAATCTTTTAACCAGAGCATCCTGGTGTTCAGACCTTCTTTTGCTTCCTCCAGACTACCTTGATCCTACCTTTAAAAGGCCCGTAGGATTCTGAGTGAACATCAACATGCGTGTAAGCTTTCTGCAACTTGAGCTTGAGAAATGCACGTTACATTCCTCCTGTTTCAAATCACAATCCAGATGAAAGCACCTGCACCCTTCTGCATGAACAAACACAAAATACACACCTGTGAGAGGGAACTCGACTCCTGCTGTGGTCTCCTGTTTCTCCTTCCCCCTCCTTGTCAGTGGTCTGCCTCTCTTCGACTGTCTGTTTCCCACAACAAACAATATTGACCCGGATGGAAGACAAAGAGATCGTCTTTCTGTCTGGCTTGGGTGACCGTCTGCCCGTCAAAGTGCCTCTTTAATTGCCTGCTTCATCTGCCTGCACTAGAAGCGAATAACAGCACATAAATAGAGATTAATAGCTGTATGACGACAACTGGCATAGAGAAATAAACAGCCTCAGCTTCCTTATACACACTTTATCTAGCAGGACCCTCCTCAGTGAGAATCCTCAAAGATTTTGATGTACTGTAAAACCCAGAATAGGTCACCCAAGTCCTTCACCGTGACAATTAAGGTTTTTTTTTTTTTAATAAAGCCAAATCTACAGCATGCAGCTGTGTTGCTCTTTTAGTACCATCTGTTTTCACTGTATGGAGTTTGCACATCTACAACATACCATGGTAGTTGAGCTCTTGACCTTGATTTTTTTCACACATCCATCTGGGAAAGCTTCAATAGGAAACATTTGAGAAAAGGCAGAGGCTTTGAAAAATCCTCTGAGTATGATTGGGTGAACGTTCTGTCTGTCACATTTCTATGGGCCAATCAGAGCAACAAAGCACGTGACGTAGCCGGTAGCATGCTGCGCATGCGCAGCTACTGAGGGATAACACGAAACATGGTGACTATAGACATGTAAGTACTCGACTTTTGTTGTTTTTGAAAAGAAAACAACTCACTGCAGTTCTTTGTTCTTTTAACGAAGAAATGTCGTCAATTTCTGGTAAAACTGGCACTTTAGCAGCATCCACGCTAATCTCTTCCTCCATAACTGCACCGGCCTTTTGCGGCTGTTTGCTTACGTCACGACTCTGCTGCGCCTGAAAGTACTGCCCCTCATCGCTGATTGGTCCTGTCACTTTCTAACCGGGCCCAAACAGTTCAGATGGGAGCTTGGCAAGATGGATTCCCCAGTGAAAAACAAGGAAATGGGCGTATCCATCTGCTTTGCAAGGTTAGGATTATGACCTATCAAGGACGAAAAGTGGTTAAACAGTGGTACCAAACTGGCCTGATCTGTATCGTAAGGTATTCTAGCACTTGCTAAACCAGTGGTTCTCAAGTATTTACCCAAAAGTGTGCAGTGGTGCCATTTTCAGTGGGTCACGGATTTGTGCCTAAAAACAATATTTTGCAAAAAGTATATGATATGCTTTTATTTTGAAGGAAATTTACTCATTTTTTTTTTTTTTTTTCCCCACATATTTTGCCTCATCTCATGTCCAAAAACCGCCTTTTTAAATTAAACACTTGGTTATGATTTTAAAGGTCACATATTATGCAAAATACACTTTTCAGGTTTTTCTAGCCAAAATATGTGTCCCTGGCCTGAATGGGAAAAAATACATTCCCTCTCCCTCTCTTTCCACCTTTCAGAAAAAGTGTGCTGAATCAAGCCGTTCTCAGATTTCCCCTCACAATGTCATGTGGGGAGTTAGCCCCGCCCCCAGTTTTGGTTGGCCCTCCCTGCTTGGAAGAAAGTTCCACCAAGAGAGCTCAGTCTATTAAGCCACATACATTTCCTGAGAGGGGTGGAATTAGACAGCTCAATTACATTTAAAGCCACAGAGGGGTTTTCAGACATGCAAAAATCCAACATGGAGTGTTTTTTTTTTCAGCAACAAACTTCACAGGCATGTTTTGGGGACCTCTGAGACCAATATAAACTTGTCTTAAAGGGGTAAAATATGTGATCTTTAAACTGGTATACTGGTTGCATTGTATATAGAATGCAGCCAACGTTTTCGATTAAGAAATAGGTAGTAGGTATCAACTTAACTGAATCTTACACACCAGATATTACAGCCTAGGTCTTCCATACGCTTTGGCACTTTTTTTCCCCCAAACTCTTCTGAAAAAGCTTCACAACCCATCAGCTGAGAGGCATTGCTCCATACTTCTTATACCTAGTGTGCCTCATAGTAATGCAATGCTCTATTTGGATGATATTGGATTTTTGAAGATATCCAACATGCTTATAATTTAAAAATCATTTTTGTATTCTGCCTATGACTGTTGAATCAGCAGGAATTTTCATATCTATCATACCAATAGTTGACTCTTTAAGGGTATGTTCACACTACAGGCCTTAATGCTCAATCCTGATCTTTTCTCACATCTGAATTTTTTGGTTGCCTGTTTACACTGCAGTCAACTTCCAAAAGATCAGATACACATCTGATTTAGAACCACATATGAAAGTGGCCTGAATCTGATTAGAAAAGGTCAGATTCAATGTGACTTGCGCTGTTCACACTGTCAGAAAAAATCAGATTTGAGTAACGTGAGCAAAAAAATCAGATTCAGGTCACTTTTAAGTGCAGTGTGAATGTAGCCCAAGCCATTACCTGCTGATATAGATATTATGTAAATATTTGCACCCAGACTTAATGTTGGATTTTATGACCTAGACCTGCTCTTTTTACATGTCTAGAGATCATATGAATGGTTGATTAAATGTGAAGCACATTGTGTTCTGTGTATGAAATGCATGTTTTAAGGTGTGACTTAACTTGCTAAATTACCTTTAAATGCCACTGATTTTTCATGCAGCAAGAGTCTGTGCCTGTAGCTACACCTGCAGGTTCACAAATGGAGGAAGAAAATCACATTTTATACAAAAGTTAGGGCTATAATAATAAATGAATAGTGTGGAGTACTTACTTGGGTTACTGGTGCATATTTGGAGGGGTTTATTTCAAACAAGCTACCACTAATCTTCAATTCTGCACTGTAAAGCCCAAGAGCACAATAAAACTACAACAAATATAACAGGCATTTAGCTTTCTCCATTTAGCAGCCACTTCTTTTCATTTCTGCCCCATTTCCAACCCTACAAAGCCCATTTTTTTCCCAAATTTGTTATTGAAAGGAATAAATAAAAACACCATTTGAAATGTTTTATTTTATCATCAAGAACAAAATATAAACCCCACCTCCAACACCCCCTTTTTATATAATAAGCAGTTGTAACTCTTCAAATATTTACAAAAGATAGAAAATAAAACATAAATAAATATAACCTGCTGTTTGCTGCTCATGAAAAACTGGTGCCGTGTTTCCCGTAACACTTGTTTAGAACTTGATACTTCGGAGGAATAAGGGAAAACATTCACACTAGAAGAGAAAATTACAATGTTTTCATAATCTTTCAAGATAAAACAGATTAAAAGTAATACAAGACGGCTGCTCCACGGACAGTGACTGAATAACCCAAAAAAAAAACTTTACATGAAGGAAACTGGCACGTTTTGTGGCTGTTATTGCTAAAAGAAATACATTTGGATGTATGAAAGTGGAAGGATCTGCATGAAAAATACAGTGGAGCAGTTTTAAATTTAAAAACTTCCTGTAGAAAAGAAGGAAATAGGATTTCTTATGTTCTGCAAAAGAAACAAAGAACTGCCATAAGAAAGATTGGCGATCACTGACCCCTACTGGTTACTCATGATAGTGACAAGAACAGACCTAATCAACCTCATAGGGAGATCTGTAGAAGAGACACAGTTAGTATTAAACAAGAATTATACATAAAACTTCCCAAAGAAGACTTTGATACAGCAATTTTACAACTTCTCAAAGTTTAGACTTAATTTTATGTAACCTTAGAAAGCTAAACAGCCTGATTTTAGATGCTTCATTCATCATACAGTCCGTTATTTTCAGCAGAAAGAAAACTTATGAGAAAACAGTGCAAAAAGCAAACAATGGCGTTATATGGCTTACTGATGTGAAATTATGTATCCTAGTGAAAGCAGGAGCAGCCTCAGCGTGTCTTTTTTTTTTTTTTTTTTCACAGCTTTCAAAAGTCCAGTCTCGAAGCCACAATCTCCATCCTCGGTGAAGTAGCTGGAAACGCCGCAGCGTTTCCAGAGCAGGCACTTCAGTACGAACTGTTCTGCCAACAGTCTGACTGCGGTTCGGTTCAGTTTGTCGATCGGTTTGCTTGTGTTCTGGATGCTTTCCCCCCACAGGCCTCCTGTTACAGGCACATGCTGCGGCGACAGTCAGGTAACCCTTTCAGTTCTCGTAGTTAACGTCCAGTTAGATATTAGACGATAATCCAGATCTGCTGAGGTATGATCCATCCAGGAGACATGTGTGATCCAAAGACATGTCTGTTATTATTAAGCCAATCTAAAATGTCAATCCAGTTTGACTTCAAAAAAGATGTTCAACTGTTGCCTGAACAGAAGGGAAAAAAAACAACAACATAAATCTTCTGCTGCAGTACATTTACCCCTAGCAGACAAAAAAAAAAAAAAACACTTTAATGCACTGTCAGTCATCATTTATCAAACCATTCCTTCCTGAGGGGGCATGAATTGTCTTATTTTTCCTTTCCTTTTTCCCTTTTCATTCTAGTCACACTTATTAGTTCCTCAGTCGATGAGGAAACATTTTAGAAGCTTTCAAGGAGAGGCTGCCAAAATATATCTGCAGCTTTCAGCTTATTTAAACCATTTTACACCTTTTTAATAGCTTCAGCAGTTTGCTTTCAACGATACCAAATGCTTGTTTGTAAGAGTAAACTGTCCTAAAGTCATCCCTAACAGTCTTTGGAAGTTTCCAATAACTGGTGGTACAGGTTGAGGAAAAAGAGCTCTGCTGAGTGAATACAACTAAAAAGCTTCTTTCAATGTCTCTTGATGAAAAAAATAATGCATCCATCATGGCAAAAACTAACTCCATATTTTAACATTGGCAAGGTGAAAGCTTAAGCCACTTCTCAAGTCCTTTTTGAGCTCCAAAGACTTCAAGTTTAAGAGTGTGGACTTGTGATTTACACCAGTTTAAATCTGGTGACATTTAAAGTAGAAAGTTTGAAATCTCATGGCTGTAGTTGATATGTTTGGGGTCTTTTGTTTTATTATTCATGTGTTAGATCAATCTTGATTACAATTGCTCTCAGCAAATCTTTTTTCAAAAAGAGAAGGGTGCATTGAGAAGAACTAGAAAAGCGCTCGGAGAGCGCAGACCTCTGCCATTAGCCCTATCTCCCAATAGTACAGAATTCTTTAAAAAATATGGATCCAGACGGTGATCCGGATCACTCCCAAAATCTAATCAGTTCTTCCTTATGCCATTTCTGACATTTCCTGAAAATTTCATCAAAATCCGTGTACAACTTTTTGAGTTATGTTGCTAACAAACTAACAAAAAACAGACAAACAAAACCTCCCCATCAAATAACCTCCTTGGCGGAGGTTATAATCTGTTCTCAGAGCTTGAGTATGCTTCAAATTAGCTTTACTTGTTAGCAATAAAGCGGTCAGACTCACCCTCATCGTCAGAGTCAAATCCAAACAGATTAGAGCACCTCTGCATCTTGACATGACTCTCCAGCTCCTCAGCACTGTTGAACGTAGCAAAACAGTTCGTGCATCGATGCCTCTGTGGAGTCACCGCAACCTTCACCTGCTCTGGAAAGAAGTTCTTCTGAGACGGTGGAGACATCTCCTTCCTCCGTTTTGGCATAGTGATGTACTTCTCATCCAGGTAGGCTTCTGGTGGAGCACGCAGGTACGGCTTTTTACCGTACTCTGCGAGCGTCTGCTTGAACTGCTGGGCTCTGGCAACCTCACGCGCCTCTTGTCCATTGGTCATCCGTGAGTATCCAGGCATTCTCACAGTGTGTTCAAGCGTTTCTGCTGAAGTTTGTACTTCCAGAAAACTCTCCCGTTCCTCTGTGTTCTCCATG
This sequence comes from Cheilinus undulatus, assembly GCF_018320785.1. Lineage (NCBI taxonomy): Eukaryota > Metazoa > Chordata > Actinopteri > Labriformes > Labridae > Cheilinus > Cheilinus undulatus. Next base: position 12,366,852 of record NC_054888.1, on the reverse strand, counting down.
ACTGATTGGACTTTAATCTTCGTCTTTCTCGGCTTCTTAGGTTCTGATGGATCTTTGAGTTTTTTCTTGACAATCTTTGCGTCACCCTTGTTAATTTTACACTTCTTTACTTTGTTTGGGTCTGAATTTTTCAAAACACGAGGCTTTTTTGATTTTTCTTTATTTGTAGTCTTCTGTATTTTCTCTTCAGTAGCACCAGTCAGTTCATTTGAGCTGCTAGCTGTCGCTGCAGGGACGGAGGAACCGTCAAGGATTACATTCTCTTCTTTTGATTTTCCTTCTGCCTCAGTAAATCTCCCTTCTACTTTCATCTCTTGCGTTTGTTCAGCTTTTGTTTTCTTCTTAGCTGGTTTTTTGCTACCATCTTTACTCAGTTGCCTTTTCTTGATCACTTTCTTGTCCCTTGTGTTGTGAGCAACTTTTTGCTTCTTATTTGTTTTGATAGAAGCTGAAGAGGCAGCAAAGGTTTTCTTTTCTACCTTTCTTTTCTCTCTAACTCTGAACAATTTCTTTGACTTTTCTGCTGTTACTTCCTGGGTTTTCTCTCCTGATGTTGTTGGCGGCTCTGTTGTTTCTGTTGAACTGTTAGCTTGGACAGCAGGAGCAGAGTTGTCGGAGCTGTTCTGTCTCGATCCTGCCTCTTCTACATTCTTCTTAACCTCCTCCGTAACGGTGCTTTCCACTGCTACTTCAGCCTCAACTAGTGGGATGACTGATTCAGATTCAGCAGGCTTTTCTGGAGCAGAATCTGCCTCTTTTTGCAGACTTACTTTCTCTAAACTCTCTGTTTGGGCTTCAGTAACATTATCCTCCTGCTTCTTGGGTGTGGGAGAGTCTGAAGATGCAGTTTGGCTACGATTCTGATTCAAACTGGAGCGTTTAGCTGCTTCATGCAACTTCTTTAGTTTCTCAATGATGGACCGTGCTTTGCTTGCTGAAGGGGAGGCAACAGAAAGAGCCGGGCTGGTTTTATGCTCTATTGTCATTTCTTCTACTTGGTTTGTTTTAACACACATCCTGCTTGACCTCATGGGCTTCGATTTCTCTATCGATTTTTCTGTAGCTCTGTCTATCTGCGGACCCTCTTCTTTCTTCAAGCCTTTGCTCTCACTCAAGGATTTTGCTGCAATTCTAGGCTTATCAACACTCTTTTGTTTGTCTACCTGCTGGCTCTCTTCTTTCTTTAAGTCTTTGCCCTCATTTAAGGATTGAGCTGCTTTTTTAGGCTTTTGTTTCAGAGCAGTTCTTCCTTTGACTGTTTCACCATTTGGACCAGTAGTCTTGTTCACATTATGCACAGCTTTATTTACCTTGGGAGGACGGCCTCTTCTTTTTGCAATGACTTCGACCTGCTTCTTCTTCAACCGATGCCTCACTTTGATAATTCGTTTGAACGAAGATGAAACTACTTTTGGCTTTTGATTTTTAAAAGATGGGAGGTTTGATACTTTTTGTAACGTTTGCCTTGATCTCAGACTCGGGCTGGAAGGACGCTCAGGGGTCTCCTTGTTTGAGAGATTCTTCAAGATGGTTGACTCCTGGGTCTCACTTCTCTCTTTTGTTTGCTGTTTGGACAAAGACGATCCGAGACTGGTCTGAGGAGGAGCGTTGACATGTTTTCTTGTTGACATGCCATGTCTGTTCCGCCTTCTTAATTTAGGAAGAACTTTCACACTTGCAGTCTTCTTTAATGTGGTGGTTTTCTTTATTGTCTCTTTTGGAATAGGTTCTGACTGTTTCTTCTGTTGTCTGTCAAGAGTTTGCTCATTCGTCTTCTTTAAAATGGCAGTAGACTTTGAGACTTTTTGGATATGCTCCGACTGTTTGTTCTTTTGTCTGATAGCAGTTTGCTCATTTTTCTTCTTTGATGTGGTAGGAGACATCCCTTCTTTTGTGATATGTTCAGATTGTTTCTTCTCAAGTCTGTCACCGGTTTGCTTATTTATTTTCTTGTCTACTTTTGTGGGACTGGCTGTATAGTGCTCTCGTTCGTGCAGGTTTAAAGCCCAGAGACAAATAAATAGTTTTGAACATCCAGGGAGGCAGCATGTTGCCTGCAGTGGGTTGTGCTTCCTGGCGTGGCGTCTCATATCCATTCCTGTTTTGAACCTAGCAGGGCAACCCTGATGCGGGCAAGGATAGCGAGGACTGAGTCTGTGTTGTTCAACGTGGTGCTGAAAGTGTTCAAAACTCCACAAAACTCTCATGCAAATGCTGCATTTGCTGCTTCCGATGCGGAACGCCAGTTTTAAAGGTTTGACTTCTCCATAATGATCCTCGAGGGCGTGGTAAAGGAGCCCAACGCGGTTCTTTGACAGGTCGGTAAACCAAGCACAACCATCCATAGGACAACACAGTTTCTCTTGTGGCTCCAAGTTCTTCTCTGAAACAGGCTTTACAGCCTGTTTTTCAGGTTTCTGGACCTGGGGGGATTTCTTTTCCTTCATTTTTACTTCAATCAAGCGACTTATCTTTTTGTCTTCTGGGGCTGAAGAATTCACTTGTGCATCTTTGTTCTCCTTCGACGTTAAACTCAAAGGTCCATCTTTTGGTCTTTCTTGCATTCTCTCAGAGTCTAACGGGACTTTTCTTGGTCTGCCAATCTTTTTCTTTACGCCAATATGCCCATTTATCTTGTGTAGAGGTACATTGTCAGCCTGCTTTGACTCACTTGGTTTCTTTTCTTTTAAAGTTGGACAATCTGCTGCCTTGTCGCTGGATCTTAACCTCCTCGATCCAGATGGAGTTGAATCTGGAGAGCTTGCTGATGTTGGACGGATGGTTGATTTACTCGGTCTTCCTCTACTAAGATGCCTTGGAGATATGTTTTCAGGCTTAGCTTTGGAGGACGTCTTCGGTGTGGACTTGTCTTTGGTCACAGAGACCCGTGTTTTGTTACTTGATGCATCTTTGAGCCTCTTTAACTTCTCAATGTGATCAGACAAATGCATCATTGCCAGGAGGTCATCCTTAAAAATGGTCCCACAGAACATGCACTCGTCTTTACGGTAATGGAACATAGCATGGGCAACAACGCGACTTCCCTTAAAGACTTTACTGCAAAATGTACAACAGTACTCCAACTTGGATTCCTCATTTTCTCTCTCTGGTTCACTGTCCTCAGGATCATCATCCATGGTGGGCACTATATTGTCTTGGACTTTAGCAGCTGGGGATGGCCCATGTTCTGGTGCTGGGACTTTGGAGGTAGTTTGTACTTTGTGAGGACTTCTCACTTTGCCTGCTGCTTTGGTCTCCTTAGAGGCAGTGTACTCTTGACATGAGGGCTTTTGATTCTCCAAATTATGTGAAATTGTCTCTGGTGCAAGTTCAGTAACCATTTCTGTCACTAATGTCAGAGCAGACATATCATTTATACTGTCCTGGTCTGCTGGTTCTGGAGAAACCTTTGTGTTATTTTGAGTATCGGCTGACTGAGTTGGATTGGTGATGTTTACAGGAAGCTCTTTTGTGAGTGTCGGTGGGATATCTGTGACATCCATGTCAGAAATGCCATTGCTGAGATTTGTGTGCAACTCAGGCATATGTGAAAGATCTTGGGCTACAGGATTTTTGTCACTTTCAGCCTGAGGTGAGAGTGATGCAAGGTTTTGTTCCTGTTTTCCAAGAGTATCATCTCCAGTTTGCAGAAGTGTCTGATCAGCAGCTTCAGTCTGATTTTTGTCTACACTCAATAGCTGTGAAACCTCAGTAGGAGTCGCGCTTTCGACAGTGTCTTTTACCTCATGAGCTTTGCAAACTAACTCTTGGGATTCAGTCACTTTAGCTGGAGTTGGCGTCTGTGATGCAATTGTCACTTTCATTTCAACAGCAGACCCTTCACAGAGCTCGCTTCTGGAAGTTATAGCTTTACCTTGCATGACTTTATCTAACTTTGGAGCTTGTTTTACTTCACATTCGGCTGACGTATGTGATGCATTTGTATCTTTCATCCCAACATCAGACTTTCCAGACAGCTCCCTGGCTGCTGGAGCCTTTCGTAACACTGCTTTTGTGGTCTGAGGTGGAGAAACTTTTTCCAAACTTTCTTTAAGTTTCGTACGTGTGGTGATTCCGCCTTTCCTCTCAGGAAGAAGTTTCTTCTTTAGTGGTTCTTTAGGAGGGCTTCCTTGAGCTGCCGAAGAGCGGGTGATTGTTGACACTGAGCTTTGCACATTCACCCCATTGCCTTTTCCTTTCAGGCGCCGAGTATAACAGTGCAGCAGTTGTATGAACATCTCAGGATCTCGTGCTCTTAGAATCACCTCTTTTCCAAGCCAGGTCTTTGCAGGTTGTGGCGAGTCAGGATGCTTAACTGTTCGTTTGTAAAGAAGCACTTGAGGAAGGCCCCTCTGTCTGTTAGAAGTGTCGTCATTGAAAGTACCCATCAGTTCGTTGTCGGGTAAGGAGAGCTCCAGAATGACTTGTGGAGGATTGGCTGTTTTGACAGAGTCCACAGTTAATCCTTTCTGATTTTTGTTGTCCTTTGCCAATGCAGAGTTTACTGAAGGTTTGTGTTTAGCATTGTTCTTTATCTGAGCGCTCTCAGTCCGCTTTATGACAGCTGATCGGTGGTGCTGTCGATGCTTCAACCCATGCCTTCTCATCTTAGAGTGTCTATCGTTCTCCTCAAGAGCTCCTGAGTCCTCCAGAAGCCACCGAGGTTTTCTAATCCTGCGTTTTGGCAGGTTCTTTTCTGACCGTCGTGTGGTTCGTTGATATTCCCCACTCCCAAAAGCGCCATTGTCGTGAAGTCTGTCTAGCTGCCAAAATGAACGTCGCAAAGGTTTCGTCGGGTCGTCTCTAAAACTTCGAGATCCCTGGTTGCCCTTCTTCTTTGTGTGGTTACTGTTCAGCCGCGGTCTGCCGGGGCCAATCTTTAATCTCTTGGCTGCAATGTTTGTTTCTTCTTTAAGGTGCCGCTTCTTGGAAGAAGCAACCTCAAGTGCCCCTTCCTTCCCTTTCTGACACACCGGTGTGCTTGACCGGGAAAGGAACTCTTTGGTGCAGTATTTAAAAATCCATTTGTCCTCCATGATTTCTTCAAGGGCGGCACTAACCACCTTCTCGCTCATCAGCTTCAAACAGTTGGTCCGCAAAGCAATGAGGTTCCAAAACTCTGGGTCAAAATACAGATCCTTCTTCAAAACCTGAAAATAGATAGAAAAGAATACATTATAATACCATGATGAAGACTAATTGTTTTGAGAGCCAACAAACTTTAATTTTTCCTTGTCCCTTCTTTAAAAATGATGCTTTACCTGCAGGGTTTCGAAGCGAACGTGGTTTCTGATGGGGCTGGAGTCCACGTGGTACTCCTGATCAGGATGCATGTAAAGAAGGTAGACCATCTTGTAAGCCTCAACTGAGCGTTCCAGGAAGAAGACAAGAAGAGCGCACGCCCTGCAGACCTCCAGGTCATTAGGGAGCAGACCAGCAATGGTTTTGTATATTAGAGACTTAGTGATGACATCACAGGGAAGGCAGGATTTCAGGGCGTTTGCACAAAGCTCCACGCAGAACTGGATACCGTCTTCACCAAGCTAGAAATATACAGAACAAGAATTTGTTTAGAGAAGAATCCAATACCAAAAATATCTTATCTGATAAAAAAATAAATAAACAGAGAAGCTGAATGTTTTGGACTCACTTCTTGCATTATGGCTCTGATGAACGGGAAGATTGAGTTGACGTTGGTAGCAAACAGCATCAGCTGATGACTCTCCTCAAGAAGCGCTTGTTTAGATGTTTTCAATCGACTGTGAAGTTTACTCCACACCAAGACCAGATCACTGCAAAGACAGAGAGAAAACCCAATATTGCCAAGGTAAGAGCATGTTTAGTGAGAAGAGGAGGGGTCCAAGACTTAGGCCTTGGGATACCCCACGGGTGATTTCTGCTGTGGTTCAAGTTGGAGTGTTTATACTTTCAGGAACAAGTCCTTTTGGGCGAAAAAGACTCAGCCAACTCAATACCAGGCCAGCAATAAATAGAAATATTCTTCAGTGAAAACATAAATTGGGTTATTCTGGATTTTGATGTAATTACTTGATTCGTATAATGTGTTCTTGGGTTCTTATGATTTGTCTTTGGGATCTTGTATTCTTGAGGTCAACAATGTTAAATTTCTTAAAGGTATTTTTGCTGTTGGGGTTTTGGTTTCAGGCTCCTATGCTATTTTCTTTGTGTGTTTTTGCACATTATCAGAGAACTTTCTAAACTTATGCTACACAAATAAATGTATTATCATGATTATAAAAAAAAAGTTGGTGTCAAAAATTGCTGTGTTTGTGTAGAGTTAAAGTTTTCTTACCATAGATAATACATGTCTCCCCTGCGGAGCTGCTGGGAGAGGAAAGCTCTGCAGAGAGCTAAAAGCAACTCATCCTTCTCCTCACACTCTAAATTACAGATGATGTGAATTGCATCTTTGCTGCTGAGGTCAGCCACCTAAAAACAGAGAATGAAAGCATCAGAACAGCCCTAAATAACATCCTCAAAAGTTTGGCATGGTTGCGTGGTATCACTGAAAGGCATGTTAATATTCAGATTAAAATAGAGCACCCACCTCTCTGTGCAGGCGTTCATGCTGTGAAGTTTTGAGAAGCCACGTGAGGTAGACCTGGAGGAAGAACGAGTGCTGTCCTGCTGCTGGATGCTGAGAACAACACTTGGCCAGGGCCACAGCCTCACGGACCCGCTGCTCACAGGATAAGAGGTAGCGCACACGAAGCTCGAAGAACACCGGCAGCTCGGAGCTGATGAACCCGTCCACTGCAGAGTCACAGATATGACTTTGGGTTAGGGCACTGTGATGAATAAATGAATCTTAAAGTGATATTAACTTTGGTTACTGCTGCAAAGATGGTCCATTTACACAAATAAGAAAAATGAAAAGCAGCACATGACATTTAGGCGAAAACACTGGCAGAAAAACTGCTTCAAACTGCAGCTAGTTTTCAGGAAAAGTGTGAGAAACGGAAACACAGGAACAAGGAGGTGATGCAAAATTCAAATCATATCACTTTCAGGGATACTACCTTCACTCTGAGGTAAACTGGACTCGCTGAGAATTGCCTGTAAGACTGAGCTGGCCCAAGGACCCCCGCCCTGAACCAAACGCTCCACCTGAATTAAGTGAACATTCTGAAGCCTCGCTAGGGCCAAATGACATTCCTGAAAGAAGACAAAAGGGTTGGATTAGGAAGTTATAAAAAAGACACCGTGTTGTATTAGAATAATGTCCTTAAACAGTTTGTTTTGAGGGGTAAAGCAGACCATAAAAATGATTTTTTGCAACTATCCATAAATGTTTGGACTTTATTCCCACCTGGAATGTAACAGTGAACTTTTTCAGCACCTCCTCATGGAAGTCCTTCTGGTCAAAGAACAGCAGCAGCTCAAAAACACTCCTGTGAAGGGATCAAATTTGTGAGGCTATCGTCTATGAATCCCTTTTATAAACAGTTACATATAATATTAGTGATATTTATTTGAGAATTCAAAGGATACATTAATGCACTGAAATCATGTTGGCATCAGCTGATATCAGCCTTGTTGACAGATATCATCAACAAATAATGTGGCATGTTTGATGCAAATAGCTGATGTTTTCTAATGTACCAGTTTATTGCTGGCAATCTTAAATACCCAGTACATCAGAGAAGAAGTCACCTGTTAGACAAACTCTGATCTGTTTTATTGGTCAAACATGTGGGAGTCTTAAATCAAAAGAAGTGATTAATAACACTATAATAGGCTCTGATTTTCACAATTGATACATCTCTTATTCATATGTGTGGATGTTAAGATACACACATGGGTAAAGCCAAGGGAAACCCCAGAGGTCGGGATGTGAGAGGGTCAACTTCAGGCACTGTGCCAGGTCTTTTCCTGGCTCAAAAAATGAGCTACTTGAGCCAACAAACACAATCAGTTTTCGAGTCTGTAAACACTGGCACCAACTGTCGCCAAATACAAAACTACAGCAGAGCTGGATGATAAATAAAGAGGTTTTATCCGCCGTCTGTGTGACTACTCTTACTGTAAACAATAGACTTAAAGGCTGTCTTGTTGTGTTCATGTCACTGGCAAATATATAAGTGACACTGTTAAAAGGTTTTTGCCTCGTCTTCCAGTCAATTGCTGTGTGATGTCTGATGTTAAGTGTGATTTTAAAAGAGACCATTGTGCAAAGTGGGTCCCAAGGGGGGCAACACAGAGTATAATTCATTCATTCACAGTAAAACCAAAGAGAAACTTGGAACAAGAAGCAGAACTTAAAGCAGGAACCAGAATAACGTCATTTTACTCATCATTTACTCTGTGGAGGGTAAGAAAGTTCTGTGAGTATTCAAATACATCTTTTTTATGGATTTCAATCTTAAATATTCTCCCTTTAACAGTAAACAAAAAAATACTCCCAAAATAAACTTTTGAATAACAATTAGTCAAACTATTAAAAACTTCCACACCAGCACTCTTGTATAGGGGTGCACGATAACTATCGGGCCGATAGTTATCGGGCTGATAACAGGAAATTATTACATCATTCTTATCGGTCCGATATCATTACGATGAGCCCCGATAACATATATATTTTTGTCAGCAGGCAGTGCTGGCATTTGTTTTCCTTTTCACAGGACTACATATTCCGAAACAGCAGGTGGCGCCACAGTACACGACCTGCTATTAAAGCACCAAAGAAGAAGAGAAAGTAGTAACCCCTGCGCTAAAATGCTAACAAAACAGTGGCATTATTCAGTATTTACGGGGAGTATAACACAACCGTGTGTGTAGAATTTGCCCTGCAAAGGTCGCAAAGAGTAGAAAGAAGTCCTAGACGGATCTTATAAGTCACTTAAGAGTCATCATCCTAACGACGTTAAAACGAAGCGGCAGCAGCCACTAGCCTCAGCCATGGGCATAAGCAGGCATTGAAAACTGCAGAAAGCTTGCCAGAGTCAAAAGGCGCAACGTTATAACAAGATCAGAGTGACAGTCTCCTGATCCATCACTACTTTTATAGACGTATACCTGCCTGCTCTGTTTGACTTGGTTTCATTCAGTCTGATCGACGTTAGGAACAGAAGTTTAGCCACAGACCACGGTAGACTTTACATACTTAACCTATCTCTGATATGACTTATGTCAGTGCATATTTTCAATCTTCATGTAAAACATCAGCTTGCTTTATTTCTGGCTTAAGCAAAAAAAAAACAAAAAAAAAAACCAGACCCCTAAATATCTCCATTTGTTAAGCATAACAGCCTGTTATCATTTGGTTTTATGGGGGAAAACCGTCTGTCAGTTGTTTGTGTATGTTGTACTTGGTACACAAATGTTTAACTAAAAAAAGTTAACTGTAATAACAGTTATAAAGTCAGAATAGTTCTTTGTTTTTTGAAAAACACAAGTGATATTAGTTAAAATTAGTTATAAATATCTTTGCTCACTACATTTTAACCCCTTCTTACCCCGAGATGTGCATAAACACATCAATTAAACTTCTTTTGTTAAATCAACAATTGAAAAAATATAGCGGTTATTATCGGTTGTCGGCCATCAGGAGGAGGAAATTATTGGTTATTGGTATCGGTTCAAAAAAATAGTTATTGTGCATCACTACTCTTGTACATATAATCATACTAGAAAAAAGATACATCGTAGGCTGGTCACTACTCCTTTTATCCTTGCCATTTCAGAAGCATCACTGGCTTTGCGCTGGACATTTAAAGTTAAAAACTGAAGCAGAAGAAGAAATATCAGCAAAGAAATTTTGTTGCCATTTCAATCTAACCAACAACCTACAAGCTTTTTTCACTCATACACCACTGTTTAAAGCATATATGTGACAAAAAGAGGGAGAAAAGCTGTTAAAGAGGCACAGCAAGCCTCTTGACTTGTTTATTTGTATTGTTAGCAGCCTCACTGCACATAGTATTCAGGAAAACTTGCTCCAAACAAAAAGGATTGCAGTGCCTCTTTAACAGCTTTTCTCCATCATTTTGAGACAAGGCAAGTGACCAGACAAGGCTGAATGGACATAAATAAGCCACGATAAAATTGAGAGCCATGGAAATTACGCACAAGTGTTATGTGCACAAAAGGCAGTCAGGTGAGTTCTACTTGGAGATGTATTGTTAAAGAAAAGTGTGAACTCATCTGCTTAGTTCAATGTTTTGCTATCACTTCCGAAAAATTCTGTTAAATATAACTAGTGCAGTCTTGTTAGAAGTTAAAGATTGTGCCGTCAATTTGACTGAAAAACATCTAATACGCTCAGTAGGAGTGGCTACAACTGCTTTAACAAACCACTATGTTACTATTTAGAATATAAAGCAAGTAACCATAAGCAGAGAAAACCTTAATGGAACCAGCTCTAAGACATACCACCTGTGCCATTTATGCAATTGACTGATTAATTTTGAAGCGGTGAGTGAAATCTGTGGATAAAACTTCAGTCAAGCAACCGCTTATCAGAGCTGTGTACTCACAAGGCCAGACTACTGAGTGTGTGGAGCACGTGATCACAGTTTGACGTGAAGAAGGTGGCTGCTTGAGTGAAGTAGTAGAGCGATTTCTCAAGGATCCTGAGCTGAGGCAGCGGCACCTGCCATCGGGAGGCATGCTCCTCCACCAGCTGCACAGAAGAAAGACAAAATAAAGATACGTTGAAATGGATCACACTGAAAATTAACAATGCACATCATTGTTATGTGTGCTTTTACTGTAACCCAGAAACAAAGTGTTACCAATACTGGCCAATTAGGACAGCGAAATAAACAATCAGACAGAAACAAACTTGGCTACTTTTTTGTCTTGATTCAATGTCAAAGAAGAAAAGGACAAGTGTTTGTAGTTTCAGCCAATTAACTACTAGTGTTAACCCTTTGGCAACCTGGGAATATTAAATCTTGTAAAGCACTCTGTGCACTTAAAAGTGTTGGTTTTCAAATCAGGATGCCGATGCAATATGTCTTTAACATGAAATGGGTTTCAAAACACCAGTTTAATAAAATTTTTCATAATGTTTTCATCTCTGCAGCAGAGATGTTGTGTTCTACAGGTCATGCAAACATGATGCAAGTTTTTTTAAACCAGTCTACAAAAAAAAAACAAAAAACAAAAAACAAAACAAAAAAAAACTCTTATTTTTGTGAATGTTTTTCTCAATCAAAATAAGAACCACATAAAAATGATTATTTCCATCGACACAAAATTCCTACCAAATTTGCAATATGACTCAAACTAAGAATTACAGATTCTTTCAAAATTCTTCAGCTCTAGTGTTATCTATCACATATTGTGTATTATTATAGAACAAATGAGTGATACTGTGTTATGATATAGAATTATTGATTGTGTTTGTTGAAACATACACAGGATGAGAAACTTTAAAAAAATGTGTATTTAATAGCAATTGCAATACAGAAAAAATGCCTGCAATAACATCTTTTTTTCCTAATCATTCAGGCCTACTGCTGCTGCAGAAAATTATATTTCAAGACTTACGGGAAAAATGGAAAGCCTACACCCTCCCCATACGCTTCCACTTCAAGTGTTATGGACACCAGGATTTTTCCTGTATTTTACAATTAGAAAGATACCACAGGTTCTATTCTTTTTTTGTGTGTTTGTGTGCATCTATCCACTTTTAATGTCTTATTTTTGTCCTTCGTGGCATAAAAAGTTGTAAAAAATTTTTTAAGAGGAAACATGTTAGAAGTCATCTAATTTCCTAAGACAAATACACTGTACAGGAACAAATCCATCAAAATTTACTGGGGAAACTGCATTCTGTCTAAATTGCACAAATATGTTGAGGTACTTGCAGTTTGGAAAGTACGCAGGAGTTTGTCTGCACATTTAAAAAAACCGAAAAAGGCAGTTACCCAATGGTTGGTGTCTGGACCACCTGTTTTGGCTAATTCAGATTCTATACTGCGATTTAACAAGTACCAGACTGAATTTTAAAACGCTGATTGTGTGACAACATAACACTGTAGAGCATTCTGATAAACAAACTGCAGATTCTCTCCAGTGCCTCCCCTTACAACCCCAACCTCACATTTAATAGGGATGGACAATATCATAAGTACAATATCAGGACTGGCAGATATGAACATTTCTGCTAACGTTTACAAATAATATAAATATCCATCTATATCAGCTGTATATATCAGATGATGTATGAAAAACTTTAAAGAGAGTTCAAGGACCAAAGTTTCTTTCTTCATCATGATGCTTGAAAGTTAGTTTTGAGCACTTTGGATTCCAGTCAGAAATACACCATTGAGATACCACTATCTTTACTAGCACATTTGAGATCAGCACAAATCCAATCTTGTGCATCCCTACATTTAATACTGCTTTGTACAAAACCCAATCTGTCTAATCTCTTAAATTCAAAGGGCCTACATTGCCCTCTAACGGTGGAGAAAGAAGACATCTCCATGAGCACCACTGGAATCCTGTGAATGTTAGCTGTCAACAATTATATTCTCACGCCTTTGCAATGACACTTAAACTAGCACACCTTATTAAAGCATCATAACTAAAAATGGGCATTTATTGAGCATTTCTGGATGCTGAGGCTGAGTTTTCATGATTATATGAACCTTGAAATTAAATTTTAATGGTGGAGAAATAAACCAGTAGCTAAAAATAATATTTTTACATTACATTTCTTAATATTTTGTAATTTAATTGACCTGAACATCGTTGACAACCATTTTCTGCAACATGCAAAAACAAGCAAACCCCATAAGGTGACATTCAAATATACTTAAAGTACGTACATGCTGGTTATATACCTATTGTTATAAAACTGCGTGGTGTTTTAGGCTTTGATAGCATCACATGAGTTTTGGTTGTTTTATCATTAAAATGGTACATCTGAGGAGCTAGAGTCCTGTAGCTGTTGTGACAGGTCATTAAGCCACATTTGAAGTTAGATTTGATGGTCAATGTTTTAATAATGACGATTTTCATCCCAGGGCAACGTTAAATCAGAGCTAAATCAAGGTTAGATAGTGTTATTGCTGGTGGAATGACTGTTAAATGCGTCGCAAACCTCGCAAAGTTGCCCAATCGATAGTTTGGTAAACATTCACCGTGTTAACTATGCTAAGTTTGGGCTAGCTTGGCAGCTGATTAGCCGAGTTAGCTCTCTAGCTATGCAGTGATAAGCCTTTGTTAAAATATGGCTGTTTTCCTGCTCGTACGGTTTAGTATCATCGTCTGAATTAGAGTGTGGGTTATATGGCGGGTTATTTGGCATGTGTTAATGAGATATTTCTGTTTTTAGGCCGTCTACGACTTGTTAGCTCGCTGCTAACGATGCTAGCCGCTAATGCTAGTGGTGTAACGGCCACTTCTGGGGGAGGGGAGTCGGCTAACATAAACGCTCTTATCTTCGACAACAAGCCTGTCAGCAACTTCAGCTTCATCTCCTTACCTTGCGAAAGTCAGAACAGAAAGGTTTACTGTCGGCTCTCAAGTCTTCGCTCGAGTATCGGCTCAACAAAGTCTGTAATTGTTTCTCGAGCCCCTCTAACTCGTACACACTGCCCTCCTCCGCCATACTGCCTGTCTAGCCTCGCTCGTAGCTGCATCTACCACACAACACATACATCGCTACGGTCAACGGCTCTGACAGAGCTGATTGGACGCTGCCGACGTGAAGGGGGGCGCTCGTTTTGGAGCGCAGCGTGCTCCAGAGTAGAGATGCTTAGGGCGGAGTCTAAGAGCTGCAATTAAAGCAGATTGTGATTGATAAAGCTCCGCCGGCACGGTGTTAGGAGTGGAAACTTACATGCGCCACAAACCACATGGCAGACACAAACATAGCGCGTTAATGAGAGCTAATAATTGAGTTCACGTCTCATAGTAAAAAACCGTGAAAACGTAGATGAACCCCGAAAATAAATATAGTTTTTATGCAAATATTCATAAAAAAGGAATATTAACAGTTTAACAACTATTTTAATCAAATTAAGAAAACTAAAAATGGAGTACTGGTTTACATCAAGGGGTAAAATATGAAAAATATAGATTTTAAGATAATTTTGAAGACAATGCAAATATAGAAATTGATAGGTTTGAGTGGAGACGTTATGAAATTATTATGTATCAGTAAAATGTTAATGAGAGTACTTCTATTGCCTTGCATATTTCTGTATTTCTTTAACTTACCTTTTAAATTAATGTTTACTGGGTTATTTAACTATTTTACAAATTAAAATTAATTTACTGTTTTAATATTCAATGTTGAAATTCATTTTAAAACTTTTTTTGTCTTTTTCTATCTATTTTTTTTACCATCTGCCTTATTTTTTTCCTTTATATAGGACTGTCAAAAAATTAAAATCTTTAATTGCAGTTAATTTCAGGCCTTTGGATCTCAGTCCTGAATATTCCACTCTTCTACTTTTAAAACTGTTTTGTGTCATTTTGGATTTTTCTACTCAGAGTAAGAGACTTCCAGTTTGGATACAGACCTGCTTTTATAGGTAGATTGAGGATTTTAACACAAACTTTACCACAGAAAAAGGAACTTGTTATGGATTGAAAAGGAAACTAGTGAACTGTGAAAAGGTAAATATTTGATAACAAATAGTTCTGATGCCTTTTGACTTCTCCGCTAAGCTGTCTGTGAGTTTTTTTTTTAAGTCAAATTAGACATTAATACAGAAGCCCTAAAGGGCCAGTTATTCACGTATATTATTTACTCAGTTTTTCCGTGATAAATCAGCTCATTATCACTAGAAAACAAATGTTATCCTGTGATAACACAACAATTAAGTTGTCATTTATGAGAAAACCAGCATTATCTCTACATATCAACAAAAATAAGTCCAGATCATGAGAAAACCAGTTATCTCGAGATAACAGCAAAAACAGTCTAGATCACAAGAGAATGGACAAAAATGATTTAACGCAGGAAAAAAATTTATATATGAGTATATATGGCCTCTAAGGGCTTCTGTACATTAAGGAGCAGTGGTGGACTTATTTTACATTGATATGGTTAACCAAAGTTTATAGAAAGTGACAATGAAGCCTGGGATTAATCATGACTAAAAATATATAGTATAGTGCACTAATTGTGGGTCATAGTTAATAGCAATTAGTGTGATTTATCTTGACAGCCCTATTTTGAAATGTTTTAGCCAAGTCTGTAATAGTTGTCTCAAAGAAGGCCATCACTAGAGCCCTGCACAGGAGTGGACAATGGAGGCATTGCTTATGTTTGGAGAGACATTTTGTCCAGCTGTAAAATCCTGTCTCAGAAGACTTGAATCTGTTCTTGGAATTGTGAGAAAAATTTGCAACTATAAATGGTGAAAAAAGGGACAAGCGAAACAGTTAGACTTCCTTTAAACTTTATTCAAAATCATACATATTCATTAAGGAAAAAAAAAAATGATGCGATACAAAACATTTCTCTCAGACAGAGCTAAGATTAAATAGTCAAGACAACTTTACATTCACATCACAGACAATGTGTTGGAAGAGGAAAGGGAAAGGATAGGTTTTTTCTTCTTTTCAAAAAAATACGATTACACTCTGCATTTTTGTGTACATATACACAAATGAAGCAGTGATAAGCAGCACTGAAAGAATAATATGCTTATATACAGCAACCACCTACTTCTTTAAATTGCATAATGAGATGAATATGGTTTTTATACTAGTCTATGTCTTATAATTGATGTTTGATTGATACACAAGGCAACAGTGAAACAATCATGAATGTTCCAGACAAACAAAAACAAACAGAGCCGTCTATTTAAGACTCTGATACAAAACTAAAAACTTTCTACATGTTTATACTTACAAAAGATTTGCTTTAAGCTCTAAAAGCAAATATAATAAGTAATAATAATCAAGTAATCCCATCAAAGGTTGAAATATTGGTAAAACATATTTGCTTAAGACTTCGGTTCAAACATAAAAATATGAATCATAATGATGGAAGTGGAATAAAGCTGGCAAACTAAATCAATAACGTCAAAAGATTGTATTTTTGTTATCTTAAAGACTTGTTTTCTTAAGCTGTCTTTGCGTTTATGGAAGAAATGTGAAGAAGTTTGTTTGGGGTGTTTCAGTTCAGCTCGTCGGTGGACTCTGACAGAGATCGCTCCCTCCTCTCCCGGCCCGTGACGAAGTTGAGCAGGTCGACGGCCGTGACCACGCCGAACACCATCTGCTTCAGGCTGGGGGAGCCGTCTGTCAAATCTGCAAACACATCAAGATGATGAACAAAACATTAGCAGGGAACGCAGATTTAAGGATTATTAGAGCATGAACAAAACACTTGACCATCTCAGTAAAATATTCAAAGAAGATTTTAAATCATGGTTTCAGGGCAACCATGAAAGTTGGATTCATTGATATAGCAGTACATTTAATTCATCATTCACACAGAAAATCTCAGATAACTGGAAATGACATACTTGGTCACTAAATAGGATCTGTCATCCAGTCTTTTAATTCTAAGGATTATTTTTGGGCTTTTTTTCCTTTAAGTTGATATGACAGCTGAGAATAGAGAAGATATGGGGAGAGAGAGTGGGGAAAACATGCACCAGGATCAGGACTCAACCCTGCAACCAGAATGCTGAAGACTGTAGCCTCTGTCTCTGGATGCCTGCTCTTCCAACTGAGCTAAACTGATGCCCTCATACTGCCTTTTATAGCATGTGGACAACAATTCAACCAGATTCAAATAGTTTTATTCATGTGTCCTTTGTCATTTAACAGCAATGACTCAGTGTAGGACACTACATCTTGTTAGCATTAGCATCAGGGTTTGAAATCTAGTCGTATTCTGCAAAACTGATGTTATTTAAGTTTCTGTTTTAGCCATAAAGTGTTTCTAGCGATTACACAATATGTGAAAGATCAGCGTGTGCCTGTTCTTTGATCTGACACTCCTCCTTTGGCGTCGAGTGAGGGTTATTATAGTTCACCAACTGATGGGAAGAGGGAATACTGATAACCTACAATCGAACTGAATAAAAGCCGCACCCTTTTATTGAAGTCTTCCTTCAGGGTGTATGAAGCCAGAAACACTTTTACAAGCTCTTTCTCTTTGGGGATGCTTGGTTGTTGCTGGACTCTGATCCTAAGGTAAGTAATGATCAGCTGTAAGCCGACAAACTATGCTGCAGCTGTCTTATCACACAAAGGAGCGGTCAATAGTGTGTCCTTGAGTAGACATTGACCCTGCACGTGCAAAAACAGGACAGAAAAAACAGAGACTCTCTAATGTAAACATATGGCGTGACTGCTTTTTTTGTGTACATGATGCAAGGTGTGCATCAAAGTCCATATAACCATGAGAGGGCGCCAAAGATACAAATAATGAGCACATGATGCATTTTTTTGTACTTTTCAGCTAAGAAAAGGGAATTAGGACTTGAAAGTAATGAGTGAGACTCCATTTAGTCAAGAAGGCATATATTTTTGTACTTACACTGAATCTGCTCATGTACCACCAGAGCAAAGTGGTCAGTCTCCAGGATGCGAGACAGCTTTCCCAAGTTGTCAGTCAGACGGATCTAAGAATGAAAATATGACAAAAACAACAATAAAAATTTAGGTCATATTTTTGCACAAGTCACACATGACATATGAAATAAATTCAAACCATTGGAGTAGAGCTCAAGGAAATAGGCTCCAATGTTACCATTGCACTGTTACATCCCAAGTTATTAGTCATACAGAAGGAAATTACTGCTCTATAGATCTTCTTAAGTAAAAGTTAATTGTTAAAGTTTACTCAAAGTACTGAATAGTTACTTTTGGTACTTAAGGGGGTTGAAAGGTAAAATCTGATTTTTTCTTCATGTAGAAAATACAAGAGAATATGAACCTCAAACCAGACTGTTTAGTTAACCCTCTGAGCCTTATACTGTTTTTATGTCTCACCTGGACTTTATTTGATCTTTAAAAGGCTTGTAAAGCACCAACCCTGTGGGGCAGTTAGGCTCTAATCATCCTTTTTTCAGGACAACCTGAGCTTTAAGAATATGTGTGCTACAGTACTGTCACTTGAATTAAAAAAAAAAGTAATAGGACTATACAGACAAAAGGAAGAAACTGAACTGAAATTAAAACTCAGATTGTTATGAATTAAAGACAGTCAATATTAATGACTAAGGGTTTTTTTAGACAAACTTCTTCCCCCATCTCTTTTGGACCAAAAAGTTATGCATTTTAAAGTTGTATGCATCTTAAAAGCCCAGCTAGGGTCTGGCATAGCAAATTAGCTAAAGCTACAAATGCTGTAGTGTGTGACAACAGATTACTTGCTTCATATTTGTCTCTAAAATACAAGAACTTTTATTTATCCCCGAGGAGAAATTCAATAAACAATAAATGAATACAAATAAACAACAAATGAATAAATGCATTTTTTCTGTGATGAAAGGTCTTCAAAAGTTCACATTTTCCTTAAAAAGGGAATTTGAGTCATTATTTAAAGCAGTTTCCATCTGCAGTGACTCTGAGGGACACGTCACAGCCTCTCTGTGTCTCTTTCTCTCCATTATGAGTTATTCAGACTCTCCTCTTCTGTTTCTAAGTCTGCAAAGCATGACGTGACAACAGAAAAACCTGTCATTGGTTTTCACAGCCCGTAGCAATGTTTTCTCAGATACAAACAGACTCCTGCCTTTAGCGCTCATGATGTCAAAGCTAAAGTTAGCATTTAGCTACTTCCTGGTAATCATTTATATTTGATAAAGACAGATTTGATCCTAAAGGTTCGCATTAAAGAGGACAACATTCATGTTGAACATATTCATTTAAGTTTGGGGGAGACTTGCAGGCTGCATTTGTGCTTACAGTGTAATGTAAGCAGTGTTGCTCTATTTTCAAGCTCCAGTGACAGCTTCATGTCACAGAACACGGTCCATAGCAACGGCCTGCAAATGGTTAACAGAGGCATAATGGTGTGACTTGAGGCAAGTTATCGAAGTTTGTACAACCATTGGAATACTGTGCTAAAGATGCTTTTTATATTAAAAATATGAATATGGTGTGCCTTGAAATGTTGGCTTGATCTTAGGTGTGGCCCAAGTACTGACTGTTGGTTTATTTCTAAGTCAACAAAATCAGAGGAGAATCTAAATCTTCAATTACAGATCATGTTATTGCTGTCTGCGCTCTTGAAATCCATTCCCAAGCTAAAATAAAGTCCCTAACCAGAAGATCCCCCGCTCCTCTATGTGCAGCTGCTCCTAGCCAGTCAAGTTTGAAAACTAAAGCTTTTAACTTTCACATTTCTTTCCACAGAAGAGCCAAAATCAGATGTTCTGACCTGTTTGAACTGTTTGTAGAGCACTTTGCTGACTGGGTCGGACAGCCTGATCTTCCCTGCCAGAATGGAGGCCAACATGTTCCCTAAAGTCACCATGCCCAGGATCAACCTGAACACACAAACAGAAACACATGAAGGTTAAAGTTCACACCTTTGAAGAGAGAAGCTGGAATAAAACAAATTTAGTTTTTAATCTTTCTCACCCAGCTTCGTCCACCACGGGCGCCTGGTCGAAGCCCTTCTCTTTCAGGATCTTGATGGTCTTTTGGCAGCTGACGGTGGGCAGGACGGTGAGGGGGGCGGACAAGTTCAGACCCTGGAGCTTCAGATTCCACCACCTGATCCACACAGAAACAAGTGATTATTATCATCAGACCACATTCATGGGGAATATTTAAAAATACGATGTATCCTTGAAATAAGACATACCATGGTTTCTTCACCATGAGGTCCTCCTCGCTCAGGAAGCCCTTCTGAACCATCCACTTATCACTCAGGAATTTTGACCTTGAAAACAAAAGAAAAATATGTGAAACTTTAGGAGTTATATATGGAGGAAAAAAGCACTAGATTTCTTGATTTGAAAGGTTCCTTTTAGCCATGACTTAACAGGCTGATCAAACTACGCTCACTGGCCACTAGAGGGAGCTAAAGCTGCTTATTTACTGCTAAACAAGAAATGTTCTTGTAGGCTTAATGCAAAAGGGCCATGCCATTTTACAAAAAACAAACAAAAAACAAACAGAAAAACCCATTTCATTCAGCTGATTTCTAAGTTTGATTTGTGCTCCTACACCTCTGAGGAGAAAGACAAGTCTTAACAGCCTCATAACTACAGTAGGACGCAGAGGAAAATGTATGCACATGTGCTAAAGGCATCTCTACATTCTCACATGTAGTTTCGGATGGAGTCTGGCAGGATGACGACGCAGCGCTGACCCTCCTTCAGCTCTTTGGCTACGTTTACAGCAGCAGACATCGCCGTCCCAGAGCTGCCTCCTGTTAAACAAAGAGCAAGACTTTAATTTGCTTTAGCAAAAGAATAGATGTTGATATCCACGCAGGGGTTGTTTTTCACTTACCGCAGAGCAGTCCCTCCTCTCTGATCAGCATGCGAGACATGTTGAAGGACTCATCATCGTCCGACTTGTACCACATGTCAATCACCTGAAAATCAAAACAGATCTAGTTCACATAAAGTGGACTTGAGCTAAGCGAACATGAAGACAGAGGAGGGGAACTTGAACTCACGGATCTGTCGAGGACAGTGGGGATAAAGTCATACCCGATGCCCTCTACCTCATACTGGGTCTTATCAGTCTTGTTGAGCTCCTCGGGCTCGGCCAGGATGGAGCCTTCAGGGTCGACACCGACAATCTGCATCAGAAACAAACCATTCATGAACACTGAGGAGCTTTAAAGGTAGTGGTGGTGTCTCCTTTCAGCTATGAGAGGCTCACTTTGATGTTGGGGCATCTTTCCTTCAGTTTGCGGGCGATGCCTGTGATGGTCCCTCCTGTGCCGGCTCCTGCCACCAGCATGTCAATTTTACCTGGTACAAAGAAAAGAAAAAGAGGTGGAATCAGCTGTTAAGTTCACTATGCTGAAATCAGGCTAACTTCTGTTTTTTAAAACTGTACCGTCGCACTGCTCCAGGATCTCCTCCGCTGTAGTGTCGTAGTGAGCCAAAGGGTTACTCGGGTTGCGGTACTGGTCCAAGATGTGAGAGTTGGGGATCTCATTTTTGAGGCGCCAGGCGACACCGACGTGAGACTCCGGTGAATCGAAGCGAGCGCTGGTGGGCGTACGCACAATTTCAGCTCCAAGAGCTCTTAAGACGTCCACCTGGAAAAACGCAAGGCCAGCATTAAGAGGAGCTGATTTTACAGACGAGACTAACTTTTAAGGTTCAGGCTTATACTTCCATGTGTATTTTAAATACAGCCATGACAGTCTTAGCATTATTGCTTATCTGCAGCTACTTCAGTGTTAACTGTTAACGACCACTTTTTCATCTAAAAAGTTGGCAGTGTCCAATATGCTAACTTGACCTTTATACCAGAATAAACTACTAAGGCATGCGCTCTTATTACTGCATTCATTGTGTAATACAAGCAGCCACTTTATCCCACAAATGTGCTGGGAAACGAACCGATGCAGACTAGGCTGAATTGTGCTACTTTTTAACCACTTTTCTCCTTCATTATGTCATAATGCTGCATTTCAAGCAGGGTACTAATAAATAAATTAAACTAGTGGAAAGCTGATTGAAAAAATTCTCAGGTAAAAACAAAAAGTGAGAGGTGGAGGTGGGCAGTACAGCTTGTGGGCAGTGTGTCTGTACTTTACAAATCTCCCTGCAGGCTGAGAGCTCAACAAGTATATGATAGCTAGCAGGAGTGCAAACTCCACTGCAATGGTGAAAACAGAACATAATAAAAGAGCTGCATGTTGCCAACTTTACTGAAGGGTTAAGGGTAATATAAAATTTTTGTTCATTTAAGACAATGGTTGCCAACCTTTATGGTAATCCTAAACCTGCGAGGATCTCTGATCATTCCTTAATCGCTTCTTCTGTATCAGTGCCATATTTAGGGTCTTTAGAGTAAATTTTGCCATAGTCTTTTCATTGAATTTTGCACATCCTTTAGAGTAAATTTTAGGGTATTCTAGAGTGTTGAGTTAATATTAGGAATGATGATTGAATGTATTATGTATGCTATTTGTAAATTGTAAATTGGCCCCTGTATACAAGCTCCACAAAGCTTGTAGGGAGTTCCATTTCACAAATGATTTTCAATAAATTATGATGGATTGTACTGCATTTTTAGTGGTTTTGTGAACAAACTGAAACTGAAATTGTCCTTTGAGATCCCCTCACTTGTATTGTAGAGGAGCTGAGGCCCCTCAGGACCCACACAAACAAAAGTTGATGCATAGACTTCAAAAATCAACACCTTTAATAGTTTTTGTTGTTTAAATATAAATAAAACAGTCCCAAACAAAGCTTTTCCAACCCAGATACAGTACCTTTGCATGCCTGTATGAGTAAATCTAATTTTGAGAACCTCAAAGCAGACGAAGCCCCACCACACACACACAACGAAATCTGGATCCCCAAAATGAGGCAGTTCATCTTGTTGTTTTCATAATTTCAGGGATGCAAAATAAGTGAAATTTTACCAATAAAGATCTACATATTTCAAAAACTGCTGTTAAAAGTCATTTCATTAAAGCTTTGGTGAGGGACTTTGTGTTGACTTTGGCGCCCTCTATTGTCAAAACTTTCTATCTCTTAGCTGATCTTGTCCTACTCATGTAGCAGACATGTTTTAAGGTAACATCTTGTTCTTACCAGCAGCAAAACCTTTCATTGACTTTAAATCTTTTCCATGAAAAAATTCATTTTTAGGAGTGTGTTGCCTGTCACCTACATCCTGCAGCAGCAACAGGCTTTAAAAATTACTGGATAAAAATAATCAATCTTGTTGCTGAAGAACTTGTCTACTATTTTAGCTCATAAATAAGCATCAGTCTTAATTTCTCAGTTGTTCACATGCAACTAAAAACTGCTCGCAGTAGCTTTAAAGATAAGCTGCATGTCTTCTATACAAGTCAGCGGCTTCTTCACTACACTCTGTTTTCCCTAGGTCATTCACAAAAAAAAGGCCAGTTTCATAATAAAATACTATCAACGTTATATGACGGATAAATGTTATAAAAGCCCAACATAAACTAGCTGAGCTTATTTAATTAAGAGTAGTTAAACCAAAACAATGCATGAACAAAACACATGTTGTTATCTTGTTGCGCAACATGTTTGTGCCAAGGAGTAGCTCTTTTATGGCTGGGAGGTTTAATCAGGTTTGGACTTGAACTCCATGGTAAACAAAAGATGGAAATTTAATAAACAAGAGCCTAAAAGAGGCTTTATATTCCTCCTAAATATCCCTAAATATACAAGGGTTTAACAGTTTTAATAGAGTCCAGTGGCTTGTTTTGACAGCGAGATATCAGAAAAGCCCTGGACTTCAGCTGCACGCTCTGCTGCTAAATCCCAAACAAAAGCTGCAAGCATGTTTGTATGGGAAAATGTATAAAAAAAGTTTCTAAATCTCACCTTCTCCATGCTCATTTTCTCAGGCATGACGATGATGCAGCGGTAGCCTTTCACCGCTGCAGCCAGGGCCAAACCGATCCCTAAAAAACAAAAACAAAAGATTTAAAATTCTGTTGCTTTTGAGCACAACACACAGTGTAGTTTAAGCAACACATGTAGCTCATTACCAGTGTTTCCAGATGTGGGCTCTATAATAGTATCTCCGGGTTTCAAGATCCCAGCTCTCTCTGCGTCCTCTACCATCCGCAGGCTGATTCTGTCCTTTACACTACCACCTGCATTGAAATACTCGCACTTTGCCACTAGAAATCAAGAAGACACACCTGTCAAAGGATTATTCATGCTAGAGTTGATTCAAATGATACACAGAGGGTGAAAAGGGAACAAATCGTGAGCTTAAAACACAAAAACATCACTTAATCTCATAACATGCATGTTTACATAGTATCAACGACTCAAGCACGATTAGAGTCACACCTTCCGTCTAATATGAGAATGTGTCTGTGCTTGTGCACTTGCTGACTCACGTATTTCACACTTGAGTCCATATACTTTGGGGATCTTGTTGATGCGTACCAAGGGCGTATCGCCGATCCTGTGCAGGATGTTTGGAAGGATGGCTGGCGCGACGGATCTGTTGGGAGGAAACAATGCTTCAGCCACAAGGACAAAATAACAACACTTGTTTCTCTGGTTTGAGGAGTCTTAATCACCACTTTTGTGTTGTGGCATTCCCAGAGGGTTACAGAAACTGGTTTTTACTGACTTAAACAAAGACGCAAATCTCCATAACAACACTTCAGACAAGAATTATTATCTAAAGAGCAACTGTTATAGCTGTTGAATATTTCAGCTCTGAATCACCTTGGTACTCGTGTGTGAGGGTTGTCTGCTTGTGAGGCGTCTAGGCTCCACTTGCAGCGGCTGGGAAGGTCAGGCCGGATCCACTTCCTATCAGGACTAGTGTTCTTTGTGTTGATCTGAATTGTCCTGTTGGATTCTTCGGGTTCCACCGCGTGTAGCTTATCAACGCCGTTCAATGGGAATGGAGCATCAAGTTTGGTGTCTCCGTTGGTGTGGTTGAGTAGTTTGGTGGCGTGGGGGCACACAGGGGCCTTGACCACGGCCTCTTTGGTGGAGGGAACTGATGGCATGGCTTACCCTGGAAAAATCAGGATAAAGAGTTATGTAAAAAACTGGCAAAAGCAGATGGGTGTAAAACTTGAGTCTGGTTCTGCCTGGTAACAGGAACTTGCTCTTAGACCCTGCTGCTTTACTAAAGTTTGCCAATTGCTGTGCTCATGGATTAATGTCAGGTCGTTTTACATAATTTAACAAAGAGTGTGAGTATCCAGGGATTACATTATTGAGGAATTTGAGCTATAAAATTAAAGAATGATTGATAAAAAAATACTATCACATGTATCCAGAATGAGACTCATTCAACTTTAAAAGAAGAAAAAGTACAGCTGGGTATGCTTCAACGTTTCCATTACAATACCAAATTTGCAGAACACTCTGTTTACAAAAACTGTTTCATTATGCTATGCTAGCAGCAAAAAGCAAAAATAGCAAAAATAAATATTAAAAAAAAAAGTTTAATAAACCTTGTACTGACTTTAACATTTGTATGTTAGCCTTTAAATGCTAATGAAAGTTTGATGGGTAAGCTATTGACTGACACATGACAAAGCTTGTTAGCATGCTACTTTTAGCTTTATAGAAATGTCAGGAAGCTTTGCAGGTATATGGTCACAAGTTGAGACATGGGAAACAGATATATAAGGGTCAGGACTATCAAAAAGCATTACTTTATGGAGATTGCACATTTTAATGTATATTTAAAATATAGCCCGTTAGCATGTTATTGCTAGCTTGATCAATAGCAAGGTCAATAGCTTTACAAATATTGTATATTAAAAAATCAAGATTATGTGACAATAGAGATTAAAACACCAATAAATGTATAAATTGGGAAAATGTTTTTCTTTCGAGATTTGTTGTTGAGCATGTTAGCATGCTATCGTTAGCTTCATGGTGACACCATTAGCTAAGCAGATATTTGTTCAAATTTGGGATATGGGACAACAGAAGTAACAAAGTTATGGAGATACGATCATATTCCAGCGATAGCCAAAACCCTTTAAATAATGTATTGATTCACATACATAATTTTGCATGTTAGAAGGGTAGCATTAGTTTGGTGGGATTTCAGTTATCTTTGCAGATATTTTGTCATAAATCAGACATGAAAAAAAGATGTAGAACAATCACAAGTGCCAAGTATCAGGAAATTTGCCACACTTTTTGCCATTATTTGCATTTAACTCGAATAGTGGGATAATTGACCTATGGCTAAGTCCCGCCCTCAAACGCGATGGGCCAATCACAGTGTGTATAGCCACTCCAATACACTCAGACATTGGCTACCGGGACATCCATTGAAATGAATAGGAGAAAGTCAGTTTTCGTCCGGTTTTATAGTTTGTTTTTTTTTTAGAGATTTTAAGTTTTAAATGGTCAAACGGTGTTTATGGGGTACATGCGACTCCAACACAAGGTATCCTGAGAGGCTGGGTGACACCACATCTAAACTGAGAGAAGTGTCTTCTTTGTACATAATTGTGAGGTAGACCACAACATCAACTCAGCGTGAATAAAATTAACACGGATGTCTACATCTGTTGTAAGGTAAGCAAACATCGTCTTTGAGGCTACATATTGTCACTTTGCTGGAAAGAAATATAAAGTTATCTTTAACATCTCTAACATTAGCTAAAGTTAGCCTAACGTTAGCTCCTAGCTACGTTGTTCGTTGTGTCACGTTGTTTGTTGGGGGTTCATTGCCATTGTTCGTTCTAGTTTTTATTTCTTTGGTGATTGTACATCATTAGCTGTTGTCCAAAAGGCTCTAGTTAAACTAACGTTAACTTCTGAAGCTTAGCTTCCTTAACTTATCTATAATAGCCGAGATAACAAAGGTTGGCAAACGTTATGCTGAATGATTCAATGTAAATACTGTAGCACCAAACTAACAGAGAGACACTCTTGGTAAAGATGGTAAAAAAGGCCATTATATTTTTCTTATATTCTGAGCCAAAAAACCTTAACTTTAGTGGCACTTTGATTCTGATCCTCTATCTTGTGGTCTGAGATTGTGATGGCAATGAGATGCGGTTTATCACGTTAGCACTGGGACCTGTAAATTTTAGCTTGTAACTGAAGCTTTTTATTGACCTTCTCGACAATAAAATGATTAATATATCCCTCCAATGCGTAGTTTAGGCCCTTTTGGTGACTTCAAGATGATATGTGATCTGTCTCCAAAAATCATCAATGGCCTCCTGTGAAATGTCTCCTACTGTGACAACTGCAATAGCGTCTGTCACTGAATGTTCATTGTTTGTCCGAGTGAGTGGAGGGGGTGTGGCTTAGCCATAGGTCAATAGGGATGTGATGTAATTTATAGTTAGCTATCTAAATACTCAAATTAAGTATTAAAAGAACAACTCATTGCTTTGCTTGCATTATCAGTAAATGCTGTTGCTTATCAAATCATAACTTATCTATAGTGACAAATATTACCAGATTCTTGTTAGTACACACTCCTACAGGATGGATTAAAACTTTGGCATCATTGGCCAAAAATCATGGCAATACAACCAGTGTGGAAGCATCCTATTGAATAACCACAAAAGCCAAACAAATGAAACACCAAGGTCATAGGGTTCATGATCCTCTGGTGATCAAGAATGTCTACTTCAAATTTCCTTGAAATCCAGCTGTTAACAGCTGGGATACCATGATCCAGAGACGCACTCAACAGTGCAGCATTCCCAAAATGTTTTTTCCAGGAACAGGAGCTCTACACAGGCTTTGTCTGGAGATATCATTGGCAAAAGTCATTAAAGCCTTGTTTAACTCAGGAAAAGTCTTTTTTATTTTGTACTTGAAAAATTTTCAACATCAATACATTTTTTTGATCAAGAGGGTTATGAGGATTTGAAGCCAAAGAAAGTCAATTTTTAATATATCCCAGAGGCAGAATCAGCAGCCATAAAAGAAACTAAAGCAGAAAAAACACTAAAACACAACTTGATCTGATTGACAAAAAAAATGAAAATTAAATCCGTCACGTTCTCGCCAAATGGTTATGTAAAGCAGAACCAGGCAGAAAAAACAATGAACCACTCTTTTCTTCTATTAATGCTGAGTCATATGAACACTAACAGATAAAAAAAAAACTCCATTTGGCAGGACACGCCGTTTTTGTTGTTTCTTCACCATCCTTTGATTTTAACCGGGCTTAACATTTAACACAGTCATGATGATCAAACAAATACTGTGCTTACATCAGTGCTACCTGAGAAAACAGAACTGATGGTACGGGAACCCCTCGTGTTTGGCTGATTAAGCTTCTGCTGATATTGCATCACTCTGTCACTGTTTAAACAGATTAAGGACACGTATTTTTAAGGAGTGAGAGCTCTGCTTTGAATGAATCACAGACAGAACGATTCATGAGTTAAAATTTAAGAGAAATACTCTTTAATGATACAGACTTGTACTGGTGTGTCTTCACGGTTTGTGTTTTTACTTTATCTCTGTTTGTGAACATAAAAGCCTAAAAAGACCCAATGGCTGGTTGTGAAAAGTTATAAAATGCTGTAAAGGTCACAAATGGATAACTGAATGTAACATGTTAT
This sequence comes from Cheilinus undulatus, assembly GCF_018320785.1. NCBI lineage: Eukaryota > Metazoa > Chordata > Actinopteri > Labriformes > Labridae > Cheilinus > Cheilinus undulatus. The sequence continues at coordinate 12,338,696 of NC_054888.1, read as the reverse complement.
CTTTGACTTGGGCTCCAGACAACAGGGTAATAAATATTAGAAGAGTGTTCACAGGAAAGTCATAAATACTTTATGCTGGTAGTGGTGGAGTTAAACAGCTTAATTAAAAGGATAAATTATTACTTAGGTAATACAACCTCTCAAATACTTGGTAAAGAAGAGCATTTGAAGCATTTACCAACAAAAAAAATGATCAGTGACTACTCTTGGATTTAGATTTTAAGTTTTACATCATTGATGACTACACCAAGTCTTAAAATTTGGAAAAAGGGGGTGCAGATGTCCTGGGTGGTTCAGTTAGGCCCTGTGGCTCCTTTCCTTCATGTCATTCCCCTGTCTCTCTCGCTCTCTCCCAGATTTACTGCTCTATCCCGTCCTATCAAAATAAAACTAAAAGCCGAAAAATATTTTTGAACTGAAAAGTTGCATTAGTTGCAAGCTTGATAAGCACTGGTAATGACTTAACATTTTATTGGTTAGCAAAACAAATGACTTTTCCTTGGTTTGCCAAGTACGGAAACTTTAAAATAACTGAAGATCCTCAGCTATTTTTAGAGAAAATCTGACACAAACAAACATGGTCTAAATTGGACAAACATATTGATGTTTTTGTAAAAAATGTTGACAACATTGCATAGGAGTTTGTCTGCAATTTGTGGTAAATAAAACAATGAAAAATACCAAACTGGCTGTGCAGGACTTTATTTTGTTGCTGTATAATCTAAACAGATAATATTGCATGTGAGTCTTAATAATCTGGTATTAAGACAAACCGCAACCTCACAAATTGTCTTCCAAAAAGACAAAGAATAAGGTTCATACTAGTGTTACGGTGTCTTTACACATACTTATTTAAGCATCCATTAGTTTTTCCTCATGTCCACTGAACCCAATAGGATATGAACCTGCACTAATACACAGAGCACACACAGGGGCCAGCTGTTAAAACCGGGGCCCCTCGTAGACTCCACTAGTCCAAACCCTGTGATCCAACCCCATCCTCTTAAGCAAACAGCTCTGCATGGGAGAGAAAACTGCCTGGGGGATATGTTGCTTCAGAGTTAGTGACGCACCGGTAAATAAGACGTTCCGTTAACAACGACTCCACCTTAGAAAACAGCAATCACTCCAAACAGAAGCACTTTTTTATCTCATCTGGCAATATGAAACCAATCCGAAGTGTTAACCTGTCTTTCCGCCCACATGCAACTCCAACTCTTGACACCAAACCTCCGCGGTAAAGTTACTGGTTAAGGTTTCAGTGGCTACAACTGCTGTGGTTAATGTGGGAAAGAGGTGGTGGTATGTGGCGGCCTTACACGGTTCAACAGAGGGGGGGAATATGATCCTCCCTGAGAGGACATGTGGCGCAAAGCCCAGGCGGAGAAGACTTCCAGGAGTTAACGAGGAGGACAGTCACTTTTTTTTTTTCTTGTTCAAAATGCGACAAAGTCGCCAAGAATAAAATCCTCCCAAACCTACTGGTCTGGGAAAAGGGGGAAAGAAATCACCTCATCTGAACCCAGTGACACCAAACCCCCGACTACTGAAAAATCACCACAACATTCTTACCTAATCAGACTAAGTTATCTGCTTAAGTTATAGCATTTCTAATCTGCACTGGTATGTTCAGGCAGAACAGCAGCTCTTTATGGTTTATGCTATGGAAAAGTTGCATTAGTCGAACAAAGCTGGTTTGATTATTGCTCTGCCAGCAACAAACACAAAGTATCAGCTTGTGGACAGCACAAGGAGAGTACACTATAGATAGTCACTCAGCCATAATAAATGATGGGGTAAATGTGAAAAGCAGGAATGCTTCGAGTCGGATGCACAATGTAAAACTGCAGGCATGGTCACCCAAAAACCCCACCACATGGGGAAACATGTTGCATCACTGAATGATCACTTTTGCTAGCCTTTACTGTGATAAAATATGTAGCAGCCAGGAGAACGACCCATAAGTATAATATAAGCAATGCTTAAAATGACAACTGCAAAATTGGCCGATTAGTCGAATTAATTAAGCTATTGTAAAGACCTGGGCTAAAAAAACACAAGTATTTACGATTTGAGTTTCTCTTACAGCATAACCGAAGTGTCACGTTTAACGTTTCTTTGGACAAACAACGCGTTTTAAGCCCATAACAGAGGCAGACTGCACGATTAATCGGGAAATATTCGGTTGAGTCATTGTGAATAAAAACAATAAAAGCGATTAGCATCTTAAATGTAAATATAGACATCATTTTAAACGATTCTTACAACGACTAAGAGCCTAGATTTTATTTTATCATCATTATTTTGATTCCTGTGTTGTTTTAACCTCTCAATTGAACGATTAATCGTAGGAATGAGCGACATCCATGTATTTCCTCCACGCATACTTAAAATATAACGGCAAATCCTTCGTTTATCATGGCATCCCTTCGACATGTAACGGCAGAATAAAAAACAGACTAAAAGCCAGCTACAGTCAAAATTCAAATTATTAGCATACCATGGTTAATAACCTTAAGAAACCCCCAAAAAGGACGACTCAGCAATTATTTCATATTAGACAATGCAATGATAATGCACCTTACAGACGTAACAGCGACTGATAATGACGTAAAATAATATATGTTGCTCTTACCGTGTGGAGTAATTGAGCAGTGACAGAAAATAAGGAGAATCAGCTGGCAAACACTCAAATAACGGACCTTTACACTGAGGTATATTGCATCAGAAACTGCGTCTATAGAGCGTCTTTCAGTCAGCAAACGTCACATACCACGCGGGCTACTGGCTCCATTTTTCATTTGTTTCTGGTGATTTCTCCCCCACGTGTAATTTCCCACTCACCTGCAGTGTTAAAATGCCCGAAAACGCGTGAGGTGGAAAAAAAAAATCACAGATGACCCCGGCGTACACGCTGCCTCAAAGCACCACCTCGGAGTGAGCAACTTCCGACAAAGACGACGGTTTTCCCGACGACGCACGTGGACCGAGCGAGGGAGGACGTGGGCAAAGTTTTGAAAACGCACTCCGATTGGATGCGGCGAGGGCGTCTGTTTGGCCTGCCCAGCCAATCAGAGCGGAGATTTCTCAATAAGGGTTTGGGAAAGCGCTGTGTTAAAGTTGTCCGCACCATCTGTTTACCTTTTATTGACCAAACAGGCACACAAGGCGGGGACTTTGACGCATGTGCCACCTTGAGAACTTCTCATGCTAAGTCTGTACGTCCCAAAATATTCACGTAACAACTCAAGAAATCCGAAAAAAAATAGCATTTTCAGTGTCAAACGGCAATTATATTGACTGATGCAGCTTTGGGTGAGGTTTGAACTGAACAAAGACCAAATTTTAATTTCAAGTAATCAGAAAATATATTTACAAAATCAAAAAAACCTAAGTATATAAAAAAAAGACGACTCTTATTAAAAAAGCCAGATTTGGTGAAGTTTGTAATCTTGTACCATCAAAAATTAGCCCTTACTCTTATTACATAATTTCAAAATAAAGCAAGCAATGCAACTGCTTTATTGCCATTATTTATATACATACAACTGGATAGGTATAGCCTCCACCTGTGAGTAAATTACAGCTAAATTTGGTGAAATCTGACATAATCAAATGCTCAATTTGTATGGAAATGTTTTTCACTTAACTGTGCATTTCTCACCTGAAAACCAAGTAGTTTGATTTAATTTGAATGTAATGAGCACAAAGCATGAAGTTTAGTTTAACTGAAAGCGAATACGTATCATGCCACCTCTGGGTTTCGTCACCTAAGAAAACAGAAGTGGAAGTATGCAAAGTAGGATGACAGGATGATTGCGCTTTAGTAAATGTTGCATCAGTTTACAGCGTCGGAGAGAACAGAGAACAGGTAGGCATGTTGTAAGCACTTTCAAAAGGCAAAAGGAAAGACCTGCAAGTTTGGGATCTATACAGCAATCTATTCTGACCTGATTGATTTCCCATTAAGAGGTTGCTGCTGTGTTCTTCAATGGATTTTGATCCAGAATGGGCAAAAATGTGAGTTTTAAGCATAAGATGAATGTTTTAAAGGTAAATACTATAATTTTGAAAGGGGATACAACAGGAGGCAAGAAAGGATGCTGCTGTAGCAAATTACAATCCTGATGTAATAAAAAAATAAAAAGTAATCGTAAAATCCCTCTAACAGACTTGGACAATTAAAGATTTATCCTGATGGATTGTAAATTCTGATCATTTTACTAACATTTGCATAAACTGCTCAGTAAAAAAATAACTAAAATCCTTCCCATTTGAATTTTCACACAGCTTTGCAAAGAAGTTTAACCAATAATGAGCACTTTACTCACATAAACGGTCTTTTCATTAGAAATAAGCCAATAATCTAAAACAAATGCTGCCAATACAGAATTACAAATCTGTTTTTATTGAGAAAGCGACACAAGCTCGTCTTAAAAAAAGGGAATAAAAGAAAAAAAAAAACATTTCCAACAATTCACCAAGAAAAAAGAAAATAACTTTGTCATCACTGCTGGGATTAAAGGATGGAGGGATTTGGTTGGACATCGGGTCGGCCTCTGCTTCCTTCAGAATCTTCCGGAACGCTCTCGGTCCCTCGATCTTCGCCTCTCGCTGCGGTCTCGCCGTCGGTCCCTGGAGCGGGAGCGTCGTTCCCGGGAGCGTGAGCGAGAACGATGCCTGGGAAGAGAAAAGCAAAAGATTAACCTTCAAAGTCAAACCTTCCAGAAAATATTAACAATCACTTCCAAAATGTCAAAACCTTTTCCTGCGACGACCGTACAGCTCCCTTCGAAGTTCCCTCGATATCGGTTTCAAGTGCATGAAGTTACAGAATCCACCTCGAGTACACTCGCTGTAAAAAAAAAAGGAAAGTACATAAAGGGTTAAAATCTGCCTGGCTGGGGTGGAGCAGTGCCACAAGGAAAAAAATCAAACACATGCTGAGGAGCATGCTAGCCCACCACACAAAACATCTGATCTTGATCAACCCCCCCTCACCCTGGATCTGTCTGTCCTATCACTGGCAGAGCAAACGCGCCATGATCCAACGGAAAAACACAGACTCATAAAAGAGAAAACCTCAAGTTTCCTGTCAGAGTGTGAGGACAAAGTTTAAGTTTGCATTTAAGAGTAGATGTGATAATTCACACGGTGCCCGTGCAGGTGGTAGCATTTCAGTACCTTGCTGAAGGACACGTGTAGGCTGAACGCAGAGGACACTTTAATCTCCCTGCTGGCATGACATAATTTACCTGACAACAGGGTTCTTCAAGGCAAAACTCAGCTTCTGGGCCTCCATTTATCCTCTAATCTAAGTGTGATTTGTGCATTTTTATGAATACTTACATATTGTAAAAGCAAATTAGCAATATGCAATAGATAAATCTAAATGTAAAGTAAGGAGTCTACAGAAAATCTAGACTAGAGCTTCTTCACCACTTTAAGGCCATTACTATGTCAGCTGCTCTCTGTTCTTCAGAATAATTTAGGACAAATGACTTTACAAGCAGGAAGCCTGGAGCTCTTCCCCCTGAACAGTGCCAGAGCCTCGGAGCAGCTGTCCCGTTTCCACTCAAGCTTCAAGTTAGACTCTTCAGCTGCAGGACCTGCTTTTTCACCACTTAACTTGGTTACTGCCAGAACTACATGCCTCTTTAAGCCTTTAAATCAAGCCTTGTATCCAACCATATGTTTGATGAGTATCTTTCCTAGTAAATGACCAGGTGTTGGGCTCTAGCCGGGCTGTTTTGGCAGCAGCAGCAGTGATTTATGACCGTTTCGACTCTACTGGTGTGTAGGAATGACTCGTGGTTTAGGATAACATGTTGTGGCTTGCAGCTGCTACCAATAGATACTTTGATGCTGGCAATAAAACAGATCAATCCAGAATATACTTCCAAAGTTGAATAAGTTCACAATGAGTGTATTAACAATGCTGCAAAAGAAGTTTCTCTTAATATCTACTGAAAACAAAAAAAGGTACTTGTATTCTCCCCTCCAAAGTCCTAAAAATGCAGCAAAACCATCATACGTCTTCATACAGTTTACTTTAACAAAAGGATTAATCACCAGCTTACCCCATTTCATACTGACGACAGCAAGCTTCCCTGAAGTCAGTGACGGGAGAGAGCTCTGCGTGAATTGGCTGGGCGTTAAACCAGCGGTTGTTCAGGTCCATGACTGCTTTCTCTGCGTCCTCCTCACGTCGAAACTACGAATATACAATACACAAACTCTGAATTACTAAAAGCTAGAGTCAAGTATAGCATTTTTGATGAAGAACCCATAGAAAAGTCAATCATTTATCCACTCATCTATGCTAAAGAAGGGGTATCATGACATAAAAGGTTACTGTCCTTTTCTTGAATCACAGTTCTGTTATGACTAATATCTTCAAGGTCTTACTAAAATGAGGGCAAAGATTTAGGGCCTTATTTTGCTGCTATTTCATAAAACGGTGTTTCCAAATCAATAAAACATTTTCTCAAGGTCTAGTCAGCATACGCAGTAAAAGATCTATGTTACAGTGTCATTTAAGGGCACTCGGCTTGTGTCCTCAGCTCTCTGTTTTGGTGTTTAACCAAGGGTGGGTGCTCACTGCCACAGCAAACACTCACATTCACAACAAAGAGGCCTTATGAGAAGCTTAAGTCCTGCTCACAACAAAGATCCGTGAAGAGACAAAACATTGGAGGAAAAAACTAGACACGGCGTAACATGTTAACATGAAATGCTGACGGCTATAAAAGAGCAAAAATGTCTGATATTTATCAAGTTTCCAACACAGTCTATAACATATCCAGAAACCACAACAGGACTGGTGTTTTGTTATTAATAGGCAGCCTCTTTGTGCTAAAAAAAAAAAAGGTTATGTTGTTTTAAATATAATTCAATCAGCCTAAATTAAAATCTGAACAAAAATTCTGCAACGTCTTGGCTTTAATTATATGTCCATGTTTGCCACTAAAAATGTACTCTTGTTCCACACTGTACTGAGATATTAATGAACCCAATTATGTGTCAATTAGATTTGAAAACAAGATCATGCATGTAGGGCCTGAGCAAAACAGGAGCTGTGTTTGTACTCTGATAGCTCCCATTTTCAATTTAAAAAGTGGTGCTCACATGGCCTAGTGGCTAGGTTGAGCTTAATGTACTCAGGCAGGCCAGGTTTCCACTTTTATCTACTGTAGTTTGCTATAATAAGGGCATAAAACATCCAAAATTTAAGCTTGTGGAAAAAAAACTAAAAAGTAGTCCAACATTTTCAGTGAGTGGACTGCACTTGTCAGTGCCCCTTCTCCTTCATCGACAGAACAAAATCAAGAAATGGACAGAGCTTGTGATATAAGTTTTATAAACAATGGGTTCTTTGCAATCATGTGATTCTGATAACGCACATGGGGTCAGAAAGTGGAGGTCAGCCATAAGGAATGGCTAAAAGTAAGCCCTTCACAGCTCTTAATGGACATGCGCGCTGCAATTGTCACCAGAAAAATTCGACATACATTTGAGTACAATCCCTTCACTTAACAAAAAAGTGATTTTTTTTCCCCCCACTGTGATCAATATCACTGTATACTCAGTCCTGCAAATCTCCAGTGTTATCTATCCACATGAATGGAGAGAAGAGTCTAGAGGATACTTGTACCGAGGCCCTCTAACATGAAAAAAAAAAGATCCCATTTTGTCACAAACAACTTTTTAATTGAAACGGCTCCTTTATGTTAGCCACAGTAGTTAGCTCCTGTTTGAGTGCCAGTTTCCTTTCCTCCATCCTTTGTCGTTATTTAATCCACATCTAAAAAGACAAACTGTCACCAAATGAAGAACCAAACAACAAGCTCTACTGAGCTTAGCCAAATCATCTGATCATCTGAAAGACACCGATTTCCTGTCACACTGAGTGGGGCTTTTTTGTCTTGATATTTCACTACTCTTGGGACACAAAAGTAGTTTAAAAATAACAAAGTTTTTATTTTTGCACTTTCAACCCTTGGTATATTTGTAAACAGCACAAAGCATGGCCTTCTGGTATCACTTCTCCATACAGAAATCCCTACTTGCCCAATGAGGGAAGGGGATTTCTCTGCAGTTGTGTGACGTCATCTGCAAAGGACCTACAATGGTAGAGGAGACACAGATCTGTCTATACCAACTGACTCAAAGTGGCACCTGACTTCATCTATTTGGGAGTAAAACTTTCAGATAAAGTGCTGCGGCAAATGACGAGACAGGACAGGATCCCTTTAAATTGTTTCTCTGCTATCTTGGTGATGCTTCCTTGACAAACAAAAATATCACACACACAGAGCTATCTAAAAACAGCTGATGAGTATCACTAAGGGAGGCAGGAGTCAAGCTTGTAACCCAGCACTCTGAAACTGAGGTTGTGGGAGCTGCTTTTCCTCAGCCCACAATACATAACACATGGTACTTCTCTCTTTTTTCCTATCTAAAACAGAACATCCGTTTGTGTTTTTTTGTGTGGTTTTATGCTTTATTTGTTGTCCCTTTGTTGCATTTCTATTTTTATTTTGCAACTTCTTCCTCATACTGATTGGACTAATATGTCTAAAAGAGAGAGTAAAGTAAATTAAGAACCCTTATGAGCCCACTGACAAATATGTTCACCGACCTTTACATAGACATTGCCAACTAGGTGGTCACCCAAGTTATCACACACGTTCATCTCCTCTACTTCTCCGTACTTCTCCTCCATCTCTGTGAACACCTCCTGTGAGAACAAACAAGAAAGAACATTTTAAATTAATCAAACAATACCTAAAATCAAATCAGTATCAGATATTTGGTCATTTATGCTTTTATTCCACAGTAATCACTGTAAATTTAAAGGGTGATAAAAAATTATTCTTATTTAAGACTGGACAAGTTTTGCAACGTCAAAAGTCAAACAAAGGTTTTACGTCAAGTCGTGCAATATGTGGAATGAGGGCAACAAACTGGCACAAAGGGTCACTCACCTCAAAGAACTCGTCGTAGTGCTCCTGCATTTCAACATCACTGACAGCACCTGGGAAATGTCAACAAGGGGGATGGTCAAAGGCACAGATACACAGAGATTCTGCTGACACTTTAAAGTCTTCAGAAAGACTTGAAACTTGTCCTTTTTTTTCAATCAGAAAAAAAGGCATGACACTTCTTCCCAGAAGAAAGAGTAAACTGGAGCTCATCTTCTCTAGCTTTGTTGAAATTATATGTCAACGGTCCACCTTTCCTATAAAACTGCTTTGCAATTTTTTCACATAAAGTGAAGGAAGGACATAATAACATTTCATATTTGTCCTCAAAAACAAGATAGAAACATTTAGGAGAACATTCGTAGAAACTGGCTTCAGTGAATCAGAGGCAAACAAATGTGCACACAGAAAAGTAGGTAAACTTTTAAGTCTAACAGGGTCAAAGTACAGGATCTCACAACAAAATTGTGCACATAATTGCACAACACCATTTCAGGTAGTTTAATTTGAGCCTAGATAACATGCATAGTTATGTAAGATGTCAACGAATTTTTCCTACAGTTTTTTGATTTGGAAGTGTGATATGTAAACTAAGCACTGGTGGTGTTGAGGCTCCTGCAGATGAGGGAGAAGTTACAGTTTAAGCCAGCAGCAGGCTGGGCAGCGTTCAAGGTTATGAGGGGAAATACTCAAGAGGGAGATGGTCTGAAATACAAACTGTGAATCTCTATGGCCAAAATCAACCAAATGTGATTACAATAAAATGTTTTTAGCTACTACTGGGAATCTCATGAGTTCCTGAGTCCAGGGTCCTTGAGTTTGTTGTGTGTTTGAGATTTTTGCATTTCCTTCATTTTTGTGGGCTTCTTTTGTTCCAATATACTTTGGCATCAGCAAATTACTTTGGCATGTGTTTGTTATGCTTTGTTGCAAATAAGTCTAAGGATTTGAATTAAAGTTTTGCTTTACTGCTGAAAAACAAGACCATCAAATTAATCCAGGACTTAAGAGGTCTTAACACTAACAGTATGTAAAGTGTCACAACCACTCACTGTAAGAGCCAAAATATAGGATATTTCAAGTGTATTTATCGGTATCGTCAGAGGGTGTCACTGCATGACTTCAGCTCAGTTATAAATACTACAGAGTCAATGTCTAGGCCAGGACATTTCCTTACTTAGACACATAAGGACAATGATTATGTCTTTGTCTTTTCAAATTAACAAAGATGAACTTGTTTAAAGCGCTTAGATGCTTGTCTGCAATGATCAAAACTCATTATTAGGTAATGTTTCTAACCTGTTGCCTAAAGCTTCCTACAGACTGTGCGATTTTTGCACTCTTACACATTTCTGGCATGCCACACTGCAACACAAACCTCATACGAAATCACGTTTAATGTGTGCGGACTGTATGAAGACAATTCCCTCTAAACGCAGTTGAATTGCAGGCTAGGACGCATGCTGATATGCAACAAATAAATATCATCAGTTTGTGCCATCCATCTACGTTGTCGTAAAATAATGAAGCAAAGCAACAAGAAAGCTGTTGTAAATGTAGCATTCATATTTACAAAAGTCTCTGTAAATCAATATTTTCCTCCTCCACAAACTTCTGCTTTTTAGCATTGTCTCCACTCTAATGCTACCTTGTTTGTAGCCACCAGTTTCGCGTTTACATTATGTCATTTCTTGCTACAATCCTATTAATTTGATTTATTGTTAAATCTCCTCTAAATTGCTGTATGCATGTTTAATTCAATTCAGTCCTTTGGTGCCTAAAATGACACCATTAAGGTGATTAAAACAGACCACTCTATTATGGTTTTTGTATGAAGGGTAAAAATCCCTATTTTTATTTAGCACACTTTATTTTTGGGAAAGACTTCATTCAAAAGCTTTTACAAATAAAAATAAATAATGACAGAACAGACCTTCAGCTAAAAAAATCAGAAACCATGAAATACTCTCATAGTCTTTTATTGTGTATGGAAAGTTATAAAACATTTTCTCTGTTAAATTTACTACTGTTAATCATAAAAACAAAGATTCTCTTCCCCTTAAGGTGAAGCAAACCTACACAAAACTCACCAATCATAGATACAACTGATGGCCAAAACCCTACAGTCTAGGCCACCATTCATACTCACAAGCTTTGATTACATTAGCCCCGTTATCTGTGCTGATAAACACTGGACCAAGTTATGACTAGTTTATGACATGAGAGCATCTTTAGACCTTGTTCAAGGAGCTCTCCTGTGTGATCATACATAGGGGAAAAAAAACTTGTTTTGAGGCACAAACGTTTGAACTCCCACAGCTGTCGATGTCATGAGCTGTTAGGCTAAGATAAGTTTCTGTAGTTGTGGAGAGGTGGGTCACATTGGTGAGCTGCTGGGCCTAGGAATGGGCGGTAATACGGTAATACCATATACCGGGGTATTAAAAAATAGCCATGGTATTGCCTCAATTACTGTCATTAAGACGGGACCATGTGATGAGTGCAGGTTTTTAAACAAATGCCTTGAAAACATGCGTCTCTCTCCACCAGCAGCACCACTGCCAGTATGTGAAGATGCTTCAACATGATAAATGAAATCCTGCTTATGATTTAATTTCAATTTGGCAAATGATGAAGGTGCTCAGACCTATAATGGAGTTTTTAAACTCATGGCAACAGAGTTTTCCCACGCTGCACAACACAAATATAAATAATTAAGGCAGATCTTTATCTGTTTAGAAGCACATGGGACATTGCTTCACACTCATAGATGCTGTATTATAACAGTTGAGGATTTTTATTTTAATTTTTCCTCATACAATAGGGTAAAGATGTCATATATTTAAGGTATTACGCACAGAGACACGGAGAGAAAGAGAGCGAGGGAAGGATGAGTTCATTCTGCCTTATCTCTTCTTGCCTGTAAGGTGTGAAAACAAAGGCTTCAACTTAAAGTCACTTCCAGCTAGAAATGAGTGATATCATATGCCGGGGTATTAATAAATAGCCATGTTATTGCTTTAGTCACTGTCATGAAGACAGTACTGCTTAAAAAAGCACATGTCTATAAAAGAAAAAAATGCCTTGAGAGTCTGTGTCCATTCCAACTGTAGCACCGCTGTGTCTGTGTGAAGATGCTTCAGAGGTGATGAAAGAATTTCTGTTAATGATGTCAGCCCAATTTGGCAAATGACGAATGCGCACATACATACCAACGCATAGAAACTCGTGCGCCATGGAATGCCATCAGCACTGTGCACGCGCTGGACGGAGGACGGGGCTCGGCATTGTTGCACTACGAGGAAATAATATTAAAGGCCAGTCTTCTATCTGTTTAAAAGCATGCTGGACATTACTAAACATTGCCGTGTCCTGTATGATAATAGGTTATTATGTCTCATAATGGATCTGGAAGGAGCGAAGGTAAGACAGAGGAATAAGTGCACGTCTGTGTGGAGAGGAAAAAGATAGAAATGTCATTTGCGGTAAATAAGTAAAGTAAATGTTTACTTCTATGATAAACATGCTCACCTGTTAATCACTTCATGAGCTCCTGCAAACGTCTCCCTTATGACGTTTTTTTAAACTGAAGCATTTTGATAAAAGATTAAATAAAGCACTGTAGAGGTGCACGCTGCTCACATGTGTGGGGGTTGCTGGCGGTAATACTGTATACCCTGGTAAAATTTGAGGACTGTATGACGGTGTTAAAAAGTGGATACCGCCCAAGCCTAGCTGGGCCACCTTCGCTCTGACCTGGACAACTCTGGCAGGGAGATTTCAGGAAACAGTCTGCACCCAGGCAAATCATAGTTTGGGTCCAGTGTCTGTATGAGATTTTTATATTAACTGTGCAGTTTTTAAATACAATATCCATGACTGTTCACAGTCTATCTATGATATAAAAAAAAACCAGTAGTAGTTATATGAATAGTCATGAAAAGGCTGGCCTGTGTTGTTAGTTTAGACTTTTGTTTGTTTTTATCAACACGAAATAATTTTTAAAATAAAAAATGTATTGACTCTAATATGTAACCCAGCTCATGGCGTTAAAAACATGCAAAATTAGGAAAATCTGCACACAAATTAGAAATGCATGTGCACACTAGGATCCACCTACAACTAGGTAAGATTCCTAATGTGGGATTTCCCCGATTTATTGAAGCAGGAAAACCTGTTGCAACAACCTCAGCCCCCTGTATCTGACCCATATCGGTCACAGGTGTGCTCAGAGACCTCCGGTCCACAGCAACAAAACTCACCATCAGAACTCGGAAAGCGAGACACTTTCAGAAACGTATGCAGTCAACGCTAACATTCATGTCATTTTTCAAAGATGGAAATTTTTCAGTAAGCACAACCTCTGCTCAGAGGTGTTTTACAGTACTGGCTGATTTTAAATGATGTTTGAGCGCTTAAAACAGTCTCTTCTGATGCCTAAGTTGACTGCTTTGCTCATAATACCAGATTTCAGGACAGGCTGAGTGAAATCCATCCAATTTTATGCCAAAGCATCAACACATTTACCTGTACTATAGAAACTGTTTCAGCTCTAGGAGACAGTACACAACTTCAGCACACAGTTCTGAGTATTTTAACTAATCATCAGGTATTGTTTGTTTGCATTTAGATACTTTGCCTCTGCTGTGTTATTATTGTGAGCAACTCAAGGCTGAGAAACATACAGTGTAAGTCAGAAGCAGGTGTCTGCGTTTGTTGGTGATAGTCAAAATATTTGGTTGGGTGATAACATGGTTTCAAGCTCACAAGGCTGCAGCAGTACCTCACACCTGTTGTTACATGTGAGCACTATTTTTACAAAACAGAAGGACTGTTTCCTGACAAATGTTTAACTTACAGCGAGAAGCGTCAGCCGTTTGTGCACTGTTCTGAGGGTTTCGGTAGATGTTCTGAATCAAGATGGTCTGGAAAGGAAAGATCAAGCACATAAACATTTTTGTGTCAGTTCCAATTACATGAAGCACAATTTTAGCTTGTTTTCAGACAAAACATGCATAAAATCATCAAAAAATAAGGAGAGAATTATGATAACTTGACTGTTGTAGCTCATTTTAAGTTAGGTTTAACTGTAACATTGTGTGATATCCCCTACAGCAGAAGTTAGCTTTTAAAAGCCTGTACCCGGGCTGTGTTACAGGAGGCAAGCAGTTGTGTGTGACAAATCTTCCCAGTTGTATGCATGAGATAATTAAATTCCAAATAACCTCTGGAAGCCCTCCTTAATCCAAAAAGTCAAATCTCATTTAATAATAAACTGCAAGATTAAATAAGAAATGCTTAACTAGAAAATGACTAACGAACCATGTTTTTCTTCACAAGCACGTACTTAAACATTGACCAAAACATTCACAAGGCTTGTAATAATTTGAGAACACCCTGTATTCCCGGAACTCATGGTTTAAGAAACTTTTGACTCTCAGGTATAAAGCCAAGTAAAACAAGCAAAGTCTAAGACATAACGCAGCCAAACAGAAGTATGATTAGTGATGCACATTTTTCTTTAAGGTTCTCTATCCACTGGTTGAATTGGTTAGATGCCTTGTGATAAAGGTGTCTGGGCAGAAAAGGCTGATTGTTTGCACTAAAACTGGGTAACAAATAGAGAGAGACATCCAACATGATGCCAAGCTGCTCTTAATTGGCAAATAAGAAAGCACTTTCTTCACAAAGGCCACGTAACTGCGGTCTATCATCATTTACAGTATGTCATGCAGGTCTTGCCCAATAAAGTGTTAATCTGAGGCGTAAGACTTTGGCTGGATGCTCACCTGGCTGAACGTTGGTTTGTTGTGCAATCTGGAGCAGCGGTCTCCATGTCTGCAAGCTCCAATTTTAAAATAAAATGAACAATTGACCCTGGAAAAGAAGGAACAATGTCACAAAACTTACCTGACACAAGAAAAAAGTCCAGTAAACAGCAAGTTCTAATTATTGATCCACCCATTTATGACAACCAAACAGCAAGGCACCGTATAGAAATATCAGAACAGCACTAGATAGTATTTGTTCTGGATTGCATTTGTTCTGTTTTGGTCCTTCAATATGGATTGCTTCATGGAAAAGAAGAGGAAGCAAGATAACTCACATACTTATGGTAAAGTAGCCCCTACCTAGGTTTGGAATTATTTCAGTAAGTGTCAAATTAGTCTGACATTAGATGTTTAAGGATACAAAAGTGCTGCACAATTTGAAAGTCTGGTGCCACACAACTTGGTAGTAACAGTGCTAAACAATTTGGTAATAATGTGGGATTGAAAAAAAAAAACACTGGACAAAGCTGCGATTTGGTGTTGTGATATAATACATAAGTGGTATCATGAGTCTACTTGTTTACTTATCAAAGAAAGTGCAGAAAATAATAATTTAAAAGTGTGTTAAACTCTCAAGCCAAATCATACAAATATTAGCCGAAAAATACAAAACCATAAGTTTTACAGTACTGATTTCATAAATACAGTCCAAAAGATTACATTTATTCCTTGTAGGTACTTCTAAAAAGTTAAAACTAAATGTCATTGTTATAAACCTTTTAAGCACTACATATTACAAAAAAATATGCAGGCTTTTATGAGGTTATGCAATTGCACTGCCCAAAACTGCAATTGCAACCACTATCATATATTGTGCAGCACTAACTTGCAATATGATTAAATACAAACGGCAATACTAATTCTATTTGCCTTTGGTTTCTTCTCTAGTTAGGTAAAGTACTTATTTCAACATAAAACAACAAACTTATTTGCAGAATCATTAAGAAAAAATGATATTTTGAAGTTTCCTTATCAAACTTTTGGAATATAAGTATCCTATTTAATCATAAACAGACTTCAATCCATGCCTTTATAGTTAAAAAAAAAAATCATGATCAAATCCAGTAGCATACAAGTTGAGCCCACCAGCATGTCCACAGCTTTAATGGATGGATGTACTTATTGATTTAAACCTTAAAACAAAACTAGGTCATACTTAAGAGATATGAGACCAAAACATTGCATTGAAAAAATTGCTGTGCATTAAAATTTTTAAAGATCAGGTAAAGTTTTCAATGGATGAAACTCAATAGATGCTAACTACACTATACTGTTGTACTACTTCCGAAGACATCTCAAATGAACTACAGCATATGTCAGACCCCTATCATTACATGAATGTGATAAATGAGCATTTTATGTTTTGAAACAATAACACATTAAAATAGTTTCTTGCTTTTGCTGCTCTCCACTGGTGAAAGGAAACAAAACAATCAATCTTAGCAGCACAGTTCAGCGCCAACAAGTTCATCAATTTAACAAGGACATTACCTAACAGAAAGATAGGTCATAAGTATGCGGCATATGTACAAATTTGATGATAATCTCATGCACGTTTTGAAAAATAACTAAATTTGGCGCAAATAAAGCCTAAACAGCTGGTGCAGGTTAGCTAAGGTGTCTCCCCGAGTTTCATTCAATGCGTTAGCTCAGTGTTAGCTTCCTCGTGCTACTGTTAACTAGACTAGAACATTCTGTCGCCCTGCGCCCTTTAACATAGCCCCATTAGAGATTTATAATAACCACTGCACCTATACTTCCAATAAAACCTCTTATTTAGGTGCCAAATTACACATTTATGCAATAAAACTTACTTGTCTTTCTCTGTGCCGAAAATGGATGCCAGGTACTCCGCCATTTTCGGCTAGTCGTTGACGCGTTGATAAACGTCATCACGTAAAGCGGCTGCGCAGTCGTTAGCAGCCTACAACCTGCATTGACCTTTGAAGCCGCTTGTCCGCGCTGTAGTTCAACAAAAAATACACATTTCCTCACTAAAGTGGCCTTATTCTCACCTAAAAGGCTCATACATGTTAAATGTCGAGTTTCCTAAACATATATATTGTTACTATTCCTTTGTTTCACTCACCTTTGTACTTGGGTTTACAATAGAGTAGTCTATTCAAGCGGTGGAAATTAAGGCATACTTAAACATCAAGAACTTGTACTTTTGTAGCTGTATTTATGTATTTTTATGCTTTGCATTTGCTTAAACCATCCACTTACTTTATTTTACAACATCTAACATAGAAACACCTAGAATTGGGAAAATGAATTCCAATTATTCTAGGACCATATTGCACATCATTCTTTACTGAATCCTTTTACAGCAAAACAACCACTTCAACACATCATATAGTGGCATTTGTATGCTTTTGTAAGGCTGTTATTTTAAATACAGAACGTGATGTTTTGGAGTTAGAAGTTCTTACTCAAACAGCCTCTAGATGTCGCCACAATTGAGCAGTTTTTACTTCTTTCCTTATAATATTGAAAATAGGTGAGTACTTTACCATTTAATCTCACTGAATTTACCAACCAGACTACTTTTCATGCAAAACACAAGAAAAACAACAAAGCCTGATCCTCCCTATCCACGAATTGCAGAAATGCTTAATGTTATCAGCTGAGTATGGAATATCCTGACTTTTACGTAAATAAAAAAAAAAGGCTAAAAACCTTTTCCAATAATAAAACTCCATTATATCTCCTTACCAGTCACGCTGTTATCATAGAAGACATTAACATGATGAGTCAACAAGCTACATTTTACTAAATGTGCCAAAACAAGCAGAGCGTGACGTGTTGAGTTAGTGGATTGTTCCTTTAAATCTGAATGAGACTGACTCATTAACAAGTATCAGTCCCAAGGCTGATGGTGTATTCTGATATTAACCACTCACATCGTCTCATAGGGTATGAAAGCACATCTCCTCAGTGACTGTACATCCTCCTCTGAAACCACATGACGCTGTGTGCACAAGGCCGCACAGGTTTGCAGGAGATGCAGCTGGTGTCGATGAAAGGAAAGGATCTAGGAGAGGAAGTCAACTTCAAGAAGGTGAACCACAGACGCTGCTTTAGAGTGATGAAGCTTACAGTGAGCACAGCCTCAAAATGAAAAGTAAAGTTAGAAAGGAAGGTTGTTGTAACACAGGGTCCTTGTGTGGCTGTTTTTATAGCAGGGTGAGCACCTAAAAAGTGGAAAACCCCCAAATCTGAGATGTTTCGGCACTTCAAACTTGCAACTTTTGCAGAAGCAAGACCACCCACCGTTTTTGACTCCCCTCCTGCTCTCACGCCCCTGTTCTCAGGGGGGAAAGAAGTAGAGGTAGAAAGAGGAAGCAGCATGTAGTTAAAATCGAACACCTCGTCTTCAGCACTTCTCTGTTTCATCAACCAAATAATGAAGCACTCCGAGGGATTTTTCTCACTTGGTTTGACTGTGACTGGAAGATAACAGCAAGTTTTATGATCCCATCATGAGGCCTAAAAAGTGCTGGACTCTGCTGCATGTGTCCGTCTTGGCAGTGCTGCTTCTCGCCACAAAAGCTGACAGTAAGGATTATTTTGTGCTGTCACTGTATTTGTGTAGTGTGACCTTTCCTTCCTCTGTGGGTCTGATATGTGTTAAATCAGGGCTTTAGGCCAAAAAGTCAGCTTTTAGACTCTCTAATGAAGCCGGGAGGCCTGATTCCTGTAAAGGATGTGAACTTTTAGGTGTTCTTTTAAAACTGAAACAGCAAAAAATGGCATAATAACATCTTAAAAATGGAAGATGCGGACATGCTGTGCAGTTTTGAAAGTTAGCGGAAGTACAGTACTTAACAAATTTATTAGACCACCACCCAAAGTAAGGTTTATGCCACAGCTACCCTAAATTAACAGCATTGGTAATTACCAAAATCATTTTTATGTTTCTGCAATGGTTAATACACTAATATGTAGAAGCTCTCTAACCGAAATGATATTTTTAATGCGTAAATATAATTATTACTGTTATCCATGAATTTTCAAATTTACTGATTTACAAAAAACTGAAAAAATGGTAAAGCACATTATTATTTCTTGATTAATATGTCAAATTATAGTTATTTACTTGCATTCCTGAAAAGAGTTTTAGTGGTTGAATGTTATGCTTGATTAATTTCTGAATTCTCAGAGAAGCCCAGTGAACCGGCTCAAATTAGGGTATAAAAAGGTGAATTCAGTTTGAAATTCCTCATTCCTGTTCAAAATGGTAAAACGTTTTTAGTTTTAGTTTTTAGTTTTAAACAAGTTTTTTCAAAGATTTTTAAAATACATGTGTTTTCTTGTTTTTATGACAGGTGGTCTAATAAATTTCTTAAGCACTGTACATCTCAAACCTAGCATGTATATTATTATGGTATAAAAGTATTATCATGTTTAATCAGCATATGTGAAAGTTAGTGTCTGTCTCTTAAAGGTCTTTACTGTGAATATCCGCAAAACTATTTTTTTTAAGTCTATTTCAAATGCTTAAAGCTGGTTTTTTATTATTTTCTTCTGTCAGATGTTTTTCTGTGTCTGGAAGCTTGATGGAGAATATTAGGGTGAAAAACACCAAAAAAGCATATTTTTTAATCCTCTCATTAGCATGACCAATGGTCTGCCCACATTACATACCTTGAGTATTAAAGGGATGATTCACATAGGGAAAGTGACAGTTTCCTGTTCGACATATGTACCTACTCACTAAAATAACACTGATACAATATCATTTATATAGAATAGAATAACAGTCATAAGAAGAACCTTATGAACACAAACCACGGTGTTGTCATGTATTTAATCTGGAGTTTCTACTGTGGTTTTCTTTGGCCATAAATATTTCTTTGTGGTTATTTTGTGATGGCTTATGAAGCAATAAAGGGACTAACTTTAGGGTTATTTGTTTTAAATAGCTGCCTCTATGGTTGAGTCGATTATATCATGAGACGGCTCATTTAGATTTCGGCGACCTGTTCCTTTTAAATCATTGGCTGTTTCTTTGTAGTCATTTTGCATCTCTTTACAGTTGTTTTCCACCTCTTTGTTTCTCTTTGTGGTACATTTGCTCATTATTTTTAGTTTCTTTAAAGTAATGTGTCTCTTTGTAGCCGTTTTGTTTCCGTGTAGTTGCTTTGCATATACATTTTAAATGTCCTGTCTCTTTGTAGTTCTGTAGCTGATATTTGTTGTTTTGTGCCTCCCTGTAGTCTTTATTATACCTCCATAGTTGTCAGTTGTTGTAGTTGTCTTGTGTTTCTTTGGAGCTCATCAGTTGTTCTCTGTCTCTCTTTGTAGCTGTTTCTGATCTCCTTTCAACTTGTGTTGCTTAAGAGTTAAGTGTCTCTTTGAAGTGAATTAAGTATGTTGTGTCCCCTTAATCTTTACAGTCTTTTATCTCAAAGTCATTTGCAGTTTGTTGTTTACTTTTTAGTAGTCTTGTTTCCTTTTTTAGTTGTTTGTATTGTAATTGTGTCTTTGTAGTGATGAGCACTTGGGAACACCGGCCTTCATTTATCACCAGAAATTTGGGTGTACAGTCATTTCCGCTCATCTCAGTCTGGAAGAGTCTTAGACCGGCCTTCTTAGGTTTGCTTCTTTTAACAACCAAAACATGCTTTCATGTCCACATCCTAAGAGCTGACCATGATTTTAAAATCCAAATATAAAGAATATTGATTATATTTTAAATCAAATGTGAAGAATAATGATAATATCACATACAAGTTATACTGTATCACTTAGAAATTAAATTTTCTAGTATGAGCTGGAGTTAGGTAGACTGCACCATTGCTGCTCACAGCAGTGACTTCCTTCCCCATGTGGTGTTTTATCACGTTTAATTCTAATTTTTAAGCTGAAAACAACAAATATTTTATATGACGTTTCTTATCTGACCTAAAGGGTGAAACAATGATAAAGGAAGCATGTATTTTTGCTGTCTTGCATACCTCCATATTGCTCCACCAGCTGTAATTTGCCAGATTGGCATTTTTCATAAATCACACTGAAGATGATTTCTGCCCCTAAATCTGCTTTCTAGGCACGTTTGATAAATGAAGGCTATTGTGTCTTTTTGTAGTTATTTGTCTCTTTGTAGTCTTTTAACGCCCTTTGTAGTCAATAACACTTTGATTTTCTGTGTCTCCTTGTAGTTGTTTAGTGCCCCTTTGTCATCTTTATTCTTTACTTAGACGTTTGTCTCATTTGCAGGTGTTTTTTAATAGCTTGTTTCTCTTTGTAGTTTTTGACGTTCTTTGTAGTTTTAAGTGTCTTTAGAGCCACTTTATTGGTATTTTTCTGATTTAATGAGTCTTATTAAATTTAGTCATTAAGTTTGTTGTTTACTTTATCATCTTTGATCTTTTTGTAGGTGTTTTGTGTCCCTTTTTGATCTTTTTTAATGTCGTCTTTGGTCTCAAAGTTGTTTGTAGTAGATTTGTCTCAGTAGTTTTTTTTTGTCCTTTTCAGTTATTTTCATCTATGTAGTGACTCGTCTTGTTAAAGTTTTTACAGTTTGTTTAATTTGTAGTAGTTTTGTTACTCTTTGTAGTAGCTTTGTGGTGTGTCGAGCGTTTCTGTTGACTGGATGTATTTGAAGTTTTATGTCCCATTTTTAAATTCATCTGCCTGTCTTTGTTTTGCGTCTCTGTTGTTTTTAGCATCTCTTTGTATCTTTGAAAAAGTGCATCTCCCTTTGTAGCAACGTTGTGTTTCTTTGTGGCACTTTTAAGATCTTTTTTAAAGTTATTTGTTTCTTTCTTATTGTTTTGTATTTTTGAATTAGTGTATTTGAAGTTAGCTTTACTTTGTAGTCAATTTGTGTCTCTGTGGTCGTTTTATCTAGCTTTATTGTTTTTATTTTCACCTGGCAGCTGTTTGGGTCTCTTTAAAAGATATTTGTGTCCTTATTTTAAATCACAGGTGAGTTATTTAGAGTCTCTCTGCATTTTTCTCCTTCTTCTTTTGACTGTGTCTCTTAAAAACTGTTCATATCTTTTAAGTAAGTTTTTGGTTCCTCTTTTTTTTCTTGGTGGCTTGTCTGTAGTGCACTTCTGGCTCCTCTAGGTAATTTTTTTCTCTGTCTTTGGGTTTTTGAGGCTTAAACTGTGTTGTTTTTTTATAGTCTGAATGCACTCATTACACCAGTGAAGTTAAACATTTTTAACATTGATTGATGGTTATTTGATTTATTCTAAAGCTCCAGAACAGATACTGAAGTGGCCTTTTGTCAACTTCTTCTTCCCCAAAAGTTGAGAATGAACTCTCTCCTTGCATTAATAATGAGTAGAAAATTGTACGTGTATTGTAACACTTTTGAGGCATTAGTGCACACAAAGAAATTTTGCTGATTTCAAAGATTTATGCAAAACACAGAGGGGATTGCCAGGGTCAGAAAATGTTGAGTAATGGTTCGATCTCATGAAAATAGTCTTTCTAATAGTGACATAAAAAATCATCACAGAAACTTTTTTTTAATCTTTATTGTAATCAACCAACCTTTTTGGTTTGATTGGTTATCATGTTTAGATGTCTTTTTGTGTGACACTATCAAGTATTGTTTTTATATTTTCTTTTGGATTGTTTTTTTTATTAAAGTTCAAGTCTGTTATTATTTCTGTGTATGATGTCCTTGCATCAACCATTTTTGCCAGGTTCATCCAAACAGCTTTAAAAAGTCAGAGTAGTATAACGATTTAGAAAACCTTACAAGCCAGTATGCAACTAAAAACACATAAAAACGATATGTTTTTTCCCATGTCTATTGTAGGCGAAGGGTTGTTCTATTTTATATGTGAAATTTTATTAGCACTACAAGACACACTGAAAAGCCCCAAATTGTTTCCCATTATAGACATGATTGTTTTGTACCCTACCTACTCTTCCTACCGGTCTGCTTCCACCCTTGCGTATGCTTTCTGTCTGATACAGGAGGTTGTGGACTGTACAAAGTTGGTTTAAAAATCCACCAAGAAGAGAGAAGTAGTGACAACCATGGCAACTTCTCAGATCATTATTTGTTAATGCCTTGTGTGAAAAATGGAGCCCATCCTGTTCTTACATTTTAAGGTGTGTCTTAAGGACTAAAGCTTGTCTCTATTTGATCTGTAAACTTAAACATATGTTCAAAGGACACATAAGATCAAGCCAATATCTCACGACATACCATATTCATATCCATATAAAATAACCCTTTAAAACTAAACAGTAATATAAACTGTGGCGTAGATATAGTAATAAAATATAGTTGAACAATGAATCTGCCATTGTTTACACTTAAAAGCATTTTTAAAGCACCCATTTGTGCATGATGTGCATGATGCTAATATATAAAATACAATCATTAGGGATTATTTAATTTAACTGTGAAGTGCTTAAAAGAGTAATGTCATTTTTTGGTCTAGTGGGGGTTAGCTAAAATACAATCCAAGACCAATTAGAAAAGTTCTTAAATTTCGTAAAAAAAAAAAAAAAAACAACCAAAAAAACAAAAAAAGGATTTAAATGCTTTTTGTTACGACTATAGAGTTCAGTAAGTGCATCACAATGTTTAATAAAAACTCATTTTAAGATTACTAAACCCTTTCTGTATCTGTTTTTCTTTGCTTTTGCAGGTGAAGATGAATGTGAAGTCCAAATCAGAGTTAGCCGCAACAAAAAATACAACGCTCTTCTTGGGGAAGAACTACAAATCGAATGCCCAGTTAATTTCTGCAACAATTCACCACCAACAATCTCCTGGTCAAAACTCGAGGAAACTAATATTCCTGTTAACGTCAGCCCCGGCAGTGGCTTTAGAACAGAATGGAAAACTTTAAAGGATTTAAACGGAGTATTTGTTCTGATAATTCAAAACTTTGTCAGAAACGACTCAGGTGTATATCAGTGCCAAAGTGGTTCAACAATGGGACATAAAATCAATGTTTCTGTTAATGGTAAGTGTCCCTTTTTCTGTTAACTGACTTTAAACATCCAGACTCAACCACTGAATATGTTAAATGATGATAAGGTTATTTTATTTCTTATTTACATAAATGAAGTTCTTCTTATTTCTTCTATTTTATTCACATTTTTTAGACAGCACATCAGACCTAAGACTTTGTATAATTTGTTTTATAGATGATGGAGGGACTAGCAATGCTACAGAAAAGAATAACATAAGTAAGACAAGTTCATAACATTTTTCATTTTTATCAGACTTTTGCATGAGATATTTTCTTCTTTGGAACACTGTAACCTACATTAAGTCTAATTACACAAGCATGTTAATATTTTGCTCTTTTTATGCAGACAGCACAACTGGGAGTTCTGGACTTCAATTAGATTTCTGGACGTACGTGTACGTTGCTGCTGGGATCGCTGCATTCGTTGTCATTGTGATAATTGTATCAGTCGCATCAATGCAAGGCTGTAAAGGTGAGAAATCAATGTTTTTATTCACTGTTAACCAGCATTAAGAGTTGTAAAAAATAGCTAAACAGTAACTTATTTTGTGAAATAATCATGATGTAGGAAAATCGAAGAAAGAGATCATGGAGGACAGTCAGGTAAGACGAGGAAACATCTCAAACAGCTGACTTATTCAGATTTTTTTCACCAATTTAAGTGTTATATTTGTTGATTTTTGCAGTATGTGGTTATTCCAATGGTCGAAAATCCTTTCCCAAACCCCGTCCAGCCCTCACCAAGAGGAAGCCCTGCAGTGCCGCTAGCTCGGAGATCTACCAGGAGAAAGATGCCGCATTCGCAGCCCAACAAGTCGCCATTACCGAGAGACGAGTGCGTTTACAGCAGGGTTAAAGAGGACAGAGATCGTCAGAGGAATACGTTGGAAGAGGAGGGGGGTTCTGTTGTGTATGCTGCACTCAACCATGAGATCCCACCTAGAGCTCCTGCTCGGCCACGGCGGCAGATCGAGGAAAGATCGGAGTATGCAGCGATCCGTATTAGAGACCCCAACAGTTCTTAGACACTAGAGGACCACTGATGGATCAAACTTATACAACCAAGAAAAAAGGATGGACAAAGACTTCATTTACACTTTTGTAAAAACTGCTTCTTTACGAGAATGATGCAGTGCAACTCCAACCAATCTACCTGAGACACCAGACTTTTCCTTGAATGTTAGCGCTCAAATTAGCATCTATAAGCAGCAGCTTGAAACCTGTACTTTGCTAAGGTTTCATGACCTACTCCCAGCTGTGTTAGAAGTGTAAAAACGTAAGTTTACTCAAGATATACAACTGTTTTTAGAGCTCTAACACCAGTTTTTCCTTTCTTTGGCAGCCTCCAACATCCTGTTACAAGCAAGATTAGCACAGACAGTGATGAATAGCAAGTCATCCTGCACAGAAAGCTGCAGCTATAGAAAAATAGACATCAAGTAAAATCCAGGAAACAAATCAGAAACAAGGAGTAAAATGTGCATTGTTTTACTGAAAATGTGTTGGGCTTTCAACCTCAGACATCTAGAACTAGCAAGAAATGCAAATTAATCCTGGTGACTCATTTTCCTTCTTGATTAAGCAGAGCTATTGTGGAAGATGGAAAAAGGAGTGCAATGTCAAACTATAGAGTTACAAAACTGGCTCAACTGCCCATCAGACTAAATGTACTTTCCACCTATTTTCTTGTGTAGAACTTGTAAGGGTTCATTTTGGGTTTGATATTTTGCTTCACACGCTCGCTGCAGGTTAAAACTGTGATCTATTTATGTTGTCAAAGACTTGAATCTAATGTCATGTAAAATCTCATCTGTTTACAGAAATGGTTCCATGGGTTTACAGAAGCTGTTTTCACACAAGCACAACAGTTAGGGGAAATTTCAGGGTGAGCGCCACAAGGGTATGCAAATAGCAGAATTATTTGGCACACAATAACTTGTAATTTTCCTGCCACCTCCACCATAAAATCTTGTGTCATGTTGGGATACGATGATGCTCATGATTAGCCAGCTAAACGTTTCAAGTCAGATTCCTTCGTCATCAGCACCAGAACTACAAGTCAGCCAAACTAGTAATCAGCATTCATTTTATCATTTCAGGCCCACAATGCCAGTGAAAAACTCCAGCTACTGCAGCTGCCTGCCACTGGTAGCCAATGTAGTTTTAGTGGTCTTAAAACTACTGGCTTTAACTGGGTATAAACAACCACTTACTGCTAGCACCTATACCCTCTTGTGGGAACAGTGCAATTTAGCACTGTTCTGGTCTAGGAAATAGAGATAAAGTTGTCCAGTGGCTGTGTCAGGTTATACTCACATGGAATGCATCTATGAGATTGTGGGATTAATAACTGCATCACTTGTGATGCTAAAATGCCAAATAAAATGACCAGCAAAATAAATGTGTTAAAGTATCCAGGATGTACTGGAGTTAAAGGCAGAGGTGTTTCCATCTGTTTAAGTTCAACCAGGTTTGCTGGACAAGGAGTAAATTATGGTTGTTTAACAAAGATTTTTATTATTGTACTGTAGCTGCCCTCCATTAGTTGCCAGTGTAGTTTTAGTAGTCTTGATCACCACTGCCTTACTGCCACAATGCTCTTTAATTGGATGTAAACAACCCCTGTTAGCATTGATAGCATTTTGTGGGAACACAATTTAGCACTGTTCTGATCTAGAAAATGGGGATAAAGTTGTCCACAGGCTCTTCCAGGTTATACACACATATTACTGAAGCACTGATTCCAAAAGAGGATTCAAGGCTGGTGGTGCTAGCACTAATTTAGCATGGTAATGTTGTAAGTAGTTTAACTGTTGAATTGGGTTATGTGTAATTATACAGATGATGCCTCATAGTGTCCAAGGCATGGAGTACACCTCTTTATGAACAGAAACCTGATAGAAACTACCTGTAGCCATGGGAGAGAGGATGATTCTGTTTAGCACCATTCAGTAGTTTGTAATATGTGTTCAGAGAATCACTGAGAAAAATCTGGACTGATATGGCAGGTCAAGACATAAGTGAAGAAGTTGGTCTGCCTGGAATTTAGCATTTTTGTAAAAAAAAAAAAAAAAAAAAAAAAAAATTGAATAGATTCATGATAACTGAACAAGCTAAGCTAAGCTAACTTGTTTAGTCATGTAAATGTTCATTTGGCCTGTTTTAGTCTAATAATGCCTTACACTTGAAAGTATAAATTGAGGATCTGACTGCACTTCATATTGACTGATAAATCATGCTGTATTTCATAACATAACGCTCTTTTTGATAATAAGACATCATTGGAAAATCAACACTGATAACTGAATCGAAAGTAATAGCCTGTTAGCAAGTTAGCCGTTTATTTGCTCACAGTTGCTCCCAATCTATCTTGAAAGTTAAACTTTTTTAAACATTCTTGCAGAACAAAAATATAACAGTTGAAGAGTTTTGCTGGAAAGTCAGATATCTCAGAGATTACCATAAGACTGAGTAGGCTTCTGGTCAGATCTGTAACAATACACAAGTGGAAACAAGGGGTCAGAAAACCTTATCTTGGGTAAGCAAGGGTCATGACGTTTATATTAAACAACTGTTGTAATCTTTGTGCAATCACAAAAGCATTTCCATGCTCTTTCCCTCTCATCTGTTGCTACTTTCAGTAAGTCTACTTACAGCATGGATGTAAAGGCAAAACCTTTGATTACAATGTTTGACTTTTCCTCCACTGTCTTCAGACACTGTTCAATAGTGAAAACTTCCCACCATGAGAGATAATATTTCAGGGGCAGGTTTTCCTGACATTTTTGAGAAATTTTCAGGAGTGCATGTGTGAAAACAGCTTAAAAGTTCTCATTTAACGACTGTAAGAATGCCTAAACAGCCTCCGTAATTCTATCAGCCTGTGATTGTTTAACTCAGGTAAAGAGAATGTATTGATAATGACATATTTTGTGCAATCAAATATATGAATCAGTGTCTGCTTGATTTTAATGAATATATGACTTCCATTCTTTCTCTATAAACATCTTACACCAGTGAAGTGATTTTTTTGCTTCAATAACTGTGAAGTTTTTTTCAAGAGTTTGTTCCATCACAGCTTTGTCTGCAGTGTGGGTTTTCTCTCACCTTAGCCCACCCTGATAAAAGAAACAGGAAGTAAAGTAAACCAGAAGTCATTTACTGCAGTACACAGAACGGACCTTTAGTCCTTTTACAGAACTGGGAAGCTGCTTCTTGAGAGGATTTCCATCATGAGACCAAATTTCTGCCTGACCATCCTTCATGTGTTCATCTTGGCTGCAACACTCCTCACTTTGGAAGATAGTAAGTTTTTTTCATTTCTGATGAGTGCGGTGTAACTGTCATTGTCTCTCCATCAGTGAAGAATCTGTCTACCAACATGCTTCAGAAAAAGAAAGAATGCCAATGTTACATCTGCTGCACACAGGTTTCAAACACAAGTGATAGCTTTTAGTATACATAATCTCCAGGACTCACAAAGAGATTCAACTGTGTGTTTTTCAAAACTCAACACGGAAATGAACACGTTAAATGTAAAACTGGGTGGACGAAAATTAAACTTTGATAGAGAAAGCACACAAATATCTCACAACACACAACAGAAGTAAAACAGGACAAATATTGATCACCATAGAACAATCCTTGCAGAAATTCGATCTATTAAAGATAGAAAGAGCAGGAATAACTTTAACACAACTATTTAGGCCCTAAAAATTACACAAAATTTGCTTTCCTTTGTCTTTCCTATCCACTTTTGAGAAATTTAGTTGCTTTTTCTTGGTCAGAACTTGGAAAATAGAGCACAGCAGAAGAACAGCAGCTTTACATCCTTAGTGTGTGCTTGGTTAGTTTAAACAGTGGTGATCTTTGGCCTTAAATATGACATCCTTCTATAGCACTTTCTCTTTATTAGAACTGGCAAACCCAATTCTCAACCACAAGCTTCAACCTAAAAATCAAACATAACTGAAATAAACTGAAAAATATTTAATCCAAAGAGACCTTCTTTAATGTAACACTGAACACAAAGAGGTTAAAAAGGCCTCCTAGCCACAAAGACACCACACATAACTTCCTGCTGTGAACTTTCCGTGTGCTGACCACAGCTGCTGCAACAATCAAGTGATACCTGCTACTTTTATGAGATTCTATTATTTTTCTAATACTTCAGATAACACTGAAAGTCTGTTATTCAATCATAAGCTGGTATCACTGCTTTTAAACATAACCCAGCATATCTAATCACTGTATTTTTCTGTCTGTTTTTTCAGGTGAAGATGAATGTAAAGTCCGAATCAGAGTTCACCGCAATAAAAAATACAAAGCTTTTCTTGGGGAGGAACTACTAATTGAATGTCCAGTTAATTTCTGCAACAATTCACCACCAACAATCTCCTGGTTAAAAATAGAGGAAACTAATATTCTTGTTAATGGCAGCCATGGCAGTCGTTTTAGAACAGAGTGGAAACCTTTAAGGCATTTAGAGGGAGTATCTGTTCTGATCATTCAAAACTTTGTCAAAAATGACAAAGTTTATCAAAAATTTTTTGGTCTAGTGGGGGTTAGCTAAAATACAATCCAAGACCAATTAGAAAAGTTCTTAAATTTGGTTAAAAAAAAAAAAACAACCAAAAAAACAAAAAAAGGATTTAAATGCTTTTTGTTACGACTATAGAGTTCAGTAAGTGCATCACAATGTTTGATAAAAACTCATTTTAAGATTACTAAACCCTTTCTGTATCTGTTTTCTTTGCTTTTGCAGGTGAAGATGAATGTGAAGTCCAAATCAGAGTTAGCCGCAACAAAAAATACAACGCTCTTCTTGGGGAAGAACTACAAATCGAATGCCCAGTTAATTTCTGCAACAATTCACCACCAACAATCTCC
Source organism: Cheilinus undulatus (assembly GCF_018320785.1). Classification (NCBI taxonomy): domain Eukaryota; kingdom Metazoa; phylum Chordata; class Actinopteri; order Labriformes; family Labridae; genus Cheilinus; species Cheilinus undulatus. The sequence continues at coordinate 12,309,038 of NC_054888.1, read as the reverse complement.
TGGTCAAAACTCGAGGAAACTAATGTTCCTGTTAACGTCAGCCCCGGCAGTGGCTTTAGAACAGAATGGAAAACTTTAAAGGATTTAAACGGAGTATTTGTTCTGATAATTCAAAACTTTGTCAGAAACGACTCAGGTGTATATCAGTGCCAAAGTGGTTCAACCAAGGGACATAAAATCAATGTTTCTGTTAATGGTAAGTGTCCCTTTTTCAGTTAACTGACTTTAAACATCCAGACTCTAAACTTCCAGATACAGGGTTTATGTGAAGCATTCCCCACTTTGGATGTTTACCCTTTACTGATTTTTTTAAATCAATCATGCTTTATATATTTTGGCTTTTTGACAAAAAAAAAAAAAAAAAAACTCTCTTTAATGTCAAAGTGAAACTCATTTCTACAAAGCAGGGTCAATAAAATAAAAAATTTGTAATGTAAAATAAGTGACTGTATAGATATTCACTCTTACACATATGGACACTACAATTTTACTTGAAGCTTGTAACTCCTTCAGAGTAGTCATAGCTGTCTTAGTGGTCTCACTCTCTAGACTCCTTCTTGCATGGTCACTCAGCCTGATCTAGGCAGATTTACACATGTGCTATATTCCTTCCATTTCTTCATGATGGTTTTAAATGAACTCCAGGGGATGTGCCTTGAAACTTTTATTCATCCATCTCTGGCTTAAACTCTTCAATAACATATTCTCTGAGTTGCTTGTAGTGCTCTTGTTTTCCGGGTGTAATGGTAGCCAAGGATACTCATTAACCAGTGACTGGACCTTCCAGATATGGGTATCTTTGTACTACAATCACTTGAGACACATTCACTGCACTGAGATGATCAACTTTCACTAACAGTGAGTCTACCAGCACAACTGGCTGAACCTCTGTAGAATTAGATCTGTCAGCTGACATTACTTTGTAGAAATCTGTTCTCACTTTAACATTAAAGTTTGTTTGTTTTTTTAACATTTTTTCGTCAAAAAAGACAAATTATATTGACCATGTTTGATTTATAAAATCAATAAAACAGAAAAAAACATCAAGGGAGGTGAATACTAGACAGACAGACAGACAGACAGACAGACAGACAGATAGATAGATAGATAGATAGATAGATAGATAGATATGCAGTTAAAATGACTATTAACATCCAGTTAATATTCCGACCAAGACCGTTACAACAATAATGATCATTTCTAAGCAGGTATTTTTCATGTCTGAGATCACTGCTGGGGGTAGGTGTCAGCCAAATAGAAGCAAATTTGAACTAAAATCGTAGTAACAAACCCACTGATAATGATCAAAAATGCATTTTTGTAGGGACGAGTTTTTGTAGGCCTGTTATGTTGGGATTTTATTACTAATTGAGTATCCATTTGACCATGTGACTGAGGTTGGTTCTTTTAACCAGTGCTGCATCGCTGTCATCTTCTTTAGCTCCCTCGCTCTTTCAACTAACAGAATGTGATGTGGCTCTCTCTGCTCCTCACTTAAATTAAAGTGAGAGCTGTTTTGGTGGGAGGGGCAGAGCACATGCTTTGGTGTAAGGAAAGTGATGATGCCCTCCATTTATTCCCATACTTGTGGGAAGACAGTATCCTAAATTAAACCAGAAACTTAATGAAGCCCTCAGCATTAACATGATGCTAAATCTATTAGCCCATAAACGGAAGTTTTAGTTATGTGCATCAAGCTAGCAAATTTACATGTACATTCCAGTAAATCTGTTGAAATTCTAATTTTAGATCACTAATTTTCCTTGACATGCCCATCCCTACCATTTAATAATGATTTATATTGAAACCCATGTAACTGGCAAAATAAGAACAATGAGGATCTAAATATTTGTTGGCAAATAAACATCTGAATATATTTCAGAAATCAACGAGAAACCCACTGAGGCAGGGATGACAACAGAGCCACGTAAGAAAACTTCATCCACTTTCTGGCTAAAACTATGAAGAACTTTATTTACACTGATAATGAGACTCTCTGTTTTGCAGGGAGCCCAGAAACTGGGGAGCCTCTGTGGCCGACTGTGTACCGTGTAGGTGGGATCATGGGATTGGTCATCATAGTGATACTTGTTTATGTCACATCAGATTCCATCTGTAAATGTAAGACTTGTTTTCACTTTTACAAATTCTTATTTTTCAGCCACATAGCCAATCATAAGTATGCTGACATATTCTGTTAAAATAAACTAGACAAACTGGGCCATCATTGCCTGGTCTTAGTATAATATGATCACATCAACTACTGCTATGAAACTAGGAAAAATTTGTCATGTATACTTCACTTTCAGGCTATCTAGAATATTAGAATGATACAGAATATCTCACTTTAGTTTCATTTGAATTTTCAACTGATTGTTCTAAAGAAAAACAGCATTTTGTCTATGACTCAACATCTCAAACATGTTTTTTAGGAATTTTCCACTCCTTCATTTGTAAAAGTATTTTCTGCTGGCACTAATATACCATCAAACTGCAGATATTGTGCTGAAGGTCAAATTAGACCATCTTAACTTAAATTCCCACAATATTTTATCATTAAATATTCAATTGGTCTCTTTTGTTTTCAACTTAAGGTGTCCGAGGACGCTCCAAGGAAACACCAGATCCAAGCAGCCAGCCCTCCAATAAAGCTGAACCCACGGATCATGACTACGAAAACATTCATTAGTCCCCATATCAGTTCACTGAAATCAATCTGCAGTGAAAGCTTAAGATAAAATGTCAAAAAGATCATTATTTCTTACAAGTACATACACATTTTTGACCTGTAAAGCAGATTAGATTAACTCAGCACTTTTGCTTTTACATAATTAAGGCCTTATCATGTTTCCTTTCATGCTAGATTGTTTAAGAGCCGCTCCTTTGCTTTTACCCTGGGATTAATTTCAATAAAGTGTTTGTCGTTGTGAATAACTGCGACTCTTCCATCAAAGGGTGTGCTTGTTATTTCCTGTAAATCAACCTGTGACAATACAAGAAGTGAAATTTCGAACATGAGAAACCTGACAGGTTTTTTGTATCCAATGTGTCTTTGTATGTTTTACTTCCTCTGTAGGTGACAAACTTTGTGCACACATCTACTGCAAATATCACTTAACTTTTGTTTTCAGTTAATCTACAGCAGTGTTAGTTTTTGCACCTCTGGCTGTGTTAAAAGTGTAAAAACGTAAGTTTACCCAAGATATACAACAGTTTTTAGAGCTTTTACACCAGTTTTTGCCTTTTTTTGGCAGCCTCCAACATCCTGTGACAAGCGAGATTAGCACAGACAGTGATGAATAGCAAGTCATCCTGCATGGACAGCTGCATCGATAGAAAAAATAGACATCCAGTAAAATCCAGGAAACAAATCAGAAGCAATCAGTAAAACGTGTGCACTGTTTTACTTAAAAGCTTTCAACCTCTGACATCTTGAACTAGCAAGAAATGCAAACTAATAATAGTGACTTATTTTCCTTCTTGATTAAGCAGAGCAGAGTGGAAGATGGAAAAAGGAGTGCAATGTCAAACTATAGAGTTACTAAACTGGCTCGATTTCCCATCAAACTAAATGAACTTTCAACCTATTTTCTTGTGTAGAACTTGTAAGGGTTTGTTTTGGGTTTGTTGTGCTTCACACGCTCGCTGCAGGTTAAAACTGTGATTTATTTTTTTTTAAAGACTTGAATCTAATGTCATGTAAAATCTCATCTGTTTACAGAAATGGTTCCATGGGTTTACAGAAGCTGTTTTCACACAAGCACAACAGTTAGGGGGAAATGTCAGGGTGAGTGTCATGAGGGTATGCAAATAGCAGAATTATTTGGCACACAATAACTTGTAATTTTCCTGCCACCTCCACCATAAAATCTTGTGTCATGTTGGGATATGATGATGCACGCAAGTAGCCAGCTAAATGTTTTAAGTCGGATCCCTTCGTCGTCAGCATCAGAACTGCACGCTGGTTAAACTAGCATTCTTTTTATCATTTCAGGCCCACAATCCCAGTGAAACACTCCAGTTAATGCAGCTGCCTGCCACTAGTAGCCACTGTAGTTTTAGTGGTCTTAAAAGTACTGTCTTGATGCCACAATGCTCCTTAACTGGATGTAAACAACCAGTAACTGCTAGCACTGATAGCCTCTTGTGGGAACAGTGCAATTTAGCACTGTTCTGGTCTAGGAAATATGGATAAAGTTGTCCAGTGGCTGTGTCAGGTTATACTCACATGGAATGCATCTATGAGATTGTGGGATTGATAACTGCATCACTTTAGGTGCTAAGATGCCAAATAAAATGACCAGAAACAACTGACTGTACATCAAGATCGATGGAGCAACTGCCTTGAGAGGCAGTCACCATAATGTAATGAATTCTGCAACTTAATGGTTTCATGTGTCTGTGGTTGTTTTTGTAAACCACTGCTGCTTTCTGTCATTTTCTTTAGCCCCCTTGCTAACAGAACGTGCCGTTGCTTCATCTGCTCCTCACTCAAATTAAAGTGAGAGCTGTTTTGGTGGGAGGGGCAAAGCACACAGTATGCTTCAGCGCAGTGATTCTTAACTGGAGGTTTGGGACACAAAAGTGGGTAGCAAAGCTGTTTTCAGTGGGTCACAAATTGGTGCCTGGGAAAAATAAATGTGTTAAAGTATCCAGGATGTACTGGAGTTAAAGGCAGAGGTGTTTCCATCTGTTTAATTCAATCAGTTTTGCTGGACAAGGAGTAAATTATGGTTGTTTAACAAAGATTTTTATTATTGTAATGTAGCTGCCCTCCATTAGTTGCCAGTGTAGTTTTAGTAGTCTTGATCACCACTGCCTTACTGCCACAATGCTCTTTAATTGGATGTAAACAACCCCTGTTAGCATTGATAGCATTTTGTGGGAACACAATTTAGCACTGTTCTGATCTAGAAAATGGGGATAAAGTTGTCCACAGGCTCTTCCAGGTTATACACACATATTACTGAAGCACTGATTCCAAAAGAGGATTCAAGGCTGGTGGTGCTAGCACTAATTTAGCATGGTCATGGTGTAAGTTGTTTAACTGTTAAATTGGATTTACAGAAAATATTTATTTGACACAAGACTACTAGACATTTGCTTCATGTGTAATAATAATGATAATAATAATAATAATTATAATAATACATTTTATTTGTATTGCACTTTACATTTCAGCTATCTCAAAGTGCTACAGAGCGGAAGAGTAATATGATAAAATTATAAAATCAATTAAGAGGAGAACCTATAAAAAAATTTTAGCAAAAAGCTTTAGTAAAAAGATAGGTTTTTAGGTCTCTTTTAAAAGCATCTGCAGTTTGTGGGGCCCTCAGGGGGTCAGGAGGGCGTTCCACAGCCTCGGAGCTGCAGAGATAAAGGCACGATCACCCATAGTGCGGAGCTTGGTTCTGGGGACTTGGAGGGTGTTTTTGGTTGCTGAACAGAGGGTGCATGAGGAGGTCTGGAGGGTGAGGAGTTCCTTGAGGTATTGGGGGGCATGTCTGTGGATGCATTGATGGGTGAGGAGGGAGACCTTGTACTCAATTCTGTATGGGACAGGGAGCCAGTGAAGAGATTTCAGAATGGGGGTGATGTGTTCATGTTTGCGGACCCTCAGCAGGATCCTGGCAGCACTCTTCTGAATATACTGTAATCTCTGGATGCTCTTGCCAGAGATCCCAATGAGGAGTGCATTACAGTAGTCTAGCCTTGAGAAGACAAAGGCGTGGATGAGCTTCTCTGCATCTGCCACGGTAAGTGTTGGACGAAGTTTGGCGATGTTCCTGGGGTGGTAGAATGATGTCTTACAGAGGTGTTTGATGTGGATGTCAAAGGTGAGTACAGGGTCCATTTTAACACCTAAGTTGGTGACAGATGTGGAAAGGGGGATGTTTTGACCAGAGAAGGTGATACTAGTGATGGTGGAAGAGCGGAGCTGATGTGGTGTGCCAACTAGGATGGCTTCTGTTTTGGAGCTCTTCAGGTGAGGAAAATTGAGCTTCATCCATGCGTCTATCTCCTCCAGGCAGGTGGTCAGTGTGGATGTTGACAGGGGAGCAGGAGAAGTGGGGGTTGTCCTGAGGAAGAGCTGTGTGTCATCAGCATAGCAATGGTAGGATATACCACGCCTGCTGATGAGATTGCCCAGGGGGAGCAGATAGAGGGTGAAGAAGGTGGGGCCCAGCACCGAGCCCTGAGGGACACCACAGGTGACGCTGTGGGTGTGTGACCTTGCTTTGCCCAGGGCGACGTGCTCGGTTCTGTCAGTCAGATATGAGGTGAACCAGCTAAGTACGTTTTTGGAGAGTCCAACGGTGTGTTTCAGGCGGTGAAGGAGGATGTTATGGTCGACTGTGTCAAAGGCGGCGGTTAGATCCGGGAGAATGAGAAGAGATGGGGAACCGGTATCTGCTGCCATCAGGAGGTTGTTGATGACCCTGACCAAGGCTGTTTCTATGCTATGGCCAGGACGGAAACCAGACTGAAACTTCTCATAGAGATTATTATGTTTGAGGTGATCCTGAAGTTGTGCTGCAACAGTTTTTTCCAGAACCTTAGACAGAAATAGAAGATTGGAGACGGGCCTGCAGTTGGAAAAGACTTATGGATTCAGGGTTTGTGTTTTTTTTAGTAGTGGTCTGATGACTGCAGTTTTTAACGCAGATGGGATGTGGCCAGTCAGGAGGGAATGGTTTATGATCTTGGTGATGAATGGAGAGATGGCAGAGATGTTGGCCTTCAGCAGGGCTGAAGGAAAGGGGTCCAAAGCACAGGTGGTCGGCTTCATTTTTCTGATGACATCCTCCACCTCCTCCTGTGTGACATCAGAGAAAGAGCAGAGAGGCTGGACAATCTCAGACGGTGGGTCAACAGTTTGGGGAGGTAAGACAGCAGTGGCAGAGAGGTGTGAGCGAATGCTATCAACTTTTTGTCTGAAAGAAGTGATGTGCGTGTTGCACCTCTCCTCGCTGGTCTCAGAGTGGGAGAGTGAGGGGGTTTGAGAAGGTGATTTATTGTTGAGAAAAGTTGTTTAGAGTTACTGGGGCTGTTGTTGATGATGGTGGAATAAAACCTGGGCCGTGCATCCCTCAGAGCTTCTGCATATGCCTTTCTGTGTTCTCTGTATGCCTGTCTGTTAACAGTCAGTCCAGAGGCCTTGAACCGCCGCTCAAGGACACGCCCAGCAGCCTTCATTTGGCGCAGCTCGCAGGTGTACCAGGGTGCTGAGCGCGAGAAGGAGACTGACCTGGATCTTAAGGGGGCATGGAGGTCCAGAAGACAGCTCAGGGGCTGGTTGTAGGAATCCACTAAGTCACTATACAGATGATGCCTCATAGCGTCCAAGGCATGGAGTGCACCTCTTTATGAAGAGAAACCTGATAGAAACTACCTGAAGCCATGGTAGTGAGGATGATTCTGTTTATCACCATTCAATAGTCTGAAATATGTGTTCAGAGAATTACTGAGAAAAATATTGGCAGGTCAAGACATAAGTGAAGAAGTTAGCCTGCCAGGAATTTTTCATGTTATGTAGAAAATTTCATTGAATAGATGTATGATGACTGAACAAACTAAGCTAAGCTAACCTGTTTAGTCCTGCAAATGTTCATTTGGCCTGTTTTAGTCTAATGCCTTAAACTTGAAAGTATAAATTGAGGATCTGACTGTGCTCCATATTGACTGATAAATCATGCTGTATTTCATAACATAACGCTCTTTTTGGTAATAAGACATCACTGGAAAATCAACACTGATAAGTGAAAGTAATAGAATGTTAGCGAGTTAGCCTTTTTTGCTAACAGTTGCTTCGAATCTATGTTGAAAATTAAGCTTTTCAAAATATTCTTGTGGGACAAAAATATAACAGTTGAAGAGTTTTGCTGGAAAGACAGATATCTCAGAGATTACCATAAGACTGAGTAGGCTTCTGGTCAGATCTGTAACAATACACAAGTGGAAACAAGGGGTCAGAAAACTTCATCTTGGGTAAGCAAGGGTCATGACGTTTATATTAAAGAACTGTTGTAATCTTTGTGCAATCACAAAAGCATTTCCATGCTCTTTCTCACTCATCTGTTGCTACTTTCAGTAAGTCTGCTTACAGCATGGATGTAAAGGCAAAACCTTTGATTACAACGTTTGACTTTTCCTCCACTGTCTTCAGACACTGTTCAATAGTGAAAACTTCCCACCATGAGAGATAATATTTCAGGGGCAGGTTTTCCTGACATTTTTGAGAAATTTTCAGGAGTGTGTGTGTGTGTGTGAAAACAGCTTAAAAGTTCTCATTTAACGACTGTAAGAATGCCTAAACAGCCTCCGTAATTCTATCAGCCTGTGATTGTTTAACTCAGGTAAAGAGAATGTATTGATAATGACATATTTTGTGCAATCAAATATATGAATCAGTGTCTGCTTGTTTTAATGAATATATGACTTCCATTCTTTCTCTATAAACAATCTTACACCAGTGAAGTGATTTTTTTGCTTCAATGCCTGTGAAGTTTTTTCACATGTATTTTCCATCACAGCTTTGTCTGCAGTGTGGGTTTTCTCTCACCTTAGCCCACCCTGATAAAAGAAACAGGAAGTAAAGTAAACCAGAAGTCATTTACTGCAGTACACAGAACGGACCTTTAGTCCTTTTACAGAACTGGGAAGCTGCTTCTTGAGAGGATTTCCATCATGAGACCAAATTTCTGCCTGACCATCCTTCATGTGTTCATCTTGGCTGCAACACTCCTCACTTTGGAAGCAGATAGTAAGTTTTTGTCATTTCTGATGAGTGCGGTGTAACTGTCATTGTCTCTCCATCAGTGAAGAATCTGTCTACCAACATGCTTCAGAAAAAGAAAGAATGCCAACGTTACATCTGCTGCACACAGGTTTCAAACACAAGTGATAGCTTTTAGTATACATAATCTCCAGGACTCACAAAGAGATTCAACTGTGTGTTGTTTAAAACTCAACATGGAAATGAACTGGTTAAATGTGAAACTGGGTGGACGAAAATTAAACTTTGATAGAGGAGAAAGCACACAAATATCTCACAGGTTAAACAGGACAAATTCTGATCACAATAGGAGAATCTTTGCAGAAATTTGATCTATTTCAGGTAGAACAAGCTGGAGTAACTATATTACCCTAAAAATTACACAAAATTTGCTTTCCTTTGCCTTTCCTATCCACTTTTGAGAAATTTAGTTGCTTTTACTTGGTCAGAACTTGGAAAATAGAGCACAGCAGAAGAACAGCAGCTTTACATCCTTAGTGTGTGCTTGGTTAGTTTAAACAGTGGTGATCTTTGGCCTTAAATATGACATCCTTTTATAGCACTTTCTCCTCATTAAAACTGGCAAACCCAACTCTCAACCGCAAGCTTCAACCTAAAAATCAAATGTAACTAAAATAAATGTAAACATATTTAATGCAAACACACTTTCTCTAATGTAACACTGAACACAAAGAGTTAAAAAAAAGGCCCTGTAGCCACAGACACCACACATAACTTCCTGCTGTGAACTTTCCGTGTTCTGACCACAGCTGCTGCAACAATAAAGTGATACCTGCTACTTTTATGAGATCCTATTATTTTTATTATAGTTGAGATAACACTTAAAATCTGCTAAATCATTTAATCATAAGCTGGTATCACTGCTTTTAAACTAACCCCAGCATATCTAATCACTGTATTTTTCTGTCTGTTTCTGTAGGTGAAGATGAATGTTATGTCAGAATCCTGGTTCACCGCAACACAAAATACATCGCTCTTCTTGGGGAAGATCTAAGAATTGAATGCCCAGTTTTATTCTGCAATGATCCACCACCAACAATCTCCTGGATGAAATACGAGGAAACTGTAGTTCCTGTTAATGTCAGCCACGGCAGTCGCTTTAGAACAGAGTGGAAAACTTTAAAGCCTTTAGAGGGAGTATCTGTTCTGATAATTAAAAACCTTGTCAGAAATGATTCAGGTGTATATCAGTGCCAAAGTAGTTTAACGGTGGGACATAAAATCAAAGTTTTTGTCAATGGTGAGTGTGGTATTTTCTGTGATTTAACTGACTAAACTTCTAGATACAGGGTTTATATGAAGCATTCCCTGCCTTGGATGTTTACCCTTTACTGATTTTATAAAAAAATCATGGTCGATATATTTTGGCTTTTTGACAAAAAAAAAAAACCTCTTTAATGTCAAAGTAAAAACAAATTTCTACAAAGTAGTGTCAATGCAATTATTCTTGAAGCTTGGAACTCCCTCAGAGTAGTCTTATAGTTTGTTTCCACCGAGCAGTTCGGTTCAGTTCGGTGCGGGACGGCACGCTTTTTTTGTCGTTTCCATAGAGAAAGGGTCCCAAAAAAGCGAACCGTACCGTCCCACTTTTCGGCACCCTTCCGTAGGGGTGCCAATCTTACCTAACCGTACCGAAAAGGTGGAGCTACACACGCAACAATAGGGGCTGCACTGACGTCACATCAGCGCACAACTCAGCTGCTCGCCTCTGGGCTTCAAAGACGGAAGTCTGCTGTGAGAAGCGGGCGAAAACGGGAGAAAAATGGACTAGTATCTGCCTAAATGGGAAATATTTGGACTCGACGGAGATCCAAACTGTTTCTTAGTCTATGGATATTGGTTTAGATTGGATTAGACAGATTTACACATGTGCCATTTCTTCATGGTGGATTTACATGAACTCCAGGGCCAGTTAGCCCTGACTGCAGACTGCAGATCAGGGTGGAGCTCAACACCGCTTAACGTCGGCATTTCATTGGCTGAGTTGAGAGTTCGGGGGGCGGAGCTCAACGCCATTCCATTGGCTGAGTTGGAGCTCAACGTTGTTAGCAGCATTTAGAAAGATATTTACTGATTTGCAGTATTTGGAAAAGTATTTACTGATTTGGAGTTTATGTAAATGAGTGGGATAGAAATTTATGCGCTCTTTTTAGCTGATTAGCTGATTTTTTTTTTTTTTTGGAAGAGTAGGGGAGAGACAGAAACAAGGTTTCAGCTGTTTGTGGATGAGGGGAGGGACAAGGAAGACCACTGGATATGGTTCGGAGAAGATGATTGTAGACAAGATGCTTTTTATGAAAGTCAGTCGTGATAGTAACAGTCAGTCTCCTTACTTGTAAGATTCGCGCAGCTCTAAGCTCTCCATATGAATATTAGAGGATGCTACGTTAAAGCACATCAGAACTTATGTTAGATAGCGAGAACAGGGCTAAACCACAGGATGAATAAACTCTTTAACCAACCAGTATAACTCACCACATATCACGTTAACACATTTTTAAAAAAGAGCTGATGCTCTAATAAACTCTTCTGCAACAAGTGACACACAGCTACCTATGTGCCTGTGTTAACCTTCAGAGAGGATCTCATGCAGTGTCTTTGGATCAAACCAACTACAGGGAGAGGGGTGGATGTTTTTTGAAGTTTGCATATAAAGCACAAGTGGAGGACTTGCTTTGACTTGAAAAATATTAGAGATGACAGGACCATACTTAAAAGTAGGGGGATAAGCGACAGAAATAACAAGTCGGGAGTCGAGCGGGAGACAGGGTAAAACAGTGGTTGCAAAATGAAATGAATTTGTATGTAACGAGACTGAACGCGATTGGTTTATGGAACGTTGAGATGGGTGGAGTCAAACGGCAAACGCTGAGCGCCACCTGATCTGCAGGCCGCAGCCAGGGGCTTCTCTCCAGGGCAGAGGTCGCGTTAACCGTATATTCTCCGTCATTGGTGGATTTTTTTAAAGGATGACAGAGAATTTTGAAGGCTGTCCGTCATTTTGACGGACTGGAAAGATGAGGATGAGCCTACATTTCAGCGCACACACACAGACAGATGCACAGACCTTTTCCATTTTGCACACATGGACTATCAAGGAGGTTATTTATTAAAAAACTTGTAGCCAGTGGGCTCTATCCCTGACCTCGACATCGTAGATTAATGAAAGCACGTCGGTCTCCGTGCTGACAGCACACTGAGAGACTTCTGCAGCCTGCAGGTGTTTCAGTACACAGGTTGGCATGCAGAGGCCTTTGCACAATGAGCCTGTTTCATGTTGTTACAATCATGTCTGCACACTGATGCTGAAATTGTCGTTTATTTCCCTTTTTTTCCGGAACAGGTTCGATTTTATGCGAAATTTCGTACGTCCAAGGTGAATGATGATTCAAAACAATTCCCGCTGCTTCCACCTCACTTGCTCACCACAGAAACCTCACTTTAAACACTAAAGTTTGCTCATTTATCATGTGGATACCAACCATGGAAATATTACAGGGAGATGGGTGAATGATGATTCAGATCAGCGCCTGCTGCTTTCTCTCTCTCTCTGAAACACCGTAGTTTCCATGATATCAGTCATGGAAATATAACAGATAAAGGCATACGTTTGTAGCCTACTGACAGGTCATACCAGAGACAGAATTAAAAAGTTGTTCTCCATCTCTCCAACTTGTCTCAGCGCTATGATGCATGAGTGTGTGCTGTATGAAGCTCTGTGTCAGGATGGATCCAGCTGGATTTTAAAGGAGTGACAGAGACACAGGCTCGAAGTATAAAACTGTTTGCCACATTCTACAAATTTTCACAGTCAGGGCAAATACAAACACACCTGACTTAACATGCAAGGTCCGAGTGTGTGACGTTTTTTCGGATTACAACTCCTGTGGAGCAGACAAATGCGGCTCCAGTGCAGCCTTTTAACAACTTGTTATCAGCTATGGTCGTCAAACTACAACACCTTAATATTAAAAATATCCTCAAAACTGTGTGATATCTTAAATGGCGCAGTTCATAGTTGCTTGCTTAAAGACAGGGATTGTTGCTCCACTGTCACTGCGTAAAAATGACGAGGAATAAATGCTGCTGTGTTCATCTTTCTCTCAGTGCCATTAAAATGCAGAACCTCAAAGATTGTTTTTTGAATATAAGTTGAGAAATGGTGCTTCATTAATTAAACACTACTAATAAAGTCATATTGAATTATGTTATATCACAGATATTAAAGAGGAAATTTTAATGACGGATTGTAAAATGGCATGACGGAATTTTTACGACCCCTTCCGTCAAAATGATGGATAACAAAAAAGTCCAACGCAATCTCTGCTCCAGGGGATGTCCCTTGAAACTTTTATTCATCCATCTCTGACTTAAACACTTCAATAACCTTTTCTCTGAGTTGCATGTCGTGTTCTTTTGTTTGCCTGGTGTAATAGTAGCCAGGAATACTCATTAGCCAGTGAGTGGACCTTCCAGATACAGGTGTCTTTGTACTACAATCACCTGAGACACATTCACTGCACTCAGATGATCCCCCTTTCACTAACAGTGAGTCTACCAGCATCAACTGGCTGAACCTCTGTAGAATTAGGTCAGTCAGCTGACATTACTTTGAGAGGGTTAAAGAGGGGTTCTTCTTTACATTTTTTTGGTCAAAACAGCCAAATTATATTGACCATGATTGATTTATAAAATTAATAAAACAGAAAAAACATCCAAGGTAGTGATAGATAGATAGATAGATAGATAGATAGATAGATAGATAGATAGATAGATAGATAGATATGCAATTACAACGACTATTACCGTCCAGTTAATATTCCAACCAAGACCATTAGAACAATAATGATCATTTCTAAGCAGGTATTTTTCACTGCTGGGAGGTAGGTGTCAGCCAAAGTGAAGTCGCTAACCACTGCTTCCTGTCTTCTTCTTTAGCTCCCTCGCTCTTTCAACTTAAGCCAGGTGTACTCTGTGCGATTTTCCTATCTATGTACTCCTATCCATGGACCTGCTGCTGACACAGAAGTGCTGCTGTTTGTGTGTGTGAGACAGGGAGAGATAGCGGGAGAGGGAGAGAGAGCGGGAGCGATATAGAGAGAGAGAGAATATGACTGGAGACGCTTCACCCTGAGTGTGTGAGCCTTTAAAAAAAGGGAAACTCTGCAGGTTTCTGTCACAGTCCATCCCAACTTCAGTCACACGACGTGAGCACTCAGGTCATGCACGACCACCGGATCGTACAGTGTGAGCACACAACTCGTGCGCGATGGTCATGCGTCATAAGTGATTCAGTTGTACAGCATGAGATGCCATTCTGCCACGACAGTCGTATGGTTGGCTTGAAATCGTGTACACCCGGCTTAACAGAATGTGATGTGGCTCTCTCTACTCCTCACTTAAATGAAAGTGAGAGCTGTTTTGGAGGGAGGGGCAGAGTACATGCTGTGGTGTAAAGAAAGTGATGATGCCCTCCATTTATTCCCATACTTGTGGGAAGACAATATCCTAAATTAAAACAAAAACTTAATGAATCCCTCAGCATTAACATGATGCTAAATCTATTAGCCCATAAATGGAAGTTTTAGTTATGTGTTAGCATCAAGCTAGCAAATTTACATGTGCATTCCAGTAAATCTGTTGAAATTCTAATTTTAGATCAGTAATTTTCCTTGACATACTCATCCCTACATTTAATAATGATTTATATTGAAACCCATGTAACTGGCAAAATAAGAACAATGAGGATCTAAATATTTGTTGGCAAATAAACATCTGAATATATTTCAGAAATCAACGAGAAACCCACTGAGTCATGGATGACAACAGAGCCATGTAAGAAAACTTCATCCACTTTCTGGCTAAAACTATGAAGAACTTTATTTACACTGATAATGAGACTCTCTGTTTTGCAGGGAGCCCAGAAACTGAGGAGCCTCTGTGGCCATTTGTGTACCGTGTAGGTGGGATCATGGGATTGGTCATCATAGTGATACTTGTTTATGTCACATCAGTTTCCATCTGTAAATGTAAGACTTGTTTTTACTTTTACAAATTCTTATTTTTCAGCCACATAGCCAATCATAAGTATGCTGACATATTCTGTTAAAATAAACTAGAGAAACTGGGCCATCATTGCCTGGTCTTAGTATAATATGATCACATCAACTACTGCTATGAAACTAGGAAAAATTTGTCATCTTGTATGCTCCACTCTCAGGCTATCCGTCTATCGATAATTGTCAGAATGATACAGAATATCTCACTTTAGTTTCATTTAAATTTTTTAACTGATTGTTCTAAAAAAATAGCATTTTGTCTATGACTCAACATCTCAAACATGTTTTTTAGGGATTTTCCACTCCTTCATTTGTTAAAGTATTTTCTGCTGGCACTAATCTACCATTAAACTGCAGATATTGTGCTGAAGGTCAAATTAGACCATCTTAACTTAAATTCCCACAATGTTTGTCATTGAATATTCAGTTGGTCTCTTTTGTTTTCAACTTAAGGTGTCCGAGGACACTTCAAGAAAACACCAGATCCAAGCAGCCAGCCCTCCAATAAAGCTGAACCCACGGATCATGACTACATAGACGTTCAGTAGTCCCCATATCAGTTCACTGAAATCAATCTGCAGTGAAAGCTTAAGATAAAATGTCAAGAAGATCATTATTTCTTACAAATACATACACATTTTTGACCTGTGAGTCAGATCAGACTAACTCAGCACTTTTACTTTTACATAATTAAGGCCTTATCATGTTTCCTTTCATGCTAGATCGTTTAAGAGCCGTTCCTTTGCTTTTACCCTGGGATTCATTTCAATGAAGTGTTGTTTCTGTGAATAACTGCGACTCTTCCATCAAAGGGTGTGCTTGTTATTTCCTGTAAATCAACCTGTGACAATACAAGAAGTGAAATTTCGAACATGAGAAACCTGACAGGTTCTTTTGTATTCAACGTGTCTTTGTATGTTTTACTTCCTCTGTAGGTGACAAACTTTATGCACACATCTACTGCAAATATCACTTAACTTTGTTTTCAGTGAATCTAAAGCAGTATTAGTTTTTGCACCTCTGGGTTTCATTGATTTTGTTACAAGTTGTGTTGTTTTTTTTAGCACTTTGTAGAAAAAGAAGACAGACACCAGACGAACAGGAAGCAGAATTTAACCACATGTCACATTCTAAGACAATAGACTAGGAGACATGTCAAAGAAGACTGTCAAAATTAGAAAGGCTTCTCTCAGTTTCAAACTCTTGGTAAAAAACTAATATTTTTCTTCATAGTAAAACAATATTTCAACATCAGACATGCAACCTAGGCTTGAAGTTTAACCTCATTTAATATTCTTACCAATAAACACTCAGATTTACTTTATATACTCCAGAATACAGGTAAATTTCCAAACTGTGTAACGAAACTGGCACCAAAAAAAGCCAAAAATTAGACCGCAGCTTATTGCACCACTTGCAAGCTAATTTGGCAAAGTCTACAACATGCTGGCCTAAAAAGGGAGTACTAACCCATAGCCTATGGTAGAGAAACAAAAGTAATCTACAGCTAGGCAGAAGGAAAATACATGTTGGCAAAGCATTACTTTGAGGCAAATGCTAAGGCTTTCTTCTGTTTAGCATATTAGCAGCATGCTAACCATTGAAAATTAAGTTGAAACATCTACAATAGATCTCTTTTAAACTTATTTTCAACATGTGAAATAGATGCGTTTTCGACCGTCAGCCAAAAACAACTTTAAGACTTGTTAACGTCAACGGTAGACGTCTTTTAGACCTTCCCACGCCAACCTGGTAATTCTTCTCTTCAATGTCAGCAGTAGACGTGTTTTAGACCTCTTTTGAAAGTTGCCCATAGCCCTCTTTTAAATTTTTTTTAAATGTCTGCCATAGTTGGTTTTAGACCTCTTTCAACGTTGGCTATTGATGTCTTTCAGACCTATTTTTCATACCCACAGTAGGCAAGGTTTAGACTTTTTTCAACATCAGTCATAGTCAACTTTTGGACCTCTCTTCAACGACAGCCATGAACCTCTGTTAAACAACAGCCATCAGTGTTTTATGTTGTTTCACAACTGATAGTCCAAGGGGACTCGTTTGGGTTTGGGGCTTAAATTTCAACATTATTGCACTTTCCTTTGCTTTGGCTTGCTTTTCCATTGCACTTGCCAAACGGTCTGGTTAACGTCAAGCCATAATACATATTTTAGGCACTGTTGTCCCAAACAAAGGGCAGTGTCAAAGAAGGGGAGACGTAGAAGAAGATGAAACCGGAAATCCATCTCCTTTTGTTGGTCCTTTTTTTGAGCCTCTTTTCAATGATGGCGATAGACCTCTTTTAAATGTCTTTTCAACAATAACAATCAAAGTGTTTTAGACCTCTTTTTAATGTCCCACATGGAGTTACGTTAGACCTCTTTTAAAGTCTGCCTCGAAGTATCTTAGACCTCTAAATGTTATTAATTAAGCACATTAACCAACTTCATAATGCAACAATGGCTGGTTTACAGAATGTGCTAATATTAGCAGTGCTAACACTGCCAGTTTTTGATCCTAATAGGAACTCAATACCCACATTTCTGTGCTCAGTGTCATCACTTAATGCTTCGGTTCTATGTGAGCATAACCTGACACAGCCTATTTAAAACTTCTCCTGGATCAAAACAGCACTAAACTGCACTGTTCCCACAAGATGCTATCGGTGCTCCCAGTTAATGGTTGTTTACATCAGATTATAGAGCATTATGACAGCATGGCAGTAGTCGTTAAGAACAGCTACAATGGCTGCAGACTGGGTCTGTGGGCCTGAAATTATAACAAAATTAACCTGACATGCCTGGGAAAGCTTCAATAGGAAAGTTTGAGAAAAGGCAGAGGCTTTGAAAAAAACTTGGAGTATGATTGGGTGAACATTCTGTCTGTCACATCTCTACGGAACAATCAGAGCAACAAAGCACGTGATGTAGCAGCTATCAAGCTGTGCATGCGCAGCTACTGAGGAATAACGCGAAACATCACGACTATAGACATGTAAGTATTCGACTTTTGTCGTTTTTGAAAAGAAAACAACTCTCTGCTGTTCTTTGTTCTTTTAACGAAGAAATGTCATCAAGTTCTGATAAAACTGCCGCTTTAGCAGCATCCACGCTAATCTCTTCCTCCATAACTGCACCAACTCTTGCTGCTGCTTGTTTACGTCACGGCTCTACTGCGCCTGAAAAGACTGCCCCCCGTTGCTGATTGGTCCTGTCACTTTCTAACCAGGCCCAAACGGTTCAGATGGGAGCTTTGCAAGATGGATTCGCCAGTGAAAAACACAGAAACGGGCATATCCATCTGCTTTGCAAGGTTATAAAAAATATTATTGACAATAATTAACAATAATCGACTCGACTCCCTTGTTGTGATATCCAACATTTTCAACAAGCATCACCGTATGGGATGACAGAATATTGAATGAAACTTCTTAAAACCAGGGTAATGTTGTCTGAGTGTCTTTAATATACTGCAAATGAATATAGCCAAAAGTGAATTCTACTAAATCTTAGTGAAATTGACTTGTATTTATACTAGGTCCTTTAAAATTAACGTTTTGTTTCTGGAAACATGTGCTGCATTTCCTTTTCATTAGAATTACTGTAGCTGATGCCAGTTATTGTTTAAAGCCAATACTGATGTAAGGTGAGATTAAGATTTTCCATTCTGTGGTTTCCACACTGAAACTAGGGCAAGGTGCTGATGAATAATGTCAATCCCGAAATGAAATCGAAGACATATTTCAGAATGAGTCACCATGAAGCTACAACGTTAAACACACGCACACATTCAGAGGAGACTAACAGGGAAAATGTGCATACTGATCTTTTTGAGCTCATGACGAGATCAACTTTAACTTAGATTTAGACTTTTATTGTCATTCAGTATGCAGCAGGTTAACTTAAACCCTGAATCCAGGAAGTGACACCTTTCAGTTCAGAATGAAACCAGCGGAAAAAACAAACAAAACTAAAGGTGAAACCCACCACCAGATGACTTATGTGAGATTTAATCTAAAAGGGAAAACCTTGTATCCGGACTTATGTGATGCTTACCTTTGTACATGAATGTAATGGGAATAGAATCAAAATAAGTATGCAAATGTACAAGAACAAGGCATGGAATGTTAAGATTACTGGCAAAACATGTTAAAAGTTTTTAAAACATCATAAAAACAGTTGTAATTTTAGAGTACCTAAACTCTAAGAGCATGCTTTCAGATGAAAACCCACATATGGGTTTTTAGTAGTATTTTTGACCAGTTAGGGTCCATTTGAGCACCAAGAATTTAATTCTGCATTGTGTTTTAGAAATGTGTATAGAAACTGCTCTCTACAAGTTGATACCGGCTACTGCAACTGAACTTTTCTGTTGGGTGATGTGAGATTTCGCTGATGGTTATGCGACCACCCACTGTTAACCCTGATAGTAGCCAATAGTCAAAATTTGCTTGTCCCTGCAGGTCTCACCAATCAGAGACATAACTGTGCAACTCTAGGATCAAGATAGCAGATGAACCATGTGTTTCTTAAATTAAAGTTGATAAGAAACAAACATTGTTCTTCACCATTTGCAGTTAACTGATGGCTCTTAAATTCAGTGTTGCAGCCAAACACAGTTTATATTGAGCTTTAACAATCAGAGAAGTTTCAGTGATACTCTAGGATTCTGGGTAATGTAGTACTTTTGACCCAAGATCAGGAATAAATCATGTTTTTCCCAAAATAAAGATAACTTACAAGGTCATGTCCTCTACAGCAGTGGTTCCTTACCCTTTTCCCTCAGAGCCCCCTTCTTGCATCTATGGAAATCTATGGAAAGCTAAGCCACCCAACCCAACCCCACCCCCAACCCACCATACCTAAATTGAAAAAAAGTGATATTTGTATTCAAACTGACCTATTACTTGTTTCCTAAAACGGCAGTTCACCTAAATCAGCTTTCAATGCCATGCTGTTAGCATCCCCATGGTATGGTAGATGCTTTATGCAATCAGACCAATTTGCATGGAAAAGGAAAACAACTGCATAATGGCTCAGCGTCTCTGCGTGCTGGTGCATATATGCAGTGATTGGCCTACAACATAATAAGTGGAGCGTTAAAGCTTTGTCTTTTGACTGGACAACAAAGCTGTTGTTTTCAAGCTCGGTCACTTTCCCCTTCAATTAAAATGAAAAAACAGAGTCATGAGCTGGGTGTAGTTTCCGTCTTTTGTGTGTGTGTTCAAAAGCAAAGGCTGTCTCCTCTTTGGCATTGTGGCAGAGTGAGGGCATGTGTTATACAGGGAAAGCGAGGTTATGGCGGATGGGGATGGTGAAACTGAAGCAAAAGGTGAATTTTATAGAAAATTTATATATTTATGGTTTATTTTATGGCACCATTTTCAAACAGGTACACCCAAGAAGTCCTCTGAGAGGGATCAAGAACAGTTGGAGCAACAGTGTGGCGTGCAAATCAACACAGACAGACATGCTGTCAATTATAGCAGAAAAATATGCTGTGTAGTGTTATTTATCATAACACAATCTAGCAGGTTTGCAAAGCTGATACAAAAAAACCCCACAATAAATAAATAAATTTAGCTAACAAAATGAAAATTAGATAAAAACTTGTCTTAGTCAAAAACCTCTTACAAATTTAAGCCTTTCTAAGACTTATCAAGGATCCACAAGAACCCTTATTAACACTGATCCCTACCTAAATGCTTTTTTATTAACTATCCAGTGGGCCTGTTACTTTGATTTTAACTAAAATTTCAGTTTAAAAAAAACACCTACCCCCAGCAGTGATTCCCGGATTTCAAAAATTATGCCATAGAAATGATCAATTTTTGTTCTAATAGTCTTAATAGATCATAAAGAGGTGTTAGTATTAATTTCAGTCTGTTTCAATACCATTTAAAACTCCTCACAGGAGCTTTAAAAGAGCAGCTGTTCATCTTTACATCATCTATGCTTGAACTTTTTGATTTTGTCACAACAGCACTTTAACCACATCGACTATCTCATTTTTTTTTTTAAATAAACATTAAACAGCAGTGGTTACGCCTAAGAAAAATGTGTTTTCAGAGGTGAAAAACTTGATTAAAATCTGTTTTAATGAGTGAGGAGAGAGAAGCGGTGATAGGGGGACGTATAGTGCAGGGCACATAAGGCATGTGGCTTGTGGGACGTGTTGCTTCTGTGGTTTTGAAAGTGCTCAGAGCTGACTTACAACCCTGCATTGTAACATAAGCACTTCACACACTTACACACAATTGCACAAATGTTGATGCACCCCACCCTACATGTGTCATCGCCCACCCAACGTGTGACACACACAGGTAGAGGGACTTATCACTCATTCACAGCCACAAACAAGGGGATTTCCAAGAGTTAATTTGTGATTTCAGTTGTAAATTGATATTAAAGGGAAAGTTACCTTGCTGGCTTTGTTTTTTGTTATTCTTGGAAGAGCGGAAATGGGAAAATTCTGCACAAAAACACTGATTAAGAAAGCTGTAAGACTTCTCATAATCGCCCCATTTAAAGAATAATACAAGGCTGCCCTCTTGTGGTGAAGAATATAAATTAAAAAAACAGTCAGAGGAGCTTCTAATTTTAGTGGTTTAGTGCTGGAGATTGAAAAGCTAAAGCCTTTAAAGGAAGGCGCCCAAAATTATTGTTTCCTACCAGAGTGACTCCATAAACCCTACACACAGTACCAAATATAACACACTACTTGTGTTTATTATTAGTCCTCTCAATGTGAGCACCGTTTCCTCCAGATAAGGCTCCATGTTTTTATTAATAGTCACATTATTTGCTTTAATTAAATCAGTGCAAGGATAATAATCAACATAAAAGGGTCAAAGGAACTACTTACCCTTTCCCGTCTTTGTAAAGCGCGTGGAAACTGAAAGGAGAAATAAAACACATATTTATTTACATGAAAGGTGTTTGGAGAGACGATAACAATGGTTCTGTAAAGACAGCAGAGTTTAATTCCAAAACAAGATAAACCCAGGTGGTTAAAAAGTCAAGAAAACAGACACATTTCTGAGATAATGGCTAAAGCCACAACACTTTTATGATGTAGAATTATTTCTCTTGTAACAGAACTAACACAGAATAAATACGAAGAAATATCTAGAAGAAAGCCTGAAAATATACTTTCTCTAAGCTCAGTTATCAATTTTACTTAAGTGTTATTCATTATCCTACAACTTCAGCTCTCTTTAAGGCCCTAGTTTATTGTTTTTCTTATCTTAATGTGTCAAGAAATTCTACTTAACAAGTTTTCATAGGTTAAATCAGTGTATGTAGATGTGTTATTAAATTTGCAGCAGCAATAAAATTAAAGCTGCCTTTTAACTCCATTAAAACTCATGGCTACTGGTGCTGTTTTAGAAATAAAGGTAGACTAACAAGTAAAACATGATAAACAATTACTACCATTTTTATTAAAGTCAGTTTCTCGCAGACGTGTTTCTGGTGCTCAAGGTTCCCATTCCCTCCATGTTGAGGTCCACTTAGCTGCCTTTTACCTTAGAGGCGCCATTTTCAAAAACTACTAACTACCTACAGGAAGCATAACCAGTCCTATTATGGCTGGGAACTTGGGCACTAAACTATAATACAATGGTATTAATTAACTTAAATTACATTTAAATCACTGTTAGCTTATCTTAATCCAACAGGGAGTCTCACTTTTCAAGCATTTAAACAAAAGACACACTATCAGTGTTTCCAACTTTTCTCCTATTAATTATAAATTGGCTTTACATTCACGCAGACCTCACTGAAATTATTTTTATACCCTTAAAAACATTATAATGACTTTTGAAGAGCGTCGGAGGATGTGACAAGCTTCAACTGAAAAGAGCTAACAGCACTTTAGCATGCTAGCGCGCTAATAGCAGTTAGCATCAACAATTTGTTAACTGAAAAAAATCGTTCCAACTTTTAACAGCCATAAAAATGTACTTACCTTTATAAAGTTGTCACAAGTCTACAGCATGAAGTTAGTGCCCCCATTGCTCATAGTTGTGGAAATATTGACTCAATATCTGTCAACTAATATGCTCTCAAAGGTAGCTAGGTCTGCTTTAAGCTAGTATCAATTAGCATGCCCACGCAGTAAAACAGCCATTGAACACTAGCTGTGTTGTCTTTATTTGGTAATAACTTAAAGTACTTGCCATCATCGTTTTCTAAATCAACCTCATTGTTTTCACTCTTATTAGCCCATCCTAGTCAATAGCCCAATTTAGCTTTAAGTCTATGTGCAAATGACAGAACAAAGTTCAAGGCTGTCTTTATTTATATCCTTTAAAAATAGTATCATATATAAGAATAATGTAAATATCATTAGGTAATTCAAAACATTAGTATTTCAGAAGGTAGGTGCATGTTTATGCCAAGCTAAAAGTCTAATTTTTCGTTGTTGACTCTTCAGACAGCTCCAGCTTAAACAAGATATTCTTTTTTTTATGTGTTATTTGAATGTATTTAAAAGTACAGAAACCTTTAGACACCACATATTTCATAACACAGGAGTGTAGAAGAGGAATGAGAGCATCAGTCAGTTAATTCCGTGTTTGGTCTTAAAACAAGAATTTATGGCAGGGGTCGGCAACTAAGTTCAGGCCAAATTTTTTTCTGACCAACTCGATGGTGGACCAAAATTACATCTTCATCAGGCAAAACCTGTCTTTCTGACTTAAAAAAAATACCCTTTTTCTCATCTATGCTACAATATCTTGTACAAAAACATAATTTAATAAAGTTATTTATTTAAAATCAATGAATTTGCTACAGGCTGTTATTATTTATACCAGTACCAGTTAAGTTCCTACCTCAAGCCAGTGTACGTCTGAAGATAAGCAGATGCTGCTTCATTTTCCTATATTTTGTCACGGCTTTTGAATAAATGTTCTGAAATGTGTGAGAAATTGTTGTTTTTGTGATAGCATATATGGATAGATAGATATATAAATCAGTTTTTTAATCAATGTCATCTGCTGGGCCAGGTATTATTGGCGACGGGCCAATTTTGGCCTGCGGGCTGCCAGTTGCCTACCACTGATTTAGGGCATATTTGGTGTCTATAACTTGTACTTTGTCATAGTATTAAAAAAGGTATTGATATTGTTGAATTGTTACTGTTATCATACTTAGGTTCTGGTCTCATGACAATCCTAGATAGGGCAGACTTTATAAGGCTGTCAAATAATATATCTATCTTCTATATCTGAAATTATTTTTACCAAATCAAAAAGCTTTAGCCTAAGAATATGGAGCTGAAATCAAGATGATTCCATCGAGTGACACTGACTTACTCTCACAAAATCAAATATTAATTGTGAAACTCCACACCCATGAATTTCAATTTGAATTTTTGCATGTTAGTCACAGATTACAGAGAAAAGAAGACATGTAAATGCAAGACACCCTGAGAGTCTGAGAGTAAAATTTTAAAATCACTTGAGTGGGCTGTGGAGGAAATGGGTTTCCTTTTACGCAACTTTCTGCTGAGGTTTCTGCACCACCCACAATCTTTACACAACATAAAACAACAATTTCAAAAGAATACAAGCTTATTTACAGAGGTTTGGTCACAAAATTGTTGTATAATTTATTCCAAAGAAGTCTTCAACTCTTACTCAAAATAAAGACAAATAATGCATAAAACAAGAAATAAGTTTGTGGTTTTATCAACAGGCCCTTTGAAAAAAACATATTCACTAACTTAATCATGTTTAGATTAATACTGCTAAAAAACAAAATAAAAAATGAGACAGCAGTAAGAAAACAACTATGTTTTTTTAATAACATTAAAACTTTATAATACTCTTCATATACAGATATCTCCTTCTCATGTTGCAATATTCAAACAAATGTTTACTTTTAAATGAAATAATAGTGTTTAACTACCCTGTACACAGTCTATACGCCATTATTAATATTTTCTATTAAAATCTGTTTTTTTAACACTGGTGTCCCCTTCAGCTTTAGTCATGAAAAAAAAACCTAAAACAATGCAAACAAACGCACCCACACACACGCATGGACATGCTCCAGGTTTCCACACACTGGCCATGTCATCCACACAGGAACAAGTTTGGGTGGTGTTCACCACCCATGACACGGAGGTTACAGGTTGACCACACATCAACACAGCAGCTATAAATAACAAACCTTTCATACTTTCCCACCAAAGCCATTTTTTTCAGTCTGAGTCAAACAGGGCTTGGTCATATGTCAGCCTCAACCTCCCTTCTTTTTATTTACTGTAACTTTGATGCCCAGTGCACAGTTGGCAGCCATAAAATGATCCCCCTCTCTACTTAAAACCACAAAAAGAAGGGTTTTAGGTGATGTGACTTTCTGTGGTGGCCATATGATGTCACATAAGAAGAGATGTTGTGGCTCTTATTTCTAAGCCACTTTAAAGGCTCATGAATCCTATTTTGCTATCTCACATTGGGTGACGAAGCCCCACAAGACATTTTTCCAGTGCTTTGTTGACTTAAGTTGCATTAAATTACCACTGAAATATATCCATGTTTTTAGTATGAAAGTCGAAAGACATTATCACAAATGATTAACTGTTGTAGGGATTTATGGAGCTTTTAGATAATAGACATCTTTGTGTGCTCTTGAAGAAACAACAAGTTGTTTTAATTGATATATCGGCCAACTATATGCCTGCTTTTTAATAGGTTAACTTAGACTCAGACTGGTCATTCTACAGTCTAGAATACTGCCTACAGTCTGTCACTTTGCAGCCTGACAAAAATGTAACATTGGTAAAAATATTTACAGCTCTTGCATATGCTCTGAAGCTGACAATGAAGGCATACAATTTTACACACAGGCTGTGCATAATACGGTATACCTCACTGAAACAGCTGTGCAGCACAGGCACAACCATTTCAATGAAAAAAGCAAGCATTTGAACTTAAATTTCACTATTATGTTATTGATGCCCCTATTGTAAAAATAAAATCAACATAACAGGGATATTCCCACAACGTAAGGCTGTCCTCTCTGCAATATAGCTAGCATAAACTATTAGCTACGTATGCACTGATGTAGCTGAGTTTATCTTGCACTGGCACATATGCTAACAGGGAAGAGAGAATCAAGAACAGTGCTTCTAGGATTTTCTTTCTTTTTTGTGGCAATGGAAGCTGAAGCGGAATAAGTTAGGGTTTTCAGTAATGGGTTACTTTTTTTAAACAAGGAACTAATAATAGACTTAACTGCAAAACTATCCTATTATGTTATTTGTAATCTAAGTACTCTCACAGATTATGTTGTAGCTCAACACTGGTTACAACTACATGAAATGATTTATCTTTTTCAGGAGCTATCCTACATTGCCACAACCTCTTCAAACTGAAAAACTCTTAATCTGGATATATCGACCTAAATTAGAAAAATATAGACTTTACCTTGCAAACATATCTGCATGCACACAAATCCATGCACACCACAAGAAAAGCTGCTGACCCATCACTCTGAGTGAGCTAGAAAATCAATATAACTGCTATAACTGTTAGAAAGTGATTTAAACATGTAATATACACATTAATTAAGATAACCTAAAAGACTATCAATATGTAACATTGGCTTTAAGCCACTTTCTAGCTGATGCTATTATTAGCCAATGGTCGTTGTGAGGATTGAAAATATATCCTTTTAAGTCAAAATATGTCTGTATTCTCCATGTTTTCATTGCGTAATGTCTTTTCACAGATGCTCATCAACCAAAATAAGGCGCAAGGATATCAAAGGTTGGACTCTCTCCATTTTTAGGTCTCAAAATTTCAAAACATTAGAGAACAATCAATTTTTCAGCCTTGAGTGTGAGGTTAATGAAAAGGAAGAAAAGGGAAATGGCCGCCATGTGAACACTAATAATGGCTTTTTTGTATCACAAGAAAATTATCACAAATCAAGAAAACTAAAGTTATCTTTAGACTTAAATTAACTAGTTTAAGTTCTGTTTACTTCTGATAAAAGACATGAGAAGTCTGTCAGCATTGGTGGTATTGTCACAGTCCGAGGGAGCAGAATCAGCACCGTCAGCTCCGCTCTGTTCCCTTCCTCTGCACGCTGAACTGGAGGGCACGGTGCTGAGCAGCTAGGTCAGGCTCCGAGCTCGGCTGGACCTTCATCAAAGCAGCAGTGATGCCAGCCTCCGAATCAGTCTGCACAGAGAGAAAGAGATAAAGTTTAATGACTAGGGTTGCCAAAATAAATTTCCACTTTTTTAAAATTCTTCCTCAGCAGCATGCACATCCTGTCAGGCTTTGAGACCCTTTTCCTGACGAAGCACCCCTGAGATTTCAACATTAAAAAGGTAAAGAAATACAAGTTTAAATGAGGACAGAAGGTCATTTGAGGGGACGGACCCAAACTTTTCACACATTAAACCACCTTCTGCAAATATAGTGTAATAAGCCCAACTCCACAGATTGTTTTTTTATTGATTTAGAAGATATTATTTGAGGCAATGTGGATTTTTTTTCCTTTTTCTAAAAGTGCCAAAAGTTGTGTTTATCAGACCTTGAACATGTAGAGCCAGATAGCACCCTCTGCTGCATTAAAAGATAATATTGCACTATATCTTTTTGTCAGATCAACTTAACTTGTCCATATTTACATTGATTTTTAACTGTATTGCAAGGCATCGTTACATCCCTGTGGATAACATTTCCCATCCCACTTAAATTATTTTAAGCCTCCCTGTTGTCATTCTCCAAACAACTACTCTTTGTCTGGACAGGAAAAGTGAAGAATGAGAGTTTCCACAGCAAAAATGTCACAATGTCAGGGGGCAGAGGTGGTGTTTCCTTGTTATAACTCCCCAAGAAAAATGCAAAAGTAAACAGTGAGAATGCACACAGAGTCCCTAAAACATCCAGTCTGCACCAACAATTCAAAAACATTGCAGGAATTCCAAGGCTATAAAAACATGCCTGCCACACTTTAATATACATGTGGCAGCAGTGTGCGCCACTTAGAGGCAACTCGGCAAGATCTACGTCTATTACACTGAAGCTGAAGGGATAGAGTCAAGGCTTAGCAGCCAATTAGAGCAGGTGGTTCAAGTTAACTGCAGTGGGGCCAAAAACTTGATGCAAAACACAGCAGAGACCACAAGTGTATCTAATAAATGGCTGATTAGTATAGATAGTGAAGATAATTCACAAGTGCCTTAGAACTGCACTTCTTATGGTCAAAAGGGGGGAAATTATGCAGATACTAGTATGAAAGAGTTTATGGCCTCAAGTGCTAGTTTTAAGTCCTCTTTAATGAAGTATGATGTTACTTTTGTAAATCATGGTCCTATTTTGAGGAAAAGGGGAAAATAAATCAGGGTAGGTCTTAGAGCGGGGATTCTTAGTGAACTACAAGTCCCTACCAGACTATAGCCTTTTTATGGTAGCCTGAATTAGCACACTGATTAACATACCAGGGTCAAAATGTCACTTCAAAGAGTTTTATTCTGTTATATCACACAATCACATGGCAACTATTTGTTTGAAATCTGTCTCAGGAAACATAAGGACTCCATGATATAGGATTGCATAGTTATTCCTGGCTCATGTTCAGGCTGAGGTGGTACCATTCTGATCATGCATACTGTGAACTTTCGGAGGCGGTCTGGGCGTATGCTCCCCTGGAGAAAAATGTCTACATTTTGAAGTTAATAATAAGTGTTTCACTTAACTGCGTGAGGTCAATTTTTCCCTACTCCTAGGTGTTGTTTCTCTGTCGCCGTGGTTACAGTTTTGCAGTCTAGCTCACAACAGGTGCCACATCCATCACATCAACGTCACTGTTTATTTTCCTCAAAGATATCATGAATGTCATGCTTTCCTACCTCTAATCTCTAAGGATCAGTGTTACTCTAAGTTCTTCCCCCATGATTCAAGTCTTGAACATGTTTAGATACTAGACCGGATGCAGTCACTCCCCTGCACTTCCTGTTGAGTTTCAGATTAAAAGGTGCCACTTGAAACATTCACTTTCATGACTGAAAGACTCTTATCAGTGGCTCACTTCCTGTCTCGCAGCCACGTTACCAAGCCTCACAGTCTGTACATCTCCACCAGGCCACACCAAAGAAATCAAGGACCCAAATAGAGCAGTGGCATTTTACTGGAAGAACCTCAGGCCTTGGTCCAACTTCCCAGCCGTGATTGATTGAAGCAGGCAGAGGCTGCATTACGCCCACTGATTCAGAAAGAACCACAAAAGGCTTTGTGGCAGCCGAGGTTTAACTAAAGCCGCAGACATTACAACTTTACAGGCCATTCACAGCGAGCCTCTCTGCAGCCGAGCATGGACAGACTCTAAATATTGTTTCAGTTTTGGTTTTACAGTATTCTGCTCAAATCTGACGTATTTAGATGTTAGACTTGTGCCACCCCGCTCTAACAGCTTGTTTGGCTTCCTTGTTTGAGTTTGGGTCATACAAGAACACATTATCATCCAAATTTAGACACACAAGGCTTTTTTCTTTTCCCATGAGAAATCTTATATTTCATACGTTGTTTTGTCTGTGGTTCTAGACAGTCTGAAGTGGATGAGACTTAATCGGATGAGGATGATCTTTCCCCACTTTTTTCATAAAGATTTGAGTCCTTATCTGGTGAATAAGTTTAGTTTTTAAATATTATCCTCTTCTTGAATTAAATTTTTCAAATACTGGGAGAGCAAAGATTGCTTGGGCATGGTCAATCAGACCAAATCCGAAAAAACCTTAAGACAACTTGTCTGTCAAATGATAATAATACTAATTGTAAAGAGTCAGATGGTCTGGAGCTTTCTGATTTGAATTTACCACAAGCTGCCACCAACAACGTAAACTGTAGTCTGACTCCCACCACAGTAAAAGCCTATGCTCTCTGCCAAACAGCCCACGCAAAGACAGGAAAATACAGTAACTGTGTGTCTGTACAGTGGAGTGTAAGAGGGGACGTTGTTATCAACTGGGCAGCCTTTCAACTTCAGCCTCTCGTCCATCTTGTCACTGCTCTGGGCCCCCCTAATGTCTGTCTGCGTTCCTCCACCATTAGAAGGATTAAAAAGACAAAAGAGGGGGTCTTTTCTTCTGGCTGCTAACTCGAGACAATCAGCAAGAACCACTTGTTATTCTGCTCAGGATTCAAGAAGTTGGAAAACCAGGCGCAGTGTGGAAAGTCTGGAGCAAACAGGAGTTTTTGTTGTCGTTGAGAATCTATTTTTACTGTGACCCAGCTGTGATCTATTCCAAGATGTTCCATACCGAGCTCTGGCCTCAGATACTTGTGCAAGATCCAACACAGCACTATCAATCACATGTAGTTTTTAAGTGTTAGGCCTTTCTGTTATCTGGCTGATGGTTTAACGGGATTAGAAAAATAAACACTTAAATCATCGGCAAACTTGATGCATTTGTTGTGAGCGAATCCTGCTTTTTAGATTTAGATTTGATGAAGTGACAAGGAAAGAAATATTTTGTTGATGTGTCAGTGGGTTTCCATCGTCAAGACAGGAGGAAATTTGGGCATCTGTTTCCTTATCGAAAAGACAAATAAAGACAAGGTGGAAAAAGGAAACTTCTGCACCACCCTTTCCCTTTCCAGTCAGGTAAAAAAAAAACTTAAATATTGAAGACTTGCTTGAAGTCTCAGACTGTAAAAGGAAGACTTTGTTGTCATCTTTTGTAAAATAATGCCAAATTATTGGTTATTTTCTTGAGTAATTCTGAGCCTTGAGACCTGAAAGCCAAACCATGACCCAAGAGGAATTTGTCCACTTTATAGAAACCTTCCCAGGCTGCATTGTTTGATAAATAGTTTTTGTATTCATTGGGATTCCTCCTGTGATTTTGGTTAGCCCATGCTAAATTGTACGTTGCCAAAACCAGAGGAGCCCTGAGACAGCTGCGACCTTGAGACATCATCTCCCATGTTTGTTTTTCTTCCTCCACAACTTTAGTTTGGCCAGCAGCTGCACCAACATGAGCCAAGGCTTCTGTTACTACTACGATAAGTTTGGTTTTCCCGACTATCATCGATGGCGAAGAAATTTATGTTAAAGAGGAAATGGGCACCGATCCACACGCCAGCACCGTGCTGTTTCCATGACACCCTTAGAGGACTGAAGGAGAGGTGTTAATGGGAGTCAAGGGAGTACTGATATGCATGTTTCAGCAAGCCCTCTGACACCTCAGTGTGAAAAGTAGCTGTGACTGAGGCATGTGAGCTGACCTTTAGAGGGTTTTCAGGGAAATCAGTGTGACATTTCTTGGTTTGATGACACCTTTTTCACTCTCACTTTACCCACGATGACTTACAGTCACTTCCTTTGTGGTTAAGTCTGCCATATGTACTGCATTTCCCAAGAAGAGATGCAACAGAGGAAATCCCTTTTCATGTTTAAAAAAACCTTTTAGATGCAATTACCCTATAATGCCAATGACAACGTGAACATGTAGCTTCCCATTGTTCATAGAACCCCATCACTTTTGTTAGTTGGAGGTTCGTAGATATTTCCTGCCCTTTTATGATAGAGGACAGGGGACATCATACAGATTTGTGACATATTGATTCAAGACACTGTTTGACAAAAGGAAAAAAAGCCCCCAAGTTGGGGGTGTTACTGGCTCTACTCTAGACGAGTGTGGGCACTTTTACAACTAATTTATCAAACATGTCAGAAATCTACCCAACAGGTTGGGAGCAGCTGATTGGGCGGTGGTTGGTTGTTGTGTCCAGGGTTGCCAGGTCTGTGTGACAAAACCAGCCCAATGGCCGATAAAAACTAGCCCAAAACAAGCCCAATGCTGAAATTCAAAATAATACAGTTAAAACCTCTGCCATACTGCATATATTGCTTGAGTTCCTGCAGACATTCTGCTTTTCTGTGGGTGGCGTGTATGTCTGTGTGTCATCTTCCATGTTTTCCTGCCTCTCTGCTGGTTGTTGTAGTTGTACTTGAGTGTAACTAGAGTAGTTTTTCTGCTACAATATAAAAGACTCATACACAAGACACAGGGGCGCGCAACTACCAACTTTCCGAGGGGTATGCGGATACATCACAGCCCTGCCCCCAGTTTAGAGCTTTTCAAAGAGCTGATGAATTATGGGTGTCTGGGTATTTATATGTCATATTTTGACATTTACTGTAGTTCTGTGACTCTGTTAACTTAATGGGATGCTTTCTATTTTTTTCCTCTAATTTTTGATACTTTTAGCTTAAGGGGGAGGGTCCCCATGTTTTCTCTTTCCCCTTGGCCTCCAAATGGCTTAAACCGGCCCTGCCTCACACCTGCAGCTCCCCCTCACAAATCGTTCTGTCCTGTCAGTTTGTTGCTTTCATTTTTCTGTTTCTGTCCTTTTGACAGTATTTATTATTAGTACATTTAAGACCAAATAAAACACCCACATTAGGACAAGTTTTACTCAATTTTACATTATTTTAAGATATGATCCGTGTGGGTTTGGCTCGTTGAGGATGATGCGCAGCACAAAAGTCATCATCAAATACGAGTATGGGAGAGCAGCGGCAGGAAATGACTGAAGAAATGTGTTAAAACACATTAGATGCTCCAGAATCGTGTCAGAAAAACTTCAGCATATCTTTCACGTTCAAGCAGTCGTTAATCCTTTTCACCACAAATATTTTAACTACAGCAGCTTTAATTAAAACTTTAATTATCAGCTTTGCTCAATCTCCCTTAGATGAGCTTCTAAGTGCTCATAAACTCCCAGGATGTTTTCCATCCATGCAACCACAAGAAACAATTCATCATATTTATGACAATGACAAGGCACTCAAGACTCAGCAGTGAACTAATCCTGCAATAAAGGAATACCCATAGAAGTTAAAGTACTATATTTTACACTCATCTTGTTGTGTTTGAGTCATTTTTAAAAGCTGCTCAGAAAAACCTCAGACCTCCCTTTAACTCTGAATCAGTTTGAATCAACTTCACTGCACTAAATGCTTCCCATTCACATTCTTTGCTCGTGTTTTCCTGAGCTACTGGAAGACTCCAAGTGCCTAACGGAAATCCACATTCACATAACAGGACAAGTATTTTTCATGACTGCTCTAATTTGCTCTTCCGACCCTTGCACCTCCCACAATTCTTTGAAAACCACAGCTGCTCCACACTATGTTATTTAACCAGTGCTGCTCTATGTTTGGGGTGGATTAAAAGAAATGACACCTCGTAAAACGCACACAAAAACAGCCATTACACTCTGCCGAGTCATTAAATATGAGAGAAGAGTAAACTTAAGGTTTTTGTGGGAAGTGTAGCTGCAGAGTTTGGACTCACCATCGGTGCAGATGAAGCACTTGCAGCAACAGACACACAGACAGAGGAGGAGGATGGCCGCCACACCGCACACAGAGAGCAGGATGACCATGGCTGGACCCACTGAGGCACAAAAACACAGCAGCATTTACTCCCCAGCACTGTTTAGGTTCTAAAAATACAGCATGTTAAATGTATAACATCTGGGCGTAGAATGTGAGGTGACCAGAAGAAAGAAGGTCTTAGGAGAAATGTAATCCTTCTCATATGCTGGGACATTACAGGACTCAGGACCCCTTCAAAGCAGCCATAATTACTCCAGACTAAAATAGGCAGAGGATGCAAACATGTGGAAAACAAACGCTTTCATTATACAGCAACTCAGCAACCAATGATGGGAAGCTTCACTGCTTTTTTTTGCAGGGAGAATGCCTGCATGTTTTTATACATTTACTACATCTAATCTATTTACAACTTTCCTTGTACAAAATGTGCACTACACGGATTACTTTGGGAAATCTGTATAGGGGAATATTTATTTAGGCTTTTTTGTTGTCTTTTATTGATGTAGAGCACTTTGTTGAACAAAACAGCTGATTGGTGCACTCCAGTTGAAAAAACATAGATGTGGTGTGCCAAAGTGGAGATAAAATAAAGCAACTTTCCAGTACAAAAGTAAAGTGCTGTGAATGTTTTCGATCATTTTCCCAGATGTATATTTTAAGTAAGGTTTTTCTTAAAATTAGCTGAACTACATAACCAAAATATCCCTATCTACACTGCTACATATCCTAGTTCCCATGGTGGCACGGACACTGGTCTCTCCTTAAAGGGGCCACGCTGACAGGCATCCTCTGTGGCTGTTACAATTGAAAAGTACGCCATAGACCCCCTTAAAACATACCAAACTATCACTTAAGGGGCCATGAGATGAATCTGAAAGGTCTGCGGATCTGAATTTGTTTTGTGAGCAGGAAAAAAGTTTCTCTTCTGGGACTCCCCAGACTAACCAGAAAAAACATCTCGATACTCATCTACCTTAATTAGCTGAGTTGTTTCTAGACTCTTAGACTTATTTGGTGTGCGAACTTAGTCAGTCATGAAAGAGGATAAACAACCTCCTCACCATCTGAGTTCAGGGATACTGTCAGCGGTTTCTCCAGTCCTGGGTGATGCACAATACATTTGATGGATGAGTCGCTGAGCAGCCCTGATTGGAACAACAGCGTGCTCGTCACTATCATCGTGCCGTCGCCCTGGTTGTAGGAAGAGGAAACGGGTGGTCCAACGGTTTTGTTTTCCCCACCGACATCCCACGTGATTTCTGCTGCTGGACGGGATTGCGCTGTGCAGTTTGCTTCAGTGAAGCCTGAGGGAGAGGTGACATGGTTCACCTCTGGTTTGGGCAAAACTGTTGAAATAAAAAAACATTGTTGAGATTATTAGATTACATTTATTCTGTCTTCATAAAGATTATTTTATATTACTAGGAGTGAGGTAAATGAGACATATCTGTTAAAAGTGAGGCCAAGACTAAGTGCAGATTCATTTCTTCTGATGCTGATGGTTTTGGTCGTTTTCATCACGTATTGTTGAGTCTTCCTGATGCTGACGGCTGTTTTGATTTAAATCTGAGCATGTCAATCACAGCAAACAGAAAGCAGAGTTTTGTTCTTCTGCCTTCATAATGGAGCTGGAGAGACGTCGCATGTCAATCTCTGCTCCACGACAACAATGACACGAGTTGTCCCCCGAAGGGCCGCCAGAGAACAGAAGCGAAGCGGCTTTTAGTGACTCTGTGTGGTTGTGTTTGTGTGTCAGATTGGACTGAGCTTGTTTGGCAGAGCGAGGAGAGAACTGCACACTAAAGGCCTTGTGTCCCGGGGAACAGTGAGCCACTCATCCCCCCCGGGCTGTCTCCCAAATTAATCACCACTTTCCCCTCGGTGACACCCCTCCCTCTGTCCACATCACTCCGAAAACACAGACACATGAAGGAGATCAGCAGTGCTGGAACGTCAACCTAAAGTCACAGAGAGGTGCACTCTTGACTTTGTGGTTTACACCTCAGAGGAGGAAAATATCAGCCAGGGTTAAGTGCTGTCAGGGGACACAAAGCGCCGTCACAAAAGCAGGTCAGAACAGTAGTTTAATGACCAGAATAACTCTCACCTCAGGGCCGCTTGTGGTTTGTTTATACACCACGCTTCCCTTTCCTGCTGAGGGACGCAGACTCACACTAGCATGTTTCCTCTCAGGCTACGATACTGTATAGCATCTCATGTCCTGTACGGTAGGAAAGAGCATGGTTGTCTTGCTTTTTTTTTTTTAGCTGTTTTCGTCTGTACTTGACATTATTATGTTTGTAAAAAAATTAATCTAGACTAATCTGTTTGAGTTAACCTAACACCATAGGTCAAACATCATAAGCTTGATGAACAGAAGGGAGCTGAGGAAGCACATCAAATTATGCCTTACTCCAGTATTATTGCTGTTAACCCTAAGAATAATAGGGACGAAGCAGAAAACACTTTAAGCTTTGCTTTGTCAGATTTGAAAAAAAAAAAAAAAAAAAAAAAAGCCGGAAATTGCATGATTGATAAGGAGCTGGTTCCAAAATAGCTGCATCAAACAGGATGATATGTATGCAGCGGCTGCAAAGACAAGGATAAACTGGCTGCCATTGTTCATTTCTATGCTTCAACAACAGCGATAGCCAGGACCAGAGTGGTTCTGTTTTTGGGTTGTCCATCCGACCATTGGTCCCGGCCATTCTTATGTCAAAAAAGGAGGGATTTTCATCTGAATTAGCACAAACTCCCACTCTGACTCAAGGGTGAACTGCAAAAACTTTGGAGTCACAAGGTCAGAACAACACAGGACCCTGTTCTTGGCCCACCACTGCAACCGTATACCTCCCGAGATGGTAGTTCTAGAAAGTATTTTCCCTCAAGACTTAATTAAAATGCTGTTCTATCATGCCGTCATTGGATTCTACTCTAACTTTTAAGTTTAATTGCTAAACAAGCTTGTGTTTTAATTAAAGACAGGGTGTTTCCCAGAAGTGGAGTATGACGGAAGCTATGGAGCTGCAATATAAATGGTGTAGGAGTGTTTTTATGACCTAATAAAAAAATAATACACAAGATATATCCACCTCTGCTTCATAAAATGTCACTGTTCTTTTGTTAGTAATGTGTCTGGTAAGTAACCCAACCTAACAGAAGTGTAATGGACACCATTTCTCAAGACTGTGTCTGCGTTAAAGATCTGACTGATTGCTGTCTCTCTCAACAATTAGTGTAGTGCAGCTTAAGACAGTTAATTTATGTTTTCTGATTCTGAATCTGTGGAGGAAATGAGAAGTCTGTCAGTGCATGTTGATTGTGGCATCCCCTGTAAACAAAGAAAGACCTCTTATGTGCTTATTACTGCCATGCCCATGTGTAAGATGTATTTTCAACAAGAAATCATATTCTGCCTTCTTCCAGTCACTTATTGACAACATCTGCTGTTGAAAATGTTTCAGCATCCTGCTGTTGATCACTGCGTCCTGTATGAGAAGGTTGGCTAGCCTTCCCTTGAAGAGAGGTGCACCAAAACTTGTGTTTAATACATTTTAAGGCCCGCATTGGTAAACTACCACCTTACATTTCAACCTTGAGTCGCGGTAGCTACATGACTTTTAACTGAACCACAGAAAGCCTGTGGGCCAAAGTAACACAAATATTGTGATGCTGTATAATAAAGAAATGCAACTCTTTAGGGAAAACTAAAGGTTAAAGGCTGAGAGAGACAGCAAAACTTGCATTCAGCTTTACAACCATACAACACGAGGAAAAGATGGTACTGACCATACACAGAGAGGCAGGTGGTGGCGCTCTTCGTCCCGTCTGGATACGTGTGAAACTCACAGGTGTAGCACGCCTCGTCCTCTGTCCTCACCTCCTTGATGGTCAGCTGGGTGTCCCCCAGACTTTGGCTCAGATCAACCCGACCTACAAACTGTTCCGCCGTGCTGTGTTTGCCATGCTTGGCGTAGGAGGCGACGGTCGTGGAGTCGCCCTGCTCTGCGGTCTTCCTCCACAGCACCTGGTGCACCCTCCCAGGGAGGGTGTACCAGCAGGAGAGGGTGGTGGACTTCCCGTTCACGGCTGTCTTGTTACCCTCCTGGCGCGCTCTACCTGCAAGAGGAACATAATAAATGAATAAATATGTCATCATGGTGTTTGTGGGGTTTTGTTTGCTTTTGTGTCATGGCAACAACAGGAAGAGTCAAGGCTAGCCGGCTGAGTGGGCTAAGTCCCCTGCTGGTTTTAGAGCTCAGGTTTTTGCCGACTTCTTCCTGTCTCCTAAGAGATCTAGAGAGAAAAACAAGCAACTCGGTGACCCTAATTAGGACGAGCTGCAGGAAGACTTTGACTATGTGGAAAAAGGACAAAAGTTAAAATGTTAGGAGTCAGCTTCAGAGCTAAGAAATGCTTATCAAAGATAACCTCTCCTTTATAATAACAGAAGCTGAGAACAGAAACTCTCAGACAATAGAGTTTCTACTATTTCTGAACATTTATATTTGACCCTGTGTGATTTTAAAACACACTGTACTTTCAAACTTGAACAATAATTTCTAAGTGTTGATTTTTCATGTTTAGCTGGAAACATTGGTAGTTCACTCACCTGTGACAATAACGCACGTCCTAGCATCCTGCGCTCCGGTAGGGAAAACGTCAAACACGCAGCGGAAGCATCCCTCGTCTTCAGGCCGCACGCTCTTGATGGTGATGAATGAGGCGTCATTGCTATTAGCTGTGAGCTGCACGTTAGGATCCTGAAGGCTGATCCTGACCGGCATGCTCTGCTCGTACGCCAGCAGAACCTTGTTGTACTTGTTGAGCCAGCGGACCTGGCGGACAGAGTCGCTGGGCTTCATGGTGATGTTACAGCCCAGGAGGAGGGGGTGGTTAACCTCTGCGGTCAGACTGGCAGGAGCTAAAACCTGACCTAAAGAAAAAAAAAAGAAAAAAAAGAAAAAAGAAAGAGTCAAATTTAATCTTTTTGCTGGGGAGGAAAGTTTAATGCTAGACTCGTCTGGAGTTTGAGATAAAAATAAGGTTCAAAAGCAGTGAAAAACACCCATCACTGCTGCGGTACAGTTCATTAACGAAAGGGTGAAAGAAATACTGACATTATACGTTATGTACTTCAATGTTTTATGAATGTAATGTATTATGTGTCACTGGTTACTGTCACGTAAAAGTTAAATGAATGTACAGATGCATCTAAAAAAGAGAATATTATGAAAAAAAACATTATTTTTCTGTAATTTAGTGTAAAGATTGACCTTTCCATTTACTCATGATTCAACACAGATAAAAGAGATATATTTCAAGACTTTATCTTTTGTTTTAATCTTGATGATTACCGCTTACAAAAAAAACAAACAACAGAAATAATGCAAAACATCAAACAAGAAAATTGTTTTTAATAAAGAAAATGTGACCATCTGGAAAATTTAGGTTAGTTCATGCACTCAATACTTCGTCAGGGCTACTTCTGCAAGAACTACTGCATCAGTACAATGTGGCATGGAGGCAATCAGTCTATGGCACTGCTGGGTTGTTATGAAGCCCAGGTTGATATGATAGCAGCCTTCAGCTCATCTGGATTGTTGAGACTAGTAGGGGTAGTTATGGCTTCCCTGTGAGCAGGTGCCAAGTCCTGCTGGAAACGGAAATCTGTATCTCCATAACGTTTCTCAGCAGATAGTGTGTTTTAAAATCTCCTGGTGGAGATGACTCTGGACTTGATAAAGCACAGTGGACCAACACCAGCAGATGAGCACCCCAAACCATCACTGACTGTGGAAACTGAAAACACTGGACTCTCTCTGATCTTACCCCAGACTGTCGGACCTTGATTTCAAAATTAAATACAAAAATTTGCTTTCACTTGAAAAAAGGACTTCAGATCACTGAGCAGCTGTCCAGTTCTTTTTCTCCTTAGCCCAAGAGGTATGCTGATGACATCTGTGGTTCAGGAGTGGCTTGGCTCTAGTAACACAACACTTGCAGCCCATTTCCTGCTACATCTGTGTGTTGGCTCTTGAGCCACTGACTAAAGCTTTAGTCCACTTCTTATGAAGCTCCCCTAAGTTCCTGAATCTGCGTCTTTTGTCAGTCCGCTGAAGGCTGAGCTCATTCCTGTTGTTTGTGCACTTTATCTTCAAACTCTTTCCCTTCCAGTCAACGTTCCATGAATATGCTTTGATACCGCCTCTAAAAACAGCCTGCCCTTTCAGCAATGACCTTCTGTAGCTAACCCTCCTTGTGGAGAGTGTCAATGATTGTGTTCCAGACAAGAGTCCAGTCAGCTGTCTTCCTCATGATTGTGGTTGTGCCATCAAACTGTCAGTCAAATCAGCCAAACTTTTATATCAGAAATAAGTCAATGGTAGCGTACCTTTTGTCCTTGAAACAGCCGCCCCTCCTATCCACAGCAGCAGGCACAGACGCAGCGCAGGTCCACACATCTCACTCTCAGGCAGGGTTACAACCTCGCACACTGACCCAATATCACATCCAGGCTGCAGCTGCAAACACAAACAGTGTCAGAGCGCTGCCACAGCTAAAACCACAAACCTCAAACTAGCCTGTGGCTATGAGAAAAAAAACCTGGCTTGAAAAAAGAGGCTGTGATGTAGACGTACTCCGCTGTCAGCCGTCCAGTGTTGTGACTTCTTCGGGCTGTTGTAGGTCACCACAATTGTGGCTGCATGTTACACACTGTCTACTGTAATGAGAGGCCAGAGGATGACATGATCACTGAAGGCATCACAAAGATTACACTCTTCACTCCACAGGGGAGGAAAAACATAAAAATATTAATAAAAGCTCATTTACAGACATTTGTTTGGGATGTTAAGTCATCTTTACCTCCTAGTTTTCATGGTGACTCAAGGTGTAAACATTAACAAAAGCAGTTTCACAGTAAAGGAACATTACCTGGGGGATTATTGAGGTTTTAGGGTAATGAGCAACATGAAAATCCCGCCCCATTAGTCCCACATTCATCTGGCAGCAAAACAAGCACCTACTTCAAAGTCTAGACACGATTAAACCCTAAGGTTTCAAAATAAGCTACCTAGAAACAAATTATAGTGGTTAGATGATGCAAGAGATGATGAGGTATTTAGTCATTAAGGTGAGAATTTAAGGTGTGTTTGCCAAGCAGGTCAACTATAAACATTAAATCATGTTTAAAATCAAATGTTTTTAAAAGATGCTGCTTAAGAA
Organism: Cheilinus undulatus; assembly: GCF_018320785.1. Classification (NCBI taxonomy): domain Eukaryota; kingdom Metazoa; phylum Chordata; class Actinopteri; order Labriformes; family Labridae; genus Cheilinus; species Cheilinus undulatus. The sequence continues at coordinate 12,268,593 of NC_054888.1, read as the reverse complement.
TCTATTTAAATGTTTCTTTATCTGGATAATTAGGTAGAAATAGAAGTAATCAGGCATAAGATGGCTTTAGATGGCAGCTAAATGTGATGTTAAGTGGACTTTGTGGGAGAGAGAAACCCGCCTAAACCACAACACAGACCGGGTCCAGACCTCAGAGATTTATAGGCGTTATTTGCTCTTTTACAGCGCCAAGTCATCTGGCTTCAAACACGCAGCCTGCTCCTGTTGGGCAGCGGTTAAATCACGTTTCCTCTACAAAAACAACGGCTGACAGGGCTGCTGTACAAAGCCACAACAAACCTCAGACTGTGAGGGCTTTTAATTTGAAACCCCAGCAGATAGAGCTGAATACAACAGCCTAAGTTATAGTTTTTTATTCAAGAAAACGTTCATTTGCTTTTCAAGGCCATTAAAATCTCATGTTACTCAAAGAGAGATTAAAACCAGGTGAGACACCTACATCCAGATGTGCAATACAGACTTTTTGCTGCCACAGCTGGTCAAGTACCACAAAACAGGTATGACTTCAAATTTCTTTAACAGGATGTTGAAGGAGCAAATGGTAAAAAATCATTACCTTTGCCATATTGATGTAATCTAAAGGCAGGAAGAAAGAATATACCTTTAATCAACGAATGTAGGAGGCATAAATCTTTCACTTCTCAAGTTTAGCATGTGGAAACCAGAAAATAAGATACAGGCATCAAACAGGACACTTTTTGCTAAAAGAGATTATTGAAAATAGGGCAACTCGCAAAATTAGGCACTTCATGGGTTGCAGGCCTGTTTTTTAGCTTGGAAATAAAAAAAGTGTATCGAATGCTTGGCATGCATGCTGCAGATTAGCCATTAAAGATTAATAAATTGAGAAGTGATACAAGAAAGCATAATAATTTTATTAAAATAACGAAGTTATACTTCATTTCAGATATTAAGGCTATTTTAGATCTCTGGGCAAGTTAAAGAAGTGAAATTTGAAATAAAATGAACCGCACATTTTAGAGAGGGAAAGTCTGGATTTAAACGTGATAGGGAAACTTCGTGGTTTTCAAATCTTCACTTTTGCAGGTTTACATCATATAAGAAAATATTGCAAAATGAGGAAAAATGCCCTAAAAGGCAGCGATATTAGCAAAGAAGCACATAGTTACACAATATCACTCAAAATACAGGGAAATAATGCAGTTTGTAATTTTCTGCCATTTTCTGTCGTTGAGAACCATTTCTATTCACAGAAAATGTCGAATAATACAAATTTATCGACGGGTAGTCAATGAAGTCTTTAAAATACAAGAAACTTTTACAGTAATTACCTTATGTTACGCACGCGCAACAAAGAAAAGGGCGATAAAAACCTTTAAGTCATGAATCACATTATTAAAAGGAAATTCGACATATTTCTTAAACAGTTCAATGCAAATGTACAAAGAAGGAGCTGTTTTTGGACAAGCATTAATATCTTCAACGACAGGTGCTCAAGTATTTCCCAAAATGCCGATTTAAGTTTGATAGGAACGCCAAAACTTGAAACTATAACGCAATAACGGTTTAAACCGTCGCGCAACTCCGTAAACTCAAAAGTTTAAACTTACCCGGTGACAGCAAACGGTCCAGTGACTAAAAGTGAGCTCCCTGTGTTTGAAATGCTCTCAGAGCTCCAGGTGAGGAGAAAGTGAAGTACAGAAAGCCATAGTTCAGTCATTTATCAGACTGAAGAGTTCCTGCTGCCGCTGTTCACTCCCACATCCTTCCAACTACAACTCTTCTTCTACGATTCTGGGCACACAGAGACGTCTACTGGCCATAGAGTGTAACTACACCTGAAATTCACTGCACTGTTGTGAATACATTAGAAAATGTGACATCAAAGTTAAGAAAACATCAGAATTTTTGGACATTTGCAGTTATAAAAATGATGGTGCGTTAAATAAAAAAGTATCAAAAGCATTGCATTTACAATTTCATTATCATTATACATTTTCTATGAGTCATTAATGCAGCCTTATAAAACATTTTAGGTGTTACAAAGCTTACATTTTAATCATAATATGACATCTATGAGATCTCTGATCAACCCTTTGGAAAAAATAAAGAATATTTCACATATTTCTGTGACAAGTCAATTTTATGTGCTTTCTTAGGAGAACAAAAACCCTGGTTTTCCCTAGTTAACTCCTTACCATCTTAAAAAACAACTAAAAAAACAAACTTAAAAAACTACATTTTAAAATATGATAATAAAACAATTCATCATAGCTTCATACACAGTAGTTTAGTTCACACAGCCATTATTTATCAGTTTACACAATGCACCACCATCAACCCATTTTTAAAATATTTACAAGTTTAGTGTGCATATTGTAATTTTTTTTTTTAAAGATTCAAACAGGAGCACAGATGGCCTAGTGGTTTGCGGCGTGCCCCATGTATGCGGTTGGCCAAGGTTTGAATCCGGCCTGTGGCACTTTGTCACATGTCTCTCCCCAGCTCTTTCATCCATGTTTCTGATTCTGTCCACTGTCCTCCTACATCAAGAAAAGCATAAATGCCCCCCCAAAAAAACCGGATCAGAAGAAAACTGGGTATGCATCATCATGATTGAGCCAGAGTGTTTAAGTCCCTCTTCATTTTATCAGCTGTAGGTTACTCTGAATCACAAAAGAGTTTTTTTTTACATCCATCTTTGGGAGACGATGCCTTTTGCGAGTCATGTTTTTCCTTTTTCACAGTAGACATGCGCTGCCTTGTGCCCGTCTGCTCGTTGTGTTGTTGGCATAAAGGTGTTGTGGTGCTTTAAATGAAAAAAAAAAAAAAAAAAAAAAAAGACATTCGAGTCAATTTTATAATAGTGTATCAACAGATAGGTCCAGTACTGAATTTCAAAAGAAGTAATACAAAATTAGCTTTTCTTGTAGCAGATTGTCAGATGCTCTGTTATGGTAATAATGTAAGATTAAATCAGAGCATCCCTACAGAATATGTGTAAATGTATACCTTTCCTTACCTGTGATAGTCCTGAGGCTTAAGTGGTGTTTTGATCTCCTCAGGGTCCATGTGAGGTCTACAAGATTAAAATTTCTTGATTGAAATCACAGCATAAACACGATACAATTGGTAAAAAAAAACATGCATGTTTTTGAACTGCTCTGATTTGAGCTTAAGTATAGAAAAACAATAATACCTGCTCCATTTATGCACACACCACCAGAGAGAAACAAGGGCCACACAGACAACTCCTACAATGATTGAAGCCACAACTATCCGCATGTAAACCATGCTATCAGACTCAGATTCTGCCCTAAAACCTGGAAAGAGAAACCAGACATCAGACACATAGTGGCACCTATAAATCAACCTATTCAAATTTAAATTTGAACAAGTTCTCACCATCAGTAGACGGCTGTTTGGCCTCAAAAATCGTCCCAAACACCAGTTTTGGAGGAACTGAGGGCACTTGAACTGCACATTCAACTTGTGTGCTGTTGTCATTGAGACGCTGCAGCACAGCTGTAGTGGTGACAGTGACCGTGCCGTTTGTGTTGTGGTCACTGTGGGTAGAGGAGTTGTGATTATGGACATTTAATGTCACAGTGGGAGCAGGTCGAGCTGTAGCCGAGCAGGACACGATGACTTCATCAGAGGAGTTAGACTCTTTGATATGTAGAAAGGGTCCATGCAGCTCTGAAAAGACGAGATAATCAAGTTACAGTCATAGATGAACAGTCAGAGTGAGGATGAATGTATCTGACAGAGAGAGGTGGGTCTTACCATAGAGTTTGATGCAGGTTGAACATATCAGAGCACCATCAGGGTAGGTGTTAAACAAGCAGCGATAGCAGCCTTCGTCCTGCTCCGTCACCTCTTTGATCACTATGGAGCTGTCCTGAAGTCCAGCATCTTTAAACTCCACTTTACCCTGAAAACCAGGGTTCACTCTTTCACCGTATCGGTTGTAGGTCGCGACATTCATCTCTCCATCTGGTAAAACCTTTTGCCAGGTGACTTGAAGGACATCCTTATATTTCACAAGCTGACACTTTAAGCAGGCCTGCTCTCCCACTGCGGCCATCACAGTCTGCTGTGTTTGAATCAGAGCCGTTAGAGCTGCAGAAGGAAGACAGAAACATCGTTTTATATTTACAGGTGAATGAAGATAAACATGAAGGTCATGAAGATAAATAAGGTTTTAGATCTAGAGTTTATAAATTTAATAATACACGTAAAATTTACAGTGGTAATACTGGCCAAAAAAAAAGAAACCCTCGTCATGCAATGTCAGCTTATTTCTTTTTTTATGGATTAATTGATCTCTTAAGTACCTGACCTATTAAATATGTTTTTATAGCCTTTCCACTTTTCAAATATTGCATACATATTGACAGGGTGAATTCAGTTCAAACGGCTGGCAGGTAAACCGGGACTGATAAGGTTTAAAATCTAACAGCCTATCATGATAACTGACTTTGAATTGTTGCTGTAAACCAGTATCAACAGTAGTTCCTATTGGACAGGAGAGTCTGACGTGTGGGGGGCGGAGCATTTTCAAATGAAGGTAGGCAGGTGTGGCCTCAGGAAGTGAGCATGGCAAAGCAACATGGGAGGGGAATAAAGAGATCTTTATTTTACATGGTCTTTGGAATTAAATAGTTCAGGCCTGAAAATAAACTTCATGTGGAAAAAAGTCAGTTTAGTCCTTGACCTATCTTTGCTTAAAAATAGGTACAATGGACTGATTTACTTAATGTCAAGGTTAGTTAATTTCATATACTTGGTTCTCAGTTTTTGTACTCTTCCTTTTCTTATTTGTAAACTTTGGGTGGGTGCAGATTTGCCACATGCAGATAGTGGGCGCTTTAATGTCCTTGGTTGTAATTGGAAAAATAGAAATAAAGTATCAAACAGGTAAATTTTCAGTACAATCTTTAGCAGATTTTTCTGCCATTGTGACAATGCACAGTCATACACAAACATATTCAATAATTTAAAATCATTTTTAATGGAATATTTCTTTATGCATGAATCGTTTTAACCGTTATGCTGTAGTAGCTTGTAGTGGACAACTTCATAGTCAGACTCCAATAATATATATATATATATATATATATATATAAAAAACCCTAATCTTTTCAAACATTCAAGAGCCCGGTGGACATTAACAAAAACATCACTAAATATCATGCACTTCTTATATGATGGTCAAGTACGCGCTTTACACACACACACACACACCCCCACCCACACACACACACACACACACACACAAGAAAGGTCAATTTTACTTGAATTCACCTTAAATTATGCGTTTCCTGGATGAATTGCATGCCTTCAGTTCTGCCTGCAGCAAGTAGAAGCATGACTTGTACTGGAAACGTGCCTCATCTGTACCGAATGGACAGTAACTGGCAGTAATTCTGCTCTATATTTGGTCTGTAATGGCTAAAATAAACGACCAAACCGACGTGAAGACTCAGGTACGTTAATGTATTATCTCTTTGCTAAACGTGATATAAAATATGAACTGAATTAGCAGCGACCGCAAAGTACATTCAAATTTTCCGCCGTAAATGTAGCGCGTGCAGATAGGATAATACCAACAGGAAATGCTGGTTTAATTCCGTTTTAAAACTGTCAAAATAAATTAAAAAAAAGAAAAAAAGGAACATTTTACTTACCTCTCTGACTGAAAACAAGAACATAAAGATAGACGATTACGGCGCCGTGCGTCATGCTGCTGTATTTGAATCCTCCAAAGTGAAAGTAAAGTAGCTCTTCAGCACATTTTCAACGGTTAGACATTCAGGACTTCCGGTGAGAAAAAAAAAATTACGTAAGACCTTTGCCAAAGACATGATTGGCTTACTGTGTGCTTTACATCCTGATTAGTTGACAGTTTGAGCATTAAAAAAAAAAAAAAATTTAGAGCACAAAAACAGAAAAAGTACCCCGAAAGCTTAACAAAACAAAAAGAATTATGGGAAAAGAATGTTAAAAAATTAAATTGAAGAAACAGTTTGGTTCTGTTTCTTAAACATAGGTCTTTGAATTGCATATCAGAAATGTTGAAAAAATATAGTTAATATGACATCACTGATGTTAATAGCCTTTTCGATTAAATATCTGGCAGACAGCAGACATGAGGACACAACAAAGTAGAAGGTTGAATCTGACCTGAACACATTGACTCACATATGGAATTAATATCACAAAATTGTTGCCAATATGAGGGTTATATCGGTCAAGTGTTGATATAAATACATGGTTATGAGTAGTAGCAGTACAAAGAACATTGAAAATGAAAATAAAAAATAAAAACAGAATATTGAAGGAAATTTTAAAATTTATCACTTTGATAACATGTATCTTTTAATTTTCATTTCCAAAAATAAATTGACTTGGAGACAAATATTCATTCTCAAACCATAAAATAAAGCTTTTATTACTTTTTCTAGTAAATTCAATGCAGTTTTTAGGCACATTTCATTAACAAAGGTCTGTTAAACATTGTTTAAAAAAAAAAAACAGTAATACTGCATAACAATTTTTTCTTTGTGGTATGATCATTTCCATTATGGCACCATTCAGTTTATCTGACAAAAATACTTAGTATGACAACAACCTGAAGGTACTAAAATATCTCTGAGAATGCTTCAAATGTTCAGAAAAGACAGAAAAACAAACAAACAACAAATAACATTATTTAAACAGTAAATCAGTGGCTCACTTAGGGTGTTTGAGGGGCAAGGGCAAAATAATAAAGGGTGCACCAGCTTCATGCTGTGGGGCACAAAAAACACTATAAATAAAATGTTAATACTGGAGAAACAGTGATTATATCATACATTACACTGGGAATACACCAATAATTATTTAGCATTTTTCACATAGTGTTTTATGAATAACGTAATCATATAAAGTGCCTAAATAAAAGTATTTATATAAAAAACATTGAAATTCATTCTTCATTCATTCCTTACTTGTCTCACAAATATACAGCTGTGTTACACACCTGTTGTCATGGAAGTTAAAAAAAATGTTGACATATGTGTTGAAAACATGAAACATTTAAAATGAATGCACAGAACTACAGGAGATTTTTCCCAATAGTTTCTAAATGACTTCTCTGATTTAGGTTTTTAGAGAGCTTCTGATGTACAGCACTGTTAGAGCAGCTTCTCCGTCATCTTTTCACATAATAACACACTTAATACTTTACTGACTCTTCACAGAAGATATCCGGGGTCTGACCAGCAAAGTTCCCCATAACCAAAGACTTTCACCTCACTCATATTTCCGCCATCTCCTAAAAAGAGAAACAAAACAACAACAGGTCTGAGGCACAGAGCTACAGCTGCCTGGGAGTGAAGCCAAAACATTTAGAGCTACCCTTGTGCCACTTTTAACAGCTTTTCTCCCTCATTGTAAAAAAAGGCACATAATTGCACTGAAGCTGCTCTGCTGGACTCCCCCTCAAGTTGGTACGCTCCAGCCTTACACGTCTGCACCTAGACCATTCCCCCCACACTCTGCTACAGTTGGTATGGTCCGACTCTGGTGGGTCTGCAGCAGCAAGAGCAGAGCGAGAGAGGGACCGAGAAGCTACAAACTTATTATAAACAGTTTTAGTCTTAGAAAGGGAGCTTTATTGTGTGCATTTCCTTCATTGTGTGAGTCCATTGAAATGTAAGTATGTTTACAGATAAATTAGCATGGTTTGTCGCATCTTTACTGTTTATAGAGTTAAGTTTGTTAGCTTTGATGCCTTGCTGACCAATTAAGAAATAGTTTCAGTTTTATATGTGATGTTTCCATTGCTAATTTCTTTCTCTAAAGTGCCTCAGAGTGTCTTTGAGTGTAATATAGCCATGTAAAATTAGGAAATATTATAACTTGCTAATCTGATTGTCATAAACTTGCCTGCTCTGGTTGAGAACTATTCTTATAATTTAAGGATGAGCATTAGGTCTTATAGTGCCATCTTGTTGTAGTTTGGGCATAGAGGTCAGTTCATGTTATTTCATGACTGTAATTACTGACGCCTGTATCTGTACTTGTCTTTTCTTATAGAAACCACACACACACACCACGCATGTGCACATAATTACCTGTATGTACAGTCAAACACCCTGGGAGGGACTTTTATAACTTTTTTTTAACTCAGACACCTGGCTTAATCATGATTTGACCAGTCACAACAGTGGTAGGAGGTGATTTCTGGAACCTGAGTTTCGAAGAAGCCTTTGTCAGCCGTTCTTTCTTTTACTCATCATGTGAAATTCGTCCATGAAAAGAAAATGTTAGTTCACTGTTTAGTAAGTACACCTGATGGGGTACAGTTTTTGTTAAAGAGAGTTTTTGTGATATTTAAAAAAAGAGGCACAAGTCGTACAAAGTATTACCTGCTCTGATTTTCATATTGAAGACAGGACCAGATGAGTGTAGCAGTCAAAACGCAGGCAGCCATCACAAACAACACGTTTATCAAAGTTTGGCCTTTGGGGAAAACAAACAAAAAAAAAGTTTATTATTCAAGTAACAATCAAATGAAACAACAAAATAGGAATATTAAGTCTTAACTTACGGTAAACATCATTCTGGGCCACACATTTTTCATCAAAACCTGTAAAAAGACAAAGAAACATCAGAATAATAAAGTTCTCATCCATTAATCTATAAGTCTGCAGCTTTAGACACGTCTTACTCTTAGCAGCTGGTGGCCTCTCTAACTTATGAATCGTCACAAAGGCCTTTTTCGTTGCACCAAAGGGCATCTCAACGGCACATTCAACTTCTATGTTGATGTCATAGCTGTGAGGTAGCACGACTGTAGAGCTGACAGTGACTGTATCATTCTTGTTGTCTTGACTGTGTGTAGAAAGTTTGTGGACTTTGTGATGAAAGGCTCTTATCGTTACTGTGAGGCCAGGTTGTCCTGTAGCCGAGCAGGAAATATACACCTCCTTAGGGAAGACTGATTCTCTGACATGGAGAAAAGGCCCATGCAGCTCTGGAAATACAAGTCACATAAATACAGTTGAAACCAGAAGTTTACATACACTATATAAAAAGGCACGTAAACTTTTTTTTCTCACCGTCTAACATTAAATCAGATGAAACTTTTCCTGTTTTTGGTCAATTAGGATTACCAAAATTATTTCTATTTGCTAAATGCCAGAATAATGAGAGAGATCATTTTTTAGACATTTTTTTTATTATTTTTTTGAGAGTCAGAAGTTTACATACACTTTTTTTTTTTTTTTTTTTTATACACAAGGATAAACACCATGGGAATGTCCAGCCATCATACCGCTCAGGAAGGAGACGGGTTCTGTGTCCCAGAGATGAACGTGCTTTGGTCCGAAAAGTGCATCTCAACCCAAGAACAAAAGCAAAAGACCTTGTGAAGATGCTGGCTGAAGCTGGTAAGAGTGTGTCATTATCAACAGTCAAACGAGTCCTGTACCGACATGGGCTGAAAGGCCACTCTCCCAGGAAGAAGCCATTACTCCAAAAGAAACATAAAAAAGCCAGATTACAGTTTGCAAATGCACACAGGGACAAAGACTTTAATTTTTTTGAGACATGTTCTGTGGTCTGACGAAACAAAAATTGAAATTTTTGGCCATAATGACCATCGTTACATTTGGAGAAAAAAGGGGGAAGCTTGCAAGCCTGAGAAAACCATCCCAACTGTGAAACATGGGGGTGGCAGCATCATGTTGTGGGGTTGTTTTGCTGCAGGAGGGACTGGTGCACTTCACAAAATAGATGGCATCATGAGGAAAGAACATTATGTGGAAATACTGAAGCAACATCTCAAGACACCAGCCAGGAAGTTAAAGCTTGGGCGCAAATGGGTTTTCCAAATGGATAATGACCCTAAGCATACTGCCAGACTGGTTACAAAGTGGCCTAAGGATAACAAAGTCAGTGTTTGTCAGAGTGAGAGTCAGAGTGGCCATCACAAAGCCCTGATCTGAATCCCGTTGAAAATTTATGGGCAGAGCTGAAAAGGCATGTGCGAGCAAGGCGGCCTACAAACTTGGCTCAGTTACACCAGTTCTGCCAGGAGGAATGGGCCAAAATTCCTGCAAACTATTATGAGAAGCTTGTGAAAGCATATCCAAAACGTTTGACCCAAGTCATACAGTTTAAAGGCAATGCTACCAAATACTAATGAAATGTATGTAAACTTCTGACTCTCAAGAAAATAATAAAAAATTGTCTAAATAGTGATCTCTCTCATTATTCTGGCATTTAGCAAATAGAAATAATTTTGGTAATCCTAATTGACCAAAAACAGGAAAAGTTTAATCTTATTTAATGTTAGACGGTGAGAATAAAAAGTTTATGTGCCTTTTTATATAGTGTATGTAAACTTCTGGTTTCAACTGTATAATCATCACATGTTCAGTGGCAAACTGGGTGCATGTCAGTCCAGTTTGAGTCACACTTGTACAATAAAAATCTGCACATAAACAGATGCTGTAAAGAGGTGGAGTTAATGAGTCTTACCATACAGTTTAAGGCAGGTTGTTTCATTTAACACCCCATCAGGATAGGTGTTAAACAAGCACTGATAGCAGCCCTCATCCTCCTCTGTCAACTCCCTGATGACTATGGAGCTGTCCTGCAGGCTGGCATCTTTAAACTCAACTCTACTGCTGAATTCACGCTCCACTATTTGGCCAAAGTACTTGTTGTCAGCTGCAACCATCTTCTCTCCATCAGGTAAAACTTTACACCAGGAAACTTGGAAAACATCAGAGGGCGTCAGCAGCTGACAGCTGAGTTGAACCTCTTCTCCCAGTCTGGCCATCACTGTCCTCTCTGTGTGAATCGACACTTTAAGGCCGACTGCAGGAGATAAAAGTTAGAGTTAGGACAATCTTTTGTATTCACATTTGTCTACATTTCATTACGGCTTTTCACGGTTAAAGTCCAAAACAGTTAGTGAGCAGGACTTCTTCAGGCTTGTGCTTTCAAAATATTACCGTTATTAAAATGACTGTAACGCATGTGTCATTTATTTCGAAAATATCTGACAATATGGAGCGTAAAAGTCGTATAAATAGTCAATCAACAATCCCAAATCAGTTTGGTGCTACAGTTGAAAGGGTGACCGTGTTAACTGGCGGTGCATCCCTGCGTCAGCTGAAAGTGTCCGTACGAATGCACCTTTAAGAATTTTTCTCCTTTAACGTAAAACAGAATAGCCACAGGTGTAATAATCAAAGCGACAGACGTGCAGAAACGTTCCTCTACATTGGTTGCAAGTTACAACAACCACTGACGGATTTGGGAAGAAGTCGTTAGTAAACATGGTGACCCCTTGAACCGCAACACCAGGTGGGCGACTGACATCCGCGTTGTCACATGAAGTAAAACACGTCAGTAGCCTTTAGAAAGTAACATAAGAGTAGACCCCTTACCTTGGTGAAATACTCCAAAAAACCAAATGATGCTTAGAAAAGATGGGCGCGTCATTTACAGTAGTTTTCATGGAGGATTTAAAATCAATCGAAAGCGAAAGCATTCGGTCGTCATAATATAGTCCAGATATGGAGGTCGACAAGGGTGTCATCTTAACTGGTATTCACAATTTAAATATATCAGGGGGATATTTAAGGCAACAACAACATAACCGTGACTGGACTATGATTCCCTGCCGTTTATGCAAATAAACACTAAAATGAGGACTGATATTACATCTATGGAGAGAGATATATCAGTCAACAACTAGGAACTCTACCTGTTGCTAATTGATTAATTAGGCTAGTGAATATATAAATAAACGAGAAAGTTGAGTTAGTAATTCAGAGGGGACTAAATATATATATATATTTAATTATATAAAGAGTTGGAAGTGAAAAACAAAACATATCAACACCACTGCAGAAATCTTTGATGGCGACTGTAGCATCCCCACCTGGAGCAATGGAAGATTCTCGAACAAATGGTTTAAGAGACACCTTTTATTTTCCCTTTAAGCAGTGCAAATAGTCAAAAACAAACCGTAGGAAGTGTGGGAAACAGAAAATTAGACGTAACAAAATCGATAATCAAATATAACGCAGACAAAAATGACCCTTACAAATAAGGATTTACAAAAAATAGTTTTACACAATTAACTACAAAAAACAAAAGTAAAGATGTTTTAAAATCAACACTTAAAGTGTTTTATAACCATGAATTCAATACCAACTTAAAAAAAAAACATGATTAGACTATTTGACATAATAAAGCAGCCCTACATCAGAGATGTAATACAAATTAAAGCACTTAGATCAAACATTTACCAAATCACCTACAAACCAGGAAATTATTCCACTTTTTTTTCAGTCAATCAGTAGTTCCATTTGTTAAAACTAAACCATATTTAGGCTGACTTAAATAAACATTAATTCAACTGTTTGGTGTAAGCACCAGTGAGATAATTCATTACATTCATAACATACTGACATAAATTAACATGTAAACAGGAAACAGTATAAAAATATTACTCAAAGAAATTTCTGGCCATTTAAAAAGAAGTCTTGTTGTCCATTTCAGGATTAAAAAAATGTGAAAAAATGTAATTCCCTTTTTTATCTTGTGCCTCACCTCCTCACAGTTATGCACAAACTTCATTCATCTGATCAGTGACACCGTCTCCTTGATGTTAAAGCTGACACATTTGTGTTACATCCTATTTTCTTCTCCCTTCACAGGAGATGATCGGAGTCTGACTGGAGGATTCTCCTGTAAGGATGCTTCATCCCTGAAAAGAAACAAAACATCTGATTTAAACAAAGATTCACCTTTAAACTCATGAAGCATTGATGAAACATTGATAAGGAGCAGGGTTTATCCCTGACAAGAGTAAATGGTTTCTTACATATGAGGGTCTTCCACTGTAGCTTGAGTTGTTTCATTCATTTCCAGGATGTCATGTGACCGACTGAAGGATTAAAAAACAGTTAAAGGAGGGAAAACAGAAAAGACTGGAAACAACTATTGATGAGAACAATTACCTGGTTGGCTTTTTCAATCTATGCCAGATAAAGACGACTGCAAGAATGACTGCGATCAATGAAATAGACAACCCAATGAAGGCAGAAGTCCTACCTTTGAGAGAAAGAGAATAAAATATTTAAATGATGGCTATCATTTTACAGAAACCTCAAATCAACATGGGATCATTACTTACCACGACCGCTGATTTTATCCTCAGATTCCTCATCAGAACCATCTTCATCAGACATGGGTCTGACCTCAGTCAGCATCATGAACACGGCTTTCTTAGGACTAGAGAGCACTTCTGCTGTACACCCAACCTGAGTGCTGTTCTCATGTAGACGAGACAGCACAGCTGTCATGGTGACGGTGACTGTGCTGTCGTTGTTGAAGACACTGACAGAATGATTGTGTAAGAAGTACAAGTCCTGCTGAGGGGCTGTAATCATCACAGTGGGAGTGGGCCGTCCTGTAGCCGAGCAGGAAACGATGGCCTCTTCGGTGGAGTTGGATTCTCTGAGACGTAGAACAGGTTCATGCAGCTCTGAGAAGAAAAATATTAAGCCACATAACATGGATACAATGCATTCTGGTACATGAAAGCACCAACTGAATCACCTCATTCCTCTTGAGTGATTTCTGAATAGTGTTACAGATCTTACCAAGAACTTGCAGGCAGGTTGTAGCAATGAGAGCACCATCAGGATAGGTGTTAAACAAGCAGCAATAGCAGCCTTCATCCTCCTCTGTCACCTTCCTGATCACTATGGAGCTGTTCTGTAGGTCAGCATCTTTAAACTCCACTCTACGGCTGAAGTCGGGGTGTATCGTCTGACCATAGTGTTTGGTGTCGGTGGCGACTGTCTTCTCTCCACCAGGTGAGATCTTCTGCCAGGTGACTTGATGAACATCTTTGGTTCGTAAGAGCAGACAGTTTAAACGGGCCTGGTCTCCCACTGCTGCCGTCTCTGTCGGCTGTGTTTGGATCAGAGGAGTTAGACCTGCAGGAGGCGACAGTTCACAATGTGGTTGGTATTTTAGGGGTTAAAAGCACAAATACAACTGAAAAATAACCAGACAGAGTTATCACTGTATAACATTAAAATAATAGCCCATGTATCTGCAGTTCACCAAAATAAACAGAATAAATAATATTGGAACAATAATAAAGTAACAACATTTTTAAACACATGGCGTATAAGAGCGTTATGAAAAGTGCAACATACAGAGATGTTTCCAGTGTGTCTGTACTATCTAGATTATCTGTGAAACTTTTTCTGCAATTTTTGATGATTTGAACATAACACTGCCAAATATTGGGAGTCTAGCACCAATATTTGTGTTGCTGTGTCATTTAAAAAGTTATGGAATCAGCTGCATTTTACTAAAATCATAGATTTTAATATCATATTTTATTTTAAATATTAGAACTATAATTTGATGCTTTGACAACCATTTGCTGTTTTATTACAGAAAATATTAGCTAAAAATAATACCATTATTTTTGGTCCAGATTGTCTGGCCTTAGCATCTCCATGTACGAGTGTCACGTCTTTGTTTAATAACTTTATCACTTTAATCATATGAAATAAATATCTAGTTAATAACTTGAAAGTTAGAGTTTAGAGATGCTTTGGTTGACAGATATTAAAGTTTCATTAAATTACTGAGTAATAGTGAGTTAGTGAATAATGAGTTTTTCAATCATGCATTAAAATCTTTAAATTGTTCCAGTGATAAAAGCGGTTAAAGTTGGGTTCATCATAATCACTGAAACACTGTTAATATACAGTTATTATATTACAGTTATTATAATTCTTATTTTGGAAGGTATCTATTGATTTTCATACCATTCTTGCATCTGTCTGTCCTGCCCTGACAAAGTTGCTGACACATTTAACAAAAGCAAACGAACAAATATGTGGTCTTAATCTTGCAAATACAACAGGATTTGCTGGATTGGGTAGCGGTTTTTTTTACAGGCCTATTACATTATTAACCATCCTTTGTACTGGCCACTGGCAGCTTAAACACAGATATCCACTTCCTCACGTGCATACTATGTATGTCTTTGCATTTTTATATACAATATTAAAATAATAGCCGGAGCATCTGCAGTCCATCAAGAAAAGCGCCATAACCATTACAACAATCTTAAAGTAACAATATTAAACACTGCTGCACTTTCAGGTAGAGAAACATGCTGGACATACCGGTATGCGAAATATGTTGTACAGATAGAAGTGCACATCCCTTACCTCTGACAGAGACAACAAACATACAAAAGACATGTCCGAATGTACTGTGTGTCATCTTTTCTCCATTTAACCGCGCAAAATAGCAAAATACTCACGGAAACATCAAAAAAGACCGCCAAAAAAGCAGATTCTTCTTCTTCTTTGGTTTTGGCAGACTAGACGCATCCAAGGTGTATTACTGCCCTCTACTGTTTCCATGCGATTTCTGTTTATACTCAATCATATTCTGTTGTACACTCCAATGGAGTGCAGATACTGCAGAAGCTTCTTCATATTGTTCCAGTCTTCCAGATTCAGCAGTGTGCGTATGTTGAAAACAGTCTCTCCAGCTGCACCCAGATTCCTGAAAAGTTTCCTCCTTTGAGATGAGTATCTCTTGCAGTGTAACATTACATGTGTCACAGCCTCCGTCTCTCCACATTCACATTGTCCATCGGGGTGTTTCCCAATCAGAGCCAGCCCACTTCTAAGACCACAGTGTCCGAGTCTTATTCTGGTGATGACTACAGCATCCCTCCTGCTGCACCCAAAGCAGTTATTCCTTTCCCCTACGCTTTTTTGTATATTATAAAATACCCTGCCTTTGCTTTCCTTATCCCATGAGTTCTGCCACATTTCCTTTGCTGCCTGATTTATAACAGATGAGTATTCTGGTGGTCCAAAAACCAATTCCAGTTTAACTTTTTCCTGCTTTACTGCATTTTTAGCCATAATGTCCGCTTCCTCATTCCCCTGTATACCCACATGTGCTGGTATCCAGATGAATCCTACCTCACACCCTATTTTGTTAATTCTATACAAAATTAGGCACATTTCTGCTATTAAGTCAGGTCTGGATTTGGAGCGTGTCTCTATTATTGTCTGTATAGCTGCTGCTGAATCACTGCATATGACTGCATAACTTGGTTTGTTGTTCTCCACCCACTGAAGAGCCTTTAAAACTGCCACCATCTCTGCTGAGTATACTGACGTGTGATCTGATAGCCTTCCCTTATACCTAACTGGGGGATTACAATGCTGATCGCCACCTTCCCACTTTCTGGTTCTTTTGACCCATCTGTATATATCTACAAATGTGACCTCCATTTTTGCTGCAAATGCTTGTGAATTTTGTCAACGATGTCTTCATCCTTTTTCCTCTTATTACTATTTAAAAAGCTCAAATCAACCTCAGGTTCTGTAAAAAGCCATGGTGGAACAGTTGCCCAGCAGACTGGGGGACACACTCTCTTCTCCAGAATACCTCCTTTCCCTGCAATGTCTTTTAGCTTGACTCCAAAATTAACTTTGATCCTTCTTCCCCTCCCCTCAAATTCCCAGTGCTGGTCTAACAGTGTTTTAGTTGGAAAAGACTCATCTTGCCCTTTTATTTTCATCAAATACTTCAGCCCAAGCTTAACCCTCCTTATTTCCAATGGCATTTCTCCCATTTCTACCAATAATGCTGACACTGGGGTGGTTCGAAATGCTCCGCTACATACTCTTAAGGCCTTAGCTTGCACAATATCCAGAGCTTTCAGAGTTGTGTGTGCTGCTGACCCATACACCATACACCCATAGTCTATGCACGATCGAATCATTGCTCTGTAAATCATCAACAAGGTTTCTCTGTCAGCCTCCCAATCAGTTCCTGCCAGACATCTTAAAACGTTTATTATTTTTTCACATTTCACCACTGTTTTCTGTATATGTGTTTTCCATGTCACTCTTTCATCCATCCACACTCCCAGGTATTTAAAACTCTTTACTCTTTCTAGATTATGACTGCTGACCATCAGCCCTTTATCCAGCACCTTCTTTTTACTCCCAAACACCATGAACTTTGTTTTGTCTATAGAGATTTTAAATCCCCATTTTTTTGTCCAATCAACCACTTTATCCAGGCTTCCCTGTATTTTATTGAAAATGTGAGTGAGATTCCTTCCTCGCTTCCAAATAGCGCTATCATCTGCAAATAATGACAAACCAAGGTCTCTGCTCACTGTACTAAATATGCCATTGATTAAAATGTTGAAGAGTACAGGGCTGATCACACTTCCCTGGGGGGTGCCATTCTCCACTTCTACCTCCTCAGATAACACACTACCAACTTTAACCTGTATTGTCCTGTTGCCTAAAAAATCCCTAATCCAGTTAAATAGTCTCCCTCTTACTCCTGCATCATGTAGGGTGATTAATAGCCCCTCTCTCCATAACATATCGTATGCTTTTTCAATGTCAATAAATACTGCGACAACTGCTTCTTTGTTCGCAATAGCTCTCCTTACATCTACATCTAAGCTCATGACTGAGTCCATTGTTGAATGACCCTGCCTAAACCCATTCTGGTATGGCACAAAGTATCTTCTTTTTTCCAGCATTTACACTAATCTGTATGTTATCATGCGCTCCATGATTTTACATACCACTGATGTCAGGGCTATTGGTCAATAAGAACTGGGGTCACTCGGCTTTTTCCCCAGTTTCAAAATTGGGATAATAACTGCATGTTTCCATTCTCTGGGTAATTTGCCAGACTCCCACACACTGTTAATTAATGCTAGCAGCTCCTCTAAAACACAAATTCCTGCATGTTTGAAAAGTTGATACTCTAGCCCATCTCTACCTGGACTTGTGTCCCTGCCTTGGTTTATTGCTCTTTTTAGCTCATCTAATGTAAAATAATTATTAATGGCATCTGAGTTATCGTTATTTGCCTGCAGCTTACTAATTTGCCCTGTTACTACTTCTTCTCTCATTCTTTTGTTTCCCTCGCTTACATTGTCTGAGCTATGAACTTTTTGAAATTGCTTTACTAACATATCTGCTTTCTCCTTATTGTTTGTAGCCTCCTCTCCACTATGACAAAGGACAGGCAGACAGCTCTGCTTGCATACTCCAGACATTCTATGAATTAAGTTCCACATTTTCTTCGTAGAGGTCTCCGACCCCAGTTTGCAACAAAAATCTCTCCAGCTTGTTTTCTTTGCCTCCTTTATGACCCTTCTGGCTCTGGCCCTCAACTTCTTATATTCAATTACATAGCTTTCTAATGGATATCTTCTTAGTTTCTTGTATGCTTTATTCCTGGCATGAACAGCTTTGCTGCACTCTTCATTCCACCACGGGACCATAGAGCCTCTTTTAGGGACCTTCTTCCTAGGGATCGTCTCTGCTGCTACTGACCATATGTATTTGGAGAATGACCTATTCCATTCCTCTATACCATGTTCATGGTATATGAACATGGTATACATGTATACCATGTACACCATACCATAAACTCCTCTATCATATTTCCATTCCTGTCATTTTTCTGTTTTCCCCATAACTCATTATGAGCATTGAAGTCCCCTACCCAGACTGTTGGTGCACTAATTTTATCCATTACTTCCTGCAAATGCTTCCCTTCCAGATTATTACTAGGGTTATATAGGTTGATGATAGTGATTTTCCCTCTATTGGTCCATGCCTCAATAATTACACATTCCAAATCTGTCTCAACTTCTTTCCTGCTGTACTGTATTCCTATCTTAACAAAGGTAGCACAGCCCCCTCCTGTCCTGTTTCCTCTATCTTTCCTTTTACATTTATATCCATTGATTTTAAAATCCAAGTTTGGCTTTAACCAAGTTTCTTGAACACAGATGATTGCTGGCTTTTCCTTGAATTCCTCTAATCTTTTCTTAAATTCCTGACCGTTTGCTGTTAGACTCCTGGCATTCCACTGTAAGATGCAGAACATCAGGAAAAGGAAGTTAATCCTCAACATAATCCCCATCTCTGCTGTCCATCTCTTCTTCATCACTTCCCAACAGTAATTCCTGTCCCTCAATTACAGTGTGTCCATCTTTATTTTGTGAGTAGGTAGCCTCCCATACCTCTTTTGGATCTACACCCTTAAATCCCAGCAGCTGCTCTGCTGCAGCAGTATTTTCTCTTGCCACATCTGATTTTTTGTTTGCAACCATTTTCACCCTCCACATTGCTTCAACCATAAATGCCAACAGCCTTTTCTTATTGACCACAACCATGACATCATCACTGTTTAACATTTCTCCTCCTTTGATAGGCTCTGCTCTGGTCTGCCCCACTCTGCTTGTGTTTTCCACCCTTCGTAGTGCTTCTGCATAAGACACTTTGTTCTCCTTCCTCATTTTCTGTACATTCTCAGCTTTTTGATAATGTGTACATCCCCTATAGGAAGCTGGGTGATTACCTCCACAGTTGCAACACTTAGCTGTTCCTTTGCATTCTTTCCCATCATGATCACCACCACACAATCTGCACCTTCTTCTCTTCCTGCACACAGCTGCAACATGCCCAAATCTTTGACATTTGAAACATCTCATTGGGGGCCTTTCATAGGTCTTTACAGAGTAGCTCATGTATCCCAGCATCACCCTTCTGGGGAGCTCTTCATCCTTAAATGTCAAAAGTATGGGAGTAAATCCTCCATAATTTTTACCCATGCGCTTCACACCAGTTATATTCCCTCCTTTCAAACTCCTCAGCAGCTCTTCCTCTGACACATCATTTGAGATATTGTATATCACCCCTTTAGTTTCAGAGACAGAGCGTGGTTTGAACACTTCAACCCTTTTGTCCAGGATGTTTTTTATTTTAAGTGCCTTTTCTTGCTGAGCCTCTGTCTTGCATATAATGGAAATCATTCCATTGCTCAGGACAGTAGCATGCATCACATCACCAACATTATCCTTCAACTCTTTTGTCAATTTCAGGGGACTGACAGAGAAGAACCCAGAGCCACTCTTGGCTTTTATTAGGACTTTGAATCGCACCTCCTTGTCTAACTCAGCCCTCCTAACTTAGCCTGCACATTATCAATATCACTATCCTGTGAGGTATCACCCCTAGCTGTGCGATCTCTTTTGGGTTGATTCCTACTCACAGTCTTCCATGCTTCCCCACTCCCACCCCTATAGTTTGCATCCTGAGTGGACATAACTTCTCCTGCTTAGGGAATGTGGCTTCAATTTCTGCCTTGTATCTGGGGACCTGCAGATCAGTCAGAAGCTGAGCTAGAATACCGTCGTACCGGGCCAATAGGCCGTCGGCCGATATCCTGCACCCGACTCCCCACTCAAACCACTGGCACCCCAATGCACGATCCAAAATCCAAAATTATAGCCAGTTAGTCCGTTTGAATCCGATAACAGCACTGCTTCCACTCACACTCCCGCCAACCAACGTTCCAACTTCCGTGTCTCTGTCACTTCCTCCCACCTCTCTCCTCCAACAAAAGCAGATTCTTCTTCTTCTTCTTCCGGCAGGCTGTACACTAGAAAGCGTAATGCTGCCCTCCGCAGGTTAGATTAGTCCATCCAGTTTAGATTTTCTGATATAGTCCAGATGACCGGAGAAAAAGAATGATCGCTTTCCCAATTAGGTGAAAGTCCACGTCAGAAGAAAATAAAGATTTGAAAGAAAAGGAAGAAAACCCCAACTTAGATAATTCCCTAAACATTTGCTGTCTTTCATCCCTCTATCTGTTGCACTCAAACATTACATGCTGTGGAGTCTCCAACTTTCCACACCGGCACAGACCATTTAGATTCTTGCCTATTGTCTCAAGGTTGCTGGCCAGACCGCAATGCCCCAGTCTTAGACGCGTTAGGACATCATCATCCTTCCTCCCAGTTTTAATCGGTAGCCTCCTTCTTTTAACGGATGGCTGCAGAGAAAAGTAATGTCTGCCACGTTCGTCTTCTCTCCATTCCTTTTGCCATTGCTCCTCTAATTTTCTTTGCTAACTTGAAAGCACTCAGGCTTCCCAAGAAACACGTTCAAGTCAACAGTATCTTTTGAAAGGGATTTTTTTGCCAGTTGATCGGCTCTTTCATTTCCTTCTATTCCTGAATGGCCAGGTACCCACATAAATTCCACACAACAGCCAGCTTCTCCAAGTCTATAGTGACAGCACACGATCTCCTGTAGCAGGTCAGGTCAGAACCTCAGAACACTGTAACACCAACTGCTCTATCAGTTGATGCAGTGTTCTCTCATACACCTCGCTCTTCTGGCCGAGGAGGTGGCACAGGCATTATTCTTTCTCATAGCTGGAACTTCAGCCAGTTCAAACCCTTGGACAATAACACCTCATTTGAATATCATGCAGTACAGGTCACTGCCCCAATAAAGGCTTACATGGTTGTGGTATACCGCCCACCTGGGGGTCACCTGGACAACTTTATTGTGGAACTGGACATGTTACTCTCAGACATCCCTGATGACGGCACACCATTGGTTGTCATGGGTGACATGAACATCCACTTGGATAGAGCCCAGGCTACTGATTTTATTTCACTACTGTCCTCCTTTGACTTGAAACTGGTTCAAACGCCTCCTCCACACAAGGCTGGTAATATACTGGATTTGATTCTAACTCGCAGTTGCTCCACGGCTAATTTGAGTGTAACACCACTTCACCTCTCTGACCACTACTTCATTCAGTTCTCACTTGGCTTACCTGAACTTCAACAATCTACTACTCAATTAAGATCATACCGCAGAAACCTTCAGTCACTTGACCCAACACAGCTGTCTGACGAGGTCTCAGCTGCACTAGCCTCATGTAACGAGTCCTTCTCACTCACTGTTAACGAGGCCACAGACACATTCTGCTCCTCACTGACCTCCTCTCTGGACAAACTCTGCCCTCTGGTGTCTAAGCCTATTCGAAATACTCCACCTTGTCCCTGGCTCACTGAGGTCATCAGAACCCAAAGGGCAGGGCTCAGGGCGGCAGAGAGAAAATGGCGTAAATCCAAACAAACCACTGACTTGAGTGCTTATCAGCAAAAACTGTCCTGTTTTACCTCTGCTCTAAAATCTGCTAAGAAGGCGTTCTATCAATCAAAGATCTGTGCTGCCACTGATGCACGCAAACTCTTATCTGCTTTTAACTCGCTCCTCTCTCCTTCAAACCCACAACCCTCCAGTATGTTGACTCCAGACATGTTCGCCTCCTACTTCACTGACAAGGTTTCTACCATCAGCAACCAGTTCTCTGAGCCTGTCCAGCTCAGTTTTCTGCCACCAGCTAGTGATGCATCACTTAGCTCATTCTCTCCACTAAGTGAGAGCGAGGTCTCCAGGCTTCTGCTTGACTCTAAGCCCACAACCTGTCCCCTTGATCCGATACCATCACATCTCTTGCAGGCGATTGAGCCCACAATCAGCCCTGCTGTGAGTTGTATCATTAACTCCTCTCTGTCCACAGGTGTTTTCCCAGCTGCTTTCAAGCAAGCGCGGGTTACACCACTGCTCAAAAAACCCACTCTCAACCCAGCCCTGGTTGAAAATTACAGGCCGGTCTCACTTCTCCCATTCCTATCAAAAATACTGGAGCGCACAGTTTTCAACCAGCTCTCAGAACACTTGCAGAACAATGATCTACTTGATCAGAATCAGTCTGGCTTTAGGCGGGGCCACTCTACTGAAACTGCACTTTTGTCGGTAACGGAATCACTTCGCTTGGCCAGAGCAGCTGGTCAGTCCTCAGTTCTCTTACTGCTGGATCTGTCCGCTGCCTTTGACACAGTAAACCACCAAATCCTCCTCTCCACACTCTCTTCACTTGGTATCTCAGGATCTGCCCTACAGTGGTTTAAGTCCTACCTCACAGGAGATCTTTTAGAGTATCATGGAAGGGAGGAGTGTCTAAACTGCATGGCTTATCAACAGGGGTGCCTCAAGGGTCTGTGCTTGGTCCCCTACTTTTCTCAATATACACCACCTCACTTGGTGCAATCATCCGCTCCCATGGCTTTTCTTATCACTGCTATGCAGACGACACACAGCTATTCCTGTCCTTTCCACCAGATGACACAACTGTCTCAGCTCGGATCTCATCCTGCCTTGCTGATATTTCTAAATGGATGAGGGAACGTCACCTTCAGCTCAACCTGCCCAAAACGGAGCTCATTATCATCCCAGCCAGTCCCACTATGGAACCGCAGATCAGTATCCAGCTTGGATCAAAAATCTCTTGCCCACTAAGTCAGCCCGGAATCTGGGTGTCATGATTGATGACCAGCTAACCTTCAAGCTCCATGTGGCCTCGATTGCTCGGTCCTGCCGTTTCGCCCTCTACAACATCAAGAGGATCAGACCCTACTTGACAGAGCATGCTACACAACTCCTAGTACAGGCTCTTATAATATCACGTATTGACTACTGTAACTCATTACTGGCTGGCCTACCTGCATGCACAGTTATACCTCTGCAGTTGATCCAGAACGCAGCAGCACGTCTGGTCTTCAACCAACCCAAGAGAGCTCATGTCAAGCCTCTTTTAATCTCTCTACACTGGCTTCCAGTTGCAGCTCGCATTAAATTCAAAACTCTAATCATTGCTTACAAAGCAGTAACTAAAACTGCTCCTGTTTACCTGGAGTCCCTCATCCAGGTCTACACCCCTTCTCGCCCACTATGCTCAGCCAGCGAAAGGCGCCTGGTACTTCCAGCACATCATGCTCCTAAGTCACTAGCTCGACTCTTCTCCTCTGTTGTCCCTAAATGGTGGAATGAATTACCCAACTCCATTCGATCTACAGACTCCCTGTCTACTTTCAAGAGAAGACTAAAGACCCAGCTCTTCAGAGAACACTTTGCACTTAGCTAGGCAATTCTCTACTGTTGTCCCCAGTAGTAGATTGAGTCTCAGCCAGACTATTCTCCACTGCTGCCCCCAGTGGTTGAATGAGTTTTCCAACTATAGTTAGCTCGCACTGTCCTGCTCTACTTCTGGGATTTCTTTGCCCAGCTCTTTGGGAATGATCCAGCACTTGGTACTTGGTAAATAGTTGTTGTGAAGTCTAATGAATGGTGATTAGTGATCCCACATTTTCCTTGATTCATTGTTGCTGTCTAATAACAAAAAAAAAACAACAAAAAAAAAAACAAAAAAAACAAAAACAAACAAAAAAAACAAAACTAAACAAAACAAAAAACTCCATAAACAACGTATATTTTAGGTACTCTGCCTTAAACTCTACATGGCAGCACTTGCGTCCAATTGGACCTGAAGCACTTGATGGCACTTACTGATGTTGTTTCTTCTTGTCTTGATCATTGCTTGTGTTGTTCTTGCTCTCAAATGTACGTCGCTTTGGAGAAAAGCGTCTGCTAAATGACATTGTAACATTGTAACATTGTAACATTATGGAAAACCTTAATCCAATAAAACATGCAGCTTCATCAGCACACCCTCCGTCCACATGGAGTCATATGCTTTCTCTATATCTAGAAAAACACCAATCACAGCTTCTTTATTAATAATAGCTTTCTTTATGTCCTGGTCAAGGACAGCAACAGAATCCATTGTGTTTCTGCCAATTCTAAAGCCATTTTGATAATTAACAAAAACATTATTAGACTCAAGAAAGCTCACCAACCTATTTGTAACCATTCTTTCCATTACTTTGCACATTACTGATGTTAGTGCTATTGGCCGATACGATGATGGAGAGGATGGGTCTTTTCCAGGCTTCAAAATTGGAACAACCAAAGCATGTTTTCATTTTGTTGGTGATGTACCGACCTCCCAAACATAGAGTGCCAACATTTCTTCAAGTGCTCCCTCTTCTAAGTGTTTAAGCAGTTCGTAGCTTATTCCGTCCTGACCTGGAGTAGTATTTGACCCAGCCTTTATGGCATCTTTAAGCTCTTTTAAAGAGAAAAACGCATTATATGATCTATTTCTTTCACATACATAATTTAATTTCCATTCATCTGCTTTCAATAGCTCCTCACTTTTCCTCAACCCTTCATCTCCTAAGCTTTTTGAATTATGCACATCTTGGAAAGTTTTAACGCACATGTCTGCCTTATCTTTACTAAAAATGGCCTCAGTGTGCCCGTCCTTCAGAACAGGAATTGTTGTTCTAACAACTTCTCCAGACATTTTGTGAATTCTAGCCCATATTTGTTTGGCCGGAGTGTCAGGTCCTAACGTCCCACAGAAAGTTCTCCAACATTTCCTTTTTGCATTTTTGACAGTTTTCCTCGCCAAAGCACAATAACACTTGTATTTTATAACATTTTCCTGAGAAGGGTTCTTACGTAAATTTTTTAAATGCTTGTTTTCTCATGCTTAAAGCTTTACTACAGTCACTATTCCACCATGGAACAATGGCTCGCTCCTTAGGGATCTTTCTAGATGGGATTGCCTCTGAAGCAGCAGTCAAGATAATTGCGATTAAAGAATCATTAAAATCATCAATTGACCCATCACTGCAAACACTCTCTAAGCCTGTAGCTATCCCCTCTTCAAACTTATCCCACTTTGCTCTAGAGAAATCAAATTGTTTGACTCTATCCTCTGATTTCTTTACTAGAGGTCTTCCAAACTTAGTTAAAACTGGGAAGTGATCACTCCCCATTGGGTCTTTACTCAAGACATTCCACTCCCCTACCCTTGCAAGAGCCGGTGAAGCCAGAATCAGGTCTAAACATGACATTTTAGAGGTTTTAATTTCAAAGCAGGTTGGTCGTCCATCATTTATTATAACTGAATTAGAATTATCTAACATTTCTTCAATGATTTCCCCGTTTATATCCCTATCTTTGCTTCCCCACAGAGGGTTGTGGGCGTTGAAATCTCCAACCCAGATGACTTGTGAGCTGCTAGCCTTACTCATTATGTTTTCAAGCTCAGATAGAATGAGGGGCTTACAAGGATTATAATAATTCACAATACATATTTTCCCCTGAGGGCTCCATACCTCAATAATTAAACTTTCAAAAGATGAATCACATTCACAAATTCTATATTGCATAGATGACTTGACAAAAGTAGCACATCCCCCTCCTGGCCTGCCATCCTTGTCTTTACGCAGGCATACATATCCCGGGATAACAAAATCTAGACAAGGCTTTAACCATGTCTCCTGGATACAAATTAGATCAGGTTTTATTTCACAATCTCTATCTAGCTTTTTGAGTTCCTGTCCGTTGGCGATTAAACTTCTCACATTCCATTGAAGGATGCAGAACATCATAAATATTTTAAACATCATCATAATCTTCAACAAAGTCACCCTCATCCATATCTTCTCCGTCCTCATCATCCTCCCTCCAGATTCTTCTTCTTCTTCTTTAGTTTTATGATGCCCCGAAAACAACATCCCCTGAATTCCTCCTCAGTAATTCTGTTACATTAAATGGTATCTTGTTTCTATGAAATGCTGCTCTGAGTGTATGTCTCTGCGTTTGGTACTTTGGACATTGGAAGAGGATATGCTCCACTGTTTCTCCAGACCCACAATGTTTGCAATTTCCTGTTTCATGTTTATGTATTAAGAATAATGTGCTATTTAAACCTGTATGACCAAATCTCATGCACGATATAATCCAAGAAGCAGATGAGCGGATATGATGGCTATGATATTTAGGGTTGCCAGATCCGCGGGTTTGGGCTACTTTTTACGTACTCCGGCAGGTAGATTTTTTTTGTCCGAGGGTTGAGCAGAGCCATTTTTGATCTTTTGTGGATGTGTATGTAATATCCATAGCAGAATAAATGACTTTATTTACTCTCAAATGCAACTAAATCAACCAGCAGAGAAGCGAAGATAAAGAAAATGGCACACAACCAAAGATCCGCTGTGTTACACTGGCACATAGACACACAATCAATATATGTGGTGCTGCAGAGGCTTTAATGGCTCATGTTGAATTTCAGCACTGGTCTTGGTTTTGGGCTAGTTTTTATCGGCCACTGGGCTATATTTGTCATCCAGACCTGGCAACCCCGATGATACTGTTTACTTCCGTGTTCAGTGAAAGTAGGGTAAGGGTGTAAGGGCAAGTGAAGTAAAGCAACCATACCGCTAAAAATGTAATACTCAAGAGGAAAACTACTACAGGAATGTGGAATGAGGGTGTTGAACCTTAAGGATGCTTCAGTGAGTTCAAGGTGAACTGGGAACCTTGTCAAGGTGGAAAAACCTTGAAGAAATAAGGATATGGTCAATGATTAAACTCTAAACTCTGGATAATGAGTTGATTAAAAGCGTGCTTGTAAAGCGCATGACACTTTTTCAACGTGGTGGTATGTTCAGCAAACAGGAAGTGAAATAAATCATTAGAACCTTAATACTTGCTATCCTCTTTTCTACATCTCCTATGGTCGTGAAGAACTCTTTCCTAGCCTCTGTATGACCCGACTTGAGGGGACCCATCCCACCAAGGAAGGATCCTTAACTTTAATAAGCCCCTTAAGTTGTTTTATTTCCTCATTATACTGCATGGTTCAGCACATTTTCCATGCTATAACCCAAACAATAAACACAAGTGAGAGAAGTCATGACAATAAAGTGCAATTTAATAAAAAAGACAAATATCTGCAGCTTACATGGAAATTCAGCAACACAAGGTTAAAGTAACAGATTATCTGAATTTCTCCAATTATACTGTTTTTAAAAAGCAAAAGAATTCATCTATAAGTTCACAGCAGACAATCAGTGAAAGTGCGTTGAATATTGTGCTACAAATAACATTAAAACACAAACACTGAACAAGTATAAAAGAGCAACAGTTTTAAATTAATGCCAAATGTGAAATAGAAAGTGAAATGATGTAGATAAATACATATGTCTGTTTTTAATCACAACAGCTTATTTTAACACATTTTAAATTATTCATTTGAGTGATTTAATTCACTGAGCTAAAAACAAACATTGAAATTCTCAGTACATTCATTGCAGAGGAGTGCCACTTCCTCTCAGTTCTCACAGTAGAGCCAGTTTAAATCCTAAAAATGAAACCAAAATGGCAGTATAGTGCTGCCATTAGCAAAACAAAAGTAACATTTGTTCGAACTCTGAATGAAATTAAAGATTAAATTTCAGCTGCTCTCTATGTACTTGTGCATGATGGTCCTATTTCTCCTCTTTTCTGTTTTGTTCTCATTATTTCTCTGAAGGCAGCAACTCTACAGCTTATGTCAGAAGTATGTCTTCACCAACACACCTTGCCATCAGTCTGTTTAGTGCTTTCTTAGTGTCACACTGGTCCGTGATTTAAAATCAAGTTATGGTTGTTTGCATGGAGTGACCCCTCCTTGGTCTGTGCTAATGTGAGCTGTACCTGGGTTAGCTGTGTTTGTAGCATCCAGCTCTCTGCAAACTAGTTCAGCTGTTGTTTAACTCAGTATTTCATGGGATTATTATAACTGTTATTGGCAGTGGAAAATTCTCTCTTTTTTTTTTCTTAGTCCCTAAAATTGCACATAAATGAGGCTCTTTGTGCAGATTATACTATTTTGATGTCTTGTATATTTGCTACCAATTGATTTGAACTTATTTTTTGTTCAAATTGATTTATTTCAAAACAAAACTGTTGAAAAATGGCCATAACCCATAAACCTGACACACCAGATAGACTGTTTCATAAATCCATTACATGGGGTATTCAGGTGCGTCTAAAAAATAGAACATCATGGAAAAAGGGTTTTGTTTTTGTTCCTTTTTGAAATCTAATTTAATTTTATTATTATTTTTTGCTATGATTTTCACTAAAAGTTATCCTTCCATATATTCTGGATTCATCTCATACAAAGTGAAATATTTCAAGACTTTGTTTTAATTTTGAGCTCATGAAAATCCAAAATCAACTATCTCAAAATATTAGAGTATTGTTGTCCAGTGTCTTATTCTCATTTTGTCCATAGTTTTTTTCATGTGGTAAATAATTCAGTGTTTATAGCATTATTATTTTTCCCCACCCTTTTATTTTCCCTTATTGTTTGTTTTTAAAGGTGTTAACAGGGAGGTAAGGAGGTAATGCCCTTTTATATCTTGTGCCTCACCTCCTCACAGTTATGCACAAACTTCATTCATCTGATCAGTGACACCGTCTCCTTGATGTTAAAGCTGACACATTTGTGTTACATCCTATTTTCTTCTCTTTTCACAGGAGATGATCAGAGTCTGACTGGAGGATTCTCCTGTAAGGATGCTTCATCCCTGAAAAGAAACAAAACATCTGATTTAAACAAAGATTCACCTTTAAACTCATGAAGTACTGATGAAACACTGATAAGAAGCACAGTTTTATCCCTGACAAGAGTAAATGGTTTCTTACATATGAGGGTCTTCCACTGTAGCTTGAGTTGTTTCATTCATTTCCAGGATGTCATGTGACCGACTGAAGGATTAAAAAACAGTTAAAGGAGGGAAAACAGAAAAGACTGGAAACAACTATTGATGAGAACAATTACCTGGTTGGCTTTTTCAATCTATGCCAGATAAAGACGACTGCAAGAATGACTGCGATCAATGAAATAAACAACCCAATGAAGGCAGAAGTCCTACCTTTGAGAGAAAGAGAATGAAATATTTAAATGATGGCTATCATTTTACAGAAACCTCAAATCAACATGTGATCATTACTTACCACGACCGCTGATTTTACCCCCAGATTCCTCATCAGAACCATCTTCATCAGACATGGGTCTGACCTCAGACAGCATGATGAACACGGCTTTCTTAGGACTAGAGAGCACTTCTGCTGTACACCCAACCTGAGTGCTGTTCTCATGTAGACGAGACAGCACAGCTGTCCTGGTGACGGTGACTGTGCTGTCGTTGTTGAAGACACTGACAGAATGATTGTGTAAGAAGTACAAATCCTGCTGAGGGGCTGTAATCGTCACAGTGGGAGTGGGCCGTCCTGTAGCCGAGCAGGAAACGATGGCCTCTTCGGTGGAGTTGGATTCTCTGAGACTTAGAATGGGTTCATGCAGCTCTGAGAAGAAAAATATTAAGCTACATAACATTGAACACAGTGAATTCTGATACATGTAAGCACTTGAATCACCTCATTCCTCTTGAATGATTTCTGAATAGTGTTACAGATCTTACCAAGAACTTGCAAGCAGGTTGTAGCAATGAGAGCACCATCAGGATAGGTGTTAAACAAGCAGCAATAGCAGCCTTCATCCTCCTCTGTCACCTCCCTGATCACTATGGAGCTGTTCTGTAGGTCAGCATCTTTAAACTCAACTCTGTGGCTGAAGTCAGGTTGTATCGTCTGACCATAGTGTTTGGTGTCAGTGGCGACGGTCCTCTCTCCACCAGGTGAGATCTTCTGCCAGGTGACTTCATGAACATCTTTGGTTCGTAAGAGCAGACAGTTTAAACGGGCCTGGTCTCCCACTGCTGCCGTCTCTGTCCGCCGTGTTTGGATCAGAGAAGTTAGACCTGCAGGAGGCGACAGTTCACAATGTGGTTGGTATTTTAGGGGTTAAAAAACACAAATACAACTGAAAAACAACGAGACAGAGTTATCACTGTCAATATTTCTTTCTTTCAAATTTGGAAAATGTGTGTAACTGGCAAGAAGAGAAGTCCTTGTTAGTTACACACACTTTCCTTCATCTTTTCTGCATATTTGTGCAATTTAGGCCTTTTTCTTTCTCTTTTGAGGAAATACAACAGAAAATCATTGTTTATTTTTGATCATTAAAAAGTGGAGATTTTATCTTTTTGAAAACACATGGCCTATGAGAGCATTCTGAAAGGTGCAACATACAGATGTGGCAACTCAGGGGTGAGAGTTCATACAGCAATTGATTCCACTTCAAGATTACTGTAAGGGTTAAAACCAACAACGCCACCTTGGGAATTTCACCCAAGGAATTAACCGACTCACAGTAAGGGCACAGATTCGTACTGAGCAGGCAGGAGACGTGGTTCCAGTCAATAAAAATATTCTTTATTACAAATGTTTAACAGTATGTAAAACTTACTAAGAGCTGTAAAAAAAGGGGGGAAAAGGGGGGGAGAAATAAGACCAAACAGAGGCTAAGGCTACCAGGGGTGGAAAGGGCTGACGTGAAGGGAGGGGGGATCCCAAAAATAAAAGAAACTACCTTAAATCACCCCAGACGCACGTGCCAAGCACACACTCACTCTCAAGGGCGTGAAGGGGGAACCTTAACCAGGGAAACACAGCACACCAGGAAGGGGGACACCACCACCCAGGACACCAACTCCTCCACCCCTGGCTCTCAAAAAGTAAATTAGATAAACCGACAAACAGAATACAAAATAACACAAGGTTTCAAAACCAAAATGATTCAATAAGGAAAAGAACTAAATAAACAAAATTAACCAAACAATATTAATTAAGGGGAATAACTAATCACCTTAACTAATGCGGGAAACAACATAACCAAAGCAACTCCAAACATTCAATTTACAATAAGCCCCAGGAGAAATAATCAGAAATAAACCCAAAAAGAAATAATTAATGGAGTTACAAACACAACTCAAATGATTCACAAAACTGAGAGGTTAACTGTAACTCAAATGGTCCAATAGCCTCCCCAAACCCCATAGACATAATCATTAAAAGGCGTCCACATGCCAGTTCATATCAGGTGCATGCAAAAGAGTCCATCAGCATGCAGTTATAAAGGTGAGTCGTGCCAGCAAATTAGACCAATAAGCAAAATATTCACAGCGCAAAGTAGGGCAAAAGCGCATGCAGCCAAGCAGCGATGAGTAGCACCAAGCTTTGCAGGAGTACCGTAGGTCCAGTCAGGCAATACACGTCCAACAAAGCAGAATGAGGTACACGCAGTGGAGCGAATCAAAGCAGCGATAGCAAAACAAAACAGCCGTGTCCCTTCGCCTCTGCAGCAGGCCACGAGCTCAGTCAGGCTGCACCTATTCACACGAGAGGGAGAGGAAGACGTCGTTACGCGCTGATTCTCTATTCTATGGCCGTCCTCACAGGGAAACCCACACAGGAGTGTCTGCACAGGGGAGCAGCAGAAGCCGGGTGAGCCGGAAGGGGCGGAGCCAAGAACCACCGAGCAAGAGGCCGAACGGAGGCTTCTCTACCTCCCTTTATAGGGTGCCCCCAGGTGGTGATTGGCTACACACACACACACACACACACACCCCATGTATACTGAGTGGATGGGAATGGCTAAATCTCATCCTGCTACACAGAGATGTTTTCAGTGTGTCTGTACAATCTAGATTATCTGTGAAACTTTTTCTGCAGTTGTTGATAGTTTGAACATAACTCAATAACTTGAAAGTTAGATTTTAGAGATGCTTTGGTTGACAGATATTAAAGTTTCATTAAATTACTGAGTAATAATGAGTTTTTCAATCATGCATTAAAATCTTTCAACAGTTCCTATGATAAAAGCGGTTAAAGTTGGGTTAATCATAATCACTGACTGTTAACAGGAACCACTGAAACACTGTTAACATACAGTTATTATATTACAGTTATAATTTTATTTTGGAAGGTATCTACTGATGTTCATACCATTCTTATATCTGTCTATCCTGCCCTGACAAAGTTGCTGACACATTTAACAAAAGCAAACGAACAAATCTGTGGTCTTAATCTCAAAAATATATAACAGGATTTGCTGGATTGTGCAGCGCTTTTGTTTATAGGCTTATTGCGATATTAACCATCCTTAAGTGTGGCACTTAGGTAAAGATAGAAAGATATTCACAGATTCAGACTCTCCGTCCGTCTCCGCCTCCACTCGCTGTCTGTTTAAAGGTAGCGCTCTCCATGCTGCCTCCGGCACCACGTGCACCGTCCGGCCTTTTTTTTTACTTCGTTCAAACGTTCAAACTGGCGTTCAAACTATGTTTACATTACATTTTTATATACAATATTAAAATAATAGCCCGAGCATCTGCAGTTCACCAAAAAAGCTCCATAACCATTACAGCAATCTTAAAGTAACAATATTAAACACGGCTGCACTTTCAAGTAGAGAAACATGCTGGACATATCGGTTTGCGAAACATGTTATACAGGTTGAATTGCACATCCCTTACCTCTGACAGAGACAACAAACATACAAAAGACATGTCCAAATGTACTGTGTGTCATCCTTTCTTCATTTAACCGCCCCAAAAGAGCAACACACACACTTGAACACCCAAGTAGGTTGCAAAAAAATGCCAAGAAGCAGATGAGCGGATATGATGGCTGTAATATTTAGGGTTGCCAGGTCCGCGGTTTTCCTGTGGAATTGGGCTACTTTTTACGTACTCCCGCGGGTAGATTGTTTTGTCCGAGGGTTGAGCAGAGCCATTTTTGATCTCTTGTAGATGTGTATGTAATATCCATAGCAGAATAAATGACTTTATTAACTCTCAAATGCAACTAAATCAACCAGCAGAGAAGCAGGAAAATATAGAACATGGCACACGACCAAAGATCCGCTGTGCTACACTGGCACATAGACACACAATCAATATATGTGGTGCTGCAGAGGCTTTAATGGCTCATGTTGAGTTTCAGCACTGGTCTTGGTTTAGGGCTTTTATTGGCCACTGGGCTATATTTGTCATCCAGACCTGGCAACCCCGATGATACTGTTCACTTCCGTGTGCAGTGAAAGCTGGGTAAAGGTGTAAGGGGAAGTAAGGTGAAGCAACCATACCGCTAAAAATGTAATACTAAAGAAGAGAACTACTACAGGAATGTGGAATGGGGGTGTTGAACCTTATGAATTTATTTAGTCTTGGAAAGGGAAAATCTAAAGCAGAGTTTGAATTCCTAAAAGGTCTGATTAAAGTAATAGAATTTGGTTGAAATGTAATTATGTAGTTATTTTTTCTACATTTTTTATTGATATATGCAAAACACATACAACCATATATACAGACATTTACATTATTCACCCGTGTATATACAGAATTATACACTATAGGCTATACATATTTATGGGTATCTGGAAATTAAATAAACATATTTAGGAAACCCATAATGTCTAGAGATTTCTTTGGTCTTTTGTCTTTCATTCCTTTAAGTGAGCTCATAAAATATTCTGTTTCCATTTTGAATTGTTGTGTCTTTGGTCATTTTTGTGTCCATTTGCACTTATGAATATAATATTTCCCATACATTATAATAAAATTTAAAAATACAGCTTTTGACAGTTTCAATTTCCACTATCATAAAAAAAAAAATAAAACGTCCTTTTCTGTGATGGTGAGAGAGTCTCTCGCGCTTCAGCCCCTCCACTCGTGGAGGTCGGTGCTCACAAAAGGACCAGCAACAATCAGAGGTGTTTCAGTGGGTAAACCAGGTAAACCCAATGAAGAAACTGGAGCACACGAATCACTTGAGGACGTTTAATAAGGTGCAGAGGACTAACGTTTCGACGCGCACTGCGTCTTCATCAGAGTCAAACAGTACTGGTGCAGTTTGAAAACCTTAAATCCCCTCCTGAATAAAGACTTACAGCACTGATTGCTTGTTTGAGGTGGGGCGTCAGCCCGCAGTGGATCAATACTGTGACAGCACTCATGTCAAACTATCTATTCCAAACAGGAATATGTGAACATACTTCACAACAAATATATACAAAGTATACAATATTTACAAAATACATAGACCGACAATGTAGACGGTAAAATGTAACATACTAAGCGTAACAAATCCACATATTACAAAAAACATGAGAGGCTAAGTTCTTCATTCAGTCCAAATGGTTCAACTGTGTTAAGGGTGTATATCCAGAATGCCTCCCTCCTGAGGAGCTTGTTGACAATGTCACCACCCCTCAGGGAGGGAGAGATTTTCTCAATGCCCCAGAAGCGGAGGGTCGCAGCGGAGCCGTGATTTACCTGTTTGTAATGTCGTGCTATTGCGTAGTCCATATTGTTGTTGCGGATGGCTGCTTTGTGTTCTGCTATACGTGCTTTGAGGGGACGTTTAGTCTGACCGATATAAACCATACTGCAGGGACATTTGAGCATGTAGATGACGTGTGTGGTACTGCAGTTTATGAAAGAGTTTATGGGAAATCTTTTACCCGTCCGGGGGTGACAGAAGTGTTTAGTATCAGAGGAGTTTGAGCAGTGAGCGCAGTGACCACACCTGTAAAAACCAGAGGGAGGAGCAGGCAGCCAGGTGGCTTTGTGAGGGGGTGGTGTTGTTGTGTGGAGCAGTCTATCTCTAAGGGAGCGGGCTCTTCTAAACGAGATGAGAGGGGGTTGTTCACAGATCTGCTTTAGGGCCGGGTACCTGTGTAAAACATGCCAGTGTTTCATAATGGTGTGTTTAATTTGGAGCGCGGCGGGCAGGGCGGAGTCGGCGAGGTTTCTTCCGTTCATCCTTCCATTCATAAATTTTTCCTTCTGCGTAGTCTTTTGTGTCTCTCTCAAACTTCTTCAGCTTGTAGTTCTGTAGTTCTTTTTCGAAGGATTTGAGAGAAGACATGATGTTGTTGGTGATGGTATTGCTGGTCCTTTTGTGAGCACCGACCTCCACGAGTGGAGGGGCTGAAGCGCGAGAGACTCTCTCACCATCACAGAAAAGGACGTTTTATTTTTTTTTTTATGATAGTGGAAATTGAAACTGTCAAAAGCTGTATTTTTAAATTTTATTATAATGTATGGGAAATATTATATTCATAAGTGCAAATGGACACAAAAATGACCAAAGACACAACAATTCAAAATGGAAACAGAATATTATATGAGCTCACTTAAAGGAATGAAAGACAAAAGACCAAAGAAATCTCTAGACATTATGGGTTTCCTAAATATGTTTATTTAATTTCCAGATACCCATAAATATGTATAGCCTATAGTGTATAATTCTGTATATACACGGGTGAATAATGTAAATGTCTGTATATATGGTTGTATGTGCTTTGCATATATCAGTAAAAAATGTAGAAAAAATAACTACATAATTACATTTCAACCAAATTCTATTTCTTTAATCAGACCTTTTAGGAATTCAAACTCTGCTTTAGATTTTCCCTTTCCAAGACTAAATAAATTCTTAAGGTTCAACACCCCCATTCCACATTCCTGTAGTAGTTCTCTTCTTTAGTAATAATTCTTTAGCGGTATGGTTGCTTCACCTTACTTCCCCTTACACCCTTACCCAGCTTTCACTGAACACGGAAGTGAACAGTATCATCGGGGTTGGGAGGAGTTGAGGTTTGGTGGTACAGTTTTGCTTATTAAATGTACACCACCTACAAATGAGCTCTGATGAATAATGCATGTAAAGAAGGTAGAACAGTATCATCCAAAGAACACTGTCCCCACAGTGAAACATGGTGGTGGGAGGATTATGTTGTGGGGATGCTTCAGTGAGTTCAAGGTGAACTGGGAACCTTGAAGAAATGAGGATATGGTCAATGATTAAACTCTAAACTCTGGATAATGAGTTGTTTAAAAGCGTGATTGTAAAGCGCATGACACTTTTTCAACGTGGTGGTATGTTCAGCAAACAGGAAGTGAAATAAATCATTAGAACCTTAATACTTGCTATCCTCTTTCTACATCTCCTATGGTCGTGAAGAACTCTTTCCTAGCCTCTGTATGACCCGACTTGAGGGGACCCATCCCACCAAGGAAGGATCCTTAACTTTAATGAGCCCCTTAAGTTGTCTTATTTCCTCATTATACTGCATGGTTCAGCACATTTTCCATGCTATAACCCAAACAACAAACACAAGTGAGAGAAGTCATGACAATAAAGTGCAATTTAATAAAAAAGGCACATATCTGCAGCTTACATGGAAATTCAGCAACACAAGGTTTAAGTAACAGATTATCTGAATTATTCCAGTTATACTGTTTTTTTAAAAGCAAAAGAATTCATCTATAAGTTCACAGCAGACAATTAGTGAAAGTGCATTGAATATTGTGCTACAAATAACATTAAAACACAAACACTGAACAAGTATAAAAGAGCAACAGTTTTAAATTAATGCCTCGTATTCTGTCCACTGTCTTCCTCCATCAATAAAAGCAAAAACACCCCAAAAAAATTAAACAGGATTTGTGCCAGAAGAAAACTGGGTGTGCTTCATCATGAATGAGCCATCCATCTTTGGGAGACGATGCCTTTGGAGAGTCATATTTTTCCTTTTTCACAGTAGACATGTGCTGCCTTGTGCCCGTCTGCTTGTTCTGTTGTTGGAATAAAGGTGTTGTGGTGCTTTAAATGAAAAAAAGACATTCAAGTCAATTTTATAATAGTGTATCAACAGATAAGTCCAGTACTGAATTTTAAAAGAAGTAATACAAAATGAGCTTTTCTTTTAGCAGCTTATCAGATGCTACGTTAGAGATTAGAAATAATACAGCTCTGGTATGGTAATAATGTAAGATTAAATGAGAGCATCCCTACAGAATATGTGTTAATGTATACCTTTCCTTACCTGTGATAGTCTTGAGACTTCAGTGGTGTTTTGATCTCCTCAGGGTCCACGTGAGGTCTACAAGATTAAAATTACTTGATTGAAATCACAGCATAAACATGATACAATTGGTACAAAAAACATGCATGTTTTTGAACTGCTCTGATTTGAGCTTAAGTATAGAAACACAACAATATCTGCTCCATTTATGCACACGCCACCAGAGAGAAACAAGGGCCACACAGACAACTCCTACAATGATTGAAGCCACAACTATCCGCATGTAAACCATGCTATCAGACTCAGATTCTGCCCTAAAACCTGGAAAGAGAAACCAGACATCAGACACATAGTGGCACCTATAAATCAACCTATTCAAATTTAAATTTGAACAAGTTCTCACCATCAGTAGACGGCTGTTTGGCCTCAAAAATCGTCCCAAACACCAGTTTTGGAGGAACTGAGGGCACTTGAACTGCACATTCAACTTGTGTGCTGTTGTCATAGTAACGCTGCAGCACAGCTGTAGTGGTGACAGTGACCGTGCCATTTGTGTTGTGGTCACTGTGGGTAGAGGAGTTGTGATTATGGACATTTAATGTCACAGTGGGAGCAGGTCGAGCTGTAGCCGAGCAGGACACGATGACTTCATCAGAGGAGTTAGACTCTTTGACATGTAGAAAGGGTCCATGCAGCTCTGAAAATACAAGATAATCAAGTTACAGTCACAGATGAACAGTCAGAGTGAGGATGAATGTATCTGACAGAGAGAGGTGGGTCTTACCATAGAGTTTGATGCAGGTTGAACATATCAGAGCACCATCAGGGTAGGTGTTAAACAAGCAGCGATAGCAGCCTTCGTCCTGCTCCGTCACCTCTTTGATCACTATGGAGCTGTCCTGAAGTCCAGCATCTTTAAACTCCACTTTACCCTGAAAACCAGGGTTCACTCTTTCACCGTATCGGTTGTAGGTCGCGACATTCCTCTCTCCATCTGGTAAAACCTTTTGCCAGGTGACTTGAAGGACATCCTTATATTTCACAAGCTGACACTTTAAGCAGGCCTGCTCTCCCACTGCGGCCATCACAGTCTGCTGTGTTTGAATCAGAGCCGTTAGAGCTGCAGAAGGAAGACAGAAACATCATTTTATATTTACAGGTGAATGAAGATAAACATGAAGGTCATGAAGATAAATAAGGTTTTAGATCTAGAGTTTATAAATTTAATAATACACTTGTAAAATTTACAGTGGTAATACTGGCCAAAAAAAAAAAAGAAACCCTAGTCATGCAATGTCAGCTTATTTCTTTTTTTTATGTATTATTTTATCTCTTAAGTACCTGACCTATTAAATAT
This sequence comes from Cheilinus undulatus, assembly GCF_018320785.1. NCBI lineage: Eukaryota > Metazoa > Chordata > Actinopteri > Labriformes > Labridae > Cheilinus > Cheilinus undulatus. The sequence continues at coordinate 12,229,826 of NC_054888.1, read as the reverse complement.
GTTTTTATAGGCTTTCCACTTTTCAAATATTGCATATATATTGACAGGGTGAATTCAGTTCAAACGGCTGGCAGGTAAACCGGGACTGATAAGGTTTAAAATCTAACAGCCTATCATGATAACTGACTTTGAATTGTTGCTGTAAACCAGTATCAACAGTAGTTCCTATTGGACAGGAGAGTCTGACGTGTGGGGGGCGGAGCATTTTCAAATGAAGGTAGGCAGGTGTGGCCTCAGGAAGTGAGCATGGCAAAGCAACATGGGAGGGGAATAAAGAGATCTTTATTTTACATGGTCTTTGGAATTAAATAGTTCAGGCCTGAAAATAAACTTCATGTGGAAAAAAGTCAGTTTAGTCCTTGACCTATCTTTGCTTAAAAATAGGTACAATGGACTGATTTACTTAATGTCAAGGTTAGTTAATTTCATATACTTGGTTCTCAGTTTTTGTACTCTTTCTCTTCTTATTTGTAAACTTTGGGTGGGTGCAGATTTGCCATATGCAGATAGTGGGCGCTTTAATGTCCTTGGTTGTAATTGGAAAACTAGAAATAAGGTATCAAACAGGTAAATTTTCAATACAATCTTCAGCAGATTTCTGGCAGACCAAGTAGACATGAGGACACAACAAAGTAGAAGGTTGAATCTGACCTGAACACATTGACTCACATATGGAATTAATATCACAAAATTGTTGCCAATATGAGGGTTATATCGGTCAAGTATTGATATAAATACATGGTTATGAGTAGTAGCATTACAAAGAACATTGAAAATGAAAATTAAAAAAAGTAAAAACAGAATATTGAAGGACATTTTAAAATTCATTACTTTGATAACGAATTTTTTTTTTCATTTCCAAAATTGAATTGACTTGGAGACAAATATTCATTCTCAAACCATAAAATAAAGATTTTATTACTTTTTCCGGTAAATTCAATGCAGTTTTTAGGCACATTCATTAACAAAGGTCTGTTAAACATTGTTTAAAAAAAAAAAACCAGTAATACTGCAAAACATTTTTTTTCTTTGTGGTATGATCATTTCCATTATGGCACCATTTGGTTTATCTGACAAAAATACTTAGTATGACAACAACCTGAAAGTGCTAAAATATCTCTGAGAATGCTTCAAATGTTCAGAAAAGAGAAAAACAAAAACAAAAAATAACATTATTTAAACAGTAAATCAGTGGCTCACTTAGGGTGTTTGAGGGGCAAGGGCAAAATAATAAAGGGTGCACCAGCTTCATGCTGTGGGGCACAAAAAAACACTATAAATAAACTGTTAATACTGGGATACAGTGATTAGATTATACATTATACCGAGAATACAACAATTATTTTTTTGTGTTTTTCACATAGTGTTTTATAAATAACTTAATCATATAAATGCCTGAATTAAAGTATTTATATAAAAAATATTCAAATTTATCCTTCATTAAATACTTGTGTCACAAATATACAGCTGTGTTACATACCTGTTATCATGAAATTTAAAAATGTTGACATATATGTAGGAAACATGAAACATTTACAATGAATGCACAGAACTACAGGAGATTTGTCCCAATAGTTTCTAAACGACTTCTCTGATTTCAGTTTTTAGGTTTTTAGAGAACTACTGATGTACAGCACTTTAAGAGCAACTTTTCCGTCATCTTTTCACATAATAACACACTTAATACTTGACTCTTGACAGAAGATATCCGGGATCCGACAAGCAAAGTCCCTCATAACCAAAGACTTGTACCTCACTTGTTTTTCTGATGTCACCTAAAAAGAGAAACAAAACAACAAGACCGGATTGAGGCACCTCATTTGCCTTTATATGTCCTACTATAGACAAAAGCTTTTTCCCCCTTATTATGTGAAATTCAGCCATGAAAAGAAAATTTTGGTTTACTGTTTAGTAAATACACCTAATGGGGTGCAGTTTTTTATTGAAGACAGTTTTTGTGATTTTAAAAAAAGAGGTAGCGGTCGTACGAAGTATTACCTGCTCTGATTTTCATATTGAAGACAGGACCAGATGAGTGTAGCAGCTAAAACACAGGCTGCTATCACAAACAACACGTTGATCAAAGTTTGGCCTTAGGAGAAAACAAACGATAAAAAAGTTTATTATTCAAGTAAAGATCACATGAAACAACAAAATAGGAATATTAAGTCTTAACTTACGGTAAACATCATTCTGGGCCACATATTTTTTATCAAAACCTGTAAAAAGAAAAAGAAACATCAGAGTAATAAAGTTCTCATCCATTAATCTTTAAGTCTGCAGCTTTGGACACGTCTTACTCTTAGCAGCTGATGGCCTCTCTATCTTATGAATCGTCACAAAGGCCTTTGTTGTTGCACCAAAGAGCATCTCAATGGCACATTCAACTTCTATGTTGATGTCATAGCTGTGAGGTAGCACGACTGTAGAGCTGACAGTGACTGTATCATTCTTGTTGTCTTGACTGTGTGTAGAAAGTTTGTGGACTTTGTGATGCAAGGCTCTTATCGTTACTATGAGGCCAGGTTGTCCTGTAGCTGAGCAGGAAATATACACCTCCTTAGGGAAGTTTGATTCTCTAACGTGTAGAAAAGGTCCGTGCAGCTCTGGAAACACAAGTCACATAAGTAAAGTCATCACATGTTCAGTGGCAAACTGGGTGCATGTCAGTCCAGTTTGAGTCAGACTTGCACAATAAAAATCTGCATGTAAACAGATGCTGTAAAGAGGTGGAGTTAATGAGTCTTACCATACGGTTTGAGGCAGGTTGTTTCATTTAACACCCCATCAGGATAGGTGTTAAACAAGCACTGATAGCAGCCTTCATCCTCCTCTGTCACCTCCCTGATCACTATGGAGCTGTCCTGCAGGCTGGCATCTTTAAACTCAACTCTACTGCTGAATTCACGCTCCACTCTTTGACCAAAGTACTTGTTGTCAGCTGCAACCATCTTCTCTCCATCAGGTAAAACTTTATACCAGGAAACTTGGAAAACATCAGAGGGCGTCAGCAGCTGACAGCTGAGCTGAACCTCTTCTCCCAGTCTGGCCATCACTGTCCTCTCTGTGTGAATCGAGACTTTAAGGCCGACTGCAGGAGATAAAAGTTAGAGTTAGGACAATCTTTTGTATTCATTCTCCACATTAAAGTTACTACATGTGATTTGACACTGATGCATTAAATATGTGGACAGAAGTTCGGTGATGTAACAGGTTTCAATATGTAGAATCTTGTTTTTACAAGTGATCTGAGCACACTAAAATAGGCACAGATACTTTAGCTGTGAAATATAGACATTGGTAATTAATCAAATTTGTTATTGTCTAATGATTAATAATTTTTCTTTGACTTTATGTATCCTTAACACCTTTTTCTATTACTGTTGACACTTAAACACCTTGTTACTCTTGTTGTTACTCTTGTGTAAATAAAGTTTCACATCATTTAAGATAAAGTTTTCAATTTGTTATGGGAGCAAAATAAACCTCTCTTAGTTGTTATTTAGGCGCATTTGAAAAAAAATGTTCCACGTCAAGCAACCTGAATAAATCTACGAGGCACTTGAATACTGCAATTACTGTAGTATTGAGGTCTGCGTTTGATTACGGCTTTTAAAAGGTAAAAGTCCAAAACAGTCATTGAGCATGACTTCTTCAGGCTTTCACTTTTAAAATAATACCGTTATAAAAACGACTGTTACGCATGTGTGTGTGTGTTTTTTTTTAATATCTGGCAGTAGGTATAGAGCGTAAATGTCGTGTCACTTTATCACAAATCAGTCTGGTGTTACGGTTGAAAGGGTGACCGTGTTAACTGGCGACTTCCAGCTGAGTGCGTCCCTGCGTAAGCCGAAAGCGTCTTTACGAATGCACCTTTTAGTATAAAAAAACATACATTTGCTTCTGTATCTAAGAAGAATAATTAAACAAAGCGACAGACGTACAGAAACTTTTCGTCTACATCTGTTGTGTACGAGACCTACTGACGATTTCGGGAAGTCGCTAGTTAACACGGTAACACCTTAAACCCTAACACCAAGCATGCAGGTTTCATTCGCGCTGTCAGTTTGAGTAAAATGACAGTAGCCTTAAGAAAGTAACACAGGTGAAGAATTCTCACTTAGCTGAAATACTCCAAACAACCAAAGGATGTGTAGAAAAGCTGAGCGCGTCATTTACGGCAGTTTTCAAAGAAGATTAAAACACTGGAAAGCGAAAGCTTTCATAGTACTCAGGTTATAGTCCAGGTATGAAGGTCAAGGGTGTCATCTTCACTGGTATATTAATGGAAATGTAGGAAGGCAACAACATAACTATTATAAAGGATTAACTCCTGAAATGAAGGCCTCATCAGATCGCTCACTCAGAGTAAATAAGTCTGTCTGATTAGATAAACACCTGTGACGGGGCAGATTCCCCACCCTTTATACAAGTAAAAACTAAAATGAGGACTATTACATACAAGGAGTAACACATGACAACTAGGAACTGTTGCTAACATTAGGAAATCAAATGAATTGATTAATTGGTGAATAAAAAAATAAAGGCGGATCATTAAAGACTGACGGGTATTGTACTAATGTAAGGAAATGCTGTTTGCTGCTTTGCTGTTTCTGAGGTAATTGGATCTTAGAATTTGGGGCATTTTTCAGGAAAAATATTGTTTAGAAATACACACACATATTTTAAATAAACAAGAAAGTTGAGTCAGTACTTCTGTCGGGACACATTTTCTTTTATTATAACAAGGGTTCCATGTAAAAAAACAAAACATATCAACACCGCGGCAGAAATCTTTAAAAGGCGACATCTAGTGGCCAAAATATGCTTGTTCATATTGTCATTAAAAAAACTGCAGATAATTCGCAAGAAAATATTTTTGCTTCTTTGAGGAATGAAATTCCTTTTAGAGTTTTACACCCTTAATGTTGGTCCCCATAAGTCAATCATGCAGAGTGGTGGTCAGAACAATCCAGCCCTCCACCATGTCTGTGAAGCGGGAGCCCCCCTCTAGCCTGGAGTTTTACACCAGAGAGCTGAACAGGGATCACCAGCCCTCACCACCCACCACCTAGCATGATTAATAGCTGCCACACAAAAAAGATATTTAATCAGAATCAACATTAAACATTAGAAAGAGCTGCCAAAAACACAACAATAGAAATGGAATGAAAATACATAGTTCTTTTCACAGTTAAGTATTTCAGTGTTTGATCTCATATTTAATCATTTAAGTTTTTTAGTTCTTCTTCATTACATCTTCATTTTACTTTTTTTGTCAATTGTTTCTCTAAAGTGTTAATGTGTCTAAGTTTGATAAATGCACACAAAGATGTAGATTTTTAAAAATCAACACTAAAAGTGTTTTATAACCATGAATTCAATACCAACTTAAAAAAAAAACATGATTAGGATTTTTGCCATAACCGAGCAGCCCTACATCAGAGATGGAATACAAATTAAAGCACTTTGATCAAACATTTACCTAATGATCTTTAAACCAGGAAATTATTCCCCTTTTTTTTCAGTCAATCAGTAGTTCCATTTGTTAAAATTTCACATTCAGGCTGACTTAAATAAACATTAATTTGACTGTTTGGTGTCAGTAACAGTGACATAATTCATTGCAAACATAAAAGACTGACATAATTAAAGATGTAAACAGGAAACAGTATAAAAATATTATTCAAAGACATTTCTGGCCATTTAAACAAAGACTTGTCTATTTCAACATTTAAAAAATATGAAAATATGTAATTCTCTTTTTACTTCCGCCAAAGAGGCTATGTGATCGGCAGGGTTTGTTAGTTTGTTTGTTAGCAACATAACTCAAAAAGTTACGGACGGATTTTGATGAAATTTTCAGGAAATGTCAGAAATGGCATAAGGAAGAACTGACTAGATTTTGGGAGTGATCCAGATCACCGTCTGGATCCAGGAGTTTTTTTTAAAGAATTCTTTACTATTGAGAGATAGGGCTAATGGTGGAGGTCTGTGCTCTCCAGGTGCTTTTCTAGTTTTATCTTGTGCCTCACCTCCTCACAGTGATGCACAAACTTCGTTCATCTGATCAGTGACACCGTCTCCTTGATGTTAAAGCTGACACATTTGTGTTACATCCTATTTTCTTCTCTCTTCACAGGAGATGATCAGAGTCTGACTGGAGGATTCTCCTATAAGGATGCTTCATCCCTGAAGAGAGGAAACAAAAGACATGATACAAACAAAGTTTCACATTTAAACTCATGAAGCATTGATGAAACATTGATAAGGAGTTTTATCCCTGATAAGAGTAAATGGGTTCTTACATATGAGGGTCTTTCAGTGTAGCTTAAGGTTTCTCAGTCGTCTCCAGGACGTCATGTGACAGACTGAAAGATTTAAAAACAGTTAAAGGAGGGAAAACAAAAGACTTTAAATAGGTATTGATGAGAAGAATTACCTGGTTGGCTTTTTATGTCTATGCAGGAAAAAGACGACTGCTAAAACAAAAACCGCAATCACAAAAACAGATAGCCCGATGAAGAAACTCCTACCTTTGAGAGCAAGAGAATAAAATGATTAAAATTACGCAGGTAACCATTTAAAGAAATACTAAATCAACATGGGATCATTACTTACCACGACCGCTGATTTTATCCTCAGATTCCTCATCAGAACCATCTTCATCAGACATGGGTCTGACCTCAGACAGCATGATGAACACGGCTTTCTTAGGACTAGAGAGCACTTCTGCTGTACACCCAACCTGAGTGCTGTTCTCATGTAGACGAGACAGCACAGCTGTACTGGTGACGGTGACTGTGCTGTTGTTGTTGAAGACACTGACAGAATGATTGTGTAAGAAGTACAAGTCCTGCTGAGGGGCTGTAATCGTCACAGTGGGAGTGGGCCGTCCTGTAGCCGAGCAGGAAACGACGGCCTCATTGGTGGCATTTGATTCTCTGAGACGTAGAACAGGTTCATGCAGCTCTGAGAAGAAAAATATTAAGCCACATAACATTGAACACAGTGAATTCTGATACATGTAAGCACTTCTTGAATCACCTCATTCCTCTTGAATGATTTCTGAATAGTGTTACAGATCTTACCAAGAACTTGCAGGCAGATTGTATCAATGAGAGCACCATCAGGATAGGTGTTAAACAAGCAGTGATAGCAGCCTTCATCCTCCTCTGTCACCTCCCTGATCACTATGGAGCTGTTCTGTAGGTCAGCATCTTTAAACTCCACTCTATGGCTGAAGTCGGGGTGTATTGTCTGACCATAGTGTTTGGTGTCGGTGGCGACTGTCTTCTCTCCACCAGGTGAGATCTTCTGCCAGGTGACTTGATGAACATCTTTGGTTTGTAAGAGCAGACAGTTTAAATGGGCCTGGTCTCCCACTGCTGCCGTCTCTGTCCGCCGTGTTTGGATCAGAGAAGTTAGACCTGCAGGAGGCGACAGTTCACAATGTGGTTGGTATTTTAGGGTTAAAAACACAAATACAACTGAAAAATAACCAGACAGAGTTATCACAATCAATATTTTTTTTCAAATGTTGTTTTTAAGAAGATAAAGGGATATATAGTCACAAAAATTAATCAGTAAGACACTCTAGATTTAACTAAAATGTTGAACTTTAATAATATCATTCATGTCTCCTGATTTTTTCAGTTTGGAGAAGTGTGTGTCACTGGCAAGAAGTGAAGTCTGTTAGTTACATCCACTTTTCCACATGTTGCCAACATTTCTGTGCAATTTTGTCCTTTTTCTTTATGTTTTGGTTAAATATATGACTGAAGATCATTATGTTTATGTGCTTTTGAATCATTAAAAAGTAGAGTTTTGATCATTTTCAAACACATGGTCTTTGAGAGCACAGACAGGGGTCATCAACTACATTTCTACAAGAGCCAGTTTTTCCCTAAACAGGCACTTTAGGGACTGAACTTTCACATAAACTAAATAATTTTCGAAAATGGTCTAATTAACACATTTTAGTTTAGATGTTTATATTTTCTTTCAAATGTACATAATTTTTTGGCTCTACCACGGAGATTGGTCCCTATATCACAGCCAGCCACGGGGGGGCGACTGAGATTTTCTTGCTGAATATTTCTATGGCGGTCATGTTGTCTCATACTGGGTCTGAAGCTAATATGCTGTGAAAGACACAAGCAGGAAATTGTACTCCCAAATTGCCTGAAGGCAAAAGTTTCCACAGAAACTGTCAGCTTTTACCATGAATGGACTGATAAATATGTATTTAACATTGATTTGAAATGCTACTGATGGCTGACAGGGGGATCTCAAAAATGGATGAATCACAAATCATTCCTGATGAAACCGTTTCAGTTTTTTTCTGCATTGTTAAATAGCTCTAGAGAGTTATGGGAAAAAAGGATACCGGAAATATCACAACATTATGTTTTCCTTGGCACATCTTAAGAATTGGATCATGGTTCTGGGGGCTGGATGCGGGGCCTAATGTGTCCCACGGGCCTCCAGTTGATGATCATAGGACATTTTGAAAAGCCCATCATACAGAGATGTTTCCAGTGTTTTTGTATAATCTAAATAATGCGTGAAACTTTGTCTGCAAATTTTGATACTTTGAACAAAACACTGCTAAATATGGGGGTGTCTGGGATGATGTTTTTTTTCACTGTGGTATTTAAAAACTTACAGAATCAGCTGAATTTGACTAAAATCATATCAAATAAAATAATTCTAGTGCTTTGACAACCATTTGCTATTTCATTATGGAAAAATATATTATCAGGAGTTACCAAGACACTGATAATATACATTATCATATTTTTTACTTTGGAAGGTATTTCTATTGATTTGCAGACCATTTTTTACATCTGTCTACCATGCTCTGATCAAGTTCACCAGTATGTCAAGCAAATTTCAAGGTCCACCACCTCTTTTAACTACATCAGTCATGAAAGCATAACAAAGTTAACACATTGCTGACACATTTAACAAAAGCAAATGAACAAATATGCGATCTTAATTTTTGAAAATACAACAGGATTTGCGCGATTGGACAGCACTTTATTTCTTTTGTTTTAACAGAACTATTTCAACAGTAACCATCCTTGGTTTCACTTGTGTAACCCTCCTTCCTTGAATGGTTCCCTTCTCCAGTCTCTTCTGGGAGTAGGTGATAAACGGGCTACAGGTTTATCCCACACAGGTCTTTGTTTGGCTCCAACAAACACCAAAACAGTGTAACAGCTACCTGTCCCTCAGTTATTACGTCCCTCCTGAAACTACGACTGGTAGGAACTAATCTTTACAACAATGGAAATGAGACTTATATAGTAAGTTAGACATTACACATGTAAACATTAATAATATTTAGATTACAGTGAATGAAAATAAGATAATAATTGTTAATAATTGTAAACTTAATTCTGTAAACCATAAATAATAAGAATAGAATAGAATCACTCCCGCAGTAATATACTAAATTCAATGCAGTGCACAAACTACCTTGATAACCACCAGGAGATTTATGAAGTCAAGTAATATTAATCAACTAAATAAATGTCGCGCATACGTTTTCAGCGTAAAATACGGATTTACACTATACCGCGAATTCTGACGTGCATACTATGTGAATACCATTTATTTCTTTGCATTTTGATAAATAACATTGAAATAATAGCCCATGCATCTGCAGTCCACCAACATAACCGACGTAGAAAAGTCACAATATTAAATACTATTACACTTTCAGGTAAGAGAAATGCTGAACATATTGGTACGTGAAATAGGTTATTCAAATTCAATTGGACATCCCTTACCTCTGACAGAGACAAAGAGCATGCAGAGCACGTGTGCGAATGAATTGTGTGCCATGTTTCCTTCACTCATTCATTCATTCTTCTTGTTCTTCTTCTACTTTTTCGGTTTTACGGCGGCAGGCATCCATCGCTTTGGTGCATTACCGCCCCCTTTCGCTGCGGAGTTTTGGCTCTGATCATGGATTCAATAAGATCAAGAACAGAAATATCCTTCCATCCTCAACATAAATAAAGCATCTTGACTACCCCAAATAAAAACACATATATACAATACACCTAAATAATACTAGCTCTTCATTGTCTCCATCCTGCCTTCCCTCATATCCTATTAAACAACCCTGTGCTCCTCAAATATTCTAACAGTTTCCTTTGATGTGTCCTCTCACCTGTACTCAGTAATCCTTTTAGTGTTTGTTGTAGCTATTCACATCATTTCTTTTGTTTGATAATTTTACATTTATTCATTATTTGTTTGGGGAGAATTTAAGGATCAATTTTGATACAGCTAATGTTATCGTATAGAGTAATTAATAATTTATTGGGGCTTTTGTTTTGATATATTTGGTAGTTTTGCACAAGGTGACATCTATATTATGGGCAGGTAGGATAGGATGGGCGTGCACCAGGGAAGGTGAATGTTTTTTTTTACCAGGAAGGCATGAGTCAGACAGACGGGGAGAACGCCAATTGTTTGTGAGAAGCTTTCGCGAATGAACGCCTCAAAAGTTATAATTTTTGCATGGACATTGAAATTTTTGATCCTGTGTAAGATCTACTATCCCCAGGCTACAGTGGTCGCTTTGATTTTTGAGTTTTGAAATTGTTTGTTAATTGAAAAGAACAAATCGCCACTATAGTGTTATTTCCTTCATTCCTACTCCCATCAGCTCCCTCCTCATCACCGCCCTTTGAGTATCATACCTCCTGAACTTCAGAATAACATGTTCTATTGACTCCTCTTCCTGACACTCCTCACACAAGCCAGTATCATGCTTCTCCAGCAATTTCAATGTTTTGTTTAAGGCACAGTGTCCTATCCTTAGCCTTGTCATCACCACCTCTTCTCTCCTGTTTTTACCACCGATCCTTGAAGCTCTGACCTTTTGCTGAATCTGATACAGGTGCCTTCCTCTGCTCTCTCTGTCCCACATGCTTTGCCAAATCTGATTCATTTTCCCCTTAATCACACTTTTTAATTCTGTCTCTGGTAATGCTCACTTGCATTTCAACCCTGCTTGCCCTCAGTGCCTTCTTTGCCAATTTGTCCGCCTTTTCATTCCCTTGCACCCCTACATGTGCTGGCACCCAGAGGAATGTGACCTGGCCCCCCTTGCTGTGTATTCTTGTGGCTGTGTGCAGAACCTGAAATAGAGTGTCTTGTCTGCTGTCACCATCTCTGCTGTGTACACCCCTAACCCATCACCTGTTCTTCTGTATATGCCCACTCCTTTTCCTGGTACTGCCACTCCGAATCCTGTTACACCCATGTCTGGATTTTTCACCCCGCCCGTGAACACCTGCACAAAGTCAGTATATTCTTGATTTATAAGATAGCTGAATGCACTCGGTAGGTCCACTGTTTTCCTCCCTGTTCTCCGCACCACTGCTTGTGCCTTTTTATACAGAATTAAGTTCTGCATGTTGTGAGTTCTTTTAACCAATCTTAACGCCCTGTTTCTTTGCTTTACAGCCTGACGACACTCCTCTGTCCACCATGGTACCAGCTTCCTCTCACTCCTTCCTTCACTCAGATTTTTCTGCTGCTGTGATGATTGTTGATGTTATCTGGTTGTTTAGCTCATCCACACCATCTGACTTGTCAGCTGCTGATATCTTCTCCTCACTCAGTCTTTGGAACCCGCCCCAGTCAGCCTTTTCAAATCTCCATTTTTTAACTCCACTGCCTTGTCTTCCTTCCACTTTCTCTCCCACATAACACGCCACTGGATAATGATCACTGCCCATTGTTGTTTGAAGAACTTTCCAGGAGCTGATTCCAGCCAAAGAGTTAGACAGAAGTGTGATATCTAATGCTGACACTGCACCCGTTGTTATATTAATCCTAGTGCCCCTTCCATCATTCATACAGGCTAGATCATCTCGTCGATGTGTTACATAGCCGTGCACAACAAAATCCAAACTAGGTTTTAACCAGGACTCCTGGATGCACACAATGTCAGGTTTTTCTTTCAATTCTTGGATGAAATGCTTGAACTCTTGGCCATTTGCCAGCAAGCTCCATGCATTGCACTGCAAAAGAAAGACCATAATCAATATTATGGTCCTGGCTGGACTGATTAGTGAGGTTTTCCCTCACTTCTTCCCATGTCAGTCCTACAAGTCCTAAGTGATTTACTGCTGCCTTGACTATCAGCTGTATTTTCACATTTTTTGACTTAACTTCAGCAGTGCTGTTTATCCTGCTGTGAAAGTTACAAGGGCTTTTTTGTCAATGTACAGCTCATTGTTGGGTTTCTTTTGTAACACTCGGCCCCCTGCCCCTGTCTCTTTCTTTTCCCTTGTTACTCTTGCTGCCTCTGCATAAGAGAGCTTTCTCTCCACTCTTACTTTCTGATCCCCCATAAGCCACACTATGAGCCCCACCATAGTTACAGCACTTTGGTTGCACTCCATCACCACACTTCCAGTATTCATGGTCTCCCCCACAGCGAGCACATCTCCTTTGCTCCTTACAGACTTTAGCTGTGTGTCCAAATCTTTGGCATTTAAAGCACCTTAGTGGTTTTGGCACATACACCCTCACAGGGTAGCTCGTGAAGCCCAGGAACACCTTGCTTGGCACATTTCCTTCAAACTTAATCAGTACTGATTCACTGTCCTTTTTTGCTCCATCCCTTGTTGTTTTCATTCTCAGCGCACTTTCACTTTGGCTCCTCTGATACTTTTCTTAAGTTCCTCCATATTACCTGTGATGACCCCTTTACACCCTCCTTCTTTCTGAGCTCCAACCCTCCTCGTGCTCTCCACCTTAGCTTTTCCTATCTCCTTTAAATTGAGAGCTTTCCGAAGCTGCTCTTCATCCACACATCTCACCAGTAGATTTCCATCATTAAGGGCTTTGGCGTACAATATTTCTCCGATCCTATTTGCCAGAGTTGTAGTTAGCATGAATGGATTGATTTTCTTCATAGATTCTTGTCCTTTTCCATTGAAACTTATGATGGCGTTTATCTGACTTGTTATTCTTCTGCTGCTCGTAGCCCTCTCCCTCACTGTCAGATCTGTCACTGTTCGATTTCCTGATCCTTTTCGTCCCCTTTCCTTGGTGATCAGTAACCCAGTTCCTCTCTCTCCCCTCACTCCCTTCTCCTCTCCCTTCACCACACTCCATTTCACACAAACTACACACGTCTGAGTCACAACAGGATTCATCATAACCCGCCTCCTCCCCTAACTCTGGCCATTCTGGTCAGGAAAACTTTCCCGGTTTTCCCTGATTTAAATGCCCAGATGACGTTTCCGCCATCTCCTCTCTACCACCAAGCAGCTGTTTGGCTAGCTACAAGGTGTAGCGCACAAATCTCGTCTTACTGGGCCTGTACAGGCCGTCAGCCGAAACCTATGCAAACCACTCCTTATAACCAACCGTTTACCAAAACCGAAGTCCACAATCCAAAATCAGAGCCAAATAAACCGTATATTGTTCCTACCAGATGTGCCGATACTGATTCAAATTTTCGCTCCACCGCTCAACGTCTGGGTCATCACTCCTATCACCTTCATTTCCTTGATTTGACCGCCAAAACTGCCAGGTATGTGACGTCAGCCCACGGCGCTACAGGACCATGTGCAGACGGGACGTACTGTACCGGAGTACAGGTATTCAGTTTTACAATATTCTCAATTATTTTGACACCATTAAACCACCAAGACTAATATAATATAAAGCCCCACACAACGATTAATCGAATGACGCTGAGTAAGTAAGTCTTTAAAATACGATTTTATGGCGCCTATCTCCAAACTTTACCCTCCACCCTTTGTCAGCCTGGTGGTACATTGAGAACAACAAAGCAGAGTGATATTACAGTTATATCCGAGGCATTTCAACGTTTCACTGTCACAGTTATTTAAGTATGGTTTGCAGTAGGCTACATTGTAGCATGGACAAAAATAAAGCAGAATTTCTGGAAACACTTGAGGGACAATTTAATTTCTTAATACACACCGAGTGTGAATATATAGATAATGTCCAAGAGCATAGAAATTACACAAGTGTAGAAGTCACAATATTCACGTGAAAGGTCATTTGATGACCTATGTATGGAAACAAAAGAGAATAAATTACTTTTTTGAAAAATCAGAAACGTTCCTATATTAATAAAGATAATACATTCATGCAAAACACAACTCAAAGTTCACAACAGACAATCAAAATACTTTGAACAATACTGCAATAAAACATAACACTGAACAAGGGGTGCAAAAGTGCAAGTAAAGTTAATAATGATTGATAAATGTGAAATAAATATCTAATTAATACAGATACCAACACAAAAATCTACAGGATTGAATTATCGGTCACATTAAGACATTTCTGAATCAATTGAGTGGTTTCGTTTTTTTGTAGAAAACAAAAACAAACATTCAAATTCATTACATTCTTTGTCGAAGAACTCCACTTTTCCTGGTCCTCATTCCAGCATCAGCTTAATTCCTAGCAATTAACACAAGGTGGCAGTATAGCGCCACTTTAATCCACTGCTACACTCTCTCTATTGCATTGTGTTGCAGTTTGAGCTCTGAATAAGAGCTCTGTAAAATCATAAATACTACATCAACAACGTTCTTTGTATGGATTGGAATAGCTTGAGGTCTTGTGTTGCTTTTGATACCAACAGTTTTTAACTGTTTAGTTAAATCTGGTTTATTTTATACCAGTGAAGCTTAAAAAATTTTCGGGTGTTGATTGGATGAATGTTCCGTCAGTCACATTCATTTCGGACCAAATGAGCAACATGACAGAATGAGGTAGTAGATTTGCAGCTCTGGAAGAAACCTGAGCTTGAAAGTCTTAGTTTATGAACAGTGGAGCTTGTTGGTAGAATAAACTCATGCTGAAGCCTGGTCCTTTAAAATGACGCTGATTGGTCAGGTCTGTTTTCAACCATTTCACATTTGCAAGATGGATTCGCCTGATGACAGATGTGGAATCTGGCCAGTCCATTTCCACTGCAAGGTTAATAATGTATAATCTTAGATAAAGCATAGTCTACAGTATAAAAAGCATGACAATGCCTTTGGGCAACACATTTAGCGCTCCTCCTCCTACTGACTGACTGCAGAATAGCTCAGAAGCTCTGCCTTCTTGATGGTTTCCCAAAGAAATACAGACATTTAAAGTGCATTCAAACTCTTAATACAACAGTGATGAGACTGGTGCATGAAAGGTGTCTTAAACAACTTGCGTATTCCTGCTCCTTTTTTCTATTAACCTATGGGAAAAAAAGAAAGATAAAGTTGATTAAAATGTGGGCTAGAGGTCACACAAATAAGATAACAAGTCCAAGGTATGTGGGGAGAATAAATCTGCTCATATAATGTCTCACCTTTTTCGATTCAGTACAAAAGCAACAACTATGAAAGTGAGAAAGATTATAGAACTGATCACAAGGGCGATTCCTGACGAAGACAGCCGTTTTACTGTAAAGAGAAAAAGTACAGAGTTAGTCTGTACAGTAAGGATACAAAGAAAGATACCTGGAAAGAGGAAGGTGAGTAAATTTCACACTGATGTCAACACAGACTTCCCAGTAGCTGTGCTTATGCAGCTGACTGGACTGTGACGTGGGTTTCTCTTGTGATGAGTCATCTGTGAAGTGAAAGTGAAACTATTTTTTCAAAGAGGCTGCTATTGAGAGGAAGGCTATCACTCCTGATTCACTACATTTCCCACACTCCCCTTAGGCGACTCACTGGATATGATGTACTTTCCTGGATCCTGGTTGTACAACTTGCCAGTAATTTGTCTGACTCAGGCATGGACTGATTAGTATGGCCATGCATACAGGACTTCAAACCTCAGTTTCATCCCTTGCATTTGAACACGAGGGAATATCCTTAAAGGCTATGTAAAGTGATTTTAAAAATTCTTTATTTTAGGTTTATTGTATGATAGGCGAAGGTGTTATGACCCACCAGGCAAAATTTTAGTTGTGAAAAATATCTCTAATTTTAAAAGATTAAGCTTCAAATCATGAAAAATGAGGCAAATCTGCTCTAGAATGTGTGGGCGTGTCTTCGAATGAGCTGAAGCCACACCCACTTACAAGAGACAGTCCTCTCAGTTTATAAAAATGGCTTCTGATCAGAGCACATCTGCCTTTTTGCCAGAGCAGAAAGATGGAGGTCGGGGGTTAAATTTACTGTTTTCTGGCACAAAGCTCTTAATTGTGATGTTAAGGTAAGTGGGCCTCATGTTCACACGTTGCTTGTCAACACAGAATCTTTGAAATCTTTTATTAGGTAAAAACTTTGGGAAAATGTCCACTCTGACTTAATGATGAGCTCATTAGAATTTGGAGGTTATACTGTAGGTCAAAGGGCCTCATGTTCATCCCTACCTTTCTGAACGCAATTTATCAAGAAAGCTTTGAGGGATTTTCTTCAAACTTTATACCAATGTCCACTCTGACTCAAAGTTGAACTCACTAGTTTTTCGAGGTCAAATATCCAGGATGCTGAGCCTCATGTTTATCCTTTGCTTACCTAACGCCTGCTTTGAGGAATTTTCTTCTAACCTAGCACAAATATCCACTCTGACTTACAGATTAATTGGTAAGATTTTATAGCAGCATGTCAAAAGTTAAGGTAAGTGGGCCTCATGTTCATCCCTTGCTTGTGAACACAATATCCTATAAAAACTTTGATTTTAAAACAAGTTTGCACAAATGTCAACTCTGACTCAAGGATGAACTGATTTGTTTCAGAGGTCAAAGGTCACTGTGACCTCAAATCTTGTGTGTTCAACATTTCAGGAATGCTTTGCTGTGTAAGTTACTCCAAATTTCTGCTCATCATTATTGTTATCCTTTCAGATTTTTGACTCTGATAGTCTTATTTACCTCATAATTTTGGTGTTTTTCACTCCAGTTTGTTGGATTGTAGGGGATTCTTCTCTTCGCCTCTGCATATTTAGATAACTTGAAGAAAGCTTTGCCTTACGTAAGGTTTCAAGTGAATATTTACCGAACACTTCCAGATAAACCAGCATCAGCTGTTCCTGACAATAAGTGTTTTGCTTACAAAGGGAGTGGTTTATGATTGCTGTGGCATACTTTCCTTTTAGTGAGCATAATGGCAGTCTTACTGGAACACCCTGGGGAAACAAACCCATGAAAGCCTAAACCACAGTTTCACAAAGACACCTTTACAGAGCAAGATCATACCAGTCTCTCCTGTCTTCCTGTCCTCTTCACCACCAAAAGTAAACTTCCTCGTCTCCCGCCGTTGTCCTGGTGCGCCTTTATTGATCACACAGTCCACATACCCGTTCCAGTCTGAATGGACCTGCAGAGTGATGTTGCTGCTGCTTGTAAACGTCCGGTCACTGTTCATGATCTTAGTGGTCGTGTGGTTGTCCAGATGTGTGGCATCAGCAGAGAAGTCCCACTCAATTGTTGGAGCTGGTTTACCTGTCGCTGAGCAGCTTACTGCAACCTCCACGTTCTCTTCATCCTCCTGTTGTTCAACACTGGGAGCTTGTACTTCTGTTTTCACCTTCGATATTCCTTAAAAGAGATCAACACTAGTTATTTAAAGGCTGGGGGCTACAATGCAAGACCCTCAGTGATTATAATTTCACTTTTTGACTTCTGTGTTGCCAGGCTTTATTACCTTGTACTGTGAGACAAATCTGCTTCCTCTGAGAGCCCTCAGGATAAATGTTAAAGGAGCAAATATAACAGCTCTCATCTTCCCACGTCACGTTCTTGACAGTGATGGATGTCGAGTTTAGAGATGCCTCTGTGAAGATTATTTTTCTGCGGTAAGGCTCGTTGACTTGCTCCCCAAAGCGTTTGCTAAAAGTGGCCAAATTCTCGATGGACTCGTCTTTAAAAAGTCTCTGCCATGTTACCTGAAGCACACCTGTGGGGGAAGAGACACCTCATATCAGTGTAACAGGCAGCTGTGAAACAATGTACAGACTTTCAAAACTTCACATAATTATCTCTGTTTTTCTCTTAAACTTTGACCAACTTTTTAAAATAAAACAATACATAAATCTCCGGCTTAAACCTTAAAGCACCTGTCTCATCTTTTTTTTTTTACAACGTAGTGCTAAACCAAGGGGATCTAAGAGGTATAATTTTTTCTGTGTCTAGTTAAAATCTGGTCTAATTGGTGATATAAACTCAATACAGTTTTTCCATTGTATAGATATCATGTATAACAATAAACCAGTCCTCCATGGGTGCCCCAGTCCTTAGCCAGCTCATCATTGTGACGTTTTTTTGCTTAGAATTAGCATAACCCTCACATGTATTTGTTTGCATTACCCTTTAGCTCAATGTTTTTTTTTTCCAAATAAAGTTCTTCAAAAAAAAAAAAGAAAATTCTAATCTTTATTCTTATGTCACTATTGTGATTTTCCACCAAAGATACTTTTCTTAAAAAAAGAATGAAATTTTAAAAAACAAAACAAGATATACAGTGCTTAACAAACTTATTAGACCACCCTAACCCTAACCAAAGTAAGGTTTATGCCACAGCTGCCCTAAATTAACAGCATTGGTAATTACCAAAATCATTTTTTATGTTTCTGCAATGGTTAATACACCAATATGTAGAAGCTCTTTAACTGAAATGATATTTTTAATGCTAAAATATAATTATTGTTATCTATGAATTTTCAAATTTACTGATTTACAAAAAAACTGAAAAATATTAAAGCACATTATTATTTCTTGATTAATATGTCAAATTATAGTTATTTACTTGCATTCCTGAACAGAAAATGAGTTTTAGTGGTTGAATGTTATGCTTGATTAATTTCTGACTTCTCAGAGAAGCCCAGTGAGCCGGCTCAAATTTGGGTGAATTCAGTTTGAAGTTCCTCATTCCTGTTCAAAATGGTAAAACGTGGAGAGCTGACTGAAAATGAAAGAGTCCGCATTAAAGCACTTCATGATGCTGGATAGTCTCTAAGACACACATGACAGGTGGTCTAATAAATTTTTTAAGCACTGTATGTTTAAAGATAAATGTTAAAAAAAGATTAATATATATATAACTTTTCATCTCTCACTGGTTTTTGGGCTTCCATACAATTCTCCCTTTCTTTTCTTAAAAAAAAAAAAATACAATTTATAAAACAACCAAGAAAACTCCTAAAATTTATAGTGTACAAAAATGTCTTAAAATGGGTAATAATAGCATTTTAAAATCTAGATTTTATATATATATATATATATATATATATATATATATATATATATATATATATTAGGGCTTTCAAAATTAACTAGTTTATGTGGATTAATCCATCATCATGATTAATCTGATTAAAAATTTTAACGCAGTTAACCCATCTACAGCGCAAAATGACTCAAAATCCCTGAAACGTCTCTGGAAACGCATTTTGGGGAGTTTGTCCAAGTAGGGTTACCATCGAGCATGCCGCCACGCATGCGCAAATGGGCCGTTGATCTGTTAGTGACCAACCAACTCGATATGGGAGGCGCTAAATTTAAACAGCGCGGCAGTTTGTTCACATTTTTCTTCAATAAAGGGCGGAAATCATCAGAATCCAGTCAATAAATGGTGTGCTGCGACTCACCTTACAGATGAACACAGACTGGAGTCAGTGAGAGGAGGTGCAAAGGTAATAAAAGTCTCCTGTCACCTCAAAAACTGCTGTATCTTTGCAGCACGAGCCCATTTAATCCTCTGAGCTGCACGTAGATGTGCAGATATGAAGAGCGAAGTTGCTGGCATTTTAAAAGTGATTTTAATCATCCATGGATGTATGATGGACTTTTTGCCGGGTCAAAACAAAAACAATCTTCTTCTTCCTCCTCCTTTGCGGGGTTTTAAACCAGCTACGTGCATACCGCCACCTGCTGTTTCAGACCAAGTAAAGTGCGCAGAGCGGTGGTGAGCGAGCAAGAGAGAACAAGCGCTGATCTGAACCATCCTTCACCCATGTCGTTGTTATATTTCCATGGTTGAAATCCACATGATAAATGAGCAAACTTTGGTGTTTAAAGTGAGGGTTCAGTGGTGAGCAAGTAAGGCGTTCTCAAGCAGTCTGTGATGCATTTTCCTTAATATTTAGATAGGTCAAGCATTTTTTTAATGTCTTCGGCAAAATTCAAATCTAGCATTTTAATCTAGATAAATCTAGATTAACTACAGGATTACAGTGAGATTAATGTAGATTAAAAAAATTAATCTATGCCCAGCATTAAAAAAAACCCGTCGGAACAAAAATTTGGTCCCGTTGAATTTATAATTGAATAGCCCCGGCATATATATTCCCTTCTTTCTTTAGTCTGTTTGCTTATGCAAAATAAAACGTGATTAATATAGATTAAAAACGAATGATATTTAATCATGATTAATCAAAATTAATCCACAGCAACCCTGTGATTAATCTGACTAAAAATTTTAATCGTTTGACAGCACTTATATATCTTTTTATCTTTCACTGGCAGCTTTGGGCTTCCATAAAATTTACCTTTCTTTTGTAAAAAAAAAGAATAAAATTTATAGAATAAAAAAGAGAACTCCTAAAATGTATAGTGTAAAAAAGTGTGCAAAAATTTGTAGAGTTAGCATTTTTAAATAAAGATTCTGTAATAAAAAATATATATCTTTTTATCTTTCACTGGTAATTTTGGACTTCCATACAATTCTCCCTTTCTTTTCTTGAAAAAAGGATGAAATTTACAAAACAAAACAAGACAAGGCCTAAAACTTGCAGGGTTTAAAAATGTATAAAAATGGGTAATATTAGCATTTTAAAATAAAGATTTTTTTAAAAAATATCTTTTTATCTTCCACTGGTAACTTTGGGCTTCCATACCATTCTCCCTTTAAATCTGCAGTATAAAGAAAGGGTGTCTCCCTTACCTGTGGGGTTGCTGACTACACAGCTGAAGTACGCATCCTTTCCAAAGTCAGCTGTTCTGTTTCCACGACTGATGATGTGTGATGTCGAGGCTGAAGGTAAAAATAAATACCATGAATAAGTGCAGGTTCTAAGTATAAAATGCATGTGTGATGTTGAGTAAAGCACCATGTGATAGCTCTAAAAGTGGTGCACACACTACCTAGGCATATTCAGACAAGATTTCAGCTTAAAACACAATGTTTCTTTAAAAAAGAGTTAATTATGCCATAAAAACATGTAAAAAATGACACATGACAACATGACAGTGCAGTGATTGCAAGCTACAATGCTAAATATATAAAGTAAATCAGAGGAAAGCATCCTCTTATTTAAATCTCCCTTACCTTTAAACAGCAGGCTGGTGATTATCAGGATGTGCAGCATGTTGACTGATATCAGCAGCAGTGATGCTTTCACTTTTGATTCAGCTGCAGTGGCTTTTAAATAGTCTGAGGGAGGGAGTGGTGGGTGGGGATATCCTTTTGTAGCACATCGGTAGAAGTAGAACACTGCTAATTTACAGGAATAAAACAGAAAATCCTTCAATGAGGTCATGACTGAATGTACCAACATTTATGGTACTTTAGTGTGTAATACACGTACTCTAATTAAACATTCAAACAAGATTAAAAAGACTGGCAGTTCTTTAATGCTTTAATTGATTTTATAAAAAAAGAAAAAGGGAACTAAGCAGAAAAAGAAGTCCTGACTCAGAATGTTTCTCTCTGATTATTCATGACCTCTCCTTAAATGATTTACATAAAGTCAAGCCGAGAACTTATTTGGTTATTAGCGATCTCAGGCTCTGTGAAATGACAGAAGCAGAAGTTCCAATCCCCCAGTGGCTTTCTGGTGTTGTGATTGTGTTTCATGATGCTTCCCCCGGCTGATCAAATTCTCATAACTGTGTGATCTCGCTAAACAATTGACTTTAGATTTCTCAGGACCCAGGTTTTTTTGGAGCAGACTTGTGATATCTCACCTTGTGACTGGAAAGTCCACCAATATTGACAAAACAGTCAAGAAAGAAAAGGTTTATACTCAGTACAGAACAGAGAAACTAAACTGTGTCATTGCATCTTCTTGGGAAAATTCATATCCCCATTAAAAAGAAATGACATCACATAATGGCTCCGTCCCACCACTTTCACTGCAGATCAATACATTTGCCTGTCCTCTGTTGCATCTCATCCATTTGGGAGTGGTTTCCTGCCGCTAATTGAATATGCTCCAAATCTCATTTTAGTATGACATTGATATCAAACAGATAGCATTTGGTGGCCATGCTTCTGTCCAACCAAGGGCTGTTCAGCTTTTTAAGTGTGGCAGAAAAGCTCAAAGGAGATGGAAGGGACCGTTGAAAAATAAAGAAATCACAGATTTTAAAAAAGTGCAAACTTTTCCCTGTTGTTAAAGACATTTGACTGACCAGAACCAACATTCCTGGGTACATTAGCCTACATTTCAACTTTATTGTCAGTTGGATTGTTTTTTTAAGATGCCACTTACATCCTGCCTCCAAATATAGACCTTTAGCATCAGATGTCACTTATTTCCATCAAGTGATTATGTTCAGTTCAATTCAGTGTTCAGTGTTCAGTTCCAGTGTTCAAAGTTGGGAAATCTGTGTAGTGCACATTTTGTAGATGGAAAGTTAAGAAAGCCCGAAACATCTGTATTACATACCTGTGAATAATGTTGTTAAACATTCCATATGGATGTGTTAGTTAGGACATAAGCACTGAATTGGCTAGCACTACAAGGGTTAAGGGTTAAAATGTGACCGTGTTTACTGGTGACTTTCAACTGAATGAAATGTTGAAAACAGTGAGAGGTGCCTCAGCTCATTTGTGGGAAGTTTTCTAATACATTTACGTCTGATGAGCATATTTGGACATTTTCCAGTGTTAAATGTTGGCAATGGTAACAATAGAACTGGTCTGTAGCACCCTACTTTTGGGCACCATTCTACTGTGGTACCAAGCAAACCTATCCTTGAGTACTTGCATTTCCCTCAGGATTTATAGAGTATCCACCCATCTGTCCTTCCATCTGTACTAACCCTAACCCTATTATCCATCTATCCATCCATCTATCTATCCACCCATCCCTTAAGAGTGGAGCTAAACTCTTAGTCCTTTGGTTAGCAGACAGTTTAACAGCTTTTCTCCCTCTTTTTTGGCACAAACAGTACTATTTAGCAAATAAATCTTGTGCATCACTGGTTGAAATGACGACCAGGTTCAAGACCACAAGTGAGTTGCGATGCGTTATTTCTTAGAGATGGCTCTCCCATTTGAAAACTTCTTTCCTTTATTCGCTATTTTTGTTATTTTAAAGACATGAAAAGCCAAACGGGATGCAAACGAAGAGCCATTTCAGAGATGAAAGACTCCTATAACTGCTGAGCCATGATCCAGGTCTCTAAGCAAGGCTACAATTCCCATCACTTTGAGTGAGGCTGGATGGGCGTCTGTGGTAAAATTGCGAGCAAGATTTTGGTGGAAATGCGCCACATATGTGTCTTGCAACAATCTAGACAGCAAAAGGACAACAAAAAAAGCATGTAACTCACTGGATACATTTTCAAAATAAATACACTAGTCCACAGATTCCTTACAGTAATCGGTATAGTGCACATCTTGATAATGGAAAGTTAAGAAAGCTTGGAACATATGAAAATGGATATTTGTGGTGAAATCGCAAGCATTTCTCAATGGAAATGCACCAAATATGACTCACACCACTGGGGACAGCAAAAGGGCAACCAAAAAGGGCATGTTACCCACTGAGCACAGATGCTAAATAAATACACTAGTCCACAGATTCCTTACAGTAATCTGTATAGTGCACATTTTGTATTTGGAAATTTAAGAAAGCTTAAAACGTAAAAACTACTGACCAGTAATTTGATTAAACATGCCTTAACAATGTGTTAGTTACAGTAGAAGCACTGGAAAGGCTTACACTACAAATGTTACGGTTTAGAATGTGACCGTGCTTACTGATGACTTTCCGTTGAATGAGATGTTAATGTTTGTGCAGTTTTCTGATAAATTTATGTCTGATGACAACATATTTTTTTTACATTTTTATGGAAAAGTTAAAGATGGTATCCAGCTACGCTGCATCAAGGCTTCAGACACGCCTCTTTCAGTCAAGCCTTGGGGAGTTTGTTGTGAACGCCCTTGAGATGCCTCAACTCACTCGTGCTAGGTTAGTTAATTATGAGACTTTGTGTTCCTGGATATATAGGGAATGCTTGGTAAGAATGAAACTCTCAGAATGAAACAGAAGGGTTATCTCAAGGATGTGTCAAGAATGTAGCTGCAATCTCATGCAGTGACTGTAAATCCTTTGCCTTTTTTGGATATTTCAGTTTATCACTAGACAATCCAACAGGAAGACAACGAATGGGGTCGTATACTTACAAAGGCATCCCAAAGGAATTGAACCCTCATTGTCTCTTTTCCTTACTCACCATGTTTCTAAAGTTACTGTGTGCTAAGAAGAATACAAACTCATCAACATGATTGTTTTGCTCCCCTTGTTGTTTACAAAACAGAAGTGGAAGTTTGAATTCCTCTTAAATCTGCAGGAAAGAACCTAACTCATCTCCTTGGAAAGAGGTTATTGTGGTGTAATGTGTATACTTGAGAACCCTCATTGATCAATGGATTGAATGCCTGAGAAAAAATATGAAAACCTGAGGAATTTTAATTTCATTTCCTCATAAATGCATGACTAATGAAGAACCACAGGGATTGTAGCAGCAGTTTAAGTGCATCTGATGATTTACTGCAGAAATGTTTGCTGCCTCTGTGTTTTGTTATTCTATTCTGATCTAGTCATTACACTGGGAAGTACCTGTGCTACCTGTCAGCTTTCAGGGTAATTCTAAACTAGCGTGTGTATACCTTTTGGCTTGTGGCTTTTGGTTGCTATGTGCTGGTTATGCAACACAAGCCCTATGCCCTAGAATAAAACAGGTGTAAGGTTCAGTTCTCAGATATTGAAACTCAAACATGCTTATGAGCTGTGCATGACCCACGCCTGCTGATCAGTTGCAAAACAACTTCTGTTTTTTTATTTCTAAAGCTGACTTGTCCAGTTTTACAAAAGGTTAGATTTTGCATTGTGCAAGAGATTTATAAGCTCTCTATAGGACTGTTTTCATCTTCTCTTGTGTTCTCTTTGATTCATGTCTAAAGTTGGCACCTGGATCCATTAATTGTTTTTGGTGGCAATTCAGCACCATTGGCAATGATGGGTGGTTTTGGCATTGCCACTACCTGGAGCTTGTGTTTACAAGGCTTGGGTCTGTTGATGGGGATACTGCTTGGGATGAATGTTAGCAATAAGGACGCCTACATGCTTGGATGGTGGGTGGTGAGATGTATGAAAAGTAGTGACTGTGGGGCGCTGGTATTACCAGCATTTTTAACTTGTCGGGTCCAACAATAAGAGCTTGACTTGGTTTAGGGATTTCCTAACTGAGCACTCACCCTTTAGTAAGGCACGTGCATCATTTGGTTTGCGTCAGAAGTCAGTCATTTGCTTATCAGTCATTAAGCCATACATGTGGTGTCATGAATCATCAGATCTTTTTGACCGAGGAAACCATGAGTTACATGTAAGGCATGTAAGGTATTTTAGTCATACTCTCATATAAAAATGTCTTTAGTTGGAATGTGATGGACTGTAAATGTTTCCTAAACAGTGAAAGAACTCTACCTGATGTATTATCTGAATGTGTTAACAGCAAGCTTTATCAGACCAGGATAATTCAGCTACACAATTGTTGATTGATCTATCATTCAAGCTGCTAAATGTATCTTCAGGCATGTCAGAGAGCCCTGTAGATGAATTTGGGGTCACAAAAGTATCTGCAGCTGAGATAAAATGGAGATTAAAAACATGAGTCATTTCTTGCTGGGTCATTTTCAGTGGTAACACAGTGAGGAAGTGATGAAACTGTACGGGATTTTTGAGAGTTTACTGTCTCTCGGAATTTTGCAGGATTGTTTTCACTATCAGTTAATAGCTTGGTGACGAAATTTGACTTTGCTTTCTTAATCAAATCAGTGCATTTGTTCCTGAGCTTTCGAAACTGCTGCCAATCACTCAGTGAATTTGTCTCTTTGGCTTTTTTCCATGCTTTGTCCCTGTTGTACAGCTTATTTGACAGTTAATTTAAGAAATGTTAACTTATGCAGACATATGCTTGAATTATTTCACCATCCAGAACAGCTGACTGCTTTCCCTGAAATCTCCCTCAATAACACCGAGGGAATCTGTTGAACTGATGCTTTAACATGACCCCTGCACAGACCAGACCAGCAGGAAAAAGAAAACAAAGAAAATGCTGAGATTGATCTTAAAAATCTGATTACAAGGAAAAAATGCAAAGTTTCAACCAAAAAGGAAGGACATGGTTGTTATTATCTGCGTGCGTGCTAACTTACTGACTGTAAATAAAAGAGAGAAAGCAGGGGAAAACCAGAGAGGAAGATGCGTGAGAAAATAACTGGCATCAAACAGCAACAGAAGAGATTTTTGTCATTCTTTTTAGCTAACAAACAAAAAAGCTCCGGGGGAATACCACAGCAGCTTGAATATAGAGCTAAAAAAGCAGCATCAACAGAAAACTGCTATTTTGATAAATAAATGCACCAATAAGGCACCAATTCAAAGCTGAACTAGCATTAAAAATAACTGTGCTCTCCCACTGAGCCTTAATAGTTTAGCCATGGCTGCAGCCGCTGGGCCACATGTGTGCAGGGTCACATGTGTGCAGGGTCCCTGGACTTGTCACATTAATCTTTATTTCTCATAAATAAAAATTTATTTACCACTGGAATCTGTTCTAGAGATATAACAATCTGATAAGAGAAAAGCTCAATCATATGTTTTCTCAAGCATATGCATGCATACACACTCTATATGGTTGCTATGCTTTATAAACTCTGTAGGTTTTTTAGAGAAACTAAACAAATGTTTCCTGAAAATTACATATATTTAAAAATATATATCTCCTGTGGAAACAAGCTGTTACACCCACAACCCTCAGTTAGGGAAACCAGATGAGTGTTTGTGTGGATTTTAACTCTTAAGAGTTCCTTTAATATCTTAATGCATTTGTCCCGAAGGACAGAAAATGTCAGCTTCCCAAAAAATGCTGTAAAAATAATATATATTAATATTGTTTTCTACTTTAAAAAAGACAGTATTTTTAAGGACTAATTAAGAATAAAATATAAATATCAAATATTAGTTATATTTGGGGGATTTTACCCCTTTAAAGGCTATCATGTTTAAACAATGCCATTGTTTTTAATAAAAACAAAAATACCATAAAACAATTTCAAGGAGTATTTGCTCATTATTATCATTATTATTATTATTATTACTGTACCTTCTTTATGACAATTATTTCATTTTTATTTTTCTTTTAATTTGACTTTTTTACTTTTATTATTATTATTATTATTATTATTATTAATATCATTATTATTATTATTATTATTATTGTTGTTGTTGTTGTTGTTATTATTATCATCATCATTATTATTATTATTATTATTATTATTATTATTATTATTATTATCGTTATTATTATTATTATTATTATTATTATTATTGTTATTATTATTATAACTGTACTTTCTTTATGAAAATTATTTCATTTTTATTTTTGTTTTAATTTGACTTTTTTACTTTTATTATTATTATTATTATTATTATTATTATTATTATTATTAATATCATTATATTATTATTATTATTATTATTATTATTATTATTAATATCATTATTATTATTATTATTATTATTATTATTAACATTATATTTATTATTATTATTATTAATACCATTATTATTATTATTATAAATATTATTATTATTATTATTATTATTATTATTATTATATTTATTATTATATCTATTATTATCATCAGTGCCTGAGATTGGTCAATTATTGAAAGCAACTCTGATTTTGATGCTTCATCATCTACAGTGTCAGATTTAAAACAAAACTTACATTCAAAGTCCTCATGACCAAAAAAGGTAGCTTCCCAAAAAACAGCCGTAAAAATGAAATAGATTGATTTTTTTTCACCATTTTAAATGAGTTAATCTTTTAAAACTGAAATATACATAAAGGTTTATTATACTTCTAAGATTTTACCCCTTTAAAGGCCAGTGTGTTTAGACACAGACACACCATTATCCAACATCAACAGTGACACACACTTATCCTTCAGCAGCATGGCATCCTTGCAGAAAAAGTGGACATGTGCAGCATGCTTTGAATGGGGGGAAATAGCTCCATCTGGTGGACAAATCGAAAAATTAGTCCGAAATGAAATCTTAACATAAAGGAATACATGAGTTTATGTTAAGATAAATGTGGGATCAAAAATGTATTTTTCAATGGATATTTTTTGTCCTTAGGAACAAATAAGTCCGTTTTTGTGCAGCTCAGCCATTTTAGGTTCATAAAAGGAACTTTAATGGCAATTCTAAATTTGAAAAACAAAAAAATGGGTATCCTCTTGCAAATTTGAGCTATATTCACTCAACACAGCCAAAATGTCTTAGAAATAGAAAAACTGAATGGCATAAAATGACTGTAGGATCTCTTAAGGGTTAACTGTTTTAATAATCTCTATTTACAAAATGAACACACTGTCATCACAGTTATGTTAAACAGAGTCAGTCAAACACAGCAGGTCATCAAAAAGAGAAACGGGGCCATCTTGTGGATAACTGACCTACTTTCACTTTCTACACAGTAAACAAAGGAAGCAGAGGCTGCAGATCTACAGCAGCCCTTTGGCTTTTACAAGCAAACCTACAGTGATGTTGATCACTGTGCATTAAAGCTTAAAAACATATTTACAAGAGCTAGAACTTCACAACAACCCTCCTGCTTGCTTTCCCTCTCTGTTAAACATGTTTTAATAGTTCATGTTGGTGGAGAGCTGAACAGTTTGACAGTTGAGTAGAGTCCATTTTCTCTCTGGGTGAAGGTGCTGTAGGGTTCAATGTCAGGAGGATCCTGCAGCAAAAGAAAACATTTAGTTTACTGACAAAGAAAACAATAAAAGCTGAATGCACTGAGATATAAAGAGATGTTTTTCTTCTAGTACCATGTTTGGAGGGCTGCTCAGGGGCTCTGCTTGTTTCCTGTAAAGTTAAAAATAAATCTGTTCACAGAGAATTTGCTGTGCAGGTCAGGATAAAAAAAAAACACTGGTCAGAATTAAATAACAGGTGCATTCTGGTCCAGATAGGATGGCTCCAGTAGTCTTACCTGTGATGTAACCTCCTGCAGACAAGCCCAAGGATGGCTGCAGTTATAACGATGACTGAAATTCCACCAACAAAAGGAAAGAGCTGCTCTGGTTTCTCACTGCTGTGTACTTCATTCTCTGAAACTTGAAAAAAAAAAAAGTTAGAAGTTTTACACCACTGTTTGGTATTTTAAAGCACAGTAGGCTGCTGAATGCTGTTTGTAGTTTTGTTCTAACAGAGTTAACAAATTAAATGAGTTTTTTTTATGAATGAGTAGACTTTCAAATTAAGAGTGATGAGAAAAAAACATGGAGGATACAGCCAAAGTAAAATATTTGTGAATTACCATCAAAACGGACACTGAGCTCTAGAGTGAATGTTCCACCTGTTTGTGAACATTCACAGGTGATGTTCCCATGATCCTCTGGGGTTAAGTCTTTCCACTGGATAAACACAGTCTCATTCTTTTTCACAAGTCTGAATCTTGAGTCACATTTATCCTCAATTTTCCCTCCATCTCGATACAACAGACTACAGTTTTGTCCCATTCTTCTCTCTGTTCTGATCTTACAAACGATCAGCATGATGTTGTTCATCGTGTCATTGAAGCACACTGACAGAACTCCTCGTTCTCTCCTGATGGTTTCCTCTCGTGTTCCTGCAAACAAAGGAAAGATATGATGCATTTTTTCATGATTATGACAAGTAGAATACAAAGGCTCTTTAGATGCACGATAAACTCTCCAGTGTCATCATGAGCTCAAACTGTTTGGAACCAGACTCCCACCCTCAGAGTTAGCTGAGCCCCTGAAAAACCCAGAGAATGGGCCCTCCCCTTTAGTCATTTACTGATGATGTCAATGTATGTGTGTTGGATCAATAGCATTGGTGCTAGCATCCTGGCTAACAGTTATTCATGCTAGAGCTGAAAAGTGTGTCAGCTAGTACTGGGTTCTAAAATTATTTATTCCCAGTACTTTTAAACCAGTTTTTCTGTCCATTATCACCACATCTTTGTGATGCCCTCTGACATTTTTTTTCCCACTTATTGTCCATTTTTGCTGCTTATCAACCATTTTATCACTATTCACTCATATTGTGCCACTTTTTTTGAGTTTTTTCCCATTATTATCCCATTTTTGCCCCTTTCCACTTATTTCTGCCACTTTCATTTTTAAATGCTTTTTGCCCATTTTTACCCATATTAGCATTTTTCTGCTCCTCTTTGACATTTTCTGTCACGTTCTGCAAAAACCTTTTGCAACTTTTGCCTACTTTAATCTTCTTTTGCTCATTTTGGATGCTTTTTAAACATTGTGCAATCATTCACCCAATTTTGTCAATTTTCCTGCCAGTTTGTGTGCAATTTTAACCCAATTTTGCTGCTTTTTTATCCCGTTTTTTTTCCATTTTTTGCCACTTTTTGTCCATTTTGCAACACTTTATTGGAACTTTTTCCCCAAGTTTTATCCTGTTTTTGCCCTTTTTTTTTTTTTTTTACACTTTGCCCATATTTTCAAATTTCCTCCCCCTCTTTGACATTTCTGCCACTTTTGTTTTGTTTGTTTTGTTTTGTTTTTTCACATTAGTATCCCATTTTTACCTCTTTCCACTAATTTCTGCCACTTTTATTTTCTAATGCTTTTTACCCCCTTTAAAAAAAAAAAAAAAAAAAAAAAAAAAAATATTAGCAATTTTTTGCTCCTCTTTGAGATTTCCTGCAACTTCTGCCTACTTTTACCAGCTTTTGCTCATTTTGGATGCTTCTCAAACATTTTGCAATCAGTCATCCAATTTTGTTGATTTTCTGTCAGTTTTTCGGCAATTTTATCCCATTTTTGCTGCTTTTGCCCACTTTTGCCACTTTTTATCCACTTTGCACCACTTCATCGGGACTTTGCCCCCAGAGTTTATCCTGTTTTTGCCTTTTCTTTAACACTTTGCCCATATTTGCAATTTTCTCCCCCTCTGACATTTCTGCCACTTTTTGCATCTTGACCTACTTTAGCCATCTTTTGAAACTTTTTGCTGCTCTTCACACATTTTGAAATCTTTTGCCTAATGTTGTCAATATTTTTTTTTAATGTTTCCACTCATTTTCTGTCACTTTGTACCCATTTTTTCCCATTGATTTCTCAAATCATCCACTTGACCCATTTTACCACTCCTTGCCCATTTTGCACCAATTTTTAACACTTGAATACATTTATGCCACTATTAGCAACTTCTTTTTGTCACTTTTTATCAATTTTTGTCACTGTTTTGGGAGGCTTTTACTGGAAACAGTTACAAGAGACGAGGAGAGACATGCAGTAAAGGGGCCACAGGCTGGATTTGAACCCGGGCCCTTGACCACATGGTGCACGGCCCAAACCACAAGGCCACCTGTGCCCCCATTTTGTCCACTTGACCCACTTTTGCAACTTTCCGCTCATTTTTGTCATTTAAGAAAATATTCTAATCCACCTTTTGTCTCTTTTCACAATTGTTCAATCATTTTCTAAAAGGTTGTGTCAGTTTCTTTTACTCTGTCATCCTGACATTTGTGCTCATTATTGCCTGTTGCTATGCAACACTACTGTATTGACAAGAGGACTATTATTCATGCTAAATATATATTTTTTTTATTTCAGCTTTTCTTTGCAGTGGACTCTGATTTCTCTGACCTCCATGGGCCCCAGAAAGCTCTCCCCTTCATCCCCCCTTCAGGGCAGCCTTGTGGACACCTGTAGTTTCCTTACTTTGTACCAACAGTAGGGTGGATTTAAATGACTGGTGTATGTAGTAACACGGCTTATAGTCCTCTATCAATCATTTACATAAAAATATAAAACACTGCAGTTTAGCTTTAACTACATTTTGCATCTTGCATTTCTTAAATCTCATAGATTAATCTCACCAAAGAGAGCAGAACATAACAGCAGCATTAGAGAATGATAGAAGCTAATGTACTTTACCTTTGCTGTCGAGACACACCATAGCTGGCAGGATCAGAACGATAAACAGAGTCCAGTTCGCCATAATGGTCAAGAAGTAAGAGCTGCTGGTGGAGCACAAAAGTGATGTGAAGCTGGCACCTTGCTGCTCTTTTCTTTGTTTTCAGTCCTCCTGAAGGTGAGACATCGTCAGTAAAGGAAGTAGCTCTCCACACGCTTCTGGTTTCACATGAAAACACTCTTGAAAGTACAGTCGAGTTCCCAGGCTCCAGGTCCAGCTATAGGTGCACTAAATCTAACCAAGACTGTGTATTGTCTGCAGTGGTCTTCAGAGTGAATAGCTAAGACTTGTATGTCAAATATGTATGTCAGAGAGGTCACTAAAACTGTCATGCCTACTTTTGTGGCCACAACATATTTAGCAGCATGAGCAGTAAATACAGTGCTGTGGTTTCTGCAGCTCAGTATTATCAGCCTATCTGAGACTTCACAATGTACTCTGAAAAACCAGAGTCCTGCAGGTGTCAGAACAATTCTCTACTGCTGTAAGTACATTAAAGAGAAGTTCATAATCCTAGGACTCAGAAATCTCAGAAATCACATAAATCACAGATATTACTTTCAACATTGTTATGGTAACCATGCATGAGCAGAGGGGGGCTAAGGGCCGCTCATTCAGGTCTTTGGTTCAAAGGTATTCAGGTTATCAGCTTCCTCGCCTCATCAAGTCAATGAAGCAATCGTGCTACAAATGATGCTAATAGAACATTTTAGTTCATTATTATTTACTCATGCAGGTGTCCATGTCAAAACCAAACTTAAGAAAAGTGATCACATTTCCTCATTTGATGCTCAAAGCTGAAACCAGGTCATCATGTGGGCGACATGTCAGTTTGACACACATCTATTGATCAAAATAGACACATGTGTACCTGAAGCAGCATGCGGTGCACTCACATTAGCTTTGTTTTGGTTTTAGAGCATCAAATGAGAACCAACGTACCAGTGCAGCTTCTACTTTCCTCTTTCTCTCATCAGTGGTGCAGAAAAACTCATTTAGGTAACTTTGTTATTTTAGTTATAACACTAGAAATCACTCCTGAAGACATGACTAATAGAGTAAAGATCCTGGAGTAGCACGATAAAGCAAATTTTCTGTAAAAAGGAATGAAAAGGAATGACAGTACAATAAAAAAGAGACCTTAAAAGTGTAAAAATTCCCATTATGAAGGTCAGGATTGGATTCTTGTGATCTTTGGGCCTTCATGTGGCATTGCATTAAAAACAGACGTGATTCTGTTCATGAAATCACTGCATCGGCTCAGGAACACTTCCAGAATCATTCTGTCAACAAGGTTGGCCATGCCATCCAAAAATGAAAGCTAAAGCTGTATCATACAGAGGAAAAGCCATATGTGAACACCATCCAGAAATGCTGCTGTCGAAACGGAAAACTGTTCTGTGGTCAGAGGAACCAAATTTAACAGTTTTTTGAAAACCACAGACGTTGTGTCCTCAAAAGGTCTCTGCACATGCCTTATTTTAATTTTTGAAAAATGTATTTTAAAGTTTTCAAATTATTCATTCATAACACAAAGTCCTCGTATCATGTATGAATTATTTGAAAGGCAACCTGACAATAGACACACACACATACACTGAAGTTAAATTCAATACAAGTGCCTTATATCAAAGTTAAGCTGATTTTCTTTTCCTTTATCTTTCCATGTTTAAAACTGTCATGGTTTAGTCTATCAAATTCTATTTTAATCAATAAAAAACTCCTGACTACAAACTTCTTAACATCCTTACAGTGAGTAACAAAGCTGACTGAGAATAAATGATCACAACGGTGACAACTGAGCTTTGTCATTCAAGA
Source organism: Cheilinus undulatus (assembly GCF_018320785.1). NCBI lineage: Eukaryota > Metazoa > Chordata > Actinopteri > Labriformes > Labridae > Cheilinus > Cheilinus undulatus. The sequence goes on along the minus strand of NC_054888.1, from coordinate 12,195,782 downwards.
GCAACACTGTGATGCATTCTTTTATTGACGAACAACAAATGTCAAGAAATCCACTAAGAGTGTAACAGATTTTTAACTCAGGTGTGCTAAGATTTAAGAGAAGACAAAGGAAGATTTAAATGCAGAAAAATTGAGATTTGATATGAAAAGTGGGTGCAAATAAGGACTCAGTTTAAGTCTGTTGGTTTAATTTTCTTGTCTTCTGAGGCTCTCCAGCCATGCCTCCTCAGGAAGTTCTGCACCTAAACCAGACTCCCATGCAGCTTTTGTTTTGTCTGTAACCACAAACACAACAGAGAAACATGTTTCATATTAAAGGGGTCTGACTCCACAATAACATCAGCTGAATATTGGGTGGTGTATGTAGAGAGACAGGAACGCTTTCTTCACAAACGTGTATAAAGATATCAGTTAATTCTGCAACTTGGATCAGCCTCTCTCTAAATGATTCGTATTTTCTGTATTGATTAAGTTTTATTTCACTGCTGTTGTTGTGATGAAGAGGTCGCTCAGTAAAGGTCACTTGATGGTTGCTGAAGGTTTGAGTCGAGGTCATCTAGGTCCTCTCCAGCCCCTGAAAAACATCCAAAATTCAAATAGATTAGTATGAAAAAATGTCAAATTAAATGGTTAAGACACCTGAACTGAAAAAAGCATCAACGTTAGTCTCGTCTTTAAAAATAACAAAATGCAATAAAGAGGAGCATACAAGGTAAAGTGCAGATCATAGTTTTACATTTTTCAGCAGCATTAACCTTCAGAACAAAACAACAGCAAGATAAAGTAAGAATAAAAAGTTGCTTATGCGTTATATTTCACAATCCAGATTAACACCACTGTTAGTCCAGCCACAAAGAGAACAAAAGTCATGATGATCACAGCACCTGATGGTAAACTGTCGCTGCCCTTTTCCTCCAGAGCATCTTTAAAATAAAAAGGTATCATTTTTGTATTAATGAAACATGATTCAGCTCTTTAACATAAATATAAAGCTTCATCTGCCAAAAATTAAAAACTTATTCAATCATGTGAACCGCCTCCATTTTACATCAGAAATCTGGCAAGAATGACATCTATTTAAATCAAAACATCAAACCAAAGAAACCCCGATCTAACAGTGGGGGATGACCTGTATGAAAGCCCAGAAATGTTTGGTCAATATAAGAAAAAGTCAGAATAATGAGATGAAAGGTTAAAATTATGAAATAAAAGCCAAAATTTTTGATTTAAGGTTCATTTGCGAAGCCCCTGGACCCCTCATTTAAGTCTTTGGTTTGATGGTATTCAGGTTATCAGCGTCTTTGTCTCATGAAGAAAACAATGAAAGCAACTATACTGTGCAATGCTGCTAGTAGAACATTTTAGTTCATTATTATTTACACATGCAGGTGTCCATGTAAAAACCAAACTTAAGAAAAGTGATCACGTTTCCTCATCTGATGCTCCAAAGCTGAAACTAGGTCATCATGTGGGCGTCATGTCAGTTTGATACACATCTATTGATTTAAATAGACACATGTGCAGCTGAAGTAGCATGCGGTGCACTCACACCAGCTTTGTTTTGGTTTTAGAGCATCAAATAAGAACCAACGTACCAGTGCAGCTTCTACTTTCCATTTTCTCTCATCAGTGGTGCAGAAAAACTACTTTAGGTAACTTTGTAATTTTAGTTATATATAAGTGAGAATATATAAGTGTTAAATAGTTATTATAAGTGAGATGTGCAGCTTTTCTACATTGTTTAAAAAATGGTCAATTTTTCATTCAAATATGGTTACAGGTCCGCCTTCGGTCATGATGTTTTGTTCAAATTTTGAGTTGTTTCAAAAATGGTCAATTTATTGCACAAAAATGGCAACAGGTTCAAGGTCGTGGCTTTTTGGTCAAATTTTATTGATGAAAAAAAAGGTTATTTTTGGCCAAAATTTTGCAGCAGGTCAGCAGTTGTGACATTTTGGTCAAATTTTGAGTCATTTCTAAAGTTGTTTATTTCTCACCCAAATTTAGTGACAGTTCCACAGAGATAGTTTTTTAGTTGTGGTCAGGACTTTTTGAAATTGTCCTTTTAGCTCTTAATTTTGACTTCTTATCACACAATTTTGACTTTTCTTGATTCTGACTTTTCATATTTTTACTTCTTGTCTCATAACTTCAACTTTAATATAATTCTTATTTACTTTCTCAGCATTTCAACTTTCCTACTAACTATGACTGTATCATATGTAGCCCAGTCTAAAATATGTCATTTCAGACAAATACATATGTCAAAAGTCTCTAAAAATACATTTTAATAAAGTTCTTTTAAGAGAGTGAAACATTTTAAGCATCAAACCAGATAAATGTTCATAAAAGAGCAAAATGTTATGTTAAAAATGTTTAAGTTAATGAGTTCATAATGGTTTAAAAACAAGTGATTTTTCCTCCTGTTATACAGGTTAGCCAGAAGCCAAATAAATCAAAGTACCCAGGGCCCTGCCCATAGTACTACAACTCCTTTAATATTATATTACACCTATAGCTACATGGGTCGGGTGCTACAGATAGTTTCAAACTTTTATATCAAAGTTATGACTTACTTTTCTCTAAATCTGACTAAAGATGTTTTGTAACACCTAGGGTTCATATTTTTTGTGGCAGAAATGTGCGTCCATACATGTGAGGAGCCATGGGCCGTTTTGACCATTTTCTGACAAATGGTTTGATGATTTTGGTTTCTATTAACTGTTGTGTCATATTGTGGTCAATTAGTTATACAGTGTAATTCATTCAAGTTTTTCTACTTCACTCTGAAGTGACTTGAAAGTTCTACTTTTTTTTAGCCGTGTAGTACAAGGACAAGACCTTTAGACAATTCACAAGACAAAAAATTATATATTTACCATCCACAGAGAAATTTAGATAGAGAATGAATGTTCCATTCAAATTTGAACATTCACAGGTGATGTTCCCATGATCCTCTGGGGTTAGGCTGTTCCACTGGAGAAATACAGTCTGACTCTGTGTCACGAGTCTAAATTTAGAGTCACATTTGTTCTCAAAGTCACGTCCATCTCGATACAACAGACTACAATCTTCTCCTCTTCTCTCCATTCTGATTTGACAAACAATCAGAACAACTAAACTCTGAGTGTCATTGCAGCATATCGGCGTAACGCCTCGTTTTCTCCCAGCAGTTTCCACCCGTGTAGCTGCAAACACAGGAGAGACATCTTTATGCATCATTTTCCTGAATTCATTCTCATACAATTTAACTCTATTACTGTAAGTGAGCTAAGGCTACTTTACCCCCCTTTTTTGGCTAAAATGGACTTTTATTTTGAGGGAGAAAATAGAAACTGGAGCATAAATTTTCAGAGTAACTGCACAACAGATCAAAGAGTAAAGGGTGAACGAAAACAGCAAAGAAAAATGGTAAAAATGAGAATTTAGCACCTCCTAAAGCAGCATTAAGGACGCATCTTTCCTTGAAATAAACCACACAATCATCAGTTTGAGAATTGAACAGTCTTTCAGTAAATTCAGGGATTTTAAGATGATTATTATCTACAAATGATTCTGCTGTGAAACTGAGCCACTGAACAGACTTTGTGGGATTAATGCTCCTGTACTGTACCTCCATTCTCACTGTGTGTGCAAACAGGTCGGACCCCTGCAGTATCCTCAGCAGTCACTGCAAACAGAAGGGGCTTTAAAATGAATGTTCAGAACCATACAATACAACATGATGGGACACAACTTGCTTACACCAGAGATACCATAACAATGCAGACAATGTGTACTGGTCCACTGAGACTGTGACATTAAAAAACCATAACTTTTTGTACTTTACCTTTCTTGGAGAGACACGTCAAAGCCGACAGGAACAGAACAATAAACTGGGTCCATTTCGCCATTTTAGTCTAAGAGTGAAAGCTGCCAGTAGAGCAAATTTTGTCGTAGGTTGGCACCTTGTGGTTTCTCACTTTCGCACTGATGAAGTCTCTGATAAAAGAAGCATTACTTCACATGCCTCTGCTAACATTTGGCGACTCTTTTCTTGCTGTCGATGGTCAAGTTCTCAGGCTGCAGTTTGAGCTTCATGCACTACAAGTCTAACCAACACTATTATTATCTACAGTGGTCTTCAGTTTGAGAGCTGCATGACACAAACCCACTAACACTGACATGTTCCTACCAGAGGCCTTGACATATTTAGAGGCCTGAGCTCACGCAGTGAACACGGAGCTCTGTGGTTTCTGCAGCCTGCACAAAAAGATGTCTTCACCTTCTTGGAAGAACCTACACTCATGTTTCTCATTCAAAACCCAAAGTTAGGAGAATTACCCTCCATATATGACTGCTAACTGCAAACCTGCTTGAGTTGCATCAACCAAATGTCCTTCATCATGACCGCACTGGAGCTGCTTGAGCAACACAGAGGTAGCAGATGAAAGGAAGTGGTCCAAACAGGAAGAGAAAGACATTTCCTTTTATTTAGTTGAAATTCTAACATTATTTTGTGTTAAACTACAAAGCTACATCTACGATCACAGACTCAAGATTGTATGTCTTTAAACATTAATGATCATGTAGAGGTCAACTAAACTCAGTCCTTCCTTACTGAAGTGTCCAAAAGCCAGAGATGAACCTGCTGTTTCCCCTCATGTTTGTTCATGTCTCTGGCTGCATGTTAAAATCCATTTATGCTCTAATTTCAGATGGATACAGACAAAAATAGAGAAGTTGGATGTTAGGAAACTGGTGACTTATGTAGAGCAGTTTGGTGTTCAAAAGAGAAGTTGGATGTGAGGGATCTAGTGACTTCCATCTATCTATGCATCCAATTTCCTCTGCTGATCCAGTTGGCAAGCAAGTCCACCCAGACATCCCTCTCCCCAACATTTCGGCATTCCAAGGCCAGATGTGATATATAATCCCAATAGTCCTGGGTCTATGCCTGAAAGACCTCCACAAGAAAGTGACCAGGAAGCATCCTGATCAGATGCCTGGACCACCTCAACCGACTCCTTTTGAGGCGAGATCCCTCCTCACCCTATCTCTAAGGCTGAGTGCAGACACCCTCCTGAGAAATCTGATTTTGACTGCTTGAGCCTGCAGTCTTGTTCTTTCAGTCATTACCCAGAGTTCATGAGATGGGGGTTGGGACGTAGATCAACTGGTAAATGAAGAGTTTTGCCTTCTGGCTCTGCTCCCTCTTCACTATTACAGTACAGAACAGCATCCTCAATACTGCCAATGCTGAACCAATTCACCTGTCGATCTCGTGGTCAGATCTACCCTCACTTGTGAACAAGACCCAGCGACACGAGAACTCCTACACCCTCCCCACCTGGAGGGAGCAATCCCTCGTTTCATGGAAGTGAACCATGGCCTCGGACTTGGAGGTGCTGACCCTCATCCCGACTGATTGGGTCACTAACTCCAGCATCCAGCTTCTCTATAGAAGACACCTAGGCCCCGTCCACACGGAGACGAATTCAGGAGTATAAGCAAAAGTTTTTTATCATGTCAGTGTTTCATCCACATGGAAATGGCATTTTGGGAGGCTGTAAAAGCTACTTTTGGAAACCGGGTCCCAGAATGCACGAATCTGTAAACACTCACCGTTTCGTCTCCATGTGGACAGCCAGCCGCATCTTTATTGAAATGATTACGTCACACATAGCGTAGCCCACTTACCCCGCATGTGCATAGCGAAGCCAAACAACAATAGCAGATTACGGAGGTGTGTTCGTACTGCAGAAGCTATAACGCTTATAATAGCTTTTATAGCAAAATCTGATGCTCCTTTACCATCACCAGGAACAACGTACACCATATGTTCTTCAATCCAACACGGAGAAAAACCAGAAGGGCAACTAGAAGAAAGTTTGTGGCAGTTTTCTGTGATCTTCTCTTTTTTGGTGCATCTCCGTGGCAGCAATACAGCGCCACATACAGGCTTGGCATATGTACTACAGCGTTTCCAGTCGTTCCGTGCTTATGCAGACATTTCCTGGAATGATCCCATATTTACTGAAAACGTTTTCAAAACGAAACGGAGATTTAACGTTTTGTGGACAAGGCCTAAATCTCTGGGTGTTAAGGATTTCGAGAATTAAATAAACAGATTCAGAGTTGGTGGTATTACGAAGAAGCTGGGTGGTTTTTGAGGGTACACTGAGAAAGTGGATGAGATGTTGTCTGTTTTGCTGTCTTCTTGTAGGATCTGAGCCGAGCCACATCGCTGTGATTAAAGTTCATTATAGAAATTTTGAAATCAAAATGAACCTCTGTTGCTCTGAAAATGTTCTTTATACCTAAAATGTTCGAAAGGCATTGATCCAGGTTTCCTCTCACATCTTCGCCGCTGTGCCGTGGACCAGTGTCACTCTCTCAACCCAATAACATAAAGCACTTCTTGTCTTGGTTTCTGACATGTTTCTTATCAAAGAGCTCTAACTCCAGAACAACATCTGACTGACTTTTGGTGTGTGTGTGTGTGTGGGTGTGGGTGGGTGTGTGTGTGTGTGTGGAGAAGATAGGGACACGTTATTAGTAGAGCTGCATATCTATAGATATGTAAAAAAAACGGTTTATGGATAGTGAGAATGCTGAAATGCATCAACATTATGGTTTGTTCTGCAACTTTGATCAGTGTCTCTATAAATAATTCACATTTGCTTTATTGTTTGAGGCTGAGTTCTTCTGGTGTTGCTCTGATGATGCACTGGAGAGATAGTTTGGTAGAGGTCACTTGTTGGTTGCTGAAGGCTTGAGTAGGGGTCCTCTCTGTCATCTCTTCCCTATAAAAACATTCAAAAATCCAGATGGATTAGATTGCAAAAATGTCAATCGTTCAATCAATCTGAATGTTTGAAACACATTTGAGAATATAGACTGTAATTATAGTTCACTCACCAAAGGTTGAAAAGTTTCCTGCTCAGATCCAGGAGCAGCAGATCTTGAAGAAACTCTATAAAAGAGAATTATTTAAATCAACTATCAGAACAATACGACAGCAAGAAAAGTTATTACAAAAAGTCACTTACACATGATAGTTCATAATCCACCCTAATCCCACAATCACTGCAGTTATCAAGCTGATTAAAGTCACTCCAGACAAAAAGACGATAATAGTTATCAGGATAAAAACATGATTTAATTCTGATGGTGAATTGCTGTGGCCCCCAAAGTCTCTAAAAGAAAAAAAAGGAAATGTTTAATGTTTTCTATTCATGATTCAGTTCTTTAATATGAATATAAACCCTGTTATCTTCTGCTAATTAAACAACATGTCTTTCTACTTTGCTTTCTGTTGTAATTTTGAGTTCAGCCCTCAGTGGGTTGATAACTTTTTAAAATGTTTTTCAATTTAACCTTCATTTGTCAGGGAACCTCCTTGAGGTTAGAAATGTCTTTTTCTAAGAGTGTCCTGGTCAGGACAGGCAGCAGCTCAGTTTACAAAGTTACAGACAGGCGATGAGCAGATATGAACACAAGTCTGTCAAAATTGGCAAACAGGACTTAAAAAAAAAAACATAGATTACATAAAACATCTATAAACAGATGTGTCTACATCCTCTAGCATCCTCTTAAAAATGTCCAGTTAGACCTGGGATGGATTATCAGAATCTGTGTGGGATTGGACGCACCTGTTGCAGGTGCAAGCAGGAATGGACCGCAGACGTTGCATGAGTTGGGCTATTTTAGAGCTCCAGTGTCTGAACATGTGAACTCTGAGATGAGGCGTCATGTACAAAACATCTCCATAGTCCAACACTGACATCAAAGTGGCAGCAACCAGTCTCTTTTTTTGACTCAGAGGAAAGGCAGAAATAACCCTGAAATAGTGTTTCAGTTTTAACTGTTTAACCAGCAGCTGAACGTGAGGAGCAAAAGAGATTCATCAATTAAAAAATATGGAGCTGTGGCCCAAAACAGTCTCAATCTGTCGACCCTGAGGAGTGACGATTGAGGGCAGGTTTTGTGGCTTAGACTCAGCATTTAACTGAACAGTGTTAAAAGCAAGTTGTTGCTGAATTTTCACCAGTCAGGTCTGGAGCGGATGCTGAATTGTACAGTGTCATCAGCATAAAAGTGAAGTTTTGCATTCGCCACATTTTGATTCAGGCTATTAAAATAGAGAATACAAAGGAGAGCCCCAGGACTGTCTCTTAAGACATTATTTCTGGGAGCAGAAGTTTAACCTTTAGCCTGCACACTCTGCATTTTGTCTGTGAGGTCGTTGTCAAACCAGGAAACTGTTTGCAGAGACAGACCTGCTCTAACCAGGATTTTCTTTAGCAGTGGATGATCCAGGTGTCAAAGCCCTTTGAAAGATCGATCTAAAGGGCTGCATAATCTTGTCTCTAAAATCATTAAAAAATTTAAGAGCTGCCGTTGTTGCCTTTTACTAAACCCAGACTGAAAATCAGATAAAACCTCATTACTGTTAAAAACAAAATCTTTGAGCTGACAATGAATTCCAGGATTTTTGCCAGGTCTACAAGTTATCCTAACATTTTTTGAGCAGTGCATTTTAAGGGTGAGAATAATTTGATACACCAAAGCAAGTCAATAATGCGTTTACTTTCCAGCTGGACACTGAGCTCTAAAGTGAATGTTCCACCCGTTTGTGAACATTCACAGGTGATGCTCCCATGATCCTCTGGGGTTAGGCCTTCCCACTGGAGAAACACAGTCTCATCCTTTTTCACAAGTCTGAATCTTGAGTCACATTTATCCTTAAATTCCAGTCCATGTCGATACAACAGACTACAGTTTTGTCCCATTCTTCTCTCTGTTCTGATCTTACAAACGATCAGCATGATGTTGTTCATCGTGTCATTGAAGCACACTGACAGAACTCCTCGTTCTCTCCTGATGGTTTCTTCTTGTGTTCCTGCAAACAAAGGAAAGATACGATGCATTTTTTCATGATTATGACAAGTAGAATACAAAGGCTCTTTAGATGTCACAGTAAACTCTCCAGTGTCACCATGAGCTCAAACTGTTGCCCACCCTCAGAGTTAGCTGAGCCCCTGAAAAACCCAGAGAATGGGCCCTCCCCTTTAGTCATTTACTGATGATGTCAGTGTGTGTGTGTTGGATCATTAGCATTGGTGCTAGCATCCTGGCTAACAGTTATTCATGCTAGAGCTGAAAGTGTGTCAGCTAGTACTGGGTTCTAAAATTATTTATTCCCAGTACTTTTAAACCAGTTTTTCTGTCCATTATCACCACATCTTTGTGATGCCCTTTGACATTTTTTTCCCACTTATTGTCCATTTTTGCTGCTTATCAATCACTATTCACTCATATTGTGCCACTTTTTTGGAGTTTTTTCCCATTATTATCCAATTTTTGCCCCTTTCCACTTATTTCTGCCACTTTCATTTTTAAATGCTTTATGCCCATTTTTACCCATATTAGCAATTTTCTGCTCCTCTTTGACATTTTCTGTCACGTTCTGCAAAAACCTTTTGCAACTTTTGCCTACTTTAATCTTCTTTTGCTCATTTTGGATGCTTTTTAAACATTGTGCAATCATTCACCCAATTTTGTCAATTTTCCTGCCAGTTTGTGTGCAATTTTAACCCAATTGTGCTGCTTTTTTTACCCCGTTTTTTTCCATTTTTTGCCACTTTTTGTCCATTTTGCAACACTTTATTGGAACTTTTTCCCCAAGTTTTATCCAGTTTTTGCCTTTTTTTTTTTTTTTTTTTTACACTTTGCCCATATTTTCAAATTTCCTCCCCCTCTTTGACATTTCTGCCACTTTTTGCATTTTGACCTACTTTAGCCATCTTTTGAAACTTTTTGCTGCTCTTCACACATTTTGAAATCTTTTGCCCAATGTTGTCAGTATTTTTTTTTTTTTTTTTTACATTTCCACTCGTTTCCTGTCACTTTGTACGCATTTTTCCCCATTGATTTCTCATTTTGTCCACTGGACCAATTTTTGCCCATTTTTGGCATCTAAAAAAAAAAAAAAAAAATTCTAATCCACCTTTTGTCTCTTTTCACAATTGTTCAATCATTTTCTAAAAGGTTGTGTCAGTTTTTTTACTCTGCCATCTTGACATTTGTGCTCATTATTGCCTGTTGCTATGCAACACTACTGTCCTAATAATTTAGTTCAGTGTGTCCATCCATGTTGTTAACATCATTAATAAAGACGTCCTGTGTTTTACGTAAAGGGTTTTACATTTTAAAATAGTCTTCATTGTGTTACAGCATAGATAAAAATCATCTTTGTTGTTTTGATAAGAGGGTTATCATTCAGGCTAAATATTTATATTTTTATTTCAGATTATCTTTGCAGTGGACCCTGATTTCTCTGACCTCCATGGACCCCAGAAAGCTCTCCCCTTCATCCTCCCTTCATGGCGGCCTTGTGGACGCCTGTAGTTTCCTTACTTTGTACCAACAGTAGGGTGGATTTAAATGACTGGTGTATGTAGTAAATTACATGGCTTTAACCACATTTTTGCATCTTGCATTCCTTAAATCTCATAGATTAATCTCACTAAAGAGAGCAGAACATAACAGCAGCATTAGAGAATGATAGAAGCTAATGTGCTTTACCTTTTCTGTCGAGACACACCATAGCTGGCAGGATCAGAACAATAAACAGAGTCCAGTTCACCATAATGGTCCAGAAGTAAGATCTGCCAGTCGAGCACAAAACTGATGTGAAGCTGGCACCTTGCTGCTCTTTTCTTTGTTTTCAGTCCTCCTGATGGTGTGACATCATCAGTTAACTCTTAAAAGTAGAGTCTAGTTCTCAGGCTCCAGGTCCGGCTAGGTGAACTAAGTCTGACCTAAATAGACAGTGCTGTGGTTTCTGCAGCTCAGTATTATCAGCCTATCTGTGTCTCAACAATGTACTTTGAAAAACCAGAGTCCTGCAGGTGTCAGAACAATTCTCTACTGCTGCAAGTACATTAAAGAGAAGTTCATAATCCTAGGACTAGCACACTCAGAAATCACACATATTACTTTCAGCGTTGTCATGGTAACCATGCATGTGCAGAGGGGCGCTAAGAGTGCTGATGTTTAGCCCCTGATGTCCAAAGGACCGCTCGTTCAGGTCTTTGGTTTTCAGGTATTCAGGTTATCAGCTTCTTCGCCTCATCAAGACAATAAAGCAATCATGCTACAAATGATGCTAAAAGAACATTTTAGTTTATTATTATTTACTCATGCAGGTGTCCATGTAAAAACCAAACTTAAGAAAAGTGACCACGTATCCTCATCTGATGCTCCAAAGCTGAAACGAGGTCAAGGTGTGGGTGTCATGTCAGTTTAACACACATCTAGAGATCAAAATAGACCCATGTGCACCTGAATCAGCATGTCTTGCACTCACACTAGCTTTGTTTTGGTTTTAGAGCATCAAATGAAGACCAACGTACCAGTGCAGCTTTTCTACTTTCCTCTTTCTCTCATCAGCGGTGCTCAAACTCAGATATGCAGAAAAACTCATTTAGGTAACTTTATTTTAGTTGTAACACTAAAAATCACTGCAGAAGACATGACTAATAGAGCACAGATCCTGGAGTAGCATGATAAAGCAAACTTTATGTAAAAAGGAATGAAAAGGAATGACAGTACAATAAAAAAGAGACATTAAAAGTGTAAAAATGCATTATGGTGTCAAAGAGCAAAAAAAAGTCAGATTTCTTTTCTTGTACAACTAACAGTCTAAATCCACCAAACAGCAAATATTTTTTTATCATTTTTGTTTTAAAAATGACCGGACAATTTCCTGATTCATACAACTTAAAACAGTAGTTCATCACTTTTTATCTGATTACAGCTGGACTGATACAACAATAACAACAGAGTCATAGAGAGGAGTTATCTGCACGACGTGGGATTCTGACATTCTGGTCAAATTTTGAGTTGTTGCAAAAATGGTTTTTTTTTTTTTTTTTTTTTTTTTTTTTTTTTTGCATGAACATGGCAACAGTTTGCAGTCATGACTTTCTGGTCAAATTTTGAGTCAATCATTTTTGATTAAAATCATCCATTTAGCCATACTGGTCCAAGAGGAAACAGTGTGACACCTTGTTGCACTAATGTGTTTTTTCACTCTCAGAGATGGTGTGAAGTAATATCGCTTCACACGAGTATGCCGTAATATATGACAACTCTCTCCCACCAGTTTGGTGTTTAATTTGAGCTTGATGCACTAAAACTCTGACCCATTCTAATTATAACCTGCAGGTCTTCAATTTGAATGGTTCACAAAAGATGCGCATCACAAAACCCACTAACACTGACATGTTCGCTGTGACCATGATGTATTCAGAGGCCTGATGGAGAGTGCTGTGGTTTCTGTAGATCAGACAATAAATGGCTTTACCCCCTTGAAAAAGGAGGCACAGGTTGCACTCGTAGCTCTTACTCAAAACACAAGGTTAGGAAAGTTGCCAGCCATGCAGAACTACCTGAGATATAAATTTTAAACTCAAATATCCCAGACTCATGTTTTTCTGTCTTTAACCATTAATCATCATGCACCATCAGGTTGATTCTAACATTTATGAATGAAGTGTCAGAAATGTGGATTTGCTGTTTTGTTCAAGGCAAAGCTTCACTGGTGTTCTGTTGATGTGCTGGAGTGATAGTTTGGTAGAGGTCACTTGTTGGTTGCTGAAGGCTTGAGTAGGGGTCCTCTCTGTCAGCTCCATCCTATAAAAAAAAATATAAAAACAAAAATCCTGATGTATTAGGTTTTGAAAATGTTATGTGATCAAACTGAATGGTTGCACGAAAAAATGCTAACAGTTAAATGTTTGAAAGATTGCAGATATCAGGTGCAAATATTACTTAAATTTGAAAATATAAAATATAATAATGGTTCACTGACCACAGGTTTAGGAGTTTCCTGTGTAGATCCAGATGCAGCAGATCTTGAACAAACTCTGTAAAGGAGAATAATGTAATTAAGTGAGCGGACAAAAACATGAAAATTCAAACCAAGCATCAAAGTGATTTTCATTTTCATAAAATAATAATAACAACTGACCAGAGGTGGAAAAGTGCACAGCTACTGTACTCAAGTAGAAGTAGCATCAGGCCTCTGAATACATCATGGTCACAGTGAACATGTCAGTGTTAGTGGGTTTAGTGATGCGCATCTTTTGTGAACCATTCATATTGAAGACCACTGCAGGTTATAATTAGTATGGGTCAGAGTTTTAGTGCAGCAAGCTCAAACTGGAGCCTGAGAACTTGACCTTAAACACCAAAACGGTGGGAGAGAGTTGTCATATATTACGGCCTTCTGGTGTGAAGCGATATTACTTCACACCATCTCTGTGAGAGTGAAAAAACATGTTAGTGCAACAAAGTGTCGACCAGTTTGGCTAAATGGATGATTTTTCTGTTTCTGCCAGCTATGATGTGTCTTTACAAGGAAGGTAAAGTTCATAAACTTCTATGATTTTCTAATGTTGCAGTTTCTGGTTAAAAGAAGGCAAGTCGATATTTAGATCTAAGAATTGCAAGATGCAGAAATGCAGTTAAAGCTGACTTGCAGTGTTTCATATTTTCATGTAATTAATCAATTCAAAGATCATAAAGCTTTCCTTCTCTTATTGTGCCATTCAAGAGATCTTTCCTGTGTTTGCAGGGACACAGGAGGAAACTATTGGGAGAGAAGGATTTACACCAGTATGCTGCAATGACACAATGAACACCATCATGATGATTGTTTGTAAGATCAGAACGGCAAGAAGGATGGGAGAAAACTGTAGTCTGTTTTATCGAGATGGACATGAGTTTGACAAATGTGACTCAAAAGTCAGACTTATGAAAAAGAATGAGCCTGTATTTCTCAGTTGGACAGGTTTAACCCCAGAGGATCATGGGAACATCACCTGTGAATGTTTGCGAATGTGTGGAACGTTCAGTCTAAGGCTGAGGGTCAAAGTGGAAGGTAAATGTGTTATTGACTTGTTTTTGTTCATCAAATTATTCTCATCCTTAAAATAGACTGCTCAAAAATGTTGTATCAACATCCACTTGTAAACTTGGTAAAAAAAAAAATGAATTCCTTGTCAGTGATCTGCTAAAGGAGGTTTTTTTTTTTTTTAACAGTAATCATTTTCAATCTGGTTTTACTTAAAGGCACAGTACAACAACAACAGCTCTTCAAGTTTTTAATAGTTTTAGTGGTAACAGACAACGTTAGACAGCCCTTTATATTGATCTTTCAAAGAGGTTTGACACAGTGGACATGTGGACCACTTCTGACTCCCAGAGAGAATTCAAAGGACAGTCCTAGGGCCTCTTCTTTTTATTCTCTATTTTAATAACATGGTTCAAAATGTGCCAAATTAAAAGTGTCACTGTTATGCTGATGACGCTGTATTGTACAGCTCAGCCTCCGCCACAGACCTGACTGTCATGCTGTTTTTTTTAATGCTAAGTCTAAGCCACAAAACCTGCCCTCAATCGTCACTCCTCAGGGTTCACAGATTGAGACTGTTTAGAGCTACGGCTCCATATTTTGATCGATGAATCTAAATTTTGCTCCTCACATTCAGCCGCTGGTTAAACAGTTTAAACTGAAACAGGGTTTCTATTTCAGGGTTATTTCTGCCTTTCCTTTGAATCAGAAAAGAGACTGGTTTCTGCCACTTTTATGTCAGTATTAGACTATGGAGATGTTTTGTACATGCACGCCTCGTCTCAGAGTTCACATGAACGAAACGCTGTAGTGCATATGCCAAGCCTGTATGTGGTGCTGTATTGCTGCCATGGAAATGCATCAAAAGAGAGAAGAAGATCACAGAAAACTGCCACAAACTTTCTTCTAGTTGCCCTTCTGGTTTTTCTCCAGGTTGGATTGAAGAACATATGGTGTACGTTGTTCCTGTGATGGTAAAGGAGCATCAGATGTTGCTGTAAAAGCTATAATAAGCGCTATAGTTTCTGCAGTACGAACACACCTGGTAATCCGCCATTGTTGTTTTGGCTCAACATGCGCATGCGAGGTAAGTGGGCTACGCTATGTGTGACGTAATCGTTTCAAAAAAGATGCAGTTGGCCATCCACGCGGCGATGAAACAGTGAGTGTTTACAGATTTGTTCACTCTGGGACCTGGTTTCCAAAAGTAGCGTTTATGGCCCAAAATGCCATTTCCGTGTGGATGAAACGCTGATACGATAAAAAACTTTTGCTTATACTCCTGAATTCGTCTCCGTGTGGACGGGGCCTTAGTGGCTTATATAGAGAAGTTGGATGCTGGAGTTAGTGACCTGAAGCAGTCAGAATGAGGGTCAGCACCTCCAAGTCCAAGGCCATGGTTCACTTCCACGAAACGAGGGATTGCTCCCTCCAGGTGGGGAGGGTGTAGGAGTCCACGTATCTCTGGGTCTTGTTTACAAGTGAGGGTAGATCTGACCACGAGATCGACAGGTGAATTGGTTCAGCATTGGCAGTATTGAAGACACTGTTCTGTACTGTAATAGTGAAGAGGGAGCAGAGCCAGAAGGCAAAACTCTTCATTTACTGGTCAATGTATGTTCCAACCCCCATCTCATGAACTCTGGGTAATGACCAAAAGAACGAGACTGCAGGTTCAAGAGGTCAAAACCAGATTCCTCAGAAAGGTGTCTGGGCTCAGCCTTAGAGATAGGGTGAGGAGGGATCTCGCCTCAAAAGGAGTCGGTTGAGGTGGTCCAGGTATCTGATCAAGATGCTTCCTGGTCAACTCCCTGTGGAGGTTTTCCAGGCATAGACCCAGGACTACTGGGATTATACATCACATCTGGCCTTGAAATGCTTTGGAATCCTCCAGGAAGAGCTGGGAAATGTTGGGGAGAGGGATGTCTGGGTGCTCCAGCTGGATAAACAGAAGAAAATGGATGCACAGATAGATGGAAGTCACTAGATCCCTCACATCCAACTTCTCTATCCACCTTATTTCTAGCCCCCATGATACTTTGCATTAATCTTCATCAACTCAGTCTGTATCTATTTAAAAATTAGAGCATAAATGGATTTTAACATGCAGCCAGAGACATGAACAAACATGAGCGGAAACAGCAGGTATATCTTGGGCCTTTGGACACTTCAGTAAGGAAGGACTGAGTTTAGTTGACCTCTACATGATCATTAATGTTTAAAGACATCCAACCTTGAGTCTGTGATCGTAGATGTAGCTTTGTAGTTTAAAACAAAATAATGTTAGAATTTCAACTAAATAAAAGGAAATATCTTGCTCTTCCTGTTTGGACCACTTCCTTTCATCTGCTACCTCTGTGTTGCTCAAGCAGCTCCAGTGATCATGATTTGGTTGATGCAACTCAAGCAGGTTTCCAGTTAGCAGTCATATATGGAGGGTAATTCTCCTAACTTTGGGTTTTGAATGAGAAACATGAGTGTAGGTTCTTCCAAGAAGGTGAAGACATCTTTTTGTGCAGGCTGCAGAAACCACAGAGCTCCGTGTTCACTGCGTGAGCTCAGGCCTCTAAATATGTCAAGGCCTCTGGTAGAAACATGTCAGTGTTAGTGGGTTTGTGTCGTGCAGCTCTCAAACTGAAGACCACTGTAGATAATAATAGTATTGGTTAGACTTGTAGTGCATGAAGCTCAAACTGCAGCCTGAGAACTTGACCATCGACAGCAAGAAAAGAGTTGCCAAATGTTAGCAGAGGCATGTGAAGTAATGCTTCTTTTATCAGAGACTTCATCAGTGCGAAAGTGAGAAACCACAAGGTGCCAACCTACGACAAAATTTGCTCTACTGGCAGCTTTCACTCTTAGACTAATATGGCGAAATGAACTCCTTTCATTGTTCTGTTCCTGTCGGCTTTGACGTGTCTCTCCAAGAAAGGTAAAGTACAAAAATTTATGGGTTTTTAATGTCACAGTCTCAGTAGACCAGTACACATTGTCTGCATTGTTATGGTATCTCTGGTGTAAGTAAGTTGCGTTGCATCATGTTGTATTGTATGGTTCTGAACATTCATTTTAAAGCCCCTTCTGTTTGCAGTGACTGCTGAGGATACTGCAGGGGTCCGACCTGTTTGCACACATAGTAAGAATGGAGGTACAGTACAGGAGCATTAATCCCACAAAGTCTGTTCAGTGGCTCAGTTTCACAGCAGAATCATTTGTAGATAATAATCATCTTAAAATCCCTGAATTTACTGAAAGACTGTTCAATTCTCAAACTGATGATTGTGTGGTTTATTTCAAGGAAAGATGCGTCCTTAATGCTGCTTTAGGAAGTGCTAAATTCTCATTTTTACCATTTTTCTTTGCTGCTTTCGTTCGGCCTTTACTCTTTGGTCTGTTCTGCAGTTATTCTGAAAATTTATGCTCCAGTTTCTATTTTCTCCTTCAAAATAAAAGTCCATTTTAGCCAACAAAGGGGGTTCAGAAGCCTAAGCTCAGAGAATGCTAAAAAAATAAAGCACAAAAAAGAGCAGAACAATTTTCTGAGAAAGTCTTTCAGCTTAGTTAACCTTAACTGTGACATTTACAGAAATAGAAATGAATTCAGGAAAATGACGCATAAAGATGTCTCTCCTGTGTTTGCAGCTACACGGGTGGAAACTGCCGGGAGAGAACGAGACGTTACACCGATATGCTGCAATGACACTCAGAGTTTAGTTGTTCTGATTGTTTGTCTAATCAGAATGGAGAGAAGAGGAGAAGATTGTAGTCTGTTGTATCGACATGGACGTGACTTTGAGAACAAATGTGACTCTAAATTCAGACTTGTGACACAGAGCCAGACTGTATTTCTCCAGTGGAATGGCCTAACCCCAGAGGATCATGGGAACAT
The DNA here is from genome assembly GCF_018320785.1 of Cheilinus undulatus. Taxonomy (NCBI): domain Eukaryota; kingdom Metazoa; phylum Chordata; class Actinopteri; order Labriformes; family Labridae; genus Cheilinus; species Cheilinus undulatus. The sequence goes on along the minus strand of NC_054888.1, from coordinate 12,177,990 downwards.
CACCTGTGAATCTTCAAATTTGGATGGAAAATACTCTCTATATCTTAATTTCAGCATGTAGAGTAAATATATTATTAGTTTGTATTGTGAATTAAATTACCCAAAGGTCTTGTCCTTGTTCTACACAGCTTAAAAGGGTAGAACTGGGGAGCAGGTGGCCTAGTGGTTAAAAGTACTCCCCATGTGCGCGGGTGGCCTGGGTTCGAGTCTGGCCTGGGGCCCTTTGCTGCATGCCTCTCCCCCAACTCTTGACCCTGTTTACGACTCTATCCACTGTCCTCCTCTATCTAGTAAAGGCACAAAAATGCCCAAAAATAAATCTTAAAAAAAAGGGTAGAACTTTTAAGTCACTTCGGAGTCAAGTAGAAAAACTTTAATGAATTACATTGTAGAACTATTTGACCGCAATATGACACAACAGTTAATAGAAACCAAAATCATCAAACCATTTGAATATCAAAAGCAAAGTAAAAAAAAAATATTATAAAAGATATTTGGATGTCGGTAGCATAGTGACCCACTTTTTTAGCAACAGAGAAAGTAAATAAGAATTATATAAAAGTCAAAGTCATGAGACAAGAAGTAAAAATATGAAAGATCAGAATCAAGACAAGTCAAAATTGTGTGATAAGAAGTCAAAATTAAGAGCTAAAAGGACAATTTTAAAAAGTCCTGACTACAACCTAAAAGGTGTCACCGTGGAACTGTGGACAAACTTGGGCGAGAAATAAACCACTTTTGAAATTTGACCAAAATGTCATGACTGCTGACCTGTTGCAACATTTTGGCCAAAAATAACCTTTTTTTGAGCAACAAAAATCTGACCAAAAAGCCATGATCCTGAACCTGTTGCCATTTTTGTGCAATAACAACTGCTGCTCTCACTTATGACACTGCTGCTCATGAGTGTGTGTATGTGTGCAATAATTGTATTGTAATTTATCTGTACTCTTGTCTCTATCTATTCCCATTTTTTTAATTCCTATTTATTACCTAGTTTTTTATCCTAGTCATGTGGATGCTGACAGTCAGACCTCCTCATGAGTACCATGTTTTGTACCATCTTCAACATCTTTAACACCTTTAAATGGACCATTTTTGAAACAACTCAAAATTTGACCAAAAACATCATGACCGCTCAGGAGCTCTGCTTGTTTCCTGTAAAGTTAAAAATAAATCTGTTTACAGAGAATTTGCTGTGCAGGTCAGGATAAAAAAAACACTGGTCAGAATTAAATAACAGGTGCATTCTGATCTAGATAGGACAGCAGCCGGGTCCAGATCTGCTAATTAGTGACCCAAGAATTAAATGTGTCAAAAACAATCATTAGAAAAGCTCCAGTAGTCTTACCTGTGATGTAACCTCCTGTAGACAAGTCCAAGAATGGCTGCAGTTATAACGATGACTGAAATTCTACCAATAAAAGGAAAGAACTGCTCTGGTTTCTCACTGCTGGGTTGTTCATTCTCTGAAGCTTGAAAACCTAAAAAGAGAGAAGTTTTACACCACTGTTTGGTATTTTAAAGCACAGTAGGCTGCTGAATGCTGTTTGTAGTTTTGTTCTACCAGAGTTAACAAATTAAATGAGTTTTTTTTATGAATGAGTAGACTTTCAAATGAAGAGTGATGACAAAAACATGGAGGATACAGCCAAAGTAAAACATTTGTGAATTACCATTAAAACGGACACTGAGCTCTAGAGTGAATGTTCCATCCGAGTGGAAACATTCACAGGTGATGTTCCCATGATCCTCTGGTGTTAAGTCTTTCCATTTGAGAAACACAGTCTCATCCTTTTTCAAGAGTCTGAATCTTGAGTCACATTTATCCTCAAATTTCTGTCCGTCTCGATACAACAGATTACAGTTTTGGCCCATTCTTCTCTCTGTTCTGATCTTACAAACTATCAGCATGATGTTGTTCATTGTGTCATTGAAGCACACTGACAGAACTCCTCGTTCTCTCCCAAAGGTTTCCTCTTGTGTTCCTGCAAACAAAGGAAAGATACGATGCATTTTTTCATGATTATGACAAGTAGAATACAAAGGCTCTTTAGATGCACGATAAACTCTTCAGTGTCATCATGAGTGCTAACTGTTTGTAACCCGACTCCCACACTCAGAGTTAGCTGAGCCCCTGAAAAACCCAGAGAATGGGCCCTCCCCTTTAGTCATTTACTGATGATGTCAATGTATGTGTGTTGGATCAGTAGCATTGGTGCTAGCATCCTGGCTAACAGTTATTCATGCTAGAGCTGAAAAGTGTGTCAGCTAGTACTGGGTTCTAAAATTATTTATTTGCGGTACTTTTAAACCAGTTTTTCTGTCCATTATCACCACATCTTTTTGATGCCCTTTGACATTTCTTTTCTACTTTTTGTCCATTTTTGCTGCTTCTCAACCATTTTACCCACTATTCACCCTTATTCTGCCACTTTTTTGGAGTTTTTTTTTCCCATTATTATCCCATTTTTGCCTCTTTCCACTAATTTCTGCCACTTTCATTTTCTAATGCTTTTGCCTTTTTTTTTAAACCATATTAGCAATTTTTTGCTCCTCTGTGACATTTTCTGCCACTTTCTGCAACTTTTGCCTACTTTTACCATCTTTTGCTCATTTTGGATGCTTTTCAAACATTTTGTAATCAGTCACCCAATTTTGTCAATTTTCTGCCAGTTTTTCGGCAATTTTATCCCACTTTTGCCACTTTTTATCCACTTTGCACCACTTCATCGGGACTTTCCCCCCCAAGTTTTTGCCTTTTCTTTAACACTTTGCCCATATTTGCAATTTTCTCCCCCTCTGACATTTCTGCCACTTTTTGCATCTTGACCTACTTTAGCCATCTTTTGAAACTTTTTGCTGCTCTTCACACATTTTGAAATCTTTTGCCTAATGTTGTCAATATTTTTTTTTTTTAATGTACCCATTTTTTCCCATTGATTTCTCAAATCGTCCACTTGACCCATTTTACCACTCCTTGCCCATTTTGCACCAATTTTTAACACTTGAATACATTTATGCCACTATTAGCAACTTCTTTTTTGTCACTTTTTATCCAGTTTTGTCACTGTTTTGGGAGGCTTTTACTGGAAACAGTTACAAGAGACGAGGAGAGACATGCAGTAAAGGGGCCACAGGCTGGATTTGAACCCGGGCCCTTGACCACATGGTGCACGGCCCAAACCACCAGGCCACCTGTGCCCCCATTTTGTCCACTTGACCCACTTTTGCAACTTTCTGCTCATTTTTGGCATTTAAGAAAATATTCTAATCCATCTTTCGTCTTTTTTCACAATTGTTCAATCATTTTCTAAAAGGTTGTGTCAGTTTCTTTTACTCTGTCATCCTGACATTTGTGCTCATTATTGCGTGTTGCTATGCAACACTACTGTATTGACAAGAGGACTATTATTCATGCTAAATATATATTTTTTTTATTTCAGCTTTTCTTTGCAGTGGACCCTGATTTCTCTGACCTCCATGGGCCCCAGAAAGCTCTCCCCTTCATCCTCCCTTCAGGGCAGCCTTGTGGACACCTGTAGTTTCCTTACTTTGTACCAACAGTAGGGTGGATTTAAATGACTGGTGTATGTAGTAACACGGCTTATAGTCCTCTATCAATCATTTACATAAAAATATAAAACACTGCAGTTTAGCTTTAACTACATTTTGCATCTTGCATTTCTTAAATCTCATAGATTAATCTCACCAAAGAGAGCAGAACATAACAGCAGCATTAGAGAATGATAGAAGCTAATGTACTTTACCTTTGCTGTCGAGACACACCATAGCTGGCAGGATCAGAACGATAAACAGAGTCCAGTTCGCCATAATGGTCAAGAAGTAAGAGCTGCTGGTTGAGCACAAAAGTGATGTGAAGCTGGCACCTTGCTGCTCTTTTCTTTGTTTTCAGTCCTCCTGAAGGTGAGACATCGTCAGTAAAGGAAGTAGCTCTCCACACGCTTCTGGTTTCACATGAAAACACTCTTGAAAGTACAGTCGAGTTCCCAGGCTCCAGGTCCAGCTATAGGTGCACTAAATCTAACCAAGACTGTGTATTGTCTGCAGTGGTCTTCAGAGTGAATAGCTAAGACTTGTATGTCAAATATGTATGTCAGAGAGGTCACTAAAACTGTCATGCCTACTTTTGTGGCCACAACATATTTAGCAGCGTGAGCAGTAAATACAGTGCTGTGGTTTCTGCAGCTCAGTATTATCAGCCTATCTGAGACTTCACAATGTACTCTGAAAAACCAGAGTCCTGCAGGTGTCACAACAATTCTCTACTGCTGCAAGTACATTAAAGAGAAGTTCATAATCCTAGAACTACCACACTCATAAATCACACATATTACTTTCAGCATTGTTATGGTAACCATGCATGTGCAGAGGGGGCGCTAAGAGGGCTTGAGTGCCTGTTGTCCAAAGGACCGCTCGTTCAAGTCTTTGGTTTTTAGGTATTCAGGTTATCAGCTTCAGCTATGCAGAAAAACTCATTTAGGTAACTTTATTTTAGTTATAACACTAGAAATCACTCCTGAAGACATGACTAATAGAGCACAGATCCTGGAGTAGCATGATAAAGCAAATTTTCTGTAAAAAGGAATGAAAAGGAATGACAGTACAATAAAAAAGAGACCTTAAAAGTGTAAAAATTCCCATTATAGTTTCAAAGAGCACAAAGGTATCTGTTCAGATTTCTTTTCTTGTACAAGTAAAAGTCTAAATCCACCAGACATCAAATATTTTTGAATAATTTTTGTTTTAAAAATGACTGGACGATTCCTTGATTCCATAAAACTTAAAACAGTAGTTCATCACTTTTTATCTGATTACAGCTGGACTGATACAACAATAACAACAGAGTCATAGAGAGGGGTTATCTGCACGACGTGGGATTCTGACTGACTTTTTGATCAAATTTTGAGTTGTTGCAAAAATGGTGGATTTTTTTTTTTTTGCACAAACATGGCAACAGTTTGCAGTCATGACTTTTTGGTCAAAAATTCAGTCAATATTTTTTGATTAAAATCATCCATTTAGCCATACTGGTCCAAGAGTAAACGTGTTTGCAGAGAACAACACTGCACGTAGGTTGACACTTTGTTGCACTAACATGTTTTTTCACTCTCACAGAGATGGTGTGAAGTAATATCGCTTCACACGAGAAGGCCGTAATATATGACAACTCTCTCCCACCGTTTTGGTGTTTAAGGTCAAGTTCTCAGGCTCCAATTTGAGCTTGACACACTAAAACTCTGACCCATACTAATTATAATCTACAGTGGTTTTCAATATGAATAGTTCACAAAAGATGCGCATCACAAAACCCTCTAACACTGACATGTTCACTGTGACCATGATGTATTCAGAGGCCTGATGGAGAGTGCTGTGGTTTCTGTGGATCAGACAATAAATGGCTTAACCCCCTTGAAAAAGGAGGCACAGGTAACAGCTTCACCTTGCACTCATAGCTCTTACTCAAAACACAAATTTAGCAAAATTATCAGCCATGCAGATCTGCCCGAGATATAAATCAAAAGTAATTTAATGTGCCCATACTGTAGCCACGTGATCAAAGCATGGCTACAGAGGTAGCAGAGAAAGTAACACAGTTAACTGCAGTTAAAGAGAGCTCTGAGTGTCTGTGTCGCCATCAGGAAACTATACAGGAAGTGCAAAGACAAACAGGAAGTGCCAGACATGACTTTTATTTAGTTTAACCTCAAATATCACAGACTCGTGTTTTTCTGTGTGCATTAATCATCATGCACAATCAGCTGGATTCTAACATTTATTGATGAAGTGTCAGAAATGTGGATTTGCTGTTTTGTTCAAGGCAAAGCTTCACTGGTGTTCTGTTGATGTGCTGGGGTGATAGTTTGGTAGAGGTCACTTGTTGGTTGCTGAAGGCTTGAGTAGGGGTCGTCTCTGTCAGCTCCATCCTGAGGAGTTTCCTGTGTAGATCCAGATGCAGCAGATCTTGAACAAACCCTTTAAAGGAGAATAATGTAATTAAGTGAACGGACAAAAACATGAAAAATCAAACCAAGCATCAAAGTCATTTTCATCTTCATAAAATAATAATAACAACTGACCAGAGGTGGAAAAGTGCACAGCTACTGTACTCAAGTAAAAGTAGAGAACTAAAACTACTGGCCTATAAATCTACTCAAGTGAAAGTAAATGAATTTAATTTAAAGTTTACTTTAAGCACAAAGTAGCCACTGAAGAACAAGAGAAGAGATCTTCAACCAGGTTGTTCAGGTAACGTCTACACAGCAAAACTGACAATGTAATTTAAACTCATGTAGAGTTTTAAAGTGTCTATTACATATGGTTAAACTGCACTTTTTAAATAAATATTTCACAGTATGATAGAGATGCAGGAACCTGTGGAAAATGTGGTGTTCCCTGGCAAGAATGAAGTAGAAAGTCAACTTCATAGCGAGGCAATGCATACTGACGAAGAACAGCATGTTATCCTACAGGCAGACATGGAAATTTCTGGTGCTTTTTACTACTCATATATCAGCCCCAGCCCCCAGTAGGCTTTCCCCTCTATCCCCCCTTATTGGCGGCCTTGGATAAGATAAGATAATATTTTATTGATCCCCAAAGACGAAATTTTGGCATTGCTGATATGAAACCAGTCTTGAATATATTTCTCAGGTCTCTGGTTACCATGGAAATGTGTACTAATCCCACAAATGAAGGTTGTTGACTGTTAATGATGACAAAACATGCAATCACAGTATGAAGCTGTAAATACTCAAACTAGGACACATCATGACTTCAAATACAATCACTTTGATAAAGATAAGTGTAGAAGAAAGTTAACTACATGGTTTGAAAACTTAAAAAGCTATCAATAACAATGAATATAACAAATCTCAATGAATTGTGGGATACATAGTTCCTACATACTTAGTATACGTAGTATTGAGCAGTTGCTGCTCTAGGGAGGGGCTTAGTGAAGGGTCAGTTGTATGGAACAGGAGCATACGGGACAAAGTGCAAATCCATGGTTTTATATTTTTACTGTTAGAATTCAATATGGCAACAACAGAAAAGTTATTAAAAATGTCACTTACCCACTATATTTCATAATCCACATTAATCCCAGTATCACTCCAGTCAGAAAGATCACAATAATTACAGTGATCACAGCAGATGGTTGTGATAGTGAAGTCCTGCTGTCCTGTTGTGTGAATGAAATGTGTTTCAGTTATTGAATATAAAGCATGTCATCATCTGCAAATTAAATAAGTTTATCGTCATGTGCATGGTAAAGAAAGCTTACACTATGAAATGAAAATCCTACTCTGCCAATCAGTAAATAACATGATTTATTGAGTCACCTGACGCTTGAATTTTTCAGAAGAAATCTAGCAGTAATCACTCTTTTCTTAAAAAAGTAAAACTGAAGAAAGTCAAACTGCACAAAATCAGACTGGATTTCATTTTTTTAAATTTAAAGTTCCCATAAGAAGTATTCACCCCTTCGGATGTTTTTCCCTTTTACTGATTTAAAATCAATCATAGTCAAATAATTTGGCTTTTTTTAACAAAATGTTACTGTAAAAATCCTGTAACGTCAAAGTGAAAAGAGATTTCTTCAAAGTAATGTCAATTAATGATTTTGAGGAGTGTAAGCTGAAGATGAGACTTAAAGTGGGGGTATTATGCCTTTTTTCAAGGCTTTACACATCTCTCTGATATCAACGTGACAGCTTTACATGGTTTACAGCTCAAAAAACTCCTCATGTCTCTCACACTGGTGTCCTGAAAAATCCTTATTTTTACCTCCGTCTGAAACGGTTCGTTTCCACTGCTGTCTCTTTAACCCCCCACACCCCACACCCACACACACTTTATGCAAAACTTTATTTTATTTATAATAAGTAGTATGATAAGTATAAGTATAATACCCCCTCTTTAAGAGTTTTTTGATTCACAAAAGCAAGAAAATAATACATTTACCTTTTACGGTGATTTGAAGATGTAGAGAGTATGTTCCATGCAAACTTGAACATTCACAGGTGATGTTCCCATCATCCTCTGGGGTTAGACTTGTCCACTGGAGAGATCCAATCTGACTCCCTGTCATAAGTCTGAGTTTGGAGTCACAATCATTCTCAAAGTCATATCCATGTTGATACAACAGACTACAATCTTCTCCCCTTCTTCTCTCCATCCTGATCTTACAAACAATCAGTGTGATGCTGTTCAGTGAGTCATTGAAGCATATTGGTTTAACTCCTTGCTCTCTCCCGATGATTTCCACTGCAAACAAAGAACAGATAATATTCTCAGAAAATATTTTGGTTCATTTTTTATACTTTATTTTGTATTTTAGCACTGTCTTGATCTAAATCAACTTTTCCCCCTTTTATTGGCTAAAACTGACTTTTATTTTGAATTAGAAAATAGATCCTGGAACGTAAATTATTGAAGTAACTGTACAGCAGGACATCATATGAGGACATCATGGCTTAAAGAGCCTTTACACAAAACATTTTCATGTAAATATGAAATATTATTTGAGCTGGCCATTGTTACATCTTTCAAATACTACATTTGATATAATAAAGATGATATACTGTTGCAGAAAATGTGCATTTGTGGTCTTTTAACCAAAAGCAGCAATACTGGAAAATAACAGTGCTATGTGCAATACCTTGGCTGAGCAGACACAGCATAGCTGGCAGGAGCAGAACAAAAAACAGAGTCCATTTTGTCATAATGGTCAAGAATTACAAGAAGTAAATGATGTTTGCTGAGCACAAAACTGTTGTGCAAGTGGGCACCTTGTAGAACATTCTGTTTGAGACCAAAATTAGAGAGCTAACTGTGACAACAGTGTTGTCATCAGGAAACCATAGGAGCAAACATTGACCACAAGCAATAGCACCTATGAAGCACAAGGACTGAGAAGGAAGTGGTCTAAACTGGTCGTGCACAACATAACATTATATTCTGATTCAATTTATATATTTTTTTTCTGTCTACAACCAGCTAAATCTACACTCACAGACTCAAGGGTTTATGTCTTCAACAACTATTTAAGATTGCCTGTTGACCAAAAGCCACATTTATGAAAATTTCCCCAAATCAGAACTAAAAGTTGAAAGTGATGAGGAATTTTGATAAGAAATATCTGGAAGAGAAATTTCAGATGCAACTCACTCAATTCTTTGTAAGAGTATGATGGAACCCCCGGGAAAGCACACCTGACCATCATTATGTCATATTTAGTGCTTTACAATTATCTGTCCTTGCAGCACAAATCTATTTTCTCTGTCTCAGTGTCGGTGCTTCATAACACACCATGTCAGGCCGCCTACTGTGACCTTGGTGGGTTTGACAGCTCTACTTCTGCATAGGTAAAACTGTCAGACTCTGCAGACTGCTGCTATGCTCTGTGGTGTTTGACCCCTTTTCACAGGCTTCATTAAACCTCACAAAGACAACTCTTAGGTGTGGACAAATTTATTTTAGATTTCCATAAAAACATCAAATAATAATAATAATAATACAAAAATATCATATTGTCTGCTATAAATCAGAACCAACACAAACAGTAAAAACCTGAGTTTACATAATTTTTTCTTGATCTGATTTAAAGGTTTTCATAGATTTCCAATTTGGGCAGTGTTGTCACCCTGGTATCGTGTTGAAAGCGAACTCGGGAGATAGTCGGATAGACATCATGTGCTGGTTGTTGAAGGGTTTCATAGAGGTCATCATGGTTCTGTGAAAACAGTAAATTTAAAGCATCAGACAATCCATATTAAATACAATAAAATGAGTTCAAAAGCAATTAATCCATAGTGGCATGAATCTGAATATGAGGGTGCCACAGCTTTATGCTATAAAGGAGGAGGCTGGGGTGGAGGAGGTTAAACTTTGCCAGCAGCAGCACTGTAGTGCATCAGCATGAATGCAAGCAGGGATTAGTGAGAAGTATTTAAATACACCGCTGTGTTGAGAGAAAGAGCTGTGATTGGCTGTGGGAGCTGGGAGGAGATAATGTATGACTACCTTGTTCTGAATGAACTAACGCTAGACTTTATTTTAAGAGTCTGACAGAAGAGAGGGACAAAGGGAAGAGGTTTCTGGGGTCACGCTAAATGGTTTAGTGTGGTAAAAAAAAATTAAAAAGTGAAAAAAAGAAAAAAAACTTGGTAAAAATGGTTTAAAGGTAGCAAAAAAGCGGATAAATGGGTTAAAAGTAGCAAAAAAAAGTTGATAAAATGAGTTAAATAGGACAGAAGGTGGTAAAAATTGATAAAAATGGCAATAAGGGGGGCACAGATGGTTGAGTGGTTAAGGGCGCTACCTGTGCATGCGGGTGGTGGGGGTTCAAATCCGGCCTGTGGCCCTCTACCCCATGTCCTTCCCCGTTCTCTTCCCTGTTCCTCTGTCTAATAAAGGCATGAAAAGGCCCAGAAATAAATCTTTAAAAAAAGTGGCAATAAGTGGCAAAAGTGGCCTAAAATAAGCAATGAATAGCAAAAATGGCTAAAAAGCAGCAATAGTGGCAAAACTGGGTCATAGGACAGGCAAAAACATAGTGAAACTGGGTTAAAAGTGGACAAATTGGTTAAAAGTGGTAAAAACAAGTGGCAAAACAGGTTTATAAGGCCAAATGTGTAAGAAATGGGCTAAAAGTGGAAAAAAATGCTTAAATGAGTTAATGTGCCAGAATGTGGTGAAAATTGATAAGAAGTGAAAATGACTGGCACAAATAAGTCAACATAAATGAGTCAATCTTGGCAGAATGTGGAAAAAAAATGAGTTTTAAGTGGTGAAACAGGTGGGAAAAGGGCTGGAATGGGTTAAAAAGTGGATTTAACAATTTCAACATTAGACCCAGTAATTGTTTGACCCACTGCACCAAATGAGGAAATTGTGCCAGGATGCTGGCACCAATTCTACTGGTCCAACACTGGAGGGGGGCCTGGACTTATATGTTGCTTGTCTTTGTGATCTGTTATGTCATTTCTCAGACATCAGAATGTTGCTGGAGCGTTGTTAGAGGTCTTGAGTTAAAAAGGGCCTTTATTACTGTACATGGTACAGTACATATGTACTGTACATACATGGTTTAAGAGTGGTGGCTGTGTCAGAGACCCACTCTTACTTTCCTGTCTGATGTAATGTCAAAAATCCAAAACAGCAGAAAAAAACATCTACCATGAAGTTTTCAAACTCACCAAGGATGGAATGGTTTCAGTTACATGCTGACCAGATGCTCCTGAGCCTGTATTAACCCTGTAAATCAGAAAACATGTCAAATGGCGCAGATTTACAACATGTGGGATAACCAAGATAAGTCAAGTAGTTAGGCTGCAGCCTGGGTCCAGCCTTTGGACTCGAACCAGGTGCAAAGTTCCAAGAAATTCCTGCTACGCTACGCTGGCTGAAGGCATGAAATAAAAAATAAGATATTAACAATGTGAAGAGGTGGTGCTAGCAAAAATACCTATATTAGGGTGAATATGCACATAAGTTATAGAGGAAGATCAAGTATGCAGTATTCCTGTGTACATGTTTTATATTAATTATTGTCTGTACTGTCAGTCTCTTACCTATGAAAAGTTTTTCTGTAGATAAATCCCAGAAGAAGTCCTACTATGATGATGAATATGATCAGTGCACTGATTATGAGAAATTTTGGAGGCGTATGAGTGGAGATGCTTATGGCTTCATCCCCTTCAAAATAAAAGAAGAAAAACATCCAAATCCTTAATGTGTCACTAGTATTACTCACATCTTTAAAGAAGACAAATGAAGACACATCGTGGGTATTTTATGATTTTTTTCTATTGTGTTTTAATGCAAAGTCTAAAGAAAATGTCTAGTTTTGTTGGTTTGATTACACTATAGTTTCATTTAAATTGAGAAAAAAAGGGTTTAACCTTCCAAAATGTATCACTAATAAAATATATACAGAAATAATTAAATAAGTGATTTGGAATAGTTTCAAAATAATTTACCTTTCACAGTGATGTGCAGATGGACAACCTTTCTGTGAAAGAGTTGCAGGCACACACGAGTAGTTCCCACTATCCATCGGTGTTAAACCAGTCAAATGAAGAAAAACAGTCTGATTTTCCTTAGAAAGTCTAAATCTGGAGTCACATTTGTTCTCAAAGCCATATCCATATTGATAAAACAGATCACACTCTTTCCCTCAACTCGCCTCCGTACTGATCTTGCAGACAATCAGTGTGATGAAATCCTGACTTGAGTTTCTGCAAATCGGCGTCACATCTGGTCCTCTACCGACGGTTTTATCGAGGTTTATGACAGCAGCTTCAAACAGAAACACATAATCAGCAATGGGTACATTTGTGAGTTGCACACCCTATTACATTTTGCAAAACAAAATAGTAAGCAAACAAGTGACATTATGTCAAAATCTAGAAGATAAACAGCTATTTTTAGTTATTTTATAGAAACTTGTACATACCGTGGTTGTCGACAAAAGGCGTGAGCATCAGAAACAGAACAAAAACAAGTTTCCATCTGACCATGGTGAACAAACTTCTCAAGAGTTCAGCTGCTACTGGGGTGTCCAGTAATGTAGTGTGGAGGACAGACCTACTTCTTTGTACCTTTCTATACAAAAACCTCAGTGAACGTGCTTGTGAATGTTTTCTAAACAGGAGGAGTTAAGCTACAGTGTTTCTGCTTCTATGCTAAAATAAAAACCCTACATCACTACAAGCCAAAACATAATAATTGAATAAGTAGCCTGCAAACACACAAATATCTCAGGCCTTGATTCACCATCTCACGTGGTGCAAAGATAATAAAGCAGCTGCCATCAACCAGAAGAAGAAACTACTCTTTCACCCTTGTAGGGTGTGTTCAGATGTTCCTCTTAAATGTTTAAGGTTTTACAGAATTGTGATGGTTTTCAACAGTAAAGTTTAGGGTAACTCTGAATTCCAAAACCTAGATATGTTTGCAAAACTTTGGAGCAAAATTGAATAATCTACTAGTATGCCAACTAAAAACCGAGTGTAGGTGTTGGTTCAGGCAGGCCATGGAGTCAAACGCTGCCATATAAATGAGATCAGCTGATCTCACAAGCTCTCATCAGCTGACAGCCAGCTGTTTCCACCTAAGCACGCAATTGGCTTATTGCACTCATGCTGCCTTATTTAAACTGCTCTAGCCTGGCTACGCTTTGCTTTCCCCTCTACAAACCGCTTTGCAGCCCTCCTCCACCCCAGCTCCTCCTTTATTCTGCACCTGACTTAATCAGTGTCATTCAGGTGTCACTGATTCCTGCTCTGTTCTGGGGTTTTTTGCTGATTCTCTGCCTGTGTCAGACTTTCCTTGTAGGCACAGGAAAGGCAGGAATGTGTGATGTTCCTTCTTGATGCTTTCCATGTAGGCTTGTTGAAGGGCAGGGGGATCCAGAACAGCCATACCATGAAATATGTAAATCAGTGACTGCTAATAAAGAGAAAAAATACATTTGTAAATCATGTGTGTGTTTATTATTGTTATAGCTCAGCAATATTTGAAAAGGGTCCTACAGTGGAAGATCGGTTTTTCAAGGAGTAAAATGCTTTTGGGATATGAGAAATAGCAGTTACAAAGCTCTTCTTAACACACTACATCTACAATAGAATGAACAGCAAAGAAATCACATGCAGCATGTGTTCATAAAGGAAGAAAACCCTGAAGATACAGATTTCTACAGTTTTGGTCATTGTGCAAAATGTTATAAAACTGAAAATGCCAGATTAAATACAAAAATGTCAATCCTGGATGTAATCAAGAGACACAGGTATGCAAGTTGTCCAAATAAGAACCAAAAGATGGAACTGATGAGGAATTTTACTACCAAATAACAAATCAAATGAAGAAAATAATTATCATATTGTCTGCAAAACTAACATTGGTAGTAAAATCCTGATTTTGAATCCTGTTTTCTTAATTTGAAAAGTTTTCATAGATTTCCCATCCTGACTTAGTCACTGTGTTGTTGCTCTTGGTAACGTGCTGAAAGTGAACTCTGGAGATAGTCTTATAGATGTCATGTGTTGGTTGACGCAGGGATTCATAGGAGTCATCGCAGTTCTGTGGAAACATTAAATTTTAGTGCAGCGTATTCCAAAAGTTACACTGAGGACGGTAAATTCCAAATGATTGAAATTTTTAAGAACCATGTTTGTTTCTCTTCAGTCTTAAACACTGCTTATCTTTGTGTATCTTTTATGACATTTAACAGCAACCAGAATGCTGCTGAAGCTTTGCCCTTAAAAAAGGTCTGCATTACTGTAACATGTGTTGACTATTTGGGGTTGTGGTGGCTGTGTGGTTTAGACACAGACTGTATACTGCGCCCATAGAATCTGATACCAAATGAGGAAATGATACCATGTCATACTCCCCTCTTACTCTCCTGTCTGATTTAATGTCAACATTAAAAACAACAAAAATGAATGAATAAATAAAATAAATAAAATCTTCCACACAGTAGTTACACTCACCAAGGGTGGGTGGGTTTCAGCCCCATGTTGTCCAGCTGCTCCTGACTCTGTATTCACTCTGTCAATCAGAAAACATGTCAGATGTCATTTTCTGTACATAATGCACACAAAGCTAATTTTACTCACATAATAAATATTACATTTCTTTTAAAAGTACACCAATGTTTTTAAAAACAAGGCTGTCACAAAAGTAAATCTTATGATTACTTCTATATACAAATGATGACTCTTTCTGTCCAATGCCACAATGTGTACTTCTTAAAAGATGTATTGAAACCTGATACAAACTACCTGTAGCCATCTGGGGGGGACAGTTGTTTTCTGTTTGTTACCATTCAGTAGTTAGAAATACGTGTTCAGAGAATGAACAGGAGAAAAATGGGTACAATATTGCAAGATAACAAATAAGCTGTTTCAATCATGAGATTCCAAAAGTCCACTGGGGGACAGGAAGTGGGGGAAAGCCATTAAGAATGAATGGAAATGGAGGAAAGTTAGTACTTTACAGCTCTAAATGGATCTCTACGCAGCAATTGTCATCAGAAGATTTTGACATGATCCCTACAGTTTATAAAAAAACTGTTTTCTTTTCTGTAGTTTAACATGCTCTTACTTAAAACACTGATATGCTATCAACTGAATAAACCTTGTGGGCTGAACGATTGAGGAAACTTACATGAGCCTTGTTTGACACTGCTCACCCAGGCCTTAGACCACAGGTGTCAAACTCAGGGCCCAGGGCCCAAATCTGACCCATGGAACGATTATATATGGCCTGCGAGATCGTATCATATTTGTATTATTACTGGCCATCCAGTATGAGGTCTGCAGATTTACTCCACTATAATAATGGAAACTTCAAAGTGATTATTTAAAATATCTGTGTTAAGCCTAAAAATCTGAAAAATTAAAGAGAAGGAAAAATAGATAAAAAAAGTTGGGGGGGGGGATTGTTTTTTATTTCATGTTTTTAATTTTGCATCAAGATTATGATTGAAACTTATGATTTTGACTTTTCTTTTCATGTTTTGACCTTTTCAACTCAGAATTTGGACTTTGAATGTCACATTTTCATC
Source organism: Cheilinus undulatus (assembly GCF_018320785.1). Classification (NCBI taxonomy): domain Eukaryota; kingdom Metazoa; phylum Chordata; class Actinopteri; order Labriformes; family Labridae; genus Cheilinus; species Cheilinus undulatus. The sequence continues at coordinate 12,162,395 of NC_054888.1, read as the reverse complement.
TTTAACACTCACAATTTTAAATTTTAAGTTATATTTGACCTTTTCAACTCCTTATTTTGGCTTTTTAATCCCATATTTTGACTTTTAAATACATGATTTCATTTTTTTCATATTTTGACATTCTAAATTCATAATTTTCACTTTTTATATCATATTTTGACCTTTTACACTCCCAATTTTGAATTCAAATCATATTTTTTTAACTTTTGAAGACACCATTTTGAATTCTAGCTCATATTTTGACATTTTCAACTCCTAATTTTGGCTTTTTAATCCCATATTTTGAACTATCAGACTCACAATATAGAATTTTAGGACATAATTGACTTTTAAACTCATGATTTCAAATTTGATCTCATATTTTGACCTTTCAAACTTACGATTTCCACTTTCTCCTTGTATATTTGCTCTTAAAATGCAATATCTTTCTATTTTTAACATAGTGTTTTTGAACTAATAAGGTGGAAGTTTTATCTCAGATTTTAGCTCTTAAACTTATCATTTTGACTTTTTAAAATTTCCAAATCATTTATTGTCAGTGCTGTTTGTTTCATATTTTATCATTGGTGAAAATAAGGTTGACAGTTTAAGGTTGTGTTGACCCTGTTTGGCCCTCAGGTTACACCTAAAACCAGAATCCAGTCCCTGCTGTAATTGAGTTTGACACCCCGGCCTTAGACAGAGCTTTTAAATTCACAACGTGAGCTAATACCACAGTAAAACTGATTTATTTATTTATTTATTTTTTGCCTGAATATTTCACTACTTTCAGGACAATAAAGTAGCTTGAGAATATTATTTTCCTGCTTTGAATGCTTGGCCTAGATGTGGACCACTCAAAACATGGCCTTTTTTGCATTTCTCTATGTAGAAGTCACCACTCGCCCCCCACTGGGAGTTCTCTCTTACTGTGTGGCGTCATCTGCAAAGAATTATAGGTGAAGAAGTCGGGAACATACGTTTTGTGATATTTCATTAACAAAATGTGGTACTATTTTCACTTTTTCAGGTGTTCACATTTTTGTTGTTTCTCAAAGTAACTCATAAGATTAAAAACCAAGCAAAGACATTTTCAAGGAATTGCTTTTCATCATGCTCTACTTTGTGACTGATACTGTCGTAAGCCGAGACCCTTTTATGTCCTGTTCAGGTAAAAACTCTGCTTTTATTCTTGAGTAATAACATTGGCTTAGCCATGAAAAAAAAGACATGTAATAGATGGAAAAGTACATTTTATAGCAAAATAAAACATGCTGATTATTTTTGACTTGTCCGTTGAGCTGTCAGAGTTTTTATGCATTATCTTTGTGCCTTAATCTCATTGCAATTAATGCATCTGTTACAATGCACTGAATTACAAGGTTTGAAATTCAAAGACATGATGAGAGTTATACCTGCAGTACTTTTTTCTCAGAAGATATCCAAGTGCAACTCCGGCGATTATAATAATGATGACCAAAACCCAGGGGAGGACTTTCTGAGAACTGATGTGTGCCTGCACTATAAGGACAAATAAAGAGCCTGTTAAGTATTAAAACTCAATGCACACAGAAAACACATAAAATCAACAAACCACCATGGCAAACAAGTCAGAAAAGTGTTTACCTTCCGCCGTGACATTAAGATGCAGGATGTACATCCCATCGGTGCGTGAACACTCACAGACGATGCTCCCACTATCCTCCACAGTTAAACTTCTCAAACTGAGAAAAACACTCTGACTTTCTTTCTTAAGTCTGAAATTTGAGGCACATTCTTGCACAAAGTCATGTCCAATGTTATACAGCAGACCACATTCTTCTCCCTGGTTTGTTCTGATCTTACAATCAACAAACAGGATGATGTTCAAAGCATCACTGGAGCATATTGGCGTTAAATCTGGTTCTTCCCCAACGATCGCTACATTTATCACTGGCAACAAAAGGACAGCTTTTTATTCAAGATTAAAAATTAAACACAGTAAAACTGATTGTCTATTCTGTAAAACAGGCTTGATCGTATTAACAATGTCATGAACGTTCCTGTGGAGTACCTTCAGAGTCTTTGTGGGTTGTGTCTGGTTCTCTCCGAATGGTTTTCTCGATCATAACTGTAAAAATCAAAAATCACAGGATTACTGACGACAATTTCCTTCCAATTTTGAATGGAAACAGGCAACAAAATTTAGAATGAAAATAAAAAGACCCTACCTTCAGATTTGAGACACGAAAACATCGACAGAAGCAGAACAAACCTCCAACGATCCATAATCACATAAGGTCTAAACAGCAGTCTTCTTTGTCTGTACTGCAGAGAAATAAAGTAGAAGTTTGCACGTCCCCTTCTGCTACCTTTACCCAGAATACCTTTAGTGAATGAGCTGATGTAATGTGTGCTAAAGCATAAGATGTGACTTCCTCTATTGTGGAGTTAAGGCAGTCTGTGGGTGAATGTTTAGTTATGAAAACAGACAGAAATACACCTGTGGTTCTCAACTGATGGGTCAGGACCTAAAAGTGGGTAACAGAGCTTCCTTCAGCGGGTCATTTATGTGCGCCTGAAAAAACTAAACCAGGTATTAACATCTGGATCATTACAGAACTTAGACGACAGCACCTTTTGTTTGAACCTACCCATTTTCATATGACCTAAAGTGTTGGAACATGTGACACCGTTGCTTAGGTGTGTCCCATTACATCAATTATTCTAAGAAATGTCTACAATCAGTTCCATATTTGGGTTTTGCCTGTGCAGACTGCATTTATAGTCAGACGTGTAACCAACATGAAAACCAGAGAGCTATCTACCAAAATTCACACATTTATCTTGCGTTTTGTTCCATTTAAGGTCAAAATGTCAACATTTCTCAATAAATAATAAAGTTCTCAGAAAAGCAGGCTTTAATACACATTAGCTTTGGTCTTTGGCATCCCAATTGGACCAGTTGAAACCACCACCACAAACAGCTCTACACGACTTCTAAAACAGCAGCAAATTCGCAGAGCATTCCCCAAAAGCACTGTTCACATTTTACAATTTGATGTTTTATTATTTAATGATAATAGGTCAACAGTAAATGCCATTTTCTCTCAATAAAACAAGAATAAAAGTCTGAGTTTCCAACTGCATAGAATCAAAAATGGTTCTTTCTTGGTATCAGAACAGCGGCTCTCCATCTGTTGCATCCGTTTTCATGTCCATTATGTCATGCAACGCATAACCACAGTCTGAAGCTGCCTTTAAAATAAGATCTACTGTACAAGCTCATGCTGGTGAGTCTTTCTGTTGGGCCTTCTCTGTGTTGATAACAGTGAGACGGAAATGCGAAGGAGGCTGAGAGGCGTTCACAACATCACGGAGGTGGCTCAAAGAAAGCCGCAAGGCAGATTTTGGTAAGGACAGGAAGTTTGCGATGGAAATTATGGTGTACATGTCAGATCATTGGGGGTACTTTGAAGTCTTCAAGCCGAGCCAACATAGCTGATAAAACACACGTATTCACAGTCAGCTACGGAAATGAAAGGGTCTTCTCTTTAATCAATGCCACGTTTACTTGAATGCAAGACAACTTTCCTTCACCCTTAAAATTATCAAGAAAATACTGTCTGATTTTCAAATTAGTCAGAGCAATAAAAGTCCTTAACAGTTTTGGTGATTTTGTGTCCTGGGCGTTATGGTGACAGAATAAAGTGCATTCTCTATTTGTATGAAGGTGTCGTAGGGCTCAATGTCTTCTGTGAGTTCCTGCAAAAGAACAAAGTGATTAAAGAAAATGAATGACGTAAAAGCACAGTGGAAATAAAGCAGAACAAATACTGAAGCGGACCGTACCATTACTGGTTGACTTGGTGGTTGCTCCTGATGTCTTCTGTGGCTTAAAACAAAAAAAGCAAACAACAAATATGGTCACTCTGCTTTAAGATTGTGCAGGGACAATAAAGTGATGATAACACATAAGGTGTCTTTTGCCACTCTGGTTATACAAGAACAATCTTGTGAAATTCTTAAGTTGAGCTGCTCAATATGAATGGGTAAATATAAATTTAAAAGACATAAAATCTAGGACGACTATATATTAATTATGTGCCAATCTAAGGTATACAATCATGGACAATGAACGTGCATTGTTGGTTCAGGAAGAATAGCTTAAGTGGTTTTTGACCTCTGACGGGATGAACATGAGGCCCATTTACCGCTGACCAAAGACCTCCAAGATAAGTCTATCCTAGATTCAGAGTGGACATTTGTGCAATGTTTGAAGATTTACCTCCAACTAGTCTTGCAATATTGCATTCTGAAACAATGGATAAACATGAGGCCTACTGACCTCTGAGCAAAGACCTCCAAGGTCTAGTAAGTTTATTAGTCAGAGTGAATGTTTATGCAAAGTTCAAAGAATCCTTCAAAAAGTTCCTGAGATGGTATGCATTTATAAGCAAGGCATCAAATGTGGCACACTGATCTAAAATGCTGAGCTTGAATATCTAACCAATCAACCTTGAGTCAGAGTGAAAATATGTGCAGTGTTTGATGAAATATCAAAGTGTTCTTGAGATATTGCATTCAGAAGCAGGGGATGATCATAAGGCACAATGACTTCGACCTTTGGCTATAGTTCAAAGAAAAACCCTCATAGGGTTCTTGAGATATGGCATTCAAAGAATGGACATTTGTGCAGCATTTGTGGAAATACCTCAAGCAAGTATTCTCAAGCATAGAAAGAACACAAGGCACGACGACTTTGACCTCTAAACAAGGACTTATAAGATCTAGAAGTTTATCCTTGTGTCAAAGTCAATGTTTATGCATATTCAAAAGAAAGTTCCTCCAAATGTCCTTGAGGTATTGCATTCAGAAGCAAGGGATGAACATGAGGCCCAATCATCTTGACCTTTGACTAATGCTCAGAGATTGTATAAGTTAAGCCTTGATTCTGAGCGGATGTTTATGCAAACTTGACAGAAAAACTCTCCAAAGGTCAATGAGATATAGCGTTCACAAGAAAGGTGTCATAATGAAGCCCACTGACCTCAAATGTTGACCTCCAAATCTAATCTAATCAAGCTTGAGTCAAAGTGGACATTTGTGCAAGGTATAAAGTAATTCTTCAAAGCTTTTTGAAGGGATTGTTTGATAAAAGTATTCAAATAAGGCACATTGACCTTAAATGTTATCTTAAGTTTGAAGAAAACCCCAAAAATGGACAAACTGAAACATAAGAACCCTGTCTACGCTCACACAGAGGCATGAAAATAAAATTATTAACACAGTGAAGGAGTGGTGCTAAACAAACAAGATGTACATTAGGGAGAATATGCACATAAGATATCAAACATCTTCTCTTTGTCTTCTATATACTGTCAATGACTTACCTATGTTTGTTTTTTCTGTGGATGAATCTCAGAAGAACTCCTGTCACTGCTACAATGATGAACGTTATTATCGGTACACCAATAATGAAAAAAGCAGGGGGCATATGAGTGGAGTTGCTTGTGTCTTCACCCCCTTCAAAATAGAGAAGAAAAACATCCAGATCAGTAAACTATCACCAGTATATTTTACATTTCTAAAGACACATGAAGAATGTTTGAAGAAATATCTCTTTAAAGGTATTTTATACTGTCTGTTCATCCGAAGTCCATAAAAATGTCTATTTATGTTGATTATTTACACTGTAATTCATTTAACTTTGGAAAAAAGTTTACCCTTCTGCAATTGCCACAAAAATGACAAAAAAATGTCTGGTTTTAAATGAAAAGTTTTACCTCTCACAGTGATGTTCAGATGGACAATTGTTGTGTCCAAGAGTTGTGAGCACTCACATGAGTAGTTCCCACTATCCATCGGTGTTAAACCAGTCAAATGAAGAAAAACAGTCTGATTTTCCTTGGAAAGTCTAAATCTGGAGTCACATGTGTTCTCAAAGTCAAATCCACGTCGATATAACAGACGGCACTCTTTCCCTTGGCTCATCTCCGTACTGATTTTGCAAACAATCAGTGAGATGAAATACTGAGTTGAGTTTCTGCAAATCGGCGTCATGTCTGGTCCTCTACCGATGGTTTTATCAAGATTTATGACAGCAGCTTCAAACAGAAACACAAAATCAGGATAAATACATTTCTTTAGTCAGTTTTAGGTATATTTGTAAGTTGCAAGACCTTTTATATTTTGCAAAGACATAAAAATAAGAGGAATCACGTATAAATCAGCAAGATAGACAGTTATTTTAGCTTTAATATGAAAACTTGCACAGTACCTTGGTTGTCGACATAAAGCGCGAGCACCAGCAGCAGAACAAACAAAAGTTTCCATCTGCCCATGGTGGACAATTTCTCAACAATGGGGGTGTACAGTTAATGTAGTTAAGATAGAGGAAAAGCCTACGTCTTTACGCCTTTACAAAAACCTCAAACCCTCACAGAGGAACAGGCTGGTGTGAGAGTCTTCTTTGAGGAAGTGCAACGCTTTACTGTTTCTGCTTTATGTTAAAGATGCTATAACACATCAAGCAAGACAGAATCATATGGTGTGTGTGTTTATTGTTGAAACCGCAAATAAAAATGAGTAGGGATGTGGCATATTTGCATGATCGAATAATAACTATCAAAGACTACAGAATTTTTGAACAGTTCCAAAGATACAAAGTTTTTATTAAAATAAAGTTTCTCACAGAAGCATTTTGTCATTCCACGATGATGGACATCACATTTATCTCTATGATTTAATTGTTTTTATAAACCATGTACACTGGATTCATTTCATCCTTGGTGTCACGCTCTGGTTGATTTAAAGAGAAAGTTTGGTAGACGTCATTGGTTTGCTGCTCCAGGCCTGCATAGAGGTCATCCTCATCCTATCAAAAAACATCAAAATTGTATTAAATGTTGAAAAAAAAAATTTCATCATTCCAACAACGATGAACAGAAGAATGGCTCACCAAATACTCCAGTGTTTCAGCTCTGGTTAACTCAGATACAGCTGGTCCTGTGATTTCTCTGCGAAACAAAATAATGCTCGAGCCAATGAGACAACATAAACCAGTCAACAACAGAAAAGAAGGGGTGGTACTCTAGTTTTTAACAATAGAATGATGCATTTAAAACTGATCACACTCCTGCTGTAATATTTAAGCTGCTCTAGCCTGGCTACACTTTGCTGCTTCCTCTGCAAACTGCTTTATGGAACCCTCCTCCACCCCAGCTCCTCCTTTATTCTGTCTCTGACTTAATCAATTTGTTCTGTTGTCTGTGATTACTGTTTTCCGGTTATATAAAGTGATCTTATGCTTGTGTTCTTGAAATCTAAACTCATTTGACAAGACAACCCCCACCCCTGGTTGTGATTTATTGATGATGTCAGTGTATTCGTGCTGGATAAGAAGCATTGGTGCTAGCATTCTGGCTAAGAGTTACCTTATTTTGGAACTAAAAACTGTATTAGGGTATCTTTAGGTTCTGATGTTGAAATGATTTATTCTTACAACTTTTAGCTCATTTTGCCAGGTTTTCCACCAATTTTGGCCACTTTTTTATCACTTTTTAAAAACAATTTAATCCTATTTTTACTGTTTTTACCCTTCCCACTCATTCTTGCCACCTTTTGCCGTTAAGTGCCACTTTTCTCCCATTTTGTCCACATTCTGCCACGTTTTAACCCCCTTCAACCCATTTTTGCCACTACTCCCTTTTTTTGCTCTTTTAACCACAGTTACTCAATTCTTCACCCCTAAAGCTGTCTCAGCTTCTTCCACTTTATTCTCTGGCATCCTGACATTTGCGCACATCATGGCTCAGCTCTGAAGTCTAACATTACCTCCTCAATAGTTTTATACAGTGTGCCCATCCACATTGTCAACATTACCACTAAAAGGGTAATTCTATCAAGAAGGGGATTTATGCTATAGGAATTTATCTATAGCATAGGTAAATAACATCACAGATTAACTTAACAATGGACCATGATTTTCCTGATTTCCATGGACCCCCAGTTCTGTTGGGCCACAGAAAGCTCCCCCTTCATCCCCCTTATGGGCGGCCTTGACAGTGCAGTAATCCCCTTCTCAAATTAGTAGTTTCAAAGTTGCTATAAAGTACAATCATGTTCAACAGGGAGGATGGCGTCTTCCTGTTTCCACAAAGAGTCCTGGTCACCTGCTTTCAGCACTATGCAGCTTTTACGGTTGGCCCTGATTTTCTTTATCAGATGTGGGTATAGATTTTCAGCACTGGTTCACACAGCAGCCTTTGGCTAAGAAGAAGCCAGCTGGCCTGTCTCTGTACTGTTTGATAAAATGACAATCGAGTATGGCAGCAGAAGAAGCAAATAAAAAGTAACACCTTGTAAACACCCCTACAGATGTAGATATAATGCTAGGCTGTATCATTGTTCATGTTGAGGTTCAGAAAGTCATTTAACTCTTGTTCTTTAAATAAAACCAATCAACCTTACACTAGCACGTTGTCTCCCTCTTTGTCGGACTTTAAGTCAGGTTCATCTAGTCTGGAACCTTATAGACCCGTCTCAGCTAGCTAGCTAGCTTGACATCATGGTGACGGGTGAATATGCACTTACTGCACATGCAAACAGTTTTCAAACAACGGGCTGTAGACACTAGCACGGTCATATTTGCCCTGATTTCAGTAACAGTTCTACACCTTCTCAGTTGTAATGGTTAGTTGTTTCTTATGTCTTTGTCACTTTGCAATCCATGTGTCAACAAATGCTTGTTGTCTATAAAAAAAGGCATAACAGCAGTGTTTACATCAGTGTTACAACAGTCACTGACCTTCAGTGGGCGCCAAAGTGCACTAACCTGAATATCTACATGTTACTTTAAAAAAAATGTATAGGGTGTGCAGATGGTGGTTTAAGGCACTACCTTGAAGCCCAGGTTTGAATCTGGCCTGTGGCCATTTGCCACGTCTCTCCCCACTCTCTTCCCCGTTTCCAACTATATCCACTGTCCTCCTCTAACCAATATAGGCACAAAATGCCCCCAAATAATTTTTTAAAAAATATAAAAAGTGTTTAACCTAGATTTCTAACACCTAAATCAAGACTCATGAGACTGTTAAGGTTTTCTATCATGGAGAATTGTCAAGTTTTGTTACTGAAAAAAGTTACAACCTAGTAAATCTATAGAATTTCATAGTTTCTCACCCGTTTCGCCTCCTTTTACAGTAATGAGCACAGATAATTCCGGCTGTAATGCTTAAGGTGGTCGCAACAGTAAGAGGGATCATGACTACAGCGATCAGCTGCCGCTCCTCTTCTGCTACAAGAAAAACAAATCAAGAACATTTGCATCAGACGCTTGTGCTCCTCCTCAACCATAATATATGTTCTCTGTAAAACTGACCTTGCACCACGGTGATCTTAACCTCAACGACTTGTGTTCCTCTTTCATATGAGCACTCGCAGTTGTAACTCCCACTGTCTGCTGATGTTAAACCAGTCAGGTTGAGGAAAACCTTCTCTTTCCTGTTTATCAGACTGAACCTGGAGTCAAACTCACAGTTAACCTCAGTGTATTGAAGCAGACGACACTCCTTTCCTTGGTGTCTCTTTGTGTCGATTTTACAGCTCACAAATATGAAGGTGTCCAAGTTTTCCCTGGTGCAAACTGGAGTGATGTCGGTTTCTTGTCTAATAGTTTTCACGACCATCTCTGGAATCAAAGAGAGAAAATGATGGACTCAGTCTATCCAAACTATTTATCTACAGCTACATAGAGCGTTATGAGAGCATAAATCTAATGAGATATAAAGAAGGTTTAGAGTATTACCTTTGATGTCAGCCTGCACACACAGTACCAGAAGAGGAAAAAGCAAAAGTTTAAGTCCACACATTCTGGCCTCAAGATGCAAAATCCACGTCTGACTACTCACAAGACTCTTTGAACTATAACTGGACACACGACTACTTGAAGCTCTTCTATATCAAAATGTAAGGTACAGTTCAGGCTGATGTGAGGCATTGTAAAAAGGAAGTGAACCTTACTGCATCCACTTTCAAATTAGAACACAATAGCAGCCACTCTGAGTGTTGTTACAGTCGTCCTTATTAATAAAATAATCAAACCTTACTCAAAGGCATAGAAATGAACATTGCTCTTAAATTTCAAGGTGTAAAATAAAGCCCTGTCTCATAACAGTTAAGCGACCCATAGGCTTAAGAGGAAAAACAGCATTCATTCTTCAGATGCAAAACCTACAGGAGCTTTAAAGTGCATTTAATGGAAGCCAAACTTAGTTGGCATTAGGCTGACATCTTTGAGAAGAAATTTCAGGATGACTTAAGAGCATGGTACATAATTTCAGCTTCTAACCCACCCCTGAAGAGTGGTGATGGTGCACAGAAGACCTAACATTACAAGTGATCTCCAATGTAGCTCAAGCAGAATTCATAATCACAAAATAGGTCATTTATTTGGGCCATATTCATGTTTCAACCTTTGTTTTCCAATGAAATCTTTGCCGTCCTCCAGCCCCTTTTGTCCAACATTGCACTCACACTAAGAAATCCGCACCACGCTCAAGCTTGTTTGAAGCCCTGTGTCCCGTTTGTTTGATGAGAGTGGGTGAATCCGTACCGTGCTCAAGCAAGGCTGACTTCCATGGTCCTGACACGGTTTGAAGGTGTGTTTACAGCATACATTTGCTCATGCATGCCCACACGTACATGGATACGATGTATAATGGATACGACTGTTCCTCTCGACAATCATTTACACTGAAATTTTAAGGGCTGTCACAAAGTAAGTCAAATTACTGTCATATTGTTTGAACTGCTTATAAACTGCATGTGTGATGACATATCCATGCCCAAGGACAGCTGGATCAGGAACAAGGTGAGTGCAGGCCAGCAGAGGACTGTGGAGGGTTGATAAACATGTCCCAGTATTGAGCAACTTATCCCGTACCATACTGAAGTATTCCCCCTTCCCCTGTCTCCCGTTGGCCTTCACTCACAAAGCTCCAAGTCAGACCAGGCCTGAGCACGGTTACCTACTCTACAAACATCATAACATAATAATATGACACATGGGGTTTTCATCTGTAGATAATCTTATCTGTAGAGCTACTGTACCTATGGCTACTGTACCTATGACTGCAGCTTTACTCCCTTCAATGGCTTATTTTGAGTCGTTCTTGTCAGATACAGCCCTCTTAACGCCCGACCACTAAACAAAATGATCATGGAAAGAAATGGTCCTATCGTTTCTAAGTTGCATCCATGCTTGTGCATTCATGCTGTACCAAAACCCACTTCTTCCATCCGTGCCAGGTCTAAAGAAGTGTGTAGTGCTTGAACACAGCGTGGCACAATCACACTAGTCAAGCAAACTGAACTTTAGGGGGAAAGCGTGCTTGGGCACAGTGCTGATTGCATTAAAGTTGACTTAATTGGACAAAGGAACAGGAGGGTTTTCTCAAACATTAAAGGGGACATATAAACCCACATAAATCTGGGTTTCTGGAGAAACTAATGATCCTCAGAAAGTGAAATAGGCAAACCTAGTCTTTTATTTTATATTACGTAAGATATTTCTTGTTATGAAAGTACATTGTGGAACAGTCTACCTGTCGAAATCAGGTAGGCATCTTCCATTGAGGTATTTAAAGAAAAGCTGAAGACCCACTTGTTTACTTTTTTATGAGTCTTAAATTGTTTGTTGTCCTTCTTATTGTTTCAGTATGTTTGTATATGTTTGTTGATTCTCTGATGTTTTAATTATGAACCGCTTTTATCTCTATGTACAGCACTTTGACTGAAAGCGCTTTATGAATAAATTTATTGTTATTGTATTGTTACACATCTCATCAGGACATACCATTGTTGATTTTGGGACATTTTAGTGTAAAGGGTTATACGCCGTAGTTATAGATTTATTCTGGTAAAATTCTATGTGATATGAAGTCAGACAGCAATTTATTTCCATTTTGTTTGTATATAACCCTTTTAGTTTTGACACAAAGACACAAAAACCTCTATATACAATCCAGATAATTTGATATTGATCGTCACAAATCAAAGTACGGCAAAAGATCAGAATTTGAGAAGTTACCCATATTGACAACATATAAAAGGGAAAAGTATTTGCCCTCAAAAACACAGACGAAAGACCTGGCATTGATACATATTCAAATTAGTTCAGTTCTGATGGTTTCGGTGCCTCAGTTTGTAGCACAGATCCAGCAACAATAGCCGGCCGAACAGTGGATGAGCAGAGTCAGAGCCCACAGAGCAGTCAGACACGATAAGAGGACGATAAAGACTTTCTGGGTCCAAAGGAAGAGATCCAACTTCTTCTCCATTCGGCGGCTGCTGGACGTTAGCTGGAGGAGCTGGGGACAAGATGTGGATTTAAATCAGTGAAAAAAAAAGGTTACATCCTGGGTGATGTTTTTTGACCATCAGTCCTGATTGTTAGCACGTCATTTACCATTGCTTGAACATTCCCGTCATTGTTCAAAGTCGCTGGTGTGCCGTTGTTGTTGGTCGTCACTTTGAGGACAGGTTTGACATCCTGTAAAACTTCACATTTTAGTCTGAAAGTGAACAAAAACACATAGTTTTGAGTTAATTAGGTTCATGCTTTTGTGGTTTAAGTTCTACTTTTTAGAGATGAGAAATGTTCTATTAATCCGGCACAGGAAAACTTTGGTGTTGCTCTTATACAGATGATAAGAAAAAAGGAAATCAATAGATAAATAAAACCACAAATAGTTAGGAAACATATGATTAGTCTATGTAAATAATGAGATCATATAAAGAAATAGGAGGAGCATAATAAAAAAGCTGTCTATTCTAATCTATGTATTTATTTTTGGAGAAAAAACATAATCCCAGTTTGATAAATGATGTGCTTAAACTAGAAAAATGTTAGTGCTGGACTTCAAAATCCATTTTATTCATCCACTTGTTCACATGAGGTATTTCAGTAGTTTTGTCAGTGTATTTTCAAACAATTAAATTATTGACAGCGCATTTTTTATTTCAGTTTTAAAATTTGGCTGATTAGTTGACTTCAAAGACACTGGGACTAAAAGTATAGACTAACCCTAACTTAAGAAGGACTAAAATGTTTGTTGTTGTTGTTAACTAAAACTATAATGGTTAAAAATGATTAAAATGCAATCAAAACTAGAGAAACTTTCCATTCAAAGATTCAGACTAATACCTGATTTAACAAAATTAACACAGGTATTCAAAAAACACTAGAAATTTGAGGCATCTGTTGCAGACCTCTACAATGGGGTAACCTCGACTGTGGGGTTGGGAGAGACGTACTAACCCTTGATGGGTTTTTCCTTTCCTTTCCCTTCCTTCCTTGTAGTTTCTTTTTGTGGTGTGTTTTTTACCCTAACCTTTAGGGTTCTGGTGCCTAACCCTAACCCTTTTTGGGTTTTCCTTTGTTTGTGGTGTGTTATTTTTAATTTTATCCCCCCTGCCCTACCCTAACCTTTGGGGTTTGGGTGCCTAACCCTATCCTTCTTTGGGTTTTCCTTAGTTTGTGGTGCCCCGCATTTGAGGTTGCCCCATTGTAAAGGTCTGCAGTGCAACGCCCCTCCATAGAAGTCTGCAGCCAAATCCTCTTGGGGAATTCTGACCAATCAGAGAGCATTTATACTGTACATCCCACATTTTGGTTTGCTTGTAATCTACCTCTAGCGAACAGGAACAAAATTCAATGTAATTATGCAAAATGTTTAAAATTGAAGAGGGGTTGCATGAGGTACTTATCAATAGTAGGTACATTAGCCAGAGGAGATGCCAGTCTGCGTGGGCTCCTAATGGAGAGACCAGCCAAAGTGCAGACACAGAAGCAAGACCATACATGCTCCCCTCATCTTAAGACAAACTACCTTGACTTTGTTTTTCATCTTTGTCTTCTTTTTTTTTGTTCTTAAATAAGCTGAAACTTAGGGCCCAGTCTGCTCGCTTCTGTGCCGTCCTCTGGTCAGTTGCTTCTTAAAGGGTCCACACCGAATAGCATCTCCTGTGGCTAATGTTATCAATAGTTTATGAAACATCACTAATGCTTATACTGAACAGTAGTGGACTGATCACACTCACTTAATTCGAGATTGCTGACCCGATCCTTACTTGAATTTTCTTTCCAAAAAGGAAACTCAGAAAAAGACTGTCCTCCCAACTCCCATTTTAGACAGCTTGATTAGCAGGCCTTCCTTCCACATTATGTGTTACGCTTTTTCAAAACATTGAAGTTATTTTTCAGTCAAACCTTTTCTTAATCATGTCCGACTGGGCGATTTTTTCCCAGTAGTGGGCCAGAGTCTGAACGTTTGGTTTCTTCGCAGCAGCCATGATGAGGTAAAGTCCTGAGAAGATGCCTGGAAGTTTGTTCAGAACAGCGACATCAAGTCAGTGTTCATTTTCAGCCTTCATTGACTTCCTCTGTCAAATAAAGCCATTGAAACTTAATGCTGCAGACTTACCTCCACACAGAAAGGGCAGTGATTTCCACAGAGCTCCTAGCTGCTGCCTCAGGCCTTTGTTGTGTATGTCTGTGAAGTTAAGACCACATACACAAACTTTAGGAATCTGGTCAGTCAATAAAAACAACTCAAACAGACTTTGAAACTGGAAAACAAACATAAGATTGGGGTGGAGTTCTTCTATCACTTCTCTGAATTATTGATGACTCAATCAGCTGGTTTCACTTAACCACAAAGTTAAGTAAGAAGCAAAACCAGTGTTCATACTTTAAATCACTTTTTTGTTTTGAAAAACATCTTTTTGGTCATCTTGTGGCACCTGGCGTAGTAAAACAGCACTGAGCCAATGTAAACTTTGAATTTAAGCCATCAAAGCATTGACTGCATGTTTGCACTACGTTATAAGACATGCCTCTAAGGCTGAAACTTTGCGTCTCGGCTGGACAGGAAGCAGAGTTTCAGAAGCATTATATAAACTGAAACTCCAACAGTGACATGATACGCTGGAAGAGATATTCAAATAGACGGTCCCTAGCAGGTTGTGAAACCAGATAGAAGAAGTAATCAACGCCAACACTGGCTTTTGATGTTGGTGTTGCAGGTCTGCCCAAATGTGACAATGACAGCAGTGAGGTTGAAACGCTGCAAAACACTCGAGTAGAGGAAACTGGTTCAAGCTGCAGTCATGAGACAGGCATGAAAATTAAGTGTGTGAAGGAGTAGGTTTATTATTGTGGTCTGCTACTAAAGATAAACACACACCTTTACTGTGTGTTTTGTTTCTTATATAACTTCTTAAATTTAAATATAAAGGCATGCAAAAAAAGCCAGCACCTACAACTGAGAAAGATGATAATTTGCACATTAAATAACCCACAATTTAGCCTCTATGCTGACACACGTGTCACAAAAATATCTATTTTTCCTCTGCCAACAGGCTAAATCAAGTTTTAATGCTTTGCCAGTCTCTCTAAATATTATGGGAATGAAAACTGCTGCTTCAAGGTGCTACACCATCAGGATTATTTATGTAGCTTACCAGCAGAGGGAGCAGTTCCCTCTTCATTGAGCTGTGTGACCTATATTTACCAGCCTCCAGGTTGTTCTTCTGAAATCAAAAATCTGCTTTATTGACACTCCAGTTAAACATTAAAGGTGTAAAATCTGCAATAATGTATGTTTATATAATATATATTATATATGTATACAATGTATGTTGTATTTCTCAGCAGCGAGGCTTTGGTGACATTGTGACACATGCATTCAGTTTTTAAGCATTTAAATTAATCCAGTTAGAGATGCTACTGAAGATAAATGCTTTTTGCTTTATTGTATTGTGTAAAAATGTGTCAAAGGCATGACAGGTCAACTATATATATGCATATTTGGATTGATTTATGGGTGATTAATGCAGAAAACCACAAAAAAAAAAGTCAAATAAATTACATTAGAGTCAAAATGTGGGCATGAATTTCAGAATTGGAGGGGTGCATCTGAATTTAAATCACAAATCATGCATTAGCAGGCATTGCACAAGCTTATAAATGGATGAAGATGTGATCAAAGCTTACCTTTCATGATCCATGCTGGCTCCCATACAAGTGGTTTAACATCAAGGACCTTGTTGATCTAAAAAATAAATAAATTTCAATGTGGAATGTAGCATCTATAATCTGTAATGCAGTGGGTAGCATCTTTCAGTATTATATACATGTTTCAGGAATACTAACGTCCAGTAGAATATGGTGGTGTATTCACAGTAGCAAGAAGTAAATTATTTAGCAAAGTCAATGCTCTATATGGAGGAGATACCGTGTTTTATTTTTAGATTCACTCCTTTGCATTAACACATCCAACATAGGGGGGAACATGTTTGGAAAAGGCACATCTGTCTTTCTGCATTTTCTCTGAAAGCTTTGAAGCCTGGAGCCAAAGCATGACCCAGATATACAGTCAAATATGTTTCTCAGCACTCAAACACTCAAAAGTACTCTGTTTTATACCGACTGCCGAAAATATCACAGTGCAATCCTCGCTCGTGCAAGAGAAGAGACGGAATTCACAGCTTTTTCTGCAAAGTAATCAAACCTTACAGCCTTATATTCTGATTTCATACAATGTGTACGAGTCTGAAAGTGTCAAGATTTAATATATGAATTATTTTAAGAGGATGAATTTGAACTCAAACTTGTCACTGCAATTTGGCCCAAAAAGTGTTTCATTTTCCTTATAAGAAATTCCTCATTTTGTTGTCTTGCTGATGTCTTTTCACATGGCTGCCATAACAAAGTTTTTGTAACAGACAAGATGTTATTTATTGCTGTGGAACCGCTGGATATTACTCAAAAGACTGCAAAATAGCCACATGTAAATTATCACTGGACACTTCTGTTGCCGTCCTTCATTGATGCTTTGTGCCTGTTGCTCATGATGGACCACAGTTAATCTCTGCAATAAGCAAACACATTCTGTTGCCCTGGCAACCCTCTAACCCAGTGTGTCATCTCCACTGACCCTGCGGCCCCCCTAGACATTTCTAAGTTGAGTAGAGCCTGGCAACTTGCAAGTCTGTAGTGTTTACCAAGAAGGTGATTTTTAACAGCTTTTCTCCCTCACTGTGTGAAATTAATCCATGAGAGTTAAATAGGTGGTTTGCTGTTTTATAGAGAGCAGTTTCAACTAACCAGAGCCCTCAGTTTGATAGAGTTACATGAAAACGCAAAGGGAGCGAAAACTCAAATACACATTTCTGACAGAAGCTTGCAAATCTCATACCAAACTAGACCAGAGTCTGACACCTCCGACAGGACTGTTCATTTTCCCTCTTATGTAAAGTTAGAGCTGCAGGACCACTTTTTGTTTTTCTCCTGAGCATCTTCTTATCTTCAGTGGTTCCCCCTAAACCAGACAGAAAAGTAAGACGCTTAGATTCTTTAAATCAAAGGAAGGCACGGTGAAGTTAACTATATGTTTCTTATTTTTTTATATACTGTGAAAAATTAAAAGCAAGGTAAGCTTATTTATGGAGAACATTTATTTATTTGTTTATTTTTATAAAGCACATTTAAAGCAGTTCAGTGATTTACCTGGTTACAAAGAAAAATTTTATCATTAAATGCATGACATGGAATACAGATCAAAAATGAAACATTTAAATGTAAAACCTTGTAATGTATATAAAAAGAAAAACTGAAATTTAAGAAAATACCTTTAGCAATAATATGACATAAAAATGGAAATAATCCCAAATATTAAAAATAGTAAAAGCTTAAGATGATAAATATACTTTACAAATACCAGTTTGACATTTTTTCTTTCAAGAAAAGTCACACTTTATATACTTAACTGCACTTCATTGGCATTATTCTTAAAATATTTGTCTTGCTAATTTACAACGGACAAATTTTACGTGAATGCTAGCTATTTTTTCTTTATATTCAAACAAAAGTCAAATTTAGCTGCTGCACAATAAAAAGGAGCAAGTAAATTAGTCAACAAGTTACTTTTTTAAATACAACCTTCGTAACAAATAATATCAATACCGCTGACCAGCATTATTTAAATTTATACTCAAGAGTTAGGCTATTAAAATGTTTGTGACTAGCACAATCAAGCTAGCTAGCTAACTGGCTTATCTCAATAACTTTGTTTTTGAAAGCATTATGTCCGCCATGTTTCTTTCACGTTTCTTTCAATTACCAATGAAAAAAATGCTCTTATAACTTTTAAAAGTGGTGGCTAAATGTTTTAATCACCTTTTCAATCGTCTCAGCATAATTTGAATTCTTGTTTTTCATTACCCTATTTTTCTAACGGTTTTAGCAAACGGTTTTTCTTCCTTTTATTTGACGCAAATCAGCGTAAATGCACATTACCGCCACCTACCGGATTAGTGTGGAACAGACAAACAAACTAACAACAACAACAACAACAATAACAACAAAAAACTGAAAAACCAATCCTTACAAATAAGTTTCTGTTATATAATTGTAAAGGAAGTTTAAAATGTAAAGAAAACGTGATTTAAAATTTTGCACAACACAAAAGTGAACGTTTTGAAGACTACGTTAAAATCAGGAATTTGTAAAGCCTTAAAATTTTAAAATAAAAGCATACAAATTTTGACTGGACCTTTCAGGCAAATTAAATAGTGGGTTACAGTGCTATACAAGGACAAGGGAGTGATTTGCAAACGGTGGGATCTTTCAAATAAGCTGACCAACGTATATAAAAAAGAAAGGTAAATCATGATTACACACAAAAATTAGAATAAAAAAATATGACTTAAAATATTTTAAGAGGACCAAAAGTGAGTAAAAATAAGCTTAAATATACCAACACAAAATGGTTAATTTAAGATCAATTATTGCGCTAATAAACTGAATAAGGCACTTATTAATCATATAAAAGTAATGTCAGCAGACAGGTCCAGTATGTCAAATAGTTTGTCCACTCGGTGGCGCCAAATAGCTTTTATTACGTTGTGGCTCAAAGGCTGCTGGGAAATTTTCTCTGAGGAAGCACGATGAGCTGCTAAAACATCAGGGAGGTAAACATTTCCAAAAGAGACACTAAAACAAGCTATTAGCAACTTTAAAACCGGTGTTTTTATCGCATTGTGTTGTTTATTGTCGGACTTTGCTGTAGGTCAAAGTTTGTGCCTCCATGTTTGTTTACATACGTCGGCGTGTCGCTCTCTTTCCTCCCCTGTAACTTAACCATGCTGTGTTTTAGAGCAATATTACATTAAACAGAAGTCAGAATACTTTATATTGTACCCTAGAATCGTTAACTTTTGTTGTTAATTGTTGTGTTTGTTTGTGAAATAGCTGGTTGGCGGATGCTAGTACAGCAGGGAGAGACAGTCGCATCTCCAGTCATGGTAAGTCCACTAAAGAGGTCCACTGTTAATGTCTGTAGCCCGAGTTTTACACACTATTCATGAAGTATGGTGTTATAATCACACAGTTTAGTTATTATCATCACTGATGAAGTGGGAATTTAAAGTTGAAATGCATGAAAATCATTTAAAATTGTAACCTTGTAGCATTGTGAATGTGTATTGACAGATAACAGCTTTCTGTAATTGTGTTTGTACTTTTAACAGAAGTAGATTGGTGTAAAACTGTACATTAACCCCAGTATAAGTGTCTTATGTGCATCTTTGCAAGTATGTACTGTCTGTTAGAGATGCTGGTGTGGTAAAAAGTGCCCCTCTATGTGTAGAAATGACCCTTAACTAGCCAATTTCTTCAACTGAATAAAGCATGTGTAATGAACTGGTCCTTCTCATTGACAGGAGGACATCAGCAGTGTGATGTCCTGGTTTTCCAGCCCCGTGTACAGCCGTTACTGGCAGCACTACCAGCAGGCGATGGCCTGGCACCAGCGACACAGGCGGGCCTACAGAAAGGCCTTAGAAGCCGCCTATGGCCCTGGATACAGCCAGGAGCAGCCTCCCAGTGGTCACCAGCGCTATGCAGACTGGCATGAGGGCGAGTGTGGCACGGAAGAAGAGGATGAAGAAGAGGAGAGCAGCTCGGACAGCGAGATCGAGTGTGACGTCAGTAACATGGAGATCAGCGAGGAGCTTCGGCAGTACTTTGCGCAGACGGAGAGGCACAGAGAGGAGCTGAGTAAGAGAACAGACGGTGTAGATGTTGAGAAAAGGTGGAGGAACTGTGCCTATAAATAACCTGTTTTCCTGCCCTTGCAGAGAAGCAGCAGCAGATGGAAGCTGAACAGCAGGACAGCTACGTGCCGGCCGACCAGGACCTGCACGGCGTCTCCTGGCGAGGAAGCGCGGCTCCTCCCCTTGAGCGACCGGGTGAGAGACGAAAAGCGGAGATGCAGAAGCTTTACGGCAAGGACTCGGCTAAGATCATGGCTATGGAGGCAGCAATGCAGCTCACTTTTGAGAGAAACTGTGACCTGAAACAGCCAAAATACTGGCCTGTCATTCCACTGAAACTGTGACAGACATGGAAGAAATCAAGCAATGCATGGAGGTGCCTGACTGTGCTGGTGTAGAACTAATAGTGGGGTTAACTGAAGTTTAAGGTCATTTTAAGTACAGAAAGATGCATAGATTAGTTTAGCTTCTGCTCAGAAAGGAGCTGACTTTACAGACCTGTTGGATTATTCTTATTTAAATACCTACAGGAGTTATTTTTTACCTTTGTCTGCCTGTCTGCTATTTGAAAACACAATAAGCAGCACTAAACTCTGCTCCACAGGTCACAGGTACAGTAGAGCTGCTGCTGCAGGTGATGTAAATGTATTCAAACAACATGTGCCTGCGTGTTTCCTCCTAATCTCTTCCTGTTTACCCTCCAGCTCGCCAATGTTACATGCTGCAGTGGGTCCTCTTATGCCTGTCAACTCAGTTTAACCACAAAAAAAAAAAAAACGTTTAGACCCTCCTCCTGCACTGAAATTTAGAAAAAGTGTTCCCGCATGGCTGCTTCTGATATTCCCCCTGAACAACAAACACAAAGACTGATTTGTTGTTGTTGCTGCTAAACTGTGCCTCTCTGATTCTGACATCATGTTCAAAGCCGTTTCCTCAGGAGAGACACTGATTATTCTCTTTTATCTGCTGTTGCGCCATCCAGCACCCTTTTTCTTTTTTTAAACAGATGGAAGTGTGTTTTAATATAAACTCTGTTTATAATAAAGTGTTTTATGTTTGGAATAAAACCGGCTTTGTCAGGAGTCATTTTTGATGCTTTTCTCTAATTATGTAACTGCTTTTAAGCTCATGGACCGTACTTTGGCAAAGCAGGAATGTGTTTTAATTAAACATGTGCCATTTGGTGTCTAGATTTTAAGATCTGACAGGTTACTTTGGTGGATTATGTAAGGGAATAATCAATGAAGTTGTATCCAAGAGGAAAGTTTTCCTGCAGGGATTTGAAATGAGTGGATTACAGCATGCATTTTTTAATAAAACCTCTTATTATGAAAATTCACCATGACTGCCACTTGCTTCAGAGGCATATCAGGACATTATCCTCTAAATTTTACAAAGCCCAAAGAGGAAGTGCATTCAAACATTTATTTGATGCTGTTTCCTCATGATAAGGAATGTCCACCAAAGCTCTCAGTCTTGACTCACCACAGCAAGCTTCATCCTATAAAGGAGGAGGCTGGGGTGGAGGAGGTTAAGCTTTGCCAGCAGCAGCGTGGTGCATCAACATTAATGCAAATAGCGATTTGTGAGTCATATTCAAATACACCATTGTGGTAAAGAAAGAGCTGTTGGAGCTGGGAGGTAATAATTAGGATCAGCTGGCTGTCAGCTGAACACAGCTGGGCATATGACTACCATACAGTTCTTGAATTAACTCTCTGCTTTATGACTGTGTTTCTACTGAGGGCTTCTATTAGGTTAAGTAGAAAGTAGCCAATAATGGAGATACACAGGTTTTATAAAACTACTTGGGTAAATGCTATTGGTGGAGCTCCAGCACTGCATGCTGGGATTTGGAGTCCTAACTTGTGATCAATATGGGATTTTTATTGCACATTTTCACAGTAGTGAAATATGAAGTTTAAAGTTCAAAATCAATATTTGATAATAGTAATATCAGCCCAATTTTGCCAAATTTAAAATGTTTTCATCTCTTTTCCTACCAATTTTTGACACTTCACACACATTTTTGCCACTATAACTGCCCCAATAACATATTTTCACCTATTTTTACACCCATTTTTGTCCATTTTAACCAAATTCCACTACTTGATATGCCTGTTTTTACTAGTTTAACCCATTTCTGCCATTTTTCTGCCTCAGCTAACCTATTTTTTAGTAGTCTAAACCATTTTTCCAACTTTTGAATCCAAATTTACCACTTTTTTTCACCCCTTTCTTCAACCTTTAAGCCAGTATTGCCATTCTTTACCCCTTTTACCACTTTTTTTATGCCAGTTTTTGCCACTTTCATATACTTTTATATTTCTGCATCTTTGAAAATCCCATTTCCCCATCTTTTCTCCCAATTTGTGCCATTTTTAACCCATTTTCACTCTGTTTTTAGGAAAAGGGATGTACATTGTTAAGGTGGCACACTTCAGCACAAAAGAATAAAAATATAGATATTTGATGCAGATAATAGTTTCTCAAACTCTTGTTTTGAAAAGTTACTGAAACTGTTACTTGATTGAGCATTTGATTTGAGGACACGCAAGATACTTGTGCACTAAAAACTCAAATGCTTCGCTGAATCCAGTGACAGTTTCGGTAACTTCTCGAAATAAGAGTTTGAGAACACAAAATTATGTTGATTCAGCAGAGTAAAAGTATAACATTACACAAAATTGAATATAGCAAAGCAAAAAATAGATGCATAAAGTTTGATAAAAACATTAAACTTATACTTGAACTATATTTAGACAAATTTAATATGTCAGTTTTCAGCTCTGCATGTTTGATTTGTCATCTTAGTGGCATTTTTCAAAAGAAAGCCCACTCTTAAGCATAGAAAAGATGGTTGATAAAGGCAGTAGGGTTTATCAATACCTTACTGTGTTAAATAATTTACCTGTAAAGCTGCTTTTCATCAGGAACAGCACACTGAAATCAGTGTGTCTCCTGTCTGCACTTACGTTAGAGAAGTGTTGAAAAACAGATGTTTTTATCTGGACTTTTAAAGTGAAGTCTGATTCATTTCTCAGACTCCTTTTTTGGAAAGTTGCTGCCACTGGCACTTACTGTAGAGGATTAAAAGCAGAATATTTTCTTGGAAACTGAGTATCAAGCAGCAGAAAGTGGAAATATTAACATTAAGTGCGGATATTTTGGAGCTGCACTTAATTACAGCTGTGCATGCTGGGAATTGTAGTCCTAACTTGCAAGCATGTACACATTTAATGGCATTTTAAAGAAGAAGGCCTACTATATGGTTTACAGCTTAATAAAAACAGTTGGTACTTTCATAGAAATGCAATTTTAACCTAATATATAAGTATGCATGCTTTACAACGCCTTTTTAATCAGTAACGTTTCTAATTCACATTATAATCAGTGAAGTTAAATAAAGGTTTTAAGTGATTGTTTTGACTCAGGATTTGAGGAGTCAGTGACAGCACTGATGAGCGTTTTTGGATTAATGAAGTCTGATCCACGTCCAGACCGGGCGATGACGTCATCCCCTCTACCCCCACCCCTCCGTTTGATTCCCAAACGGGACGTCCAGTTGTTGGTACGCTGCCCCCTCCAAACAACCTGTGGACATCATCTGGGACTTTCCTCACTTTCTGTCTCAGGGCCAGTGTGCACGAGAGCTGACGAGAAAATGGGTGAGTGGGAAATTTATGCTTTTATTTCGCCTACTTCCGTTTTAATGTGTAAATAAGCGGGTCATATTTAGAAGTCGGGGGGGTTTTTTGTGATGTTTGGATGCTGTTTGCTGCTTCTGTGGTGTTGTGTGCGCTGCGCGTGATGCAGGGTTTTGTTTGTACGCCCTCTAATCAGGTTAAAGGCTCAAACCGAGATTGTAACCCACTTCGGTCTGTTTACTTTCACCACAGCACGTCTTGGGTTGGTGGAGGCGACGTTAACTTCTCATAGTGACTTCTTTTTTTAACGTCGCCGCGTTCCCTTCATTGAAACTGAGCATGCGCGCGCACTAGTGCACGATTTCTGCAGCCTTCTACTCTTGGTAGCGTCTCTTCTACTAGCAAAGCCTACTTATCCAGGAGTTTAATGACATTTTTGTGACATTAGCTTCTGTTTACGTAAGAATAATTAGGATTTTATCACTCAGGCTCTGAAATAGGGCATACATGCTGCACAATTTGATTCAAAACTGCAGTTTAATACTCATAAAGTTGTTTTATTAGGGGAATGCTTCCTACTGAGAGGTAAAAAATGGGATTTTGTGTGATTGTGTTTCAGTGAAAACACTTAGCCTTATCCTCACGTCAACTCCTCATGTGAGAGTTGATGTTGATTGGATTAAAAGGCAGTGATCCGCTGGCTCACTGCAGATTAAGCAGGGTGGACAAGGTTGAGACACGGAAGACAATTGCTGTTGTGCTGCAGGAAGCACAGGAGTTTTCACATTATTTTACAAGCTATTTTCAATCAGCTAAGACCAGCAGTGTTTTTATGAGAGAAGGCACAGCAGGGGGGAGCGCAGTCAAACAGCATCAGCAACAGTTGGAGTATTTTTAAAATGCAACCAGCTGAGTCTTCTGAGTAGACGTGAAGGGAAAAGACTTAAAGGATGAGTTGTGTGATTAACCAGGCGTAAACTTTCACTTCTGGCACCGGCACGCTAACCTTGCAAAGCTGGTGGACTGGCTAGATTCCATGTCTGTCCTCAAGCGGATCCATCTTGTAAAGCTTTAAAACTTTATACCCGGTCAGAGAATGAGTTGACCAATTCTGAGGAAGTGGTTTGACGGTCCTTTGTAAAAAATGTTCATTTTGCTGCTCTTGAGCATGTAAAGATCATCAGTTTAGTTTAATCTGCGTTTAGTTCAAATTGTGGGAAACGAAGCTGATCTTGGACTAAATCAAAAGCATGAAGATTTGTAAAAGCATGTGCAGGTAAAGAACAGCAATAAATCACAGTATCATCGGCATAAAAATTCAACAAGGAATTGGGAATATTCTGTTCAAGGCAATTTATATGGATGGTAAGTAAGAGCGGACCCAGTATCGAACCTTGTGGCACCCCCTTCTCAAATGTAGATATACAAGTAGTTTTATTAGAACTAGCTTGACTTTTTTGCACGACACTAGAACAGGTCTAAAACAATTTTGTACAAAATCCAGTTACGATCAAAGGGTAACTAATTCTAGGATGAGTGTAGTGAGATTTTTCAGGTAAAAAGAAAAGTTTAAGGCAGAGGTGTCCAAACTTTTTCCACAGAGGGCCACATACAGAAATGTATAAGGATGGTGGGGCCACTTTCATATTCCTCCCCATGAGGGTTTTAAATTTAGTAAGGCTAATCCAGTGTAAGTTAAAACATGCTTAGTGATAGAGTACGCCTAAATGGTTAGTTAATGCCTGACAGGGCAAATAGACAGTCATTTTTAGGATTTTGGGGAGCCAATCAGATTTCAGTGTTGCCCCTGGCTACCACTGGCTCTGCCCATGAAATGTTACCTTTGCTGCAATAATCCTTTAGGACGTTATGAATCAAGATGTCTTCTTGTCAAAATGTTTGTTTACAGAATTAACATAGTAGCACTGCCTTGTGCTGAAACTAAGAAGTAAAATACAGTTAAGCAGAAGTTTCATTTATTTCTGGAATATGCTGCATGGCCAATCAAAATAGGGCTGCAGGCCACATTTGGCCCCCGAGCCATAGTTTGGACACCCCTGGTTTAAGGTCACAATAGTGAATCTGCTTCTTTAAGAAACTGTTTATCCTCCTTGTACTTGCAAAAGTCTTCTCTGAAAAATGCCATTGTTTTATTTTAAGGGTCAAAGGTATCACTCATCAAGAAACTCTGTGGTGGGAAATGTAAACAAAGCTATAAATCACTTCGTCTGACACCTACCCCGCGGCAGCTATTACAAGCATCGCTATACTATCTAGTTACATAGAAACAACACCTTCCTGATGGTTTTCTTTGCTTTTTGGGGACATGGAGAGCCATTAGCACTGTTTTTAGCTGGTTTTATAAGCAGCTAAAAACTCCTTACAGGAGCTTTAAGGTGGAATGAGCAGCATTAAGGTGCACAATATGAGCACGAGTGTGATCTTGTTGGTTAAATTTGGGTATACAAATTGTCCTTAATCATAGAAGCTAAGTAGACTATCCAAAATGTTTGCCATGAAATGTCTATTCACA
The DNA here is from genome assembly GCF_018320785.1 of Cheilinus undulatus. Classification (NCBI taxonomy): domain Eukaryota; kingdom Metazoa; phylum Chordata; class Actinopteri; order Labriformes; family Labridae; genus Cheilinus; species Cheilinus undulatus. The sequence continues at coordinate 12,136,139 of NC_054888.1, read as the reverse complement.
AGAGTAATTTGCACTATTTTAAGTCTAAATTCAATCTGAGCCTGGCTAGGAAAAAGCCACAAACACACAATAGTGGTTTGGATACACTTCCAAAGTTTAAAGTTAAAACATTCAAGCCGGTCTAATTAATTAGACATAAAAACCAAAGGTTATACTTCATTTTGTTTTCAATTAATACAAGGATGCACGCATTCAAGTTGACAGTGATAACAGCAGCTCCTCATGCATGAAAAGCAGAGCAGAACAAACCATAAATACAATCTGCATTCACTCATTTTCTTAGGAAAGAAGGCCATAAAGGTGCTTTATTTCCAGTCCTAGAGCATGTCATTCATGTGGCTTGCTAACATGACTGGTTTAAAGCCCCACAAATGTTTCCATTATGTTAGAGATCACAGAAAATACATTGTGGATGCTGGTTTCCAATTTGTTATGTAGGAAGTAATCAGACCAGAATGTGCTGGCTAAAACTCCGCCTCCGTTTGAATCCAGTAGCATTCAGATAGATCTCATTATAAGACCCAGAGACACAAACTCCATCTCTCTCTCTTTGTTTCCGTCTCCCTCTTTTTGCCCATTCACAACATCTGTTTCCAATAAGGCAGCTGGCCTGTTTATCGCCTTCAGGCCGGTGAGAAGTTGAGAACAGACAGGATGTAGCCAAATGACATGATTTACTACGATGGGGAGCTAGTGCAGCATTTCTGTGGGAAGAAACTGCAAACTTCTCCTCTTTCATCTCCTGATTTTTCAGCTCCTCTCATCTCATCATCATCAGCATCATCACCCCGTCTTTCATCTGTATCTGCTCCTCTCATTGTCTTCATCATTATTCTTTCCACCCCCCCCCCCCCCCTCCACGTCGCGTCCTCCTTCGTGAATTCGCTCTTTGTGCTCTCCTTTTCCGTCTCGATATGGAAACTCATATCCCCTCTCCTCGTCCTCTCCTGTGGATTTTTTCCGCGCGCTGATCTGCAGAACGGATACTGAAAGTAGCAGCGGTGGAGCAGGCAGACTTCAAAGGCCGCAGATTTAAAAGGGATTGTTTTATTCTGAAGGAATAAATGATGGCTGGGTAGAAGGGGAAAAAAAGTGGAACGATCCGATGACCTGATTAGAAAAACAGAAAACCAACACTTCAGCTGTAGAGAAAGTGTCATAATAACAGTCTGGGGAAAGTGGAATACAAACCACAATCACCTCCTTTTTGAAAATATCTATAGCTGTTGAGTTTGCAAGTTATTTAGAGCTGACGATTCTAGAGATACTGTAATCTCAATGCAGGCGATCACAGGGTTTTAATATATTCTATATTCGTCATGTCCAATATCTCAAACTTTGAGGGATTATCCACAAACTTTGCACTGATGTCCACTCTGACTCAAGGATGAACTGATTAGATTTTGGAGATCGTAGGTCAAAGGTCAACGTCACTGGGCCTCATGTTTATACCTGGTGAATGTGGCGCTTCAAGAACACTTTAGGGATTTCTTTCAACCTTTGCACAAATGTCCACTCTGACTCAAGGATTAGCTGAGTAGATTTTATAGTTAATAGGACAAGATCATCGGGCCTAATGCTACAAGTCAGAAGTCAGGCTCACTGGTCCCCATGTTCATCTCTTTTTGTGAAAACAGTTTCTCAAGAATGCTTTGAGAAATTTCTTCTCACTTTGTAAAAATGTCTGTGTCTGTCGTTTTAGAGGTCAAAGCACAACATCATTGGGCCACATGTATCAAGAGAATGCTTTAAAGTACTTTCCTCAAATTTGGCACAAATGTCCACCCTGACTCAGGGGTTAGCCAAACAGGTTTTTAGAGTAAGGTCAATGGGCCTCATGTTCATACCTTTTTGGAAAAAAATAACCAAAAACGCTTTGAGGGATTTTCTTTAAACTTTGCAAAATTGGAGATTCTCTGTCAGTGTCATTGGTCCTCGTGTCCAAACCTTGCCTGATGTCCCAAGATTTTTGGGGGGATTTCCTCAATGTTTGCACAAATGTTGCACACCCTGACTGAAGGATCAACTGATATGATTTTAGAGGTTAAAGATTAATGTGAGTGGGCCTTATGGCCATCCCTTTTAGTGAATGTAATATCTCAAAGACTTTAAGGGATTTTTCTCCATACTTCACTCCCACTTCCACTAAAGAATTAACTGGTCAGATTTTGGAGGTTAAAGGTAAAGTCTCAATGACAGTGGGCCTCATGTTCTTCACTAGCTTGTAAACACAATATTTCAAGAACACTTGGAGGGATTTTCTTTAAAACTTGGCACAAAGGCACACTCTGGTTCAAGGATAAACTAAACACATTTTGAAAGTCACAGGTCAAAAGTTACTGCAACAACAAATCTCTGAACCCAATATTTCAAGAATGCATTGAGGGGTTTTGTCAAATTTGGCACAAACCTATCCTTGCAAAGCAGATGGACACGCCCGTTTCTGTGTTTCTCACTGGAGAATCCATCTTGCAAAGCTCCTGTCTGAACCATTTAGGCCCAGTTAGAAAGTGACAGGACCTGTCAGTGTCGAGGGGCAGTACTTTCGGGCGCAGAGGAGTCGTGACGTAAGCAAGCAGCAACAAGAGGCTGGTGCAATAATGGCAGAAGACATTAGCACGGATGCTGCTAAACCGCCAGTTTTATCAGAACTTGACGACATTTCTTCATTAAAAGAAGAACAGAGAACAGCATTGAGTTGTTTTTCTTTTTTTCAAAAACAACAAAAGTCGTGGACTGACATGTCTACAGTCGCCATTGTTTACGGCGTTATGCAGTTCTCTATGGAGTTTACCCCTTTGGTAGGGGCGCAGCTCGGTAGTGGCTACATTATGTGTTTTGTTGCTCTGATTGGCCCATAAAGATGTGACACACCCAACGTCCACCCTCTGAGTTTTTTTTCAAAGGCTCTGCCCTTTCCAAATGCTGTCTATGAGCGGTTTTCCAGATGGATGTGTGAAACAAATCAATCTGGCGTGCCAGGTTAGCACAAACCTAAACTTGTTAGATTTTGGTGGTCAAAAGCCATTGCGACCGTTAATACTGTGGGGTTGCGTGGACCTTGTAACATATTGTAGTTTGACCCACCACTGTACTTTCATTGTCCGGTAATAGTACATCTTACAAAGGCATTTAGCTGCCAGATGCTACTTATATTTAAATATAAAGCTGTATGAATGAATAAAGCAACTAAACATACTGAAAGAGGTGTAACGTTCTGCTGTTAGATCATGAGTAAAGACATTAACAAAAGTATCCAAACGTACACATTCTGTGTTTTAGTCCATCCCCTATGGTAACTAGACAGCCCATTTTCACAGCTTAATTTTCCGTGTTAATTATCAGTCGTTGACAAGTGTTGATATGACTGCTGGGCAGCTTCTCAAAAGCATCAAGAGTGTTAATCTAACTGATACGTGTGGGTTTATATCAGTACAGGCAGAAGATTCCTCAACTTTAGATTCAAATCAAGAAGGACAAGAAGTTGTTTGGAAAAAAGGACAAGTACAGATATGAAATGCAAAGATCATTATTTAATCTTATTGTCTTTTATGATGGTCACTGTATCAGAGTCGGATTAGACTGAGGCCTGAGCTTTGACTCGGCCACTCCAGAACATTCACCTTGTTGTCTTCAAACCATTTCTGTGTAGTTTTTGCTGAATGCTTCAGGTCATTGTCTTACTGGAAAATAAATCTTATCCAAACCTGTTGTTCTCTTGTGAATAAGATTGCCCTCCAAGATTTTTCTTTACTTTGCTGCGTATATTTTACCCTCTACATTTACAAGCCTTCCAGGGCCGGCTGACAAGAAACATCCCCACAGTATGATGCTGCCACCACAGTGGGGATGGTTTGTTTGTGGTGATGTGTAGTGTTTGGCTGTCTGATGGCAAGAAAGCACCATTCAGGACCAAAGAACTTTCTTCTACTTGACCATGGAGTCTCTCACATGCCTTCTAGCAAACTCTAGTCCAGCTTTAATGAGTTTTCTTCAACGGTGGCTTCCTCTTTTCCATAAAGCTTTGACTGGTGAAGAACACGGGCAACAGTTGTTGTTTGCAGAGTCTCTCCCATCTCAGCTGCTGAAGCTTGGAACTCCTTCAGAGTAGACGTAGGTGTCTTGGTGGCCTCTCTCACTAGTCTTCTTCTTGCACGGTCACTCAGTTTGTGAGGACGGCCTGATTTACACATGTGCCGTATTCCTTCAATTTCGTGATGACGGATTTAACTGAACTCTGGGCGATGTTCAGTGCCTTGGATATTCTTTTATCCATCCCCTGACTTTTCAAACCTTTTCTCTGAGTTGCTTTGAGTGTTCATTTGTCCTCATGGTGTAATGGTAGCCAGGAATACTGATCTACCAGTGATTGGACCTTCCAGACAATCACTTCACTATACTCAGATTATCCCCATGTCACTAATTTAGACTATTAGCGCTGATTGGCTGTACCTTTGTTGAATTACATCAGAGGGGTGAATATTTATGCAATCACAAATTTTTAATTGTATATTTTATTTAATTGTCATTACTGTGTAGAAACCTGTTTTCACTTTGACATTAAAAAGGGTTTTGTTGTAAAATTTTTTCATCAAAAAAGCCTAATTGTATTGACCATGGCTGATTTATAAAATCGATAAAAGGGTAAAACATCCTTTTTTATAGCCACTGTACAGGGAAAAGAAGTCGACAAATCAATGTTTTGATAAGCCCACGGTTAAATGAAACAATGCCAGCAACTTTAAGATTAGTAACAAAAGTTAAAGACAGACAGACTTTAACTTTTGCTCTGTCGGACCAGAAATACTTTGCTGATTCACTCGTCTTGTTGCCAGATTTAGAGTTTTGTTCAGCCTTTGCCTTCGCAGTTTAGAGAAAATTCCAAAAATTAATCATCTCCTTTGTTGTTGAAGAAAACGCCACCCCTGCTTTCATATTGTTCACTTCACTCTTTGTTCTCTTTTATGAGTCAGAAGTTTTCTCTCAATATTTTAGCAGCAATTGTGCTTCTTGTGCTCCTATTCTCTGAGGCAGTTTTGTCATTTTATTGATCTTTAAGGCCACAATAGACCCAGAATTAAACAATACCTCTGAAAACTCCAAGTTTAGAGCCTTGAAGGATATTTTATTGTTCACCTTAACCTAAAGTCATCTCTATTTGTGTGTTTTTGCTTCATAATGCTGCCTTTTTCCATCCATATTATTGATTTTCTATCTTTTTGAGTGTTTTTAAAGCTGCTCTTGGGTTGTAGTTCCACATATTTGTTTTGTGAGATCTCTCCACTGCTGCGGCCCTGACTGGAGGCTTTTAAAGACACTTCTTTTTAAAGCGTTTCCAACATGAAGCAGCATCCTCAGAAAGAACACCCACTTTCCCACCCTCGTATTTGCTTTCAGCTGCAGTCTGCTCGTCTTTTCTCTCCCCTCGTCCTGCATGTGAGTGTTGCTTTGCTTTTCTTTTTTTTTGTAAGCTCAGCCCCCCCCCCCGACGGCTACTCTGATGTGTCAGAATCGGTCGCCGTCGAAGGACCTGTTGCCATAGCGACGGGGCGATGCGCAAGGCTCCCAGGCGGGCGTTGGACCAAATCACGGCACATGTTTCATCGTATATCTGATCCCACACAGGCAGGAAGAGGCTGAATTAAAGTTATCTGCGCATGACTGAGAGACGACAGGAAATTGTCCTTCACCTCTATGATGATGATGATGATGATGATGATGATGATGACGATGATGAGCCCACCCTGCTTTGCATGTCCTCCACACAGTGACTCACGCTGTGCATGAGTACTGTAGATGGGAGCAGCTCTCTTTAGCCCACATTGCTGCTGGCGTGTGCTGCAGCGCGGTACAGTAGGTCACAGGTGCTGCACGCTTTTGCACATGACGCAGGACAGCAGCTAGGAAGCCTGCAAAGGGGGTGGGGGGTGGGGAGGTGGGGGCAGCGTATGGATATATAGAAGTGTGGGGTGTGTTTGCAGTTGTTTGGATGACAACAAACATCATGTGGAGCAGACTGTGGGCCAAATCTGGGCCAGCGGGATTAGCGGCTCGGAGGATAAATTGTTGGACAGAGGGGAGGGAGGAGGGAGGAGGGGGGAGGGGTGTGTAGGTTAAGCCATCCATACTGACAGGAGTTGCATATTACAAATAAAGCAGAGATGAAGGAACAACCACGTTCCCAAAAAGGTTGGGACAACGTGTGCAGAGATTTGCAAATCTCACAAGCCTGTCTTTTATCCACAATAAAACATAAACAACATGTCAGATGCTGAAACTGAGACAAAGCTGGATGGTCCTTCTTCTCCTAAGTTCACAGCATCTGTGGTTTCAAAAAAGAATGATAAATTTTGATTCATTTGACCACAGAACAGTTCTCCTTTTTGGCTTGGCCCATCTTAAACGAGCTCTGGCACAGAGAGGACAGTGGTGTTTCTGTACCATATTCACATATGGCTTCTTCTTTGCATGATGAAGCAATCTAGATATTTTGGGGTGTATTAGTGCCCATCACTTGGGTTACTTGCACACCTATGAAGGCATCACGAGAGGCACATACAGGTCTTGGAGTAATATTTGCCTAACCCTAACCGTTTTTATCCTTGTCCCTTACACACAGAGATTTCTCCAGATTCTCTGAATATATTATTGATACAATGCACTGAAGATGGTGGGTTATTCAAAGTTTGCAATTTTAAAGAACATTTTTCTTAATTGTTCCACAATTTTTAGAAACATTTTTTCCACAGATTGGCAAACCTCCATCCACCTTTACTTCTGAGAGACCCTGCCTCTCTAAAATGCTCCTTTTATACCCAGTCTATATATGTATACATGTTAGTGAAACTGGTGCCAGTTCACCTAATTAGGTACAAAATACTTCATTACTTACTTTTCCAGGCTTTTGATGCCCCATCTCTACTTTTTAAAGATGTGTTGCTGCTATCTGATTTAAAATGTACTAATATTTTTCATGAAATTGTTAAAATGCATATATGTTTATCTTCTATTGCAGGGTTTACAAGATTTACAAATTCTCTGCACACAGCGTCCCAACTTTTTTGGAATTGTGGTCATATTTTGGGCATTTATGATAGAATAGATATCAAAACAGAAGCCAAATCACTGCACATTAAAGTCATGCAAATAGCAGCACAGGTGCACCACCCAGTGCACATGATGACGAAGCATGATGGGATTAGTAGTTTGCATGAATTTGCATCAAAGTTGCCCGCTTTGTATTTCATCAGACAGGAAAAAAGAGAGACAGAGTGCTCCACTGAAAAACAAATCCTGTTCTATTTTTATTTGGAACACTCCTTTAAAACTCCCGCACAATAGGATTGACCTGAATTGACAATAAAAGTGTTTTTATTCGTGCTGATGTCATTATAACAAGTGTGTGCGTGATGGGCTAACCTTTGCCAGCATCAGAGCGTAGGGATGAGAGGGAAGCGTCTCCTTGGCGACTGTCGGCAGAGGGCGGGGTCGATGGGGGGCGAAACTGGGTCATCATCACTACCACAGATTAAGGGCCCGGACCTGGACGCACAAATGCGCAGGAAAGAAACACACTTTAGCGCACTAAAAGCACAAGCATGCTCACTCAGATGGGGAGTAAAAACAAGACGAGGAAGTTCCCAGGTGAGAGACAATGCAAGGTGCTCTGTTTAGCTCTCCCTCTCTGCCAAAAGGTTTCCCTTTTAGAGGAAGCCAGAAGCCCATTAAAATGGCAAGGATTAGACTGAAGCGACAGCGGGAGGCTCGTAAAGCCGCCGCTGAGACACAGTGTGTGTGTGAGTGAGTGCAGCAGCGTCTTTGTATCTGTATGTTTGCTCATCTGATGGCCTGTTTCCAGAATCACTGATAAAACACTCGTGTTTGACTGAAGCAGGCAGATAAATCAATAGGCAAACAGATAAAAACAGACATGCTGAGAGACATGTCGGCAAAAGATGGGATCAGACGGCAGCTTAAACTGTTGCATGAAGGAGAAAGTTTCTCTCCTATTAGATCAATGTATAAACCCTTTTTCCAAAAATGCTGGGACACTGTGTAGAATGTAAATAAAAACAATGATCACATCTGTTTTGACCTATATTCATATGAATACAGCAAAGAGACAAAAAAGTAACTGATTCCAATTTTTGGATTGGAATATACACACATTGTGGATTTGATGTTTGCAACATGTTCCAAAAAAGTTGGGACAAGGGTGGGAGCAGACAGGGAAAGTTGTGGAATACTCATTTAGAGATTTCACCATCTACAGTCCATAATATCCCAGAAATTGGAGAAGCGTACTCTGGTCTGTTGAGTCTTGTTTTTCGAAAGTAAAGACCATCAAGTATCAATGCAAAGTAAAAAAAAAAGAAACAGCAATCTTGGTTGTGGAGTGTATTGGTGCCCATCACGTTGGTTACTTGCACATCTGCAGTGGTGCCATTCATACGGAGATGTGAATACAGGTTTTGGAGAAATATCTGCTTCCACCAAGATGCATTTGTCTATGATGTCCCTGCTTATCTCAACAAAGCAGTGCCTAGCCACATTCTGCACGGGTTGCAACAGCATGGCTTCACAGTAAAAGACATGACTGCCCAGCATTTGGACCAGATCTGTCTCTCATTTTAAATGCATTATGAAGCATATGGCAAGTATGGCAACAGCAACCGTGCATTTTTAATACCATCATAAGAAGAAAGTGTGCTGTTGTCTAATGAATCCATATGTCAAATGTCAAATTGGTCCTGGCAATAATAATGGCTTTCAAGTCTTACAGGCTGAAACAACACAAATTCCAAAAGCCAGCAATCTACAGTGTTTGGGGTGTATTAGTTCCTGTAGCATGGGTTACTTACAAGGCACCATTAATGCTGAGAGGTACATACAGGTTTTCAGCAATATCTGCTTCCAGGGAACATCCCTGCCAGGTATTTGTGCATTTATATTGCTAAACAGTTAAATTAGGATACCTTTGTAAACTTAAACACAGCAGCTTTCCACTAGTAGCCACTGTAGTTGTTCTTAATAACTCCTGCTTTGCTGCCACAATGCTTAAATTCAATGTAAACAACCACTTACAGCTAACACTGATAGCATCTTGTGGAAACAGCATGGTTTAGCAATATTTTGATCTAGAAAATGGTGATAAAGTTACCCAGAGTTGTGTCAGTGTCAGATATCAGGAATGTGGAAGTTTACGTGCGAAAGAGATGGAAAGCCTTCTTTGGTAGCGACATTATGCAAACCGTCTCTACGTTGTTCAGTTTAAAGTTGGTTTGCAGAATGTATCCACTTGATTTTAGACCAACCAGCTAAATCTAATTACATTTGTGTTTAATCAGATGGGAAATTGTACCTTTGAACATCAAAAGTCCTTGCCTATTTCAGCAAGACAATACCAGGCCACATTTTGCATGAGTTACAACATGGCTTCACAATGAAAGAGTGAGAGTACTAGACTGTGTCCTGTTGAAAATGTGTGGCCCCCTATAAAGCACCTCTTCCACTTTTTAATACTTCAACAATTAGTGTCGTCAATCCCTCAGAAGGCTCTGGCTGCAGACTGGCGCTCTCAGACGCCCCCTCCTGCAGACCACAATGAGACACCACCCCCATCAAGACAGAAGCAATGCAATTTGCAGTTACAATTGCAGTTTTGGAAGTAGAAATACAAACATGAGCTGTGCTAGTATGTTTCCATGGAGGATAAGCTTTTTTCTGTAAGCACGATGTTTAGGCGGCTATATTTGCTGGTTGGTGTAAAAGGCTTCAAGTTATTGATTTAATATGATATACTATCACTGGGGCCTTTATTTTGAAAGTTTTTGCCTTTATTTCCTCCTAACGGTGGTGGTGTCTGACATGGGCGGTCCGCAGTCGCACTGTCTTGCGGTCTCCGGACACCAACAGAGTGTTATTAGAATAAAAGGTGATGCAACACAGTGGCAAACACATTCCTATCCCAATTTTTTGGGAATGGGTTGCAGACATCAAAGTCCCAAAGTCTATATATTAAAAACAGTAAAGGTCATCAAGTTGAGCATTGAATAGCTTGCCTTTGTGGTGGTTTTAGTTTGATAACGGTTGGAAAGGATTGGCAAGTCGCTGTACTTTGTTTACACACCATCCCAAGTTTTCTGGAAATGGGGCTTGTACAAGACAAACACTTAACCAACTGACAAGTTATCACAATATGTTATATGTGTGTTTCAGAGCTACATATTTTCTTCCTTGTGATTGCGTTACTTGAGGAAATTTGAACAAAACCGATTTTTTTTTAAACTTTTTTTTTTTTTTGCCAAAACGGACATGATGACTCAGCTAAATTTGAGCCTTGACTCCCACTAAATAACTGGACTTTAGTTAAAACACACTACAAATTTTACAGCACTGGTTGGCCTTGTAGTTAGCTCGCACCCTTGCACTAAACCGTGACTCCTTTGTGTTGGCAATTATGAGTTGCACCTATCGTATTACGCAAATTGCTCTGCTAAGCAACAGCAACAAAAACCATTGGTGCTAATTGAATGCTGAGCTGAGGATAAGCCCCGCCTCCCTGTTGTGTCCCATACTCGTAACCTCACAGCACCCACATAGACACAAACACAAGAAGCTCACAGCGGTCAGCGCTGATTTAAGGCTCAGGACGACAGAAAGCAGGGGGTCACGGTGAGGTCAACCTCTGGGATCAGAGCTCAGAGCCGGATCGCCAGTGTCAGAGCTCGACAAGAGAGACGCTTAATGGTGTTGAGCAGCATGACAGGAAGACAGTTAAAAGGTCAATGTGATGCCTGGGGAGAGGCTGAGCAGCCCAGAGAGGAAAAAAGAGAATAAGGAGACAATAACCAGGAGCTGAGCAACGTCAGAGCTCCTTAAAGCATCTTTCTTCAGTCGTTGATGGAACAATTATTCATTTATGACAGTGATTTAAACCTCAGAGCCGTTTATTGATCGATGTTGATGGCATCATCCATTAAATGAATTAAACAAGAGCCTGCAGCCAATCTAGGAGCTCTGGAAGGATGCACTCTTGGTTCTAAGGATCTTAAACCCTAAAACATTTGAAGACAGTAGAAAGGACAATAAATCAAGGTAAGACTGCATAGAAAACAAAGGTAAACTCATGGTAAAATGCCTCCTGAACCATAAAACATCTTTTTAGTCATAGTGGAATCCTTCCGGCCTCACTTTAGTCCAAGATGAAGACGTAAAGTCCATCATTATCTGTAAACGGTGTTGACCACAGTGATGGACCAACTGAAAAGGAAGCTACCATGTCAGCTTGATTTTGCTACATCAGGCCAATGTGGCTACCTCTGGTGTTAAAAATGGAGCCAAAGCCAAAACCCAAACTTCAGAGTTTATCTGTTGGTCCCAAAGTGTAAACCATTAGGATTCATGGTAATTCGTCCAATGGTTGCAGGCATATTTCAGGCCAAGTGCCACATGTAGGTGGGTACTTTTCTACCCTTTTTTTGCAAAAACAATCAATTCCACATGCGTTATGCTCTGAAATACATCTTTTTACTAAGAGGCAGCAATGACGTCCTTGGCAAGCTAAAAGTTGTCTCAATTTTAAAATTGTCCCACCAACCAGAACTGGGTCTTGTAACAAATGGTGGGCAAATGGAGGCCAGCAATATCATGATTCATTGTGAAGTTAATCTGTGATAATCATGTTTGATTTTTAATCTGAATATGAACCATTTTTATAAAGGCCCAAAAGTGGCAAATGGGTTACAGAAGAAGTTGCAAAAATGAGTCAAGAGGGGCAAAACTGGGACAAAAGCAGTTAAAAGCAAAAAAGGGACAAAAAAGATGCAAACATGGCTGAAAAGAGGCAAAAATTAATTAAAAGTAGCAAAAAAAAAAGTTGACAAGATGGGCTTAAAGTGGTAAACATGGGTTAAAGTTGTAAAAAAAAGGCCAAAAAGTCTGCAGAAATGGTTTCCAAGTGGCAATAAATGTTGCAAAGTTGGGCAAAAAAAAGGGGGCTAAAAGCAGCAAAAAAAGGACAAAGAGAAGCCAATATTGGTCACAAGTAGCAAAAAGAAGTCGAAAAGACGGGCCTAAAGTGTTTAAAGTGGAAAAAAAGAGGCAGAAAAGGCGAAGACGGGCAAAAATTGGTTACAAGTGGCAAAAAGAAGTTACAAAAAAGGGATTCAATGTAGCAACAAGTGGCAAAAATGGACAGAAAAGTGGTTAAACAGGATAAAAAGCAAACCTTATAATAGCTTGGCTCTTTTCATGAGGTAACTGTAAGCCAGGATGCTAACGACAATGTTACTCAATTAATAATCATAACAGGGGAGGGCTCAACTTTGTTTTCTACAGGACCGAGCTGATTCTGTGGGCAGGCCTAATGAGGTTTGTGTCTGTGAAGCAGCATGACCTTGGTAGTCCATTCAGGAGTCTCTGTTCATCACCATAAGCAGGAGAAAAGTCCAGTCAGCACAGGCCTGGGTCTATGAGGATGCAAAAGGATGCTCTGCATCTTCTTTCAAATTTCTGCACCCTCAACAGCCTATGAAATTCTCACTCTCTGTCTTTCTGTCTCATTAATAATCAATGTAGAATGCCATTGATGCCCACTCTACCTCACTAACTTCTAAAATTTAGGGTTAGGGTTTTTTTTTAAATAATGTTGTGGGTTTCTAATGACAACAGTGAGTCAGGTCATGTTTTGTACATCTATGAGCTTGACAGGTGCACATGGCCTGTCCTGCAGGTTATTTACTAAATGCATGCATACGCAGGGTTAACTTGAGTTGAGATGCACCCTGAGTCAGTTTGTTCTAGAAGCAATGTTGACACCAATCATTTCGGCTACGTGTGACATTGCCGCGTTAATAAAAGTGATAACACTGCGCAGCAGTGACGTCAAACAGAGAAGAAACCAGAACACGGTGGAACGCTCTGAGCCTAAAGCTGGAAATGGAGTTTCTAAAGGTCTTTGTCCTTGGAGTTTTCAGACCTAAAATGCTGCTAGCATGTGTACGAAATGTCAGAACGCACAGAAAAACCTCAGCTTATACATGAGGACTCGGCCCTGATCTTCAGTTAAATGACTGACCAATCAAACAGGGAAGCTTCATCAGGTAAAGAGGACTGTAATGATGCTCTGTTTAAAAAACAGGAAGGTCATCTGTGGAGATAATGACTGTGGGTGGATAATTTCATGATGATGGCTGCAGAGATATTTAAGTCCACACTAAAGTGATTTACAAACTAAAAAAGAACTTAATATAAAGACGCTGCCCTGATGGTGCTAAATTGGAGGCTAAGATGACATGATGCATCTTGTTCCTGATTGCTCCTATTCACCAGGGATGACTAAATTACTTATTTACAGTCCACTCGAACTGTCCACTCGATAATTCTCCCTCTGATGCTCTCAGGCAGCAGCACAGAGAGCTTTAAACACACTGGCTGCATGTCAACAGCTCCCGCCTTCAGCTGAGCTGCTCGTAGGAGTAGAAATCATTCTTCTGATGCTACACTGACACGAATTCTCTCTCAGCCAGTCCCCCTCCATGGCTTTATGATAAATTTGGTTACTGGCTCAAGCTGTTACGAGGCAGCAGGAGAAGTTTTCTAGGAACTGATAGCATCGCTGAAGGCTCTGAATCAGAATAGAGGCAGAGACAGAATCACTTGATATTATTTAAATGACTGTTTGAAACCATTTTAAAGGCAGTAGTGACTGTTTACAGAGACGTCTGTGTCCTCCTTTTCTTCCTCTTTTCTCTCTGTTAACTCCACATCTGATGTCAGAAGAAGCCGCAACGTCCTCGTTACTTTTGGACGACCCCGTTCGGGTTCCACTTTCTCTTCTTTGTTTCACTTTAATGAGGGAAGACAGGCATTCGACGGGCACTCACTGTCTTCCCATCAAGAGAAGCCAAGATATTTGAACACAGATAAGAAAGCTGGTCCAACTCAAGGCTAGAAAATGGTGAAATTGCTCATGATTGAGCTGAGTGAGAGGGTAAAATCAAACAGAAGGTAGCATTTTTGACGTAGGCCGCTTACGGAAACAAACCTGTCATTTAAGGCTAAAACTACAGGCTGTGTATGTGTCATTTCTCCTACTCCTAATCTGATGTTCATAGTCTTTCATATGGCTGCAAGAAATTACATGTGAATCTTAACTCCTAACCCTAAAACTCATCACACAGATGCCTTTGATACAATGAGCTAAAGCCAAACTGCTTTCTAGCAAATCCCTCAATGCAGTCACACTGATTTTGTGGGTCTATAGAAGATTGTTTAACTTTAATCCAACGTGAAATATCTCAAGTTGTTTGATTTGTAGTCCTCACACAGTGATCCCCAATGGCTTTTTTTTTTTTTTTTTTTTTTTTGCTGGACTGGACTGAGCACCATAAAACACTAATATTCATGTTCCCCAGAGAATGAACCCTACCAACTTTGGTGCAACCAAAGCTTTTAGTCCTTCCTAAATATTCCTGTGCTTATTTGATAAACAGCATTTTAATGAGCATCTCTACTGATAAACTGACTGTTAACCTGCTGAAATTAGTGACAAAGCTTGTAGACATTTTTAGGGTATGTTTAACTAATGTGTCTTCACTGAGAGCTAAAAACAAACCCACAATGGGGTAAAAGTGGTATACATGTATTAAAAATGGAAAAAAAAGTTCCTGAGAGTAGCAGAAATTACTGGTATAGTTGGAGAAAAGGGTTAGAAAGTGACAAAAATGGGTTCAAAATAGCATAATGAATTAAAAATGGGGAAAAAAGTTCCTGAGAGTAGCAGAAATTACTGATACAATTGGAGAAAAGTGGTTAAAAAGTGGCAAGATGCACTAAAAGTGGTTTAAATGTATTAAAAATGGGGAAAAAAGTTCCTGAGAGTAGCAGAAATTACTGATACAATTGGAGAAAAGTGGTTAAAAAGTGGCAAGATGCACTAAAAGTGGTTTAAATGTATTAAAAATGGCAAAACAAAAGCTAAGAGTAGCAAAAATTACCGGTATAAATGAAGAAAAGTGGTTAAAAAGTGGCACAATGGGTTGAAAGCAGTATAAATAAATTAAAAATGGCAAAAAAGTTGCTTAGAGTAGCAAAATTTAGTGGTACAATTGGAGAAAAGGGGTTAGAAAGTGACAACAATGGGTTCAAAATAGCATAAATGAATTAAAAATGGCAAAATAATTGCTGAGAGTAGCAAAAATTACTGGTACAAATGGAGAAAAGTGGTTAAAAAGTGGCAAGATGCACTTAAAGTGGTTTAAATGTATTAAAAATGGCATAAAAGTTGCTAAAAGTAGCAAAAATTACTGGTATAGTTGGAGAAAAGGGTTAGAAAGTGACAACAATGGGTTCAAAATAGCATAATGAATTAAAAATGGGGAAAAAAGTTCCTGAGAGTAGCAAAAATGATTGGTACAAATAGAGAAAAGTGGTTAAAAGTGGCAAAAATGTATTAAAAATGGCAACAAAGTTGCTAAGAGTGGCAATAATCCTGGTATTAAATGGAGAAAAGTGGTTAAAAAGTTGCAACAATGGGTGAAAAGTGGAAAAGGGGCAAATGGTCTGCCATGAAAAGGTTTAAAAGGAGCAAAAATAAGCCAGAAGTGGAAAACATGAGTTTAATGTGCAAACAAATGTAGAAACAAATGGGCCAAAATGGGCAGAAACTGTGATGAAAAGTGGTTAAAAAGTAGCATGAATTGATAATTTGAACATTAGAATCCAATAATAGCATGACACACTTCAGCTCCAAAATTAAGTCACTGTAAGCCAGGATGCTAGCACCAATGCTACTGAACCAACACACATCGATGTCATCAATAAATCAGGGCCCATTCACTGAGGTTTTTCAGAGGCCCAGCTAATTCTGTGGACGAGCCTGCACATCAGTAGAAACACTGATATTGAAACAGTAAGTTGGTCACTGTGGTATCTTTAGAACTTTTCCCTAAGCTACAGTGTCACATAACTTCATCCTGGGGGGTCTGAGTTAAGAAATCCTACTCTGAATTCATTTGGAAGTGGCGAAGGAACTCTGAGATTTCCGACTTTCTGACATCTCCGCAGCGCTGCTTTAGCTAGAGGTTTTAGCCTGAGTCCACTAAGAAAAGTGTGTTTTTGTGTGTGCGCATCAGGCTGACAGTGAAGAGTGCCAACAAGCACTGTATCTCATCTTCTGGACATGTCTTTAATCTGTGTGACCCAGCAAGGGATTATGGGGGTTCTGTGTGGGGGAAAGGGGGCTTGAAACTCACCCTTAAAGCCTAATAACTGTCAGTCAAGTGTGCTTATGTGTGTTTATATCTCTGTTCCTGTTTTCATGTCCGTTTATTGTCTGAATCTGAATGTGAAACAGGAAATCTGTGGGAGTTATGTGATCAGTTAATGAATATCTTCCTTTTAAGGTTTTTAACTTCTCACTGATGTTTGTTTTGTTTCTCATTTTGTCTGCGTTGCATGTGGAATTTCTCTATATTTAATTTCTATATATATTAAATCACTGCATGGATAAATGGATCAAATAAGGAGTGCTTTTAGAACAAGTGCACTTTGCTCTTATGACCCAAATCCAATATTAACTTGTGCTTTCCCCTGCTGTATTTTTAGGACTAATTTCCACAGGGTTCACGATTAAAAATGGCAAATAAAGTTGGTTAATTTTGGCAGCTGACCGTGTAATGCTTGAGCTAGAAAAGCAAATAGCAGCTGTTTTGTTAAGTGATTATTTTGGTTGATAATACCACAAGAAATGCCAAATGTTTCCTGGTTTGAGCTTCTTAGTTAAAAGGATTTTCTGTTCCTTTCTGATTCAGTTTAATAGAGAATGAACAGTTTCAACACAACAGGCAACCTGATGATTTCATTTTTTACTGAGTTGTCATTGTAGTTTAACCACACCTCTACAAGATTTGAAAAAAGAAAGACAACAGGAGCAATTCTAGTAAGCCTTCAGACCACTGGTGCTCACAGAGGGAATACTTGATTAAAGTTATACATTATAATTATTTAGTAAGTTCTCAAAAATAAGGTGGTAATGACCTTGCTATAAATTGGCATTTTGCAAGTAATAATTTGGAAACATGGTAGTATTAAGGAAGTATTAACCTAGTAATAGTGCATTAATTATCAAGTGATTTTTTTTTTGTAATAATGCAGCAATTCTCTGGTAATGAGTTAGTATTTAATCCTAACCCCTGTCCCTAACCTAAACCCTAGAAATTACTGAAATATTGTTGAGGACTCACTTTAATTTAGTGAGCAAAACTGAAGACATTATCAAGAAACTTATATTAAAAATTCTTATTTCAAATAAATTATGTTGTAAAAAACACCTATTTACCAGAGAATTTCTTTGATATTATGGGGGTAAGAGATAGATGGTTAAGATTAGGAAAAGGCCTAGAGCAGGGGTGTCCAAACTATGGCTTGGGGGCCAAATGCGGCCTTTAGTCCATCTTTAATTGGCCCATAGCAAATGCTAAAACAGTGGTTCTCAACTGGTGGGTCACAACCCAAAAGTGGGTCACAAAGCCCTTTTCAGTGGGTCGCAAATGTGTGCCCGGGAAAAAATTTTTTGCCAAATTATCTATGACACTCTATAAAACATGCATGTTTTGTCCTATTTCATTGTTTTCATTACACTTTTCTTACTTTCTTAGGCCCAAGCTTTATTATTTTTATTAAATACATCAGATTGACAAAAAATTCCCCAAAATTTGGGTTGCAACTGTCCTTGAGGAGTGTGATAGTGGGTCCTGTGACTCAAAAAGTTGAGAACCACTGCTCCAAAACATAAATGAAAAAATAGGGATGCGCGATATTATGGGCCAGATATCAGTATCGGCAGATATTAGCAAAAAAAGCCAAATATCAGTATCGGCAGACATCAAAATTTTTGCCAATATTTACATCCAATATTTTGGCCGTGTATATCAGCATATATCAACTGTAAAATTTGGCCATGAATACAAATATATTAATGGAGTTTTAGGCTGGACCAACAGACCTATGTCAGTTGAGATATTTTTCCTTTTTCATCCTTATTCTTTAAACTTTAAAGTGTGTTTTAAGAAAAAAAAAGATTTCTTTTTTCATCCTCAAACTTTAAATTGTGTTCAAAAGACGGAATTTTTAGTTATGTAAAACATATTTAAATATCAGTATCGGTATCGGCTAAAATGAATCTGTAAATATGGGCATATTGGATATCGGCAAAAATCCAATATCATGCATCCCTATGAAGAATGTCCCACATTTTAACATGAAGCTTGTACTTGACTGTATATTTTATCTGTTTTTTTCTCATTGACAGACGAGAATCTTTTTTATGTCACCTTGGGGGCTCATCTGAGAAGGTAACACAAAACCATATTTGTCTGTCAATAAGAAAACCCCCAAAAATTGTAGTTTGTGCAGACAGTATGAATAACCTGCTGTGCTAATTCTGTAAACAAACATTTTGATACAACAATTTATTGACATGCACCTTTTCGTGACTTAAAATCTTTACCTTGACTGGACTGGATTGACTAACTTTGATATCATAAAGGAGAGGTAAATGAGAGTGGCCCTGCCATCCTTGAGATTTTCTGTATGTGGCCTTCAGTGGAAAAAGTTTGGACACCCCTGGCCTAGGGGATTGAGGTAAAATGCCACCTTATTACCAGAGAACTTCCACAATATTACAAAGATTAGGGTTTGGTGGTTAAGATTAGGGAAACGACTAGGGGGTTAGGCTCAGGGCTAGGGAAAAATACCACCTAATTACCAAAGAAATGCAGTAATGGCATGGAGAATCTTTTGATTATCATTCTTGGTACATGCTTCCTTAATATTACCAAGTTATTATTTGGTAAAATGCTGCAATTAGGGCCCATTAAAATAAAGTGTTACTGAATACTTGACAAATGGCCAGAAATATTAGAAATACTAATAAGTAATAATTGTGGTATTCTAATGTTCTAGCCCTATAAATTTAAGGCTTTTTACATGGTTCAAACTAGCTATACCACTGGGGGGTTTCTAGGTTTATACCTGCTCTTGAGATCCACAAGTTTTTCAGTATGCCAGATAGAGACAGGCTCTAATTATGGTTCTTCATCTACAGAGTGGATCAGGTTTCCTCTTGGCTCCATATCATAGAGCCATTCAAATGTCAAAAAGCCAGAGTGATGGGTGACCCCTTTGATTCTGCAGCATATGGCTCAAACTGGGTGTTAATTTCAGCCTGGGGGGTAAAAGGATCCGCTAAATGTCGCGTATGTCACGTTAGCCGCTCTGGTGTCTGACGCTTTGTTGGAGGAAAAACATCAGGGCTTAGTGGGCTCACCTCTGCCTGTGACTAGACGGTGGTAAAGGGGGGGCTTGTGGAGGGGTTGCTGGACTGTTTGCTTTGTCTGAATCAGGGCCACGTGGGCTTGAATTAAAATTAAGAGGATTCTGGACAGATGGCGTCCCTTTGTTTCAGGATGTGTTTATTATTAGAAAACGGGGTGAGTTATGGAAACACCCGTCCTCCCCCTTTTTCTGGGTAAACACACCACACCCACTTTTCACAATATTTTAGGGATTTAGAGACTCACCTTGCTAGATTTCCCATTGGATTATGGGATTTTGCACACAACCAATCAGCATCCTTGGAGGCAAACAAAGGCTCCCCTCTTGAGTCAAGCCAAGCACATGGCTGTTTAGCAGTTCAAACGCTCTGATTGGTTGAAAAAGATCCAATTAAAACTTGAGTGGAAGTCAATTCAATTATAAATGGAAACATTATACAACAAAAACATGGTGTAGTAAGTTAAAGCTACTCCTTTTGTCGTCTAGTTCTAATGGGAATTATTTTGCCAGTATTAGAAATGAGTGTTGGATCTTGCTCCAACACGCCCACTGGCTCAAACATCATCCCACACAGCCTCCATTTGTCTGCCGAGTCCTGATTGGATGCTTAAAAATATCCTGAACTGTTAAATTAACAATGATTGGTGTTTAATTTTGCACACACGGGCCATTTTGACGAGAAACTAAAATTAAAAAAATCTTTCCCCGAATCTTGCTCTGATTCTCACTTTCCTCTCACTCGTTCACTTCTTCTTTTTCCGTCTCCTCCTCTCCTCCCATCCTTCCCTCCCTCCCTCACTCTCAGCTCACCAGATGGAGAGGGGGCGGTGAGTGTGTGGTTTGGTGTGTGTGTTCATGCATGCATGGTTACCCATGAGTTTGCATATTTACATCTCCTGCACATTTTGTCCTTATATCCTCCTCTGCTCCACTGAGGCGAAGGATAAAAAGAAAAATGTTGGTTTTATTCGCAAATTAAGGGACGTGGGACATCATTAAGGACTTTTGGTGGTTAAGAAAACATGAATGGGACCTTGAAGGACAATCATGCATCACCAGGAGAAATATTTAAGCTTTTTAAACCATGAATGTTATCTGCTACATATCCTAGGGGTGTTAAAGGGGTCAAAATGCATTATGTGACATCATGAGGGGGGCCAAAAATAAACCTAATCTGATGGTTCCTTTGCATCTTGACACCTTAAGGACAACTTTTTAATCAGCATATACAGGAGGCACACATATGAGGACATCTGAACCATTTGCATCATTTTCTTCACAGTTATGGGGAACTTTAGGGGTCAAAATGTATTACGTGGCTAAATCTGGGGCTAATTCATGTGTCCTGGTGGATATAAACTGACAGTTTTCATGCATTTTTAAGGCAATTATGTTACCTTAAAAGATTATATAAGAAGACGGGCTATAACGTAACACTCTGGAGATATTTTAGGGGTCAAACTGCATTATGTGGCTAAATTTGGGGGCTAATTTGTGTGTCCCGGTGGATGTAAACTGACAGTTTTCATGCATTTTTAAGGTAATTATGTTACCTTAAAAGATTATATAAGAAGACGGGCTATAACGTAACACTCTGGAGATATTTTAGGGGTCAAACTGCATTATGTGGCTAAATTTGGGGGCTAATTTGTGTGTCCCGGTGGATGTAAACTGACAGTTTTCATGCATTTTTAAGGCAATTATGTTACCTTAAAAGCTGATATAAGAAGATGAGCTACAACATAATACTCCGGAGATATTTTAGGGGTCAAAATGCATTGTGTGGCATAATCTGGGGGCTAAGAAACAAAATCTGTGGTGTCATTGCATCTTATCAACTTAAAGAAAAACCATTTCTCCCCAAGGACATATGTAGAAAGGGTATTCTGGACAATAGCCATCATTATCTCTGCAGGTTGGACAGGTTTAAGGGGTCAAAATGCCTTATGTTGCAGAATCTCGGGGGGTTAATTAATGTGCAGATAGATATAAAGCAACAGTGTTGATTTTTGAGGCAATCATGTTAATTCAAGAGATACATTTAAGTATTTTCACCATAGGTGCTAAACTGGCATTTTAAGGGGTCAAAATGCATTATGAAGATTAATATGGGGAATAAAAACAAGCCAAATGTGATGTTGACGTTGCATCTCAAGACTCTAAAGGAAATTTTTTATCACCAGGAGAGGTACATCGATCTAAAGGTATCAGTTTCTTCACAGTATGGAGGGGTTTAAGGGGTCAAAGATGTTCCAGGTGTAATTTGGGGGCTTATTTTCATGCAGATAGGTACAAAATAACAGTTTTGTTGCATTTAATCCCCACTACAAAACTACTTTAATGCAACCTTAAGATATTTGTTTAAAAAGTGTGAGATACAATGGGCACCAAGTTGACACATTACTGGAGAGGGACCTGGATGCATCCGAGGATCTCACACCGGAAGTCGGACAAGCGCCGCCATATCTCGTCTTCTAATACTTTTAGTCCATAGAACTGAACGGCTCCTTCGTTGTTTTCTTCATGCATCGCCGCCATATTAAAGTTTGTCACACAAGAAAATATAAGTAGATGAAAAATATGTGACTTTTCAGACTAATAAGCACAGTGACCACATAACATTTATTTTACGAAATAGATTTATGATCAAGTATCACTATGCACAGACATGATATGCGATGGGAGAATGGCTGGCCAGATGCTGACGTCGCCGCCATGTTGCCAGAGGCAAGTCCACTACGTCATTAATACAGAAGACAAGGACTGTGCACGTTTTTGGAATAAAAAGCTCAAACAATGAGATTACATGGATTTTAATGAATCATTTAATAAATGATCCATATAAAATAATAACTGATAGTGAAATATAAGTATATATATAAAGTCGTAAATCGTTTTTCATGGAGATGGTCCATTTTGGCGGAAGTGGTCTGGCACTATAAACGCTGAACTGGAAGTACTTCGTATACGTGTGAAAAAGGCCTATAGAGTGGTGCAGGACTGAGCACTAAAACGCGGAAGTAAATTAGCATTTAAATTCAGTTGACTGTGTTGCAGTTCAATATAGCGTGACGTTAGCTTTTTACTTTGCCAGTTAGATTAACGAACCAGGTATGATGCTTTTATTATCAATTTGTGAAGATTATGAACAAAACGTGTAAGTTTCATAAACTTTTACCGGGCACAGAGCTTATTTCAGCTATAATCCAAAAACCCATTGAATAATCCCATAGGCTCGACACTGAGGGAACCCATGCAACGCTAGCTTCCAGGTTTGCCTACAAAATTACATCACAACTGCACCACTCTATTGTGCAAGTTATCAGAATAAAAAAGTCAAACAATCAGATTAATATATAAATATGTATACATACAGATTCAAAATAGAAAATATCTAAACATGTATGAAGCTGTATTAACCATATTTGATTTTAAATCATGGAGTACATCTTTTCATTTACCTGAGAAAATACAAGAAAGCAGATTCTGCTTTTATGTTTCACTGTCAGTTATTATTTTAATATGGATCATTTATTATAAATGATTCATTAAAATCCATGCAATCTCGTCATTTGAGCTTTTTATTATGAAAACTTGCACAATACTCGTCTACTGTATTGAATGACTTAGTGGACTCGCCTCTGACAACATGGTGGCGACCATAATGTCCAGCCAGCCAATCTTCCGTCGCATATCATGTGTGTGCTCAGTGATATGTGAATTTGGATCATAAATCAATTCATTAAAATTAATGTAACTTTATCGCTCTGCTTGTTAACCCAAAATGCGCACATTTTTCGTCTACTTGTTTTTCCTGACTTGGCGGACTTGCCTCTATTAATATGGCGGCAACACACAGAAAACAATGAAGGAGATGTTCAGTCAAGTTCAAGTGACTTCCGGTATTAGAAGATGAGATATGGCGGCAATTTTCCAACTCCCGGTGTGAAGTGGAGGTCCTCGGATGCATCCAGATGCTAATGCATTATTAGGGCTACTTTGTACTGCATGATTAAGGGGCTTGATCTCATGTGCAGATAAATACAGACAAACATGCAAGTTGATAACCTTACTGGTGATCAAGTTTCACCAGTAACGGGATCCTTGAAAGTGTGTCAGCTAGGGTCTAAAGTGGTTTGGGGGTTCGTTAAATGGCATCATTTGGGGGTTAATTTAAAAGCTGGTATGAATCCAACACAATACAACCTCTGCAGCAAAACAGACATTTAGAGGTGTTTTAGACTATTCTATTATTTCCTCGTCTGTCAAAAAGGGCTAACGTCATGAAGAAATATTTGGGGGCTAAGTGACCAGCTCACTATACTTCTAACGAGAGGATTTCTTGGGGTCAAAATGTTTGTCTACAGCGCCATGAGGGGTCTAATCCAATCTGACAGTATATCTTGAGACCTTTTAAGACAATCATGAGCACCAGAGCAGATTTTTCAGGAGGTATTTAAAACTATAAACATCATTTATTACTCTGTCAAGGAGGGTTTAGGGGGCAAAACACGTTATCTGGCATCATTTGGGGGCTAATCCGCATGTGCGAAATAAATCCAATCTGACAGCGCCTTTGCATCTTGAAACTGGATTGTTATTTGACAAAAAGAGACAGAGCTAAGCTTTAACAGGAGGAAAAGAGAGAGAGAGAGCGAGAGAGGGGAGGGGGAGGGAGGGTGTGTACGAGGCGCGCGCGAGGAAGCGAGCGAGCGATCGAAAGAGAGGGAGAGAGAGAGAGCATCAAGGCACCACCAGAGCAGGCTCCACCATCCACAGACTGTGAGGTACAAGTGCCACAAGGAGACTATATTCCGCTAAAATCATGGATGGGACAAAGCCGGCCATGGAGTCCAACGCGGAGGAGACTCAGGACGAGGGGCAGGAGAGCAAAGGTACGCGCGGACAGCCGCTGACATTTGCGCGTTTTGGTGTTTTCTTTGGAGACGTTCTGCGCCAGGCTGAGCGGTTTAACCTACTTGCAATGGCTTCTCGCTTGTACGCGACACAATAGCGGTGATTTTTCTCCCCCCCTCTCTCTGTCTTTTGTCTCTCACCTTTATGAACGTGAGCTGTGTAAAAATCAGCCCCTCTGCTGCAGACGATTCTGATTATTCCCACGAGCTCTGGCGTTATTTGACGTTTTGTGTGATTCTGCGTCTTCAAAGGGGATTTGATGGGGGAGAATTAGAGGGTGGGCGGGTGGATGAATTGTAGAGCGTGCACGGTCTGGGGTTTACGGTGCGTGCATAAATGCCAATTTGCTTTTGCATTGCTGCACCATCATGAGCTTATTTCTGCCTTAACGAGCGGCTGATGAAGAGGCGCAGCGCTCTCTGCACGGTGCATTGTTTCAGGTGTGCAGCAGCCGCAGCCCTGCTTCGATTGTTATCGGCGACTCCCCCCTCCCCTCCCCTCCTCTCCTCTCCTTCCCTCCCTCCACAGAGGCTCTGTGTCTGATCTGACAGGAGCGTCATTAGTCGACGCTGCTGCAACATATGAAGCCTGTGTGATTTTTATGTGCAAGGAGGATGCAAAAGGAGCCATCAGCGGTGCGCTTGGCGCAAATTGATGCTCTCGTCCAGCTGCTCAGACATGTAAATGGAGCCTCTGTGGGGGTGCAAACATTCAATTCACGCTTTAAAACCAGTCATTTATGCCATATTGTAACGTCATCATCATTTTAAAGCTGCAAAAACGCGCTTTGAAGCAACGATTGTGCGTTTTTGTGGCACGATTGGTGCAGAAATTTACGCACTGGCGGTTTCAAGTCCATTTATGCGCTCAAACTGTTGCTGTGTCTGTGTGTGGTTCATGTGTGTCAGTGGAGCTCCCACTGCCCATACAGAGAGGCTGTGGCTGATGTGTGGTTTGGTAGTAAATCACATCTTTCACTTTGGGGTTCTGATTGTTCATATCAGAATTAGGCCAACTTCCTGTGGAGATACTGAAATGCTCACCATCTATGGAGGAGGAGGATGCAAGATTTAAAGATGGGAAGTGATTGGGTGTTTCAGACACAATTCAAATCCATGTAAGCAGCAGCAATGTTGCAGCTTGGTGTCTTTTTGCTCTGTCGCCAGGATAGCTGACACCAGATCTGGTCCAGAGGGTCTCTCAGCTTACAGCATCAGCCCACCACTAATTAGGTGTGGTATGCACATACTTCCTTAGAAGTCACTTCCTGTTGAAATACATTACCAAAGTTTTAGTTTCAGTTTAGAAAGTGTCTACTTGAGGACCATCCTAATTTTGCATCAGATTTTGCAGCCTCAGCGCCGGCACACAAATGTCATCATAATTTGGAGTTCCCGCAAAACTTCTTGGCCCCGGCCTCAGTCATATCCACGGCCTTCGCATGACGTAAAGTGTGGGCAGAAGAGTGGGGTGTCCCTCAGCAGTGATGTTTCAAAAAGACATTACATCACCCTCTCCTGAGGCGTGCCGCTACACGCAGGCCGCCGTCCAATGGGAGGCTTTATTGTGCATCTTCAATTTACAGAGCGGGTGAGTGAGTTAAAAGACCCTGAGGGTGAACAAGCAGGAGGGCGGCCATATTTATCTTTAACAATTAACTCTCTGAAGTCGTCACTGTTTTTACACAGAGGCAGAGAAACCATAGCAGTGCTCCAGGTGTGATGTTACGTAATCGAGCCCACCCACCCACACCAATGGACTAAAATAGATGAGATTGGAGGATGGCCTATTTGTCGGTGCAATCATTTGTGTGTGCCTTTGACATCTGGAATGTGACCATCAGCTTATAGCATCCGTTAAGAAGCTGGAGATTTACAGTGGGGGCAAGGAGGCGAGAGCTGTCATGTAAGGAGCTTGTGTTGGTGTTTGCCAGCGCTGCCTCTTCTGCTTCACTACAGCACGTTTCCGATTTTAGAAAGAGGATGTAGGAAGGGTTGGAGTTAACAATCGAAACTGTAACTTCCCAAAGATGGAACAATTCAACAACTGTTTCTCATTAAAGCAAATTTTCCTCAACAACTTTGTCCTTGGTCCTGAGGTTTCAAAACGCATTCAAGTGAGACGTATGAGGCTCCACTGTGGTGAATGAAAGGCCAGTAATAAATCCTATTGATGCTAATCAGTAAGGATTGCCATCGTAAACCAGACTAATATATAGCCCCCACATGTTGGGCATTAATCCCAAGTCCTCTTCCAATTCATTATACTAACATACAACAAGAAGTAACACACAACAGCCAACCAACATCTTCATTACTAAATTTGCCCATGGAATTACATTAAAACTTTATGTGTTAAATATGCTACTCAGCATAAATCTTGATATCTATGCTTTAATAATTTAATTACAAGTGACTGTAGCAATAACTGAAAGATCATGAGCTTTGGAATTCCACATGTCAAAATGCATCAGCCTCAAAGCTGCCACGGTCAGCCAATGTCATCTCTCTTCCAAATAAAAAGAGCAGTTTGCCATTCCTGGGAATTCTGTTATGTTAGTATTCTTCCTGACAGTGTTATGAGAAGATAGATACCTCACTCGACTATATTTGTTCAAACTTAGGAAGAGGCAGTTAGCTTAGCTTAGCATAGTGTTTAGAGACTTAGTTTGCTAGCCCTTAGAATGATGTTAATTTTGGGAATTATCTTCTAATATTTTGTCTAAAATTGATCAAATATGGTAAAAAGATATAGTTGTCTCACATACCCACATTTGTGATTTAGTTTTAGCAATTAGCCTAGCTTAGCAGTAGGACTGGAAAAAAGGTTTTGATTCCTTATTCATGGTATTAAAGTAATTTTTAGTACATCTTTAGCCTTAGGAGAAGTTATCCTTAAAAGCGACTGCATCAGGGTCCTTTTTTAAGACTACTAATGTTATTTTTCTAGAACATTTAGCCTAGCTTGAGCTAAAGACTAGAAAATAGCATGTTAGCCCATATTATCTTGTAGATGCAATTAAAAGCAAATGTTTAGACCAAAAACAATTTTAATCATAAAGATACATAACAGAGTCTGTTAGCTACAGATGCGAGATTTTACAAGATTAGCCTAGTTTAGCAACAAATTCAGAAACAAAGCTTGCTAGCTATAAAAAATCTTTGCAGTGATTCTTTGCAAATCTTCCCAAAAACATTTTCTTATTTATTTTAAAAAGATATTGCAACAGAGTCCTTTTTAGCCATCACTGACGAAATTTAGCTTAGCTTAGCATGATGACTGGTAGCAATGCTATTTAGTTAGCCTTCCTTTAAATTTTCTTTTTTTCCCAGACAAATTATTCACAAAAAATTTAGTGTAGAATATAGTAAGTACCACAAAAGAAAAAAAAAAAAAAAAAAGCTTTGGTAACATAGTCCCCTTTAGTCACACTGCTTCTTTCAGGGAAATTAGCCTAGCTTAGCATAGGGTTTATTAACAGAGGGGCAGTTATCGCATATTTGCTATAGCCTGACTAAATGAGACAATCTTTCAGCTAAAAGAACTAAGTGAACAGAATAAAGTCAATATTTCTGCTTATTTTTCTGAATTTGGTTAAGACAGCAAGGTTAGCTTAGCATAAATTTAAGAAGTAGCTACCATCATTAAAGAGTCTATGATCTAGGTACAATTAAAAGCCCAATCTCCAGTTTTTCAAGCACTGATTTTCATAAAAAGATATGGAAAAAGGCTCTGTGAGCTACATATCTGTATGTATAATTTCATTTTTACATCCTGCATTAGCATCAAATGCTACGTTCACAGTTTAGCTGTGAAGAGCCTGCTGATTAGCTTTGACTACATTAGCTGCCTTAATTACACCAAACAGCCCGTGTTCTTGATTGCACCGCTGTTGTGTCTCTTTGCTGCATCTCTGCATGACATTGAGCTGAGAGTAATTACAAACTGGAAAATGAACACAGATCAGAGGCAGGGATTATAATCCTGGTGCTGGTATTTGCGAGTATGGATTGATCTTTTTGCTTGATTGCGTCGTGTAATCTCTAATCTGTGTATCTGTGGAGGTGCAGTGGGCTCAGGATAACGAGACGTCAACAATGCTCTCCGAGGTGCAATTACATCTGATTCCATTAGTCAGAGACCGTCTGATTACTGTGAGAAGGCCTCTTGTGTGTGACGTTTGTATTTTAACCTTTAAAAAGCTGCTCTGAGGATTTCAAAGTGGCTCTGAGTGCATTTCAAGTCACTCTCAGTGCGTCTGTCTGTCCTCCTCTTTGTTGTAAATGATTGGCCTCTCCACTCACACCTTCCATCTCCCCGTGTATGTGTGCGTACGGGCCTGCTCTTACATAACGCTGGCTCGCCCGCCTTTGGTAATAATGTTCAGATCAGAACCGTAGGAGATTACATCATCGTCTGGAGGGGTGCAGGTTTTGTCGAATTTTCTGCATGGAAGGGCAGACCTCGCTGCGGCGTCTGAAGCACAAAGGAAGTCGCTCGTAATCAGCCTTTCAAGTTTTTTTGCAAGTAAAATCTGGGAGTTTTGACCCCGAGCTGAGTAGGACGTTAAGATTTGTGCTGGAGAGTTCATACAGGATGACAAATTTAAAGGAGCTGGGGCTGGAAATCAAGTAAAGGTGACAAATGTTTGTGAAATACACTTATTTGCTCTCCTGCCAGGAATAGCATGAGACAATTGGGAACAGTTGCTAGGCAACAAGCTGTAACTCCGGGAAGTTACCGGTCCTGAGAAATTGTCAAATATGGATGAAAAGGATGAGACATAAATTGTCAATGAGTGAGCTTCGCAGGAACAAGAAGGTTCATTTTTGTCACCTTCACATAGAAGCAGACCAGCTGTTCCCCCTGTATCCAGTCATCGCTAAGCTAACCTGCTGCTAACTTTAGCTTCATATTTAACCAACAGACTTCACAGAGGCATCGGTCCTCTTATCCCCCTCACAAAGAAAGCCAACATTCTTCTATCCCAAACGTGGAACGCTAAAATGCTTCTATAATTGCACACTGCTTTGTTCCAGGTGTCTTTTTCTTTTTCTTTTTCTTTTAAGAGGAAAAAAAACTGGTTTTTAAAAATAATTGTTTAGAATTTCCATAGAAAGTAATTGGTATGTTATTTGATTTGAATGTTGGGGACATTTGCTTTAAATTTCAGGAATATTTCCTTGAAAGTTTTTGATATATCTACATAAGAAGTTTTGGGAGGAATTGCACTGAAAGTTGTAGGTACTTTAATGGAAAATTGGGGAGTTCATTTGTAATTTTTGAGGAATTCAACTTTAAATTTTGGGGGGAAATAGCCTTTAAAATTTTCTGTATTTTTAAACGGAAATTTGGGGGAATTTGTTGGAAAGTTTGGGGGAATTTGTTGGAAATTTACCAAAAGTTTGCATGAAGTTTCGAGGATATTTATTTTCATTCTTTGGGTATTTGGTTGGAAAATTTTGATGGAATTTGCTTTGCAATTTTGGGATTTTTACTTAAAATTCTAAGATATGTTCACTGAATTTTGGGGAATTTTTAAATATTTTAATCTTCAGGCTTTTTCAGAAAGAGTAACTTAAATGTTTGGGGAACATTTGAAGAAAATTTAGTGATAATTTATGGAATTTAGAGATAAAAAAAATCCGAATTTTATAAATAATTGAAATTTTCTATTGCAATTGAAGACATTTGCTGTGTATTTTGGGGTAATTTCCTTTAAATTCGCAGGAATTTTCAAAAAAATTTTGGGAATGTATGCAAGATGTTTTGCAAGGAATTGCAGTAAAATTGTAGATACTTCTATGGAAATTTAGGGAATTAATTTGCAATTTTTAGGGAAATTGACTGGAAATTTTGGGGGGGATTTCCTTTGAATTTAACATAGAAAAACTATGGAATTTGTTTGTTTTTTAGAGGGATTTTGTTCTGAAATTTTCATCGTTTTCCATTGAATATCAGCTGAATTAATGGTAAATGCCTGGAAATTTAATTGGAAAATTTATATGGAATTTGCTTGTCAATTTTAGGGAATTTACTCAAAATTTTCAGGATTTTTTTCTTTAAATTTATGGTGATTTATTATATTTAAATCTTCCGGCTTTTTCAGAAAGTTTTCCAGAAACGTTTGAGGAAATTTTGGGATATTTTTATGGATATAAAAAAGCTGAATTTTTGCTCACTTCCTTTATGATACTGTCTTGGACATTTTGGGGAATTTTTAATATTTCTGAAATCTTAATAATTCTGAAGGAAATTTTTCAAGATCTCCAGAACTTAAGTGGAGATTCAGTTTATACTTGGTTTTAACAACTCTGCCTTGCGTACAGAATCCTCTAAATGGCCAACACCATTTCTTACTGGCTGAATGGCCCCTTACCATCTGGCCCAAACACCCAAAAATGTCAGAAAACTACACATGGATGAGGGGGTAGAGCAGGTGCTCATATACAGTTTTACAGTTAGATATGCCTTTTGTCTTCATGTGCGGATAATTTTTGTGATGAAAACTACTTCCTGTTTTAAGACAAAGCTTAGGTTTCATATTTAACCAGGTCCCACTTTTTCCTGATAAGCGGGAGAAACTAAAACTGGGGTCCAAACTCGAGCATGGGTCCGAGGAGGTTTAATCATCCTGTAAAAATATAGATCATTCTAGCACCAAAAAACAAGACAGTGGCAGCCAAAATGCCAGCATCTTAGCAAGTTCAACCTGTTGATATTGAGTCAGTGGTCAAGTACATTAACTGCAGTTCCTTGACTATCCACTAGAGGCTGGCTCCAGAAGCAGCTGAAGTCACATGCACAACCATTTAAAAAGCCCATTTTTTAATAGCAGAAATTAACATATTTACAGCTCTGTTTGATAAACAAATCTGGTCTGAATAGTTCATTTCTTGATGGCACACACTGCATTGAGATTAATTTTATTTTATCATTCAATTTAATTACAGGAAATTTTATATAAAAGCAAACGGTTGGTCTGACCTCTGTTCTACAACTAATGATGCATATTAAAAGGAACATACTCCTAAGAAGTAACACATTTCTGACACATGGACTGTGATGTACATCTTCGTGAGTTAGCTTGATGCTAACACACAATGGAAGTTGCCATTAAGGGGCTAGCAGATCACCAATTTAGTTAGGTCCTAGCATCTCTGCAGTAACACTAACAGTTGTATCATGTGACCCTGGTGCTTTCAGATAGTGGTAGTAACCCATTACAACCAGGCAATGTTTTAAAAAAAAAAAGGAAGAAAATGTGTTTTTTGGATGAAATAAAAGTTGTATGAAGACTGCTATTCAAATGTCATAGCCCATTCCAACTACAAACTTCTAACGCTTTTTACCCCTTTTCCCTCATTTTCTCCAAAAGATAGGGACACTTACTATTTTATGCCTGTTACTACTACAAAGTTGCCGGAGCAGTGAAAAAATCTCACATTTTATCGTAAAACCTAGGTCTTCTCATTGCCATCGTCCAGCAGCGCTCGGGTTGAGTCCTTGAATCTAAAGGCCACAACCCCTTTGATGACCAGACGCCAGGAGAGGAGCGGGACTCGTCCTCCTGCTGGTGCTGACATTTACACCGTGTTTCTGATAAATATTGAACACGTACACTTCTCTCCTTCACTGACCCTTACAGAACATCAAGCATGATTTATTTTATATTTCACAAAACATCTTAATCCTTCATGGATCATTGTTGCTATTGTGGAAACATGCAGTATAAATATCAGAGGGTGGACAGAGGTGACTCTTGCCCCTCTTTTTGTGAATGAACCTGTTGCTTGTATTTAGCATTGTTATGCCTTGTAATCCATTTTGCAGGCCAGTGCTAATGCCTCACACAGAAATCCTAAGAAGCTTCTTCTCCACACTTCTTAGACAGGAAAATACTCATTATATTCAGCTCTGGTGTAAGAACTTAAGGGCTAAAATGTGAGAAATTAATCAGTTAGTGCGTACATATTTATCTGCTATGGCTGTCATAAGGTAAAACATGCTAATACTTTAATTTAATATCTATTTTAAAGCTCCTGTGAGGACTTTTTAAACGGTTGTGAAACAAGCTGAAATGAACACTAATGCCTCTTTATGGCCTACAAAAGCAAATGAGACCATCAGAAACAATATTTAGTACTTCTATTTTATAAATTTTAATGCCTGAATTCCCTGGTGTGGGGTAGGTGTCAACTTTGCATTTTTTGAACAGCCAAATAAGTCAATAATTTCAAGTACCATTTTAAAAATTGAAAAATAAAAAACGACTCGCGCATGTACCAGACAAAGTTGGTAAGAAGAGAGAGACACCAATTTGTCCACAGGGGGCGCTAAAAACAACACAAACTGAAGTGCCATGGTGGAGCTTTAAGCCCACAAAAATATAAACAGTTTTGTTTGGTTGATAAACACAGATTATAATGTTAGTCAGAGTGAAAGCAGATAAAACTGATAGAATCAGACTTCTTAACTATTTGTTTTTTTTAATGCTAGGGAATGGGCATGAATTTCAAATATCCGAACAGTCATTGCTTGATAAAAATCAAGACTTTCATCATTCTTTAAAACTATATTTTCCCATTATTTTCCCTGGTGTCTGGCTGTAATGTGGCATTACCACCAGGCTTGGCTCGAAAGCTTGCATCAAAACACTGTTGCTAGCAGCCAATCAATAACAAAAGAAGAAGAAAGTAGCACAACTGACGATAACAATCTCCCTTACTGAATATTTAAGAGAACGCTCAGTTAAAAGTCACATAGTGTTGTCCAGTCAAACTGATTGTTTCTTGAGTTTAAATGACGATGACCAAAAATGTTATTTGTTAGCACGTAAATGGCAATTTCCATTATGTGTTAGCATAAAGCTAATGGACAATATACACAGATCATTTAGTCTTTTTCCCATTTCATTATCATTGTTCTGTTAAATATTAGGGCATTTCTCCTTCTCTATGTGTTGTATCAAGATGAACTATCATCATTTAGCTAACATTAATTGGCTGTATTGAAGGAATTTCCGCTGACTTTCAATATTTCATAACTTTGCTTGAAATGACCATCTCTAATAAATTGATGATGCCCCAGCAAATAGACCCCTCCCAGATGTTGTTTAGTATTATCAGTGCATGTATGCTTGTCAGTAGTATTAGCAACAGCGCTAGGCTAACATTTGCCTCCTGGACCTGGCTCCTAACAGTTAAATCCACTGGGCCTTCCTTTCAAAGATTTTGAAATCTGTTTTTTTGCTGCTTCAGAGTAATGCTAGGTGTTTAGGTTTGGAAAAATTGTTCTGAATACTTGAATTCAGGATGGGCCATGTCTTTGCTAACCCCCATGGGCCCCGGAAAGTTTACCCCCCTTATGGCCGATTTTTTCCTTTATGTTTGCCAGTTGTAGACAGCAGAAAATATTGTATTTAGTCAGAGTGTCGAACGGTAAGGATGCATGCAGTTGGAATTTTGCCAATGTCCGATGTTAAGAAATTAATTTCAGCCGATACAATACACTAATATTTAAATGTAGTTAAGACAATAAACTTCAGTCTATAAAACACAATTTAAAGTTTGAGGATGACCAAATTTCTGTCCTAAAAAGAGACTAAGGTGTGAGGAATGACTGTTGATAAAGAAAGGACTTTAGCTGATGTAGGTCTGTTGGTCCAGCCTAAAACTTCACAAACTTTCTTCATACAGCCAATATGTACGGTTGATGTAGGAAGATATTTATGGTTAAAATATCGGTTGTAAGTATCGTCAGAAATGTTCATATCTGTCAATTCCAATATCTGCGGATGCTGATATCATGCCAATAATTTTGTGCATCCCTAGAAAACGCTGCTTCAAACTATCTTTTGCTTAGCCTAGAAGACTAAGACTTGTAGGTGAGGGGGGCCTAAAGCCTCATGTTTAACAGCTACAGTGTGCTGGCTGGCCTGAACAGTGTGTGCCGATAAAACCACCAAATCATTAATTGAACCAGGCTGTAAACATGTTAATCTGCATTGCATAGGTTGTGTATGTGGCTTTTGGTGCTTTTGCAGCCAGCCTCAAGTGGACACTTGCAGAACTGCAGCTTTTTACACTTCTCTATTAGCTACTGTTTTTTTAAGCTTGATAATGATAATTTCTTTTTTCTTTAAACAACTTTCTATTAAAGAATATTCAATTAACAGGAATAAGATAGTCAGTTTTACAACTTTACAATTGCATTACATTTTTAAAAGATACAATCTGTTATTTTGATGAATGATGGTATTGAGAGAACAAAAGCATTTAAAAATTGAGCTTTTTTATAAGCAGGGTGCATTACTTTGGCAACGTTTCAGTACTTTATCCAAATGGATATTGTCTATCTTATTAGAATTGCCTCAGAGCTTGAAACTCTAGTATTGTGACATTCTTAACTTGAGTATTTGATAGGTTGCTATTTGCAGTAATCTAGGATCCATATATTTTGATACTTATGTGAATGCTGACTGCAATAGTCGCTGATGTAGGCATTTTCAGCATGGTAAAGCTATTGTTCACCTGCTTTCCTCTCACACACCCACATACACTCCAAAATGTGTAGACCTATTGCACCAGTCTCCTACTTGACTTTGTTACACATAACATCTCCTCTCCAAGGCTGATATGCTCCACTTTTAGGTCTCTATGGCTGTGAAAATGCCCCCCCACCCCATAGGGGAGAAAATACAAGAAAAAGCAGCCACCATGTTGAAGTGGTCATCAAGATTTCATCAGAATTAGAACTTTTATTTTGAACATTTTTTATTAGGAAAAAAATGTTGATAAAGCACACAAAATGTAGCTGCGATTTGAGAATTTAAGCACCTGTAGCACGGAGCTAGAGCACACTGAGAACAGCATAATCAGAAGGAACATATTAGGAAGTTTAGTCTTGGTTTAACAGGATGAGACGTTGACCCAGGGTCAAATCTAATGGGGTTTTCTGCACTTTAACTTTGTGATTGCATGCAAGGAATACAGACCACCAAATCTCCATATATGTGGTCATATTTCTGGCTAAAATCATATCATTTGCCCTCACAAATCAGTTTTCTCCCACTGATTTGTTGCACGTAAACATCAACAATGCCTCCTTTTCTTCCTCCCATCTGAACTCCTCCTTTCGTCTTTGTCTCATCCCGACTTCCCAGCTTATCTCTATTTCACACACGCATACGCTCACACACACACCCCTCGCCTTTTCCCCTCTCGCCCCGGAGGTGTGTGAGGTTGTGGGAGCATGTAAAAGCCGTCACACAGGGAGAGGCTCATGTGTTCCTCATTTGAAGCCATTTGCCCAAAGCATGCTGTCAGCTTCCATCTGGATATGAGTGTGTGTTAGTGTAAGTGTGTTAGGGTCGCTGTGCGCGCTTGTATTTGTTTACGTGTCAATGACCAGGAGTGGTTTAGGGGAATGTCTGTGTCGGTGCTTTTGCCTTCACTGTAGGAGAGGCTCTATTTCTGCTCACATGTGGGCAAGACTGTGTGGTTCGCTGTTGTGTTCCTATTCAGCCCTTTCAGTCCCCACGCTGCGGTCGCATTTATATTTAATTGTGCTGTCTCTGCTTGGTTGTTCAGAAGAACAGCAGTATTCAGTAGGAATGTAGCTTTTATCAATTTCACATTCAGTCAGAATATAGTAAATGTATTTAAGAATGATTCAAACATGCAATTAACATCAGCATAAGGACCTGGGACCACTTTAGCTGTGGCCACAAGTAATAATTATAGAAAAACAATAACTGCTAAAACATTTTGGAACAATAGCACAAGTAGAGATCACTCCTGATGGTTTTGCCCTTAAGTTTCACGTTAATAAATGTCTTTAAACTGCTAATATCGACTGACGTTAGCTGCCTAATCCAATATACAAGCACTAATATGTTCAGCTATATTTACGTTGGCAAACTTTTGGCAGAAAACTTCAAGTTTGTTAACATTTTACATTTCTTACAAGTTTGACTCTTAACTAATATGAGCAAACATATCTAAAGCTTGGTGACCATGCTAGCATTAGCCACCATATTGAGAATTTGCCTATGCTATAGATCACATTTAAAGCTTCTGCTGAGATTAAGTCCAATAATTAGCACAACACATTTTTTAGTATATTGTATATGAACAAGGCCACGATATTGTAAACTCTAAAAGCATAATAAATCACTTAAAGTTTATAAAAATGTCTTGGGTAAGAACATTGGTGTTTAGGGCTATCTTTTATTTAGACTAGAAAAACATTTAAATTGGAGCTAATTTTAGGCCGCAATGTATCACTTTTTCTCTTGTGTCAGTCTTGGGTGGCTCTAAGAAAAAAGGTTGGGAACTACTGTCTTAAAACTGTTCTACAAATGCAAAGGATTTGTTGGCTAAACCATTAAACACCTAGCTCACAATGCTGGTCAAATGCTTCGTCTTGTTTGCTGTAGCTTTGATTAGGGACTACCGCCAAGCTGCCATAATGCTCTTCAAACAGAGGGGTCAACAACAGTGAACTAATTACACCGATAGCGTCTCATATTAGCGCTATATTGAGCGAGAAAATGGGTATGAAGTTGTGAGTAGCCTGTGCCAGCTTATGCTAACATATAACTGAAGCACTGAGTGCTAACATTCAGCATTGAAATGTGGACATGAATCTGCAAAGTTTGCCAAAACAATTCCACTGAGTCTTCAGTATGCTAATACTTAACACCAAATCTAAAGGTTACCCAGCTGAACTGATTAGCCCTCATATCAGAGTTTGCTAACGTAAGATAACATATTCACTGTATCTTAATTTTGCTATCATAAACTAACGTCAGCTACCTGCTTAAAGTTTACCTATAAACTGGCATTAGCTATTATGGCAACGTTTTCTAACATATGGCAACATAGCCACCATATCCAACCATAAGCCAACCATAGCCCAACATGTCAAACTTTGCAAATATAAATAAACATTAATGTCACATCTCTGCTAAAGTAATAGATAGTAAAACACACCAAGAGTTGGCAAAGAAAAAGCAGTCCTACCCACCAAATCTGTAGTTTGCTATCATACGTGAACTAGATAACTTAATAGCATTAACTAGCATTAGTAACCATATCAAAGTTTGCATAGATAAGTTAACTTTGTCAACATATCTAAAGTTGCCCAAGACCAGACACCAAATCTAAGAAATACCAGGATAAATTAGTACTAGCCTGCTTATCAGTATTTGTTGACATAAGATGATACAGCCATTTTATCTAACATCTGTTAGCATAAGCTAACTTTAGATTACATATCAATATTTGTTAATATAAATGAGCAAAGTCACCGAATCTAACACTTAGAAACATAAGAAAACATAGCCTCCAAAATTTCGATAGTAAACACATTAGCCCAATTCTAAGCTGACTAAGCATCCATTAGTCTGCTCATGTTAACTAGAATAAGCCACTAGCAACTGTTTCAACACAGTAGATGACTGGCCAGAACTGAGTAAAAGGTTATTTATGTTCAGCTTTCTATTTTTAGGAGATTACTTTCAAAAACTAGATTCATGAGTCATCAAAAAAACAGAAATATTCTCTAGTTTCTGCTACAGATGGGATGAATTTGGAAACAAATATCCAGGCTATCACAAACCGCTAATCCGCCTGCATCAACCCCCAACATGCCTCTGTGTTTGAACCCCAGTCTGCAGTGGGTATATGAATAGCAGCAAGTGGCAGGTTGGCGCAGCATGCCTTGTTCCTGAGCGATGCCAACCTCCTCTGGCCTTCCTCCATCACCCACTGATGCCCAATCTGCTCCTCTCATCCATAGCCCATAAAGAGCCTGATGCCGATTAGCACTCGTCATCGTTAGCCGTGGCTGACATCGATAAACGACTGGGCCTTCATAGAGTGGAGGTCATTCTGTGTCTCAGCTGCAGGCCTGGCTTGGTTTGGTCCAGCTTTGAATGTTAAAGATAAAACATTTGATGATTTAAGCTTTGTTTGTGAAGAATTAGATTTATTTGGCATCCACATCTTCAAGTCATGTTTCTCATTATTGTAGCCTATTTAACAGTACATTCATTCTACATTTTTCCGTCTTGATTTTTGATGAAATACCAGTGAATAAATGTACGCCAGCCCTTACAGAAAGTGCATCTGCTTTACAGTAAATGAGTCTCTGCAGTTACTCATGACTGTATGCTCCTTTGAGCCCTTGTGCCAACCTTGCACACAGACTAACAAACATAGTGTTCATCGAGCCCCTGAGGCCAAAGGAAAGTGAATCTCCATAATCACATCGGGGGGAGGAGAGATGAGTAGAGGCAAAGGGGCCAGGGGAGGGCCACCGACTTCTTTGACAACTCAGGGAAAGTGACGTTAGCCAAGTCGGTTGCGTAACTGCTGAGCCATTTAAGTTGGATGGCACGGCACTTCTGGCCAGAAGGGCCATTTTATATTTTGGTGGAACAGAACTCAAACTAATGGCTTTCACCTCGCTCTGCTGAGCCGGCAGACGGCAGCTCAGGACAGGTGATACAGCCTCTGACAAGGAGAAGATGAATGGCGAGACATCTCTGTTTAGTGTTCATGCTGTGTAGGCGGTCAGTAGATCAAAAGTCATCTCTGCTCAGGTCTAGACCCACTTTATATTTCCCCTGATGGCCAACCAACCGTTTTCAAGTTTGCTAACATTAACAACTACATCTTTCAGTGGTAGGGAAACATTAGCTTCTATATCAAAAGTTTCATGATACTATTATGTTGCAAATGTAACCCTAACTACCCACCATATCTAAGCATTACCACCCTGAACCAATGTCTCTGTCAGATTTAAACAAAATTTCTCAAGTTTGCTAGGAACTACATCTTTAGCCATGGTAATACATGTTCATTAGAATAATGATCAGATTTTGCAAAGATAAACCCATATTACTTGCTATATCTCAAGACGACAAAGAAGCCTTACAAAGTAACCTTTAAAAGTAGCTCTACAAAGTAGGCTTACAAAGAAGCGTTACAAAGAAGCATTACAAAATAGCCTTACAAAGAGGAGTTACAAAGAGGCATTACAAAGAGGCGTTACAAAGTAGCGTTACAAAGAGGCATTACAAAGAGGCGTTACAAAGTAGCGTTACAAAGTAGCGTTACAAAGTAGCGTTACAAAGTAGCTTTACAAAGAAGCGTTACTAAGAAGCCTTACAAGGTAGCCATACATAGTAGCCATTCACAGTAGCGTTACAAAGTAGCCTTACATAGTAGCCTTACAATTTAGCCTTACATAGTAGCATTACCAAGTTGCATTACGAAGAGGTGATACAAAGAAGCGTTACAAAGTGGCCATACAAAGAAGCATTGCTAAGTAGCTTTACAAAGTAGCCTTGCAAAGTAGCCTTACAAAGGAGCCTTACATAGTAGCGTTACAAAGAAGCGTTACAAAGGAGCGTTGTTACAATGTAGTGCTGTTATAATGTAGCGTTACAAAATAGCCTTACATAGTACCCTTACATAGTAGCCTTACATAGTGGCTTTACATAGTAGCCTTATAAAGTAGCCTTACAAAGTAACGGTACAGTTCTCAAGTTTGCCAAGAATAGCGTTACAAAGAAGAGTTACAAAATAGCCTTACAAAGTAGCCTTACAAAGTAGCCTTACAAAGTAGCCTTACAAAGTCGCATTGTTACAAAGTAGCTTTACAAAGAAGCATTACTAAGTAGCCTTACAAGGTAGCCATACATAGTAGCCATACATAGTAGCGTTACAAAGTAGCCTTACATAGTAGCATTACCAAGTTGCATTACAAAGTAGCCTTATAAAGTATTGGTACATTTCTTAAGTTTTCCAAGAATAGCAACCAGATGTTCAGTCATAGTAATATATGTTTATTAGAATAATGATCAGATCTTGCAAACATAACCCCATATTGCTTGTTATATCTCAAGACGACAAGCATAAGCCACCATATATTCCAAAGATTTGTCAAAATTTCTTATTGTTTGCATTTGCACAGCTGTCATTTATGGCCAAAATTAGCCCAAATCTCTGAAGATTGCCAGCATAAGCTACTATATTTTTATAGCATTAGCCAACATGAGTCAACTTCTCATGCTTTACAATTGCAATTCAATGTCCTGTCACATCATTGCCAAAAAGAAAATCTCTGCTTTGTCAAAACTTCATCCGTTCTCCTTTATGTATCTGCTCAGCATATTTAGCACTCTTTCTCCCAGGCAGTACAAGGGTTTAAAGACACTTCAGCAGCATGTCTGTCTGGAATTACAACATTTAAAAGTACCCTCACTAACGCTGGGAAGTCTAACATCGATGTCAAACAGTGGGTTAGAGTATTTATAGCTGAACATGTGGTTGCTTTTCTTTTGTGTAGTGCTTCTTGAATTAATTCTTCTGTTTTCATTTAATTATTTGCTTGTAATCTTTGTTTTGGCATGTGCAGATTGGATGTGTCAGGGCTAAACATGGTGGATCCCATGCAAACAAGCTGATTGTAATTTGAACCAGATTAACAGTTTGTGTGTTTCTCTGCATCTGTGAGCTTCCATTCTCATGTGTGCACCATCTGTGGGTGCGTTTTTGCATGCTTTTTTTTTTTTTTTGCACATTCATCATGGGTGAGTGTGTTTGGTGTGCATCTTGGGAGTAGAGTCCCTAACCCAGCTGTCAGTTTAGCCCAGATTGGCCCCAGTAAGAGCGGTATGGAGGGAGGGAAACATGCAGCAGATCAGCAGGATAAAGGTATTGATCATGCAGTAGTGGGCCAAAACAGGATTTGAGTCGTGCAGTCCATCATGCTCGATTACGCCTGGCCAGATGCTGACCTTGTGGCATTCATAAAGCTGAAAAAGCAGCCAAGGCTTTCTTTCTAACTGAAGATTAGGGTCAGATATGATGTACAGTGGGAGAAAAAAAAAGAGGTTTCTGTTTGGGACTTTCAGTGGTGGCTGGCGTCATCCTCTTACCTGGCTCAAAGCATATTGTGTCCTCTTGATCAACGCCACAAACAAGCCGATTACTGGAAACATTTGCCTTCATAATGTGTCGATAGCAGAGGAGCATGTGTGCTAGAAGAGGGACATATTACAGAGAGATTTTTCATTTTACAGGAAATGAAACAAAAAGCATGTCAACATCTGTGGTTTGCCAACAAGTTGTGATTATTAAAGGAAAATCTCAGTTTCACAGACTTAGTTTCACAGAATACTTCTCATCTTTCTTCTTAGAAGCACTAAAGATGATAAACAGCAGATTTAATTAATAAACTCACTTATTGGGGGTAAAGTAACAAAAATTTATATTTTGTACTGTCTGAACTATCAACAGAGGAGACGGCGATTCAAGGAGTGTTTGTAAAGACTTTCGGTTACTATTTCATCACTAAATTCACCTCTGAAAGTCTTTGAAGTGAGAAATTGCAGTTTTTGGGCATTTACTTTTAAATTTTCATAAAAAGCAATGTGGAATTGTGAATATGCTCAGCTGTTTTTGGGGCTCTACGTACTCAAATGGGAGCAGCTGGTCAGCAGGCCAGTCAATCACGCCTCCTGCTCCACACTGACACGGACCACAGCAGACAAATCATCCGTTCTGAAGACAAAAACAGAGGTTTTTATTTAATGGAACTGCAGAAAGGTACGTCAGCAGTGGCTGCTGTGGTCTGCGTCACTGCTCCAGCTCCTTTTGGCTCATTTGGCTCCATTTTCATCAAATCAAAACGTTTTTTTTTATAATGAAACTGACCTTGAAATTACTCTGACTCCAAATATCACTAATTTTTCAATTAAAATGCATTTTAGAAGTACATTTTACAACTAATGCAAGCTTTTGGACTTTTATTTAATTTTTATAACTTCCCCTCCCCTCACTAAAAAACAGGCAAGAAATGAAAAAGCTTTCATTTACAGAGAATCTTTTGTTATGTGTGCAGATGTTCAAGTAATTCTTTTCTCGGCAAAAATGTCATTCAGATTATTTCAGGCTCTTTATTATATGGATTATTTATAAAAATGCTCTTACTGAACACAAGTTGGGATACAAGAGTAGCATAGCCAAAGTAGTGAAAAGAAGGGGTGATATGAGAGTGAGCATACAAACACGATGGTAAGAAAAGCAAAGATACAAAAGTGACAATACAGCAACAGTAACATGACAGTGGCAAAATAGGGTAGTGGTAAGAGTGCTGATATGAAAACGGCAATGCAAAGCCAGGATGAGCAGGTGGTGAAACTGAAAAGTAATAGGAAGGTGGGTAGAAAAACACATTATTCTAATAAAGCGAAACACAGTAGGTACACACAGAAGCTGTACACACAAGCCGTCCAAAGAAGCAAAAAAGAAATCCTATAAAGGATCAATTTAAAGTAGTCATACAAATGAGCATCATAAATTGATGGTACAAAGTAGCAATAAAAAGTAGTAGTATAAAAGTAAGGTTAAGAGGAAGTGGTACAAAATAGCAGTACAAATTAACGGTACAAAGTAGCATTAGAAAGTACATAACAAGTAGCGATACAGTAAGGTAGGAAAAAATGAAAAAAGAAGTGTTACGAAGTGATGTTACGAAGTGATGTTATGAAGTGATGTTACGAAGTAGCCTTATGAAGTAGCTTTACAAAGTAGCAGTATAAAAGTAAGGGTAAAACAGTTGGAAGACGTTACAAAGTAGCTTTACTACAAGATAGCATTACAAAGTAACATTAAAAAGTAGCGATACAAAGTAGCATTACAAAGTAGCATTACAAAGTAGCATTACAAAATGGCATTACAAAGAGGCTATACAGTAAAGTAAGTAACAAGGGAAAGGAGAAGCATAACAAAAAAGCCTTACAAAGTAGCAGTATTAAAGTAATGGTAAGAAGTCAGGTTACAAAGTAGCATTACAAAGTATTGTTACAAAGTCTTACAAAGTAGCATCACCAAGTAGCAATACTAAGTAGTCTTACATAGTCATAGTAAAAAGTGATGGTACAAGTTGGTGGTACAGAGTACTATCATATAGTAGGCATACAAACTTACGATACAAAGTAGCATTGCAAAGTAAGGGAAAGAAATTAGTGCTACGGAGTG
Source organism: Cheilinus undulatus (assembly GCF_018320785.1). Classification (NCBI taxonomy): domain Eukaryota; kingdom Metazoa; phylum Chordata; class Actinopteri; order Labriformes; family Labridae; genus Cheilinus; species Cheilinus undulatus. The sequence continues at coordinate 12,092,829 of NC_054888.1, read as the reverse complement.
GTGTTACAAGGTAGAGTTCAAAAGTAACATTACTAAGTAGTGAAGTAGCGTTATGGTACCAAGAGGTGCAAAGTTGCAATGCAAAGTTGCGTAAGAAGTCATGATTGGGTAGTGAAATGTAGAAGTGATACAAAGTATCAGTATGAATAATCCATATAAATTAGCAGTGCAAAGGAATGATGTGAAGTAGGTATCGCGAAAGGGATAATTTAAGAGTGTCAATACGAAAGACACAATGTTATAAAGCATGATCTGAAAAGGCAATAAAAAGTGGTTAGACAAAACTGGCAAAACAAAAGTGAGGAGTGGCATCTTAGACACAGCAGTCTCACAAAGGAGATATGAGAGAAGCTAGATGATAGGCTAGATAAAGGAAGGAAAATATTAGAGTTATGGTGCATGAGTAACTACAGAGACAGAGCGATTGTGGTGGTACAAACGTGGTGAAATGAAAGGTAGAATACTAAAGTGATGGCATAACTGTGACAATACTAAAATGACAGTATAGAATTTGGGGTTTTGAAGAAGTGTAGTATTAAAGTGGCAGATCAACATTAGCAATATGAGCTTTGAGAAGGATTCATGCATATTTTGTTTACTTTTTATATTTGGCTATTAGAATTTTTAAAATTCCTTCCAAATTCACCCAGGTCTGTGCCTTAACTTGTATGTTTGGGGTCATTTAAGGCTGTTGCTTCCATTCTGCTAATGTAATGCACTCTCTGTGCAAAATACAGTGAAAGTAGTAGATAAGTAACTGTGGATATAGATGCCAGTTGTTTGGCAGCTCTGTCTATGGAGAGCTTATTGCAGCCAGTCTGTTCACTTCTGTCTTTTATAGTTGTTTGATCATTTTACTGGATGTGCTGCTTTATTCTGTGCAACCTCAGATTAAAATAAGCACTTCTAATTGTGTTGCAACCTAAAGAAACAATAAGTGAGTCACAAAAACAAGACCCAAGTTGTAAAAAAGGACTTATCCCTTCAGGAAACACGGCTTTGTTCTTGACTTCATGACGGTGCGGTTTTTGATGTCCTCATAAAAGCTCAGAGAGGCATTTTATCCTGCAACTCAAGTGGAAAGACGGAAATCTCCCAAGCTGAAGTTACGAGGTTACGAGTTTGTGCTTCAACTCTGCTGCAGTCAAACAGATGTGGCCTTTTTTTAATTGCTCACCCCCCTCCCTCCCTCTCTCTCCTCACAATCCCACACCACTCCTCACATTCTCGCTCTCTCTTAGGTTCTCCTCCATTCTACCCAGAATGCATTGTGAGGAAATTGCCCCATAATGAATACAGCACTTCTGAATTGGAATAGAGCCTCAGGCGGGGACCAGACCGGCCGCTGAAATATTCACAAAGGTTTATTACTGGCGTTATTCCTGGCAGATACATCGCTCGAATGAGCAGTTGGTGATAATCATGAAGCTTTTGGAAAATTATTACCCATCAGGACAGTTGATATGTACTCTCTCTAACCACAGTTATACTCTAGAGGCAAGGCAATGCTGCCAGGGAGATACAGCTCATTAAATCAAGAATCTCTTCATGAGACACAGATGAAAAGTATACTTTTTATGAATAACTCCATGCAAAGCTTCTATCTATCCTTCAATAATGGATTTTTAAGACTTCACTTGGTGTGTTTAAGGTAGTGTTAATTTCATCAACTAAAACTATGAATAAAAATGTTTGTTGATCCTTTTTTCTCCCAAGAGAAACACTAAAATAGTCATCAAATAGATATTTGATGACTAAAATGTCATTTAGTTCTTGCCAGATTTCCAAACCCATGATATTTCTCCACTGTGGGTAAATCTGTTTAAATGCAATGCATCTGTAGCTATTCTGCCTCTCAACTGTAGAAAGCAGGGACCCCAGGCAAGGTGCATAGAAAACACTACCATGATTTGGTACCCGATTCAGGGAAGAGAATTAATGCTTGGACGGAAACTAGAGCAGACAGGCCATCGCGTCCCCCTTGAAATTTCTGGTGTCCTCCCCAAGGGGGTCCCGGACCCCAGGTTGGGAACCAAGGATGTTAAGTAATAATCTAAAAACCCAAGATTTAGATTTTTTAGCGTGTCTTTCAGCTTGTTGTTTTGGTCTTATTAGGGGTCAACACATATCCTTTTTTAAAGGACCAGTAGTGATAAAAATAATCAGTATTAAAACAAATAACTGGGATTTGAAAATGATAGGCATGTACGGCAGATGAGTAAGTTTTTAAGTTATAGTAATTTGGTTACTATGTGATAGAATGTGAACATATTATATATGTCATTCATGACAACTTTCAATAAAGAAGGACAAGTAATAGCTTAACATCTGGCACACCAGGCAGGAGAGGGAGGGGGAGAGAAAGAGGCCATAGCAAGGGAAGCTAACAACTAAGCTAAAAACGATTCAGCCACTAAACAGCAAGAATGCATGATAACTTGTGTGCATTAGTGCAGAGAAGCTGTAGTGGTGGTAGGACGAGACGCAATACACTCAATCTGTTAGTGGCACTCAGGGATCATTGTTGATTGGCTATCGGTCAAGTAAAGCTAGCCAATTAGTTGGCGTTGTCAGCAGGATGTTTGGTGAGGCAGTGGATGGTGAAAGCAGCTGCAATTTATAGCAGTGCTGAAGAAGCTAGAGTATTGATGATTGAAAGAATTGCTGGTGTCAGGCCAAAAACTTTTATCTCCAAAATTAACACTTTTCAGTGAATGAAAGATGTGTTTTTTCAAATAATTTAACACTGAATGGTCATATTCAGCCTTTTTTATTGCTTTAAATGGGTTAAAATCCACTGACAGATGTAAGGGGTGACCAATCGTACTGGCTTATTGAAATAAAATCATGACAAATGGAGATACAAGATTTTTGCCCGACATCAGTGACATGGTCAGGTTGAGAATCAGTTGACGCGTTGACAGCAGGGTAGCCAAACTTCTGCTGGATGCCACTTGATTGATTGACCTGCTACTTTTTTCAGGTTTCTTCTTGAAGCATAAACAAAGATAAGACAAGGTTTAAATTCCTGATTTAGGGGCCAATATGGCAGCTTAATTGAGGGAAAAGAAGCACAGCAGTGGTGGTGGTGCAGATATTGGCTTGCTAGATCTACTGCAGGACAAAGAAAGATGCAAACAATGTGATGAATTCATCACAGATTCAGTTATTTTAAGACAGATTTGAACTCATAATCAGAGGTTTCTAGGGGCATCGGGTGTTCCAGACATCCACACCCATTCAAGACTCAATCAAACTGGCTATGATGGGTTTTTGTATTTTTTAGCAGCGTGTGTTGAATCCAAATTCTTTAATCTTCTCTCTCCTCCATCTTTCTTTGATGTACAACAATACGTAATCTCTTTGACCCACTTCCTAAAACTCGCCCTACAGACTGTGGTTTAGGATATCGTCTCCATCCGTCCGTTTCCCCGGTCCTCACCTCAATATCTGACGCCGTGCTTGGTGTCTGGGGTCAAACTGGTGACTGGTGCCTGTTTACACCGTTTAGCACCAATCATCAGGTTTGGATGGAGGTTACATCACTCTACATCAGTGTTTGAGTGTTGTATGTGTGAGGAGCTACGCTACCGCTGAACTGGGTCGTGGGTAACACGTTGCTATGGCAACTGCTGTTCGCCGGCCCTGGGGCGAAGAAGTGCTTTTTCGCTTACACTTTCTATCTCTGTTCTTCCTTGTGCTTCTTTCTACCTTCTTTCTATTCTTTCCTTTGCCTTTTACCTCTTCCTTCTCTCTTCTTTTCCTTTCTGTCTTTGTGGAGGAAACACAAAAAGAGCAGGCCTCAATTATCGTCTTTTTTCACTTAACCCTCACCCTCAGCCACAAATTGAAATTCTAATTAAGGCAGCGGGACATTTTCTAGTTTTTGGAAGCACTTTTGGAAGGAGAACAAGCTCTAGCAGCGGGGGATTTTAATCCTAATTGCTGCTCTTGTCTGTCAATTATTGGCTTTAGCAGAAATTCCTCAACCTTTTTTCTGTCGTATTCCCTGGTCTTGCTCCTAGACACTGTGAAACCTTCCCACCACCTGATGCATCATCCTCAGTCCGAGATTGCTGACATGATATACGATAGAGCATTGTAACATATATTGTCTAAGCGATTGACTCCGGCTGGCTGACTGTTAGTACAGCGTGGGCACGCGGTCATATTTCAAAGAGCGTGCAGAAGAAGAAGAGACAAGAGGTGGCGAGATGCAGCAAAGTATAAAGCGAGAGCGACCGGCCCCGGCCTCACTGTGTCACCTAAATTCTGACTCTAATGAATAGTCCATTGATTTCCATTAGGGCCGGCTGGAGCTGACCACTCCGGCCTGTCTGTTTCCCATTAGCGGGCTTTAAAAGTGAGGCTGACAAACAGTCGTAGCCACAGGCGGACCAGATAATGGGCCTCGTTTAAAACAGACCTGGGAACTCATCCGTGAAGCTGCACAGGGAATGGGAAAAGATAGAGTTAACATCAGGGATATTAAAAGACTGAGCACTCTTCAGATTAATCTTACATTCAAGGTTTTGCTTTGAAAAGAAATCCAGTTCCTTTTATCACCTTAAAAAGACACAAATCAAAAGTTCATGACTGTAAAGATAACGTCATTTTGTAGGTCTGGATTTGCATTTAAAAATGTAGAGTTATCATGTTCCTCATCAGGGTTTATTTGGTTAAAAAAAGGGCAGAATAAGAGACTAAATATCCTGCAGCTTTTCAACAGCCTCATGGTCGCCCTCATGTCGACCATCGAGTCCATAGCAAACCCCTCTCCCTGGAGGCCTGGCCTGTTTCTCAGCCCGGGATTTTCGAGCCATCCAGCCTTATCAGCTGCACCTCTCCATCAGCCTGCTTCCTTCATTAACATTAATAGGATTTGGATCTATTATGCAACGAGCCTCCGCGCCGTTATGCAACGCGGAGTCTTCAGCAGGAGGAGCAGCAGCACACTTTGCATCTTAGATTAATAGTTTGGGGTTTTATTCACTCTGACACGGAGAGAAGTTTTCAGTGTGTTTGCATGTGACCTTGGGAACCAGCCTCAAAAAAGTGGGCCAGTATACAACAAGTCTTATCAGAAAAGACTGCTTTAAGTCTTAAATCAAGACTTATGGCAGGGTTGGTAGCACATAGAAGCCCGACTATACAGGAAAAAGCTTGACACTTTTTTTCTTCAAGTTTAAATCAAATATCAGCTGCTTGTCAGTCACAGAGGTTCTGAATCACTGCTGACTCAGTTTTTTTTTGTTTCAAACACTCCACTTTAAAAGAATCTACTTAATTGGGAAATAAATAAAATAAGCACATATTTTGTGATGTCTGGTTGTTCCCCTAACTTTCTTTAAACCTACGTGAACAGCACACACTCCTGCCTTTCCTGTGCCTACAAGAAGGAGAGAAGCAGCAAAAAACACCCAGATCAGAGCAGGCATCAGTGACAACAGAGTGACGCTGATAAGGTCAGAAGCAGAATAAAGGAGGAGCTGGGGTGGAGGAGGGTTGCAGAGGGAGCAGCAAAGTGAAGCCAGGCTAGAGCAGTTTAAATAGCCAATAGCATGCTTTGAGTAGATCAGCTGGTGATGAGGGCTTGTGTGAGATCAGCTGATTTCAATTATATGGCAGAACTTGACTCTATGGCCTGCCTGAACTGATGCTGTGCACTCAAATTCTAAGTAACCTGCACTAACAAGTTTTATGTCTTTTATCTTGGAGTGCACATTTTAATGAAAAACAGTTCCAACTGATCCAAAATAACTGAATTAAAACACCTTCAATATAGACTCCAGCGTAGCTAACTGCTAACACCGAGCCAAATGTAACATGCTAACATCCTTTTAACAACTTCAGCTTGGTTTATGCTTTGGTATTGAATCTACACCGTAGTAGCCTACAGTCATGAGCGCTGAATCAGCCGAGGCAGAGGTATGCAACCAGTCAACTGGTCAGTACATTTTTGGGGAGGCTCAGGAGGGCTACTTATCCAAGGTAGGACTACTTACTTATCCAAGTAATGCTCCTCTTATTTCCTTTAAATGCCTTGAAACATTTTAAATGTCTTTTACTTTTATGAACATTTCATTTAAAAAAATGCTGTACTAACAAATAGTCTCCATTTGATTCTAATGAGAAAACGAGACTATATCTAAGCTAGCAGCTAACAGTCTAATGAAGATGTTGTTACAGTTTGACAACAGAGAAAAATACCTAAATGGCATAAAAATGCCTAAACAGGAAAAAAACAGTAAGCAAACAGTAAACACCTCTGTGAGGCTTAACTTAAGCATTGTTGCTTAGAGCTAAAGGCTCACATTAGCATACTAACATCCTGGCAATTGGCAATGCCAACTCCCTTTTTCTGAGTAGACATGATAATGTAATAACCGTCTTTAGAGCTGCCCAAATATTAAAACATTTGGGGAAAAGTCATACAAAGTACATCTGACATTATCTCCATTAAGCTTCCCCTCTGTCCTCAGACATTCTCAGACTTTTTCTGAACTCAGTCTTTCAGATTCTAATAAATTTCTCTCTGTATTGCAACAGCTTGGAAAGGCACTGACATGCCTGCAGTCAAACATTGGTTAAAGAGTCTCTCTAATTGTTTAGCCATGGAAAAATCACTAAAGCTACTAAAAGGAAAAATACACAATTTCTTTGTTAAGAGCATGGTATAGAATATTAAGATAGTCATTTTTTAATTATTAATATGTTGGGGGTTTTCTTCTTTTGGCTTGTTTTTGTGTCTTGGCTGTATTCCTATGTTAACTTTGTGTATTATTTGTATACTACAGTGGTTCACAAGTGGTCCAGCCACAGGACCCACTACTACCTCCATAATGTAAAACTGTAACCTAAATTTCTAAAAAGTTTTCATTATTTTGATGAAAAATGTTGCAGTTTGAACAAAGAGACAGGCCAAAATGTAAGGATAGTACTCGCCAACATTTTATTTCAGTCTGTTTTGCTGTTTTAACATAATTTTTCAAACGTCCGCCTTTTCAAAATGACATGCTTAACACTTATTTTCAGTGGATATGTCTGTGATGTCTATTAGGCTATTTTTGCATGCTAGCATTTCCTAATTTGGGAACACACATTTAACAGGTAAATGGTCCGTATATTTATAGGATCTTTTAATACAATAAAGTACTGGACAAAGAAACAACCAAAATTACTATAAATCCCACCAAATGGTCGTATATGTGATGTAAAATCACAACTATGTTGTGGTCAAGATGTTCATTCTGGATCAAAGTGGTGAACTTACTGACTTCTACCAGCCATGATAATATTGATTATTCTTCTACGCACAGCAGGGCTGAAATCAATCTCCTCTTTTAAACTCATCAATAATAACCATCCATAAGCTTGTAGCATAGTCAGGCCTATAAAAGACTGGAAATAAGGAGGATAAAGCCGCAGTTTGACACATGTAGCGACGACGATCAATGCTCTACAAATATCCGTGTGGATCCAACAAACTCTGCTACATGAAATAATGATGCTCAAAGTTGCCAATTGGAGCAGGTTGTCATGGAAACAGCAAAGTGGCACACAGAAGACCGTTCATTTTTCCTTTTATTCCAGAGTTACTTCCTGCTTTTGCTGGAGGAGCTATTTTTAAAACTGGTGTTATATAAGATGCGACTCTTGTGCTCAATACAATGTGTTATTTTCCCTGCTTTTCATTCCTCTTTGTGCTCTTGACTGTGATGGGAGCAGAAAGCACCTCGCTGTGCTATCCCATGTAGCTTCATGTGGGAAGCTAAGCACGCAGCCACGGTTAATGGAATACAAATTTACTTATTTATCATCATAATTTAGCAGAACCTGCTCGAGCATGAGGGATAATTTTAAACCCATTCGTCTTAATTCTGGCCTAAATTTTAGAAACATGAAAATGCATGAAAGGTGTGCATGCCAACTTGAACATTTTAGCTCCACTGATATCTCCAAGCTGTATTTTAGGGGTATGACTCTAAACAAGTGCAAATTAAATGTCACTGCCTGAGAGAAGAGCTTGCTTTAGTCATGAGTTATTCATACAACTCGGTCATAAAAAGGAAAGCTTGAAATGTTTCTCCAAACACAAAAGGAGCGTTTTAGCAGCGCAGGATGCAAGCATGCACAGCTTACATGTAATATTCAGCACTCCCAGCTGAGCTCAAAGCCAATGCACTCTCACTGTGAAAGATGCTATGATTAGCCGCTCGACATGCCTGACAGAGGGAAGTGTAGTTCTCTCTCTTGTAGACAAGCGTGACACAAGCAGCACACACACCTGATTCATCCCCGGCAGTAAGATCATGGACGCAGGTTCAGCGCGAGTCAGAATCAAACAAGAGTGGACTAAAGGCGGCCGAGTGTTGCAGCGAGTGTCATCACCACAGGAAAACTCGATGCCTTTATGGGCTAGCATGTTGCAGCAGTTTGCCCAGCTAACACCAGCTCAGTTTACAGATTACATTCTGTTTCCTGTTTGACCTACATAGTTTGTTCTTTTATTCTCTTCTCACACAGCAGACATTTTTATCTGATGTCATGCCCAGGGTGGGGAATTTTACATGTGAATATCCTGCTGCTGTGGTCCAGATTAGCATATGTATTATTTAGTGGTTCTCAAGTTATAGGCAACTAAAGACACAGGATATTAAAAATTAAGGTCATGATAAACAGCTCATTAGCCAGCATTAGATTTAAGCTAACACTAGTAGTTGGCCAATTCATTTATAATTTTAGCATTAGCTTAGTAGTGGAAGTGGCTAAAAGCTAAGGTAATAGTATTTGGTGGTGTTACAGGACATAATGAAAAAGGTCAAAATTTAGCTTGAAATGTCAAAGTTTTTACTTACAAGAAAGAATTTATGTATGCTAGAGCGTGGCTTAATACTAGGACATGATAAACAGCTCTTTAGCCAGTGCTAGATTTAAGCTAACCGTGGTAGTCGGCCAATTCATGTAGAATTTTAGCATTAGCTTGGTAGCTACAACCTACTGTTATTTTTAAGTCTCTGAAGTAACAAAAAGAGCCAGAAGTTTTTGCTCATGTCACCTTTTTGTCTTTTTGTGTGTGTGATTTATGACAGCTGATGTCATGGTTTAACTGGCATTGGATTAACAGGTGACACTTGCTTCAGTTTTTAAGAATTTCCTAGTCTTCTGAGACATTAATGCTACTTGGGAAGAGTTTGCTGAGCCACAGCGTACGTTTACAATGATAAAAATTTGAAAAATGCCTGTACATGAAACAAAAATATGATACATTAAATATCAGAATTTATGTTGTAGTTGCAAAAGAATTTTGATGGGCCTCAAAAGAAGCTGATCTATATGACAACTAACATTAGCACCCAGCTAACACCTTTTAAATAACAGCAGCAAGAGGCTGAAGATAAATTTAGCCATTTGGAAGTGGCACATGATACAAAAGAGCAGTAATATTATACCCCTCTGACATGATGTAAGCACAGATTTTATGCCATAGCTAAGATTTTAATGGATTTGCGTGTTGCTAGCCTAAACTGTTGTTGACGCGACCTAACATTCAGCAACTTCCTGCAAAATCTTGGTGGTTGAAAGATAATGAATATAATCAAAGTAGTGTTGCATGATTCAAAAGAAGGCCAGAATTGTAACTGACATGTTGTTAACAAGGAATTTATGTATTAGCTAAGATTTGTATAACATGGGGAGTTGTTAAATGCTAGCATTTACTGTGGTCTAGAAAATAGCTAATATTAGCATGCTATTTTCCTCTAAATATCAGCGCTAAGTGTTTAAAAAATATTGTATGTTAGTGTTGCGGGGTACAATGAAAGAGGTGTGAAATTGTAGCTGAGCAGGTTTTTTGCGCTAGCTAAGACTTGTGTCAACTGGAGAGATGTTGAATGCTAGCGTTTATTGTCGTCAAGACTAGTGGTTCCCAAATAGTGTGCTTTGAGGCAGGTCCAGTTGTGCCATGGGAATTTGTGAGACTATACATTACTACTGCAACTACACAGCAACAGACAGGTGTTGTAGAGGCTCTTTTACACAGATATGAACATGCTGAGATTTTGGGCAAAAAAGTTTGAAAATCACTGGTCTAGACAGCTAACCTGAAACTTTCTCATATATGCATTGCATGGATATATTCCACATTGGATTTGCCTGATGACTGGCAAATCCATCTGCTCTGCAAGGTTATTAGACAATCGCTAACACTAGCTTCCAGCTGCCTCCTACAAAATATTAGTGCTAAGCGTTTGAAAGCTACTGTTTGGTAGTATTTCATAATATAAAAGAGGGTAAGTTAGACGTTTACATGATGTTTGGAAGAATTTTATGTAGTAAACAGGAACGGTATAAGCTTGGGTGTTGTTTTATGCTGGCATTAGCTGTTTGCTAACATTAGTATCCATCTACCTCCTTCACATTTATAGAGGTAATTGGTTTAAAACTTAAACATTTGGTAGCATTGCAAGATACACAGAACAAGTGGTAAAAGTGTAGCTGACATGTTAGAAAAGATTTTATATGCTACCTAAGAACTGTGTAAGCTGGGGGAGCTGTTGAATGCTAGCATTAGCCATCACCAAGACAACAGCCACCTTTAGCCGCCAATGCTTATTTAATGTGTTAGCAGTAAAAGGCTGAAAGCGTTACCAGCTGGTATTAAGTCGAAAGGTGAACATTGTAGCTTACATTACATTGGCAGAGAGAAGTTAGCATTGGTTGTACTCTAAACACAAGCAAAAAGTAGCACAACGTACTTTTAACCTTATTATTACTGTTATTAGAATCAGCATTAAATTGATAACGGTTAAAATTTGCATTTGACAGTTTTAGAAGAAAGGTAGGGTTTATAATTTGTTTTTATCATGTTGGTTGTGATTGCATAGCTAAACTAGAAAATGTTAGCATTAGCAGTTTACCAAACTATTGCTTCTCCATTCAATCCAGTCTCCATTCAAATAAACCTTTTCTGTCTTAAGTTTTTGTCTAAATAACAGACAACATAAGCTTTATATACCTATATGAAATGAGGCTTAGCTAAAAACTGTCTAAAGGCTTATGATAGCATTTGTTAGCGTCACAGGCTAAGAAGAGGAGTAAAGTTGCTAACAAAGTTGGTGATTTTGAAGCCAAGGGGTCAGCAAATTTGTTGTAATGAGTTGAAATAGCACTTCTCTGTCTTTTTTAAACTTTTACATTTTTACAATCTGCGACCCTGGACACATAGATACAGCATTAGAGCAGCATTTGAGTTTTCAACCCTGAAGTTGATGTCAGAAGCCAATAGTCAGTCATTTTCACCAAAGAAAGATTTTCTATTCCAACTTTAACCATGTTCTCCCTGTCTCCTCCTACAGGATGCTTTGAGTGCTGCATCAAGTGTCTGGGCGGGGTGCCCTACGCCTCCCTGGTGGCCACCATTCTCTGCTTCTCAGGTGTGGCTCTGTTCTGCGGCTGCGGCCACGTGGCACTGACCGGCACCCTGACCATGCTGGAGAACCACTTCTCTCGGATCACCTCGGACCACGCCACCCTCACAATGGTGTAAGTTCTCAGTCTGGTACTACAAGTCCATCTTTATCAATAAAAAAGGACATAATGGGATATGGTGTTCCGCTGACATGCTTAACATTAAGTTTTCATTAATAATTGTTTTGAAAATATTAATTATTGATGTTCTCTGGCACCATTAACAGTTTCAGCATGAAGAATTTAGTTAACTACCTCAGCAGTTATTAAATCAGCACGATAGAGCCTCCCACATTATCTGCATTAATCCATAATGCACCATAACAACTGAATGTCCTACATGAGTAGGCTTTTAAAGAAAGAGTAAAGCTATTATCAAATGACAATAATGGAGGATGCATTTGCATTAATACTCATGTGCAACACATTTACTGAAGCATATTTCAGGTCTATAGGCCTTACCTTTATCCTGCTATCACTCAGGGCAGCCAATTTTCAAATGAGATGCAGTTTAAACAGCTTAAAGAGCTACTAATTGTGCAAAGAGGATTCATTATATTAAATCAAAGTTGCACCACATTACACAATTACTGTCCCAGACAGAAGTAGGGTTGCCATGAGCCTCTGGTCATGCTGTGGATGTCCCAAGGGCCTGAAAACCACAGATAGTCTCCTGGCATTCTTAGCCCCTTACATTCCTATAACTTATCCAGATGACTGTATATTTTGTGGTCTAGTGAGGTCCTTGGGAAGGCCCGGCTGGGGTCTGTCACAGCCCTGACATAGTGCAGAGAAGACAATCAGACTTGTCTTTCTGGAGAAAGTGAAGTTGTAACAAGGTTTCCATAGGTGAACCTACGAAAGGATCATTATTGATATGGCTCAAGGCATGTGCAACACAGGTTGCCCACTTACCCAGCACCCCTTGTCTTCTGATGCTGAAATGGGGAGGGTTTCTCTCTATTCCTGGCCAGGGGTTGCCTAAGGGTTTTCCTTCTGCCAGGGCAGGGCTTAAACTCCAGTATAGATAGCAGCAGCACCTTTCCCCCTTGGGGAGTTGCTGCCTACCTTTATATCATGGGATGGACCGGGTCTAGACCACGCCATGGCCTTCACAGAGGGCAGACGAAACCCACCATGTAGGCATGTTTGCATGGGATCAGGTGAAAGGCAAGGCTCTGGTCCCACAAGCCTGGAGATCCTTGGTTGACACTTAACCCCTAACTACTCCCACTGCTGTGTGTGTGTGAATGTGTATGAATGGGATTCACTAATACTGATGGTCGCTTAACAAAGCAGCCTTCGTCATCAGTGTGTAAATGTAGATCAATGGATGTAAATAGAATGGATGGCTATGTGACCTGTAGAGTCAAAAAGTGGTTCCCAACTGGTGAGTCAGGATCCAGAAGTGGGTCACAAAGCTTGTTCCAGTTGGTCACAAAAGTGCGCCAGGACAAAAAAAAAAAAAAAAAGACATGGCAAAAAGTCAATATACAGAAGCCCTGTGGATTTACAGCAAATGTAGACATTTTGTTAAGTTTTCCAATGATAACATGTCCATTTCATTTATGTCTGGTAAATTCTCCTCATTTATCTATTTTTCTTTGGATAGCACAGCTGGTTTCCCAAGATAAATAGGAAATCAAATCCTCAAAATGTCAAATTTCTAGAGGGGTCTTGCTGCAGACCGTACATTTCTGACAGCCACTCTCACAGACCGTTCATCTCCGTATTTTTTAGAAAGTGCCATAATTTGCCGGTACAACATATTTTAAGTTTAAGAATTTTTTTTTTATTCAACTTTATTCATAAGTAAATTTTGGTAGTTACATTCATGAAATAACCTCATTGCTAACATTGTAGACTAAGAAACATTCTTTAAATAAAACAGAGACAAGGTCAGAGGTCTAATCCGGTATTTATTCATAGATCCATTTTAAAAGTAGGTACACAAACAATGGCTAACTTTAGCTTCGTTTGCTTTGGCTAAAGCTAGCATAACTATGCTGGCTACATAATAAACTTAACTACATAAGCCAGTGTAGATAAGAAAGTTTTAGCAACTTGAGCTTAAGCAAATGTAGCCAAAGCTAACATAGCTACATAGATAATTTGCCTATGTAGCTTATATAGCTATTTTGGGAGCTAAGCTCTAATTGCATTAGCTACATAGTCCCATTATCTATAGCTAAGTTTAAAGCTAAGCTTTAGATAGTTGAGATTTTGCTAACATAGCTCAAGCTAATGTAGCTACGTAGATAACATATCTACGTAGCTTGTATAGCAGCCTTGTGAGCAGCTTGGCTATGTAAGCTATACAGCCTTGTATCTACAGCTAAGTTAGCTTTAGTAAATGCAGGTATAGCTAACTTGGCTACACACATAACTTAAGTATGTATCTTATGTAGCTGCTTTTTTAGCTTAGGTTTAGCTCCGTTATCTACGTATCTCTGATTTTTTACAAAGCTCTTATCTACATAGCTCTGTTAGCTATGCAGCTACGTTATCTATGTAGGTCTGTTATCTACATATCTCTGTTAACCACATAGCTTAGGCAGCTAACGGAACTTAAAAAACTACATTTGCAAGAATGTTTTCATGGAAGATGAGTTTTTCATTGTATTTTCTTGATTTAACCATTTTGTAATCAGGTTTTGCAGGTCAGGTTTGGACTTTTGGTATCCAAACCCTTACCTTAACCCTTACCCTAGACCCAAACAGAAGTTAAATCCAATTATATTTTTAAAGTTTTAGCATGTATTTCAATTCTGAGATATACGGCTTTTCAGGTGGTTGTGAGCAGCCATAGAAATGAATGAGCTGCAGTCAGACTGTCTAGCAAATTTCCATGCTGCCTCGGGAAAATGGAGTAAAATAAGGTGTATGCATGCATGTCCTTCTATGATGATGTACTTTTTAAACAAGATATCTTGGTTCTAAAAGTTAAGCCACTTTCCAGAGTATTTTTCTTCCTTGTGTTTTGTTGCTCTGGCTTGAACTATTCCTAGTGATAAAAGGAACATTTGGTCAACATTTGGTTCGTATCTGTAAGCTTCCAGAGAACATTCAAAACATAAGAATAAAATGAATTGTTGTACAGACAGGAAGCTCCATTTGTATCCATATTTGAATTGGACAAAGGCTGTGTAGACAGGATATTTCAGTGCCTTTAAGGGTTGCATACTAAATGTACAATACCTCCAAGTACTGCTGTCAAAGGCCTGTCTTATGGGTTTGATATAAATGGTCATTTCTTTTCTGTATTTGTTTGTCCAGGATCCAGATCTTTCAGTACATCATCTACGGAATTGCCTCCTTCTTCTTCGTTTATGCCATCATCCTGCTTGCTGAGGGCTTTTACACCACCAGCGCCATCAAGAAGGAGCTGCAGAGCGACTTCAAGACAACCGTTTGTGGACGCTGCATCACTGCCTTTGTACGTCAGCACACACGCAAAAGCAGGCAGCTGCTACAAACTCACATCCACTGACCCAGTTATATTAAAGCATCTAAATGAGATTAAGTTATTTTGCAGTGGTTTTCATGAGTATGTTACTTAAAATAGAGCTTTGAAAAGTGAACACAGAAGAGCAGCTTACGGGCCAACACAAAGGTCAGCATGAAAGTGTTGGTGAGGCACAATCAAACACCTTCCACTTCACATTTGTGGACACACACAAGCACAAAAAATACACAACTGCACATACAGATACTCAGAATCCCACTTGAGGCCTTGAGGGCAACTGTGGCACAGTTTGTCCTTTCTAGCCTGATTACTCTAATTGCCGCAGATGTCCAGTAACATTAGCTTTAACACTTACTCTTTGTGTGTGGTGGTTAAGGAATAATATTAACCTAATTTTCTGCTACAGCACAAACTTTGGTTGAAACAATTCATACTGACAACACAAATAAATGTCCTTCTCTTTCTTTCCTCACCTCAGTTCATGTTCCTGACCTACATCCTCTTTCTGGCCTTCCTCGCCATCTTCGGCTTCACGGCGATACCCGTTTTCCTCTTCTTTAACATGTGGAATACCTGCGCCGCCATGAGGTCTCCTGACTCTAACATCACTGCCCCGGACTCCATCTGTGTGGACGTAAGGCAGTATGGTAAGTCCCACGACATTATGCAGTTTGTTTTTTAATAACTAAAAATATCCACCATTTAAAGAATTGTAGAAAGAAAGTGTAGAAATGTCTTGATGGTAAATCCAGTGTTTCTGAAAAGATGCAGCTGTGAAAGATTGCAGCTTCAAGGCCAGCCTGCCCTTTATATTTTTGCTCTTGCTCTGTTCTTGCACACCTGATCTAATTAAGGGCGACACATTTTCATTAGTGTAATTGGATCAGGTGTGAAGGAGCAGAACTTGAAGGATAGGTGGGCTTTAAAAACTGGGTTTGTTAAACAGTACTTTGGCAGTGAAAATCTCTCTTTCAAGCCAAAAAAAAATCAAGCAGCATCAATTTTTGTCAGCCTATAGGCTGTTAACTGCTATGAATTTGACATATCCAAGAATACTAATTAATAAGGTCCTTACAGTGTGATTGAACCTCAGTCATCACTTTAAAGCTGTAGGCTCTTTACTTATAAGCTTGCCTTTGTGACCCCATATCAACTACTTCATTCACATTAGCAGGTAAACAGATGATGTGTCATTTTAAACATTTTGGGGTTTTAGAAACAGCAGACAAGAAAAGGTCTGAAACCACTATTACATCAACTGAATGCACAAAGCTGAGCTTTTACCATTTGCTAATGAGGCTATTTTTAAAACTCACCTGCCAAAAAGAGCAACATGTTGCATATTCCCCAGGTATTTTCTCTGCTGATGAAGTTAAAAGGAAGGTTACATGTCTTCATTGTTAAAGAGATTTTCCTCTGATCAAGGCGAGACTGCTCAAATAGACGGCTAGCCCAGACAATACTGGCTTTCAACTTTGCATATAAAAGAACATCTTAGCGCTTCTCGCATTGTTTTGACACATCTCGCCCAGGATTTACCTGCAGGATGCCAAAGTACAGAGAGCAACCAGTTTTGTAAACTAAAGGCAACATATTCCTTCATAAGCTATAAGCCTTGGACCTCACAAATAAGATATCATTAGCAATAAAAAGCAACTGGCTTTGTCACTTTAAAGTAAACCATTTGCAAGCAAGCTATAGGCCATAACTCTTAGAAGTTACCTGCTGTAAGCCGCCAAAATCTTGGTAGTTAGACAATATAAGCCACTGTTAGCGTCTGTATGTGCCTCGCTAAAGCTGATGAGCATTAATTCTCAGTTATTCCAAGCCAGCATTAGCCTAAAACTAAAAACAAAAAAAAACAGCAATTACTTACAGGACATTCTCAGTCAAGTTAGCTAATACTTTTCCTATATTTCTGTACAGCTAACTTGTATTAACCACCTTAAGCCTCTGCTACTATCATTATAGTTAGCCAACATTAGCCGTTATAAGCTAATGGTGTTAGCACTTTTACAGTAGCCAATATTCAGGATAAGCACTGGCTGTATTTTTATTTTTTATTTTTTTCACTACCTAACATTATTCAAGGGGTAGTATTTATCTTAAATGCAAATAATGGCCACATGGAGTTACTGCAATTCTATGCTAAAGCACATTTGCATTATTTTCTATAAGCTGCTGGTAATATCCCTTAAAATTACAATAACCGAATACTAAAGATTTTTGTAAAGTTGGCAACAGTCGTCATAATGGGTGACCACTTATTATTCTCTAGATTAAGCTAGCGATAGCTATCATAAGTTAATGGATATACCTCTTTAAAATTAGCCAACACTCGTAATAGTTTTAGCCTTTCTTACTCTGAAGTTCTCTAATATTAGCCAACATAACCTACTGTCTATATCTCTCTGAAAGACTATCATAATGGTTATTTCTTTTTAACCTTAGTCAATATTGTCTTATTTTTCTTTTTCAAGTTAGCTAACACCTCATAGTAGGGTTTGTATTGTGTTAAGGTAGCAAACATTAGCCACAATAATATACCAAACCAACCAAAATGTGTGGCTAAAGAAAGTTAGCATTAGCTTTGATAAGCTACTGCTCATATTTCTCTCAATTTTACTATCAATCAAGTCTGCTACTGTTCATAGATCTGTATAACTTTTCAATAGTATAAGCTACAAAATGAGCTATTAATTAATCAATACAAGCTTTTTTTTTAAAGTAAGCTAATGTTAATTACTTGTAATGTTCCTTTTAGCTTATCTTGCCCATCAAAGGTATTGCTAAGGTTGACTAAAAATTTCTTACACTTACTATTTTTCCCAGAGTTAGCTGTAACTTCTGGTAAGGGACTATTACTGTATAAAATTTGCTCCTCACTAAGCCTGTAAAGAAACTAAATGTGTTTTTGTGTTATCCCATTTTTAGCCAGTGCCAGAGCAAACAAACTAAACTGAACAACTGAAGCTTCAAAGTGGTACAATTTGATGAAATATTAAGAAATATTGGCTTTTATAAGCTGCTCAACACATTTCTATGAAGTTAGCCAAAATTAGTCTAAATGACTACTCATCATTTTTGTGTAAAATAAGCCTAGGCATCATTAGCCATTTGTAAAATTCTCTTAAAAGTAAGGTTAGCTTACCCACCAAAAGCTTATGCTTAAGTCAATGACTTCATAGGCTTTGTTAATCTGAAGTTAGCAAACACTAGTGCTAAGCTTCTTGCTATCTTTAGTATTTTGAGTAAAATGAGTTCAAGGCACTAAAGCTACTATATATCCTATATATAGTATAACGGTCAAAAGCTATCAGATAAATTTATGATTTGATTAGCCATGTTACTCTTACCATAGCCAGCGGTAGTGGTAAGCTACCATTATAATTTTGTGTAACATTTGCTTGATAAACTCACTAAAGCTACTGTAGCCTATATTCTGTTTTAGGTAACATTAGCCAGAACAGGCGAAGCAGTTGCAACAAAAATGGTACTGAATTGTTAAAGGAAATTTTTGGCTTAAGTGGCTTTACTTCGATAAGCTGCTAGGTATATTTTAAGTTAACCAACAGTAGTTACAAAAAAGTACTGATTTTTCTCACTTCATAGATAGCTCACCCTACCCGTCAAAAGATACTGCTTAGGACAATGATTTTCACTAGTTATGTCTCTGAAAGGACAGTTAACATTTGTTGTAAGCTATTTTTGTTATATTATGTAAAATTTGTCAGATGAAATGGCTAAATGTCTATGTTCAGTGTCAGCTAACATTAGCCACCTACAGGTTCATACCAGAACACACTAAACTGTTGCAATAAAGAGGCAATGAATAATTTACTATTAAGTTAAATGTAAGGCTAAAGCAGTATTAGCTTTAATAGGATGCTAGTCATATTTCTATGAAGTTAGCCAACATTAGTCACAAAAACCAGGTCATCCTTTTTTTCTCTAAAATCAGCCCACATTTGCCATTATTAGCCATTTGAAAATTCCATTTAAAGCTGTCTTACCATACAAGTCAAAAGTTATTGCTAAAGCTAATAATATTATTGCTTTGTTTCTCTAAAGATTGCTAACATTAATGGTAGGTTACCTTTGTTATTTTGTGTAAAATTTGCCTGATTAAGTTGCAAAAACAACTATGAATTCTGTGGTAGCTAACATTAGTGGTACTAAATAGTTAACTATCAATAAGACTAAAGTAGCAGCATTGGCTTTATTAAGCTAAATCATATTTATACAAAGTTGGCCAAGTAAGTCTCAAAAAATCTTGTGGAAAATCAGTGGTTATTAGCCATTTGTAATGATACTTTTAAAGTTAGCTTACCTTACCCATCAAGAGAAAGTTCCAGGAGCTCCTTGCCATGCTTTTCTAAATACTGCTTTTAATATTTGTTACTTACTTTTGTTATTAGTGTAAAATTTGCTTTTGTAAGTTACTAAGGCCACTCATGTTCTGTTAGTTAAACCACTTTCTTCTTACAACAAGCTAAGTTGTAACAACTAAATGATATTGAATTTTCATTGCATAGTCAATGTCGGATTCAAATACAGCTATTATGCAGTATGGTTATACAGTAAATACTCTGTTGACCGTTCCATAAATAGTCTAAACATTTATCCATAGCTCTGCTTTGCTTTATATGTCGTTAATATGAAGAGGTCAAACATACACGCTTAGATTATTGAGAACCCAATTGGACCTTTATGAAATCCACCTTCCTGCAGCATTACGGCGCAGTATCCCTCTCTTGTGATTGCATATCTGGTTATCTGTTTGATAGCCTAATGTACAGTATGTGACCCACATTTGAAGGACAGCTGGCCTGCTCACAAAGTAGGATCAGGATCACATATGCTTCATTGGCAGTCATACTGTACTCTACTGTATGAAATATTAACCCCAATTACTGGCAGCCATCAAATTGTTATCAGCAGATCGAAATCTGCTTTCGATGAGCCAGGGTTTGGGGATCTTCTTTGTTTTATGCAACACATTTTCATCCTGTCATATATTGAAAGTAAGCCTATGCAATCCAGTTTTAAACATCTTTTTAGAGTAAAGATTTAAATCCAAATAATGACCCATATTTTTCCTGTAGGAGGGGCTCAGAGGTCCTCACAGCAGCAGCCCCGTTTCCTTTAATCTTTATCCGAGCCTAATTCATAATGCCTTCAATCACACAGTCTCGGGGGAGGAAAAAGCTTCTTGTCTCAGATGAGGAAGCAGCAGCCCTCTGATGTTTCATCTCTCTGATCCTGTAGGTATTATTCCCTGGAACGCCACACCGGGAAAAGCTTGTGGAGCCACACTGGGGGACATCTGCAACACCAGCGAGGTGAGTGGATACTGACCTGACCTTTTCCTTTTTTTATTATTTCATCCCTTTCATCCCTTACCTCTTATTTTCTCTCTCTGTCCACAGTTCTACCTCTCCTATCACCTCTACATCGTTGCGTTTGCCGGCGCCGGTGCCACCGTCATCGCATTGGTAAGCCGCTCATGATCCCACTGATAATGTGCTTCTGAAAATATGCACGTTGCCATGGCGTGCTTATCTGTTGCCATGGCAACCCCGCCTCTCACGTTCGCCAGTATGTCATGCAACAGGGTCGAAATCCAACCGTTCAGCCTGCCTCTGCTGCGTGAGCGTGTGTAGACGGGGTCAGTGTTTTACTCTGCTGTGGAGGTGGATAGTTTTGTTTCATGTCCAGGGAAATGAAGGTGATAAAAAAAGAAACGAGCACCTCTCCTGATGGTGCTCAGGGTCTGACAGCCTTCTGCACTCTGATGTTTTACACCTCACTTATTTAGAAAGAGATACAGAGTAGTATTTGAGCTGAAGAGTGCCAGGAGTGTCCAAATATTTTCGGGTTTTTTCAAAGTGTGTGCAGAGTTATGCAATCACCTTTTGGATGCTGGGTTGTAGCTCAGATGCTCAGTCAGTAGGGCAAATTTGTAATATTAAACTTACATTTTAACCTTTTAATGTTTCTGTTTAATCCTGTGAAAAAAACGACGGCACATTTGGAAAGCTTGAGCTCAGCCCAAATTACGAAGTGGAATCAGCTAAAAGCTTGAAGATGACTTCATATTGGGAAATTAAGAACACCTACATGAGCTGTAAAAAGTGACGGAATTTACAAAAAGAAGAATGAAAAGTGAAGAAAACAGCATTTTTTATATTTATGATAGAAGAATGTCAGTTTCTTTTTTCCAAAGTCTGAATGAAAGTGCTTTTCTAAAGTTGTATGTTGAACTGTTATGCCATTATCAAAGAATAACCTCGCCCTGTAAAATAAGAAATATGCACAATGACTGCCCTCTACAGGATGTAACCCCACCACTACAATTGACTTTTTCTATTGGCTGATCTGGTGGCAGGTGACATATTTGGTGTAAGTTTTCATACAGCGTTAAACAGCTACCTCTCGCTTTTTTCTATATGGTTAGCATAATTTATAGCAGCCCACAGCTGGAATCACAGGTAAGCAGGCTCCATCAATCCAATCAGAAATGTCGCTTTGACAATCTGAGATTATGGGCAGTGTAGTTCCTTCCCCTGAGATCATGAATAAACCAAGTTTTCAAGAAGACACCGAGGCTGAATTAAGGCGTAGATGTGGCAAGTAAGCTGCCTGTGGGAACCATCGGGTGGGAAGGAGGATCGACACAACCCTGGTAGTACTCTGGATGTCCTTGCATTTAACAAAAAGGTGCTTCCTTCAGCACATATTTGTTTTTCTCAGAGGCTCAAACATGATTAATGCATGTTTTTTGCATGAACCCTTCCTTGTTCAACTGTTAGCTCTGCCACAGCATGGAGGAATAGAGATGGCCCGGCCCAATCAGGGATGCTGTATGTAGAGGCATAATAATGTAGTCACATGAGAACAATTGCATTCACTTAACCAAAGAAACTTAAATATTTCTAAAAGAAATAAGGATAAAGCAAATTAGCTCAGAATACAGAGGGAGGCTTGGGGAAGCCTTAGGGACTGGTGCCAAAATGCAACATCTACTGGTTCAAAAGTTGCAAATCTGACTTTAAAAAGGGGGTCTATCATGTTTTTACTGAAATGAAAAAAATTTGCTAAAGAAGACATCTCTCTTTCTCTTCAGATCCACTACCTGATGATTATTGCGGCTAACTGGGCCTACCTGAAAGGTGCTGTCTCCACGCACGAGTACCAGGATATCAAGACCAAGGATGATCAGGATCTGGAGGCTGAGGCGCGCTCCAAGGAGGGCCAGAACTCCTCCTCCTACTCATAAGGACAAGGGATCCTCTACTGCCACCACCCATCTCCTCTCCACACCTCTAATCCCCCCGCCCCCGCAACACCCAGCGCCCACCCCTCCCTCAGTTAAAACAAAACCACCTCGGTCATGTTTGATAGTCCCCCAAACCACCTGATCCTCCAGTCCCCTCCCCTCCACGCTGTTCATTCAGAGAGTCGTGAGCTCACAGCGGAGGGGAGGAGAATAGAGGATCAGGTGAAGCGGCAGGCCCAGACGGAGGCAGATGCTTCAGAACGGGAGAGCTCGCCCGGGCCGCCCGGTTGGAGCTCAGGTACGGTACATCAGTTCAGAAGCGTCTCCTCCCACGTTGCTTTTGGGCAGCGGCTCGTGAACGAGGCCCGGCTGTGATGGCCTCGCGCCCTGAGCCAGCACAGCCTCTCGACACACAGCTCCTAACAGCCTAAAAAAAAGAAAAAAAAACATTGTTCGCTGTCTGCTTCAGCCAAAGGGAAGCCAGGCAGCGACCAACTTCCTCCGTTTTTTTGGTGTTTTATATGCATATATATATGAATATGAATATATTGTGCGAATGTGTATGAATGTTGTTGTTTTTTTTAATACTCTCGGAAAAGTATGCCTGGTACTATTATGATCTTTCTTCTTCTTCTTTATGTTTTTGCGCTCATGGGTTTTTCTCCTTTACTTTCTTCTCCATCTTAAGACTTTTTATTGCTAATGCTCGATACATTGTTGCACTATTTCAAAATAAAAATAATAAGGGAGACTGAAAATCTTAAAAAAACAAAGCACCCCTGCCCCTCGCTCTCATTATAATACTTAGACTCGAATCATGTTGTATCTCAAGGATTTTTTTTTTGCATTTACATGAGCAGAGTTTAGTTTTCTGACAGGTTTTTAACATTAATTTAACACCAGAGGTGTAGCAAACCTTTAAAAAAGAAATAGTTTTGATAAATATCCTTGTAAGTACTTTTGTCGAGGGATAGATGTGAAGATTGATGCCACTGTCATGTCTGTACATCAAACATAAAGCCACAATCAGCTGGAGCTGCTTATGTTAGCTTAAGAGCTAGCAGGTAAGAAAAAAAGCCAGCTTAGTCACATCCCCCTTAAAGATCACAGTGTAATAAGTTACTCTCCTTTTGTTGTATACTAAATAATAAAAAGTGGTATAGTGTGTAGTAATAGCAGAGTTATAACCATAAACAGGACAACTATAGAAAGCTATAGCCAGAAACAGGTTAGCTTAAGTGCTGTAAAGGAGGAAATGCTAGCTTATTTTTGATAGAAGTCACAACCCCCTTTAAGCTGACTAAATAATGAGTAAAATCATTTTTGTTTCATCGTTAATTTATAAAAATGGGGTAAAGTGTGGGTTAATGGCAAAGTTGGAGCTATTTCGAGGCTAGCTAGAGAAAGCTACAACTACTGAGAGCTATAAGGGAGGATAAAGCTAGCTTAGCTTTGTCTAGAAGTCCCAGCCTTCTTAAAGCTTACTAAATAATGATTAACATGTTTCAAAGTTAATTTCAAATAAGCGTTAAGAGTTGATTTACAGCAAAGTTAGAACCAGAACCAAGCTAGCTTACATTAGCTTAAGAGCTAGAAAAGAGGAAAAAGCTAGCTTAGCTTTCGCTTGAAGTAACAGCCTTTAGTAAAGTTCCCCAAATATTACGTGACATTCCTTTGATGTAAGCGTTAAATCACAAATCAGTTAAATTGTAAATTAATGGCAGAATCAGAACCATAACGAGGCTAGCTATAGAAAAGCTACAACCAGAAACAGCTTAAGTGCTGGAAGAGAGGAAAAGCTAGCTCAAAGTCACAGCCCCTTAAAGCTCCTTAAGTAACGAGTAACATTTCTTTTCGTTGAATAGTTGAATTCAAGTAAGTGTTAAAGAGTGGATTTACAGAAAAGTTAGAACCAGTATCTTGCTAACTAAGGTTAGCGGAAGTGCTATAAGGGAGAAAAAAGCTAGTTTAGCTTTCACTTGAAGTCACAGCCCCCCTTTAAGCTCCCTAAATCATGAGTTACAGACCTTTTGTTTAAAATTTTTAGAGTTGAACAACTAAAATGGTGATTTACAGCAAAGTTTGAGGCCAAACTTTTAATTAGCTTGTGCAGGGATGCCGCTAACCTGAAGTCTCTGCTAACCATAACCTTTGACAAGTTATTTTTTTTCTACTTTCTGTTCTTTGTAGAAAAAAAATACACATTATGATTTAAGTCATACTAAACAAGAAGGCTTTTTTGTTTCTTTCTTACAGCAAACTATGCTCTTTTTTCCCCGTCTCCAGTGTTTAAGCTAGCCTCTGCTAGCTCATTTAAGAAAAAAGTTTGTATATATATATAAATCCAGAAAATATGGCCCCCTTAGCTTACTGCAATTATAAGATATTATCTTTTAATATTAGTAAAGCAGCCTTGTTTTTCCCAATTAATCAGATAGCCCCCCCTTGCTTCCTTACAACAAAAGTGGTGTCAATATTCTTATCTAACTCTGCAAAACAAAGAAAAAAAGAGGCATTTTCAGCTTTTTAAACTACTTTCCTGTGATCTCCTTAAAGTCTTTGCTACACTTATCACCAGCGGCCGCGGAAATCAAAAATCTGTCTGGGTTTTTTACCACAAAATCAACACACACCTCAGGAATCAAACCAAATCTGATTTAAGCCAGTTGTGTTTTTTCCTTAAAGCTTCACCATCAAACCGCTGACCCTTATCAGACTTATCCTGTTTGAATACTACAGGCAAAATAACAATCATTCCTAAAACGGATCCTTTTACTAATAAAAATCACCTGTAAATAGCTGAATTACCCTTAAAAAAAATCTCAATTTCACCTCTCCCGAAACGAGGAGAACACAATCAGTGTTTTGCCATGCTCTTCTATTCTTTTTTTTCCACAGATATATGTAAATGTACCCTTTGAGATATGTGTTTAGCACTCAAAATACTAGTTCTGCATTTGATATAATAATTGTAATGTAACATCTTAAATGATATGTCGTGAGAGGGATGCAGTGCAGTCATGATATGATGGGTTGAGGTGCTTGTGACGTATACATTTTAAAATGTGAACAAAAAAATTAATTTTAATGTTTTATCAGTTTTAGGCAGCTGAGCTCTTCTTGTGATTCAGTAATTATGATTTATGGATCTCGTTTGTGTTTTTTATTTCCAGCCAAATAAGTGACTCATCAACACGTGAGTTGAGAAACGTGTCACTTTTTCTCTGTTTTTTTTTCTTTTTCTTTTTTAATTTTATTTTGACGTCATGCCTCTCATATGAGCCACAGAGACTGTTTTGGATGTTTACACTCTGAATAAAAACAAGTCAGGAATTTTCATACATTAATTTTATAATCCGATATTGTTTAATGATCATGAACTATATTCTGTATGGATCATCACTGGTTAGTTTACCCTAAAAAAAGACACTGAAGAAGACAAATTTTTGAACTTTAATGAGATGAAGCATGTCAGTATCGTCCATGTGTGCAGCTGTCTATTCTGTATAAAAAAGGACTATATTGCCATGTGTGTTATGTTTGATAAATATACGTGCTTTGCCGCCAGGTTGATGTAAAGGCAAACTTCAATTTCCTATAAGACGATGCGTGTCAGGGTGTTGTTGTTTCCTCGTTATTTGCATGAAGGAGACATGACTGTGTCTTTGCAGTTTTTCAGGTGATGTGTAGTCAATTGTACTGACAACTATGGTAGGCGGTGTTTGACCCCTTCCTCCACAATCCCCCTTCCCCAACCCAACCCTTTCCACCCACTCTTTTCTAAAGAAAACTCCATTGTACTTTGATGGCATTGTAGTCCCTGTAGGTGTTTCATTATGGTTTTATTTTTTAAGTTGGAAATAGTTCTATGACTCCTATATAGTGATGATTTTTGTAACCTTCTCTAGTAAAACCGATATTTTTTATTATCGTGACACCGTTGTCTCCTGTCTCGTTCTTGTGTTTGAGTCTCTTTAAATTTCTTACTTCAAGGCTCAGTTCTAAAACTCCCTTGCTCCTACCACTTAAGCCTGGTTTGTATTTTCTTATTTAATCTAAGCTGCGTTGGGAACTACATACGCGGGCATTGGCGCATCCACATCACTCTGAGGTACTTCACCCAAACACTACACAGCAGTGGGACATGTACGGTACTCGGGGGGGGATGTTCAGTGCCTCTGTAATTCTTTTTGTATCCATCCCCTGACTTATACTTTTCAATAACCTTTTTCTCTGAGTTGCTTGGGGTGTTCTTTTGTCTTCATAGTGTAATGGTAGCCAGGAATACTGATTAACCAGTGACTGAACTTTCCTAACACAGCTGTATTAATAAACTACAATCATTTGAGATACATTGAAAATACTAGCACCAATTAGCTGTACTGCTGTTGAATTAGGTCAGTCTCTTTAGAGGGGGTGAATATTTATGCTGCCACTTATTATATATTACATTATTTTGACTATTTGGCATTAATTTGTAGAAATCTACTTTCACTTTGACATTAGACTGATTTATTTATTTTTTTGTTAAAAAAAAAAAGCCAAATTATACTGACCATGATTGAGTTAAAAAATCAAAAGGGTGAAACATTCAAGGAAATGAAAACTTTTTATAGGCACTGTATTTATTTTTTACATTATAATAAACGTTAGCTACAACAGCCTATGATGGCCAAAATAAAACACTATAAAACTATAATATAGGATCTATTAATTTTTGTGAAAAAAAAGTTTAATAAAAAAACATTTTAGATTATAAGACTGTATATTTTCAGTCGTACATTGATGGAAAAAAACCTCAACTTTTTGGAGATTAAAAGTCATAAATTCATGAGGAAAAAAACTTAAGTTTCAAAATCTTCAATTTGAGAGAA
Source organism: Cheilinus undulatus (assembly GCF_018320785.1). Taxonomy (NCBI): domain Eukaryota; kingdom Metazoa; phylum Chordata; class Actinopteri; order Labriformes; family Labridae; genus Cheilinus; species Cheilinus undulatus. The sequence goes on along the minus strand of NC_054888.1, from coordinate 12,065,741 downwards.
AAAAAATCTAAAGTTTGGAGTTTAAAAAGTTGTCATTTATGAAAAAAAAACCTCAAAACTTTAGACATTAAAATGTCGTACATTACAAGAAAAACTCAAAATTTCAGGGTTAAAAAGTCCTAAATTTTGACATCATGAACTCAAAAGTTTCTGTTTTTTTAAGTCATAAATTTACATTATAAAGTCCGACATTTACAAGAAACCAAAATCAGTTTTTAAAGTTGTAAATTTACAAGAAAAAAAACTAAACTAAAAAAATTTGGAGTTTAAAAAATCTTAGATTTGAGAGAAAACTCTTATTTTTGGAGATTAAAAATTGTAGATTTACAAGAAAAATTAAAAAAAAATTCAGGGTTTAAAAAGCTGTAAATTTTGACATCATTAACTCAAAAATGTCCAGTTTTAAAAGTCATAAAGTTACAACATTGTAAAGTCTGACATTTTTGAGAAACCCAACTAAGTAAAGTGGTTGGATAGCCTAGTTTACAGACCCCTCTATTATAAGTCCAGATGATATTGATAATGTGATGGTTCTAGGCTAATAACATAAGCATTTCCTTATTGATCAGTCCCAATAGGAGTATCATTTGGTTAGGCCCTCCACCGCAGTACTTGTGCAAAGGAAGCAGCTTCATATGATAGGATGAACCGTGTGATAGACTGGTGACCAGTCCAGGGTGTCTCTCATCTCTCCCAATGACAGCTGGGTCAGCTCCAGCCCCTCAGGACCCCAAACAGGATGTGCATGTAGATAGATGGGTGGAAGTTAAAAAACCATCAAATGTTTGCTATATATACCTCAGATTTGAACTTTGAATAGATTTTTTATATTTTCTGAGTAAAAGGATAAACTAACCAAGAGGTTCACAAATGTTTAACTGCTACTATAACTCATACATCCAAAACCCTGTTTCCTTACCAGCATTTGATGGTTGTTATCCTTAAATTACTTCATCAGGTGATGCTGATTGGCTTCAACTGACTCTTCCTCCTCTGTGAAAACAAACATTTAATAGACAAAAATGTACAAAAGCATACACATTAATGCTTTAACACTACAGTGAAATAATCACTTTTCTTTGTGTGCTTCTATGAAAACTTGACATCAAATGTCAGTATTGGATCTTAAAATACTCACAGTTGTAGACTGGATTTCTCCCATGTAGCACCCACACAGGTGATTCCACTCCACCAGCTCTGAACTGTGTGGGCAGCCTCTGTTTGATTGACAAATCCCTCATCTGCCAGCTAGTTTCGCTTCTTTAATGCTTACACTCATTTTTGCTTGGCATTAGATTTGTTGAACTTGAGGTCACGTTATTACCAAAGAGGCTGACCCACTTCCACCTGAGTATCTTTGATTGGATCAGGGGTCTGTCAGAGTCTTTGAGCTTCATGAAACACAGAGATGGGCGTTATCGCTCCGACTTTTGATGTGAGGGCGCCCTCTTGTGTATAAAAAGCTACAAAGGAGAAATAAGGACATGCACATCCCTTTGAGGGGGAAGGATTCAGAAATGAAGAAGCATAAAGAAACATGAAGACGTATATGTGTCGCCATCTTATTGGCATTTTTTAAGGAGCGTGTTAGCTTGAAACGTCACTTGTCGCTAAGGAAATACATCCCTTAAGATGGAGCTTCCTAGAGTGTGGATCTTTATGTTTCTTTGTGACAAAAATAGCACAAATCTGACAAAAAAAAAAAAAAACAGGCAGATGTGACTCCAGTGTCATTGTTGGCAGCTGTTTTATTTCCAGTAGGAGTCATTTTAAGGCCGATAGAGATCTTTCAAGCTCAGAAGTGTTTAAATTTGACACTAGCCTCAGGTTAACAACAGTATTTAGGGAGTTATACTTCATATAAATACTTAAATACAGGAAATTAAAAACTCCAACAAGTTCAACAGCTGTGTATTACATAAAAACAAGTAGCTCCTCCTGATTTCTCAATTAAATGATTAATTTATTTATGGCATCTATGGCAGTGGTTCTCAACTGGTCTACCGTCAGGACTTACATCCACCTCCTTAAGGAAAAATACAAAAGAAGTGTTTGTCTTGTTTGTTGATTCAGACAAAATGCTAAATGTTTTCTTCAAAATGAGGCTTTAGAAATGTATTTTTTCATGTTGCATTTAGGACATCAAAGTAGGTCTGAACAAAATTCGAAGAAAGTGGTGTAAAGCCCCGAGCTGCACACATTAAAGTTTATGAAGAGACAAAAAGATCATCATTACAGAAGCCCTGAGCGAATATGTATGCATACATTTTATTATACTCTGATGTCCTGAGATAACTAGCAAATTTTGGTTGGTTTCCTTGAGATCTTAAGATCTTAAGAAATCCAGCTTTGTGTTCCCAAGATCACAATGTAAATAGGTCAAGATCGAGGGAAAAAATGATCATAATCACAGCAAAACGGATGAGCATTTTGAAAGGGGTGCATATTTGTAAAAGCAGTTCTTTTTAATCTAATATCTCCTGTCAATTTATTACTAAACAGTAGCCAAACATATAAATTGTGCAGTATTAATTAGAGTCAATGGTATCATAAAAAAATAAAGCCTGGTTTTATTCTCTTGAAAATACATTGTGTCTGTAATGTACATATAATCCAAGAAAAGTCATTATTTTTATGACTGAATGCATATATTTAAATAAAGAAAATTTAGTAGAATAAAATTCAATATTGTGGCAATAAAATTGACAGATGTGTGTCCACTTAGGGCTTCTTGTATGATAGACTTTTTGCCATAATTCAATGAGAGCTGTTTTCATCCCACTGAAACCAGCACCATACCCACTTTTGGGTCCTGACCCACCAGTTGAGAATCACCAATCTATGGTTTTAACTCATTTGTCCAATTTCTATTTTTCATATCTCTACTTTGGCACTGGTACTGATATAACTTATGCCATCTAAGACCATTTAAATTACTTCTAAACTGATCTAATCTTGTGATTATCTATATATAAACTGCATCAAATCAATTTCACTTAGAAATTTTGTAAAGGTCACATATTTCACCCCTTTAAGACTAGTTTATATTGGTCTCAGAGGTCCCCAAAACATTCCTGTGAAGTCTGTTGCTGAAAAAACATTCCAGTATTGGATTTTTGCATGACTAAAACCCCTCTTCTTCAGCTGTTTCTGTGTCTGTAGCTTTAAATGTTAATGAGCTGTCTGACTCCGCCCCTCTCCGGAAATAGATGTGGCTTAATGAATGTGGCTCAGCTGGCAGCTGAGAGGAGGATCAGGAGAGGAGGGTGGAACTTTCTTCCAAGCAGGGCAGGCCAACTGAACCTGGGGGCGGAGCTAACTCCCCACATGGCACCATGAGGGGTAAATCTGAGATCTTGTTTCAGCACATCTTTTCTGAAAGGCGGAGAAAGAGAGAGAGGGAGGGAATGGAATTTTCTGATTCTTGGGGGGATTTTTGGACAGGCCAGCGGCACACATTTCTGCTAGAAAAGCCTAAAAAAGTGTATTTTGCATAATATGTGACCTTTAAGTTATTAGACCTAAAAATAAGTCACAGAAGTGACTCAGAGAAAGATGATTAGCATGTTGTTTCATGCAATTGTAAAGGCAAAGCCTCCAAATCAGCTTATTTCATATTCTCTGATGCTGATGTGTTCATGTAAACACAGTGTAGGTCACAGGACTTTCGGTGGAAAATCGCTACATTTCAGTTGTTCCATATCTGCCTCCAGAGTATAAAATAATCTCAGCACTTCTCTTTTTGTGAGCTGAAACTAGAAGCTACAGCTGCATCTGTGATGTCAGATCTTTGGCAGTTTTGAGTACATGGTATTTCAGGAAGGTCTCAGCTGACCACAAAATGAGCAAATAAACCAGTAGAGTCTTAAACCACGATATTTGAGACAAACAGTCCATTTCTGCCTCATATAAGTTAATGTATTCCTAATCCCAGGCTGGATAAGAGCCAAAGAAAGGAGAGTTTTGGCCCCTTGAGTGGAATATCAGCATTAAGTATTTTCAGTTTTGGTCTAAAGTTTGAGCTTATTCCTTCATTCAACTCTGATCGTAGTTAAAGTTTATCAAAGGGCATCACACACCACTTCCTTTTTTTTGCAGACAGTATGTTTAAACATCACATGAGCACCCACTAGGAGTCACATTCAGCTCAGCAGCAGGTGGGGTCAGGCGGGCTTTTCCTCTGCAGGTCCACTGTGTCAGTGTGGATCAGGTGATCAGCTCTGTCATCCAGCGCCAAGATGCGGCGCACTGCCTCCTCGAAGGCAGAAGCTACATTTGTAGCATCCTTAGCGCTTGTCTCAAAGTAAGGATGTCCGCCGTTCTCACGGCACCATTTCCGTGCATCCTCCCCTGACACCTGCCGCTCAGGTACGTCCAGTTTGTTGCCGAGCACCACAAAGGGGAAGCTGTCCGGGTCCTTTACGTCGGCGTAGTACGTGAACTCCTTCTTCCAGTTGGACAGGTTGTGGAAGCTCTGCCCGTCGTCCACGCTAAAGGTCAGCAGGCAGCAGTCGGAGCCTCGGTAGAATGGCGTGCGCAGGCTGCGGAAGCGCTCCTGGCCTGCCGTGTCCCAGATCTGCAGCGTTACATGGTGGCCGTCGACCTCCAGCTCCTTGTTGAGGAACTCCACGCCGATTGTGTGGAAGAGGTGGGAGTCGAACTTGTTGGTGACGTAGCGGTTCATGAGTGATGACTTGCCGACACCGCCGTCTCCCAGGAGGATCACCTTGAGAAGTGCTGATTTGGTCGTCATGGCTGCAGTGGGGTGGGTCAGGATGGTTATGGTCTTGCTGGTCTGCACAGGGGCCTTGAAGATAACAACAATACAGACACCTATAAAGACCAAAACAGGAGTCAGTGAGGATCAATACTGGCCCCTTCATAGCATGTACGTACAGTAGGGTGTCATCTGCATAAAGAATAAATCTAACATTGTGGTTCCAAATAATGTGACCCAGAGCAAGCATGTATATGAAAAATAATGTGGCTTTCTACCTTTAACCTTGTATAAGATCAAAATTGCTTCACTATGAACCTTTCACTTGATCACACACTTCCTGTGGTCAGCCATGTGCCCATGTTTTCTCACCCCTAGACAGAGACGAGGCCTGATTAAAGTCACTCGCCTCACTAATCCTATTAAAAAACAGCCCGCTCGTTACCCTTTGTAGCTAATGAACTTCCTACACAGTGCATGAAATGATCCATGCAGAGCATCACATGCATGATGATCACAGGGCCGAGTGATGAAACAGAAACAAGATTCCTCCCTGTTATATCAGCAGACACAGCACTTTACCACCAACCTGCAGGAGAGCGAGAAAGAGAAAATGTGTCGATTTTACACTCTCCTCAAGCGGCCAGAGAGTTCACCCACTCAGTCAAAGAAAAGGGAGGATTTACGCGCTAATTTAATCTCATACCACACATTCACATGCTTAGCATACCAGTTAAGGCGAAATCATCCCACCCACATAGTAGAACTAATCTCACAAGGTGAAGAAATCTTACAGAGCTGGTCTAAATGGAAGACATGGAGATGTGTTACATGATCAACATCACACCATTTATCAGAGTTAAACTGACTGATTATTGATATTAATGCTGGGTTTTCATGGGGATTGAATGACAAAAATAATAGTTCTTGAGATCAGAAATACTTGAAACAATCAGGTTGCAGATACTACAACAAAAATTGATCTCTTGGGTGTAAATGTGGCTGTTATTGCACAGTATAGGCAGCACTAGTGGATTTAAATTTGGAATACTTTCAATGAATGCCAGTCAACTCAATAAAAGCGCATACATTCAACAGAATACCCCCACATACTCTTTTTTCAACTGACAAACAATAACAAACGATAACTAAAGATGATTCAATAGATTCCTTATCATGGTCAAATTCAAGAAAGAAACTTTTATTGAACTGCAAAATGTGACTTGTGTGCTCCAGCGTCTTCCTTTGGATTTGCCTGATTTTATGATCTTTTCAGCATCCCGAGTCCTGTAGGGAGACAAACAACTTCTACCTGTTGAAGGAGGTTCAGCCATAGATGGAAAAAAAGGACAGTTTTTCCATGATTTAGCACATTACACTCTGATCGTGTGGAGGTCCATCTCACCAACCTCTCATCATGACAGTAGATCAGTCTCTTTAAGAGATCTGGATCATTTAGCTCAGCTCAGTAGAGCTGGTTGTTTGGTTTTCAAATGGCTTTTCCTTTGGTACCAGTTGTGCTTTTAAATGTGGATTAAATAACGACAAAGGATTGAGGTAGCAAATAGTAACTGGCTACAGTGGCTAAAGAGCCATTTCGTAGAACAGGATTGTTTGTGAACCGCACATCAACACTCAGTCATTTACACCAAAGTTCATTCAGCTGATAGAACAACACAGTTTCATGTTAAAGAGCATGTTTGTAATATAATAAGGGGCTCAGCTAGCATCTTAGCTCTGCACTAAACTCTGCAAGACTTTTGTCTCCCTCTAATTCACTAGATGATGCTAGACGCTAGGAAGTCTGCAGGACATCAGGCCAGGTAAATAAGTTAAACTGTGTGGAACTTTTCTGATGATAATTACAGTGTAGAGCAGGGCTATTCAATTACAAATTCAACTGGGCCAAGTTTTAAAATTAAGAAATGTAGCTGAGCCAGACATGTTTGGCGACCAGTAAACAGCTGGTAATGTCAAATTTCAAAGCAATACAGATCAATTTGATGAAAACATGCACTTTTTATTCATATTCTCCCTTTTAAATTTGGCAACATGGCAAAAGCACATCATAAAGTGCATAAAAACACAACAACAGAGCTGTATTTGAACATAACCTGAGGTGATAGAAATGTTTTTTTTTTCACCTGAATAAAATAAAATAAAAAAGTTTAAATATTAAATGAAATTCTGCAAATAAATATTTTGGTTACATCTTACACCCAGGCATATCTTCAAGTACATAAAAACTAAATTTGCACAGTTGTAGCTACAGCTAAGAAGGACATGTTTTTACTTGGTATCTTGGGACGATTTCTGTCAGCATCGCTAGCTGCGCTTCAAAACAACGTAGTGCATTGTAGGTAGACTGTTGCTAGGATATGCGGAGTGTTGCATTTATGGTCTGAAATACTGCATCTCTGCATCTTTGGCATGACCACAGGCTGGGCCACTTGGGTGTTGGTTCTGGGCCACATGTGGCCCCCGGCCGCCGTAGAGGTTCATTTAGAGCTGTAAAGTACTAACTTTCCTCCATTCCCATTCATTCCTAAAGGCTGTCCCCCACTTCCTGACCCCCAATGGGTTCGGGATCATGTGATTGCAAACAACCTATTACTTTTATTAACAAGCAGAGGACTTTTGCCTCAACAGTAGCTGAAGAAAAGATGTCAAAATGAAATGTGTTGCTTATATTTATTCAGAAAACCACCAAGTGAGACCTGGGCAGAAAAAGGAGGTAAAGATAAAACATAAATCTAATCCTACTAATGTAATTCAAAACAGTACTTGAAGCACAATGTTGTCTACCACGACTGTTACTATGCATGCATTCTTCTTTGAATTAGGACTAAAATGGGCCAAATCTGCTGCTTGTTAGCACAACTTGAGTTGAAGCAACATAAATGAAGGCAATATTCAACTAAGGGCCTTTTAACTGCACTGTCATGTAAACTTGCAGTACTGGAGGACCAAAATTGGTTAAATTATGTCTTTGTCCTGAGACTGACCTCATAGCTTCTCCTACCCTCCCATTCCTTCATTTTAATAAAGAATCTGTGCAATAAAGCAGCAATGAATGACCCCCCACACACACAGTCACACAGTCAGGAGTCACGTGCTTCATTCAGCAGAAATCTAGTGCTGGAAAAAGAAGCCTGCTAGTTGGGTTTGGCCAAATGAAATTATGGATATTTTCTACAAAACAACCAAACACATGATTTTTATCCACCAATTAGATATTTCATGTCATATTTGAGAGCAAGTGAATCAAATTCAGGAATGTGATATCAATTTAGCCAATTACAGACATAAAGTAGAGTCATTTCTATCCCTCAGCTAGACTTATGACAGTAACAGCAGGTTTACAGAAGTTTAAAGGTCTCATTAAAGTCAAAAGGGGAAGTTTACAATTCACGGTTTACTTCGTCAGCTGTTAGTTTGAAGGACTACGGAAAGCGATAAACATCAAAGTACAATAACTCCACAATAACACCGAATGTGTGCTTTCATATTTCGCTTTACGTTTTGCCTTTTATTCGTCTTTTATGGCACTTAAGCGTCCTTTTCCACTTTAATTCAACTGTTTAGATGTATCGAGGCTTGTCTGACATGATGCCAAAAACTCAACATGAAAGAAATTACATATCAACAGCTGAGTGCGTATTACTCGTCAAATCTAATTCAAGTTAGCTAACTAGCATAAATCATCAATTAAAGAATTGAATCTCTTTAATCAGCATAACTTTTTCAGCTTGGTTGCATATGAAGTTCTGCTGTCTCGTGTTTGACGGCTGTCAATATTTGAAGTTCAAATGTGCAAATTGGCAAAGAAATCAATGGCTCGTCCGATAATGGAAGCTTTGCCGTTAACTGCAATGTTAGCTGTCCGATAATGGGCACGCGCTAACAGTTACACTCTATCGCAACTTTGACGAGCGATAAATAAAAGGCACAAAGTGAAGATATAAGTGGCTTAAGTTACGTTTTTCTGTCGCCTTGGAAACTTTACCTGTTCGTGTGGTGGTCAAAGCCCAGCTCCTGTGGTTAAATTCCCCTTGTTCATCCCGGCAGGGAGCAGCTGTCAGCCGGTGACATGGCGCTCCGGGTCCCCGCTGCTCTCTGGCCCTCAAAGCCGCTGATGACGCTCACATGATCGGCGAGTGTCCCGCCTCCGCTCATCATGCGCTCTCCTGGATGCATCCATGGAGCCAACTATTTCACTCTCCATTTATATCTACTTCTTTGTGTGTCCTCTTTGATACATAAAGAAACTTTCCAAAATTACATGAATACATGGTAAATATGTACGAAGCTAAGGAGACCAACGTGTTGAAGCAACACGGTGTGACGGTTTAAAAGGCGACCGTGTTACATCTTAGACTTATGTGTGGTTGCCATTGATGAAGAAGTGTCCTTACGAATACCAAACTATTTTTACTATAATGTCAAAATGTGTTATTCATTGGAAATGTCTTCAATTAAAGTATTCGAAAGGATGCATTAGCTATGACGCCTTTCGTTTTCAGCACCTAATTGTAATTTCGACAACCGAAGACATCCGGCTCAAAGTCGACCGTTAGCATGGTAACTCATTAAACCGTCACACTGGTTCATACTTTAACATTTTGGGTAAAAACTTACAAAGTTTGACTAATTTAAACAAGGGGTCACAAAATATTAAGACTAATGGAAGTCAAACCTACATTACAGTTACGTAGATTGAGCTGATCGCTCGATGTAACAGGTTATAAACCAGTTGCATCCTGGGAACTACAGCTTACAATACCAAGACTATATTTGAGCAACAGTATTTTATTCATGGGCTAACTAATCATGTATAAACTATTTTGGTAATAAATTGGACTTACTTGTAAGTTTTTGAGGAAAAATGATAAAAAAATTAACCAATTGTATGGAAGCCCCAAAAGGGACATGTAATCTGACATTTTATTTTACTCAGTTTTCCTACTATGTCTGCTAAATTCTCATTGTTTTCCTGAAACCTTGACGGATTTCAAGTCCTTATCCTGGAATAATAAAGGGGTCTGAATTAGAAATGTTTAAGAGCAAATAAACAAAACTCACTGATTGTATGGAAGGCCCAAAATGGACACACAATCTGACATTTTATTTTATTCCGTTTTCCTACTATGTCTACCAAATTCTTGTTGTTTTCCTGAGATCTTGGCTGATTTAAGCCCTTATCCTGGATGTATAAATTGTTCTAAATCTTTTTTATCTTCTTTTTTTTCCTGTCTTTTTCAGACATACTATAAATATACACTGATTGTATGGAAGCCCCAAAAAGACAGGTAATCCACCCTTATTTTTTACTCTGTTGTCCTACTCTATCTTGTACATTTTTTGGTTTTGTGAGATTTTGACCAATTTATGTCCATATCCCATGATATTGGTCTAATTTTGCAGTTTTGTTTGTTTGTTTTTTTTTTTGTTTGTTTGTTGGGGGGGGCAAACAAACAAAACTCACTGATTGTATGGAAGCCCTGAAAGGACATGCAATCAGACTTTTTTGGCTCTGTTTGCCTACTTTATCTAGTAAATTTAGTTTACTTTTTTGTGACCTCTTGACTTATTTATGGCCCCCTCCAATGATAATAGATTGGTCCAAAATGTATTTTTAAGGACAAATCATAAAAATGCACGAATTGTATGGAAGCCTCAAAAGGAATCCGACATTTTATTTTACTCTGTTCTCCTAATATATCTAGTAAATTTTTGTTTTAGCAAAATCTTGACAAACCAATCTCTAACCATAGGTATAATACATTGATTGTATGGAAGCCTCAAAAAGACACACAATCTGGCATTTTAATTTACTCCGTTTGCCTTTTTTATCTAGTAGATTTTTGTTGTTTTTCTGAGATCTTGCCTAATTTATGTCCTAACACTGCAATATCAATGCTAGGCTTCCTGTGTTATAGGCTAATTTCTGTAATTTTTTCAAGATCTCAAGAAATTAAGGCACAGTACAAAACTACTTTCGACATCCTGATTCATTCAAATTACAAAGTCAAGATCACAAGAAAAAAAATACTCATTATCATGGGAAAACAGAAAAAATATATATATAATGTACGGCTGTATGTTCATTGAGGGCTTACATATATTCCAAATATTTTCTCATTTATCTACTCCTCAATGACTAAATATGATATTTAGCAATCTTGGAGGGGAAAAATATACTTTATGTCATTATATTGTTCTTCTGGAAGTACTGATTGACATGTTTTATCCTATAGACCAGTGAATTATGAGTAGCAAGCAATTGATGCAGCCCAAGTAGTATCCCATGTGTGCTGCTATTGCATGAATCAGCAGTGTTACTGAGAACCTCTGAAATTCTACAGGTTTCAAAGCTTAGAGCACATGGCTCTATTGCAACTCCAACTTTTTATCTGTTTCTGCAGTGTTTTCTGTTTGTATCAGTGTGTATGTGCAGGTTAGAGGGAAGATAACCAGCCACAGAGCATTGATTTGACAGGCGGCCGTGACTGAAAGGCTGGAACACGACACTCAGGAGATAGAGAGCATCTGAGAGGAGACACAACACAGATACCAAACTGTAACCACACTCCTGCTCTATCTGACTGACAAGATACTGCAGCTCCATATCTGACAGGCGTGAGATTTCAGTTACAGGGGATTTTATCTTTGGACATCCCCGATTTCAGCTCTGGAAAACAAGTGAGCCTGCTGCCAGAAGGAAAAAAAGACAGAAAAATGAGTCACACCACAGATTCTGTGCTAAAAAAGCTTCATCAATGATGGAAATGATGCCATCTGAGCAGCTTTGTTTGGATGAAGATAAAAGTTAAATCTTCTTTATGAAGTTGTTTTGACCTCCTAAGACCCTGCATTTACTACATCAGCATCATTCTGCTTTTAGAGCTTTTAGATAATAGTCCAGAATGTCTATTGAGGTTTAAATCATTTGCTTGAAATGTTTGGAGAATTTGCTTTTAGGGTATTGCTTGAAAATGTTTTATTATTTTCATGGAAATTTGGGGATTATGTTTGCATATTTTGGAGAGTTTAGGGGAATTTGCTTTGAATTTTTGGGGGAATTTTCATGGAAATTAGGGAAATATCTACCAGTCTGCGCTGCCGGGGTCAGTTCTCCAAGGCTTCCACCCTCGCCTGTCTCCATTGCACCTAACCCTCATGCCTATCCCTGCAGGTGGTGGGCCCACAGGGTGGTGGCTCCATGACATTTTTTCATGGAGTGAAGCCGAGCCACAACTGTTGTGCTACCACCCCCAGGTCTGGCTCTCGGGGGGCACCCTGGTGTCCCTATTCCGGGGGAAGTGACTTCAGACCATAGTGCTGACTCGGGCTGTATTGAATTGCCCTTGTCTGGACCCTCACCTTGGACCAAATTGCTTGGAAGACCGTCCTCTGGAGGTATCTGGGCTCAGCCTTAGAGATAGGGTAAGAAGCTCAGACATCTGGAAGGATCTCGAAGTAGAGCCGCCGCTCCTTCATGTTGAATGGAGCCAGTTGAGGTGGTTCATGCGTCGGATCAGGATGCCTCCTGGGCACCTTCCCGTTGTCTTCTGGACACAGCCAACTGGGAGAAGATCCCAGCGCAGACCCAGAACTTGTGGGAGGGATATCCAATCTGGCCTGGGAACCCATCCGAATCCCTCAGGAGGAACTGGGAAACATTACTGGGGAGAGGAACATCCCAGGTGACTTATATTGCCTGCTGCCACCATGACCTGAGCCTGGATAAGCTGAAGAAGATGGATGGATGGTTGGATGGATGGATTATGTATTGGACATTTTGGGGAATATGTAAAGAATTTTCATGGAAATTTCAGGGAATTTGTCTGGATGCTTCCAACATTATCATGGAATAATGCCAAATGTATTTGTACATTTCTGGGAATTTCCTACAAAATTTTAGGGGAAATTGTTTTTAAAATTGGGGGAATTTGTTTAGATGTTTGAGGAAATTGGAAATTTTGGGGCATCTTCATGGAAATTTGGGAAATATAATTATAAGCTTTGGGGATTTGATTGGCAAATTGCAAGGGGGGTTGTCCTTTGAACATGTATAGAATTTTCATGGACATCTCAAGAAATTTGTTTGGATGTTTGAGGAAATTTGTTCAGAAATTATCTGCCATTTTCATGGAAATTGGGGGAAATGAGTCTGGAATTCAGATTAACTTTAGGGTATTGATTTCACATTTTAGGGAATCTGTGTGAATTTTGTAAAAGAAAATTTCCAAGAAATTCCTGCCCAAAGACAAGGCTGGTGTTTCAATTTATCAGCTTTCCAAACAAAAGCTCAGGTCTCAGGAGGTAAAAGCTCCTGTGAGGAAGTTTCAGTATGTGTTGAGTTTGGCGCCCCCTGTGGACAAAACGTTACTTCTTATGTTTGGTTTTGTCTCGGAAATGTGAGGTTTCCCAATAAAAAACAATAGTGTCCACCATTGCCATAAAATGTGATAAAAGGACTGTTTCAGTTTCATAGTTATTTCATTTGACTGCCACCTACCCCCCACAACCAGCAATATTAGACATCATAAATCCCTAAGGTATTAAATAACCTTGCTGGTGTTCTTGTTTGCTTTTGTAGGTCATGAATAAGCACCAAAATTAATTGATGCCTGTTTCGTAATCAGAAAAAAACTGTCATTGGAGCTGTAAAATCTTCAAAATATATTGACATTAAAGGACCCATTTCCATGTGACATAAAAGCAGAAATTATCAGCCAATACACGTCGTTTTCTGCATGTTTTTTTGTGTCACATTTGTAACAAAAAGTAACTTAAGTAAACAATAAACCAGTTCTACCTGAATTTAGTCATTTTAGGCTTGCAAAATATCAAACTTAAAAAAGTCATCCCAGAAAAGGATGTAAAAATGCAGAACAGATAAAAGAGTGGCTAAAAGTGCCTAATTTGTTTGTCTTTAAAAGTTTAGGCCCAGTAGAAGTGATATCACACTGACGTGTAAATGACTCGCAGCGCCACGTCGACTGATTGAAGCACCATGGGATATCCGGGCCTGTGGCTGCTCAGGAGGGCAGATTACTGACTCACATGCCTGCCGTTTTCTGATAGTCACATGTCTCATCGACTGGAGCCAGTTTGCTCCACATGAATGGGATATTGTTGGAGGAGGCTGGGGGGCATGATGTCTTCTTCTTTAGTTTTTCTAACAATGAGAAGAGCAACAGAATACACTCTCCTGTTAGGCATCAATAAAGTAAAGCATTCATGAGACCAAAGATCAAGGCTATAGCGGTTCAGACTCTTCCTCTGAGCTGAAATATAAGATGGAAAAGAGGGATGATACGATTCTCTAAGTGGAATTAAAAAGGAAATGACTCAGCAGGAGGAAGATGACGAGGGCGACTTCTTGAAAAGTTGCGGTTTCATTCTACAATTGTAATGGACAATGACTTGGCCTTTTCAGCATTTAGGAAACCACAATTCTGGCGTATAGCTTTGGATTTGATGCTTTTGAAGCAGAATCTGACATTGTACTTTGAAACATTGCAACATTTACACACAGAATTATCTATCTTTGATTCAGGCAGAAAAAAACCCCAAGAAATAAGAGCGTTTTCTCTCAAGGACATAATTGCCAAGCTAAGACCAGTGTGACCAGAGTGCCAGTTAACCTACTAGTGAACTGACTGAAAATGGCGCCTCTTTTATGATATAGTTAGTCCAGAAGATGCTAAAATTAAAGGGATAGAGTGAAAAACATGAAAATGCCTTTAGCTTCACTCAAAAAAGTCAGACTTATTTAGTCAAGAATGTAAATATGTCAATAAAGCAACCCAGAATGCAATCTTGATTTTTAATGCCACAGTCATATGCTTAGCTGTGATCAGCTGACAGCCAGCTGATTCTAATTAACACCTCCCACAGGCAATCACAGCTCTTTCTCTCAACACAGCTCCCCATTTAAATATGACGTACTTCACATTAATACCAATGCTGATGCACCATGCTGCTGCTACTGGCAATGCTAACCTCCTCCACCCCAGCCTCCTCCTTTATAGTTTAAAGCCTGCTGTACCCTCATATTCAGATTCAAACTATTATGGATTCATTGCTTTTGAAGTAATTTTATTGTATTCAATGCACATGGTCATAAATGTATCTAGCCATATGGAGGTTTCTAGCTATGGGCTCCCTGGAAAGTCAAAGTATGCTACTTGACTAACCCAGGGAGCATCTTCTAAGCAGAGCCTACCCTACAAATTAAAACTGTAAATCCACTCTGCAATGAAATGTTTAAATATATGATGAGAGTGTTCCTTTCCGAAGTGACTTTATGCATTTTTGCTGAACTGTTTCAGCTACTTAGGCAATATTAGAGTATTAAATTGGCAAATTTTACCCTTTTATGGCATCTCTAAGACTTATTAATTGGCCTATATTTAAAGGCAGACCCAGTTGCTGTGGTACCACTGCTGCCCACACCCACTACAGGTCACAAAAGTCATAGCATCCTCGTCAGGGCCACCCCTCCTCACCCACGCAGGCAGGAACAGAGCCCCCCTGGACACCTGCGTCACCTTGCAGTCCATCCCCCCGCATCTTTTACATCTGATCTTCTGTGTTTTTGTCCCTTCGATCCCCTGAGGAAGCTGCCTCTCGCTCACACCTCGCGATGAATACTCCTCCCTCAGCTTCCGGAGCTCCTGGTTCGCCATTTCCTCCACGGTCATCCTCGCGAAGGCCTCAGGTGAGAGCGAGCCATTCATGATTCCTTCTTGTAGATGGCTGTTTTTAGGATTCCTCAGATTTGCTACTTTGCTTCTTATGCAGGCTTTGTATTTGATTTCACTGGATTTGTGGAGCTCGTGGATGTGTTTTTCCACATTTTCAGCAAGGTGTTCAGCTTTTTCATGAGTAGGTTGTTCTTTAGAGATGGCAGCTAGGAGAAGCTGGACACATTTAGACCTTAAAGTTGGAGACAAACAGGATGACGGAGGGCTTTCTGCTGGGAAAGGAAGAGTCTGACAGCCATCTTTTGCTTCTTCTTGCTTGGACACTTGTCTTTCTTCAATTTTATCTGTTAAAAAATCCCCACAAGACACTTTAGGAGCATTTTCCTCCTCTATATACTTCTCATGTCTTCCATCTTTGCTGTATTGTCTCTTCCATTTAGCTAACAAGCCTTTAACTGTCTTCTTTATGCTTCCATCAGAGCAGCTTTTCAGTAACCTGTAGAGAACTTTAACAATGTCTGTGGTCTCCAGTTGCTCTGAGGTGATGTTCATCTTATCAAGGTCAGAAAGGAGGGTCAATATGTTTCCATAGCTTCTGTCTTTAGAGGATTTCTCTATCTGTAGGGCAAAGTGGACTATTTCTCTTGAGTCCATGATATCTGCAACGAGAAAAGAAAGCTGTTTAAACCCAAAAATGACACCTAACTATTAAAAAAATCTAGTATTTTCGACGTACAACACAAAAATACGACACAAAGTATTATTCTCGATGTGCAGCTTAGCTTTATGCATGATTCAACATATAAGATATTTATTTTTTGACGTGTTTCGTTTATTTTACCTGAAATTACTCATGTTTTGCCGCTTCATGTAGCATTTCTAAAGACGTTGACACGGAGGTCGCCATCTTGGATTCGCCGTCAAAGCAAACCGCGCCGACATTCGCCGCTAGATGGCGCTGCTGCCTCAAAAAATCACACCACAGAGTTTGAAGTTTATTTTAATGGAACTTCATGTACATGACGATAAAAACACATAAAACATGATTTTAGAAATAATTTAGAGATACAAACCATTTTTATGAAGGTTAAGTAAATGTCTTACACAACCTAAATTGAAGGGAATGTGTATTTGGTGTTGTTTAATCTGTTAACAGGACTGAACAGTAGTGTTTTCATTCTAATATTTGCTCAGAGGATTAGATCTTCTTTGCAGGTGAGAGCAATCAGGTTTATAGGTTATCCTAATACAGAAAACCCTGGTTTCATTTCTTTTGTTTTCACAGCGCTCTCCTATGAAAACAAAGCTGGATTAACAGCTGTATCAAAGCATAGGAGGGGCTAAAGGGCCTAGTCTTCAATCCAAGGGATTAGAGCATCAGATAAATAGATGATTTGAGTAATGATTATGGATTAATCTGCGTGATTATGACTGTGCTTTCCTTTTTTTGGAAACCGCTGTGCTACAGATTGAGGATTTGCATGATGTGTGGATGTTTGGATTTAGTGTCCACAGGAATGCAGCCTTTACATACAGGAATTCAGGAGAGGAAAGTAACTCAAAACAAGATGAGGCAGGCCCTTCAGCTGTTGTGTAATAATATGTTATGAAGGAGGAAGATAAGTGAGCGTTAAAGGATAATTCAGGGTTATGGAGCTAAGACAAGAAATGTTTCCGTGCGTCAAAACCACTACAGTAGATTGGAGTAGTTTGCAGGTCTTGTAGCTGTAATTATGTTCTCCAAGTCAATGAGACAGTTTGGAATAATAACACATCAGAGAGTGACGTGAGTGAATGAAAATAAGGTTAAAGTCTGGGTGGCTGAAGAGTTATACATGTATTCATGCTTTAAATGGGGCATCTTTCCCAAAATGTCATTAATATGGGACCAAACAGTGAGTCAAATTAGGGACTGTGTGAAAATAATTGCAATAAATTAAGATAAGTTTATTATTTTTCACTTCAAATAGCCTTAGGCCTCAATTTGGATTTTCACTGACGCTCCTTTTGACTCACTTAATCTCCCTCTCTTGAACAATTCAAACTCAAGTGCTTGCCATAAAAACATAAAAAGGTCAAAGAAGAACTTTCAATAGTAATCCCTAATACAAATGTTTTATAGCATCAAATCACACTCTTGCTGATAGCATAACGTAAGAGAAAAGCTGTTAAAAAGGCACCACAAGCCTCTTGGCTAATTGCCACCATTCATTTGTACCCCCAACAGCCTCACATCTTACAGCCTCAATGGATACAAAGCCACGGTTAGAGTCTCTGAAATGATATATGGTCTACTGAGTGCAATAGATGCAGGCAAATGTACTAAAGTGCAGGCACTTAAAATCTAAATGCACATAATGCACTATTGATAATGCAAAAGTTAACCAGGGCCTTAAATCTAAGACTTAAATTAAAAAAAAAAAAAACTGGAGTTAACAATAAACTAAAACAAAACAATGAACCCTGACATTGTCTCTGAAAGCTTACGGCACATTTAACACCATTTTTAACTATAGACTTTGCTTTCATATCCTGTTCATTAATGATTGTAATACGAAGACTGATGTCAGAATAATGTTAAAAACTAAAATATGAATATACGATCATTTACTTCAAAAAACAAAATCAAAAAATGTAGATGCTTTTATGAGACACAAATTTGTCGCTTGGTTTACTGTAATTTCAATTCTTGCTAAATACCACAGCTTAACTTTACAATGGACCATGATTTTGCTGGCCCCCTTTTTGGCTGGGCCATTTTTTCCCCTAATGGGCAGACTTGTCTCCACATGATTATTCTTGAACGTGCATGACTGTGTTCAGCCACCTTCAGGTCCCGGGGGGGGGGGGGTCCCCGATCTCTGACACCTTTATTTTGGGGGTCACAGGCTGAAAAGGTTAAGAACCCCTGGCTTAGGGTAGACTAAACCACAAGATGGCTTACATTCAATTCTAGCCTCTAGATTTGGGTTACACTTATTATTATTATTATTTTACAGTAATCTCAACTTTTGCTACAACCCGCTGTCTACCTTAAACATTTGCAGACGGCCCTTTAGGAAGGTCTGAGCCACAAAATGTTCAAACTGAATTTTAGATTGCACTACATTTCAGATTAATTTACAATAATTTCAACTCTTGCTACAATCCAACTCTCTCTTTTGAACATTTGCAGATGGTCCCTTAGAAAAAAACATAACCGCAAAAGCACTTACATCAAATTTTAGACTTTGGCTTTAGACTACATTAAATTTCAGATTGATTTACAATAATTTCAACTCTTTCTAAAACCTTGCTCTCTCCATTAAACATTTGCAGACGCCCCCTCAGAAGAGACATAACCAAAAAAAAAGGCTTAAACTACATTATAGGGTTCCATTTAGATTACTTTAAATTTAAGATTAATTTGATGTAATATCAACTCTTTCTAAAACCCCTGAAACATTTGCAGACAGTCCCTTAAAAGAGAACTAACATTAAAGTGCTTACACTACATTGGGAGTAATATACTGTAATTTCAACTCTTGCCTAAACTCCACCCTCTCCTTTAAACATTTGCAGTCAGCCCCTTCGAAAGGCCTGAACTACAACAATGCTTACATTAAACTGGATTGAAAACATTGAATTTTAGATTAATTTACAGTAATTTCAACACAAACCCCGCCCTCTCTCTTAAACATTTGCAGACGGTCCCTTAGGAGAAACTTAACCACAAAAAATGCATACATTTGAGAGTAAAAATTTAGATTACACTTAATTTCAGATTAATTTACAATAATTTCAACTCTTGCTACAATCCAACTCTCTCTTTTGAACATTTGCAGATGGTCCCTTAGAAAAAAACATAACCGCAAAAGCACTTACATCAAATTTTAGACTTTGGCTTTAGACTACATTAAATTTCAGATTGATTTACAATAATTTCAACTCTTTCTAAAACCTTGCTCTCTCCATTAAACATTTGCAGACGCCCCCTCAGAAGAGACATAACCAAAAAAAAAGGCTTAAACTACATTATAGGGTTCCATTTAGATTACTTTAAATTTAAGATTAATTTGATGTAATATCAACTCTTTCTAAAACCCCTGAAACATTTGCAGACAGTCCCTTAAAAGAGAACTAACATTAAAGTGCTTACACTACATTGGGAGTAATATACTGTAATTTCAACTCTT
The DNA here is from genome assembly GCF_018320785.1 of Cheilinus undulatus. Lineage (NCBI taxonomy): Eukaryota > Metazoa > Chordata > Actinopteri > Labriformes > Labridae > Cheilinus > Cheilinus undulatus. The sequence goes on along the minus strand of NC_054888.1, from coordinate 12,046,134 downwards.
GCCTAAACTCCACCCTCTCCTTTAAACATTTGCAGTCAGCCCCTTCGAAAGGCCTGAACTACAACAATGCTTACATTAAACTGGATTGAAAACATTGAATTTTAGATTAATTTACAGTCATTTCAACACAAACCCCGCCCTCTCTCTTAAACATTTGCAGACGGTCCCTTAGGAGAAACTTAACCACAAAAAATGCATACATTTGAGAGTAAAAATTTAGATTACACTTAATTTCAGATTAATTTACAATAATTTCAACTCTTGCTACAATCCAACTCTCTCTTTTGAACATTTGCAGATGGTCCCTTAGAAAAAAACATAACCGCAAAAGCACTTACATCAAATTTTAGACTTTGGCTTTAGACTACATTAAATTTCAGATTGATTTACAATAATTTCAACTCTTTCTAAAACCTTGCTCTCTCCATTAAACATTTGCAGACGCCCCCTCAGAAGAGACATAACCAAAAAAAAAGGCTTAAACTACATTATAGGGTTCCATTTAGATTACTTTAAATTTAAGATTAATTTGATGTAATATCAACTCTTTCTAAAACCCCTGAAACATTTGCAGACAGTCCCTTAAAAGAGAACTAACATTAAAGTGCTTACACTACATTGGGAGTAATATACTGTAATTTCAACTCTTGCCTAAACTCCACCCTCTCCTTTAAACATTTGCAGTCAGCCCCTTCGAAAGGCCTGAACTACAACAATGCTTACATTAAACTGGATTGAAAACATTGAATTTTAGATTAATTTACAGTCATTTCAACACAAACCCCGCCCTCTCTCTTAAACATTTGCAGACGGTCCCTTAGGAGAAACTTAACCACAAAAAATGCATACATTTGAGAGTAAAAATTTAGATTACACTTAATTTCAGATTAATTTACAATAATTTCAACTCTTGCTACAATCCAACTCTCTCTTTTGAACATTTGCAGATGGTCCCTTAGAAAAAAACATAACCGCAAAAGCACTTACATCAAATTTTAGACTTTGGCTTTAGACTACATTAAATTTCAGATTGATTTACAATAATTTCAACTCTTTCTAAAACCTTGCTCTCTCCATTAAACATTTGCAGACGCCCCCTCAGAAGAGACATAACCAAAAAAAAAGGCTTAAACTACATTATAGGGTTCCATTTAGATTACTTTAAATTTAAGATTAATTTGATGTAATATCAACTCTTTCTAAAACCCCTGAAACATTTGCAGACAGTCCCTTAAAAGAGAACTAACATTAAAGTGCTTACACTACATTGGGAGTAATATACTGTAATTTCAACTCTTGCCTAAACTCCACCCTCTCCTTTAAACATTTGCAGTCAGCCCCTTCGAAAGGCCTGAACTACAACAATGCTTACATTAAACTGGATTGAAAACATTGAATTTTAGATTAATTTACAGTAATTTCAACACAAACCCCGCCCTCTCTCTTAAACATTTGCAGACGGTCCCTTAGGAGAAACTTAACCACAAAAAATGCATACATTTGAGAGTAAAAATTTAGATTACACTTAATTTCAGATTAATTTACAGCAATTTCAACCCTTGCCAAAACCCTGCCCTCTCCCTTAAACATTTGCAGACGGTCCCTTAGGGGAGATGTAGCCACAAAACTGCATAAACTAAATCAACCTCCCAATCAAGAGCCTTATTACCCTTAATTCTGAGACAAGCTTTTTAAAACTTTCACTAGTTTGTAAAGGAATGCACACTGAGTGTGTGTGACAAAGATGGCTGCCCTTGTGCATATAAATTAAAGATAAACATGAATAGAATTGAAGTTTCCGTGTCACAATTACCTTTTTATTCAATGAAGTAAACTTAAAAGTAGCCTCAGTCCCCTCCTCTACAAATTATACATCCTATTATTCACGTACAAATACCGCTACGCTGTATGAATACATGAGTGGGGTAAGATTACGTAATCTGAGGTATGACATCACCCTATTACACTTATATATTAAAGATTTGCTTTTAAGATTCATGCAGCCAGGGCCAATAGCCGTGGAAGTCCTGAGGGAAAATTGATATGATGTCTCTTTGCATAATAGCCTCTGGCTCTCAAGTCTTCAACCAGCAGCTTTTAAAACACCAAATGGAAGTCTGAGTTTCCAGGAGGCTTTTAGCAGCGTTAATGTTTAACTTTTCTTTCTAAGAGTGCTGGCTTAAGGAGAATCTTTTGAAGCAGCGCTGGGGTTTCATGTCTTTGTAGGTGCTCTTTTTTGGTGGATTTTGTGGGCCTTTTACCCCTCAGTTTGGGCTACATCCATGGATGTGTGTGGAGAAATGGGTGGGGTCCAGTTTGGCCTTCAGTGATCACATGTAAAGAAAAAAAAAAACCCTCTTCCGAAATCAAAACACCACATGGCTGTCTTACTTTTCCGTCTCCAGCTACACATGATTTGAATTTAACAAAAACAATAAAGCTCCTTGGGATCTTATCAAATGATTTCACTGTGGCCTGTATGCACTTGAACGCTCCTTATCTGTGGGAATGGAATTTTACCAGCACGCTGTTGCTGTGATGAGCATTCATCAATAGGTGGCGCTCTCTGCACTGTGCTGAATGATCTGGATCTGAATGAGGAAGTGGAGCCCTGCTGTATCACATCCTGCCTTTGTTTGTCTCCGCCTCTTTGTGCAGACCACGCCACACTTGACGGCGTGTTCGCATGCATGAGCACACACACAAAACACACAGCCCCGCCCTAAACTTGAGAAATCCTGAAGAGGGAGGGAGGCTGTCTTGTTAAAGTGATCAGTTTCTTCATAGGCAGACATTTATGACAACATGGTAAGTCCCTACAAGCCCCCCCAACACCTGAAGACGCCCCCCACACTGAGCTATGTGTCTGTTATGATGTGTGGATGTGAGTGCAGATAGCAAGCAGCACAAAGGAACAAAAGGTGCTCAGAGAAATGATGAAATCATGAGATTTGGCTGATAAAAAAACTCACATTATGTAGATCTTTGTCTCTTGTTCTTGCTCTGTTACTGCACCCTCATTTAGGGATCATCCACAAATTATCATGATGGGGGGAAGAGTGTAAGAAAGGAGGAGGGTTAATGAGTTAATCTTTTGTTTAGGTTCTATGGTTCTGTAGCTCTGGGGTTCTACTGTTAGATTCCCACATTTTTTTTTAAGATAAGCAATATACCTTAACTTTTTTAGGGACCGTCCTTAAATTAGTATGGAGGAATTGTGTAAAAACAAAAAAAAGGTGGAGGGGTATTTAGTTTATGTTTCGTAAGGGGCTCTGTATGTGTTGTCTGGCATTTTTTGACAGAGTAGAAAAATTTTTTTTTTTTAAGTAACCCATCAAACATTTAAAGGGGACTGTCCACAAAATATTATGTGAGGTAATAATGCTACAAAGGTGGAGGGGTATTTAGTTTTATAGTTATAATCCAATTTATATAGAGAAGAAAGGGTATCTTTTTAAGTAACACATGAAAAGTAAGCTAGTGGCTGACTTTATATTATTATGAGGGGGAAATGTGTAGTAAGGTGGAGGGGTATTTAGTTTATATTTTTAGTCAGGTTCTATAGTTATAGTATGACTTTTGAAAAAGAAGGCTATTGACTTTTATTTAGCGACACAAGAAATATTCATTAGGAACAGTTCTTGGCTTATCATGAGAAGAAATGGTGTGAGAAAGGTGGAGGGGTATTTAATGTCTTTTCTTTGGGATTCTATTGTTATAATGCAGCATTTTATGAAAGGCAGAAAATGTTCTTTTTTTTAACTAATGCATGAAAAGCATGTCAGTGGCCAGCCTTGTATTATTATGAGGGGTAGGAGTGTATCGAAAGGTGGAGGGGTATTTAGTTTATGTTTTTGACAAGGTTCAATGGTTATAGCCTGACTTTTTTGATAAAGTAGAAAATGTTAACTTTCATTAGGAAACACACACTCTGTCCACAAATAATTATGTGGGATAATAATGTATGAAAGATGGAGGGGTATTTAGTTTATCTTTTTTTAGGATTCAAAAGTTACAGTCCAACATTTTTTAAAGAATAGACTATGCTACTTTTTTTTTTTTTTTAAGTAACACATGAAAAGCATGTTAATAGCCATATATCATTATATCATTATAGGGGGTAGGGGTGTAAGAAAGGTGGAGGGGTATTTAGTTTATCTTTAAGTGGGGTTCTACAGTTATAGTCTGACTTTTTTCAAAGAGAAGATTAACTTTTACTTAATAACACATAAAATATACATAAGGGACAGTCCTTGGATCTTCATGAGGGGGAATGGTGTAAGAAAGGTAGAGGGGTATTTAGCTTACCATTTCATAAGCATTTCAAAGTTATCTGAACATTTCTGAAATAGATGAAAACGCTTCTGTCACATCACAGGAAAATTTTAAGGGCTGTTCTTAAATAATCATTGGGGGAATAATAGGAAAGGAGGAGGGGTATTTAGATTATCTTTTCACTGAGGCTTTATGATTACACTCCAAGATTTGCTTAAAATAGTAGAACATGTTAACTTTTATTTGGTCTTGTATAAAATATAGAGTGAGGGCTGTCCTTAAATTAGTATCGGGGAAATGGTGCAAGAAAGGAGGGGTATTTAGTTTATCTTTTCATTGAGGGTTTACGATTACAAACCAATATTTTTGAAAGGGTAGAAGAAAATGTTAACTTTTATTTGGTTTTGCATAAGATATAGATTAGAGGCTGTCCTTGAATTAGTATTATTGAAAGTGGTTTAAGAACGGAGGAGGGTATTTAGTTTATCTTTTTGAAGGAGGTTCCAAAGTTACAGTTTATTGTTTAGCAAGAGTAGTTAAAGTAAAAAAGTAAAAAAAAAAAAAAAAAAGAAAGAAAAAAAAACTATTTTAGAGATTGTTCTTAAATTATAATGAGGGGCAATGGTGTAAGAAAGGTGGAGGAGTATTTAGTTTGTCTTTTCATTAGGGTTTTTGAGTAATAATCTGAACTTTTTTAAAACATAAGGAAATGTTAACTTCAATTTTTTAGTGGATAAAGTACATATTAGGGGCCACTTTAAAATTATTATGAGGGGGAATGGTGTAACAAAGTGGAGGGGTATTTAGTTGATCTTTTCACTGGGGTTTGAATGTTACAGTATAAGGTTTTTGAAAGAGAAACAAATGAAAGCACGCTAGCAGTTTCTGTCTTTTTTTAGCAATTGTGCTGAGCTAGACTAACTCCCTACCTCGTTCCGTATTTATTACGCAAAAATAAGTTTATTGCTCGTCACTTAATCTTGACAACAAAATTAAATCAGTGCTTTTACCATCCTTTTGAGTATTTTTCAGTTAGCTGCTAGCTGTGATGCTAGTGAGGCTTTTCTTTAACACAGCTTCAGGAAGTCACAGCTGCTACCAAACCACACACACGTGGGAGACGGTCGGAGGCTGAGAGCTGAAATCAACCTATATTCTGTATGTGTTCCTAATGCTCTTGACAGGCTGTGCGTGTGTGCAGGAGTCTTTGTGTGTGATGGGGGGGTTGCCTTTCTGCTTCGTACCCATCACACCCACCCATCATGACCTTGAGGTTTATCACAGATGACTGGATTGGACATCTTTTTTTCCTTTGTGTTTCTTTTCTCTTTGTTCTAGCCTCTCTGTTTTGACTGACACTCTGCAAGAGCCCCCTCTCTGCAGTTTCTATTTCAGGGCTTTTAATCGAGACACAGTGTCACAGTGTTTAGCTTGTATTTATTAACAGTCTCACAACGCCTCTGGGGCAGGAAATGACTCCTTAAATATGCAACCACAAACACAAAGCTGCTGTTATGTCTGCTTTAGCTGTCCACAACATTGTCCTTTCATGATAAAACTCTTGTTAAAGACAGAGACAATAAGGAAGCACGACTGATAATTGCTTGTTTTTGGGTTGTGCTACAGTACAGTGGAGGGAAACAAAAGACTGAAATAATAGAGTTCAACAGTGACCACACACCCTTTGACAGGGGCTCTGGTTCAAGGGCTAAATTTCACTGGTCAGATCCTCTAATGGCATTTTACAAATTCCTTCTTTCATCATTTTATTTCAGGGACTAACCTTACCAGCTACCTGAACACTCATGACTATAAAATATTTGATTCAAAGTAGAAACAGAGCTCAAAGTAGGAGAAATAACAAAGAAGATGTTGAAAATTGGCTGAACTTAATCAAACTCTTTCATACGAATGAAGAGCATAAATGAGTCTTAAGGCTCAGACCCTCTAAGGCCTAATCTAGAAGTCTGTGGCTCTCAGACGGCCCCTCTTGCTGACTTTTAGTTTGAGATGCCACATCTATCAGAGCAGAAGCACATACTAAAACTTCTAAAATATTGGAATGGAATAAACTTTTTGTTAGGTTAGGGTAAAGGTTTAGGTAAAATGTGGGGTACCAAAAATTAAAAGTTAAAAATTTAACCTGCAATACCAAATTGAACATCTGCTTACAGAACAAAAATCCATGAAAATTCGGATGTAGCAAATGTAGTTAATAAAGGTAATGCTGCATGAGCTACATTTATAAAGAGCCACATAGCTATCGTGGCTCTGTTTTAGAAGTAGATATGCAAATGGTGGCTTGCTTTAGCTTTCTTAGCTTTGGCTTTCTTAGCTTTATCTACAGCTAACATAGCTTTGCTAGCTATAGTGTTAATGGTACTGTGTGAGAAAATGTAGCTCAGTTAGCTTAAGCAATGTGAGCTTTAACAAATGCAGCTAGAGCCCCCGAAACTCATGGTTATCTACAGTAACGAAGCTTTTAATCTCATGTTAGCTGCATAACTACCTTATTTATGTAGCTTACAACCTTAAGGCATCTAGAAGGGGTCTGACAGTAGATTGTAGCTCTCAGACCCCCCCTCACATAGACTTACTTTGAGACACCGCATCTACCATTTATTTACTAATTTATTGTAAGTATAGTGCACATTAATGCACATGGAGATGTAAATGTGCCAGGTTGTAGCCATAGGCTAATTTCTATCTGTAGTCCCCAGCAGGTTGATGATATACATATGAAACTGTACATTAAACATGAACATAGTTAAAGTAAAAATCAACATAAAATCAGACAACGCGAACAGACCAAAAAACATAAACAGAACAGACACATATACTAAAACTTTTTTAAAAAAGGGAATATACAGTTTTTGCTAGGTTAGGGCAAAAATTAAAAGTTAAAAATCTGACCTACAAAACTAAGCAGTCTGCTTACAGGCAGAAAGCACCAAAAAAAAAAAAAAACATTGTGACTTAGCAAATGTACCTTACATAGCTCTGTTAGCTGCATAAGCTAACTTTATAACTGAGCCACATAGCTAACAGAGCTCTGTTTTAGAAGTAGATATGCAAACAGTGGCTCATTTTAGCTTTGTTATTTTTAGTTATGTTTGCATAGCTAAAATAGCTATGCTAGCAACACACTTAACATCACTATGTGAGAGAATGTAGCTAAGTTAGCATTAGCAATGTGAGCTTTCGCAAATGTAGTTAAAGCTCATCAAGCTCATTGATGTTTATACTAACGAAGCTATGAAGCTCACATTAGCTATGTAGCTTTAACTGGATAGCTTGCATACCTGTTAGCTCTAGCTACATTTGCTAAAATGTATATTTCTAAAGCTAACTAAGCTACATTGCCTCACATAGTCGCATTAACTGTGTCGTTAGCGTAGCTTTGTTAGCTTTAGCTAACAAAGATTTTTATAAATAAAACTTTTTATAGACTTTCTATAAATAAAATTGAATTTTTATAAACTTTTTAGACTTTTTATAAATAAAATTGAATTTTAAAAGAAAATCTAAAACTGGAAATATCTTACCCTGGCAAATTATGGCACTTCCTTTCTGACAGAGATGGCGTCCCACATTAATGGTCTGCAAAAGGTGGCATCTGAGGCCTCTGTACATCATACAAGTATACTTGTATACTTTAAGCCAAAATATCCTTTGGGATTAGATTTTGACCTCCAGAACCACATGGTTAAGCTCATTTTAAGGGTGACTTGTGGTTATTTTGCTGTGACTCTGGAAAAAGTTTCATTTTAAAAAATCTCCATGTATAAAATAACATTTCTTTATGTAACAGCCTGAGGCAAATTTCAAGCCTTAAAATGATTTAATTAAGCTGTTTCCTTTAAACTAACAAGCTCTGTTGACACATATTACAGAAACCATTGACCTGAAACATTTAAAGAAAGACAATTGATTTCAAAGCACGGCTTCCAGCGTTGCAGGATAATCCAAATTGATTCCCCACATTGGTTTTCCCACAACCACCCCCCCGCTACACGGTCACAACTGGACACAAGCTCAGCTTTAAGGGAAACTCCACAACCAAGCATTCCCCCTGGGTTACAAATAACCACATCCCATGTTGCTCACAGTTGTTCAGCGATGGAGGAAGTTTGTGAAGAGATCTCAGCAGAGAGGAAGCTCCAAGTGAGCCCAGGTGTGAGTGTAGTTCAGCTGTGTGTGAGAGAAATGGGATAAAGTGGTATGAAATAGCTGCTGAGTTGACCAGATGACCTTCACAGTAATGCAAGGATATACAGCTCAATAAAACCTTCATAAAACGATAGATTATATTAAAGTCAGAGTAAAGAAAAATCAGAAAATGGTCTCTTACACGTGTTTCTGTAAACCCCTAGCACTACAACAGTATGAGAGCAATCATTCTCAGTACTTCTGTTCCATTTCAGCATTATAGTGTGCAGTTTTAGTTTTCAGTTCCAGTCTGAAAGTTCATGGTCAGCTGAAAAAGGAGTGTCTTTCCAGGATATTCAAAGATCACGCCAACAGCAACATAGGGCAGGGACAAAAGGGTTGGTTTCTCATGATTTTGAAACTTGCAATGAATCTGTCTCAAGTGATAATAGTATGAAGACACCTGTGTCTGGAAGGTCCAGTCACTGGTTAATCAGTATTCCTGGCTACCATTACACCATGAGGACAAAAGAACACCCGAAGCAACTCGGAGAAAAGGTGATTGAAAAGTGTAAGTCAGGGGTGGATACAAAAAAAGTTTCCAAGGCACTATGTTTGGCACTGCACATCACCAAAGACACACCATCCCCATTGTAAAGCCTGGTGGTGGCAGCATCATGCTGTGGGGATGTTTCTCAGCAGCCAGCTCTGGAAGGCTCATAAAGGCAGAGGGTAAAATGTCAATCCTATTCTAAACTACGTCTTGAAAGAAGATTTATTTTCCAGCAGAACAATGGCAATTAATGAAGCACATCAAAAGTTACACAGAAATGGTTTAAAGACAACAAGATGAATGTTTTGTTGAGGTATTAAAACTGTCTTTATTGCTTTACTTTTTTCTTGAGGTGAGCCTAGGGTTTGACCTGATCAGCTCACATAAAAATCCCACAGAATGTACCTCCCACCTCATAAAAACGTCTAACCGCAGACGCACAGTTAAAGATCTACCTATATGGCGAGGTTTAAACAGGTGCGATCAAGTACATGAAGATAAGAACTGAATGTGCCTTTGTCTGAATGGACACGCCCCGTGTATAATGACTACAGCAGAAATATTTAGACTTCTATGACCTTCTTGGTAAAGAATCACATTTCACATGGATAAGAATATCATGGTCTTTGCATTAACTCTGGTTTAAGTTGCTCTAGGCTGCATAAGACAGTGATTTACAGCATTTTTATGTGTTGATGTATAAATTAAGACATGTACAAAAGAACTTGTGCCGTTTTTTCCAAACCGGAAAGGACAGAAGCAGCATGTACTGTCCTTTTTACATTTTTAGCCTGTGATCCCCCCCTTCTCTCCCCCTACTTCTCTGGTAATTTCCGTTGGGTGATTGAGTCTGAATTCCAGATATCCCACAGTTAAGATTCATGGGCCTGCGGTGTGTGCATGTGTACAGGACTCTTCTTAACCCTTTGCACCTTTTTGTTCTTTCTGTACGTTCTCTCTGCTCTCCACCTTCATGTGCTCTCTTTCCTCTCCATCCAGTGCATTTCTCTTTTTTTGAACACATTCCCCCCCTCCCTAAAATATGATCCATTCCTCTTCTGAGTGACTGACTCTGCCTATACACGTTACCTGAATTTGTCAGCCGGTGAGCTGAAATGCTGTGCAAAAGGAAGAGCTTAAGGTAGAAAAGGGTGAGAAAAAGAGTGGGATGAGCTGTGTTTTCAGACTGTGATCTGGCACAAGCCAAGGAAATGCACGCATACGCGTTTACAGTATGCATGTGTTCACTAACACACTCGCACACGCTTCCCACAAATTCCTGCTTGGTCATGTGGCAAAGATATTAGCAGCCAACTGAGAGCAGGAGTCACCTCCTCGCTCTCTTCCACTCTTTAAGTAATCAATAACACACACAAACACAAAAACACACTGTGTTTGGTTCAAACCAGGAGGTAAGCAAAAACTGTGACTAAATTCGGTGTCAAAGAGGCCACCATTACACCTACAGACAAGCCAAATGCAATAAAAACACTGTAAATCTGCGTTTTTGTGTTAGCATATCCATTAGCTTCGAAGTGCTAACAGCAAAGCAGGGTAAAGAGGAACTGTAAGGAAAAAAACACAATCTTTTACTCATAAAGATAAGGTCATAAGCAATTAAAACCACAGTTTTTATATTATATATATTACTACAATGACTATTTTTCTACTACAGCCTATCTTTGAGAGAGTAAAAACACTGTAAATCTGCATTTTGGGTTAGCATATCTGCTAGCTTCAAAGAGCTGACAGCAGGGTAAAGAGGGAGTTTCAGGGGGGAAAACAAAATCTTTCACTTGTACTTAAACAGATATGTTTTATTAATCCTATCACTGCAATGACAATTTTGCTACTACAGCCCTTCTTTTACTAATACAAGTATGTGTTATTTAACAAAAAAAACTATAGCTAGATGTTCACATATTGCTAATAAGGCAACCTTTTTTAAAAGGGGCAGCTGTTACACTACACCTAGGCTTATAACAGATAACATGGTGTATTCAAAGTAAATAAGGCCACAGAGTCTAAAGAATTAAGATCAAAATCAATGTAGAGTTAGCTTGTAAATGCTACTGGTGAGTCATTTAGCCTCCCTTATATCCGCAAAGTAGCTAACTGTCAGCATAAATGGCTTTAAAACTGCCATGGTGGTAATGTGGGAAATATACAGGCACCTCTATTTTGAAAAATGAAAATGATTTTAATGACTATACCAATCATATAGCTTGTGCCAGCTTCAAGTAAAACCCCATCTATTCTTTCCTAGTTCTTACCAGCAACTGCTAGCATGCTAACCTGCCTAACTAACATAGATACATGTAGATGCATCTATGCTGTCACCAATTAGAAGTAGCTATGACTCAAACTGAATATGAGTCTATGACCTGAGTTTTTAATTTAATCAAGTATCCTTGATGCATGCCAGATGTTTGTGACAAAACAAACTGGTTCAATTTATGTCATATTTTGGTGACAGCCATTAGGAATGAATGAGAATGGAGGAAAGTTAGTACTTTATAATTAAATGGAATTCTACATACACTGAGTACAGTCCCTACACTTTACAAAAAAAAGTTAATTTTTTTTCCACAGTTTAACTGATTTATCTGGCATGGGGGCGATCAATATCACAAATGACTCAGTCCTGCAGACCTCTAGGGTCATCTTGCCAGATGGAGGAGACAAGAGTCTGAGCTGAGAGGCTAACTAAGCCTCAGATAAAAAATACTTATTTTGTCAAAAACATGCTTGTAATTGAAATGGTGATGAACTTACCTGAATAAACCGTGTGGCGTAAGTGACCAAATTCCATTCATGAACGAGACCATTCTACGAAACGGCTCTTTAGTGTAAGCAACTTTCGCTAGCTCCCGTTTAAGTGGCAGTTTTCTTTTTTCCCTTAATCCTCTGTCGCTATTCAATCCACATTTAAAAGCCAGACTGTTAGTGTTGTTTGGAAGCTAAGCAACCAGCTCCGCTGAGCTGAGCCAAATGATCTGGATTTCTTAAAAAAGACGGATTTCCATTCACAATAGATGACACTGGATGGACATCAGCTGAGGAAACACAGGTAAGATTAAAGTTTATTAAGCTAAACCATGACAAAACTGGACTGAACCAAACCAGACACCGCTTGTCCAGGCTTTCAGTGGGGGCCTTTTTAATCCATGTCTGCTGCTATTTCTTGATGAGGTTTTTTTGTGTGTTTTTCGTATTTTTCCTGGATATTTCACTACTTTCAGGACACAAAAGTAGCTTAAGAATTAAGAATGTTTTATCTTGCACTTTGAACACGTGGCATAGTTATCAGCCGTTTGAAACGTGGCCTTTTGGTTGCATTTTTATATGCAAAAGTCACTGCTTGCCCCCTAATGAATATTCACCACTACTGCTTCTGCAAAGAACCAATAAACAGTCTTAATAAGGGGCTAGCATAGCATTTTTTTGGTTCACTTAATTTTTGCATTTTATACATCTTTATTTTTTAAAATTATTTATAAAACCATTCATATATTATATTCATATATATTTACTTTTGAAACCTACTATTTTTTATGTTTTGTGGGGTTTTTTGCTGAATTTTGAAGCACGAGTTCATAAGTTCTAGTCAGTGTAACTTGGTCTGAAAATCTTTCTGCTTATTCATTGTACTTCAGCTCAAATTTCAGCTTCACTTGTTCTTATTTCATCTTCATAGTGAGGAACACCCTGCATTGGATAAAGTGCATCATCTAGCTCAATTACACAAAATGGCAGGATTAAAGGCTGCAGTGAAGGAGTTTGGCCGACCTCTTCAAACAAGCTTGGATGGAACAAACCCTCCAATCAGGACCTGTTTATATCTGGACATCACAAACATTTGGCTGTCTGTAGGCCGTTGCTCTCCTGCTCCTGCGAACACTTAACCTCTGCACTGCCGAACATGTGGAATCTGTGATGTGGTGCTCAGAGGCAGAGGTGTCGGCCTTTTGAGGCCTTTCTGCGGCTTAAACTCTGTTGAGAGGATGACGCTGGCTTCAGGCGTGATGAAACCCACATGGCCGTTGAAGACAGCGAGCAGGTCATGGTCTTTTCATTGCCCGCGGCTTTGAACTGAAGTCTTTTGTTACTCGATTAATCTGAGGTAAACCGCAGCACTGCGTCTCACTTCCTTGCTTTCAGACGACGCACGCTGCACTTCTCTCATTCAAAAGGGAACCAAAGAGTAAAACAACACGATGTGCTAGTTCACAGCTTAGAGGAAGTAACGCATAACAGGAAGTAGGTGAGCAGTCTGGAACCAGCTTGCTTTTGAAAGGGCTTGAATTGATGTTTGGAGATTTTTTGGTTCCCTTGAAATAAGAGCCTGCATGCTTCTTACTGTGTGCAGAAAAGAAACCAAAGTGGCCCGAGATAGTCATGATTTGAAGCCTTAGGGCCACAAATCTCATTTTTAAAATGTCCTCCTGAGCTTTTAAGATCAACCATTACATCAGCTGTTAGGTGATTATAAACGACCATTTAAGGGCATCTGGGACATCCAAACAAACCAATAGCAGCATGGCGGCTTTTGGGTTAATTGTATGTACTTTGATACAGACAGTCAGTGAAACAGAGCAGCTGTGGCGGAAAAGGGGAAATGTTTTCTCCACGCGGTGCAAAGGTTCACAAACTCACCCTGGCTGCCTCGACTCGGTTACATAACGGTGAACATGTGAAGGGAAAAAAAGGGCAGAAAAAAGAGGGGAAGATAGAAGAGAGAGAGAGAGAGAGACAGACGAGGGGAGGAGGGGGAGAAACCAGATGATGTCATACATTCATAGTACGAGAGGGGGGATCGAGTCAGCAGGGTAAAACACATACACGCTTCTTTCTTTCTTTTACATGCCGAAACGCTGAATCCAGACCTCAGTATCAGTAGATGTGGCAAACTGGCCTTATTTGGCATCTCAGGACAGAAAGAAGGAAGGAAGGAGGCAGCCAAATTCCACATCAGGTTTTTATCAAACCAAGACTGATGCAGCGTCAGCAGCAGGAGCCTTTCAACTTCATCCCTCCTCCTACAAAAGCTGAATAACAATATCTGGAGGCGATCAAGTCGGCCATATTGAGGCCTGGGATCTTTCTGTCAAGCAAACAAGATGAATTAAAAGCCAATGAAAGCATGTTTTTTGTAGATTTCATTGATTTTGAGAACACCTGGGTGATAAAAGCTGCAAAAGCACGCTCAGACTCCTCTGTAGAGGTCTCTCAGAGCCGCCGCAGCGACCTCAAAGCACAAACAGTTCGTTTCTGACACATAAAGACACATTCAGCCGCTCACATCTGACAAAACAACCAACAGGAAGCCCAACAGACACCTCCTTGTCTGCTCTAAAGCTCGCCGTTTTTCAGAAATAGCCACCCCCGCTGTTATCAAGCGTGGGTCACACTTCCTGTCTTTCTGCCGCAAGGGATTCTGGGTGGTGCAGAAGCTCCGCCTGCCTCAGCGTGCAAGCAGGAAGTCGCCACAGTCCCACTTCCTCCTGGATGAGAGCGAATGCAGAAGTGGAGATGGTTCGGGTCAGAGAAAGGTTGCTCTCAGTTCTCTTTCTAGAATCACTGTCTTCCTCCTTGTTGTTGACATTCACATATAAAGGGCTATTTCACTGCTTTTCTCACTGTATTTTTATTTACAACAAGCTTAACGACCCTCGAAAACATAAGGTTTACTATTTTCTAGATATGTTTGACTTTGTGCACAAAAAAGTCATGATATTTTTACCTCCGCCAAGGAGGTCATGTGATCAGGTGGGTTTGTGCATTTTTTTTTTTTGTTTGTTTGTTTGTTTGTTTGTTAGCAACATAAGTCAAAAAGTCATGGACGGATTTTCATGAAATTTTCAGGAAATGTCAGAAATGGCATAAGGAAGAACTGATTAGATTTTGGGACTGATCCGGATCACCATCTGGATCCAGGAATTTTTTTAAAGGATTCTTTACTATTGGGAGATGGGGCTAATGGTGGAGGTCTGCGCTGTTACAACTTTACACCAGGAGATGACGGACATGAGTAACTTCAATCCCAGCAGCATGTTTTTGGTGTGTTTTTATTCAAAGTTTTGGAGTTTAAAGAGTTTGAAAGACGCACGCCTGGTTGAGGAGACGAGTCGGAGTGTAACAGAGAGAAAGACAGCGAATTGTTGCGAGAATACTCACAGTGCTGGGAGGAATAGAGGAATATTCATCCTCTGCCATGACAGTCCACATGTAGCGAAGCCAATGCTTTGCCTCACTGTGTCTCCACCCCACCAGGGAGGGAGTAATCAGCGAATAGATTTTGGGAGTGGTCCGGATCACCATCTGGATCCAGGAATGTTTTTAAAGGATTCTTCATTATTGGGAGAGAGGGCTGATTGTGGAGGTCTGCGCTCTCTGAGTGCTTTTCTAGTTACTATTGGTTGCCTGTCTCATCCTATTTTATTGGGAAGTGCATCACTTATGAAACCACAGCAAAAAATATGCAATGCTACATCAAAACTCCTGTAAAAATAAATATTCTGCTGCAGTATTTTGGATTTATGCCTATTATACAGTTGTGTGTGTATGCATTGCATTGCTGGGCAGTGAAAGTAGAGTTGTGGGTTAAAATCAGGGTCTGGGATGGTTTCTGTGGTTGTGTGTTTAGTAGAAATCTGACTTCTTTTGAGGTTTTGTCGCACTTTTTGTAATAAACTTTTAGATGCAGAGCTAATTAAGTGTATGTTGGTCAAATTGGTTCATAAAATATGATCTTTGAACTCCAAAATCCAATCGGTCCAGTCAGTGTGTTTTACATCACTCCATCCAATGCTCAGCATTGGAGTTTGTGACGTGAGGCTTGCATACAGCTGCTCAGACATGGAAAGCCATTCCATGAAGCTCCTGTCACAGCTTTTGTGCTTACATTAATGCAAGTGGAAGTTCAGAACTCTTCAGCTATGGAATCAGCAGAGTGCTGGTGACTTTTACCGTTGATTCACTGATTTACATGGTGTTCTGCTTCACGGCTAAGTTGCTGTTGTTCCTGAACGCTTCCACTTTCCAATGTCACAACATTACTTATAGTTGACTGTGGAATATCCAACAGAGATGAAATTTCACAAATCTTATTGCAAAGGTGGTATCCACTGGAAGTCCCTGAACTCTTCAGAGCGACCCATTAATTATCGCAAATGTTTGCAAATGGAGACTGCATGGCGAGAGTCACGATTTTATACAACTGTAGCAACAGGATGGAAACACCTTAATTCAGTAATCAACAGGTGTGGCTGAATACTTTTGTCCATATAGTGTACTTTAGGGACATACTGGCCACTTTGATTGATATGGAGACATGAGAATATTTATTCTAAATTGTGGTTAACAGCTAATAGTAACTCAATATGTCAAAGCTATTTGGACCCACCCATTTACTAGAGTGTATTCCAGCATACAGCTGGTGAAAGGTGAAGCCAGATCAGTGTCAGGCTGTGGGAGGAAACAGTGCTAACACTATAGCACAGAGGAAGATGGCTCTTTGTCCAGCCTCCCCAGGGAGCCAGTCAGACAAAACACCTGTTAGGCCTCATGTCTTGGCTCTTGTTGTCTGTCAGAGGGACATGAGGAGGGTAGGAAGCAGTGCAATTTGTTTGAATGAAGCCTCGGACTGGCAAAGGTGGTGATGCAGTGGCATCTAAGGGCCATGTGACGGTTATGCAGCTCAACATAATTTTGGATTTGGTACTAAAGTAATAATAAATGATTGATCAAGTGATTGAATCACAGTGCATATGCATTTGATTTGTAGAAACAGCATTCAACCTTGTTTTTAAGTGAAACTCACTGCACACCTCATTCAAAGGTTGAACAATTCCATGCAAAAGATAGCCTCTTTAAAAGTGATCATCATATGATATGAAGACACTGGTTTTTGCTTGATAAATAAATGAACGTCCACCAGCAAACTCTTAAGAAGACTATCCTTCGTGTTAAAAACAGTGGTCTGCTGCCCTTGAGCTGCATTTAGTCTAACATTACCTCTGCTTTAGTTATACAGTAGCGACAGTTTGTTTAGTCTTGGTGTTTGTCCCTTCAGCTACCCTGCAAAACACGGCAGCATCGAAACTGTCTGGCTTATTACTGCGCCTACACACTGACAACAAACAAGGTGACACATAACTGTGAAAGCAGCACTCATTTGTGGGAGTATTTTTCCCTTTATCTTTCATTTTTATCAGAAAATGGGGATACATGAGGCAATACAGTATGAATCTAATGAAAAGGATGGCACATTAGTGAATATAAAGGGGTTTTAAATAAAAGGGATGCTTTTATATGCAGGTTTAATGAAAGGATTGATCAAATAATGCTTTCTACTTTGAAAAAACATACATTTCAAAGCTGCTGGGTGACTTCTCATGCTGTCCTGGCCTCGATAACCACACCATTCCTCCCACATTCCTGAAACAATGACTGCTCTCTGCACCAAAAACAGACGTTCTTCAGCTCAGGGACGTGTGATGGAGTAGAAAAAAAACCTCTTGATGTGGTTACATATTGTCCTTGTATTGGGAAGGTTATCTGACTGGTTTCAGTGTAACAGAGGAAGGGACAGCCCACATTCTTTTGAACTGACCTCATGCTTTGAGACCATTTTACCTGCTCTGGAAATGGTGTGCTAAAGTAAGAAAACAGCTGAGTTTAAGAGGGATTATGTTCCAAAACACATTATCTTTACTTACAATTATTCTAACAGGGAAATGATTACGATTTGAGGTGTTATCTAGCCTACAATGTCATACAAAAATGTGCAAAAGACTTAAGGAGCTCTGGAATGGGTGCAAGAATGCAAAAAGTCTTAATGAAGTTCCTCTGCTTGAGTCTCACCGAGCTATGCGAAGAAAAATTGTGTTATTATTTATTACTATTTCCCTTCCCTAGAAGACTTTGTGTTATCTCTGCTTCGATTACCAGAGATAAGGGGCCATGTTGGGAAATTCCTGCACAGAAAAACGGGAACATTCGTGTCCAAATAAGGCTGCATGCTGGCACTTGGCATGAAGCAAAAAAGTGAGGTAAGAGCGACAGATTTGAGCTTGCGTATGCGTTCCACATGGACGTCCCGAAAGGAAAAGGCACATTTTTTGACGCCCACGCTGATAAAAGAAGAAACCAGACCTCTGACCCCAGGTGAAGACTGACGTGACACTCCTTCAAACTGCAAAAAAGCTCTGATAAGTCTTTACTCTGTGCATCTGCTGTGCACAGACATCTTGTTTTCTCCTGCTGTCTGGGAGGTCTCATACATATTCATTTCCTTCTTCTTACTTTACCTGCCACGGTCAATTCATCACCCAGCTACGTTCTCACTCAAACGCATGCACAAAAAGATGAACAACAAAGCGTGCTAATGAGCAGGAATGTCCACAGATCAGTGGAACAGCACGGCAGCTGTCGCAGCAGGGGGGTCCTCTTATTGGGCGGCTGTTGTCTGTGGCTAACGGTACCCCCCAATCAGACAATGGCACGCCTGGCTTTTCCCGCCACGGCTGTGTTAATACTGTAGAGAGGGACAGAAAAAAAGAACAACAGCAGAAAGACTTGTGGGTGGTGGTTTCTTGGGGTCACTCAGGCGCCTAGGAGAAAAAAAAAAAACCCTATGTAGAGCACCACATTGGCTGTTAAAAGACAAATGTATTAAACTGTTGGAAGCATTATCAGTCAGAGGCAGGGACATTTCCTATCTCAAGATAAAATGCCTCACATTGCAGTTATAAAAGGCTCCTTCCTGTTTAAGAGCCATTAGGACTGTTTCCAAGAGCTAGCTTGAAGCTAATTTCTTTTAGCAAGTATCATCTTTAAATCATGAGCTCTGACATCACTCTAACACCCTAACATCTTATCAGATAGTTCTGGATCAGTTAAATCCTGAACTTTAAAAGGGGGTAACTAAACTCTGCTACAGCTGCTTAGTATTAAAGAGAAAAGTAGCAACAACTACAGGAAGCTTACAGCTAAAAGGAAGATAAGACTAAGAATATGAAACAGCATACATCATTATTTACTCTCTTGAAAAACAAGGAGCCTAGTGGCTAAAACACATGTATGTCCCATTAAGAGAGCAACAGTTAAGCTAGCTGTAGCAAGGCTAACGTCACTAGCAAGAAACTCTTAAGTATTTGTATGTCCTGTAGAAAATCAGTATGACTTTTTTCATTTAACCTACTGTTTGTCAGTCTGTTTACTGCTACTGTTAAGAAATTAACTATTATGACATAAATTTACATTTTTAAGCTGCCATTAACAAGGCTAACGCTACCAGGAGCTCTGTGTAAGACCAAGCTTAGCCACCAGGCCTACTCTTTCTTCATAGAAATGTTGTAGGTGTCAAAGAAAATATGTCTGGCCTTGTTATTCTTGATATTTGTTTGGACTAAATCCTAGTTTATCTCTAAGGTGAAACAGAACAGCTAATTTTGAGCTAAAATCAGTTTTTTATGTCACAAGCATCCTATAGTTCTTTGGTTTGTATTTTGTGTAGATTTTGTGTAGATAGTACACTACTATACTTTTTTTTCTTTTAGTAAACCTTTTTTTTGGTCAGTCTATTAACTGCCACTGTAAAGAAATGTACTTTATCACATACTTTTTTAGCTGCCATTAATCATGCTAACGCTACCAGGAGCTCTGTGCAACATGAAGCATAGCCACTAGGCCTACCTTTTTTCGTATAAATGTTGTAGGGAAGAAAATATAATTTTCGTTTTATTTTTGCTATATGTTTCGACTAAATCCTAGTTTACCTGTTAGGTGAAACACAACAGCTAATTTTAAGCTAACAGCAGTTCTTTATTCATGTTACGCAAGCTAATACTTGTATTCCAAATCACATACTTATGTGAGTATTCACCATATGATCCAATATAATATTCATTTATCACATTTTTTTTTCTTTGGGAGGACATCATTAACTGGAGAAAAAGACACTAAAGTGGAAGTTGAAAGACAACAGCACAGGGCTGAGTGAGCAGGGTTAAATACAGGGAATAATTACACTAGAATACTATAATATGCAGTCTACCATTTTGCACTTACCAAAAGTAACGACAGGTAATACGCCCTTTTCTTCTGCTACTTCTTTTTAATGGCGTACTATGGCTGCTTAACCTGACACAAATGGATTTATTTCACACATCCATCTGGTAAACTACTCATAGACAGTGTTTGGGAAAGGGCAGTCAGGAGAAGAGCAAAACATCTATGCCACCAAGAAAACCAGTTTTAATAAAACTTGTAGATGAGTCTAAGCCAATCTCTTCATTGGCCCCCATTGTTTACAGGCTTGCAGTGGCTTCAACTGAAGCACGCCTGTAGCTATGGCTTCTTTCTCTTCAAATATGACTGATTGGCCCAGTCATTCTCTGACAAGAGTTTCAGCTTGAAGCTTTGCAAGATGGATCTGCCT
Source organism: Cheilinus undulatus (assembly GCF_018320785.1). Lineage (NCBI taxonomy): Eukaryota > Metazoa > Chordata > Actinopteri > Labriformes > Labridae > Cheilinus > Cheilinus undulatus. The sequence goes on along the minus strand of NC_054888.1, from coordinate 12,025,714 downwards.
GGGTTAATCCATAGCGGCCTTCAGGATGGACTCCGGTTAACACAAGTGATTGCCATGGTTGCTTCTTTTTTGTCTTCTTCTTCGCAGATTAGCAAACCAACTACTGCCATCTATAATGCACATGCTCAGGCCTAATATGAAAACCTTGTAATGGGCAATATCCACTACATAAGGAAACTGCTCCAGAACTCTGTTTAAGACTTTATTCTGTGGTCAGATATGGTATGATGTTTTTCCACTATAGGCAGAGGCATTATATAATCTTCTAAAAGAGCATCATTTGCGTCAGAGGTGCACTGTGGTTCTCAACAATGGCACTACACCTGTGGTACTGCCAGGAACAATGACATAATGAGACTCAAGTGTGATTGAATGAAAATAGGCAAATGGCTTTTATAAGAGGGAAAATAAGCCGCTGTCTTTCTGCTAAAAGCGAAAATATTCAAAGATGGATGATGGAAAAGGGGCTCCACATTCACATTAAAGTATTACACCACTGTAATCCTCTCCTGTATTGTAAATAGAAGTGCTACTTTCCACATGTTTATCCTTTTTGGAGCGCCAGTAAAACACATCATCATTCATTACATCCCAAACACGCAGCGGCCAGTACGTCATTCTTTAATTCACATGTGTGGGATGACATAAGTGGAACAGAAGTGGGTACAGTAATTCCCATTTGCTGCAGCGGCTCAATCTAACGTCTAAGGAATGCACAACAGGAGACGTTGGCTCGGGGAGGAGGAATGTTTGCAATTATGGCCGGTCTGGGTGGACCGAGAGAGTTTTGGAGCCTGTGTACAAAAAAACCCCAAAAGCCTAACAGACAAAGAAGGAGAAAAATGTGACTCCAGACACAATAGGGAATGGATCACTTTAGTGATAAAATGATTGGACTGTGGTTGTGTCTGCTCCCACTCATGAACTGTTCCTCCACAGTTTGTCTGCCGTCAGTGTGCTGCTCGATGGATGCAGAGATTACATAAGAGGAGGGCTGATTGGCTGCTTCCGAGCATGACAGCTAAACTGCCCTGCACACACTCATCCCAGTGGATTATGGGTAATATTGGAAAGATGCATCAAAGGCAGACGGCCAATCTGTCTGTCTGTTTTCTCTCTGCACTCTATTGATATTAAAGCTCATACTAATGCCGTGGACGCACAGTGAGAGGAAAACAGAAAAACAATGACATGGCTCTTTAATAGTGCAGCAGGGTTAAAGATAAATGTTCTTCATTGTTTTTGGATGATTGATTAAGCAGATGACCCCTTTTTATAGGATTGACCCAGATAAAAGAGGCTCAAAACATTTTAGATGTAGATTATAACAGTTTTATAGGTTTGCTGACCAGTCTGCTATTTCTAAAATGTATATAGTTAAATCAATAAATGCCTTAAAGAGTGCAATTAGCATTGGTTATAGAGTCCAAGGTATTTAAGAAGACTATCTCCTGCAAAACTGAACACTTTAAAGAACAAAGATTTAAATTTCACTTTGACATGTAAAGCTGACAACACTTCAGTTTTTAATGATCTGTATTATATCTTGCAAAAACATACATTCTAGATGGTTTGGCTGGACTGCAAGACCACATCCCTGCTATTTGTAGTAGCGACTGCACAGTGGGGATTCCACAGACATGAGAACTCACAGAAACTTGTGTGATTAAACATGACTTCAGAAGAAAAATAAATATGGAGGATGATCAACATCATCCTGACAAAACTCAACTCACTTCCACTGGCTATTGCAGGTTTTATTAGAGATCTAGAAGCGTAGATACACTGTATGGACTGAAGTATTTGGCCACACTGTTTAATAATTGAATTCAGGTGTTTCAATCAGACTCGTTGCCACAGGTGTATAAACTCAAGCACCTATGCAGTGATAGAAAATGGGTCGTTCAGAGACTGTGATGGATGCAACCTTTGCAATAAGATGGTTTATGAAATTTTACCCCTGCTGGATATTCCACAGTCAGCTGTAAGTGAAAGTGGAAGCATTTAGGAGCACCAACAGCTCAGTTGCGAAGCAGAAGACCATCCTAGAGTGGAGTCAAGGATTGCTCAGGTGCATGGTGTGTAAATGTCTGCTGATTCCATACCTAAACTTCCACCTGAATCAATGTAAGCACAAAAACTGCAGCGGGAGCTGGGTCTGCATGGCCGAATGGGTGCATGCAAGCCTCACATCAGCCTGCCTGACTGCACCTTGCAAAGAGTGAAGTGTGGCGGAGGGAATAATGGTATGGGGCTGTTTTTCAGGGTTTAAGGCCCCTTATGTAGTGGAGGACAATCTTAATGCTTCAGCATACCAAGACATTTTGGACAATGCTATGCTTCCAACTGTGTGGCAACAGTTTGGGGAAGGCCCTTATCTATTCCAACATGACTGCACCTCAGTGCAGAAAGCAAGGACTATGAAAACATGGTTTGATGAGTTCAATGTGGAAGAACTTGACTGAGCCCTGACCTCAACCACATCGAGCATCTTTGAGATGCGAGCCAGGCCTGCTTATCCAACATCAGTGCCTGACCTCATGAATGCTCTACAGAATGAACGGGCACATATCCCCACAGAACCACTCCAAAATCTGGTGGAAAACCTTCAGCTACAAACAGTGTTTTAAGTGTCACCTGAGGTCCCAAATTCTTTACATTACTGCACATTTCTGACATGTCAAGACCAGAAGAAGCCTTAAGATAACAACCCCTTAGACTTGGTGATAGTGACAGGCCTGTGCATGTCGTCCTCTATTTTACCCTAAAAACACAACACAACCACACACTGGGCCAAGGAACACAAGCAGGGAGCGAGTCCAAACACTTTCCCCCTGGGTCTGAGGCAAATCAGCGGATCAGCTAGTTTGAGTCTCAGCCATTGATTTCTCGGGCCATCTGCTCGCTTTTGGCCCCGGCAAACATTTCCATGACAACGTGATGTTGATAAATGGAGGAGTCTTATTTAAGTCTGCAATCTGCTTGTGCTGTGAAGTTAAATCTCTGCTGGTTTCTTGCTATGTTTATTAAAAAATGGCTGCTGATATGGCACGACTGAGATGAGCTGTAATCCTGGATCAACATTTTCATAACAGGAGGGGAAGTCAATGTTGTTGAGAACATAAACACATATTTCTCTGTTCTGTTTACCAGAAATATCCTCTACGTGTACCTGTGGATCTCTAGACTGGATTTTCTGGCATTTTTAATGAGTTGAGGACATGAAACTCCTTAATATGACTGATTTTGACAATATGTACTACAGGAGCAGAAAACAAAACACAACATCCATGCTGTGATTCCAGTTCCCATGAAAACAGGTTTCTCTCCCTTTGTCTGCTGGGAGATCCTCTTTCCTGTGACCTTTTCTCTCGAGTTTTAATCACGAGTTTTCTGTTCCTCTGGGCTGCATTCACTCCCACTTGTGTATAGCCTCTTCTTTATTTACAAATCACCGCCTTAAACCACATTTAATAGCACTGAAAGCTGCTGAAGGAGATGTTGTAAATGTGTCATGATGAAGGCATTTGCAGAGTGTTAAATCACCGCTACGATGCAGCACACACTGTACCATGACTTGGAACATATGTGGCTACTTTTGCATTGTGTTGAGAATTAAAATAAGCGTCTTAGGGATGAATAGCAGGGAGAGGTTTAAAGCCTCATTAAGAGGATCTAATAACGGGGCTTCAGCACTTTAATGTGATGTTGATTACAGACTTTTAAACAGGGATGAGGAGATAGAAAAGCTGTAACTCCTGAATTAAACCGCCTATAAATGTCTTGATCGACTGTTGAAACTTGCAGAGACACGAACTGAAAGAAAAACTGTAAAAGCTAACAGCTAATAGCATTTATAAGTAGTGCTACCTATATCCTTTAGTGGTTCTGACAACAGCTTTGAAATATATTTAACTTTCAATAATTTGCCTGTCAGTCAACAGAAAAAATCTACCAGCTAACTTCTTATGTTGAGCAAAGTGACTTTTAGCGTAGCTTAGCTTAGTTAGCATACAGGTAATGGAAGCAGCAAGAAGTAGCTAGCTAACATCATAGCTAACATCATCTTTGAGCGATGTATCTTGTTGCTTTGGCTAGCCCCCAAATTTGATGTTTTCATGCCTAGCTAACCTTCACCATGCTAACTTTAGGTCTCCTTTTTTAATTCAACTTTATCCATAAACAAAGTCTGTCAGTGACAGTCATGAAATAACTACATTACAAACAATACCAACTAAGAAAGACCTCAACTGCTAAAACAGAGAAAAGTATCAGAGGTCTAATCGGGGATTAAAATAAGTATACCCTGATTTAGACAGAGTTACGTGAACAGTGGCTCACTTTAACAGTGTAAAGCTAACATAGCTATGCTAGCTACTTAATTAATGTTACTCTTTTAGCCAATGTAGCAACGTTAGCTTTAGCAATGTGAGCTTTAGCAAACATAGCAAAAGCCATACATAGCTGCTATGTAAGCTTAACTTTAGCTACACTAGCTACATAGCTAACATAGAAGGGGATGCTAGTCCCCACATATGGGTGCCTGCTCGACCAACTGAGCCAAACTGGTGCAGAATGAAGGGGAATTTAACTTCCAGTGTTAAGCTTTTTATCATTTTATTGTTTGTGTTTAACAAAAGGCATTTAATGCTTACCTAAGCTAGCTGTCTCCTAGATTTATTGTCAAAATAGTTGGAATCATAGTATGCTATTCGTGTGAATGAAAATATATTGAATTCCATATATTTATCTTAATGTTGACTACATGATACGTTGACTATGAAGATTATATTGCACTGTGAATTGTTCTTTTGCTTTGGATATGTTCAAGGTATAAATCAAATCAAAACAAATTAAGTCCACTTCTCTGACTGCCTCTTTCACAGACTGTTCATCAGAGATACTGTATATCTCAGAAAGGAAATGCCCCAATTTGAAGTTACAACGTATTTCCTGTTTTAGATTTTCTTTTTATCCAGCTTTACTCATAACAAAGTCAAGCAGTAACATTCATGAAATAACCACAGTGCAAACATCAAAGATGAAGAAACACCCCAAAGCTAAAACAGAGAAAAAAAATCAGAGGTCTAAGCCACGATTAAATTATGCAAATATCCATTTTAGAAGTAGTTACATGAACGGTGGCTCAGTATTGCAGCCTTTGCTTAAGCTAAAGCTAACATAGCTACACTAGCTCCACGATTAATGTTACTACATAAGACAATGTAGCAAAGTTAGCTTTAGCAACGTGAGCTTTAGAAAATGTTGTTTACATAGCTATGTAGATTACATAGCTTACATAGCGTGTTTGCGAGTTAAGCTTTGCTACATTAGCTACGTTGTTAAAGTAGAGGAGGATGCTGGCCTCCCCATATGGGTGCCTGCTCAACCAGCTGAGCCAGAAGAGCACAGGAATCTTACTTACGCTATGCTAGCTATGTAATTAATGTTACTGCATAAGCCAATGTGGCTGAGTTAGCTTGAGCAAATGTAGTTAAAGCTTTGAAGTTACATAGCTTACATAGCTGCTTTGTGAGCTTAGCTTTAGCTACATAGCAAGGACGCTGGCCTCACATATGGTGCTCAACCAACTGGGCCCAACCGGCGCCCAATGAATTTTACTTCTAGAGCTACACTTTTGAGCAAAATAGTTGTTACTAGTGTTACATAATTACTGTTTTCCAAATGAAGTTTTAGTTGATCTCAGGAGACACAGTTTTAGCTACTCTGGCTCTTTCTATGGTGTTCAGAGGTGCATTGATGAGAAATCTTAGCGCATACATGTGGGTTTGCTGTAATATTTCAGGTGTTATTGTTATAATATCTGACAGCAGCTCCCTTCAACCTGCACATTTGTTTCAAACACTCCTCTGTGTCCTCACCTAGACATCCGCCCGCTCCCTAAGCGTTCATTTTGATGAGTGACAGTGTTGGATAAATGTTTAAAATGTAGGTAAGTTACATCTGTTTGAGCAGGAAGCAGAGAGGTTGGATTGTGTGTCCCCAGGGTGCAGAAAACTCCATCTTTGTGACTGGCTGTCTCTCTGTCTGTCATGAGTTATATAAGAATCAGCCCCAGGACTCACACATACGCGGACACAGCGTGTGCCTGACAGGACCTACACGTCTATCTGAAGAATCTGGCAACACTCGCCTCTGTGTGATCAGCATCTTGTCAGGGCGGATTAGAGTGTGTGTGAATGTTGGAGTGTGTTTTCTCTGACAGGCTAGTGGGTGGTGGGGAAAGTCAATGCTAATTAAGACACATGCTTAGTCTTGATTTGCTTCAGTTAGCAGCTAGCATGGACGGAGTAACAAAGCAAGCAAAAAACAATGCATTTCAACACAAAATTCATGTACTTGTTTTTGGCGAGTCTTAGCTGCCAAGGAGTCATGCAAACAGAAATCGTCTTAGCCATAAAAGCCTCCTAAGCTTTCTGCTGATAGCGACATGCATCAACATGTCCTTCCTATTGAAAGTAATGAGAAAAAGTAAGCCGAAGCATTGCTAAAGCTCCCCTTACTGTAGCTAGAAGCACCAGTTGTCCTATTTATTGGTCCTGCAATCCAACTAAAGCATTTCCCCCCTTTGGCAACCCACTGCTTCAGCAGCCGAGCCCTGATATGACATAGATGTGCAAAGGAGAGAATCCACTTAGCAGCGCTGTTCCCGTCATTGTGCAAATTGATCGGCCTTTAACATCTTCAGGCTGTCTTTAGGGCGATATGTCTGCTGGATGAAGGAATCTAAGAGGCTGCCAGACGCTAACATTAGCCTTTTGTTTCCACATCAGAGGCTGCATTGTGTAGAGACTGGTGGTTCGACTTGCCTGCTATCTAATCTCATCACCCTGTTAGCTGGGAGGAATGTAAATGTGATGTCAAAATGGTCGTATTTCCATCTGCGCCAGGTGTTTTACCTTTTTACTTTGCCCATTCTGGCTGGAGGCTGTTTAAAGCCGCTCTTACTGGGACAGTGTCAACACACTTACGGAGCTGTTTATCATTGTTCTGCTAGCGAGACGTACACAACGTCAAGGGCAGTGCACTCTCTGGATTTGCTTAGTCATTGTTTCCATGCTTAGTTGGACTAATAAAACCACTTTGTTTGGTTTAAGCAGGCCTGCCCACAGAAGCGTCTGGGCCCCTGAAAAACCTGGAGAGTGGGCCCTCAAAGGCTGTGATTTATTAATAATATCTATGCATGTATGTTGGAACAGTGTCATTGGTGCTAGCATCCTTGATAAAAGTTACTTTACTTTGGAGCTGAAAAGTGTGTTGAGCTATTTTTGGGTTCTGATGCTCAAAAGTATCTATTCATGCCGCTCCTTTTCATCACTGTTTCCTCCCATTTGGCCACATTTGTTTCCACATTAAACCTCGTTTTGGTACTTTTAGCCAATGTTTGCTACTTTTATCCTTCTTCAAACTTAAGCTGCCCTTTTTTTGTCTCTTTAGGCCAACTTTAACCCATTTTTGCCACTAATTTGTCACTTATAACTGCTTTCTAACTTTTTTTACAGCCCAATTTAGCCTTTTTTTTTAATACATTTTTACCCATTTTTGCCACTGTTTAACAGCTTTTCACCTTTTACCACCCCTTTTGTCACTTTAAAACAGTTTTTACCTCTTTGTACCCAGTTTTGCCACTTTTTAATTGTTTTTCATCATTTTTGCAACTTTTAGACTTTAATAAACCATATTTGCTTCTTATACATTTTTTGGCAATTTCTAATCTCTTTTTGCTACTTTTAACATTTTTCCACACTTTCTAACCCCGTTTTGTCCCTGTTTCTGTCCATTCAACCACATTTATTACCACTTTAAACCCAGTTTTGCAACTTTTATCCAGTTCTAGCTACTTTTTAACTGCTTTTTTACTGCCCATTGTTGCCACTATTTTCCTGTCTTAACCCATATTTGCTGCTTATACATTTTTTTGCCTCTTTTAACAAATTTTTGCCACATTTTTTTTTTATTACCCTTTAACATCACTATTTCTGTCAATTTTGCCGCAGTTGTTTTCAGATTAGACCCATTTTGCCACAGTTGGTCTTTTTTTTTTCACATTTTAGCATTTTTTTTCTGCCATTTTTTGCCATTTTAAAACCATTTTTACCAATTTTTACCCAATTTTTTCCACATTTTTTCACCATTGTTACCTCCCATTTCGTCCCTTTCTTAGCCCATCTTATTTACTCGTCCCTTTTTACCTCTTTTTTTTCCATTTTAGCCCATTTTTGTCACTTAAAAACCATTTTGCCCCTTTAAATGCTTTTCACCACTTTTACTGCCTCTTTTGCAATTTTTTTTTTTTTTTGCAACTTTTAGCCATATTTTTGCTTTTATTTGTTTTTCCCTTAAAGTTACATATTTTTCCACATGGGTTACTTCGGTATGCCCATCCACATGATTAAGTTTATAAAAAAAAGTCTAATAATTCTAACAAGTCTGATAATTCAAACTACATAAGGAAATGTAAAGGGCAATACTTCAAGCAGCTTTAGAGCAGCCTTTGTTTTCCCTGAAACTTCAAATAAAAAGCTTAACTACCCAGCTTGTATTATACAGAAAGATCAGAGAATCATACAGTAAGTCCTCTAGTTCAATAAACATTAGAAGTCAAATACAAATCAAGAAAACCACTCAGGACCTGAGCCAAATATCCCTCCAGTGTCAGTATGTGAGCAGAATGGGCCTGAAAACAAAGCTAGAATAACAACAGTGTTTAACGCAAGACTTGTGTGTTGTTTCAAGCCCAGGTGAGGCCTCAGAAAATAATCATTAAGTCTGGTGTGAGTAGCACAGTAGATCCTTGACTTTGAAGAATTACCACTCAAAAACAGTCCACAGGAGATCGTTACAAAAAGACTATCACAACACCTTCCAAGTTATTGCTAATGTAAGTTTCTGCCTTGCTGTATCACATCACATTGTGTTGCTAAAATGATCCCTGGATCAATTTAAGGCCCGTGTCCATAGCTGCCATTTTTGTGCTGGTGAAGCTCATTTTCAAAACAGTGCAGTCAAGTGTTTTTATTGGTCAGCTTTCTGAGTGCAAAACTCCTACAGTGTCAGCTGTGTTTGTTGCTGCACTCAGAAGTCTGGCCTGCAAAACCAAATTACACAACCATTAATAAAGCTGAGTGAACAACAGAAAAACAGCTTGTCCTCCACAAAAAACACTCAAACACCACAACATAGCTTATGTAACCTTGTTAACTGTGTGAGATATAGATTATGTAGCTATGTAGCTAAGGCTAAGTCTAATGAACTTAACGATTTGCCAATGTAGAGCTAATATCTATCTGTCTACATCATATATAATGACATATCTTCACAAACAAAGCTATGAAAAATGTTAGCTTAACAAGCTAGGTAACTAATTATCTACATAGCTTTTCTATGTAGTTACCTAGCTTCATCAGCTTAAGCTATGCTTGGTAACACATTGCTAAAGCTAACAATGAGGGTATGAAAAAAACGTTTGCTACATAAGCTAGGTAGCTAAACTACCTACATATCTTCCGAGCTAATAAAGCTTTAGCTATGTTTGGTAACATTCACATTGCTAAAGCTACCAATGAAGCTATGAAAAAATGTTAGCTACATAAGCTAGGTAGCTGCATTATCTATGTAGCTACCTAGCTTCATTGTTAACTTAAGCTATGTTTGGTGACATTCACGCTGCTGATGCTAACAATGAAGTTATGAAAAACTGTTAGCTACATTAGCCAGGTAGATACATTAAATGCATAGCCCCCTAGCTTTGTTAGCTTTGGCTATGTTGGTAACACTCACATTGCTAAAGCCAGCTTAGCTACTTTGGCTTATGTGGTAATGTTTACTATGTATTATGTTAGCTGTAGTTGAAGCTAACGAAGCTGTAGCAAGCCACTGTTATTTCATGAATGTAATTTTTGGACCTTGTTTATTTTGAGCATCTCTGTTTGACTTGGAAATGTCTAGTGGGACCACACTCTTTAAGGGGGTGAGGTAATGCATTGTAGATGGAGCTTGGGTGACAGAATGCCTTAGCAGTCTTTGATGTAGCATTTGGTGTTTTGACGCTAAGGAGTAACAATGGGTGATGTTTTTCTCTAGCTTTGAAAACTGTTGGAAATATTATAGGTAATGTAAATTCTTTAAAATTAACATCTAACTGGGATTTAAGTTGCAGTCCGTGGGTAAATGTCAAAAATGGGAGTGCTTAAGTAAAACTCATAAGCTGATATCTAATCTACAGGAAGTTAAAAAAAGCAAACATCACAGTGAGTTTTGGTAAAGATAATAAAAGAGGAGGGGACCACACACAGGCTGAAATAAACTACAGGCAGTAGGCAACACATCACTCCTAATTCACTTTCCAACAGTCTGAAGCGTTGTGAAATTCGTCCAACTCCATCAGGCACAATATTCGCAGCTCCTCGGGCTGAGAGTGCTCTTGTTATTGGGAGGATTTGTTATGGAAAGAGAGCGATGGAGGGTGGGCCTGTTTCTGGGAAGTAACCCTGCACTGACCTCTAAGACGCAGAGGGAGGGAGGACAGCGATGAAGAGGAGGATTCTCTGGGATTGTGGCAGCCTCTTCTCTCGACGCCTCCTCTCCACAAAAGTTTCTCTCTGTTAATCCTCTGTTGTTTTGTCTCGAGATTCTCATCTGCACTGAGGGCTGCTCAATGATCATAACAAGCCTCTGTGTGGAGAATACTCCATCTAAACCAAATAAAAACTAGAGTGGGGGTTGAGCTGGTTTCATTTTCTCTTACCCTTAATTTTACACCTATTCTACCTGGTTTTCTAGAGTCAAAAATCTAAGAACAAGGAATTTTTTTCAGTCCTTACCTACACATGAGAGACATGAATAAGCACATTTGGATCCACTAACATCTAGTGTTACCTCTCATGTCTTCAGATCAGATTTTCCAGGATGGCTGACATTCCCTTCTCTCCCACATCGTTGATTCCCGCCTACGTCCATCGACGTAGCATCGGAATGCTAATCTCTTGAGAAACAGATGGGACGAAACCTCAGTTAACCCTGTGCCATCACAAACATTTACATTCAGATGAGAGATAAATCAAAAGACGAGGCCTGTATCTGCATTTTTACTGCCTTTCAGATGTGGTTGGATAGAAGTTTCTACCTGAGGCCTCAACAGATGGTGTTGTTAGTTGTGAAAAGTGATTATTTATGGTGCAATTGGTTTGGAAATTATAATGAGGAACTCTGGAACAAATTCTTTTATAAATCTATAATTTATTGCCTTATTCATCTTTTCTTTTTAGAGCAAGTCTTTGCAAGAAGTCTGTGAAGGTTCTCATTCACCCAGGTCATGGTTATCTAAATCTTGGTCCAAAGGGGGCATGATTAAGGTCCTTGAAGATGCTTGAAAAGGCTTCTACTGAAGAGGCCTTTTGAGGCCCCCCTTTAGACCAAGATTTGGATCTTTGCAAGGATTACAACTGACTTATATGACAACTAGTACAACCATGGTATTCAAGGCATACTGTATGAATGCCAGCCAGTGAAAGTGAAGTGGAAGGGCTGGAGAGCACAGCGTCTTTGACCTTTAACCCCTAAAACGATCTGACAATGCTTTAGTCAAAATGTGCAAAGTTTTAAGCAATTCACACAAAACTTTGCTGAGATATTGCGTTAAAAAAAAGGATGAACATGAGGCCCAAATGACTTTGACCTTTTCCCTCCAAACTCAAAGTAGATCATCCCTGAGTTCAAGTGGAAATTTGTGCAGAATTTGAGGAGAATACTTCAAAGGGCTTTTAAGATATCCTGCTCACAAGCAAGGGATGAACATGAGGCCCAATGACCGCGATATATGGCATCCAACATCTAACCAGATCATCCTGGAGTCAGAGTGGACATTTTTGCAAAGATCAAAGAATATCTCCAAGAGCATTGTTAAGATATCATGATCAAGAGTAAGGGATGAACATAAGGCCAAATCTTCTCCAAAATCATATCAGTTATTCTAGAGTTAAAGTGGATATACAGTCATGTGTATACGTTTTTGGCATGTAGAGCGCCAAAGATTTGTCACTGGGCCTGATGTGCCACAGCCCAGGCCTGGCTTGTTGATACCATGTCTTTTGTCAGGGCCATTACATCCCTGTTAAAAGGTCCAGAGTCCATTGACAGTTTCCGGGCCCTTGGGACATCCACATTATGACCATTATGGGGCTCATGGTAACACTACTATCCACCCAGACGGTACTCTAGACCAGTGGTTCTCAAATGGTGTGGCAGGGCACACTAATGTGCCTTGAGCCAAGTCTAGGTGTGCCTTGGGAACTTGTACAACCATACGTTATGACTACGACTTTCTGGCAAGTAGCCCACTGTAACCAGGCCTGCCCACAGATCTGGCTGGAAAAAACCCAGAGAATGTGCCCTCCTCAGCGTATGTGAGTTGGATAAGTAGCATTGGTGCTAGTGTACTGGCCAACAGCTACCTCATTTAAAGCTGAAAAGCATGGCAAGCTAATTTTGGGTTGATTGGATTGGATCTTTTGACAGCTTAAACCATTTTGCTGCTTTTTTGCATTTTTGCCACTGCTTTTTACCACTTTTGACCAATTTTTTGTCACTTTTTGGAACTTTTGCCACATTTAATCAATTTTTGCAACCTTTTTGCAACTTTTCTGCCAATTTTGCTATTGTTTGGCCATTTTTTTACTCCTTCTTAATCACTTTTAACCCCCTTTTACCACCTTATTGCAACTTTAACCCTTTATCCTACATTTCTGCCACTTGTGATCTATTTTGCCACCTTTTGACACTTTCAACCCATTTATTCCACCTTTTTTGTCAATTTTCACCCGCTTTTGCTCAATTTTGCCCTTTGTTATCACTTTCAACCAATTTTACCACCTTTTTTTTCCCTTTTAGGCCAATTGGAACCCATTTTTGCCACTATTTTGCCACTTTCAACAAGTTTTTGCCCATTTTAACCCAATGTTTGGCCACTTTTTTTTTTTTTAACCAATTTTCACCCTTTTTGACCTTGTTTTGCCACTTTTTGCCCAATTTTGCCATCTCCATGATCCCACAGTTGGCTGGGCCCCAGAAATCTCTCCCTTTTATCTCCCTTTATAGGCCACCTTGACTGTAACATTATTTAAATTTCTAAAAGTCTATTTTGTATCGATTTAAACATAGTGTGCCTTGAGATTTTGCCTTAACCTTAGGTGTTCCTTGGGCAAATAAAGTTTGAAAACCACTGCTCAGCACCATTCTTACTCACCACATCCACCCCTTACTGTACCCTTAAGGTGTGGACTTTGTTATTTTTTTCAGCAGATTACTTTCCCATGCCCCTGGTGATATGCAAGGAAAAAGAGACCACAACGAGGGTTGAACAAGAAGCCAATTGGCTTATGACATCCAGAATATAATTTCTTTATTTTTTTGTTAGATTAGTCAGTTGTGAAAAGTTTGAAGAAAATCCTTTAAAGAATTCTTGAGATTTTGTGTTCAAAAGAATGGGATGAACATGAGGCCCAAAGACCTGGACCTTTGACCCACTGCCTCCAAATCTGGTTATCCTTGTGTGAAAGCAGACATTCAGTTAAGTAAAAAAAAAAAAAAACCTGGAAGCATTCTTGAGATATTGCAATCACACCTAAAGGATGAACATAAGGACCAAGGAACTCTACTTATAACCTCCAAGGTCTAATCAGTTCATCCTCGAGTCAGAGTGAACATTTGCATAAGGTTTGACAAAAATCCCTTGGAGCATTTTTGCTGAATTGCTGTGCTAAGCAAGGGATGAGCATGAGGCCCAGTGACCCGGACCTTTTACCTTTGAACTCCATAATCTAATAAGTTCATCCTTAAATCAAAACAGATAGTTGTGTGAAGTTTGAAGAATTTCCCTTTGGCATTTTTGAGAGAAAGCATGCCCACACAGGGGATGAACATGAGGCTATCGTCAGCATAGAGGCATATTCAGCAGTCTGTTTTTGTAGTGGTTTTTGCTCTGTGCTTAGAAACTCATCCTGCAGCGACATCACGCTGCTTTCTGCTGTCCAAATTAGTCTGTAATTACTCCCTGGAAAGTTTTGGACTTACTATGTGTTCAATGGTGCATTTTTAGGTCAGCTATTTATTGATTTACTTGATCAAAAGTGATGACTAAGCTGACACAATCACTCATTGGTGAATCCCAGACAGTGACTCACTGATAGTATGTGAGCCATTTAGGTCAACACCCTATCAATAAAGATAACAAGGCCTGATTTACTTTTGTTGTAGAGTAATTCTAATCATAAAAGTTAGTCTGTGGCTGTTATCGGGGCTGGAGATTAAAAATGTTTGTGAGTACGTGAGGAAAAAGATAAATATGTTGTGGTTAATGTTTGCAGCATTAGAGCAGCTTTAAGTTTCTAATTTTGGAAGATTTGTGTGCAAAGAAATCCTCTCTTAAGGCCTCAAAATGAGCCTCGCTGGGCTGATTTGCCTCCAGCTGCAGCATGAGGAAGTCAAAGAGCTGATTGCTCTTCCTGTTTTTCTGTGTGAGTCTTTCGCCTTTTTTGCCAAGTTTCCTCTATCTGAGTATCAAAGGTGAAACTGTGTCGTTCTGAGGTCAGGATTAATGAATTATAGAGGTTTGTTGGCAGAACTTTTGTTTATAGCAGTTGATGATTCCTTTGAAAACAAGCTCAAGAGGTTACAGAAGACAGAAGACGAACCAATTAAAAAGGAGGCTAATGAGGATGCTAACACATGCTGATGCTGCTTTTACTGTACATCAGAAAACAGGGCTTCCCGCAAGCTGCAGTGATTCCCCAAAACTCTCGCTCTAAAGATTTGAGCCGTTGCTGGGTGAATAGAATCCCAGATGCCGGAGTGCCTCTCCGTCTTTGCAAAGGGAAACAGCCGGTCCCTGTGTCTTTTTGTCCGTTGAGGCCCCCTCCTTACATAAAGGCTTTAGTCAGACGTGTGCCTACATTCTCTAGCCCCCCGCCTCCGATCACCCAATCTAACTTCGAACTGGACTGCGGCCCAGATGAGCACCGACTCACCCGCTTTGTCTGCAGATCTGGCACATGACCTGCTCTGGCAACTGGCACGGTGGGCCGAGCTCCAATCGCCACCCACGCCCCCATTGTTCCTTTCGCCTCTGTTTTGCCCCCTAAAAAAGTCCCCGCTTCTGAGCGTAGGCAGGGCGCCAAGATGGGCAAGACAACAATGATGGCGTCAGTGCTTATTTGTTTGGGGTGCTCAGTAGCTGCTTTATTGGAGAGCCTTTTTAGGCACAGACCGCCTCAGCGTGCTGGAATGAAGAATGACTGAAATATTTCACACCAGCTAGAGCCACACTGACAGATTCATTAAAGCATGATGTAAATACCTTTCAAAGTACCAAGGGCCCAGATGTTTACACTGCCTATACCACCCCGTAAAGCCAGGAAGTCCAATGATTTGTTGTTTAAATACCCAACACGAACTAGGGCTGCAAGCAGCAGTGAAGGGCCCTCACACCCTGAAGCATGCCTCATATTTGGGTGTTAACCAGAGCAGAGAGACTATATAATAATCCCAGAACTCAAATCAAATTCAAAATAATGGGCACATTCCACACACATGGATGATGCTGATATATAGATATGATCAGAGCAGGACCAATGTTTACTGTGTAAAATATAAAGAAAATGGGACATATTCTGTTAGAGTTGCTACTGGCATCCAACAGTAGGTGGCGCTACAGCAAACCCATAAAATTAAGACTTGAATGTGTAGAGGGGCAGACTTTGACCATACATGGAAAATTTGAAGAATTTTAGATGTTTCATATCAGAATTAGGCCAACTTCCTGTGAAACTGGCAAGATATCGACATTTTCCACCAGCATTAAAGCATCTTTTAATCAGTCTGTTGGCTTCCTCATCTGGGGACCTCCAGCAGGCATTGGGACGGTTCACCGGTTGGGATGAGAGTCAGCACATCCAAACCCGAGACCATGGTTATCTGCCAGAAAACGGTGGATTGGCTCCTTTGAGTGGGGAGTAAGTCTTTGCCCCAAGTGAAGGAGTTCAAGTATGTTGGGGTCTTGTTCATGAGTGAGGGTGAAAGGGAGCATGAGATTGACAGGCAGATTGGCGCAGCATCAGCAGTACTGCGGGCGTTGTGCCGGACCGTTGTGATGAAGAGGGAGCTGAGCCGAGAGGCAAAGCTCTCAATTTACTGGCTGATCTACCTCCCAACCCTCACCTGTGGTCGTGAACTCTGGGTAGTGACTGAGGTAGTGAGATTGCGGATACAGGGCTCAGCCTTAGAGATGGGGTGAGGTGCTAAGACATCCGGGGGGAGCTAGGGGTGGAGCCGCTGCTCCTTCGCATCAGGATACCTCCTGGTCGCCTCCCAGTGGAGGTATTCCGGGCACATATGTCTGGGAGAAGACCTAGAATGCATTGGAGGGATTACATAGTGTCTCTGGCCTGGGACCGCCTTGGGGTTCCCCAGAAAGAGTTGGAAAGTGTCGCTGGGGAAAGAGACATCTTGGTGGACTTGCTTAACCTGCTACCCCCGGGACCCGGCCCTGGATAAGTGGAAGAAGATAGATGGATGGATGGATGGATGGATGGATTAATCAAACATGTCAGTGGTTCAAGAAAGTCATTGATGACCTCAGCTGAAAATCTGAGCTTGATAAGTTCAACTCAGTAAGAGGAGTAAAGGAATGACCCAATTGGTTGCCCTCCTGTTGCCAGTAAATGGCGCTACAGTAAAACCATAAATTAACCTTAGAATGTGTAGAGGGGCAGGCCTTGATCGTGAAAACTGAAGCGAATCAGATGTTTCATATGAGAGTTACAGTAGCTTCCTGTGAAACTGGCGAGAAATTGAAATGCTCACCATTGCCAGTGAGGTGTCCATTAATGAAACATTTCAGTGTTGTGGACAATTTTTGAGGGTTTCAGTTCAAAATCTGAGCTTGATTCCTCGAAAAGGAATGAACAAATGACTAATATGTGACACTTCCTACTAGCAGTAGAGGGCGCTATGATGGGATGTTTGCATGTGGGCGTGTTTGTTGTGATACTGTTATGTTGCATTAGAAGGTTAAAGTAATTTGGTACCACCAAAAATTGCCTTATTTTGAAATTGAGTTGAAGCTGGTGGACTTCCTGTTGGGATTTTGGCATGGGTCCAAATCCCAACAAGAGGCTTTTTTGTAGGGCGGATGATGACCCATATGCAGACCCAAAATCATAAGCTTAGGGTAAATGGTGTGTGGGGGCTTGATTTTTTTGAGGGGGCAACTCAAAAATTAGAAGGGAAAATGTTCAACTGTCAGAAGGGGGTGATGTGACAAATTAATGATATTTATTAGATTGTGGAGCTAAAATATCATTGGTCCTCATGTTCATCCCTTACTTATAAGATTTCTAGCAACCACACTACAAAAGCACTTCTCTTTAACACAAGAAGTAGTCCTAGTCCAGTGGATCAATATGGCTATAAATGCTGTGAATCTTAATAGTTAATAATTGTCTAAAGGATCCTTTCCCTGTTTGACATGTTGTTACTTAATAACTGCTGATGAAATGCTGTAAAAATGACTAACAATTCAAATGAGCTGAATGAGTCACATTAAAGAAATACATTATATAAACCTGTGAGATGTTATGCATTGTTAAAGCTTTTATGTCTGCTGACATTTAAAATAAATCGAATCTCTCCAACAAAAACCAACAAGCAATGGAATTTGTGATACAGTTTGAGAGGAAGTTAAAAAGCAACCAAACTTCCCTTTATTTTTGGACACACAACAGCTCATTCATCTGAAAACACAGAGCTGGAAAGGCATGCTGGGACATTCAGGAAGCCGAGCAGATCCTGGCAACGATCAGGCCTCATTCCTCCACATGGGGTGAAAAAACTCTGCTGTGGTTCTCACTTGGACTAGGAGGAGAAAAGGAGGAATTTATTTGTAATTTTGCGGGTTGGGGGTTTAACTCCTGACCTCTGGCAGCGTCAGGCTGGACTAGTGATAAATCGCCGCTCAGATTAAGTGTGGTTTTAGTTGCTGAGATGGAAGAAATTGACCTCGAGTCAATTTTGCAAACTCCTGGGATGATAATGATTCCCATAATCTGTGTTGGGAAATTGGCGTCTGTAGCTAAACAGCCACAGGAGTCAAAGGCTGGGATATGACATCGAGGAGTAGTGGAGTTTCAACCACTTTCTCTAGTCTCTAGAGCACCTTTCACACATGTCCCTCAGAGCGGGGGATTTTCCCCCGACAGTAGAGAAAGCGGGTCCCAGGAGGTAAAACATGATATAAAAAGGGACCTGTATGAGTCACTGTAATGCTTGTAAAAATCCAAAATGGTAGACTAACATTCTGGCAACACAAGAGAGGAAAGCAGTCTCATCACAAGAGCAACTCTGACACCAGTCATGTGGTATAAATATCGTCACATAGCCCACTCACTCGTGGTGATTTTATGATTACTGTCACCCCTTATCCTGACATTTTTCAATATGAAATCTAGCAGGAAAAACATTCCAGCAAAATTGTGTTGAAAAATGTGGCCGTTTGTGGCACCTCACTCCAAAAAATTCTGGAAATATTCAGGACTGAAGTGCACATGTGAAAGGATCTCAACTCTTCTTAGTCATACGCATGTAAGCCTTAAATAAAAATGTAGATTTGACAGATTTTTCAACATTATAACTTAACCTTCCAGGGACCCCTAGACCCCAAAGTCCGTAATGTTAATGTGAAAACAGATATCTACAAAGTTATGTCAACTGTAGTATAAAGACACCTGTGTCTGGAAGGTCAAGTCACTGGTTAATCAGTATTCCTGGCCACCATTACACCACAAAGACAAAGGAACTCTCCAAGCAGCTCAGAGAAAAGGTTATTTATATTTGGGAGGATGACGCCAATGGGACATCCCTTCTAATTGTGATAACATTTGCTTCAATTACAAGAGGAGTTCTCAATGAGAGCATTTACTTCCTTTAGCCAAAACAACATGAGGTCATGAATTCCTGGGATGCTTTAAGAGTAGGATAAATCCAGGTTCTGTGTCCGTCTTCCTAAGTTAGTGGATGTTTGGCACTGAGGGCAGCAGCTGACCTGGAACTTCAATAAACCAGGGGTTTAAATGATGCTATTGTCTGACAACAAAGGGAGCAAAGAAAACTAAATGTAGAGGAAAACTTAAGATTTTCTTTCATCTTCTTTCCTAGCTTTGCTCTTCTGAGCTATCAGGCTGGTTTGCATTGCAGTAATGAGGCAAAAATTGGCCTGAATGATGCCACCCGCTGTGCCCAGACTTGAAAGTGTGATATAATTCATAATAATGATTACACACAGATTTCTCTCGAGGTCAAAGGATTTTCTACTACAACACAAGCAGATTCCTTCATAAACAACTTGCAGACGTAGCAGAGAGAGAACGAGCATGAAGATCAGTGACATCATTATATTTCTGCACACACCCACAGCACCCTGCGCTCACACGTAAAGCTTTAATAAATCTCAGGATGAGGCAAAAGTTTCTGCTAACGAGGGCTAAATCAGCCGATTCTTGCTTTTAAAATTCACGAGAGAGTGTGTTTTGGGTCTGTGGGCGTGAATGCAGGTGTGTGTTAGCTGCAGGCTATGCAGTAAAATCCCCCATTGTATTCTCAACACAGCAGAAAAACAGCATGGGTGTTTATCTTCCTGCATGGTGGGCTGTTATAATGCGTTCATTTCAGATATGCCGCTTTTGAGCACAAATATCTGTAACTGTGGCGCCATCATTGAAAACAGAGGCACTCTTGTTTAAGTAGCATTCATGCTAAGGGGGATCAGATGTCCTGATTTGACTGGGACGGTCACGTTTTGAAGCTCCATGTCCTGAGTCAAGACACAATTCTTTAAACCTTCATACTGCCCCCGTGCTAAAGTTAAACACTGATTTGTCTGTTCATTTGTCAGCCAGTCTTGTTGTGCAGCGGATGCTAAGCTAGCTCAGCTCATTATACTGCTGTGTCATGCTAGTTTGGCTAGCTGTCATGATGAAAAGTGAGATAGTGTTTACCAATGAGCTCCAGGAGAGTTTGCCCTCTTCAGAAAGTAACAGGGGATGAATATGCGGCGTTGTCCAATGTCAGTCAGCCATGGTGGAAATGCTGACATACGGGTTCATATTCAAACTAGCAAACATAAACAGTGGCAGGCTGGAAGCAGCGCCACTGAGACGGACCTCAGTGAGGCTGTTTACAACCAACTGATTCTATTGGTACAGATTAATCAAAGTCTAAAGCAGTGTTACTTAACCCTGCTCAACCAAAGAGCCAAACTGTTGAAAAATACATTTACAAGGCCGCATCTGAGTGGTGAGAAGTGGCAAAAATGGGTTAAAGTGGCAATAAAAACACCTGAAATGTTGCAACAATGGTCAAAAAGTTGCAGAAAATGGGTGGAAAAGGGCAAAAATGGGTTTAAGTGGCAATAAAGATAAGTTAAAGGGGGCAAAAAATGGTCAAAAAGTGACAAAAAGTGGGTGAAAAGTGGCAAAACACGTGTGAAAATTAGCAAAAATGGGTTAAAGTGGCAATTAAAAAAGTTAATGTTGGCAACAATGGTCAATAAAGTTGCAAAAAATGGGTGAAAAGGGGCAAAAGCGGCAAAAGTGGTCAAAAAGTGGCCCAAAATTAGTGAAAAGGGGGCAAAACAGGCATAAAATGGCAATAACTGGTTGAAAACTGTCAAGATTGGTTTAAGTGCCAATAAAAAAAGTTAAAGGGTGCAAAATTGTCGAAGTGGCAAAAATTGGGTGAAAGGGGCAAAAGAGAACAGCAACAGAAAATGAGTGAAAAGTGACAAGAATGGGCAAAACGCAGCAAAGAGTGGCAAAAAATGGGGGGGGGTGGTATTTAATGGAAAAGGGCAGCTTAAATGGGTGAAAAGGGGCAAGAAATGGCACAAAAGGGAGGAAAAATTGCAAATTGCAAAAAGCAGTATATAAGAGGCAAAAATGGGTAAAAAAAAAAAGTAGTAAAAAATGGAAAAAAGGGGCAAAAAATTGGAGATTAAGGGCGATAGAAATATAAAGACAAAAAAATCAAGTTTGATGATTAAAGCCTACTGCCAAACTGATTAACGTGACTTGCATTGGCTCATTTCTGAGGTCAAACTCTCCTTGTTTTTAAGGCTTTCATGGGAAGTAATATTTCAAGTTAAGATGTAAAGTATTCACCTCTTTGGATGTTTTTCCCTTCTATCAATATTATAAATCAACCATGGTCAATATAATTTGTTTTTGGTTTTTTGTCAAATGAATTGTGAGGTGGAGTTACAAGCTTCAGCAGTTGAGACGACAGAGACTCTGCATACAACTACTGTCGCCAGAATTCTTCACCAGTCAAAGCTTTATGGGAGAGTGGCAAAAAGGAAGCCACTGTTGAGGAAAACTCAGATTAAATCTCCACTAGAGTTCACCAGAAGGCATGTGGGAGACTCCATGGTCAAGTTTTTTGGTCTGATGAGACCAAAATAATGCTTTCTGGCCATCAGACAAGACACCAAACACACCATCCCCACTGTGAAGCATGGTGTTGGCAGCATCACGCTGTGGGGATGTTTCTTGGCAGCAGGCCATGAAAGACTTGTAAAGACGGAGGGGAGAATGAATGCAGTAAAATGTATGGAAATCCTGGAAGACAATCTTATTATACAAGGTGAAAGTTTTGGAGTTGCATTAAAGATGTTTTTTGTATTTTTCCCTGTCATAAAAGCCTAATTAAATTGACCATGACAGATTTATAAAATCAGTAAAAGGGTAAAACATCCAAGGAGGTGATTAATCTGTATCAGCGTTGTATGATTGTGTAGATATCATGCCCATGTTGAAACATTTTTGAATTGTAAGTGTGAGAGACATCTGAATGTATTTATTTACATGTCTGCAGAAGTAGCCTTCCTCAAGGTTAATGCTGGCAACAACAGGGACTTATTATTTAAGCTAAGCACGCTCTAGTCCCATGGCAGTGGTCCAGCTTCCTTGTTGTCCCACCTTGCTCTGGAAGCGTGTTCCTCTGCTGTTGTTGACACAGCTTCGAGCTGACCTCAGCTCGGTGTGACTCACTGCCATGCCAGCGGGCGTTATCGCCACTGCACTGACCTCGACAACGGGAAATAAAAAATAAACAACATGTCAAACAACTGGAAATTTGAGGTTAAGTGGTTTATGGGAGTGGGCCTAAACTGCTGTGATTCAATCAGAGCTGTAAATCTGTACAATCTGATAGATATATTTATCAGACTGTTCTAAGTCCCTGCTCTACTTACCACGATTCATTAACGCTATGGAGACGCTATCACTTTAGCATCGTAGGTGTTGCACAAAGAGGCCTTTAAGCAACACTGTTTGAGCAACCAGTCTCATGTCACATATCCTGCATGATGTAACACCATAAGGATGCTTTATTAAAGCCCTGAAGAGAAAACAAAGGCAAGGAATAGCAGGCTAGAGGGTCTGAGTGCCGTCTCCAGCAGTATGAGCATGTCATTAACCCCAGGGCCTCCAAACACAGATAATGAGCTTATAGATCCAAAAGAACATTTAACATGTCTCACTGTTAGTCTGCTTTTTAATAAAACCCTTCCTCTAGGCTACAGAAGGAGAGGAACAGAGAGTTAGTGTTGTGTAATTACAAGAGACACACACAGGCTCAGATAAAGTCATGTTAGAACCAACACTCAGCAAAATAAAAACATCTACAAAATACTGCAGGAGAAGAGCGACTAAGTCCAGAGAGGACACATCAGCTTGAAAAGCATGGGCGTCTCTCCAAATCTGACTCATCAATCACCTTTGTGCAACAGAGAGGTGTCCTTGGGCTTTTCACCTGCAGAGCTGGAACGTGGGGAACATCAGGGAAAGAACAGGATCATAAATAAGTCTCATCCACAGCTATAAGAGGCACTGTCTATACATCCATTCATTCAAGTGTCTGCTAGTTTTTAACACACAAACGCCTCCAGACAGTGAAAGTACAATAGTGGCTTTGAGCATCATCATTCCTAATCCAAAATCTGTCCATGTCACCCTTGAGTCAGAGTAGACGTTTGTGCAAAGTTTGGCAAAAATCCCTCGAAATGCTCTTGAGATATCACGTTTACAGGCAAAGGATGAACATGAGGCCCCCTAAGCTTGACTTTTGATCTTCAAACTCCAAAATCTGATGAGTTGTCCTTGAGTCAGAGCGGATCTTGCTGCAAAAGTTGTTAGAAATTTCTGGAAGTGTTCATGAGATGTCGCTTTTACAATCAAGGGATGAATATAAGGCCCAATGACCTCGTCCTTTAACCTTTGACCTCCAAAATCTAATTGGTAGAAGTTGACATTTGCACATAGTTTGAAGAATATCCCTAAGTGTTCTTGTTACACACATGAGGCCCAGTGGTCTTGATTTTTGGCATACAAACTCCAAAATCAAATGGTAATTGAGTATCCACAAGCAAAGTAAGAACATGAGGCCCACTGACCTTGACTTTGACACATGATGTCCAAAATCCAATCAGTTGATCCTTGAATCAGAGTGGACGATCTGTGCTAAGTTTGACAAAATGTCTCAAAGTATTATTATTATTAACATGAGGCCCAATGGCTTTGGCTTTTACCCTCTAAAAATTAAGCAGCTCCTCCGTGAATCAGAGTGGATCTTGGTATAATTTTAAAATGCTTTTAAGTATTCTTCCAATATTGTATTTGCACGCCAGATAGACTGTTTCATATATCTACTGCATGGATATAATTCACATTCATCTGGGAAAGCTCCCAAAGAAAGCATTAGGAAAGGGCAGAAAATTCTTAGAAAGTGATTGGACATGAGATCTGCCACATTCATTATGAGCCAATCAGAGCGAATAGACAAAATGAGGTTGTACACCTGCTCAGGTCCAGGAAGCTAAACAGCTGTATCTATCAGCAGTGAAGCATGATGTGGATAAAACATGCCGAGGCCAGTGAGAGGAAGTGAATTTTGTCATGAAAAGCTTTTTAGCGTGGTTCATTGCTCTTTAATTTCATGAGGAACTGTGGTACAAATCTGATGAAACTGATGTTGCATTCAAGAGCCACACTAAGCAAAAGCCATTGCTATTGGCAAAAAATACCACCTCATTCTCCTCAGATCAACACGATTGGTCCGAACTGTGTTTGGTTCGGCACAAACGTTACAGATTGGAGCTTAGCAAGATGAATTTGCCTGATGGCAAACATGGAGCAGTGCAAATCCATCAGCTTTGCAAGGTTATTTACAAGCAAGTGAACCACGGGACTTGACCTCTGACATATCATCTCCAAAATCTAACAACTTAAGCCTTGACTAAGGGTGGATATTTATGCCAAGTTAGGAGAAAATCTCTCAGTGGGTTCTTCAGATATCCTGTGCAGGAATAAAAGATAAGCATGAGGCCCAGTGACTTTTAATCTATGACCTCCAAAATCCAGAAAGTTGGACATTTGCACATCCCTCAAACAACCTTGAGACATTCCTACAAAAGAATGGCCTATATGGACAGAATGACAGACTTTAGTTGCCAAAAAAAGTCAAATTACAAAACGAAACAAAGCATAAAAATCCATCAATTCCATGCAAAAAAACATTCAAAATAGTATCTCTGTAAATGGCCCTGGATTGGAACAGATGTAGTTGGATTATTATATTTCTTTAAAGCTCCTGTGTTGACTTTTTAAGTAACAAACTAACTGCTTTAAAGTAGACTAAAAATCAACACTAATGCCTCCCCGTGACCTACAAAAGCAGGCAAGACAATCAGAGTCAAGACTGGCCATTTCTATATAGCTGTTTTTAATGCCTGAATCCACTGGCATGGGGTAGGCGTCACGCTCTCAATGCACGATACATACAGC
Organism: Cheilinus undulatus; assembly: GCF_018320785.1. Lineage (NCBI taxonomy): Eukaryota > Metazoa > Chordata > Actinopteri > Labriformes > Labridae > Cheilinus > Cheilinus undulatus. The sequence continues at coordinate 12,000,806 of NC_054888.1, read as the reverse complement.
TGTTAAAAGACAGAAGAATAACATAAATTTTTTAAAATACTACTTTGACATTTACATGGAAAATCAATGAAGAAATCGGCTTTATCCACAGGGGATGCCAAAATCAACTGAAAATCCTCACAGTAGCTTTAAAATTGTAACCAACTACATTACAAAGTGTCTATCTATATATTGAATGTTATATAGCATGCAAAAATAAATGAAGACATAATACTACTACATACTGGAATGAAAATAGATAAAATATGAATTAAGATAAGGTATTTAGCACACTATGCAGGAATCTTTCAAGACTGAGCCGCCTTAGATGGACTAAAAAATGAATTTGCAACAGAGTGAAGCATCTTCTCAGAGTTTGACTATCTTTGTGTATTCCCAGGAACAGTAATTGTTACCAGTGAGGCAAAAAGAAATCCATTAGCAGAAAAATGCTGCTAAAAATAGAGGAATTTGTGGTGCTTGGGGAGTCTCTGAGGTTGAGTTGCTTGCTGGATTAATGTTTATCATGAGTGTTAATTACCCACACGGTCCCAGTGGAGAGGCCTAATTACTACCCCCATGTTAATATGAAGCTTAGTCATGTCAGTGCCTTAATTGGGACTGATTATTCAGGAATAGAGCAACAGAAACAAAGAGAAAAATTCAACACTTTTTGTGTCCATAAAGACACAAGAAACGTGACTAGATTACAGAGGTCAAAGGTCAAGGTCACTTCCTCAAATGATATTGACAGCCTGGGCCCTTCTTCTTGACCCAGCACTGCCAGCGATTGTAAACCTCACAGAAGCATATCACTGCCAGGAAGTAGTTCCAGATAAAAATGTTTTTAAAGGGAATAGTCACCTAGTTCTTCACAAAGATTCAGCTACACATACGACATCTTCAAGCCACGTCGTTTTTTCAAAGAGAAACCAAAAGAGTGAGGCTTCTGTGGAGGAAAAGCAGATATATGTGGCCCAGATGTGCGCCCACAGCGAGGGAGGGGGCGTCTCGTCTGCAGTCTCTCAGCTCGGGGGAAATGTCACGGCTGTCGCTCCATTTCACCCTCAGGAGAGCAGCCGCTGAGAGCTTCTCTGTGTTTACACCTCATGCATGCACCAAGGTGACTCCTGCACGCATGCAAGGAGGATCCCCCTGCAGACGCACATGCATGCACAGCTCAGAAGTGAGAGATTTTTCAGGAGCACCTCATCAAGTCACAAAGAGTTGATCTGACACATTGTGATACTCTGCACCGTCTATACAGCTGCATCGATTCTCTGCAACTCGTCGACTAATGCATTTACAAGCAATGGAGAACGTCAACACCATTTACGCCATTGATCCGGGACCCATCTGGGGCCGGAATAATAGAGCATGTCTGGAATAATCAACACAATGTATAGACAAGCTGCTGGAAAAATCTGTAATGTAGGAACACACTTTCTCTATATGCACCACTGATTCTTAATCTGTGTTTCTGCATCAGTTTGACAGCTTAGTTAGCAACTGTGCCACTCTGATCCAACTAAAAGTGTCTCATGTGTGCTTTGTCCTCGGTTTCAAACAGCTCGGTGTCTTTGTTCAGCTATAAAAAGTCAGTTCCTGCTTCCCTGCTAACACCGGACGCAGAGCTGCACTTATCTGTAAACACATTGCATGAAGAGGACGTGACTGGGAAAAACAAGCCTGTTTGAAAGGATTACAACATTTTTAAGATTACACTTCATTTGAGAAAGTCCAGAGTCAGAATGCCCACTTCAACACATAAATTAAAGGTAAAACAAAGCAATCATGCTTCAAATAAAGGGAAGAGTTTCTTGAGTCAAGCTGCAACATTCAATCATACTTCTCCTTTTCTCAACTCTTTCACAACACCTCGGACTCATGCATGCTTTATTCCAGCTTTAAAGGGCATGTTTAATTATTCCTAAGGTAGGAAATTCACAAGAAAAGTGAAAGACTACATGGCAAGGAAAGGGTTTTTCATGCACATTATGATGTCAGAGTGAACTATGGCTTTTAGGCGGCAAAGTGTCTGAATTTAACCTTTCATTTATGTTACATTATGTAAAAACATACTGCGTCACAGCATAAAAACTAAAATCCCCTAAATCGTCTTGTTTAAGGGTAAAATAAGTAGAATTTTTCCGCTAGATTGTCTATATTAGGGGTGTCAAACTCAAGGCCCAAGGCCCACGTTATACCCGGCCCGCATGAACAGATCATGTTTTTATTCTAACTGGCCCACCGGTGGGAGGTTTGCAGATTTCCTCCAGTATAAAAATGTAAACTTAACCTTGATAATTCAAGATATCCTTAAATCATAAAAATCAGAAAAAGCGAAGAGTAAAAAGAAGTAGACAGTTGTTTTCATTTTGTATTCTCAATTTTGCATCTCACCATTACAACTCAAACCAATACATATACATAATCAAAGCTGAGTTAGACCTCTGACCTCTTTCTCTGTTTTATTTATGACATGTTCCTTAGTCTGTAGCATTTGAAATGCAATCTAATACCGGCAAATTACACCGTCTCTGATGAATGGTCTCTGAGATTTGCTAATATGACTAATATGTTTTGGCTTGTGGCCTTCATCAGGTTTATCGAGAAGAATATCACAAACATATTCTATTAATGTAGTGGGCTTACAGTTTGCTAGTATAAGGTAAGCATGGCTCTTTACTTATCATTTTACTGGCTAATTTGGCCAAGAAACAAGGCTGGCTCATGGAAAAAATGGGCAAACCTTCTGTTATCTAGATTCTCTACATATGAGATGAATGTATCAGGCTCATGTATGCAGTCTGAAAGCCCTGACTTGTTAGCATGCACACCAAAATGAAAATGAAACCGTGATGCTGCCATTACACAGCCGCCATGCACTCAGTTTAAAATGGCTAGCATAAGAAGCAAAAGTCTCTACTTGAAGCTGCTGTTCTGTTGCTGTATCCTACTCATGTTTGCTCTACTAACTTGTGTAAGTCCCTGTTGTTGCCAGCACTTGTGATTCTTCTCTGCCACTGGCTGTGCATTCTGGTTACTCAACCCCCCAACCTCAGTAATGTGGCCCCACTAGACATTTCAAAGTAGAGTGCTTGTTATTTTGTCAATTCAACAAATGTACACTATATAAGAAGTATTTACTAAACAGTAAAGATAAGGTTTCATGGATGGATTCATGGAAATGAGGGTGAAAGCTGTTAAAAGTGACCTTCTTTGTTAATACCGCAAGCAAACCTAGAATGCTTTGCAGCAGGATCCAAGACGGCCACTTTTAACAGCTTTTCCACCTGACTATGTTGAAAATGTTCCATAAAACTACAGGGTTGGTTTACCATGTACTAATAACACCTTAAGGAGTCCCCAATCTAAAACAGGAAGTGAGTTTAGCCAAGCAGCACGTCTCTACTCGTCATCTTTTGTTATGGTTTGACTGAGAGCACCCTGGCAGTGGAATTTACCTGCTGTCTGTTTAAAATGATAAAAGTAATTTGAAAAAATATGTTCTGTAACACCAAGATATGCCAAGAAATCCACATTATTAATATGTTATCATGGAAAAACAAGCATTTGTATCTTGAAATAATGAGTTAAATGAGTCCAAAGCTTCAGAAAACAACCAAGATTTACTTTGATATCATTATAAAATTGAGTAAAATTAACAGTATAGCTGCATGTCCTTTCCAGGCTTCCATAAAAATGACTAAATTATGTGTTCATATTGAAAATTGAGCATGCTACTATAAATATAATCTTTAAACCCATAGTTCTTGTCCTCCATGTGATGGTAGAATTCCCAGACTGTTTAGATAGCTGTATTAAGTTACCCTCTGAATCACATCTTGTAAGCTAACATACACATGCTCCCTCAGGCTCATACCTCATGAGCTCGTCATGGCCATATGTCAGAAAAAAGCAGCAGTTGTGGGTATCCAATGACTTCTAACACAGCAGAGGAGGAACAAGTGTTACATATTTGCTGGGTGCAGCTACTTTGAGGTCTCCTTTGTGTTATTTTATCATCATAGCCGACAGCTGAGATAGCGAGCACTCAACAAAAGCGCCACAAACAGTCTACAGAGATACGGCTGGGACAGGAAACCATAATAATGACCCCAACAAACATGTTTTCCTGTTTAAACCACCCTCTCTGTTTAGACACAGTGGAGATCTGAGTGTGTAAAGCTAATGGTCAGGTGTTAATGTGCAGTCGATGGCAGCCACATCCCGTCTCAACAGCAATGCCAAATGTAGCTCCTGGGTGCGTAGTTGCCATGGAAATCCACAGCCAGATCCTGTGTTTGTCTGTGGCGACGAGTGAAAGAGAGATAATTGAGTCAGTCGGCTTTCTGAGGAAAACCAAGCAGTGACTGAATGTCATATGCAACAAAGAGATACACTGGGAATGGGCTGGACTGATACATGGCTGCTCACTTAGTTCATTTATAACGAAGGAGAGGGTGACTGAGGGGTCTGCTGCCATGCTAGTGACACTGTGGGGCTGTGATAAATGCAGGCATGGTCGCTTAGATGATACTAACACTAGCAGGTGTATTGTTTGGCATTTTCACTGTGCATTTAAGCAGGCCAATGTTTGCTTACAAGTGAATGGTTAGAATTGACTTGGAGGTCATGAACCAAACTGTTAGAAGAATCAAGAATTTGAGGTAATAGTGGCACTAGAGGTTGGAAAATGAAAAGCTGCCTTACCAGTAAAAGCATGTTGACATAAAGCTAAAGAGATAACCATGTGCCAACTGCCAACGTGCCAACAAAGAGAAGCAATTTGTAATTGTGTTGTTTTTTAACATAACGTATACCTGCATTGAACTATCTGAAAGTCAAGGGATCAGACGACACACCCTCAGACTACATCCTCCCCTGGTTTCATTAATACCTGCAACAAATTTCAATGCAATAATTTGAACAGTTAACCTCACGGTGGCGCAAGAAGGAAAGTCATAGGTACACCAAAATTGGTAGGATTTTCTGTCTGGAAACAACAAATGGGTGTACCAAATTTAATGAAATTCTTTCAAACAGTAGTGGAGATATTCCAGTCTACAGCAAAGTGGCACACTGTTTATCCACACAGACAAGACTTGGGCAGGCCACCCTTGTATAGTTACAGCTACAAGTAAATTTAATGACCATTTTTATGCTTCCTTCTGATAAATGTACCCATTAAGGAGCGGCTTCCAACATTAAAAATTACTCAGGTTTTCCACAGGTTCTTGCTGCCAATATTATCTTGTACTCCTACACCCTAGGGCGATAGTTACAAGCCAATACCTTATCAACCAAAAGCCTTCCAACATGCAGCTCAAATGATAGAGTATCGAGTGAAACATTTCCAAAAGCAAGTGAATTTATTTGAACGTCTTTATCCAACAGACTGCTGATGAATACTGTTCAAAGAACAGAAAACTCCTCCAAAAACTAAACACACTGAATGAGGCACAGTGAAATTGCAAACCCTACCACCCAATTAAAGTGTCATTCTTTGGGAAAATCTGCTGACCTGTTTGAGAAACTCGAATCAGTCACCAGTCTAAGGAAAATATCTCCTTGAGCTCATGAATATCCGCAACAAATATTAAGGGCATCTAGCGGAATATTCTTAATTAATTTCACAATAGAACTGAAAGGCCAACTTCATGGTGGCACAAGGGGAAAGTCAGGAAAGCACTAAGTTTGTGGGATTATCTACCTGAGAAGCATGAATGGGCACAACAAAACTGAGGACCAAAGTTGTTGAGATGTTAAAGTCTAGACAAAAGTGACTTGCTTTGCATCATGAATGTCTGGAGTAAATTTCAAGGCCTTTTACCAGATTACTGGTGAGATACTTCACTATACAGCCACTAATTCAACTTCCTGGTGGCACTAGAGGGAACGCTTGGGGAAGACCAAAGTTGGTTGAACTGTCTGTCTGGGTATAATGGATAGGTGCACCAAGGTTTGTGCCATGTCATCAAACTGCTGGCTGAAGTGAAGTGTTAGGGAAACCATGCAAAAGTCAGGGAAGTACCTAAGTTGGTGGTTTCTCTATCTAGGAACAATGATTGGGTTAACTTAGTTACAAGACATGCCATAAAACAGTTGTTGATATATTGAAGTCCAGACCAAAGAAAACCTACTTACAGGGCTTTATGAAAGTTCAGGGATAGTTAAAGTCTTTGGACTATTCTCTCTTGGCATCATGAATATCAGAAGTAAAGTCCAAGGCCTTCTACTTGATAGCTAGTGAGACAATTCAAGAAAGAGCTAGAATTCAACCTCTTCTTGGCGCTAAAGGGAAACTCAGGGGACTACCAAAGTTGGCAGGATTCTTTATCTGGGTACAATGAATAGGTGTACCAAATTTCATGTCATTATACCAAACAGTTACTGAGATGTTTCAGTCTATACCAACGTGACCTTCTCGTTGACTGGCATTTCTCTGAACACTGTTGATCAGTTTTTACAAAAGGACTAGAATTTCAACCTTGTGATGAGGCTAGGCGAAAGTCAGGGAAGTACCAAAGTTGGTAAAATTGTTTGTCTGGGAATAATGATTGGGTGTACCAAATTTTGTGTCATTCCGTCAAATAATTGCAGAGATAGTTTGGACCAAAGTGGCTGATGAAGCTAAAATGCTAGAATGGCTAAGTACAATGGATGTAGCCACAAGCTAAGCATGACTAATCATCTCTAACACAATGAATAAGGACACCAAGCTTGCTAATGGAGCTTTGACAAAGTCACGTGTGTCTTGTAAATGTTAATCACTCCTTCAGATAATCAATCCAGTTTCAAAGAAGTGCCTTCACTTAGAAAAGAGGCTTCAGGAGACAGCTGATCAAATATGTCTGAATTCACCCAACAGAGCGCCGTGTGCTTCATAATCTCCAGAGTATTCCAACACGCCTACAGGAGGACAAGTTTAATGTGAGGGCTACAGGGAGAAACAGTCTCCACAAGCATCCGGCCGCCCAGCACCAGGGAGTGACTCAGCAGCAGCTGTTGCCATGGGATACCATGCAGGACACATCTGACACCCCCCCTCCTCCTCTACCCATGCACCCATCTGCTGCTGCTCCACCTTAAATCCTCCTGTCACTTTCCCGGGGAAGCTCTGTCCCAGCATGCAGAGGGAGAAACTGGCGATGGGAGGTGTTAATCCCATCTGTGGGAGGACCTGCGAGGCTTTGGCCCGAGTCTCTCCAAGCGTACTAGCCCACTGACCTCCACATCCACCCCTCCTTGTTGGTGCAGATTAATGCCTTATTAAGAGCAACTGACTTAGCAACAATCCACTTATGCTAACTGTAAGATTTGCCGACTATTGCAAGGCCTTAACAATCTTAACTGTTTGCCCCAAAGGAAAAAACAGCCAAGAATGGTCCAAGATGCTTTATCTCACTTTAGCATGCCTTGTTTTAGCACTACAGTAGAAATGAACTAATATTAGCTAATTCCCCCAACCAAAACACACCTAACTAGCTTAAAAGTGCCTGCTAATGTCTCATGGTGCATCGCCACTACATCCTCCTAAAGATCAGCTAGAACCCAAGTAAACAAAAGCAACAAACATTGGTTTTCTAGTGTTTGCTGTTTACAGATATTAGCAATGTCATGCTAATGACATTAAGGCTTTGTAGGTGGTGGCTAATTTAGGACGAAGTAGGTTAGCAAAGAAGGGCTGAGTAAATCTCCCGCTGCGGCTTCATCTTGGGTCAGGGCATGCTGACCCATAAGCCAATGGTAGCCAATACATCAAACCAGGTGATAAACACAAGAAAAACCTGCCTTTTTTGATATTTTTCCAGCTAATTTGGTAAAGACGTGCAACCAAATGGGATAAAAATGAGCGTTAAAATGCTCAGCAGACACGATCTACTTCCTGGAACACCAGATTATTTTGCTTTGAGCTTTTCTGCAATAATCACCAGCTTTAAAAGTTTTCTGCTGACTGCAGCGAACAACTTCAAGTAAAAACCTCCTTGACAGGCGGTCTGACAAGACGCTTTCAGCCTTTTTTCCCTCAGCCACAGAGGGATGCAAACCTCATCTCCTGTGCTGCTAAATCCCTGCCAGGCTTTCTGCAGAGACGTTTAAGCCTTTCAATAGTGCACAGCCTCATCCCTTAAGTAACACTGAAGGATTGTTTGGCATCTGAAGTGTGAAAGTGGGTTACAGTAAGATAAAGAGGCTAATTTTAAGACACAAAATTACATAAACTGATAAGAATAGAGATTAAATTAGGGATTGTGTTTAAATGTGCAGCTGTGTTGCAGTGAAAAATGACTCTGCAGAAGGATTTTTTTTAGTAACAAATCTTTTTTATTACAACATTTCACGGTTTTCCATTTCTGGTAATGGTTTGTGGCAGAGTTACATGACTGCTGAAACTCCAAAGACTTTTGATCTACGGTTGAAAGCAAATGCATGGAATCAATTTCTGATATATATAGTTTTTTTTTTTTTTTTCAAAAGGTTTTCCTTATTTGAGACAATTCAGAGACAGATTGCAAGACAGAAGCTATCCCGAATCACTCCGACAGAATTAACCGTAAATAAGGTCCATTTGAGCATCTCCCACATCAAGATGGAATCCGTTACACTTAAGTTTTTATCATTGTGTACATACAAAAAGAAAAAACATTGTGATAGACAACAATATCATTTTTGGGGCATTTACATTTTGGCCAGCGTACAAACAAATTTGTGCATTTCCCGAAAATTAGAAGACGATAAAAACAACAAATAAAAAGCTTGACGCCTCGGCTTCGGCGCAAAAGCAGCCACATAGGAAGTTGGGTACTGGTGGTGAGACGAAGACGAGCTTCCTGGGACGAGGGCCACACCCTGTCCCTAAGACCTCTCCGCCGCCTGGGTGATGCCAGGTGTTAGGGTGCACCTCCTGCGGCCCCCCCTCCTCCGTCTCTTCCTCATCGTCGCAGAAACACAAGGTGGTAAAGGGAGACGTTAAGGGGGGCACACAGCCCCGACGAAGGCTTCGTCTGTCATCGGGCTCGGTTATTGTTGTCGTTTCATAATTTTCGGTTACAAAGTTATACAGCTAAAAGAAGTGACTGAAAACAAGGCAATGCGGGAGGAGGAGGGGGTGTACAGTGCATGATGGGAGGGAGGGACTTCACGACGACGACGCCTTCTCCTGTTCGATGGCTGTGGAGGGAAAAGGAGCAGAAATCAGACTCAGATCTGGAGAAAATGTGCCCAGCCTCTTTTAAAATAAAAGCCTTACTTACTTTCTTTTGTTGGCAGGGGGTTCTTCTCCTGCGTCTCCGTCTTCTTCAGCTTGGATTTGTCGAATGTGTTGACTTCTGACATGTCAGCCTTGTCTGCCATTGTTGCAGGTGGTCTGCAAGATCAGGAAGTGGGCAGACATTTTAATAAAACACATGCAATCAACAAGCAACAACTCACATTAATCAAAATTAAAAATGCAGCCTTGTCATGTAGCTATGTTGTGTTAAAGAATCCACCCAAAGCACGTGCTGCACCCTGACTTTGAATCATCAGAAGGGCGTTGCCTAAATCTCAGTAACGGGACTACTTTTCCTCTAAAATATGCATCCGCCTCCTTTTGTTCGCCTGCAGCTCTGCCCAGCGTGATTTGACTGCCTTCCATCCCCGTTATCCAACACACAAACCCCACAGGGATGATACACACTCAGTAACACACACTGACTCACACAAACAGAGAGGGGACAGGCTGCTCCAGACAATGAAGCCAGTCCACAACGCCTTCAAACCCTCCACATTTACATAACAATAGGAGTTCCCATGCTGGGCAGAGCGAGGAAAATGTGGAAAAAAAGAAGCTTGAATGCAAAATGATGCAAAATTATTCCAGAAAATGTTAGATTTATTGGTTAAATGTTGCTTTTAGGATGTCCACGCACATGCAACATCCGCAAATTCACTTGTCACGTACTTCTCCCTCCTGGGGGTGCAACGTGAAGGAACCACCGCCCAGATTGGCATGCTCACATGCCCCCTTAGGTCTTAAAAAAGCCAAGTTCAATGCCAAAACACGCCAAAATTAACCGCTAAAACCGCCGGGAGTGAGAATAAAGCGCCGCGAGCGCACCATTTTCATAACGGAACCAGGCGCGTGCATCAACAAAGGAAACACGTTCAGATGGATGAATGTGAATAAAGACAAAGACACATGTCCACCATGCTGTCAAAACACACCCTTAAACGCAACATATCAACCCAAAAACCAAGCTGCGTTCACGTAAAATCAGAATAACCACCTCTTTCTTCCTCTTTATCTTTATATCACATTTCCCTAAACGCCTCAATCTCCATCCTCGCTGTTTTCTCACTCTATTTAGCTCTAGGATAAAACAATAGAGATGAAACGATACTTACCAGAGTGTTTGCTGATGCCTGGGTGTCTCTGGTCAGTGCGGTAGGTGCAGCAGTAGTGGCGCGTCTTTGCGCAGGCATTAGTTATAGTCAGAAATATGCTAATGACATCTGACATCACCAGCTCCCTGCCTCCAGCCCCCTGCTGGTGAGACACAAACCTTCATCCTGAGACTGAAACTAAACACTGGAAACACCTTAAGAGAGGCCTCATATCATCAGAATCCAGAAGGGGAAACAAAAACAATGATTTACAGCTTATCTGTGCTGAATTTATCACTCTATCTGCTATTTTCCAACACTGTTAAAGTCAGTTTACCTTCCAATACTAATGCTAATTATCACTTTATATGTTTAGCTTAAAACACAACATTATTACGGCTGTATTTGATGAGTAAACGGGTTTAAAATATGATTAAAGTGGCTCATTATCTCTATGACTTTCATCTACCTGCAGCTGCAGAGTCATGTAGAAACAGCGCCATCTGGTGGCGGCTTCACTGTTTCAGGAGATGAGAGCGTGTACATCGTGTATATGATTAAATAAAAAGATTTATCGCCATGTTTTATCATTTTAGACCACAATTATTAACCGTTTTCAAAGTACACTGTATAAATGCACGGGTAAATTTTTGTCTATTGTGAAAATTACAGCTGTTTCATTCATGTATTTCTTTGTTGATGTACGTACGCCTGAGAAACGTGACGTATATGTAGGCGCATGCCACCTTGTGGTTGTAGCACGGAAAATCAATAAATGTCGGCCAGGCTAGATATATTTTTTGAAAATTAAAAGAATGATTATATTCGAATTGGAAATATTTATATACTTGCTGTATTTTTAAAGGGATAGTTTATTTACGGATGCCCGAAGAGGACATAAAGGCAATGGGCTTTATTTAACTCCCTTTTCCCGCGAGAATGAGTGAATTTTGGCTGTTCTGAGTCAGGTAACATATCCATTTAGTTTTTCAGCTTTCGTGGATCTTAAATGATTTTATTCCCAAAAAATCCTTCCACAAAATCAACTTAAAGAGTTAAAACAATAAGTAAATAGTCTAAAGGTAACCAGAAAGTTTTGCCCCAAATGATTATAAATAGTTGAAATAATTATTTAGAATATTTGGATAGTTAATAGAGCAGGTTAGATCAAGAAATGAAAGCTAACATAAACCCCACTTAATCATTTTTTCCTAAAATGAATAAATAAAAATAACAACACATTTCCTCTTCTAAACAAAAATCTACTTACTAATCCAGTTTAGCAGGACATAAATAAAAACACAAAGCTATGTCACCTTTCTAGCTGCTGAGTAATTCACCATGAGAGTGAGGTCATTGTGATGATATCAGGGTTATCTCAGCCTCAGTTTGGTGACTACAAACTTTGATTGCATTATGGGAAATGTAGGACACAATTTTTCACCATTACAAGAATTGTAAAGCCACAAAAAATGAGGTGAACAATTCACTTGCACCTATCATGTTTCAAGTAAATGTACAAGTGATAATGATGACATCACAGTGACATCATCAGGGTTATCTCCCAGTGATCTTGCAACATGTCACTGTTTTGCATTATGGGAAATGTAAGATAACATCCACTACCATCATACAAATATGGAAAGAAAAACATATCTGAAGAAGAGATTATCAGAGTTGCATTATGGGAAATGTAGGATGCAACATTTTTTAAATTAAACCAAGTCTTTTACACATTCACCAGCTCAATAAAACAAAGTAAAGTCAGGAAGAGGTTTTTTTAAGCCATTGTCAATGCTTTATTGTCAACAAAACAGCTTTGTTACATATAAAAAAATTAAATCACGCCTTTTTCCATCCATCTTTTTTTATTTTCAAATCCACCAACAGGCAAACAGTGAAGCCTCGTCTGAACTAAAGTGACCCATTCCAGCTGTGATGAGGTTTCTTTTTTACAACTCTGTTGAAATCTTGAAATAACACTACTATCAAGCTTGGGCTCTCCTTTTTAATGACCTTTTTGAAACACGGGTAAAGCACCCAAAAAACCTCGTATGAGACACTTATTTCTAAACAGACCTGTCGATAGCTCATTGAATTATATAGAAGGGCAGGAAAGAGCAGCATGTTTGGGGAGAAATTACCCTACAGAGATTAAAATTTTACTGTAGGCAGCCAAAACATTACAATCAGAGCGTTAGCAAGTTAAGCTTTTGTTTTCATTATTTTAGCAGCTATTAAGGCAAACACCTTGGGAGGAAAGGTGCTACATTATCACATATTTATTTTTTTCGTAAGCAGAAAAAGCCAAAATATTCTAATTACATAACTTGGAGGAATGATTCATTTAAGTGAGGTACAAAAATTAAATGTTACATCATAGACCCTTTGGTTAAAGTGAAGGCCAGAACTCGGCTGTATGAAGTGAAACAAGAGAAGAAGAAAAAGGAACTCATAAATACAAACGGGTCTCCAGATGAAGTGAGATTTCGTCTCCTCAGAGACGGCGATCGTGAGGGCGCAACCTTTAAACAGTCACATGTGGTTGGCTGAAAACCATCAGGCCAATATTTTGCTGTTTGTTTTGTTTCTGAGCCTTTCTGGAGAATACGTGGCAGGAGAAGTACCGCAGAGAGGCTCGAAGAGGAGAAGAGAACAAGAAAAGGCTCCAGGTCTTTACAAAGGAACGTGGCTGAAGAGGTAGGACACGGACTCGCCGTTGTGGGTTCTCCTGATCGCCTCGGCCAGGATCATTGAGATGTCAATGACCTGCAGAAGAGAAAGGCCAGTCGGTTAAATCTGAGGCATATTACAACATGAATCCTACTGTAATCAGTGCTTTCTAATCACATCCCCACTTCCTTCTTTAATCAATGATGCAGCTTTTTTCTATACTTGACTTGGGCTTTGCTCACAAAAGAAAACTCAATGTTTGAGAATGTAGGGGCAGATTTCTGACCCAATTACGTTTAACTAACTTTAAAGCATCAGAATTTTGTGGTAGTAATAATCAGTCTAACCACATGATGGCACTATTGTAAAACAACTGATCACATGCAACTGTTATGTCAAAGGTGGCATTTTATCAGTAGCAGAGCTACTGCTCATGTGTAGCCTGTTTTTAATGCCAACATCCATATACTAACGTCACCATGTGACATGTTCTTTAACACAATTTAGCCCTTTTAGATGGCTGTGTCACCTGTTTTGGGGAGCTGTCACATCAAAGATAGATATAAGACTGCTATTTTCAGAGTGTGGGAGCTCTAATTTTTTACTACCACGTTTTCCAGTGGTATAACCTCCAGTATGCTCATTATTGATATCATTAAAACTCTCTTCCTCCAAGGCCACAATGACCACAAAATCCTGAAACTGACATGTCCTGTTGACAACACTGGTGCTGAAAAATGATCACCACCATCAAACACAGTTGTGCATCAAGTTAAAAGGAATCTGATTTGTTTGTGAAGAGCATAACAGTAATGATTCAATCTTTAAGGAGATGCTGGTGAAATGAGAGTTCTCTACCTGTATTTTGGGGCACGCCTTCATCTTCTCCTCCTGTGGGATGGTGTTGGTCACCACCACAGCCTCGAATGGGGCGCTGTTGATGCGAGAGATGGCCGGACCGGAGAAAATACCATGTGTGAGGATGGCGTAGACTTTAACTGCTCCAGCATCAATCAGCCTGAGAGGAGAAATTAAAATAATTAAACAAATTAAGAGGAAATGCTTTTGAAATGTATCCAAAACACATATCGCAATCTCAATCTGTCTGATATTAATCAACTGCCCTCATCACACCTCAGACTGTGATCCCAATTAAACCCAGACTACAGCTCAGCACCCTTTGCCTCCAAAACCTCGCTCTACTTTATGACACGTAACAGAGTAACAGAGTTTAACAGGTTAAATTAAACTGACTTGTCTGCAGCGTGGCAGATGGTGCCGCAGGTGTCGGCCATGTCGTCCACCAGAATGGCCACACGGTCTTTAACGTCCCCGACTAGCACCATTCTGTCCACCTCGTTGGCCTTCTTCCTTTCCTTATGGATGAGGGCAAAGTCCACATTGAGACGGTCTGCGATGGACGTCACTCTGAACAGACACAGAACAATCAGACAAAAACATTCAAAGCTAATCTGATCTTTTTAACATTTGGACCTTTTTTCATCCCTTTGAGTTCTCTTCTTTCATATGATGATAAAAATGTCACCAATTAACCTTCACAGCAAACATGCACTTCTCTTCAGCATGCATTATTTTCTGGATGCCTGTAACCCTCGTCAACAAGTCTCTGAAATCTCACAGACTCTTACCGTTTTGCTCCTCCTGCATCTGGAGAAACGATAATACAATTCTTCCACTCAGGAATATTTTCTCGTATCCACTGTAGTACGGCAGGCTCGGCGTAAAGGTTGTCTACAGCAATGTCAAAAAAGCCCTACAGAAAAAGAAAGAGTAACTTTATTGAGGCTGAAAGACTTTGTTAGTTTTTAAACATAATACAGTTGAAGAAAACTTCAAAAGGACTGGTAAAATTCAAACTAGATCACTCAAGTCCTGTATTGATAATAGCAATAAAAAGCTGCGTGATGGTGCCATCAGTGGGAAGGAGGATCAACACAACCCCAGCTGTGCTCTAGAAGTCTTTGTATTTATGGATGAAATTCACATATTAAAGGAGGAAATGTGTTAGACATTTCACAGTTTCAAGCATTTCCAAACTCTATTAAGTCTCTCCTGACTGAATTAAAATTATGCAAGCTCTCACTGACCATCTACTCCACCAACCAGCAAAGGACGGCACAGAGGGAAGACTGGATCAGCAATAACGTACAGAAAGTAAAGCTGTTGGATCTAGATGGCTTGTTCATTCTAGAAAGTTGGTCACCAGAAAATTAGTTTGTTAACACAGGCCTAGGGTACTGTCTGAGAGATAGAAGGGTTGCCACGAGGGATCGGTCATGCTGAAAGCGCCTGAAAACTGCTGCTGGTCTCCTGGCATATTCGTTGGGGTAAAAAGGTCCAGGGTTAAGCTTGACTCTGGCCGCCCTCCTCCTCCTCTCCAACCCTGGGTTGTCTGATGAATCCTGAGTGTCCTACATGCTTCACACGTCTGCATGACTACATGCATTTCCTTACGCTGCACTAATTACTAGGAGATAGATGTGAATTCTACTGTCAAATTTCAAAACAATGCCCCTTGTACCCCCACGCATAAAATCACAGTCATCAGGCTGGACTCCATGAAGTCAATATTTGTAAAAATAAATAAATAAATAAATAAATAAATACATAAATAATAATAAAAAACAGAAATTTTGAGATTGAGCATGTCAGATGAGTAGGAGAAATACTAAAGTAAATGCATAAGATGACTACGTTAGTTGTAAAAACAATGCAACCATCTAGCAGAAAAGGCAAGCATGGAAAAAAAGCATGATGCAGATGAAGTTTGCACACAATTAAACCCAGTTAGACATCTAAAGAGGAGCAGGAAGTAGTCTGAACTTGTTAGTACAATACAGACACACGGGGCTGTTATAATGTTGCATACAAACCTGGATCTGTGATGCGTGGAGGTCCATGGTGATAATGTGGTCCGCTCCGGCCACAGACAGCATATTTGCCACCAGCTTGGCCGATATTGGGGCTCGACTCTGAGACAAGCATGAAGACACAGTCGCTTGAGGTGAGAGTGCAAAGAATCTTTTTAAAAACCTGATCAGAAGCTTTTCTTCTGCCGACTTAAAGCAATCAGTTTAAAACCCCAAGTTATGTACGGCCTTTGACGCTCTGATTTAAAGTGAGCTGTTAACAAAACTCTCGACCACCTGGGTCTGATGGGACAGCTGTTTTTGTGCGTGAACTGGGGTGTCCACAGCCAAGGATTCACATAGCCAAATATGATTTGCAGAGAATTACCTGTAGTCGACTAAATCGTAATCATAGCGGCAGTCAAATGAAACTCTTTTGGGACAAAATTAAGAGTTTAAACATGGCGCACACTGTGAGCTCAATATGAGGAGCCAGAGTGGAAAGAAATGTCCACATCATTGAGCTGAGTAAAAGTTTAACCTTTAAGTGCAGTCTTTTGCATATTCTCCACTTTTAGACTCCACGTTTAAACAACAAAAACTTGAAGGGTTTTATCCTCCTGTACCTTAAGATACCCAGATCTTTAAAACTTTTAACAAAGGTTAATGTTTGTGTCATTTTCTACATAACCACAAGCTCTTATGGAGGACATTTTAAAGGCTGAATTGTTTATCTGAACAAGCGTCCTTATAACCTTTGAGTACAGAGCGTTGACCCATATATGTTACACGTACACATCAGTACAATAAATATAGCTTTGGTAGAAAAACTGTTGATTTGCAGGTAAAGAGAAAAGAGAGGAGAAAAGAGGAGTGTAAATGTTTGTGAAACATTCTCTCCATATGCAAACTTTAAGGCTCTATATAGACCTGATTTGTTCTACAGCAGCTACATAAACAAATGAGGCAACGCCAGATAATGATTTATGAGATAAGCAGGTTGCGTGAACCTGCTGGAATGTCTGATGGCTCATTTTTCTGAACTAAATCTCTGCAGGGTCAGTGTGCATGCCGGCCTGCAGAGTTTAGAGAGAAATACTGACTTTGATCGTCTGGTTTAGGAAGTATGGTTACTGTGAGAGTATTTTAGACACTTAGATCTGCTTATAGTTAGATTATAGTGTTTTATAAAGCATTAATTACATATTTATGGCATTTTAAACACAGATCTGCTTATAATTTTATAAAGCTTATAGGTAGATTATAGTGTTTTATAAAGCATTAATTACATATTTATAGCATTTTTAGACACTTAGATCTGCTTATAGGTAGATTATAGTGTTTTATAAAGCATTCATTACATATTTATGGCATTTTAAACACAGATCTGCTTATAGGTAGATTATAGTATTTTATAAAGCATTTATTTATATTTATTACATTTTTAGACACTTAGATCTGCTTATAGGTAGATTATAGTGTTTTATAAAGCATTCATTACATATTTATGGCATTTTAAACACAGATCTGCTTATAGGTAGATTATAGTATTTTATAAAGCATTTATTTATATTTATTACATTTTTAGACACTTAGATCTGCTTATAGGTAGATTATAGTGTTTTATAAAGCATTAATTACATATTTATAGCATTTTTAGACACTTAGATCTGCTTATAGGTAGATTATAGTGTTTTATAAAGCATTTATTTGGTATTTATAAATGTGTCATAAATGTTGGATGAGGGAGATTAATGTGATGAGTAAACTTAATATCATATGGTTCATTTCCACAAAATAATTAGCGCAGTTTGGCACATTAACCATGCTCTTGTTTGCCTTTCCACAACTAATGATCATCCAACTTTACTAATAATGATGGAAATTTCACCTCCTTTTAGAGATTTGGATCATTGGTTCAGCCCAGTAGTAAGAGCTGGCCTTTCAGCACCCAAACATCTCTCATTTAATATCTTTTTGGCCTTTTGTAAAGTCTGATAACCAGTTAAAAAAGGGAAAAAGAAAGCTGGTTCTCAAACAGGAGCTGGCTCTCATCGTCCACATAAAGGAGCCTGCTCTTAGAACCATCTTGTTCATGACTGACGCATCACTATGGCTTAAAATGAGAAGTTTTGAATCTCAATCAAGCCAGTAACCCATTAAGTTTCAGCTCAGTGCATGACATGCTGCATTTTTTGTTTCCTAATTATCAGCACTATTGCAAAGGAAGTCAAGTTTCTTTTGATATTTCAACATCCTGCAGGGACTCTAGCTCCACTCTTTAGGGTCAGACAGATACCCAAAAAGAAGGGTGCAGAGAAGTAGGACTGTGCGAGTCAGGTGTTTTAGTACCTTTCCCAACTTTTGACAGTGGAAATGCAAATAACTGGACCATACTGAGCTGAGCTGAACTGCTTGGTGGAAATGCAGCATCCTTTGCACACTACAGCTGTCACCATTTGAGAAAAAAACAAACGTTTTTATTTCCAGAACAGAAGCCATGCATAAAATGTACTTCTTATGATTTTTTTTTCAGTTACAGCTTACAATTAAAGCTCTGAAGCTTAACTTTCAAGTGAAATAAGTATTCCAGTTTGAGCCTTTTCATATAAGAAGTAAAGTGCACATGAAGTATTGTGGCTTTGGACTGATTCACGTGTTTCTACCTTGTCCTTTTTGTCCTGGCGTGCATAGGGAAAGCAGGGAATGACTGCGGTAACCCTGGACGATGAGGCAATCTTGCATGCGTTTATCATGATCAACAGCTCCATGAGGTTGTCATTGATTTCGCCGCAGCCGCTCTGCACGATGTAGACATCCTCGCCACGTACACTCTCCCCAATTTCCACACTGTGGGAACAAAAATACATCAAACATTTTAGACTCAGGACCAAATCCAGGCTGCATTATTAACATTTTTTAATAATCCTTCGCAGATTAAACTGTCATAGAGGTTATCATTGAGCTTCAATGTAACATTGATAAGCAGTGACTCAGCCTGGACTCAGATGAAACTTGAATTTTAAGAAGCAAGTTCAGGCCTGAGCGCTGATTTTCCTCTGAGGGTTTTTGGATAAAAGATTTGGAGGAAAAAGCTGCACCGTCAGGCACACATGGTCAACATCCACGCTGACGTCTAACAGGGCAGCATGTGCGTGTGAAAAATTCCTGAGTGGGATGTGTCCAGGTCCCCCTCGGCCGCAGTCATGTGCAGGAATAAAAGAGCGAGGGAGGGGTCTGTCTGTGCGGTCACAAGGTTTTTATAAGAGAGGCCAGCGCTGACACATGAGCCACAACACGTCTATAAAGGTGGTGACAAAACGGCTGACACTGGCATTGTTTTAAACTTGTGTTACAGCGGGACAGTGAGGCTCTGGACAAAACCATAAACAAAACAACTCAACCTGTGCAGTTGAGGCTTCAAATGCTAAATTCAACCGATGCAGAACGTTGGAGAACAAAGTGGTCAGCAATGTCTGGAAAGAATTAAATTCAAATGCAGTCAAGTTTCCAAGCATTGAGCTGATACTATAAATAAATAACTTGTTTAGCAACTCTGGGCTTTCACCTGGAAGCTGAACGATATTAATGCTAAGCATGGCAGAAGTCGCGTTGTTGTGTTCTGCACAAGCTTGGGGGATAACGTGCACCAAGCCTGCATCGCATTTTTCCAACTGTAAAGTGTACATTGAGCACAAATTTTTCAGAGCTGTAAAGTTGTTCATTTTTTTCAACTGTTAGCTAAGTTGTTAGCCCAGTTTAAAAGGAGAAGGTCCACAGTAACCAGATTTAAGGGCGTTCTTGTTCTTGTGTATTCAATATTGTGGATTTTATGTCATGTTTGCATGTGTACAGAAAAAGTAAACGCTGCCTTGGTGATGGACAAGGAAAACAAAAATAAGAGCAAAAATGGTCTTAGATTTAAATCTAAAGGTTTAAGCATCAAGTTGCCACACAAAAACTCTCTTATGTTGTCAAAAATAGGTAAATAACCACATAAATTACGGAGTCTGTGTTGAAAGAAAAAGTTAGTGAGTTGTCGATTGAATAGTTGTCATAATACATGGAAATAAAATGTATTCATATTGATACCCGTTTCAATACAAAAGCAACAGGGATGCCTCAGGGCTCTAACTTGGGGCCACTTCTATTTTAATTGTATATTAGTGACATTACTGAAAGAAAACAAAATTGTAAAATTTATCTCTATGCTGATATGATTGTATATACTTACGCACATATGCACACTTACGCATACAGTCAAACTCTCTCTCAACTGCAACATGATTTGAATTTATTGCAACAAAATGATTAATGTAAAGCTCCCACTGAACCCCAAAAACCAAATAGATTACTTTTTTTAGCCTGACCTTGGCTCCTTTTGATGCTTTTTTGCCTATGTTAATGCAACCCCTTCATGCATTCAACAATCCAGGTATTTTGGTATTTGGCTTGATCAAGACTTGTCTTTTAAGTCACACATTTCAAATTTAATAGGAAAATGGGGCTCCAGCTTGAGTCTTGCTTTACTGTGAGTAATAGGACAGATTATTCATGATAAAAGACTGCCTGTTTTGGATGATGAAGAAACTCAACACACATGCAACTGTTTTATATTGAAGCCCTTAGATGCCTTATATCAAAGTGCTCTTGGCTTTATCACTGATGATAGATTTCATACTCATCATTGTGACCGTTATCACTCTGTTGTCGGCGTAGGAAACAGCACAGTATTCTGTTAGTTTACAGAGCTCTCATGGGTAAACTCCCTCCTTACCTGACTTCTCTCCTGTCTAAACATCTTAAGTCACACAACTAGAAGTCAAAAAACTTGATCAAAACACAAAGGTTTAGGACCAAACGGGGTAAGGTTGCTTTTAGTGTTGCTGCACCTATCTAATGGGATTACTTCAAGTTCAAGTGACGAGTGTGTGACTATGAATGTATTTGTAATTGTTCCTTCTGTATTTTTCCTTTTCTTTCTCTCATTGTATTGCTGCAGGGTTCCCCAGTGGGTTCTCCCTGCTAAGATAAAGGGTCAAGAAAAGTGTGGTCTATGAAAAGAGTGGATCTCATTCCCAAAAATGAACAAGGATCATCAGACATCTTAAAATATGGTTTAGTAGCTGCACAGGAAAATGTTGCTCTCTGTTGAGTTTGTAGAAGGTCAGTGGCCACTAAACAAGCGGCACGACTAATTTATTCCTGTTGAGTGGGAGATGTGAGCCGTAACAAAACGGATGAGAACAAGCAGCATACAAACCATTAAAAGTAGACGTTTTGTTCTTCTTTAACAGCCTTGTGGATGGATAAATTTTAAGGTATAAATAGGCCAAAATAATCTCCATCCCTTCTGTAAACTTAAGATAAATAAGTCAATGTTAAATGATCTTTATTGGAGAATAATCTTAAGTGAACAGAGCCTGTGTCTTAGGTGTGAGAAGAGCAATTATTAGCCTCGCTTTATCACCTCTATGTCGTGTGTAAGGATGGGAACACAATCTTTGTTTTGGACTATGCTTCACCCAAACAGGAGCATTCCCCAGGGAGAAGTCTACGTGTGACTAATCTTGATGTTTTCACGGATTTCAGAGCCGCCAGCAGAGAGGGTTTTACAGCTGGGATAAAAGGGCCAAGACACCTTTAAAGGCTGTGACCCTCTTTGATTGAGGGAAACAGTGGCATTTTGGCGCTCTCTTTGGTTCACATGCAAAGTAAAGATTATAAACAACATAAAAAGCTTGAATGCTTTTATCCAGAGTGCACTGCAATACAGTGAGTGCTTCCAATAGTGACCCCAGAGGGAACCAGATCCAACTCTGACAATGTTAATGCAGCTCTCGCTGAGCAGCAGGATCACAAATACATTAACCGAGTGCACTGTTTGAATAAAGAGCACTTAGATGAGATGCTTGGAAAGCTGAATAATCACACCATCAGCTGCAAATATATTCAAATATATGATGAACTCAAAGCTGCATCGGTTCAGGTCAAAACAAGTTAAATAAACAGGCCGGTGTGATAGTAAAGGTAGCCTGGAGAAGGGTTCAAACGGGCCTCACAACCTTAACTAACTCGTTCAAGGACAGGCAGCAAAACAGACACTCAAAGTTATAACAGTCTGCAGAAATGCTTACATCAAACAGGGTACATGCTCGCATGCTGGCAGTGATTACACTAACAATCAGATTGGCTGGAATTAGAACAAATGGAAAGCATGTGATTTGAGCAGTGGGGAATTAACTAATTTCCCTTTTAAAGCAGGCAATTAAAAGGGCAACCTAGACATACTTTTGCTTTTGTCAGTTTATTGTGAGTTATCCTCTAAATTTAAGGGAAAAATATATATTCTGAACAAGTTAAATGACAGTAATTCACCTATCTATCTTTATCTTTTCAGGCTGGCCGACTAACCTAAATGTATGTCAGACGCCAGTTATCTAGCAAGTGTCCATTTTCGGACAAGCTTTCCCCGTGATACGGTTTCAAGAGTGACCGAGCTAACTGGTGTCTTGGCCTAATGCGTTTGTAGTTGCCGTAGCTAAAACAGTTGTAGCAAACTTCACGAACCCCTCTCTCCTCTTCCATTAGTATTCTTTGCTTTTAAAGAGTAAAAATATACATTTCGTATATGTATTTATACATTTAAAACAGTGCCAAGAGTCGTTAGCGAGGACAGTTTGTTTTCAACGTCTTTTAACGTACGACAGCTCAAAGTTAAAAGTCACCAGTTAACACGGTCACTTGTTGAACCAACACACCGACTCGCTTGGCCTCATTTCGACAGATGCTGAACAGCTCCAAACACTGTCAGACGTTGGGTAAAAAAAAAACTGTTATAATTAATCCAGCCAAAGCCACGAATTCACCTAGCTAACAGCAATATCCAGCTAGCTAGATGAGGTGTCAGAATGAGTTTTGTTCACACCTTACAACACTTTCCCCTCGTTCAAGTAGGTAATTAAACGTTTTTAACTTAAATTAAACAAACTTGTGTTTGCTTATCATCATTATAACATAGAGGGTATGTGTTACAGAAAAGGCTAGTGACACTAAGGCACCTGTGTGCCAAATTTTGCCCAACTCTTGTCGCCTCCCTCCTCCGTTATCACTGCTGACACTGAAAGCAGCTGTAACGTTAGCTTCGTTAGCATGATACGCAGCAAGCAACATAGCACATTACGTAATGCCAAAGCAACTCTGTTGCGTGTAGCATACTTTACTTTAACGCGTACACATGCTGGAGTATACTCCAGATAAAACTCCTGAGGTGATAAAGAGTGTTTTCCAAACTGTCCGATAAATGACACATAGGTTAGCTTGCTAGCCTGGCATGTTTACATGTGGCTAACTTGTCACGTGCAGTGTTTGAGCGCTGCCCGCTGAATAGTAAACTATTGTTAGCATCAAGCTAACCATCCCACATGGGTTACAGAGGCTGAGGCAGCATGAGCAGCTAGCCACGCCACCAACAAATATAAACACTGCTTTCTGAAATGACTCAATTCGAGGGAGTGATGTGGGAAAGAAAGTACCTACCATGTCTCCTGGTTGCTGAATTTCTTCGTTATGACTTTCCCCAGCTCCAGTCCCAGCCGATCTGCCACTTTCTGGGACAGGTCGTGGTGGGAGCTCCCGCTAAAAAGCACGATGTTAGGCATGTCCGAAAACGCGCTACAGCTGGCTCAGGAAAAGAAAGAAAAAAGAAAAAGAGAGGAAATACGGCAGGTCTCCCCACTGAAGGGTTGTGAAAAAGGGAAATTTAGCGTGCTAGTGTTGCAGTTTTAGCATTGCACTGGTGCTGCGGTGGGGACAGACAGTGTGCAGAGAGGAAATATCAGGTCAGAGTGTGCATGCTGAAGGGAAGTGCCCTCCTCTCATTGGACAGGGGTGCTTTCTCATTTAGCTGCTGTATTGTTTACTAAAAACTTCAAGGAAACATTTTAAAAACACTTTGACCTCTTTTCAAACCAGCTGCATTAAATATCCTCATCTTAAAGTGCCCGATAATGCTGTTGTGTGGATTTGCTTCACAATATGTGCCTTTTAGAATAGAAAAATCTTCTTTTCAATTATATCAATAACTGATTAAATATTATTTATTGCGCTTCCTTTCTAAATTCATAAAATAACTTATTTGTGGCGTTAACTTTAAACATCTGACACTGAAATTGATACCGTCTTATTGTGATCTAATAAAACAAATCAGCAATATTACAATTTATTTCTGTTCTATAAATGCCTTAACCTGCGTAAAACAAGCTAGAAAAAAAGGGGGAACAGAAATCAACACAAGTGAAAGTTTCACATAGGAGCTTAAAAGGTTTAATTTAAAAACTACTCTTTCATGGTAGACTTTCATAAAATTATCCTATTTAACCCTGATGATGCTATAAGTATTTACATGAGGCATTTAACTTCTCAATGTGTTTTAGAAATCTATTTTTCCCCAGAAAAACATGACACTTAAAATGACCCCGAAGTCAACATTTTATAATTATTTAGTAAAAATAGCCCAACCCTGTCAACTTGAAGATCCTGTTAGAAATGTTTGGCCTATGGTGTTTTGGCTCCCCCTGTGGACAAAATAAAACCCAATAGCTAATTTTGGCTATGAAAGTATCCTATTCTACTTTCTGTAAAATGTGTATCACTCATGAAACATTTGCTGTATAAAATTTAAAAACCTGTTTTGAGGGTTTGCTGTATTTCACTTCACCACCTACCCCTCAGCAGAAGTTTCAGGTAATAAAGTTAATGTAGAACCATTCTTGTAGCCACTGGTCTTGTTTTTTATTTTTATTCTTTGGCTGTTTGATAAAGGCATTGCAACAAGTTTTAGTCAGTTTCACACCCAGTTAAAAGCTCCTAACAGAAGCTTTAGTATTTTTAAAACTTACAGTCATATTTATGAATTTATGGCAGGTGTTTTCTTTTGTGTTTAACCTTCTTTCTCCTCCCAGCAGGGCTGAAATGACATCAGTGCTCTTAATTTACCCTTTATTCACCATTTTCAGCCATTTATGTCAGGTTAACGCTTTTTTAGGGACCATCTTCAATGATAAGGCCTCGGGAATTAAAGCTCCTGTGAAGAACTTTAGATGTAGGTTTAGAGTGGCGCCCTCTTTGGTCAAAACAGTACCACTTATCTATTTGCTGATTTGTCTAGTGTATTATTCTGTCTTTTAAAACCATTTATCGCAGTTATTTGTGGTGGAAACTGATTAAATAAAAGCTGTTTCAGGAGCGTGTATGCACTTCATGTGACACCTACCCCCCAGCAGTGGTTTCAGACATAAAAAAATAACCTGTTTGAAATATCAAATTATACTTCTGATAGTGTTTTTTGTTTTTCCAGCTCATTTAGAGACATCAGTATTAATTTCAGCTTCTTTGATTACCTTTTAAAAACTCCACACAGGAGCTTTAAGCTTCTGTCTTTTGTAATTTTCTGACATTTCAAGCTAAATTTTAAAGGGGGGGAGGAAAGGGTCACCTGATACAGCTGCTGTTCTGGACTTTGCATGCACACTTGTGATATTGAGTCTTGTTATTAGATTTTCCACTAAGTGAGGAGTCAGCTGAGACTTCATGCCTTTTTGTCTCCTCAAACCAGAGACCTGTTGTCTTCATTTTCAGCCGTGGCACACTTTCTGTGAAGACGTCACGTGCTGAGGAAGATATTTTTTCAGTTTTTTAAAGATATCCTGTAAAAAGAAGAAGCTACTCAGACTTTGTAGACTCACTTGAGGAATTTAACTTAAGGCAGAAGCATTGATTACTGGCAAAGATGGACTTTGAGAGTTTGTTTTGTTAAAGCGATAAAAACAGGGAAAGCTGATAATTCTGTTGGATTATTAGAAGTTTTGTAAGGATTAGGAAGCGATATGTTGGATTGATTTTGCCCAGGTTTGATAGTGATGTGAAACATTCCAGGAAAAGCTCAACTTAAACAAACAAAAAAAACAAAAACAGATGACAGCAGGTTTATTTTTCAGAAATATATTTTATAGATGATGTCAGAGATGAAATGTCCAAAGCGTAGGTCCCAAAGAAAGATAACATTTTTCATCAATAGAGACAAACAACAAACAAAAAATAACTTTTTTATCCATTTACATGTAAACCGAGAATTGCTCTTGAGCCACAGTGGTTATATTTATATAGAGAGAACTGGCCGAGGTGGGAGTGACAATCAAAAACGGCGATGCCCTTTTTTTCCAAATGTTTCTTTCCTGTAACAGCGCACTCACAAATCTGTGAAAGAGGAACATTCTTTGGGAGTCTTTTTGAAGGTGTGGATGTAGCAGAGGTTTGGCAGAGCGTGTTTCTCTTTAGCACAGTCCGTACATGTTCTAAGTGCCATCAAAATCATCATCGGAAACAGCGGGAACAATAACAAATGTCCCTTGAAAAGTCTTGAATTGTCACACCAACGAGGAAGAAAAAAAACATCCTGTTTGGTGCTCTTGGGAGTCGCCGCTGCTGCGGGAGGTTTGTGTTTTTATTTTTTGTCTTAAAGTCCTCCAGTGTTCTTCTTCTATTGTGCAAATACATTTTTGTTACATAGACAAGCAGGCATGCTGACTCACAAACCATGCAAAGAGTTAAAGTTGGCGCGAGCAGACGGCGAAAAAGAAAGCAGTCAAAGTTTCTACAAAAAATAAAATAAGTAAAAAAATAAGCCAAATGAAACAAGTGGAATGTTTGTTAGACATGAAAATATGTTAAATAAAATGATATCAAAATAAACATGATAGTCGCCTTGAATAAGCTGGTTAACGAAGCAGTTTACAGTCTTTGAGCGTCGATTGAAGCAGAAAAAGCTGAACATGATAGTGCAACACATGCTCAGAGAGAGAATTTAAAGATATCTGCTGAGTTTTTCCTTCTAAAAAAATCAATTTGAGCTCTTTATTTTGCATTCCCCGCCAAAATAAAACCCAGCCAGCTACATTAAACTTCCTTTAAACCTCTTTATGGATGTGTTGCCACAGTTTTAAAGGTAAGTGGTAAGGAAAAATGCATCAATTAGGCAACAAAGTGATCAAATGTTTTGCTTTAAATGTCAATTGCAGTGCCATGTGATGACTTCAGTGCAGTCGATGACGAGTTAAATACGCTGCTTTTTCTCTTTTTTTTAAGTCCATGGTAATATCGTACACCATACTGTTTGTCGCTCACAATATCATAGCTGTCATTAGTTAGAGTACATTTATAAATTTTTCCATATACAAATCTGCTATAAACAGTACATGTTATAAATACATGATTGATGAAAATGCAGAAAAAGGCTGAGAGCCTTTGGAAAGAAAGAAATAAAGAAATAAAGGAGGTGTTGCTCCTTGTTTTTGATAAATACAAGAAAGAAAGTCTTGGAACAAGAGGTGACAATAGTACTAAGAGTGTGAATGGCAGCCCTATAACTATCCAGAAAACGGATAAAAACACAGAACAAAAATCTATGGATGAAAAAGTTAGAAAAATAATCTTATACGATAAAAAATAAAAAGTGGACACGCTTACCAAACACGATTTTTTTTTCTGTTTTTCTTTATATTGATGTGGAAATCATACATGTAAGATACAAACAGGCGATTACCGCCCCGCAAAATATATTCAATTCAATATACATGACTCGCTCACACTAGCAACCAAGGTAGCTGCCAACCGGCCGATGTACGGAGAGCCGACTGGTTCAGAAATGCTCGCTTGATCCGTGGAGGGTTAAATTAGTAAACATTGAACTGTTGTACCGGGAGCCTTCTCTTAAAGGGCCAGTACGAGAAATGTCTTGCCAGCTAAGTGAAGTGAAAGTACTACTGTAAATGCAAACTCATGCTTTGGCTTTTCTCGCTTGGCTTTCTCTTTTTGGGTAAAACCTCGCTAAAAAACGTCGGGTCGTTCCGCTAAAATGCATGCTTCATGTGTTTACAAAGCAGTGACTTCTGTTAAAGGGAAGCTACATCAAAGGCTTGTTTTTGAGAGTCTAATTTTGAAGTTTCCATGTTCGCACCTACTGAAGCTGGCAACTACCTTTCCAAAGCGCTTCCTTGTGATTTTTTTTCTTTTTTTACAGAAAAATAGATCCATCCAAAAGTAAAGTAACTCTTCTTCTTCGAGAAGCTGTGCGAGACGTAAACGCCGTCTTCGTCACGTTCCGAGTAAACATGCTGAAAGATTGTTTGCTTTATTTCTAAGTCGTCCCGTCCCAAAAGGAGCGGAAACTTTTCCTCCCTCGTTTGACTTAAGGCAATCTTTTCCTGAAAACAATCCTGAAATCCAGCGGGGGACCCTCCCTCACCAAGGCACTCCTCTCACTCGTCAACCTTTTTTTTTTTTTTCCAACGACAGGCTGGTCCGGCGAGGCGACAGTCTCGTCTTCAAATCTTTGTAAAAGTCGACTCAGCTCGACCAAAGTCCACAGTGAATGCATCTTTAAAATATGATCTCAATCACTGCGATGCCGTTGGCGTCGCAGGAAGAAATAGTCGATAAAAGAGAAAAGAAACTCCCGAGCTTGCAGCCGGGATCGTCTGCTGTCCCTGGTGTCCATACTGTACGTGGTCAGAAGGCAGCTGTGTAAAGCACCGTATGTTCCTGCAGTGAAATCACACCTTTCGGCGGCAAGGCCGAACCTCACCCAAACTCCAAACACACCCACCTGCTGCCTTGGTCACAGAGTTAGCCGCAGTGGGCTAACATGAGAGGGCGAAGACTGACAGAAAAAAACGAGTCTCTTTAATTTCTTTTTTTCCCATTTTCAGTCCTCTGTCTCCTGATTGGCTCCCTACTCTGAGGCTGAGCCCACCCCCTCTCCCTCGTTATATTGGCCGAGGGGCCGCCAATCAAGGTGACTGACGTGGTGAGTGGGGTTTAGGGGGACTAAATGAAGGGGTCAGTCGAAGACTCTTCGCAGCTCAAAGAGTTGTCTCCGGAGAGGTCAATGGTAACGGTGTGACACCCCAACAGTGTTTCCCTCCGTTACAGTGGCTCCTCCTCCTCCATGGGCTCCTCCTCAGGCCTGGAGGACAGGAGAAAGAACAAAAATAAGCTTAAAGTTAAGTTTAGCACACTGTCTACCTTGAGCTAATGAACTCACCCTGACAGTGTTTACAAAGTATGTGACTCAGAAGTTCATTTGCTGTCCTGACCTTAAGACATATTTCAATAAAAGCCTCCCTGGTTTTGCAAACATCCCATCATGTGATGCAATGTTTGATTTTTTTTTTTTTTGCTTAAAGATTTTGTTTATCTGAACTCAAAGCCAAAAGTAAATCCTACTTTTTTCTGTACCTTTGATCCATGGCGTTGGTGTTAGCCACGGAGAGAGAGGCCATGGCACTGACGGCCTCGGCCTCCTCAGAGTCTCCTCGTTTGGCCTCTAGCAGGGAGAGTCCAAGCCGTGGGGAGGAGCGGTGCACCGAACGCCAGTACTTACCTAAGAGGAGTGAGAAGGGAGTTAAGGGAGGGGTAAGCACATTTGTACTACAGAAATATGCATGTTAAGATGAAGCTTTACAGCACATGCCTATGGTGTTAATAGAGGATTAAATAAATCTTTCTAAAGGGGATCATAGGATAGTATTACAGACAGGGGAACACTGTGTATCACTGGGTCAGCGTGTTATCAGTGATATGGGTTTGTGTGAACTCACTGTGAGTCTCTAAAACTTTCTCCAGAGAGCGAACTGCATTGGGGTTGGGCCTCTGCTCGAGGACGGCCTTCGGCAGCGGGTCCAGCTGCAGGGGACATGAACAGACACAACTAAATGTAAACATAACTATGAGACAGGCTGAGTTTCCAAGGTTTTTTGCACAAAGGTTGACCTGGAAAATTCACCGGGTAACATTCGTTCAAGCACTGAATGAATAAAGAGCATGTGCAGATAAAAAAAAAAATCAAAAAGATATCCGAATCCATTGAAAAAAAATTGTTTTTTTGCTTGTTTTCTTGAAACAAAGGAGTTGGCGGTCTTCTCTGTCACCAGTGTGTGGGTGCATTTCCCCAGGGGCTTATGAAGCATGCTTTTCAGCTGTGAAATATAACTAAAAAATGCTTCATTAAACACATGGAAACAACTCCTTTACTTAATAAATAGAGGCACCAGACTCCAGTAAGAAACTAATTCTACCACATGGAACAAAGGAGTTGGTTGTCTTCTTCCAAACAATTTTTGAGTGTCTTTGACATGTAGCATCCATTTAAGTTGCCTCTTTAAACCAGAAAGAGTAGTTAAAATTCTCAATAAGACAGGAGACTTCAGTGACAAAAAACACTGTTCTGCCTTGAACACGGAGTTAGTTGTCTACTTCTTCCCACCGATCTTTGTATGCCTTTTCCATATCACATCATTTTATATGCTTTTTTATACCAGAAAGAGCTGCAAATCCTAACTAAAGACACCAGAATCCAGTAAAAACACTAATTTAGTGTCTTGAACAAGGGAGTTGGTTGTCTACTTTTTTCCACCAACTTTTCGGTCTTTCTCATGTAGCATCTTTTTTAAACAGCTTTTTTAAACCAGAAAAAGCTGTTAAACTTCTCAATAATGACACAAAACCTATGTGGGAAAAAGGATAACTTTACAGACTGGACAAGGGAGTTGGCTGTCTACCCCTTTTCACAAAACTTAGGGCTCCTTTCCCATGAAGCATCCTATACACATGCTTCTTAAACCACAAACACCTGTTATAATTTGACTAAATGGTAACAGATTAAAAAAACTGTTTTTATCACCTTGGGTAAGGGAGTTGGTTGTCTACTCCTTTCACCAATCTCTGGGCCACTTTACAATGTGGCATCCTTTTTAAATGCTTTCTTGAACCAGAAACAGCTGTTTAAATGATCAAAGAAGACACCAGACCCAAATAATAGAATGGTAATTTGCTGCCTTATATAAGGAGTTGGTTGTCTACCTCTTTCCACAAAACTAAAGGTCCCTTCCTCATGGAGCATCCCTTTTGAACTGCTTCTTAAAAAACAACTGTTGAAGTTTTCAATAATCACACCAAACCTAAATGACAAAAAAAAATAATTTTACTGACTGGAACAAGAAAATTGGTTGTCTACCCCTTTTCACAAAAGTAGAATCCTTTATAAAATGCTTCTTACACACCTGTTATAATTCGATTAGAGTAATAATGATAATTTGAATAAGTGGGAACAGATTCTAATGAAAAACAAGTTTGTTGTCCACTCCTTCCACCAATACTTGGGCTTCTTATCATTTAGCATCTTTTTCAAACGCTTCTATAAAACTCAAACAGCTGTTGTAATTTAAAAAACTCAGCTGACTCAAGTGACAAAAACTGTCATTTTACTGCCTGGAACAAAAGAGTTGGTTGTCTACTCCTCCCCATCATTATTTGAGTGCCTTTTCCATGTATCATGTTTTCCAACACTTTCTTTAACCAGAAAAAGCTGTTTAAATTCTCAGTAAAGACTTATTGTCACAAATAGTAGTTTTACTGCTTGGTTCTAGGGAGTTGATTGTCTTCCTTTCCACCAATCCTTGAGTGCTTTTTCCATGTAACATAATAATTAACTGCTTCTTTAAGCCAGAAATAGCTGTTATAATTCTCAATAAAGACGCCAGACTCCATTGACAAAATCAGCACTTTAGAACAAGGGAGTTGATTGTCTACTTCTGCCTCAGTCTTAGTGTTATCATTATTTGTATGGTTTGAACTTACAAGCCCATTAAAAACCAATAAATGTCATGTTAACGCTAAGATTTTCAAAAAGAAGCCTTTTGATTTGCTGTGTATAGTGGAGCAATAGGGTGGAAATCAAAGTCAGTCATGGGAGGAATGCTACATTTTTCCCGGTCTGTCTCTGCTCTTTTGATAAGATAACAAATTATTATTATTCAGACCCAGTGTGTTGTAAGAGTGACCTCCTCACCTCCTGTCCGAGCAGGGCGGCCACACAGGCCTCAGAGGCATCGCAGATGGCGGTGAGATCGTGACCCCCCTCCAGAGCCAGGACCACCCGGCCTCCAGCGAGAGTCATCAACTGCCTGGTCAGGTAGCCAAAACCTGAGCAGATTAACATAAATGACTGACTCTCCAAAACACAATTTCCAGTCTTTGACAGCAGCCAGCTAATGTGCATGTGTTTATCAGAGATAATAAGCTAACAAGATTATCTCACATTTAGATGTCAGAGTGTAGCCGCCCAGGGGTGGGGGGTGTCCTTCCACAGCATCGAAACCAGAGGAGACCAGCACGATGTCAGGGGCAAATTCGTTGGCTATTGGCATCACCACCGACCTGAGAGGGAGTGTGAAAATTACACAGAATTGATAACATTTCAATACGAATGAGGAAGATAAACTAAATCTTTCACTTTTACTCTCAGTGCTCTTTGTTTGTCCACTTTCACTATCTCAAAAACATTCACAGGTTTTATCTCTTCAATGACCATATGATGAAATATTTCTGACTTTTAAAAAGTTAAGGGGATAAAATAAGAATTTAAGTGGCATCAAGAAACTGCAGTTGCCTTTTGAGCAATCTGTCAAAATGACTGACCCATTTATAGAGGAAACGCAAAAACAAACAAGTCTTGCAGCAATATTTCTTACAAAACAGCAATTTATCTGGCAGAACTTAAAATCTAAATAACTTGGTGAAAATATGAAAATTTTGTCCTATTATATTCCCATTTAAGATGAGTGTAAATATTTTGGATATACAGCAAGAGTTGACAAAAACGTTATAAATGTGTACTCTTTTAAAGCTACATAAAGCTTTAAATAAACCCAAAGCAGGGTTGAAAATTGATGAAATTTTAGTCATAAATCTGATGTTTTAATGAATTCCAGGACAAAATTGGCAAAGTTTATTCATTTATTACTAGCTCAAAGATATGCCTCGGTACACTATATACTGTAATTTAAGCAACTGAATATTTACCCCACAATTCTTTAACTTTTGGTCCAATTAAAAATATTTAAATGTAGACATTAAGTTTGTTTTTACCCGTACTTTAGCATGATATTGGTATTTAAAGGCCACAAAGATTTACAAAAAGCTGATTTGACTCTCTTTGTTGTGAGCTGAGCTTGTCTTTGTGTAATCTGGTGACACATTGTGACACACCTGAAGGCAGCCAGGTACTCTGCATCACCCATTGGTGGGTCCAGGCCTCCTGTGAAGGCGACGTTTACGTTGAAGCCGACTCCGGGCCCACTGCCCACCTGCAGGGGAACACATATAAGTTTCCTGGCTGTTTGGTCGTCTTTTCTCTACTTTAGTCGATTTATTTTAGGAGTAATGGTTTGTTTTTAAAGTGGACTCTACTGAAAATGGTCACAGATGAAACAATAACAAGTAAACATTTCCCACAATGCACTAGAACTGTGTTGACAAGCTTTCACTCTCACCTCATCAGGTGCTCCACTTCCAGGGAAAAAGTTGCCGTCGTCGTAGCGATGAATGGACAGATAAAGGACATTGGGGTCATCGTAGAAAGCTTGCTGGGTGCCGTTCCCGTGGTGGACGTCCTGAGTTTAGACAGCACATGTACTATAAGACTTTAAACAGAACATTACCTTACATGATTAAGATGTTGTTAGCTCTGAGACTGACCCAGTCCACAATGAGGATCTTGTTGACGTTGAGTCTCTGCTGCAGCAGCTTGGCTGCAATGGCCACAGAGTTAAAGTAGCAGAAACCCCTGAAACAGCAGCAAAGACAAGGAGGCTGTTTTAAAATGAGTGTAAAGGACGTTCCTATCTGTCGTTTTTATCATCGATGTGTAGAGCTTATAGAATCAGGACAAAGTGCAGATAAACTCTGTATTTTCTGTAATTTCTCTTCTTTCAACACTTGCTTT
This sequence comes from Cheilinus undulatus, assembly GCF_018320785.1. Lineage (NCBI taxonomy): Eukaryota > Metazoa > Chordata > Actinopteri > Labriformes > Labridae > Cheilinus > Cheilinus undulatus. The sequence goes on along the minus strand of NC_054888.1, from coordinate 11,967,071 downwards.
GTTGCATAATTTGAGTGAGTGCAGTGACGGCTGCAGCCTTACATGGGAGTGCTCTCCTCTGCATGGTGTCCAGGAGGGCGGACCACAGCAAAACCGTTCTGTTAAGACATAGGAGAGCAACAAGAATCTGTTAGTCACTGATCAACACTCATGCAATTAATAACCACATACTGAAGAAGTAGAACTCAGTTTTTTAGACAAATACACACGTAAGGTGTAGCTTTTAAATGAAAAACACTGAAAATATAGCAGATTGAGTCCTAAGAGTGTTACAGGTAACACACAAAGGGGCATGCAGTATTGTAGTACACCTGTAGAGCATTTCCAATGCCAAAACATGTATTTTTCATCCTGTGTAACGTGAAACTCAATAAATAAGGATGAGCCATCCAGTCATAGACAGAAATCAGTTATTAAGACATTAAATCCATGTGGACTCATTATTTTCTACTTCACCATTTTTTCAAAGCTAGAAGGAGCTCCATGATGTCTTTAGGATATTAAAGTACTCACACCTTTAATTTGCAATAAGGGGTATGCACTAACGTCACTATTAGAGCCTGCTCACATGGCTGTCTGCTCTATGGGGATTGGATGAAAACTGCCTAAATTAGGGCTGTGGGGACTGGACAGAGATCCTGACTCCATATTAGAGACACAGTGGACATGTATGCTGGCCACCCAGGTTCAATCAGGTTGTGGGTTGCCAGGCCACAGACACAGTGAGGTTGAGATTTTATGTTGGTGTAGATTGCGTGTATTTAACACAATTTATACACGATCTGGCAACTCTGCTGTCCCCAAACGTATGATTCTGTGTTTTTCAGTTAGCGTATTTCTAGAAGAGCCATCAGAATTACAGAAGTTTCCTGGGAGAAATGACAAAGTAGAGGTGGGTGGGGGATGGCCCAAAAATATGGGAGAAACCTCAGAAAAATGGGAAAGTTGGCAGGTCTGCCCTCTATAACAGAAAGAAAGAAGAAAACTCAATGGAGTGACAAAAGTTTGTAACGAGGGTCACCTTCAGCTCTCCTGTAGCCACTTTGAAAACGAGCTCCACCACTGAGCCGACAGCGAGCCGTGCAGCGCTAGAGGAGTGCACCTCATTCCAGATGGTGTCGCTGTCCACCTGAGTACACAGAAAACAATGATCAGAACAACATGGAGATAAAGTCAGTGTCTCTACCAGCACATTCAACCCTTCTTAACTACTCATTTTGTTTTTAATTTAGTTCAACTTTCCCTTCCATCTTCCTCCCTTATTTCCTATCACAGCTCTGCCAAGTTTGTCAATCTGTTTAATCTTTTTTTAAATATTTACAGTCACATTACTGAATTCTACTACAATTATACAGCATACGGTGACTTAGAATCTTTTTGCCTCATGTATACAACTTTGAAGAGTTTCTGCACAAAAGTTGCTATAATGTGCTTTCTTTCCATATTTTGCATCCCTTACTTGCATCATTATTTTATTGCATATTGACCGATTGCATAGATTCAAACCTATATTGCGTGCTGATGTTTAAATGCACCCTTTAGATGTGAGTGTTTCTTACCCCGACTCCTCCACATGGCAGCCGTACGAACATTGGAGTGATTGAACCTGGAGATAAACCACATTAAATCAGTGGATTCAGATTACATTCTCAGTAAATGCTGTGCTGTGCTCTGCATGTGCTAGTGAGAGTCTTACAATCAAGTTTCTGTCGGAGAGGGTTGGTTCCGTACAGCAGGACGTGGGCTTCAGAGTGAACCGTCTGCAGCTCCTCCAGAGTGGCCTTCCTCCCACGGATACACTACACACACAGAAACACACAGACCGATACAGCTCTCATGTCCTTTACAACTTTTGTGTGATGTTCACTGCGGAGTTGTTTCCACTTTTCGTACCTCACACTGCGATCTGAGGCCGGTCTCCTGCAGACGAGACCAGATGCTCTGGATTCGTCCCGCATGCTCGGGGTGGCTGTTGGTGTTTCCACACATACACTGATGCTTCTGCATGAGGGAGTCGTACACCAGGCCTGAGGAAAGACAGACAGAATCTTCACACAGTGTTTCAGCGTCTAGTGCTCTTCATTTTCTCCTGCAAACTTAACAAATATACCTTTACTTATGCCTTACTAATGTGAACAAATACCCCCTTATTCATGCCTTATTAATGTGAACAAATACATCCTTATTTATGCCTTATTAACGTGAACAAATACATCCTTATTTATGCCTTATTAACGTGAACAAATACATCCTTATTTATGCCTTATTAACGTGAACAAATACATCCTTATTTATGCCTTATTAACGTGAACAAATACATCCTTATTTATGCCTTATTAACGTGAACAAATACATCCTTATTTATGCCTTATTAACGTGAACAAATACATCCTTATTTATGCCTTATTAACGTGAACAAATACATCCTTATTTATGCAACATTATTGTGAAAAAATACATCCTTATTCATGCTTTATTAATGTGAACAAATACACCCTTATTCATACTGTATTAATGTGAACAAATACACCCTTATTCATGCTGTATTAATGTGAACAAATTCAACTGTCTGTTATACGGTTCTGTAATTTGAGTGTTTATATTCAGGCTGGAAACAAATAGTTTGAAGATAGCATATTGGGCTTAAAGACAAAAAAAGAAATTTTCACCACTTGTGATGTTTTATAACCAACAATTAGTAAACTTAACCTCCTGAGACCTGAGCTTTTGTTTGGAAACTATTTGTATTTTCTTCCACTTAACTGGGATAATTAAAATCTGATAACTTTAAAAGCTCAGTCTTGTCTTGAACAGGATTTTTTTTTAACCAAAATGATGTCCATCAATCTCCTGATGGTACAGGAGGTCAACAGAAGCACCCCAAAATTACATGGACATTCCTGAAAAACCGTCAAGCAAATTCTCCAAATTTCAAAGTAAATGCCCCCCATAATGTCTAATAAAATTCTGCAAAATTTATAAATACACTCCCAAAAATTTCTTTAAAAATGGAAGAAAATTCTTGCAACATCCAAACAAACCCCCCTGAAGTTTCCATGAAAGTTTCTAAGGACAGCCCCACTCAAATTCCCCCCCAAATCCCCCCAAACATTAAAAACAAAAACCCAAAATACAACCAAATTCCCCCCTAAATTTCAGTGGAACTTTTCAAACTATACAAACATATCCCAAAAATTTCAGTGAGAATAACTGAAAATTTCCAAACAAATTCCCCAAAATTCCATGAAAATTCCAGAGAAATTTTAAGCAAATTCCCCCCGAAAATATACTTTCAAATTCTCCAAAATTTAAACAATACATTCCCAAACATTCCTTTAAAAATGAAAAAAAAATCCTTCAATTTCTATGAAAGTTTTGTGGGATAGTCCCACACAAATGTCCCAGAAATACTCTAAATATTTAAACAAATTTCTAAAATTCCAATGAAAATGCCAAAAAAAATTTAAAAGCAAATTTCCCCAAAAAATCCATTGAAATTTTACAAAACATACAAACTTATTCCCCAAATTTTTGTGGGAATAACAGAACATTTCCAAGCTAATTCCCCAAATTTTCCATCATTATCCCAAAATTTCCAAAAAGAATTATAGAAAATTTCTCTGAATATCTAAACAAAATTGCCTTAAATTTCCATGAAAATGTCTAAGGATAGCCAAAAATACCACCAAACATTCAAACAAAATTCCCAAATTCCAAATAAAATAAATAAATAAATAAAATACCCCACGCCCCCAAATTAAAATCAAATTCCCCAAAAATAACAAACACATTTTTCAAATTCCAAGTAAAATGCAACAAAAAAAAAAAAAAAAAAATCAAAGCAAAATACTCCAATTCCAGTGAAACTTTCCAAATTATACAAACATATCCCCAAAACTTCAGTGAGAATAACGGAATTTTTCCATGCAGCTTCCCCTAAAAATTAAAATTTCCATAACGATTTCATAGCAAAGTCTCCTGACATTTCAAGCAAATTACTAAACTTAAATTAACATTCCAGAAAATGTTCTCAAAATTCCTAACAGCAGAAATGATCACCATGTTGTAGGAAAGCCAGAATGTAATGTCATCAAATGTACAGTCTTAAGAGGATAACACTAAAAATTTGATTTAAGTTGTCAACATGTTCTACACTTAAAGACTCTTCAGATACCTCATGTTTTAAACGATACTATTTCCATTACTGGAATAATAAAAGCATCTAAAAGCAAAGACATTTTCTAAAATTCATCTTGTCTTATTTCCTACTCAATCCATTACAAGTTCCTTTTTCGTTGGTTAAGTTCATGTCATAATCTTTGATCTACCCCAGGTTCCCTCGTTTCCCAAAGTAACAGCAGGTCTATATCCAAACAGAAGTCATTTACCTTTAGTTTAAGACCCTATTTAAAATCTAAAATTAAATCTAAAGAGTTTTAAATGTAAAATAGTGGTCTTTCAAATGAAAAAGGTATGTTGTAGGGGTGGTATTAATTGCAAATTACAGCAGAATTCCAAGATTAGGACTGAAGTGAAGCTTCTTTAAAATGTAAAACTAAACAGCCCGATACTCTTGATCCAAAGCAACTTTTTCCTCCCTAAATGTTCTGTGCAGTTTGGTGCTGCGTGGGAGTAAAGTAGGCCAAGCTGTTATAAAAATATCCTCATCTCTTGTGCTTGTAATAACACAGTATGTAGCATCTTCATGCTGATAAGAGCCTTCTTTAAGACTGATTTCTCCTCAGCTCCTTTAATCTTCTCCATGTTTGTTTAAAGAGTCTCATGTCTGAGAGGGAGACAAAGTGGCTGAAAAAAGGTTTTGGCAGGATTAGCTTGATTATTTCTGCTACCAGATGGGGGCTGGAGCCGTTTCGCCATCCTTTGGCCGATTCACCTGCTTTTCTGGATGCAACGTTATCTTTTATAGTCCGCTGTGTGTTTGGAAGGAAGTGAATTCAAAGCCAAAAACTCCTCAAATGAACGCTCGAGGCAGAGCAGAGGAAGCAACAGCTCTGGATATGAAAAAGAAGCTGGCAGCTTGACAACAAAAAGGAGACATTTAAAAACTTGAGTAAAAGAGGGAAGAAGTGCTGACCTGTTGTGAAGCGAGGTTTGACGGGGGGGTCGGAGGTCGGGACGCTGATCGGGAAGGAGGGGGCCGAGGCCGGAGACGACTGAGCTCGGGACAGAGGCCGATGTCCGGGGAAGGAGATTGACAGGCCGGCGGCTTCCATGGAGGCCTGATAGTTTCTGAGCTGGTGGATCCGCTGCTGCTCCAACAACAGTGCCTGCTGCTCAAGCATAAAAACACAGATAAACAATCAGAGTTCATGCAGCAGAACTGTGCAGCTCATGCTTTGCTTTTTTGCACTGGAGAATATTATTAAAGCATGCTACAGTAGGACTGTTTTGTTTACATTTGCTACTTTGAGCAACCTCTTAAAATCCTGCAAGATCATGTAAGATTAGGGCTGTTAAAAGGTCTCCAGACTGTTTTTTCAAGACTTATTTTTGGGCCTCTGTTGTAGAATAGACTAGGTCAATCTGGGGAAAGAGTGGGGAAAGGACCTGAATCCAGGCTCCCTACCTAGAGGACATCCCTCACCACCAGTGCCCCACAATGCATTTCTGTTTAGAGTCCTAGACATTTGATATTGGGTATTTTCTTGTTTTTAATACCAAAAATCGCTAGCCAAGAATGCTAACACCAGTGCAAGATTGAAATAATTAATAAAACATTTACTAAAACTCTGTTATCCTTTTGGGTCCAGTGTTGAAGGTCAGCACTATCCAAACAAAATAAAAATACACTGGACCAAGTTGTTAAACTAGGTACCATAATTACTGGGACGCCATCAGATAAGCTCACAATGACAAGATTACACCAGAACCCCAGCGTTCTCTCTGGCTTGACTATGAACTCTTATGTTGGAGTTATATTTGCTGTTAACTACACATTCGGGATGCATAATGTCTGCCACATGCCCCCTATCAAACTGTGTCAGTTTGACACCCTGGCTGTGCGTGTCCTCAAAAATCAACATGATGCAAACGCAAGATGTGGTGTGCACATGTGCGGTAGAGGGGGTGTAGAGGCGGAGGAGGCGTGACAGCAGCGGAGACAACAATGAGCGAAAGTGCACAATCCTCAACATTTTTACAAGGTTTACTGTCACTTTACAGAGACAAACACGCCTGCCAAACTAGCTGGATACTGATAGATTCAGTTTGAAAGGTTGATGTTTCAACTTGTTAAAATATGAAAGTGTCAGGATTGAAAATGTGACCATGTAAACTGGAGACTTTCAGCTGAGTGCATCGGTGGCTGTTGGTATTAGTTTAATTTTTAATTAAAAGGATATCTACCAACACAGTCGTCTAAAGCAGTGGTACAGTTGCGTTGTGTCACATAATGCGCATCAATTGCGGCCCTCAGAAGCGTGTCAAAGGTCAAACTTTCCTCCAACCAGAGCCGGGCCAGGCGCTTGAGACCAGGGCCCAGAGTCCAATTGTGGCCTCTCCTCAACAGGTGAGTAAAAAACCAGTGAGAACAGTGCTATTTCACTCCCACTTGTTTTACATCTTCAACAAAAGATGGCACTAAATTTGAAAGATACAAATATTTACCCAATAAGGTGAATTTGTCACATCATGCACGGCTCTTTTTAGGGGCGAGCATTTGGACGCATGTCAGATGGCAATGGTTTGTTTTAGGCTTCAAGTCTGTAGCAGATGTTGTGTTCTACTTGTCATTAGTCTGAGGTGAGACAGTAGTTTTCTTCACCTCTGGGGCACAATATACTTATGAATATCCTGCAGCCAGCCATGTATTTTCAAATCTTGTCTTGTCTCAAATCTTGTGTATGTTGTGATAAGAAATACAAATACGTGCCCCTTATGAAAGATTTAAAGCTGCATTTAAAGTTGATGAAACTGAAAATGTAATGGTCTTTGTTGGACTGTCTTTACTGACTGTATCTGGAGTGCTTTTATTGTTATATTACATTAATTAAAACATATAAAAATCAAAATACTTTCCCATTAAATAGAGGTAAATGAGAAGGGCTGTCTCTGAAGTTTTCCCTGCATGCTTGTTGTGAGCAGATTTTTAATTAAAACGTTTAAACTCTTGAAGTCTGACTTTGGGAACTGCAGCTGCACCTTATGGCCAAAAGAGGGCAGCCAAAACAAAAGAACCACATCAGTTATTTTGTCAACATTTAATTACAGCCAAAACAGAAGAAAAGAAGCTTCTTTATAGCTGAAAATACAACTCCATGTTGTGTTTTATCACCCTCGGATTTCCCCAGAACTCCTACATCAGTCAGCACTGAGCCGAGTCGGATCAATCCTCCAAAACTTCCCATTGATTCTCTCAGCCCACATCTCCTCCCTCCTCATCCTCTACCTGTCTGAATAGCAGCTCCTGCTCCGCCTGCCTCTCCCTGTGCTGCATCTCCTCCTGCAGCTCCTGGGGGTCAGGTGGCTCCTGCTTGATGGTGACCCCCGGCGGCAGGTTCCCGCCTCCTCCACCTCCTCCGTCCTGATGCTCCCTTAGCTCCTCCTCTGTCTCCTCTGGGTGGCTCTGGTGCTGGCGTCCAACGGGAGACTCGCTGGGTTTGGCCATCATCTACAGAAGAGAGGGAGGGGAGGGAGAGGAGGGGGGAATTTATTTCACAATAAAACAGCAGGATGTGACAAATCCCCTCAGACGTGTGAGGCTGCATTCAGACAAATCAAATTCCTGGCAAATCGCTCCTTTCTCTCCAGCATTCTTCTTTTAACAAGCTTAATTTGGATTACTCAGTCAGATTGGTGTCTCGCTCGTTTCAAACCTACCCCTCTCTAATTGAATGTGAGTGGCCGCTCTGCCGACTGTACTCTGGGGCGAAATGTGTCTCGTCAAAAACACAGATAGACATTCCATGCTCCCCGTCGTGTCGCTTTTCATCGACTCACTCCTGCTTCTAAAACCCGATTGCTGATTCACTCGTCTGCTCATTCACTTGCAGTGATGTGAACCATTCAAACACGTACTTTCAAGGCCGCTGAAAGCTCGCTGTCTTAGTTTGGGAGTGTTTCAGAGGAGGATGGAGTGTTTGCTGAAGGTCTCAAGAGTGTGCTCCAGCTACAGGTTTGTGTGCCGTAGAGCCGTAAGGGTCCGGGTCCCCTGGCACAGCGCTGACACAGCATTGACGTCAGAGCATTCCCCCATCCGCCCCCCTTCTCTACTGTTCTTTTTTTCTTTGCGTCCAAACAAACTTTGCTCCCCCCTCGTTTTTCAACTCACTCCACTGTGCTCTACTTTCCCAGAAACCTCCTCTTCATCTCTGGGTTAATCAGTTTGCTATGTGACAAGCTGGAGCCCTACATTTGTTGGAATTTTTTTGAAATATGTCAGCTATTATTAGTTTTACATTATGTAGCTAAATCTTAATGAGCCAGAAACATATAAGTATTATATATTAAGTACCCAAATTTGTTTTTGATGGTAATTTCAATATCGATCACACTTACAGTCTTTTAACTCTTTATTTTAAGAGTCAATAAATCATTCAAAGTTTAAAAAATGGGCCGTATAACAAATCAAACCAAACACCCAAAGCCTTAAGGCAAGGGTGTCAACACAAGGACACAGGATCACATCATACCTTTATCATAGCTGACATACCGGTATGAGGTCTGCAGATTTCCTCCAGTATTAAAATATAAACATTACCTTGATGATTTAAAATATACTTTTAAAGTGTTAAAAATCAGAAAAAGTAAAAGTTAAAATAATAACATAAAAAGTCAGGAATGTGGGAATAGAAGTGAATGTGCGTTATTTTCATTTTTTCAATGTTGCATCCCAAAATTACGACTGAAACGTATTATTTTGACTTTTTATTTCATATTATGACCTTTCCCATTCATAATTTTGATTTTTGTCCCAAATTTCAACCTTTTAGAATCACAATTCAAAATTTTAAGACCAATTTTTTTCTTTAAAACTCATGATTCTGACTTCTGATCCCATATGATGAGCTTTAAGAATCATAGTTTAAATCTAAGCTCTTATTTGACCTTTAAAACTCATGTTTCTGAATTTTATCCCATATTTTGACTTTTAAAACTTGAGATTTCAAATTTAGTCTCATATTCTGACCCATAAAACTCATGATTATGAAGTTTATCTCATATTTTGACCAATAAAGCTTGAGATTTTGCATTGTAATTCATATTTTGACTTTTTAAAACTTGAGATTCCAAATGTAATCACATATTTTGTCGCCCTTTCATCTCATGGTCTTTTATTTAATATCATACTTTGACTTTTTTTAATTTAATTTTATATTTTAACTTTTAAAACATATGATTTTTACTTCTGGTTTTATATTTTGATCTCAAAAACTCAAGATTTCGAATTATATCTGATATGTTCACTTTGAAATTCTTGATTTTGAATTTCTATCTCATAAATTTGCCTTTTAAAAACAGGATTTTGTTTTTTAATGTTGTGTTCTGACCTCTTGAACTTATAAATTTGACTTTTTATCTCGGATATTGGACCATAATTTATTATTGGTAAAAATGGGGTTAACTGTTTAAGTTAAATGTCTACCCATGCCTGCTTCTCTGGTCAGACCAAAATTCAGAATCCGGCCCCTTCTGTGACTGAGTTTGCCCCCCCTTCCTTAAAGTCTGTGCTCGTGAAATGAAGGATTAAAGAAACGACAAACTGAAGCAAAAGCTAATGTGCCAAAAAGTGCAGTTCCCTGAGTGTCCACTAGAGGCTGGCTTGAAAAGTAAGTCAACCCCTATAAGGGCTTATAGTAAAATGCCCAATGTTGCAAAAGAATTTAACATGTTTACAGCCTGGTACAAAGGTGGTTCTGGTGTCACAAGCTCATTTATTTATCGGCTACAACTGTACAAGTATTGTGAGTCATCCATTTCTTTTATATTTAGGCTAAAAGTGGGGGGAAATGAAGCTAATATTACTATGTAGTTGGCCTGAAACAATGGTATATGGCGCTGTAGAACGGTTGTTCTTAACTGGTCTAGTGTTTATGTAGACTATGGCATCAGATGGTCGAGTTTCAAAATGATATTCAATATGATTTAGTTCTGTTTTAATTATTTACTCTGGTGAGTTCTAACACAAAAGAAACATCTACTTTAAGAGGGAATGAACACCATATTTGCAAAGCTAACTACCTGCTGCCTATAGAGTCTTAAAAAGCAGAAAAAGAGAAGTGTCAGTCCTCTTGTCTAACTCTTAACTATAATGGAAATGAAACTGCTCCTGAAGATATTCCAGCAGAGTTACTGTTAATGTAATAAGTGGTATTTAATGGACACTAAGGCACACTTTTCATTATATAGATAAAATAATTAAAGGGAGCTAAAACAGCTCTAAGCTGTCTTGTTATCAGATTAATTTAACAGAATAAAAACGTCCAAAGTGGAGCTTTTATTTTCATCCTGCAGAATCCATCCTTGGCGTGCCAGAGGCTTTTATAGAGATGTTTGTGTGAAGAGCTGCCACAGGAGAGGTCTGAAACATATGGAAGGAGAAAGAAAGAGAGACAGAAAGAAAGAGAGGGAGAGCCGGGGGGAAGCGGAGGAGGAGGAGGAGGAGGGCGGAGGAGGTGGAGAGGAAATCCCTTGTTTCATCCACCCACCTCTCCTCCAGCGAGCACTCTAGTTTCGAATAGGTAAAGCGGCTGCTGCTTGCTTCCTCCCTGACCATATAAGGCAGCAGGCTTCCGCTCTGTTGCCATGGCAGCTTGCAGTTACCTCGGACACAGTCAAAGAGACGAAGATGCAAAGACCCACTCTTACACACACACACTTTCTGCTATACATGTTTAACCATACCTGCCTCCACCTACTTATGAAGCAAAAATACTACAGAAGGAAATCAAGGACGCATGCAGCTCTGTCAGCCGTGTTACCGCCCACACAGACGTACTCTTCAGCCCCTGGCTCACACTGACTTATAACCCTAAATAATGATGAGTTTATTTGAATGTGATGTCAGATCTGTGGTCTCATCCATCACCTGGATTCATGTTATATAACAAGGATGGTCCTGTTTACACCTGATACTTAAACCCTTCCTTACTCATCATGTAACATGTAGACAGCCTGGTTAAGCACACATGTTAAGGACACGTTGATATTCGAACTGTCAAGAATTCATCTATGTTATTTTAGCAGCATGTGTTTTGCATGAACTATATAAAACATGGACACAGTCTCAGTGATGTCACCCCTTGTTTCTGTAGAGGCATTATGAAGCTAAATAATGTTTGTCATGAAACTAGAAACAACACCTCCAATTTCTTTTAAAGAGTCTTGAAACAGCCATAAAGGTGGAGCTGGAGCTTAGGTGGATCTTCGAGTTACAACTCACCAACCTCCCATCCATCTTTGTCATATTCCTAATTGTGCAAATTTATGAACATCTTAATAACTTCAACCTTGTTGAATTTATTTTACCAATAGATACCAGGCTATTTATTTCTGCTGTAAAAAAATTGCACTTTTATGTAGGACAGAATGGGGATTCTTTTGATTTGGGAGCCAGCCTCTAGTGGATACTTTATGAACTGCAACTGTATTTAAATCTCTATATTAGCTATTGTTTTTTCTAACACCACATGATCCTGGACCATACTAATATGGTATTAAATGACACATTTCAAACATTATTATAGCAGAGAGAGGCAAGCTCAGTCAAATTCCCTATGGATTTGTTTGTCTGTGTTCACCGCAATTAAAAGGGCCTTCCTTCAGCTTGCTTATGTTTCAGAAGCTTGTTTTTTTCATGTCAACAAAAACCCTGCCCAACCATTAGCCATGCATAGTGGGTGGAAGAGAGACAACCCCAGTAGAGCGAATGACGAAGTCCATAGAAGCACACTGGCAGAGTTTCACTGGGGTTCAAGGAGAACCAACACACTTTCTGAACTGAACTTATTGGTTTAAGTACTTTTTTTGGGGCTGAATATCTTCAGCTGGCTATACACTAGACGAGTGCTTCCCAAAGTGTAGGCCAGGGCCCAGTAGTCCTGTAGATGGGCTGCGAGAGGTCATTCAAATAACATAAATTCAAAGAAATGTAAAAAAAATTAAATCATGTTTTAAATGATCTTGATTACATTATTATCAGACGTAACAAAACTCAGCCGGAAGTTTTACTGGCACTGAATCAACTGGAGACACTTTTAAGCTGACTTTTTGAGTATCGTTAATTTATCTGAAAGGAAGCAATTTCATTGAAATTACCTGCTAATGAAACAAAAATAGGATGATAGAATTAGAAGCTAATGTTTGAGTCTCATGGTATGGTTGTACAAGGTTTTTTTTTATGTAATGGGGGGGGCAGAAGTTCATGTCTCAAACTGGGACCTCAGCGTATTGAAGTTCAGGAAAGGCTGCACAAGACTGGTGGGCGGGGACCCAAAAGTAGGTTGCAAATCCATTCCCATTCAAAAAGGCTAAAAGTCTATGATTTGCTTTCATTTAGAAGGAAATGTCTGTATCTTTTTATGTTACATCTATTGTTCCTCTACAAGTCCAGACTCCCCCATTTTCATTAAAACATTTGTAAAAGATTGAAAACTTGAAGAAATTTGGGTCACAATTTGTCAGTGAGGAGGTGGTGGTAGCTCCTTGGGCTACACCAGTTGAGAACCACTGCACTAGACATTTACTGATCTTAAAAACAGTTTCAACCACTCTGTAGAGACAATTTTACAGCTGTGATTCCAATGACGAGATCTCACAGAAACTAGCGATCAAACATGAATGACATAGACCTAAAGTAGTATGTCTTGAAAGAGATAAAGGTCCTCATGTTGTTGCCAAAAATCCAGTATTGTACTTTGCTTGAAGCTCAGTTATGCTTATACCCACTACTATGTTTGTGAGCTGAACAAGGATGCAACTCTCAGTTGGTGGCATTTGCATGCTGCTTGATCTCATTGGCTCTTGCAGGTATTTGGACTAGTATTCTGTTGTGACAAGCTTTAACTCAGGCCAAAAATCCTGTAGTGTGCTACCAGCTTTCTTCAGGATCAGTCCTAGGAAGAAGTGAGGGGACGAGGGGAAGCTGTGCACTGATGGAGTTCATTCTGGTTTTGCTAAAGTATGACATCTGCTGCACCTAAAGTCACAAATTTAAAATAGGAACTCTGGTTTTGTAGACATGCTGAAGTAGATAATAGAAGGAACCACAGTTTTTAAACTGCCTACTGGCTTTATTTTCCAGCAGGAGGTTGCTGCCTGGTGAGCAACAATTAAGCCTGCTTTTATTTTTTCATGTTGTCTAATTCAATGCCTCTTTGCTGTTGCCAAAGTCTTCTGGCATAATCATTTCTCTTTTATTCCTTCACCTCTTTTCCTCCTTTTCCTCTTTTTTATTTGGAAAAGGCAATATCCCAGAATAAACATGTTTTACAGTTTACATGAGTCCCTTTCTAGATTTTTAAAGCTTATGCATAGGTAGAAGTAATCGAAGAGCTGACTGGCTTATGTGTAACCACTTAGTCTGGCAGAAATCTTATAGTCCTCAGTCATCCATGCCAGATGAATATATTCATACATATTTATATTTATGCTCTTAAACATTCAGAGCAGTGCATTTACATGGGGATATGTGTATGTGACTAACAAAGTACATCACAATAAGTAACTCCTCTTCAGTTGTCAGTATTTATGCTTAAACTGCTTCATCCTTGTCACGTTACTCCTTGCAGTAGTGAAGGTAGTGGGTGCATTAGAGGATCAGGGAATTGCATGAAAAGGTAAGGGACAGGAAGTTTTATTGCAAGACAAGTGATGAATTTTATGGGCTAATAAAGTTAATTAGAGCTAAGTGTTTATTTGTGTACAGTGCCAAGAAGTGAGATTTGATCACAAGTGGTCGCTGGAGGCAAATTCATTCCAGATATAAAAATCTACTTGTGCAATCAGACAAATATTTACGAAAGGTGTAAACAACGACAACACGTTCTCCTCACCTTGTTAAGGTGGAGCTGCTGCTGCTGGAACTGCTGCTTGTGCTTCTCCAGGAACTGCTGGTGCTGCTGCTGCACCACCAGCTGCTGCAGGGCCAGGGCCTGGGCGTGAGCCTGGGCCGCGCTCCCCTGGGGCAGAGGGGCCGACTGGGTGCGTCCCAGGGGTCGGTGCTGCCGCTGCAGCTTGGCCATGGAGGCGGCCGGGGACATGGAGAGGCCGCTCACACCTTTGAAGAAAATCAAAGAGACTTTTAGTAAGAAGAGGAGATGAAACCAAGGACGCAGAGTGTAAAGTGATAACTATTAGGAGGAGAAGTTGTCTGAGAGGGTGGTGAGGGGAACGAGAACAGAGAGGGCCTTGTTTCAGTCGACAACTGGCTGTCAGCTTCATGATGTATGTTCAAATAAGACACCAGGGCTTTTATCGTCAACTCTTCCTCTTTACTCTAAAGTGATGGTAATACTCAGACATGTTGCATCCATTTTCATAGTGCAAGCTGAGATTTTATACATTTTTATCTGCCTTAACTATAGGAAGATTATGAAACATTATATTCAAATCAATCTAATTTAGTTAGCCTACAGGAAGAAGAGAAATGACTGTCAAAGAAAGGCTACTTCTGTTTGTGTTTGAATGAAACAGTAAAATTGTAAAGCCTCCACATAAAGCCTAAAAAAATAAGATGAATTCTTGTCTCACTCCACTGGTGTTGGACCTAAGATTAGCCAGCAGATGTATTTGTGAACCAAATAAAAAATGCCATCTGTGCTGCCATACTGCCGTCCTTCTATTGTGACGATACAAGGCAGGGAAAGTGAGCCTCTTAGTCCATTTACAGCCAGGAAAAGTAACTGGGAAATGATCTGAGATGCTTGATTGCTGTGAAAATATCAGAGAAAATGACTTGATTACTTGAGTGTTTTAGAAATTATCACATACCACATAGAAGAAAGAAAGAGCGAGTCTATTAAACAAAGCCCTCGCACACAGCGAGGCTCTCTTTGATGCCCGTCTTTCAGTTGTATGAGCGTAGAATGAAACGTCTGCACCGGGCCTGTGCGTGGGCGTGCTCTCGGCCTTGTCGTAAGTTTTTTGTGTGTGGTCACACACGTACATGCGACTGTATGTGCGTCACTGCCCATTCACATCGAAGCCCCCGCTGAAAATAGCAGCTAAATGATAGTCAATGAATGAGCTGATGGGAAAGGGCGCACAATGCTAGCATGTCACACTTTTCACTGCGTACGCTATATGAAAGGGGCTCATTAGTATGAGCAGATGAATGGACGTCTGTCAGCGCGAGGGGCACACAGGGGACACACACTGAGGTTTTCATTTTTAGTGAGTCAGGAACAAAACTGACACAGACTCAAAGTCAGAATCAGAGTTGTATCGGGGGATCTGTTGTTTTTCTTCTCTGTTTTCACAGTTTTACATAAACTACTACAACAATTGTCTCTACCACTACACAATTTAATGTTATAAGTCATACTATCCCTTTGGACCCATAGGAAAAAAGCCCAGGCATTGTATTGTAGATACTGGAAATTAAGGGTGGGAAACACACGGTAACTTACAAATGTGATATCATCTTCCTCCTAAGTTTTTCAGGAGGCAGAAAAAATGCATCCACTATAGAGTATATGATATTCATCAACCATTCTACACAAAAAAGTTATGGCAATAGGTGACTGCTGACGTACAAAATACTGGCAGTCAATTATCAACATAAGAGGATTAGATTATGAACATGCCTTTGTGACTTAGGCAATTCTGACCCTGACTTAGGCCAAATTACCTCTGAAGTAAGTGAGTTAACGGTAAGTGGCAAAACTGTGACTTAGTTTGTGGAGCACCCAGAGGAGACAGAGACATGCTGCTCCATCTCTTTAACGACGCTCTCATTGTCATTTTCATTGGATGGTCTGCTCAGTGTCAGAATATTCAAGAGCTTCTTCAACCAAAAAAGGAAAAATATTTTAACCCTTTGAGGGGTATCTGGTGCCAAATCACACTGGTGCGTTCTGTGCTCTCTGTCACCATGGATCCCTGCTGTCTACAGCTGAGAGGCAGGAGAGCTACAGTGTTGATGGATTTACCCACAGAGGAGAAATATCATGGATTATGACTGTTCAACTAAAACTAAATAGCACTTTAGTTTAGTTTACATCTCCTTGATGACAATTAAACTTACTTTAAGTCAAGGTTGTAGTCATCAAAGATTTTTTTTAGCAGGTCTTATACCTTACTTCATACGGGACTAACATTACCTAGGGATTTCTGGTAATTTCTAATAACCGCGCAGAACGTCTGCTTTTTAATACTGTAAGAAATCAACCATGTCTGTAATTTGCAGAGTAAAATTTCCATTTAAGAAATGATAAGTTACAGTACAATAAAAAACTATATGAAACAATACAATGAGAAATTATATGACGATATACAATACAATAATTTATAATATAATATGATACAATACAATTTGAAATGGTACAATTCAATATGATTTTTTAAGATTTAAAACTTTAGGATATGAAGCTCTAAGTTACACTACTTTGGGATAAAATACAATAGGACACGATATGAAATGATATGATACTTTCAGATATGATACTTTAGGATAAGCTATAAAAGGGTATGAAACTTTAAGATAAGTTACTATAGGATACAGTATGATAAGATACGACACGGCACAATACGATACAATACTTGAGGACAGTGGGTCCCAACCTGAGGTCCAGGACCCCCAAGGCGGGGCGTCAAAGATCTCGGGGCACGAGGCTTTGTCTGTTCTTAGGTTGTCAAGATTAGACTTTCAAATATTAAATAAAATCATGATAAAGCAGTTAATAAACAGTTTATACAATGGTCTTTTGGTAAGAAAAACCTGTGAAAAGCCACTTCCTTAGGGTTTTATCCATGAGACAATAAATGGATGTTGATTTTTGGCAACAATATGACGCTATATTTTTTTGTTCGGGTCTTGAACAGGGGCCCAACTTGACTTGGAAACAAGTAGGGGGGGGCTTCAAGTAAAAATGGTTGGGAACCCCTGCTTTAGGATACGATACAATATGATATGAAACCTTAAGATAGATTACTTTAGGATACAATATGATAAGATATGAAACAAGACAAGATGATACAGTACCATAAGGTATGATACTTTAACGGTCACATATTGTACCCCTTTATGAAAAGTTTATATTGGTCTCTGACGTCCAAAAACATACCTGTGAAGTTTGTTGCTGAAAAAAAAACCTCCAGTATTGGATTTTTGCATGTCTAAAAAATCCCTCTGTTTCAGCCCTGCTCAGAAGGAGCTGTTTCTGTGTCTGTAGCTTTAAATTTTAATGAGCTGTCTGACCCCGCCCCTCTCAGGAAATGGATGTAGCTTATTGGATGTGGCTCTCTTGATCCTCTTCTTAGATGGCAACTGAGAGGAGGGTCAGGAGAGGAAGGTGGAACTTTCTTCCAAGCAGGGAGGGCCAACCAAACCTGGGAGCGGGGCTAACTCCCCACATGACATCATGAGGGGAAAATCTGAGAATGGCTTGTTTCAGCACACATTTTCTGAAAGGTGGAGAAAGGGGGGGTTCTGATTCTTGTGGCAGGGCTCGACAGTGCAAGTGTTTCACTCGTATTTACGCCAAAAAATAGGTGTGTGCGAACTGTCAAAAATATTTAGAGCGTTTCTTTCTTCTCTATCTTTCTGTACATCAGAGTATCATACCAGAGTCTGCTTAGAGTCAGCCTCCATGACCATTTTAAGCACAGGGACAGAAGTGTACTTAAGTTAATTGTTATTATTATTCAGAGGACCTGGAGAATGTTTAAGGATAGATGGAGCTCTTGTACATATGATTACTGTCAGATAGCCTAAAAATAAATAACATTAAAGACAAAATTAAATTGCAATACTTTTTAAAAACTTGATGATTTTACCTTTCTGTATATTTTGTATACAAATTCATTAAATAATTTTACTTTTAAATGTCTATTTGCATCGTTTATTACAGAAAACATATTATTTGATCAACTTTCATTGTGCCCCTAAATTTCTTTATGTGCTCCTAACTTGTCAACTTTGTGCGTGGGAAAAAAGTTAGCATCAAGCCCTGTGTGGGGATTGTGGACAGGCCAGGGACACATATTTTTGTTAGAAAAGCCTGAAAAAGTGTATTTTGCATAATATGCAACCTTTAATTTAAAACCTAGTGTAAAGAATTGCTTTGGATTGAAGCCTTAAGAAGAAAAAGGCATTAAAATAGTTTGTTTGCTTGTTGTATACATATAATCAAGATACATTTTAACTATTAATAACGTTTTCCTGTTTGATCATTTTCTGGCATACTTTTGAAGGTTTTGACTGTTCATTTGGTTTAGTTACAAACATTTATATATCAGTAAGGGTTTCTATTGAGCTAAATCATTATTCCAAAGTTTTACATGGGTTCTGAAAGGTTAATTATAAGTGTCTTTATTAAAACTTCTCCGACCTGTCACCAGGGGGCTCTGTGCCGGACTCTGCTCCATCAGCACCATGTGTTGGAGCAGCGGACTGTGCGCACCATGTCCGCCTGTTCCTGCTCCAGCCTCAGCTAGGTAGGGGGTCAAGTGGCCGCCAGAGAGGAAGGGGGGGCTGAGAGAGAGAGCCGGCTGCAGACCTCCATCCTGCTGGGCTGAGGTCACCTGAAGGAAAAGGAGTGGGAGCAAGAGAGGTGTGTTTCTGGTAAATGTCTGCAGATTTTCCAGATAAATAAATGCACATGTAGCCTGTTTGTGACTTTGGCTAGCTCAGCGGCTGTTTTTCTCCTCACATTTGAAGCAGCCGTGGCCGTGGCAGTGGCGGGCAGCCCCAGGGTGATGTTGGGTAAGGATGGTGAAGTGTAGAGGGACAGCTGGTTAACGGAGCCCCGCTCAGCACCGCTGCACAGCCTCTGGGCCAGAGACGCCTGGGAAGCACATTTAAATGATTTATTCATGTTTGCAGCGTGAAGAAGGAACAGCACTGCAGCGCTAGATGTCCACACATGAGGAGAGAGCTACTGGCGATATGAAATCGTCACGGCGACAAGCCTCCTCCACACTGCCTGAGTGCTCCTAATGGCTGCCACAAATAGCTTCTTGCCAACTCCTCGGCTGTCTTCCTCCTCTGCAGACCCATCACGCCTCACTCAGAGGCTCTGTGGATGCTACAGGCTGCTATGTTTAAAAGCTAATAAAGCTGCAGAATAAGGCTGCATAATTTGTTTATAATTTAGCCTTAAGTAGATTCTCTGCAAGTGCTGCGATGTGTTTTTGTGCCTATCACATGAGGCTGAACTGAAGCTACCCCTAACTCATGTTTTGTGGCATAATACATAAATTATCACATAATTTGAATGTTTTTATGCCTCAAATTACAAGTATAGAAGGTTATAGAAGGTTTATCATCTACTTAGACTTCTGCAGAGGAGACATTAATCAGAATTATGGAAATTAATCTTTGCTAAAAGTTTTTGCACAAGCAAAAGACAAAAAGTCAAATCTTTAAAAGTAGTGATTCACATATTTTGAGTTAGAGGGCTTTTGTTTTAAATCAGCTTAGTGCCTTGAAAATTGAAACACCATGCTAGAAATGCTTAAATTGCAGAGAGCACTGAGGCAGCCCTTTTACCCAATATCTTACTGACAGTAAAAGTCTGGATAAACAGAAGACCAGTCCTCAGTTGAGCTTACCAGTGGGGTACCACAGGGATCGATTTTAGGACCGTTTCTATTTAATTTGAAAGTTACTCCTAAGAGACAGAGGAGGTGCTGCATCTATTTTGTATTCTTAAATTTGAGTTTGAAGGCTTTTGAAAAGACTTTTGAAAGGTAAAAGACATCAAAAAATGTCTATATTCTGAGAATGTTACCTCTGTGTTGTTGGACACTGGCACAGTGATGCCGTTCTCATTGGGGATGTTGTTGGAGCTGTTATTAGGCGAGCTCGGGCCTGAGCCTGGGGCGCTGCTACACGCAGAATCTGAAACACAAACACATATCATACACAGAGAAAGGAGAGCTTTTTGAAGATCCAGGCTCCCCTATATGTTTGAGTTTCTCTCACCTGCCATGTCGAGCGAGCGTTTCTTGGCAGTGGTGATGGGACTGTCTCGGCGACGCAGCAGCGGACTGCTCCTCCGCTCGCTCACCTTCTGCTTCAGCCGGGAGCGTAGCTTCAGGTTGGGCTCGGAGGCTGAAAGATAGACAGAGGCAGAGGGACCAGACTGAGTGATTTTTTCATGGTTTGAATACTGACTGGCTACAGTATATAGTGAGGGAAAAGGAATAGTAATAAAAAGCTGTAGCAAAACTTCTTTTCTAGTGCTGCTCATTGTTTAACCTCCTTTGTGTTTGAGGTCATGTCCCCAGTTCAGTTTCCTCATAACTCCCTTAATATTTTCTCCTGTTTTGTTAGACTTATAAGTTTGAGTAGTTTGCTTTTTGTACCACTGAACCCCATCATCAGTCAGCCTCAGTCAAGTCCTCTCTTGGGTTGTTTGCCTTTTTTAAGAGGTTAGTGTTAATGTGACATTTTTCTCAATTCTGTGATTTGAATAAAAGGAAATGCCAATAGTTTTAAAACCCCGGGCCTCACTTCTACGTATTTTCTTGCAGGACCAAAACATTTTCAAATTGCACCAGTAGATTCCTCTTGGCTGCAGCTGAAAGATGTCTGGAATGCAATCCTTCCAACAACAGCATGCAATCTAAATATCTCTGCTGAAAAGGTTGTTTTTGACAAGGACAGGCAAAAGAATCATTCCACATATAGGCCATTTTTTGCCTTTTGAAACAGGAAAGCAAATTTACATATGTCTTTTCAAAATTGCGAGGCACTGTTGACAAAAACACCAACTATACCTGGCAGACAAGGGAGTCGCTGATCTACCACCGACTGATTATGCTTGTTTCTTGGTGTTTTTGATGTTTTAAAAGGTTAGCTTTGATCAAACCCAGTTCAGTACTGAAAAAACATCAAATAAAGTATAATGGAGTGTGTAAAAAGCAATGGCAAAGTTGTGCCATACTGGGATTTCCCATTAATTGCTTAATCCCTGTTAAACAAGACTAAATCAAGTCATACTTAATGAAGTTTTACAGTATCATACAAGTCTTGTTTCTTCCATTTAACAAGGTATGTCCATGATTAATCACAGCCTTTATTAAGGCCAAATGCTTCTGCCTCATTATTCAACAAAAACAGGCCTTAACGTTAAGCTTAGACATTTTTATCTAGCCGGGAATTGTAGTCAAAGCTTCCTTTTCAAAACCAGCAAACTCCACCAACACATGGGAGTTGGTGATCTACCTCTGAATGTGTTCTGTTGATTTTGGTGTGTTACAGAGGCCCTGGAAAGGTCAAACCTTCCTTGTAAACAATCTTATCAACCTAGAAATTATGTTTTTAAACTATCAACTGACCAACTAAAGTGTGACACTGCGTGCAGATAAAGCTGGTTATGTGGTGTTCCATCACCATTTCAAGCTTCCTTGGGGTTAAACTTTACAGCTCTGGACAAATCGATCAAAGGGTGGGAGTGTTACCTGAGCTACAGCCTCCCAGGCTTTCATCTTAAACTCACATCAATCCATCACGGAGTGCCGTACACAGATCCGCTCTGTTATAAAACCTGTTTGCTCGACATATTGGTACATGCCGCTCTTTATTTATTGTACAAATCCTCCCCCCGGTTCAGATGCTTTCTGAACTTGCCAAATTCTGAACCACTTTCCCAAAAGCATCGCGGCTAAAAAGCAATAAGCTCCAATTAGGGAGCCATGTCTGAATGCCTAAAGGCCTTCTGGTCTTTTGTGTACGCTGTGACCGACTTGTGAATGGAGACAGAGAGAAGGGAACGGCATGTCACCTTGGCTCTGGCCATTGGGGCTAACGCTTTGTTTACTTTGCCCTGCCAATCAGCGGCGTCGGATAATTTCACTATTCATTATCCAATTTTTAATTACCAAAGGAGGCCTAAATCCAAAGTGGTACACCGCTAACCCTGTTTGTGATATAACCAGATTAATCTGCTACTAGATTTCTTACTTTAAACAGACGCTATGAAGAATGAAAAGCCACTTTTCATGAAACCACATCTCACTGGAAAATCCTTTAAGTAGACGTTCATCAAAAATTAACATAATCCCGATTGAAGTGTCAGATAAAAATAAACGTGTGAAAAAGAGTGAAGTGTGAAGTTTGAGGCGTGAAACTTCAGTAGCTCAAAGTAGGAGGAACATATCAGGCCAGTTGGAGTCGAACCAACTGACGTAGGTGGAACTCTGTGGAGCCAATTAACTACAAATAAAGATTTCCAAGGTCCACTGGCCTATAACCTCTTTTATGGATAATTCTAAAACAAAGATGAAAGTTTTCTTGGAAAGACCATTTCTATGGCGTTGAAAATTTATGTCATCAGCGTATAAAGAAGCCAAAACGGAAAACAGGAAACCAACTGCGCCAAGACCTAATTCTGAATATTTTAACTTTAAAAGTACAGTACTGTGCAGAACTTTTAGGCAGTTCTGGGCCAAAAACTGAGGCTGAATTAAGGTGTAGATGTGGTGAGTAAGAGGCCAGGAGGGAGGACTGACACAACCCCAGTCGTGCTCTGGATGTCCCGCATATAACCAGTGGCATAGGAAAATAATCTGTTGAAAAAATAACCACACCCTCACAGCGGAGAAAGGGGTGGATGTGGCAGGTGGTAGGGTTGACACAAGCCTCTGATTGTGCTGTGGATGGCCCAAGGGCCCAAAAACCGCTGGTGGTCTCTGGGTATATTAGCCGGGGTAAAAAGGCCTGGACTAAAGAGATGCTGACGAGCTTGAACTTGGCTTGCTTAGCAACACAAGAGTGCGTCGACATGTGTCCAGCGTTACTCTGGCTGCCTCACCCTTTCTCTTCAGCTCCAGGTTGTGGCACATCAGGCCGGTGATGACTGTTTAGCGCCCTTTATGCCTAAAGCGTATGCACATGACTGTACATAATGATCTTTCAGTGATTAGAAATGTTTATTTTGCTCTTAGACCATATTAAGTTTCCACACAAATTGTATCTAAAAGTGAAAAGATTAATCCAAATGGGGAACAAGGTGCAAAGGTGAAAAAATCCTGCAAAAGCTGCGTAGAAAAGCAGCCAACAAGTGTAATTTCCATTTTTTTCCCTAAGGAAACCCTTTCGATTAAATATTTATAGCTTATGTCATCACTTTACACTTTAAGCTAAATACCTTTAAGATTAAAGACCATAAACTTTTTTTCTAAGTCACAATTATAATCCTTGGCACACTTTCAGCTTTAGGCAGAGGAAAAAAGAAGATACAATTATGAATATGATTTTAATTTAACCTTGGTTCATCGCAACACTCAGCAGAAAAACTCTTTCAATTGTTTTTGTTCCAGACTGTTCAATATTCAATGTTTTTCAGCGGATTGAAAAATACAATTACAGTCAATCTTCTTCAATGTTCCAACCATCACCTTTGGTCAAGCTTTGGGTGACTGAAAGATAAGGTAGAGTTCGACAAATACAAGCCACTGAATATTGGCTGAGTGGAAGAAAGCTGCTGCTCCTTCATACCAACAGGAACTAGTTGAGGTGGTTCAGGCATATAATAAAGATGCCACCTGGGTGCCTCTTTTAGAGGTCTCCCAGGTAGGTCCAACTGGAATAAAACCAGGGGATTGACCCAGAACTCACTGGAGGGAATATCCTTTCTGGGCTGGGAACGCCTCAGAATCCCCAAGGACAAGTTGGAAAACATCATTGTTCTTAGCCTTAGCTTGACCTCATGTCAGCAGAAGGCAATGGATGGATGATAATAAACTAATTTTTACTTAATTAATGACTAATATCAACAGCTATTTTCTCAAGTTTTGATCTGAGGACATTGTTATTATCACTTTAACTGTCTGAAATCTAAACAATTACTTCTACTTTCTTACATACACAAGCCTGTACTAAGACAAATAAGGCTAAATAAACTTGGAAGTGATACCCAGTGCCACACAGTCTTAACATGCCTACTACATAGAAACAAGAGGGGGGCATGGGCACATACAATCACACATGATATCAATGCACAGATGGTGCATTGTCGACCTGTTAAAATGGGCCTCACTATAGAGGTGAAAGGCTGTGTATTCACTGGGTGAAATCCTGCATGTTGCTATGTATTAATGGGGGGGGCTGCTCAGTCTGGTCTTCAAATGACGCCATACTCTGTAAAGTAGCGGTCTGCGTATGAGCTATTGTATCTGTGTGAGGGCCTGGCTGCCCCAGTTAGGCTACGAAAAAACCCACAGTGAAAAGACAGGACCAGCATGCTCTGCCTCGGCTCTATCAAAAGGGCACAGAGAGTCAGGGTGCCTCGAACTTTCCCAGCCCATCTGCAGCTTTCCGAGGCACTCATGTGTATGTGAGAACATGATGCAGACGAGGTAGATTGTAAGTCCATATGATGCTCTCTGACCCTTAAATGTGCCCCATGTAATAAGAGCTAATGATTTTAAAAGCTTCCATTTGTCTCAGGTTTTCACAGAATGCCTCTTGTCACGCAATTCCTCTTCCACTAACACATTACAATAATTCTGATTCTTTTTATTGAAGCAGTTAAGTTCTAATCATTAATATTTTCATTATAACAAAAATTATTTTAAAACAATTTAAAAAATAGTGGCAATTCCCCCCATAATCAGTTATGTAAATTATTGAGTGGCAAAGTGCAGCATTCTCATAAACTTGGGTGATAGTCAGGCAAATAACCAGTTAGCAGTAAGTCAACTTCAGGCGTTTTATACTGCAGCACTTAAAAGTGCTGATTCAATGGGATCATAGATATAGGAAAGGACATTGCTCTCAGTAGGGTGGCTGGGCTCTGTCTACCCAGGAAAAGGTCAAAACTAAGCTTTATTTTTACTATGTAGCTAGACGGAGCAGTGCTAGCAACACTCTTTCAATCCCATTTAGAAGCAAATGTCCACATTCCTGTGCTGAAAGTTGAATGAATAGCTTATATGCAAGTATTAAAACAATATTACAAATTAGGCATCCCTAGTTAGGATTCCCACTTAATCTACCTGGGGTCTTTACTACAGAAGCAGTTCATGTATTCAATTGGGATGGCTCCTGGACACCACCATTTAAAGGCTTTCCAATCAAGTAAAGATCCAGGCAGAACCAGATCGAGCTGGAGAGACTTTGTATCTCCTATGGATTCCTTGGCACGAATGAAAAGTTGCTGAGGAAATGGATGTATTGCTTAACATACCACCACGTAAATATGACTCCAGAGAACAAGATGAGTCAATGAATGGACGTTTGTAACTCACTACTTTGTCAGCCCAGCAGTTCTATACATATTATAAACATTCAACCTGCAAAATACATGTTGGCTTTAAATAGGAACTAGTTTTAGGCACAAGCACCTGCTGAAGTGGCGTAAATTGGATGATAGCATCATCTTTGGAGCTTTGTATGGCATTGATCTGGCATCTTTGGCTGAGATACATAACCACATACACTTTGCCATACCTTAAGTCGTAGAGGAGAATTTCTCTGGTAGACTCAGGTAGTAGTATTGACTTTTGGGTATAAATATGAAACAGCATAACATATAAGGACCACATGCATTTTGCCATACCTTCCATACTGAAAGGAATGTACATTAAGCACTTAGCCTTGATAATAGCTGGTATAATCTTGGTAGAGACCTGGATTTGTAGTGGTTCTAACATGGCTTTTGGGCCAGACTTTGGCCATCATTCACTTCTTTGCTGTTCATTTGGCCCAATCTGAGCCAAAGGAAATATGTTGTCAGGGAGGTTGGTTACCACCAGAAATGTTCCTAGACAACAAATTACTACATAAATTTAAGGCAGATTCTAATTTAGGCTAGTCCACTGAATACGGCCAAGCCACTAGAAGATATACCATGTGTCCACTGTACTGATTTATTACAGCAGAAACCATAATCGCCCTTGGAATTGCAGGCTTGAATTTATAAAACTATAAATAACTACTTTAACCAACTAGTTCTGATACCGACTAGCACGACCAGGGGTTTTCCTGGATCAAAATGAGACAGTAGGGGAACCTATCTGATCATGTACATTTACATGTGTGCATACTTGCTCAAACATTTTCACAAGCAAGTTTAGGAATTATAATTGTGTGATTGAGAAAGATAAGTCTGTTTTATTATGCAAAAATTGCACTGCCAGCACATATGGAGTGTTACAGTTAAAGACGTCAATTACATCCAATGCTTCCTTTGAAAGAGGATTTCCATCATGAAAACAGGTCCAGCTGATGATGGCTGGTGGTGCTGTGAAAGTAGTAAAGTCATAGTATCATCACAGCCTCTTTAAGAAGCTGAAAACAACAATTTTAAGCCATTTAGCACTATTTGATTTTGTGATACTCAGTTTATATCTGAATAAAAGTTCTAGCGGCACAAGGTTGAGCAAGGAGATGCACAAAAGAGCGCTGTTGCTCCGTTCGACCGTTGCTGGGAGCCCTGGGTGCCAGTCTTTTACTTTATGGCCAGGCGGTGAAATAAAAGAGCCTCTAACCTCCCCAGAGCTGATATTACCATAAGTAAACCCCGCAAAGCACGTCATCGCTGTGGGCAAATATCAGGGTGGCACAGGTTCTCTCCTCTCCAACAGACGAGCACAATCCTCAGCCTTATAGAAATCAAGGGACAAACTGACAGTCCAGAGTCGATCTCTGCACTCTTTACCATTCTCACGCCTAGTTTTTATTGAAGTAAAGCATCACAGTGCCACTTGCTGGATGAGTTTAAACCCTGCTTGCCAGCTCCCATCCTCTGTGTTTTCATCCTCTATTGCCCTGCTTATAAAAAGAAACCAACATTCCCTCCATCCTTCACCACAAATGTTTTTCTTTCCATGAAGAAAAATGTCTTGAGGTCCTTCAGATGGTCAGCGAAGCCGCAAAATGCTCATCTTCTATGCTCCATCTCTCTGTTTATCACTGTTCCTTCTCTACTCTTCATCTCCTACGCTTCCTTTAACTCTATGTCTCTCTTCCCTCTCATCGTCTTCTTCTCCGCTCGCTCGCAGGGTGGAATGTGGCTGTGTGGGCCAGTGTCAACTGTGGTCTCTCTGCTGTTATAGCCAGCAGCCCGGAGGCTCAGAGTCAACAGGGCTGCAGCGCTGGCTGTAGCCTCCTGCCGCCGCGCTAAGTGAATAATTGCACTGTAAGACGACCGCTGCTTCACGGCTACAACACCACACACACCGCTAGCACTTTGCACACACATACTGAGATGTACACACACACACAACTGAAAAATGAGTGCAAACAGCTGATTTTACTCTGCAAAGAGGTCTGTGCTTGAAGAACTGAAGCCTGGAGACACTTTCTGGATCTGCAGGATTCTACGCAGCTAGATTGACTATAACAATGCTCAATGCAGAGGTAAAGTTAACATATAAACAAGCCCTTTTCACAGGGTGCAAAGGCACTCGCTCTACAAACAACCGTTATCTAAATGCAGCACTTTTCCTTTCAAACACAACAGCAATACTCCTTGAATGATAAAGTACCATAAAATAACAATAAAAGTGAAAGTAAAACAGAAGGTAAGGAGGCTAAAGGTGAAAAGTAATAAAATTTAAATTTAAAGTTAACTGTCTTTGCCCATTGTGTTTGTACAAGCTGAGTGCAGTCCATTGCTTTTTCTCTCCACAAATCCATAACAAATTACACTGCTTAAAATCAAGTGATATTAGAATATGCATGCATTCAAAGATTTAGGGCTTCCTGTTAGACATCACTTTTTTTTAATGTATTTTTACTTGATAGATCAGCCACAGAGTCACTCTGATAACCACTCAACAGTTTTTGCAGTAACTTTGTCCTTTTCTTGCCCTTATACATTATTTTCTACCTAGTCCACTTTGTATACCTTTGTTTATATTTTTATTGATGCATTTATATTCTTTTTTTTTATGCACTACAGCCATTTTTTTTACTCTGTATGGCTAATTTCATATTGTCCTGTTTCCATATCTATTTCCAGTTGAAATCTTGCTTCATTTGCACGGCAACCATTCTTGGCTCTTAATTCTTTACTGTAATCATCTGTTTATAGTGTCTCTTCTTTATGTAGGCGTTTATATACTGTATGTATTGTCTGAAAACGTATTTTTCTATATATTTACTTGCAATTGAGATTTTTTTTTAGTTAGACTTTTGCTTTTTGTACTGCTGCAATGCTGTGAAAACTCGAAGTATTTTGCTTTGTTAAAGGTTTAATTAGCATCCATGAAGGCATGATATGAGCAAGCAATCAAATGAGACAGCTCATGGGTTTAATATGCGTCCACTGTAAGCTAAACAGAGTGAAGAAATATTGCTGCTGCGAATTACCTGGCCCAGAGCTATCATACAGATTGAAAACAATAAAGGGCCGAGAATAGAGCCCTGGGGAACCCCAAAAGTAATTGCTGCATTACTAGAAGAGGCGCTCCCATATGGTAAAGTGTTAAAATAGAATCCATCTGAGCAAGTTGGTTTAAAAGTGCTATTATCAGACAAATGAAGGGAAGCAGAAATATCAGACGGAAAACTACAGAAAGCACCAAATCCTAAAATAAGCAAAAATCTTTAAGCATCCTAGCAAAAGATGCAGGTTCCATCAGCCATTAAAAGCAATTTGATATAAACCTGTACTTATGAGCACTGTCAGTCAAACTCAAGTTTTTTAAGTCTTTGCAAAACAATAGTTGATTTAATACAACCCAGCAGGATTAAGAACTCTTAAAAACCAATAAATGTCAGCTTCTAAAATGGTAAAAACCTCTCTCACTCTATTGAACTCACTCTATTGAACTCTTGAACCACCTACGCTTCTACTCTCTCAAAGACTCTCATGTGGGGGATGCTGGGAGACCCTGACAGCCTAATGTGGATGTGATTAATGGTGCCGAGCCCTGATGCCTGATCTAAATTATGCTGGACGTGAGTCTGCATTAAAGCTACTGGACATTACAGTTGCTAGTTTTATCCTCTCAAATGTAAGGCTGCATAGGAGCGAGCAGACAGATCTGCACTGCCAAAATAAATGTGTTAGTGTTTATGTGTGTGATGTACCAGTTTTTCGCAGTGGGAAGTCATCACGCGGGTTGTAGACACCCAGCACAGGGTGGTTGTAGGTGGAGACACCAGTCTGTGGAGGCGAGCTCTGATCCAGAGAGCTGTGCTGAGTTTTGCTGTGGAACAGAAACACAAATATCCAGAGATTTAACAGCACTACCAAGATAACAAGATTATGTTTACAAGGGCAAAAATCTAAATACAGTGGACATGTGACCCAAAGAGTAATCCTCACAATGTATCTAACTTCATGGCTGTCAAAGATCTTTATGATTAACGCATCATGCAAATCCTTTGGCAAGGCCAGCAGACGTGCTGCCATCTGCTCACAGCCTACAGAATAAGGTGGTGTTTGTGGGAAAAGTTAAGCCGAGCTGGCTCTTGACCAAATGTTCCTGACTAGTGGATGTACACACTCGTCTGTCCCAAAAGTGAGGGGGCTGATGGGTCCAATGAGAGGAGAAAATTTACATTCAGGAGAGAAGGGTATAGAAAAGTAGAGACAGGTGGAGAGGAAGGAGAAAGATGGTATCACTGTCAGCTGTTGAAAGTCCTGTGGGTGTTTTTATTACACATAAAGGTTACGTAACATTATGCATTTGGTTATGTATTTGCATTTTCAGGTTGAAGTGCTTTTATTGCGCAAAATTAACTTTTTAAATATCTACAATGTTTAAACATTTTAAGGTGTTTATTAGGGGTGGAAATTGCAGGCTTAATCACGATATGATACAATACTTGGTATGTGGGCCACAACAAAATCATGATAACAGCAATTGATATTTCTTTTAATCTGTATCCACTGATTTTAGCCTGATGTCTTCCTTTCCATATTTTGCCAATTATTTTCCATAGATTTTATTTTTATTTATGTCATATGCTTCATTGTGAGGAGTCATGAAGTTGGAGAGCTCAGTCAGTCACAGCAGCAGGGAAAGTTTTGCTATTTTTTTTTTTGTTTCACTTGGCAGAGAAGGTTATACTCAAAAGATGCTCCCTGGGTTAGTGAATCAGCATGCTTTGACTTTCCAGGGAGTGCATAGCTAGAAACTCCCATATACATCTATGACCATGAGTACTGAATACGATAGAAATAACTCAAAAGTAATTAATCCATAGTAGCATGAATCTGAATATAAGGGTGCAACAAGCTTTATGCTATAAAGGAGGAAGCTGGGATGGAGGACGTTAAGCTTTGTTGAGAGAAAGAGCTGTGATTGGCTGTGGGAGCTTGGATGCGATAATTAGGATCAGCTGGTCATCAGCTGATCACAGTTGGACGTAGAGCTGGGCAATTAATTAAAAATATAATTGAAAACGACATTTAGAGCCTCTAACTGGCATAAACCCGCGGTGTCAATTATTTCAATTTTTTCCCTTTTTCTTGGAAAAATTTGACTTTTTACGAAAACATTTTCATTTCAGCTGATGTCTGTTTTGATTTCTAATGTTTCAATAAATAACCACAAATAGTTAATAATGTGTTTCTTTCAGTTGTTTGTTTTAAAACTATACAAAAATTTACAGAAGAAACCGAGTCTGAGATTGGAAGTGGAATAATCGTTCATTAATCATAATCAAGATAAAAAGTTTAATTAATTTTGATTTTTGCCATAACTACCCAGCCCTAGTTGGACCTATGACTACCATGTCCTGCATGACTAATGTTGGGCTGGTCGTATAAACTAGGTTTTTTCTGTAAAGGTAGTTTTAAAACCAAACACCTGCTTAATAAATGTTTTTGTCTGGAAAAGTATCTACATTTCAATTTATCATTAAAAGAGAACAGTCTTAGTGTGTTGCAGTTTAATATAAATCTATTTCAATTGGAATTATCTTGTTTTTTAAAAAAATTCAAAGTACACCTGACATATTTTTTTGTGCTTCAGTTATTTTTTTTTTGTTTTTAATCATAGAAAATCAATGCAACACGAGTGGTCATTACAAAGACTATTTATAAAAGAGTTATTTTTCTATAGTTATAGTAATGGTGTTACTCTTGTAATTGTTTGAAATGCTTCCTTTATTAATGAAGAGATGACATATGAACAATGGACCTCATTCCCCAGACATTCTTGGAGAAAATTTCTTCTTGTCATCATGGCGGCGGGATCGATGTCCGTCTCTCAGTTTAAGGAAGCTGATTAGAAACTTTTTTGCATGCTAATAACAAGTGAAATGAAACTAAAGCGATTGTGATTTGGAGCAGGACTACATCCACTTCAGAACCATGTAAGTACTCCTGCACTTGCAGTCAAGTGCATAGCTGTTTTCACAGTTTTATGTGGACATCTGACATCTTCACTACTTCCCATCTCGGTTCTGTATACCTTCTGATTTTGCAGACAGCTTTGCAGTCTCATGTAAGGGGCAATTTTCTGTGCTTTTTTGGAAGAATGTGCACAAGCTTACAGTTTACAAGTACATGGCTCTAACCAAATTTAAGGAAAAAGATGAGAACAATTAAGTGATTTAAGAACACATTATAAAGCTGATGTAGGTTTTGCCCAATGTCTTCCACAAGAAAGGCAGAATAAATAGGGAAAGAGATGACCTTTCAGTGTCTAATTCATCTAACCCCTGCTTTTCAATCCAGAAACCGCAAAAGAGAAAAAGGGACTGACAATCAGATTCTTTTCACAAATTTAGTTTGCATAACTGTTTTCTAGTCATGCAAATTGTCCACTGTTATACACAGACAATGACAGCGATTACCACGGTGAACAAAGAGAGGCAACACACCTGCGAACCGGCTCCAAAGATGCTACAATAAACGTTCAAGGCTGAGCCTGTGGTCTAAGAGCCCCTATCATCGGGTTCCAATATCCTGCTCTCACGTGCACGTGTGTGAGTGTGCATGTGTCTGTTTTATAACCCTGCTGCATCCATCGCTCAGTCAGGCTCATAGAGCGTGGCGGGTGAGGAAGACGGGAAGCTTGGTGACAGATTATGACAAAAGCTAATACATTATTCATCTGCTGTCAGAAAGAGAGAATTACAGTCTAAAGTTATAAGGATATGCAGGTGGATTCTACTGTCTTACTGCTTTCAGTCATTATTTGGAATTAAATTTATGCTGCAAAGTTTTTCTTTTACTTTATGATGCAAACCACCAGCTGTGAGTGAAAAGTAGCATCTAAATGAGTCTTTACTTCATCGCTTCTCTGTTAGCTATCAGGGATGTCACAAAACCAGATCTGAAAACTTTGATACAGATCTCGTAAAATTAAATATATTGATATCATATTAAGAGGTATCATTCTTATTATTGATGATGGAGCTGTTTCTCACCGGTACCAGTACGGAGCATCATTGGGGAGGCCTCCTTGGTTGAGGCTGCGCTGAGCAAGGGCCTTCTTCTTGTTCAGGACAAACTCCTGCAGCCGCATCTTCACCTCAGTACTCGCCACAGCGCCTTGAGAAACCAAGATGTAGGAGAGGAATGAGGAACAACTCTAAAAACAGCTTCCAGAAAGTCTAAGGCAGCTTGATTTTTGGTTTTATCCCTGGCCCACCAGTTGTTCATTTATTCTAAGAGGGTTTTAATCACTCACAGAACATCCAAGCCTGAACTTAGAACACTTAGGATTTCATTTAAAGCATCTTAAACCTAACAGGATGCCCAGATGTGCTAAATCATACCGTAATCTCTCAGTTTGAGATGTGTAATTATGAAAATCTGTCTCTGAATGCATGATACTATCCTTTTAAAAATGATTTGTAGATTTAAAGTCTTCAAGCATTTACCAAGCTTAAATGATACAGAACTAAATCAGGTATGGGATAAGATAAATTACAAGGTTACTGGTGAATAAGTTTCAGAAAATTTTCAGGACTTTTCTCCTTGAACAGAACTCTACATTAGTTATCTGGCTTTGGGCTCATTTGGGCAAAAAAGGCATCTTTGGACTATTATTTTGAGCTCTTTCAAACTTAAATTGACATGTTTTTTTCTGTTTTGACACATCAGAAAACCTCAGAAGATCACTTAATAAGTAAAATCCCCCAAAGCTACAGCCATGTACTATTGAATAAGCTGCCATTTAAGCTAAAGATGAGGGATTTTGAAATAAGAATGCAGAATAAAGACACAAAAGCCTAAGAAAATTACCCACAAACCACTCACGCAGGTACACGTGAGAGCAAACACACAGAGCAACCTCCATCTTCCTCTTATTCAAACACAAACACACACTTGGCTCGCACAGATGCAGCCTCGCTCTGTAACCGCTTTCCATACGGTGTGTAAACTGCTCTCAAGGACTCCCGTCCGCTGGCTTTCAATGAACTGTTGAGAGACATCCAGCAGGCAGCGGTAATAGCTCGGCTTAGCCCTCCGTGCGCCAAGGCCACCGGCTAATACAGCTCGTTTACCGCCGTAAATACACAGGTTCTCCAAGTAAAACGGAAACACACATACACGCTGACATTTGAATTCAGAGAAACACACACTGTGAAAGCAGATCTCAACGGTCCTTTTAACCTTGGTGCGATCTGAATGAAGCGTTCTTGCAAAGCAGCTCAGACCCCCAGCAGATGCTATAAAAAACGTCAGGCTCTCAAAATGGGAACACGAAATGACTTACATGTCGTCTTTTGAGATGTGTGGGTCCCAAAAACTTTTATTTATGTCATCTTTAACCTTCAGAAGTGAACAGCAGAAGACTGGAGTGCTTTGGTTTTTTCAAGACTATGCAAATTAAAGCCATTTCTGACTAATTCGAGTCACAAAAATGATTTTTTAATTGGACAGAATTTCAGCTTGACCACTGTTGTCTGTGTACAGGGGGGCATACAGCCAAACAACGCCTGATCAACTACTCCCATCCAGCCAGATGAATTTCATGCACATTTTAAATTCTGGTAATAATAACACCCATTTCTTCCTGATTTTGCTTGAACAAACTAGCAGAAACCAGCTGAAACCACCTTGTCAATACAGAGATGAAACACAGTCAAATTAGCAGAAAACAGCTCTGGACCTCAAGCTAACAGGAAATATTAGCTTGCTAGAAGAGGTGCTCTTTATCAGCAGGCAAGGTAGGAAACTGTTTGGGGCCCTAGGCTAGTAGGGGGTCCTTGAACTCTGAATAACTATAAACCAAAGCAGGGACTCAAAATGTGCAAAATTTGCAGTGACAGTAGGAAACCCCCTAAGGGGGCCCCATCTAGCAGCACTCACTCATATACATATTGTAACATACATATTGTAAATGACTTTGTTGTTGGTCTATCCTTCATTATGGGGGACAGAGATACATGAGTAACAGAACTTCTGCCAGCATCAGCCCTCTAAGCCCTGAGCTGTTTTTTAACCGTTTTGTCTCACCTGAACTTATTGTCTTAAGAAGCTTGCAAAACATCAACCCTGGGGTGCACAGTCAAGCTCTAAATATCGTTTTATCAGAACAATTTGGGCTTTTAGAATATATGTGCTGCAGTAGCGTCATATGATTAACTTGAAAAAAGTTATGGGACAAAAAGAGTATAACAAAATAATTTAACAGAAAACATCAAGATTTTTATGTGTGACACACAATAATCAATAATGACTGACTTTTTTGCACAAACTTGTTCTCCCATCTCAGAAAGTCTTTAAAATATTCAGAAATTTACAAAAAAAAAGTCCTTGCATGTCTTTGTGTTTGCTCTATTTGTGGCATTACTCAAAGCCTTTGCTGTCTGCAGTGACACAGAGGGCCACAGCACAGGCTCTCTGTCTCTCTTTCTTTCTGTAATGTGCTATTCATACCGTCTTCTCCAGGATCTAAGTGTAAATGACAAAACAGCCTGCCACCGGTTGTCACAGCCTGTCACAGTGCATTGTGGGATACAAAATAGACAATACAGTGGACAGCAGTAGCTGCTATAGCAGAAACGATCGAAAAATGGATAAAAAATGGATAAAAAAATGATAAAAATACATCCATTATTGGAATTATGCATGTGGATTTAATCTATAGAGATTTGTATTTCTAGCAAGTCCCAGGCTCCCTAGAGAAGCATCCAAAAAAGGGCTATAAGCATCACTGGAATAGCAAAACAGAGGACTTCTAGAGGGGAAAACAAGGAAATACATGCCTTGACTAAAAGAAAAGACTAAAATCTAAGATTGTTTATTGACTAAAGCTGGACTAAAATGTTTCAGATTTTTCGTCGCTTAAAATATGACTGAAACTACAAAGGCAAAAATGACTAAAATGTAACTAAAACTAATAAACATTTTAATCTTAAGATTAAGACTGAATTTAAAATAGCTGCCAAAGTCAATATTGGTGGGGATCAATGCTAGATAAAGGGGCCCCTTGGAATTTTTGCCCAAGACTCATCAGACTCTAGAATCACCACTGCTTGATAGTCAGCTTGTAACTGTTGGTGATGCTGAGTGTGCAAAGTGAGAGCTATTTGACACATCTGAGTTCATTTGACATCTGTAGGAGCATTCAAAGGAAACTTTATTGACAATTGCTCATCCTCTGTCCTGCTGAAAGTCATAGAGAATGAGATGAAAAGCCAACCTAACATTTAGACAAACCTACAGTGTTTGCAGAGGCTAAGGAAGTTCAAGCAGCAAGAGTGATGATTATGTAGCTGTTTCTGTTTTCCTGATGCCTGGCTGTGCAGAGCAGAATTTCAGCAAAGAGGTGTGAAACTTTTCACATAATTTCTCCAGTAACCGCTTTTCGTTTTCCAATATTTGTTGCTGCTCTTAATGTGCCAATTTGTCGCACGGGAGGTGAGAAAAAACATGAAAAGTTACAGTCAAAACTCAGAATCAGACTGAGCTGTGTGAATTCTCAAGGTATACAAACAAAAAAATGTGTTTTTGTGAAATTTGTCTACTTTAGGAAATACGTCAAACTCGAGTTTGGACGCCTGGTGTACAAACTTTGCAGCCACAGTTTTGCTTTTGATTTAGCACATAGACTGTATTTGTAAATGAAAAAGGAAGCCAAGCCAGGACATTTCAGTTCCTCCATGTTAACAGATAGGACATGGGTGAAACTATAAATCAAAATACATAGCAAAAAATTGTTTTTCTGACCCAGATTCTGCTGTGGTGGTTAGTTAATATCATTCTGATTTGAGTCCAAGAGTTGATTTTTCTGTGTTGTTTTTTTTTTTATTAATTATTAGATGTTAAAAGAGCAGATGTGATCAACAGCTCTGTTAACAAATGTGTCCTCTGCAGTGTTTTTAACTGGATTAGCAGAGTAGAGATGGAACACAAGAAGAAAAAAAAATCTAGCAATACAGTAATTTAATATTCAAATATTCAGGCATCTTTAGCTTTACTTTTGTACAACGCAAGGAAACAGACATGTACAGTCCATATTAATACCCATTCATTAATGAAGCATCTCTATGTGCTGGATCTGTGACTCACTTTCCTGTCCTCGCTCCTTGTTCTTCAGTAACTGCAGTTTCTGCTCCCTCTGCTGCTTCTCCAGCTCCTGCTCCAGACGGTGGTTCTCCATCTTCCTCTGGTGTTCCAGAAGCTCCTGCTGGTGCTTCAGCGCCAGAAGCTCCTGCTGTTGCTGTAAGAGGAAACAAAGACAAAGAGCGTCAACGATAAAGTCAGCACTGAATGCCCTTTTTGCCTCATGTCTGAGAAAGTCTGCGGTGATTAAAAAGAGAAAGAATCAGTAGTAAGAGTATTAGCTGTAGGAGATGCTGCGCAGTGTGGCCTCTTTAAGGAGAGACCTGTTGGAGTTCCTGCATGTTACTCCAGCATTGTTTTTCTGCTTAGTTGTTCTTAAAATTGACAAATTACATGGAAAAACAATCCTGTCTGTGTATAGTCTAGCTACAGGTCGTTCTCTACTTAAAGGTCCATGCTGAGCAGCCTCTCCTGTAGCTAATACACTTACTCTTGGCAAGTACCTCATATAGCCACTCTGCAAATTAGCAAACTGTCACTTAAACGGCTTCATAAAGGTTTCTTTAGTCATATGAATATGTTCCAACACACTTTAAGTTCATCACTTCCTTTAAAAGGCATTAATCCCTTATTTTATGTCTTTGAAGATCCTGTTACAGATTTTAATCTGGTTATTAAAATGGCTGAATTTTACACTGCTGTCTCTTTAAAGGTTAAAAATGCGAACAAAGCCATCCACGTCACGATTGTTTATTTCTATATAAAATTAAAGGACAAAAAACATTGCTGCAGGGTAGGTGTCAGATGGCCCTTTTTAGATTTTCCCACATCAAATATTCACATTAATTTCTACATTTCTTTTATTTTTTTGTACAGCACAAATCCAAAGAGATAAGAAGTGACACTCTCCAAAGAGGGCGCCAAAATCAACACAAACTTTAAAGTCACACAGGAGCTTTAAGCATCTGTTTACATTCTGCTTAATTTCAGCTAAACTGCCATCTGATATAATTAGTAAAGGCAGCTGTTTGAAGCAACAAAAAAAACCCTTTGCAATCCTATAAAAACCTCAGGCCACACACTTAAGCCTTTAGATAAACATAAACAATTTAACTGTGGATGAGGCTTCTGGAAGACGCATAACACAATCTGCTCCATTTCTCGTCGTTTGAAAAAGGAGAGAGAAGAGCATCTGTTAAATGCTCTGGATGTTGAAATGTGTCCTCCTCGGGCTTTTATGCTGAAAGCACAAACTCGGCAGTTTGTTCTGTAACAAAAAGTCAAAAATAACCCCCCCCATTAAAGCCAGAATGTTCTCACAAACACCTCTTAGTGATCATTGAAGCGTCCTTGAACGAGCCCCAGAACTCACAGTGAGTCACAGCGGATAAAAGTGTCAATTAAAAGCTTGAAATTCACACAGAAACCTCAAAAGCCTACACATCCAAACTCCAAATCCAGTCTACATTATCCGGTAATGTCTCAGTGATATATGTTGCCCTTACTGTGAAGGCAAATCATATGTTTGAGGCCCAGATTTGAAGCTGAAGGTGAGAGGAAGGTGAGGCAAAGCTTGTGTGAGGGCACATCTGCTCTCTGGCCTGCTTCCATCTCTGGATCCGCCGTCTTTTTTTGACTTTCAATCAACATTGGGGATCGGGGATTGAGTGGGAGGGAAGGCTTAAAGTACCCATCCCACCCACGCACACAAAAACTCCAACAAAGCAGAGATGTGCACACTGAATTCACCATTTTTAACACTTTAACTGATGCAGTGAAGAGTTTCAGGATAGTTTCCTGCTGTCAACATGCATGAAAGGTGTCTGCAGGCATTAAAGTGTGTATAAGCAGGTTTGTGCTGCTGGAAGCAAACTGGGCAAGCATGTGAGAGTGTGTTTGCAGATATTTCAGAGGATGTGTAAGTTTTAATGCTTGTTAGCCTGAGTGTGTGTACAGAAGCTGTGAATGGGTCTGATTGAAGCAGGGCCTCCCTGCTCTGGTTGTGCGTCACAGGTCTCCACCTGAGTGGTCCTGCAGCCCCCCCACAGGCCAGACGGGCCCTCAGACTGCATCAGTCATCACTCAACATGAAAAACAAGCCAAGTGGAGGTTGTTACATTTGTTGTGTGGAGGACTTTAATGTCAAAAAGAGAAAAAAAGCTAAGCAGAAAAGTGGAAAGAGAAAGAAGGAAAGGGAGGAAGAAAAGGGTGTAAGAAGGACAAAACAGGAGGAAGGGAAAAGAGGACAGAAGCATGAAAGATGGGAAAGATGTCAATTAAAAGGAAAAATTTGTAGGATCAATGAGGGGAAGGAAATGGAAGAGGAGAAAGGATGAATAGTAGGAAGAAATCAAGAAAGGAAAGGAAAAAGATGCTGGGAAAAAAGTTTGAAAGGAAAGATTTTTTGTTCTAAAGGATGGGGACGACAGAAAGAAATCCAAAGTCATTAGGCATGTTTACATGGACCACTTGTAATCGGAATAAATGCCTGATCGGAATGAAAATGCTTCATATACACACTCCATTCGAATGAAATCTTCCGATCCGGCGCATTCGGAAAAGAATTTCATTCCGAACGAGAGGGGTGGTTTATGTCGATCCTCATTCGCATCAGCGTCCATGAAAACACTTGATCTGATCACCTCTCCCCGTTTGGGGTAGTTTTTGTCTTACTGCGCATGTCTGCCCCACGTGACATGCTTCCTTATTCTCCCCCTCTGAATGGACTACAGCAGAGGCCTATGTACCGCTGAGCTTGCTGCTTTAACAGGGGAAGCACCAGAAACATCAGAACTGTCTGCAGCACACCATAAAGGTCTATTTCTAAGAACGTTAAAGTAGAAATAAAGATAATATAAAGTACAAACACTAGTGAGTATACAAACCAACATTTTTGAACGGGGATGAGTTGAAAAAATGAGCGAGCGACCTGACGGTGTAAAGCTAACTTCTATTAACTTTTAACTTTTATTCCAAAATATTTCAAGGTCAGAAAGCCAAGGGCCAGACACTGAATTTTTTTCCACCCATTACACCATTAAGATGTCTTGGATGTTCAAAGATATAATCTAAACAGGACAGGTATAAATGTGCTATGTATCACAGCATTTTTTTTTACATCTTTAAACATTTTTAGACTCCCAGAGCTACACCCCTCACCTATTGAGTGAATACTTGACTTTAGGGCACGTATGAGCCCTACAGTTGTCTTCTGCATACCCGTTCTATCAGAATCTTCCTTACACCCCTGCATGCGTCATGAACTGACCCATCTCCGTGCGTAATTTTTTATGCCTTTTAGCGTTGCACCAAGTCATAGGACGGCCTGTGTACAGATTAGGATTAAATTTGTATTTATAAAGAATTTTTACCATTTGATGAGACCCGGAGTTAAATAGGATGCCCCGTTTAACGTAAGTGATCAAGACCATAATTGCACTTCTTGTTGACATAAAATTATATCGTATGTAAATGAAGTTGATATTAGTTTGGCATTAAAGATTTTTATAATAAGGGGTTAAATCAGGCTGACACTGAACTGAATCACTCACCAAAGCGAGATATGAAGTACATAAAAGAAGGAAAAGGGGAAGCAAGAAACAAGTAGCAAGGATAAACAGGAGGTAGAGAAAAGAGAAAAGAAGGGAATGTAAAAGAAAAGATGTGAAGGGAGACAGTGGAACAGAATGGGGAAGACACTAGAAAGGAAATAAAAGAAAATCCAAAAATAGAAAGACAGCAAGAGAGGGAAAACAAAAATGGACAAAAACAGGTCGACCAAATTGAGGAAGGAAGAGAATAAAGGAGAAGAAAGTCAAAAGAATGATCCAACAGACAAAGACAATACAGAAAAGAGGACGATTAAAGAAGGAAAGGACGTAAAAGAAAGAGTGGCACGTGAGGAATTAAAATCATTACTTTCAAACTAATGTAATCCAGCATGCTGAGATATAATCTCCTCCCCCAACAATCCATTTTTAGACTTTTTATTCTAAGTCCTGTAAAAAATAAAGTAGTTCAGCTGCATGTATGAGTATTACAATTCATATTACAGCTTTAATACCCTGAAAAAGAACAAACAGAGGAATATTTTTATGTGACATTTCAGCCTGGTAGGAGCAGTGTGCTGTGGTGCGTTCAGGGGCCTAGATGTATTAAAGCTTCAGAGTGTGGGCGTGCTGATCTAGTTTCACTTTGTATATCCAGGTCACTACGATATAAATGTGCAATTCCAACACGATCTGTTATATGTCACGTTCTGCTTGATGAGCAAAGGGATCCCTGCTTAAATTACTTTTGTGTTTGTGTTGTATCTGTAATATTAGACGCTGATATTGAGGCTATAGCAGGGCTGGAGCATGAGGGGTTTAGTTATGTAACACACCACCAGCTCTGCAGAAGTCTGTCTGATTCCTAGCACATCCTTCTATCGCTGTTATCAGTCTCTGAAGCTGAAGCAAATGAAGCCAGAGTGCCTCCTTGTTTTGTACTCGCAGCAGAGTGCTTTTAAGGCTGACAGAGCCGCTGCTGCAGAGTTTAGTCTCTTAATGAACAAGTGTGGCAGGCTAAATGAAGAGCTGCCTCTGCTTTGTTTTGTAAAGTTTTATTAAACAGGTTTGGGCTACAAGCCTGACACTTTGATTTTGGATTGTTGCCTCTTGAATTAAGTAAAAATGCACTCTTTCTGCAGCTTTAATTTTGTTGGTTGTTTACATTGCTGGCTGCTGTAAGCCTGCAGCTTTAATTATTGATGATGCTGCTTTTCCTGGAAAATAAAGGCTTAATATACACTAAAATAGGAGTGGGAATTGCAGGATTGTTTACAATTAAGTGCTATAAGCTATTGAAAATTATGACAACATATGACAAGACACAAAAAAATCCCTCTATGTATGAACTGTAGACCCAGGAAGCTTACAGAAATCCAAAACCATCAAACAAACTGGGAATCTTTCAACAACATACAAAGATTCAAGAAATGAACTGGTATGTATATCTGTATACAAGACTGTGTAGAACTTTTAGGCATGTTTGGGCCAAAAATAAAGCTGAAGTAAGTTGGTAATAGCAAGTAAGCTGCCTGACGGCACCATCAAGTGGGAAGGAGATTAACAAAACCCCAGCCGTGCTCTGGATGTCCTTGTTTTATTACAATTTCTCGCTGACTAAATCATTTTAAATACCCATGAAAAAGTGAAGTCCATCATTACTGTTTTATTTACTGTAACTTGATGCCAGTTACACCCCTTCATCTCTTCTAGAATATCTTATCCCACTCTTACTTTTACACGCTGCTTCATAAGGAGGCGTATATGCCGCTTCTATGGAGGTATACTTTATAGTAAGTTCTGAGAAAAAGTAAGCCAAGTGAGATATAAAATGAAGACATAAATGTACATTAAAGAAGTATTTGGCCCTGAATCATATCTTCCATCTCGCCTTAGTGTTGCCAGAGAGATGTTAGGCTGCAGTCTTCCCCTAATTAAAAACTACTCCTGTTAAAAACAGATGGTGTGATTCAGAAGTGGTGTAACAATTTCCCTTTCAATTTTTGGTCCCTTGATGACTAAAGAAGGCACACTCTCTATTTAACTATTCTGTTGTGCTGAGGATGGTAGGTGGTTTATTTACACTGTGTCCAGTGTTTTACTTCAAATGTCTTTTCCAGCCAACAAACCCTAATATGTGACTTTAAACATTTTTGTTTATTTAAGATCAATGTTTATTAATCAGTAAAATCCAAAGATATAAGATGTTCATTCAGGTAGCTATCATTGCAATATGACATATCAAAACTTTAAGTGTGTTTGCCTGTAGGCTGTGGTAGAGTACAGTTTTCAACACTTAGAGTGGATGCCTGAAACCTTTAAGTACAGACCTTGAGTAAATAAACTTCGTATCAGCATGAATCACCCTATAAAAACGTAAGACTCTTACCTTAATGTGCTCTTGGAGCTGGGCCTCATGCTGGCGTGACAGCTGTTCGTGCTGCCGCTGAAACTCCGCGATGAGGATCTGCCTCTGGATCTGCTGCTTCTGTTTCAGGGTCAGCAGCTCCTGCTGCAGCTGCTGCTCTCGCACCGAGGCCGCCACCACGCCGCCCCCGCCACCCGGGCCTGATCCTCCCAGAGACCCCGGGCCGGACGACTGCTGGCCGGGCGGGGAGAGCGATGACACCTGCTGCTGCTGCTGTTGGTGGTGGTCCACGCGCAGGTCCATAGGGATGGCGGCTGGAGGGAGACGCAGGGGCAGCGCTGAGTTGATGTCCACTGGAAGAGACAAGGATGGACAAAGACTTGTTAAAAAAGCTGATCCAACCAGAAGAACATTTTTGTGGATTAACATTTTAAAATTAACTTTATGTAAGTTGTGCTCTGTTATCAGGCTGATATGGGCCAATCACAATATATCAGCGTCAGTGGATGTCTTCAGAAGTCCTTCAGTATGTTAGCTTATTTTTCATAAAATGACCAACTTGGTCGGTTACTGGGCTGATAGTTATCTGGCATGCTTCAGGTCATTTTTATTGTTAATAATGTTTTTCATTATCCACCAATATTGGAAGAGAGGTTCAACAGCGCAGGTCACTTTGAAAATGATATCCTAAATAATAATGTCTTTAAATTACTGTTAGTTTAAATTACATTCTGACAGATGTATCAGTCCTCTCCATTTCCTTACAGGCTAATACTACAATAATCACTCCATTATTATCCATGTTTATTACTGCTAAAATAACACATTCCTTCAGTCAGAAACACTCTCGTGCAAGAAGCTGTATGTTATAAAGGAGGAGGTTGGGGTGGAGGAGGTTAAGCTTTGCCAACAGCAGCAGCAGCATGGTGCATTCGCATTAATGCAAGCAGGGATTAGTGAGAAGTATTTTAATTCACCGCTGTGTTGAAAGAGCTGTGATTGGATGTAAAAGCTGGGAGGCAATAACTAGGATCAGCTGATTGTCTAAGCACCTATGGATGGTCATATCAGCTCAAAATCTATCCATAATACATGCAGAAGTAATCTACTTTTATTCCAATTAAAATGAACCCTATGTTAGCTAGCAAGTCTGAAAATTTCTCTGCTCTAACAGCACTGGGTTCCACCTTTTTGTGTTGAAGCTCTAAGCAAAGCTGAGCCCTCCATGACCTACGTGAATGGAAAAAGTGATGTATTTCTGTTAAAAATCAACATAAATTTTAATTGTTTTACCAATACAACCCTAAGAAAACAAGTCCACACATTTTTCTCACCAAAATAACTTCACATTCATTATTTAACTCATGTTTTACCATAATTTTAGACATTATTTTGACACCTTTGGCATCCCCTAGGGCAGTGGTTCTCTACTAGTCTAGCCTCAGGACCTGGCAGTCTCTCAAATGACAAATCGCAACCCAAATTTACAAAAATTTTCAACTACACATGGTTAGCTAATTAAATACGTTGCAGTATG
Organism: Cheilinus undulatus; assembly: GCF_018320785.1. Lineage (NCBI taxonomy): Eukaryota > Metazoa > Chordata > Actinopteri > Labriformes > Labridae > Cheilinus > Cheilinus undulatus. The sequence goes on along the minus strand of NC_054888.1, from coordinate 11,923,070 downwards.
GACTGATAAGTTTAACACCCCCTTTCCCTATCATTATTGGACATTTTTGCCAATTTTCCAGAGATCTTGAAAAATTACTTCATTGTCGTGGAAAAGCACCTTTTTTCATTGCAAAAAAAAGGAGAAAAATGAGTTGAAATATTGATAAAATGTTTAAATTTACCCAATTTCAAAGCAAAACATAGTAAAATAAAAGGTGTTGATGCATGCCCAATAAGGACTTCACAGAAACACCTTCATGACCCACTCAGAACTTCTCCCTGACCCACCAGTTGAGAACTACTGCACACAGGACACCCAAAGATTCCCCTAGTTTGATGACAGCCTTTAAAAGCCACTTAAAATGAATGAATACAGCAATATTGGCAGGAGCTGGGTGTCTGGTCTAAAAGAAAGAGCCAAAATGAGAACAATACAGCTTTATAGGGATAGCTCTGCTGATGCTTGTGCACTGACAGTGAAATCAGACTCAAAATTAGCAGATCTGTCAGGCTGTTACTTATTTGATGACTGTCATTCACAATGTAAACAAAAAGGTGGCAAAAATCTTGATAATTCAGGTCATAACAAAACTATATGGCCTAAAATGACTGAGATTTCCCCGAGTAAATGATACTCTTCTCTCAAAACATCTTGCTGTTTTGGCTGTTAGTTAGATGAAGAATAGGGAGAAACATTATGCAGCTGAAAGGGATTACATCAAAGCCCTGCAAAATGTTATTTAATGCGTCTACCTGCTCAAGGATGCAGAAAAAATGTTGGCACCAAACAGCAGCGTTATCTGGCATCAAAGTCCAACAGTTATGAGGCATGAAAGGCTTTGGAAATGGATTCAATTTTCATGACTATCCTTTTATTTTCAGCTTTAAAGAAGAAGATAATAATAGTTGTTTGTAACTGATAATTATTGATTGTCATCTGAGCAGGAATCCCCACACTAAAGGTCTAAATATTTAATATCTGTCCAAAGTAATCAATCTGAAGTCCCAGTTATAGTAACCATCTTTCTCTTTGACATCACGTCAATTAAAGGATCGTTCCTCAGCCCTGACCCCTTGCCTTTAAGTGGCAGGATCTCCTTATGAGATCAATAAAGTTTTACATCACATAAGAATATCAGATAGTCTCTTTTTTCTTCATGTGTTCAGTAAGAAAAACCTGCTGCATGACAAAGCTTGCATTGACCCGACTCAAGGTCTGCAGCCTCCCACAAATCACCGCACAGGAAGCCTCCCAATCTTGCCGCTTCCTCCCTGTTAAATCTGAATAAACAGGAGCCGATAGGCCGATTATTTACCTACATGTTTGTAGAGAGCGCGGCGAGAGCCAGAGATACTTGCTCAGAACTTTGTGCTAATAAAGAGGCAAACACGCCAACGCCGGTGCAGCTAATAGCTGGGTTAGGGAGCCAAACAAATGCACAGGCAAACTCAGACATGGGAAAATCTCCTGGGCTGCACCAGAATCGAGTTAAAACCTAGAGAGATTTGTTGTGGTTATTTTTAGGATGTCACACTTTCACTCAAACCGAGTGCGAATAAATACACTTTACTTGTCAAATAGCCACTCAGGCCCGCTATGACAAACTGTTAGAGGGATATATAACAAGAAAGGACATCTGTGCTGATAGCTTTTCATTTTGACTCAGATTTTTAGACTCAAAGTGTTGTGATGGTTGGCACACTCTGATAAATCTTCCTCCGTGGAAGTTATAGCTGATTATACAAGACCGTTGCATGAATGGATGAGGGATACAAGTAGGCTTCTAAGTGTTTTATAAGTGCTGTTAAACATAAACACTCTTTTCCCTGGATAGAAGAGAGCTTTTTCCATAGAAACATACCCCAAAAAGTGGCGATGTCCCAATATATACTGCATGTTCACAATTAATTGTGCTGCTTATCTCTGCTTATCAGCTATCACTCACAGCTTCAGTGTCCTGAGGAGACACGGCAATCATCCAGAACTAAGTGGCTCAAAATAGGTGAAACTAACCGACAAATGAGGCGGTGTTATGATGCCAGTTTTAATATAATTGTTGCCGCTTTTTATCCGTAAAGGATCACCATCAAAGATCAAAAGACAAGTGGGCGATTTGCATATGCATTCTGCCTTGCAGATCAGATAGAGATCTCACTTTATTAAGTTGATCCTCTTGCATTCAGTATATGTTCCATTTTTAATCAAATATTGTTGTGGTTTCGTTTTTAAGCACTTGGCAACACTGGTTTTGGTAAATGCAGCATTAATAAACATTATAATTGTTCCTGCTGCTTCCTCTTTTGTGTGCTGGCAGCCCTGTGTGGCATGAGTCATCAATGTCATATGACAACAGAGCAACAACATGCATCAGGTCCTTAGGGACCGCCATCGTATAGGCGATGACAATAACATGAGTCAGTACAGTCCAATAATCTCATCAGAATGCAATTATTTCCTTGTAAGCGAAGCAGCTTTTTGCCTGCTTTGACTCTATCTAACAAGGTGCCCAATATAAAATTAACTGCGCTCTGTTTTGGCTGTTTAGAGCTCAGTGAAGAAGCAACAACACTTCGACTTTGGCACTTGATGAAACCAGACATGAGGCAGACAAACTCCTACAATCGTGACTCATTCTGTGGAGAAAGCTCGAATAAAAAAAAATAAAAACATGTAGAAAACTTCTCATTTAAAGTGACATTTCTGTTCCCAGACTCCAAAAAGCGGCTTCTTGCAGTTATGTCACGGCTGTACCTGGATCTGTATGAGTCAGATCCAGATTCTGACTCAACATCTTCTCTGACTATTAAGGAAGTCTTAGCTGTGGGCTGAAAGTAGCAAAGGCTCCTTATTAAGTCTCTATAAGTCAGTTTAAAGCTGGCAGCAATGGTAAACTAACAATGTGAGCTGCTTAAAAGGCCCCTTCCCCAAATTTAAAACTCCTGTGTGGATTTTTGGGCTGGTAATGACATGGACTGAAATTAATACTGATGCCTCTTCACGACCTAAAAAAGCAAATGAGCCCACTAGGAACAAGTATGATTCTCTCTATGGAGTTTTATTTCAAATGTCTGTTTAAGCAGCCATGGGGTAGGCGTCAGATTAAATAATAACAGCCTTTTTTGAATTTTCAGCATGAAAGAAGTACAATGATTAAAGTGAATTCTACTTATACATGTGCCAAACAAATTTAGCAAAGAAAAGAGTATTAAAATGAGCTTAACAGGCTCTGAAGTTTAAAGCTAGCATGCTAAAAAGGCTGTTTTTCCTATATTAAAGCTCCTGTATGGATGTTTTGACTGGTTATGGAAAAGACTGAAATTAATTTTGATTTATCTTTATGACTTAAGAAAACAAATGAACCCACAATGGTTAAGTATGTTTTTTTTCTATTCAGTCATTTTTAAAGCTTGTTTCAGGAGCCACAGGGTAGGTGTCCGTCATAACAATAACAGCCTTATTTACATTTTCTACACAATGAGTGAACTGTACACTACCTCAACAAGTACCAAACAAGGTTATCAAAGAAAAAAAGAACCAAACTGACAATAAGAGGCCCCTGAAATAGACACACATGTCAGTTTAAAGCTGACATCAAAGGTAAACAATGTAACTCACTAAACAGGCTGTTTTCTTTATTTAAAGCTCCTGTGATTACTTTTTAAGCTGTTATGAAACAGACTGAGATTAAAACTCTTGCTTTCTGGCTAGGAAAATAAATGAACCCACCAGGGTTAAGTATGGTTATTTCTATTCAGTTATTTTTAACACTTGCTTTTTTTGTGTGTTTGTTTGTTTTTTGCAACAGGGTAGGTGTGAATCAATTTAATACACAGCCTTTATACACTTTATGTAGCAAAAATTTTTAAAACAATGTCTGATTTACTTCAATCTGTAAGAAATAAGATAACCAGAGTAGAAAAAAAACGATCAAACTGGCCATAAGGCCCCTAAAAAAGACACAGTCTGTTCAGGTAGCTTTAAAGCCAACATCTAAGGTAAACAAACAACTTTGGCTGCTAAAAAGGCTGTTTCCCTAATTTAAAGCTCTGGTAACCCATTTTTAACTGGTTATAAAACCAGTTATGAAATGAATACTGATACCTCTTTATGAACTAAGAAAGTAAATAAACCAATCAGAGTTAAGTATGGACATTTCTATTCAGTTTTTTAACCCTTGTTTCTAGCAGACACAGGGTAGGTGTCAGTCAAATCAATAAAAAGCTTTTTTTTACATTTTCTACAACAAAGCTTAAAGAGTGAATCATATTCTACTTTAATGTGTAAGAAACAAGATAAGCAAAGAAGAAAAACAAATCAAACTGGCCACAGAAGGGCCTATTTAACTCTAAAAGGCTTTTTTATATATATTTTAAAGCTCCTTTGAGGATTTTTTAAACCAGCTATGAAAAGAGTGAAATTAATATTGATGCCTTTTCATGATCTAAGAAAGCAAATGAGCCAATCAGAGTTAAGAATGAGTGTTTCTTTATAGTCGTTTTTTTAAAGCTCATTCCTGCAGCCACAGGGTAGGTGTCGTCATATCATTAAACAGCTTTATTTTTCATTCTAGGCAGCAAAAAATAAAGTGAGTGAAACATGTTTTGCTTGAATTTGTTGAAATTAGATTGTCAAAGAAAAAAAGGTACAAAATTGACACAAGGGGGCTCCAAAAAATGAAACAAACAGTAGCTTTAAAGCATGTTCTGCAAAAATAGAAGCAATCTTAATAATCTAGTAAGGCAGCACAGGAAAGATACCAAATTGCAAACTTTGATATGATGAAGTAACAGGCATCCAATATTGGGTAATTTATTGTTTTAAACAAATAAAAAGTGCAAGAAAGCTCCTTTAACTTGCTCAAATTGCAGGTAAACACAGGTGTAGCACATCCATACCAAAATGTCTCGATGTTTTCATGCAGTTTAGACAGTTTCAATCCTTTGCATCTTTCTTAAAGAACAGATGACGTTTAAAAGTTTTGCTACTTTTTATGACTTTATCGTTAAGCTAGAGTAGTATTTATTATATTAAAACACACGGTATTAAAAAAGTTATAAACATTTTGACAACCTTACATTATCATGACCTTAAACTGCTGTTGCAGCTTCAATCTTAGCAAATGCAAATCCATAGCGCTAACACACACCTTGTACACAATGTTCCTCAGAGGCTACTGAGTCCCAAACAGCCTTATTGATGTTGACGCACGCTAAAGCACAAATGCACCTCTTACGGCATCCCCGTCACAGCAACAGCGCTAATAAGAAGGAGCCACAGACAGACATACCCATCAGTGCTCTCCTCCTCCCTGTCTTCTTAGCAGCCTCCTCTCTCCGTCTGTATCGTTACACCTTCTCCTCCTCTTCCTCTCTTCCTCCTTCAGCCTCTCACTTACAATGACAGCACTCTCCCTCTCTTCTCTCCTTCATCCGACTTCTCCTCTTTCCTCCTCATCCCCGCTTCTGTTTAACCTGATGGGCGTCTCTCTCGCTCCCCTCTCTCTCCTCCCTCCTCTCTCCCCTCCCCTAGTCCCTCGTTCGCCCAGTGGTGACATCACAGGGCAGTCTCAGGCATGCAGGCTGTTTATTCTGCAGCCCTCTGCTTTTCCAGGAACAGACGTCACACTCGCAGCACTTTCTCTCTCCTCCTTCCTCCCTTCAGCCTCGCTCGACCTGTTATCCTTGCTTCTAAAGGCAAAGGAAAACCCTCCACGCCGGTTGTAGTGCATTGAATATCTGCCTCACCCCCCTCTCGCTCTACTTATAATAACCACCCCTCTCTCTCCCTCCCTCTCTGGTGTGGTTTTAATACTGTGTGCTCAAATTCCAGACCCTGGAATTTGCCTTCATTTCCCAAACAAATAAAACCCACAAAATGGTTTCAGGTGAAGCCTGAGTAAGGACTTTTCCCTGCAGAGAGGCTCCCCAGACATTTAAATACAGAGGGGTTTTAATAAAATTAGGGATTTGTGTTTGTTATTTCTTAATTTTAAACATAATCTCAACTTGAGTCATTGTCATCTATAACTTTGCCACTGCAGATCTCTTTTCTTATATTAAACAGGCTTTTATTCTGAAATTCAGCTGTTTGAAATGCACAAAAGACGTACTTTTGGTTTTGATACAATTTGAATCTGATCTTTCTTTGTATGCTCTGATTTCGTTTACTTCCCTTGACCTCTTGTGGCTTCACTGTATCATCTTTAATCTGCCTTTTAAGACAAGATAAACACAAAAAATAGGCTTTAAAGGAAAGTTTCAAGTATGCTTTTGCAGAAAATAAAATCCAGTTAAGAAATTCCAAGAAAACTCTTGAAAAAGTTCAGGCAAAATTAGAAAAAATGAAGCAAAAATGCAGTCTTTCTTAAAGCTCCTGTGTGGAACTTTGGTTTGTTTGGATTTTGGCGCCACCTGTGGACAAAGCGGTACCTCTAATCTTGGTTCATTTTATCCTTTACATTCTTCGGTAGAGTTTCTGACAAGTCTCATCCTGCTGTCTTTAACAGTCAATCATATTGCAAGAATATGATGTAGAAAACATGACAGAAGTCTATTTCTCCAGTTTGCTATCAATCTCATCTGACACCTACCCCCTGGCTGCAAGTTTAAAACATCTAAAATCACCATATAGGAATAATCCACCTTCATTCTGAGGCTGTTTACTTTTTAACCCATAAGGAGACATCAGTATTAATTTCAGACTATTTTGAAGCCTTTTGAAACCTCCTGACAGACTTTAAAGCATTCATCGTCTTGAAACATTTAGTTCAAAACTTAAAGGGGACATAGACCTCACTTTTTAGTGTTATTGCACAGTTATTTAGGTATCTATTGACTTATAAAATGTGCAGTAAGCCAACTAAGTAATTTGTTTGAAGTCCTCCTACGTCTGGAAACACCAAACTTGGTGGTCCGCTCAGAATCTGGGCTCCTGTCTTTGCCACAGTGGAAGTCATTATAATAATAACTTCCCCTCACTTGGATTCAACACCCACAGCCATACAAGAATGCAGTGTGTTGGCAAACACTAAGTTGAAACTGTACTGCTGTCGCCATGTCTGTAGCTGTTCTTCAGACTACTTCCACAAAGCTCACTAACCCAATTTAAAAAGCCAACCGATAGCATCAGAATCATTTTGTAGAAACAGCACAGTTTAGCACTGTTTTGATCTAGAAAATTCGAGCAAAGCTGTCCAGTGGCGGTGTCAGGTAGGGATGAGCACTGAAACCCAGATTGTACTGAATTATAAGGCAGGTTTCGGTGCTTCATTTCAGTACTTGCCACCCCAACACGATCAAGTCACTCCAAAGGAAAGGCATGAAATATGTTTAGTAAAGAAGTTCTGTTTGCTTTCCTCGTTGGCATCTTATTTCTGAATACTTTAGGACACCAAGGCAGCTTTTATTCAGATGTTAACTTTTAAAACACTTTTTTTTTCTCTAAAAAGTATCGGTTCAGGCACCTTTAAAAAGTATCAATTTAGCAACTGTATAAAGATACCCAACCCTAGTGTCAGGTTATATTCACATGCTTCAAACAGAAGCACTGAGTGACGATTTTCAGCTCAGGAAGGTGGACGTAAACTCGCAAAGATGATCGAAAGCCGGTGGTGCTAGCATGGCTAACATTAGCCACATTCTGCAAACCAATTTTGCTTTGTTACAGTGTAAAGTTGTTTTTATAGAACATACGTGTTTATTTGGCTAGATAGAATGATTAGTCCCATTTAATCGGATGGGAAATTATTCGCCTAGACACATTGCTTGGGTGAGCAGAGGGAGAGGGGCACGTAAGATGGAGTGGGAGAAAGGCTGTTAAAAAGTGGTTTATCGGGGTCTAACACCTCCTCTGGTGTTTGATCCATATCATATTTTGGCACATACATTACCTTTAGACCACAGTGGACTGTGTTCAAGGTGGAAAAGGGGTAAATAAAACACGTTGCCTTTAAAGTCAACGGACTTCAGATAATTTTGTAAAGTCCAGTTTAACAGAGTTAGGGTTAATGTTTGCTTTTGGACTTTTTCTAGGACAGATTTAAGAGAGTTGTTTTTGTATTTTTGACCAGTTTTTGACAAGATAATGAAGACAAAAATTATGAGACTCAGTCAGTGATTGCTCAAAACAGAGCACTTCGTTGCTTTTGATTGAAGATGATTTGAAATACATTCGATGTTGCCAGTGGGGGCTTTCAGTCAAAAAAAACAAAGTTCATGCATGAATATAAAATCATTTAAATACATAACACATCACTTAACAGCATTTAAAGACATGTTACAATTTGCTTACAGTGCCCTGACAGCATGCAACTCCAGTGAGCATCAGTGACAAAGTCAGCCTGACTTCACTGTTTCCTATTTGAGTATTCCAACTCTTTGGAGAAGTTCAACACGATGTTTATACCCTGATGCCCCATTTCTATTTTCCTTTCAATCGCTCGGAGGCTTGGACGAAGAACAAGGAAAGAAGGAGACCTACAAGGGGCTGAGAGTGTCCTGCAGGAGGATTTTCTCACTCAACAGAGCTTATTCTGTAAAATGGAGAGATGTATTTGCAGCTGAAATGTTGTGCTTTGACAGCTGTTAACATAAATACAAAGAACCACATGTATAATTCTCAACCTTCCAAATCAAAGCACTAGACGTCTTAATGTTGCAAGGAGAAACGTGTTGAAATCTGCTGAGCAGGGAGGTAAATATTTAACAGATGCAGTTTTTGACGAAAGCAGTGACGTATTGCACGTTCCTACATTCTGTTACTCTGAAGATTGCTGGATACAGACACAGATGAATGAAATTTGTTCAGAACTTTTTTGCTTGAATGACTCCACAAAAAAACATCTCCAAAAGGTCGATAAACACTTGAAACATGAGTCTTAGTCACCACAATCATGCCCAGCTCTGTGCTGTCAGGTAGTAAGAATATTTACGTCCCATTAGACAAACTTGGCTGCCACTTGTCAAAGATAAACTCTGATATCAGCTCATCTTTGTATACAAGAAGTGACGTCAAACGCTCGGTTTACTGATGTGCTCCGATAGGAGACAATATGGGGGCACTTGGAGAAAACCAAAACAAAGAGAATCGTGCCGTCTCGGGGGAGAGCGGATGAGCTTCTAGGAATCTTATGCAACTTTACACAGAGAACAAGGGCTTCAGTTCAATTTCAGTTTGTCAGACTGAATCAAGTTTCCTCTAAGATCTAAAGCCTGCAGGGAAACCTTACAGTTCTTTTCATATTCTTTGCTTTCTTCTGAGCATTTTTAAGTTTGGATATAGAACTTTTTTTGACGCAATAGAGGGAATCTCTGTGCAATTATAACACTACTTGAGGTTATTTTGCTTCAAGCATGCTTTTATCTCAGCAGGTTTTGCGCCTCTCTATCCCGGATCTCCATGCCCTTTCCTCTGCATCCTTCTCTTCCACCTCCATCTCCTCTAAAACAAATCACAATCTGTTTACAACCCTCTACAACTCCTCTGGCTCTTATTGCAGGTCTATTTATACCAGACAATGCAGAGAGGGGGCCGGCGTCTCAGATTTAAGACTCGGTTTCTCTCCGACTGCCCCGACTCGGCACTCGTTAGGCTTAATAGATGTCACACTGAGCCGAGCAGAGCCGCCTCGGAGAAATGTGATCGTTCTTCTTTAAAACCGTGCGAGAGGATGACAAGGAAGAGGAGATATTCAGTGCAGGGGTTTCATGGCAAATTTAGCAGCGGGGCGAAGATGAGAGGCAACAAGTCGCACATCTGTTGATGGCAGTGAAAAGCTGCTTCCTGATTGGTCTCCCAGGATGGATTTGGAGAACATCAGCTTAAGTTACTGTCATTCCTGCCCTTAGTTTTTAGAAGATAAAACTCTTCCTTGCAGACCACCTGCAAACAAGCCTGATTATGATCTTGTGACCTTAATAAAGGAGACAGAACATTGTGGGAGTGACGGAGGGACGTGTCGAGGAGCAGCGAGTCCTGTTCTGCAACAAGCGGGTTCAGACTTGTCCCCGTCTCAATGATGTCATAGAGCCGTCTGCAGCTCCAAAGCTTAGCAGGAAAGAGACAGGTGACTGTGAGGTAGAGGTACAAAACGTGAGAGTCAGAGGAGGACGACGTGTGGAGGCTGAGGTATAGTACGTGCAGGAACGAGTCTGTAAAAGTGTAAATAAAGACTGCAGGAGCCTGGATGAAGAAATCAGAACTAAAAGGGAAGATGACACTGACCCATCCTGATACCAGACGCAGGTAATGACGCAGTCTGGGCTGCAATGTTGCACAGAATACAGTTTGATAAAAGCAAGATAAGTGTGCAAGTCTGTGTCCCTTAGATAATACTGACAGGTGTGAAAAGCAGACTACTGATCAGTAATCTCTCACTACCTCTGGGGGGTACATGTCAAATGTTTTCTTTTAAAGATACATTTTTGACCTTTTTATGAATTTATTCAGAGAGGATGGTGGAAAGAGTTGATTGGGGAGAGGCATGCAGGAAAGGAGACACAGGCAGGACTAGGTTGTGCCCCATATATGGAAGGTCAAAGTTGGAGTCTGACATGTATCTCCTTCCCTGCATGTCATTCTCCACTCTTTCATCCCTATTTCTGACTCTATCCAATATCCTCTATCTTTATAATACAAATTTTAAGACCTTTACTGTCATCTGACTTTCTGAGAAGCATGGATCAGACTGAAGAGGAGCAAGCCAGAGGAGGAGGTGTTACAGGGGTAAGGTCAAGAGGCCTGATAAAGCTTTCATAACATTTTAAGGCAGTAAGATGAAGTTATGCTAGCTTTAAACTACCTTAAGATCGATCAGGGCCAATTCATGGCTAAAAGCTTTAACTCCTGGCTGAATTTAGAATCAGAATCAACTTTAATGGCCGGGTATGCATGTTAGCTTTGCCAACATACGGAATCAAATGCTAAGCATACAAAATAAATACCAGAAAAAAACATATAAATCTTAAATTAAAACATGAACAATTTTTTAAGGTTTTGTAACTACTATAGAAAAGTCTGTGTGAATTAATGGTAAAGAGTGCACGATGCTGATTAAACAGGATTAAAGATGATTAGATCCAGTTTGTAATGCTGTGTAATGCAGATGAACATGAGGTAGGTTAGATATAAATAATGAACACAGTTACAAAGTATGACATGAAAAAGCAAAACGAGATCAAGGCTGTCACTTCTACTCTATACTGAGTCTTTCAAGTCCTCCAATCTATCCTTATACTATATGTAATGAACTTTATATTTTATATCGTTATAACAATATTGTACACAAAGTAAATGCACATTGTGTTTTCATGTATCATGCAAAAAAGAGGAAAAATCTAATACGAAATCATAGAAGTAAGTTTTGTTTTATATCCAGGTCTATGTTAACCTGTGCAACTGTTTCTTAGTTGTACCCAAAAATGCAAAGGCTGTCTCCAGTGTGGCGATTAGCTCAGATGTAGCTTTAGCATAGCGTCACTTTTACAAGAACTGGGCCAGGTTTCTGCGTGGAATAAAGAATAAAAACAACACTGAAAGTTTTTCAGTGGGAAAGATGTTTTCGCTCTTCAGTCAATCGGCTTCTGTATGAGTTTGTGAGTTACCAGGTTGTGGTTAGTTGTACTGTGAGTGGTTGTATACAATGGCTGCTAGTGGAGTGATTAGCTCAGACTTAGCCACAGTAGAGGTTTTGTCAGAACTGGACAACGTGCCAAGCAAGGGAAGAGAGCAACACTGAAAACTTTTCGTGACAGAAAAGATGTTTTCGCTCTTCTCCCGGTCTGCTTTGTCATGGGTCTGTGATCATTATGGTGGGGTCTACCAGTGTATTCAATGGCTACTGCCAGGGTAGCTTTTAGCTCAGGAGTAGCTGTAGGAAAGTGGCAGTTTTATCAGCACTGGACTACATTTCTTTTTAAACAAGTGCACAAAGCCACAAAGCTTGTCTGGGCAGAGAGGATGTTTAGCACATCTCCTAACTGGCCTTAGCATCAGTTTTATTCACAGAGGAGCTCCGCCGTTAACAATCTACAGCAGCAGTAGACTGTCAGCACAAGAGTTGGCATGTGTACGTCATTTTGTCTTGTTGCTCTGATTGGCTTGTCATGAATGCGACAGACGGAATGTTCCTACAATTACCTTTTCGAGAAAAAAGTCCTGTCCTTCCCAAACACTTTCTATGGGAGCTTTCCCAGATGAATGTGAAATATAGCCATGCAATGGGTATTTCATACAGTCTATCTGGTGTGTCAGTTTTGGTCAAGTCACAATACTTTTTAATGCTTTAAGTTCTTACAAATCCGTTTTTAAATCTGCAAAACACCTCGAGTTGCTTTATGTGTGCATGGTGCTTTACTAATAAACTTGCCTTGCCTTTTATTTATTATCTATATGTTTAATGTTTGTATTTTTAAGTTCCAAACTTTCCCTTACAGGCCTCTCAATTGAGCTTTTTTCAGTTTTAATGAAAATCTTAGGAGCTGCATTTTACTTGAAGGAAATGTTATTGGTTGTTCATAGGATATTATGCAGAGATGGAAAGCTTTTTCACTCTAGAGAGCTACAAATATGGACCAAATGATAACTTGATCCTCATTAAACCTTCTCTACTGCAACATATGGTTGGTGCTCAGGAGGTACGATGACTTTTCTACTAATTGGAAGATCTGGGGTCAAACTTTGTCTCCTGTAGTCCACATTTAAGTGTTCCAGGGCAAAAAACTGACCCTTCAATGCGGTGAGTGAATTAATTAAGCTTTGATTGGACTTGGATGGTAAAGTCAAAAGCTTGAGAAAATCTGTATAAATTGGCGAATGTTGACATCTATTTTGTAGCGTATACTGTCAGTAACATTGGTTTCTCAGCTACTGACTGTGTTTTCATTCTAGCATTAGATTTGCACTGATGAGAGGAGCTCATCAGCTACACTAGTAACTTGGGTTAGAATCAAATCATTTAAATTTTGATCATTTTTGACAAGAATATATCACTTTTTTCTGAGTGTCTTGAGGGGCTTTTTAAGGTACTTGTAAGGTGGGAGGTTCACAGAGGGTTGGGATTACCTGGTCTTTACAGCCTGAGTTGTCAGAAATCTAGAAACACCTTTAAAGAGTGCAATCTATTTATATTTTTGAGTCTAAAAAAGCCTAAAAATATAGGAAAAGGTCCATTTCAAACTTGAATTTGTCATTTTTACCCTGGAATAAGACATGTACAAGAGGGAAAAGCAAGCGTTTTTGAAGCCAAAGTGGCCACAAAAAGGTAAATGCTTGGCTTGATAAATAGATGTAGTAACCAATGGATTTGTTACATTTTCTTTGATTTAGCTACCATTTTTCAGAGCACAAAAAAAGCCTTTCCAGAGTATCATCAAGCTGATGGTAAAAAAAAGATTCAGGGTGTCAAATATGTGGCATCAGCATGGAGGGAACTAAACTGTGGTGTTTACTTTGAGTCTTATTGCTCCATGCAAGTGCAGAAGATGCATGTTGTCTGCTTGATTGCGTCCACAGGAGTCGGATCACATTAAAGACTGCAGCTTCTGCATCTTCTATGAAGAAACTTCTCCTGTCTTTAGTGGAAAAAAGTGTGTTTTTTTTATGTTCATAGACAGGTGTTTTCTCCTCATCCCATCATCCAAACAGCCCGGGTCACACTCGCTTCCAAACATGGAAGGAAACCCCCTCCACCCTCTCACCCTCTGGCAGCTCTGTATCCAAGACAACAGATTTAGAGAATATCTGATGAAGTCACTCCGGTGGATTTCAATATTTTATCAGCGTAGCCGAAGGCGCGCAGAAAATAACCCCCCTACCACAACATGAGCGCACATGTGAGGCTTTGTGAAGCTCTGGGACGAGAGGGAGACACTTCAGGTCAGAGTTGGGGAAAATTAAGTTGTAATTCTGAAGCAACAGGCTGGCTGAGCTTGAGTGTTACACCTGCACTGTGCTGCTTCTGTAAGAAGAAAACCCAAGTTCTGGTCGATTTTAGTTCCTTCATTATGGCATTAGATAATACATTATGCATATTACATCAGACTCTTTTCCCCTTCAGATTACCTCATCTCCATCTGTGCCCCTTTTCATTCCTCTCCTCCTTCTTTACTACTTCTTCTTCTCTTCTTTACATCTTTTACACACTGGACACAAATGAAGCATATTTTTGAAATTCCAGCTGAAAAAGAAGCTCTGTTTCAGTTTTGGGACCTTCAAACTGTCCCAGGAACTTGCTAAATATAATTGGCAGCCATTTCTCTGGAGACGTCCGACAACAGTTTTATATAAGCTCACAAACAGAGCGCCTACATGCTGCCTTTTCATTCAACAAAATGGCACTATGAGACAACTGCAAAAAGGAGTTAGAATGGAAGGTTTTAAAGGCTACAACTTGTGAAAAATGAATACAATTGTGCATGCAAAAGTCACTGCATGGGGTTGACAGTGAATGCACATGCACTGTAAACAAACATAAAGAGAGAGAGTGTCCAACCTGTTGGGATGTGGTTGAGCGCCGATGTCTTCAGCACCTCCAGCGGCTGCTCCTTCCCCAGGATCCCCTCTGTGGGAGAGAGAGCACACTCCGCTTCAAATATTGTCCGCAACATTGTGACCAAAGCTTCAGGCGACACAACCAAACTGCTAATCGGAGAGGGGGGGGGCGGTTAAGACCACAGCCGGAGCGGGCGAGCTCCGAGCGGGCTCAGGTCATCTGCGAGGCTGCGAGACGCCGCCACCTGAGCGACTGCGTGGTCCATAACCGAAAGATCCGAGTGTGAATTTGCAGAGTTGTTCTAAAAATAAGCCTGAAATGTGGAGGAAAGCGATGGAGCAGGCTGAGCTGTGCGCGAGCGGAGGGATGTTGGGGCTCGACTGATACTGCCTGTGCTCAGCATAGCAAATGTGGCTGGCAGCAGCAGCAGCAGCAGCAGCAGAGAGGGATGAAGAGGGGGGGATGGAGAGGGAGGGGAGGGGAGGGAGAGGTAAAAATAGCTCACCCTTTTGTGTATAACTGCACATGCAGAGCACGCACACACAGCGCACATACACATGCAGACACAAAGATACAGTCCTGCTGCCTATCCTGCTGTTTTTTTTCTCCGTGCATGCATGCATTTTTCGTCGGTGTGTGCTAAAGTGTGGAGGCTTTAATTATAGTGGCAACATGAAAAGGCTTTTGTAGCTGCCGAGCCCTGGGAAGACATGGCTATAAAAAGCAGAGCGACAGAGATGGAGGGGTAGGAGGAGGAGGTGGAGGAGGAGGAGGAGGATGCATCGGGGGAGAGAGGGGGAAGACGGAGGTAAGGAGGGGATAGAGATGAGAGAGGAGGAAAAACAAGAAAGCAGCGCAAAAAAAAGGAAGAGGAATTGACATGCATCACGCCTGCACACTAAGGCTGGGCAGTGCGGACCAAAAATCACATATCAGTACTGTTCAGCTAAATGGATATTCTATTCTGTGAATTAATAACAAATGGAGTCAACATAGCAGAAGTACGAACTTTGATATGATTCTAGTAAAAATCAAATGTTACAGAGACCAGTTTGGAACCACTGCAACAAAAACAGACGTCCTAGACACACAAATTCCTACACATTGCCTTCACCGTGCAAAAATCGGCAACATTTCCACATATCAGGGTTGTCAACATTTTCTACACCCTTAAGTCCCACATTTTGAAATAAATTCTGCATTATTTTAATGATGAGTTCCAACAAAAAGTAAGCAAACTAATGCTCTTTATTCATACTGGTTAATAAAAAACAAGAGATCAAGAGAGTACTGACTACATTGTTTAAATACATTAGTAACATGTTTGAAAAACTTAGGCAGTGTGTAAGGATTTGCCTACAATTTTAAGTTTGACACCAGGATGTTTAGCAAAAGTGCTGGTAAAAAAAAAAAAAAGATTCACGTAGGAATCCCAAATTCAGTTTGAGCACAGCAAACCCACTGCAGGTGTTTTTTGTATGCTTTTTCCCACTACAGTGGTGTGCAGAATGAGATCATGTCGTTTTTAAGCAGCAAAACCACTCCCTCACATACATAATCAGCACTGCCTGCAAACACAACTAGCAGTTGACTAATAACAAATATTCTGCTAGCATGTCAAAACACATGCCTGATGTTGTCATGGTGATTTGAGATGATGTCCCACAGTTTAAAAAGGAAAAAGAGGCCTGATCGTGGTTCTGCTCTCACTGTATGAATGTGTGCACTCATGACCAAAGCGTTACAGATATGACAGAAATCAATCTGACCAGTCAGAAGCAGCTGGTAACCAGGCTGTGGTCGCCAAGTCAACCTGTTCTCTGCATGACAAATGATGTATGATTACATGAAGACTTTCAGGATTCACACATCACACATCATAGAAAGTTGAAATTATGACTCTTGACAGTCAAAATATTAGATAAATTCAAAATCAGTGGTTTAAAACATCAAAGTGTGAGAAAAAAAACATTTTAAATTTTGAGTTTTAAAGGTCAAAATATCACTTAAAATTTAAAATTGAGGATAAAATAATGGGATAAAAGTCAAAGTAAGGAACTGAAAAAGTCAAAACATGAGAAAAAAAATCTAAATGATGAGTTTAAAAGGTCAAAATATTACTTAAAAATTTAAAATTGAGGATCTAAAAGGTAAAAAAAATAAGATAAAA
The DNA here is from genome assembly GCF_018320785.1 of Cheilinus undulatus. NCBI lineage: Eukaryota > Metazoa > Chordata > Actinopteri > Labriformes > Labridae > Cheilinus > Cheilinus undulatus. The sequence goes on along the minus strand of NC_054888.1, from coordinate 11,906,430 downwards.
AGTCTAAATTGTGAATTGAAAAGGTCAGCATATGAAATAAAAAGTCAAAACCATAACTTTGCGTCATAACTGTGAGAAGCAATAGGCTATATAGAATGTGAAATGAAAATTTAAATGTATTTGACCACATTCCTGACTTTTTATCTAATTATTTTAAATTTAAATTTTTCTAATGACTTAACGAGGAGATTTTAGATCATCATGGTCAAGTTTACATTTTTTAACTGGATGAAATCTGCAGACCTCAAACCAGTGGGCCAGTTATAATAAAAATATGATAGGATCTGGTGGGCTGGGTGTAACTGTACCACGGGCCGGATTTGGCCCCCGGGCCTTGAGTTTGACACCCCTGCTGTAGCGTTACAATCATGAATACTTTTCTTGCACAATCTATTCACATTGTATTATTTTCAATCCAAGCACTAATTAAATTAATCTTTGTTTTAAGTTGCCTCTGCATTTAAATGATTGAAATTAGTGGATAAAAACACAAATACAGGCTAAAAATGCATCATTTTGCATCAATATATTTCACTGTGCTTTTTAATTTCATATAGTAATTGAGAGCTCCTTAGTGCTCCGCAGACTGGAGTAGATGATGAAACTCACACTGAACTGAACCGCAAGACATTCAGATCTCTTTTGTAGAGGACTAATATTTTTGTAAGTGTGGTGTCAAACAGATATCAATACCATCAGACTTTTAATCAATAATAGAAATGCTCCTCAATTAAAGAAGATAATCATGTTTATTCATTCTGTGGCCAATAAGGATATTACTGTAAGTGGATAGTAACATAAACAATGTTTATACTGAGGCCTGGATTCTGTTTTTATTTAATTCAACATAACGAACTGAAATAAAGAACAGTCTCCTTCTGTATCTCATTTGAAAATACATCCATGTATCTTAAAAATCAAGCCACACTGCACACACACTCACATCCCCTGCACATGTATGTATTTTTAGTAAATCATAAGCACCTGATCCATATATATCTCGAGCACGAGGCTTAAAAGACATCTCAAGCGCACAAACATGCAATTATTCCTTTGGATGGGAGATGAAAAGCCATGTAAAATCCCTTTGGAGGAATAAAAAAGGAGGGAAAAAACAGGCGAGTATCTCACTGTGCACAAGCTATTTCTGGAATTCTCTCTGGACCAGACTGGCACACACACACACATACATGCACACACTTAATTAGACATGAAGCTTGAGGATGCATTGTACGCTGATTTGGAATGTTAGTCTCGCACCCTGTTCCTACAGCATTCAAGGCAAGGACTTGGGTGTGGACGCAAATGCTGAGCGATTGATCCAGTTTAAATATCAATCATGATTCTGACATCTTGTGGTCATCAAACAAGATAATCATGATTAAATGTTTATCATAGTGCATGCTGTTGCGCTTATTTTGTCCATTGGTTTTGTCGTTTGAGGTATATGAGGTACACAGGGCACTGGTTTAGCACATTTGGTAGAGCAAGCGCAGCAGTATTTAAAGCCAAAATGCTAACCAAAGCTACCTTTCACTCAACCTGAGTCTAGTTTAGCTACATCGCAGTGCCCTACGCCTTTATGAGTCCCCCATACTTTGCAGGCGCAAAATATTTACGCTACTTTCCGGTCCCATTACTACATTTTTAGCTTGAATGTATACAGGAAACCATAGTAACTGAAACTGAGCGTAGCAAGTAGGAGTACGGTTGCTAAATCAGCTAAGGTAGAAAACTAGTGATGTTCCAGAGTGACTATGTTCTTAGCCAGCTTAACATGCATTTAACCAGCTAGTGTAGAAAATGCTCAGAAAACAGTCAAATTCAGCAAAGGATCATTGTGTCAGTGGGTATAAGATGCAAGGCTGGTATGCTGAGGAGAGTAGCTAAAGTTAGCTGCTAGCTCCACCAGCCTTTGTTCCTCTTTGCAGATTAATATCATGGTTACTCATCACTTCAGCTGAGCAGTTATACATGAGCCTACAAACAATCTTATTTCCATTTTCTAGTCTAAAATACTGCTATGTCGCACTATACTTTATTACAGTATTAAAAGAGCATCTGACCAGGATTTCAGAAACATTATTGATAGTTAATTCAACCAACTTGTAAATCTCACACTGGAAAATCTCATCCTACTGATACTGACCATTGCTATACAGCAGAGCAATCACAGAGCTTGTGGTCTGCATCTTTTCCTCAAATAGTTTTAGTTGTTAGGATGTATATGTTAGCTACATATGCTAACAATAGTTTCAATGTAGGGGCAAAAAGCAAGCTAAAGCTTCCTGACAAACAGCTACAACGTGCTGGTTGCATTCATGTCAGCTGTGCCTTTGATTACATTTAACTTTAATCAATTTTAAAGTTTTAATCAAAATCCTTTATTCAACCAGGCAAATGTGAATTTCTCCTGTAAAAGTGAGCGTTAAACATGGAGTGTGTACTTGCTGCCTTTTTGTTTACAGCATAATGTGCCCCTCCTGCCAAAAGAGCTCTCACCTTCATTTGAGTGAGGAGCAGAGGGAGCCACGGTGTGTACTTTGGTTATTTTGGAGAGCTAGAGAGCTTAAGACAGTGACAGAAAGACAGCTGTTGTTATTGACAAAAAATGGAAACCAGCCTCAATCCTATGGTGACAATTTGATTTCAAAGGGTCAGACCTGGAAATGCAAAATAACTTGCAGAGTTTGTCTTACAGTTTTGGCTGCCCTTCAATGCAACACTCCAAATGTAATGAACCATTTGAAATTCATGATAAAGCAGCTGTAGAGGGTACAAATCAGGTGTTTATTCACCTCAGATGTTCTCACAGCCAATTGAGGATTAAGCTTACAACTAAACAGGTGTTAGTCAAATTAGAACTTTCCTGTGGTTTCATACACACACAGTGTCAGACTTCATTTAAAGCTGAGGAAATATAGTGCAAGAGCAGACAGGTGGTCACATCGACACCCCTCCAAAACAAACACCAACCATAGCTGATATCTCTCATTCAAATCACGCACAAACCGCCTAGATTTTGCAAAGAAAATCGGTCACATCTGTGACTAATGACACCTGTGGCTTGCTGTAAGTCTACACCCCAAATTGCCGGTAGCTGCTTTACATCTCCGGCTTAAACGTGGGGGGAATAAGGGAGATGTGTGTCTTTGTCTGCGGTCGCTTTAGACAAAGTGTGTGAGCTTTCAGCGCAGACCGCAGCACTGATACCTGAGACACACGTGAAGGGAGCACAGGTGTGTACAAACACACATTAGTGAGAAGAGTGCAACATAATGAAGCAACAAACCACAACCACTGCACACTCACAGAAGAAAAGTGCCATATACCTTGGCAACAGGGTCCATCAATCTTGAATGTAGCCTAGTTACCCAGCAGCCCCCTCCTCCCTTTCTCTCTCCTTCTCTCCTCCCTTCTCTTCTTAGTCCCACTGGGCAAGCATCGGGAGACGGAGGGGAGCTATAAATAGCCTCGGCTAGCCTCAGGCAGAGAGTCAGTCAACTCAAGCTAATGCAGCTAGGGCTCGTCGGAAAACATGCATGTTATGATCGGCACTATAAGTAGGAAGGATTCAGGAGCTAAAAGAAATGATTGAGAGCTCTGTGCTGGATTCTAAATGGCGTTTGTGACAGGCAAGCTTTGACCCCCTGGATTGGGCTCTGTATGTTGACAGGGGCCTTTGTTGTGTGGGAGAAATGAGATGTCTGTCCGTGGCGTTTACAAAGAGAGAGAAAGAGAGGAAGGAAGGATGCTCCGGCCTCATTACATTCAGCGCGCTTCCGTCCTGGCTGCTTCGTCCAGGGTGACTCCAGCGTGCAAGGTGAACCAGACAGGAACAATACGATTAATCAAACACGCCTCTCCTTGAAGAGCCTTTTCCTCTGGGTCGCGCAATTTGCTTCCCGAGGGCAGCGGCTGACGTCACGCCCGCTGATAAAAGAGAATGGGTGACCCCTGTGTGAGTCGCCACTAGTTTGCGGCCTGTGAACGTTTGGAGAAACAAAAAAAAACAACCATGTGTGCATCGTTTCAGGCTGGTACAGTGGGAAAAACACGGCACTAATGCAATTTGGCGAGGCGTCTGAGTGCGTCTTTGTGCCTCTCTGTGAATGGCGTCATTTGATATAAAATCACAAATTAGTTGGGAATCAGTAATTAGAGTGCGGGTGTCTGTTGTGCATCCAAAAACCCATCAAAGTCATGTGGTCAGTTAATCAATTTAAAAAGACAAAAAGTGAAGCTGCAGGGATGCTGAGGCTTGAAATGCAAGGCACCAAAACTTATAGCAGAGATGATAAAACAAGTAAAACTGTTTTTCCACACCTCGATTAGTGCTCAGCAAACTGGTCTGGCGCTTAAAAACAAGAGCTCAATAAGACCGAGCTCACCCCAAACAACGCTGCGTGCCCAGCTTCTCGCTGCTCGGTTAGAGACGCTGGGAACGGGACGCATAAAAGACAAGCGGGAAAATGAGCCCGCTAACCTCAAGAGAACTTTCATATTTGTCCTCAATCAAACAAACTCCAGTAGGAAATAGTATGAAGCAGCCAGACAAACCTTTAAAGGGCATTTTACACTAGCTTTACTGAATCTGGAGCTTTGAAGGATTGTTATGTAGGGATGTACCTTTAAATGCAATTAAAAACAATGCAAATGTGGACATTTGACCATGTCATTAAAGCAAATATAGCAATAGTCCATTTTTTAACCAGTTGAGGGCACTACATCTTTTTAGCTTCTCATTTAACTATGCATTATTTTACTATTAACCTAAAAATGAGAACTTATCACTTTTGTTTATAAAGAAAAAATATTGAAAAAAAACATACTTAGCATTTCGTTGCTGGCAAAACACAATAAAAGAATCGTATTTATTAATTTATTGACTTGGCATATCGTAACACACTTTGTATCGTAAAATAAGTGTATCATCACATCCCTATCATCATGTTTAGGTCTATATTTGCTAAAAATAGCAAAAAACTACCCCTACATTCTGTTTGTGGTTTATTTTTTTGGTATTTTTATGCCTTTATCAACAGAGATAGGACAGCTAATAGTCACAAACAGGGATAAAAGAATGGTGAAACAAGCCACATGCTGGACTTGAACCTGGACTGCCCATATACATGGGATGCAAACTAACCACTAAGCCATCTGCACCACAAAACCACAACTTTATTTAATACAGATGTTTCCAATAAATTAGAAATGGAATTAAAGAACAAAAACTTTTAAAAAGAGTCAATTTTGACTACACAAGACCTCCTAAAAGCTGGATTAATTTCAAGGATTATTCAAATAAAGCTTAGGCACTATAACAAACCTTCATGGCCACTGCTTTAACAATCTCAACCTCAATTTAGCCTTATTCACACCTGCACAAAACTCCTGAAAATGAGCACAAACAGCCAAATTTTTCACCCTGAAATTTCCCTTCTCCCCTACCCTTCATCATCCCTCCAGTCAAACTGCAGGAAAACTTCCTGGTGTAAGGGACAAGTTTGAATAAGTGAGGCGGGAAATTTTCAGGGTATAGTTACCTGCGTAGGTTCAGTGTATTTCTCACTAGCATTCAATGTTTCTAGTTGGTTAAACGGTTAAAGTTAGATCCCTCTACAGCTGGTACCAGAATCAAGAGACAGTTAAACAAGTTAATCAATATCTTTTTTATCAGTTTAGGCTTTCAATCCTGCCCAAATACTCTGTCTAAACAGAAACACAGCCACCAGTAGCTCCAGTTAAAGCTATAATGCTCTTTTAGCCAATGTAAACAACCCTGAACTGATAGCACTGATAACATCACATAGGAACAGCACGGCAACGCAATGTTGATCAGCAAAGAGAATCCAAGGCTGTTGGTGCTAGCACTATAAACGTCAAAAGTCAGATATGTTACCCTTTTAAGACAAGTTTATATTGGTCTCAGAGGTCCCCAAAACATGTCTGTGAAGTCTGTTGCTGAAAAAACACTCCAGTATTGGATTTTTGCATGTTTCAGCCCTGCTCAGAACAAGCTGCTTTTGTGTCTGTGGCTTTAAATGTTATTGAGCTGTCTGACTCCACCCCTGACCACTCCCCTCTCAGGAAATGAATGTGGCTAAATGGATGTGGCTCTCCTGACCCTCCACTTAGCTGAGAGGAGGGCAGAACTTTCTTCCAAGTGGGGAACGCCAACCGAACCTGGGAGCGGTGCTAACGCCCTACATGACTAACCTTGCAAAGCAGATGGATACGCCCGTTTCCTTGTTTTTCCTGGTGACTCCATCTTGCAAAGCTCCCATCTGAACCGTTTAGGCACAATTGTGCGCAATTTTTACTGTTGTCTTGGTGCTTACTTGACTTCAGAAAAGTTGCGTAAACAGCATCATTTGTGTTTAATCAGATGTTAAATTATCCATGTCACTAGTAGCTAGGTTGCCAGATTTTACCTTCAGCTATTGCAGGTGTGATTTAAACATTCTACATGAGTCAGCTTGGACTTCCTTGTTTGTTTTTCACATTTAGATGCTGAAAATGATGTATGCTGCCAGACACAGAGCTAAAAAACTATACAAAGGTTGATGAAAAAGGCAGCCATAAGCTTTTGGACATTAATCTCATTTTTCTAAAGTATAAATGTGAATTGAGCAAGGATGGATTCTTCCTCGACTTCTGCCTAGTGCATTCTGGGGTTGATTTGCATCCCTCTGCAAGAACCCCATGCAGCAGTAATGAGGTATGAAAAATGCATTGTCTATTTCTTCATGCAGATTGGTGCTTACATATTCAATGATTATTATCACAGATGATGCTGAATGGACATCCACACATGGTTGCTGGGAGACTTATGATGCAACAGTCATGCCTGGGTAGCTGGGCCTGACACCTTACAGCACCCACAACGTGTGAGATGACAGTTTCTCTACAGCTAGTAACAAGTGCACGGCCTAATATTTGGTGCATGTCTCTTGACTTATTCAGGATGTAGGAGGCCCCAGCAATAGTTGCACTCTGCTCCCCTTGTGTAACGGTAGCAGTCCCTTGATGCCCAGGCCAGACATTCATGCTTTGTGTCGAGCCCTGTGCAGCAAAATGTCAAAAGGCACAGGACTGGGGCTCTGACGCGGCAGTGTAAACCGTAATTGCCGCTGACAGCTCATTGGCAGGACACAGTGTATCCCGTTTCTCAGCTGGGATTGAGACAAAAGACGCAGGGACAAAAGACGTGTCCCAGTCCTTTCATTAGCTCATGTTCCCTCTCTGCCTTCTCTGTCCTAATACCAATTAAAAACACAGCTTCTCTTATGCTCCAAGACATCCAGCCCAGATAAAGGCCATGATTAGGTGTTTGTTTTTTGGAAGGGGGATGGGTGGCGATGGGGCGAGATGGGTGCAGCCCTCCGTTTTCACAGGCACAAAGCTGAGCCTGTGCATGTAGGGGGTCGGCCGTTGCACAAGAGACCCCCTCTTGGGTTTGTTCTGGGACGAGCTGTTAGTCATGTTCAGCCAAGTTGGTGGTACATAGGAGAACAGAACCCACAAACTGTCTGGCTGGCAGGAGCCTCATCCTTGTTCGCCGGGTTCAGAGAGGGGAAGGGAGGGTGCGGCATTGTGGGAACACGCCGCTGAAGTGCATTTTGCAATCTGCCACAATTTCGTAATTTGCTTTTGTGAGGGATAGAAAAAAAAAAAACATGTCAGCACAAGTGGACAGCAGACAAAACGTGACAATGAGGCTGGAAATAACCCCTACATGAAGCTCATATCACACTGACCGGCACACAAAAGAGGCAGCGGTTGTGTCATGCGTGCACTCGTCCCGGCTCTCCATTTTTAGCTGCACGACACACAGCGACCAAGCGCTCAGTCGTGAAGAGGAGAATTAACACACGGGGAGACCAAAAATAATGATTGTTTGTTCACCATGCATGCACGTGCGCATATCTGGTGTGTGTGCGGCTAAAAATAGACTCAGGGATAAGCCGGGCCCTCTTTATTGCAGTGAAAACTTTTAACCCCTTCACCCCTGGATTGGAGCTGCAGTGTGTTGTGCAGTTGCGTGCATCTGGATAAGAGGATGAAAGCGGGGGTCACTGAATGGGTGCAGAATTGAAAGCAGGATGAGAGGAGATAAATGTAAATTTAATGCATTTATTATCCATATACATCCTATACTGTCACACCACTGTGAGAAACAACTGCAGAGAAGCTTCAGCCTTACTTTAAAGAATAGTTTTAAGAGGTTAACTCATTAATAGAAACTTTCTTGCCAGACAAACACTAGGGGAAACTGCAGCCTGAATCTGCACCTCTATTGGATCAGTTAAAAGTTATGATTCTAGCTCAATTGCATTTCAATTTGCCCACATATTTAGGGAAAGTGCTTCTCATTCGTTCTCTCCATCTGCCAAAAAACACAAGTCTCTCACTCCCAAGTGTGCCCCTTAAATCTCTATGCCACCGCTGCCCGGTTAATAGTATCTGGCAGGTGTAATAAAAAGCAAATCCATAATATAGACTTATAGCCATCCGGAGAACGGTGTGCATGAGGTACAGCGGTGTTTATCAAAGACAAAGAAGAGACCCAATGATGGCTGAGATGATGCAAAATCAGTGCTAAATTTAGTGCCTCCAGACTGGTTGTCAACATTATAAAACCACAATAAATCAAAGGGAAAATACAATTTTAACATGAAAATGAAAGAGTAGAACAGTCCCGTCCATTCTAGGTTCAATAAAGAGAGCCTGTCCTAATATACTTCAAGATTAAGAGGGCAACTGGAGACTGAGACAGGATTCTTCTTATGATCTAATAAATAATACAGCTGTATCTTCTCTTCAGTAACTTACAGCATTGTCTCTTGCATCAGTTATCGCACTCCAGGGAGGGAAAAGCCCTTCACCAGGGTATTATCATGCATGTGTCACTACCTCGTCCGTAGTACTGTTTACGTCAGCAGTGGTCCCTTGTTGTTCCTGCCAAATGTCCCCGCTGACCAGATAGTAAAAAAAGAGCACACAACTGCAAACACAAACATGGGCTGCAGTAGATTCAAATAGGGTTAAAAAAAACAGACTCTGAAGACTGGCTACACAGGAGATGTTTTTACATCTAAACAATCCTAGAAGCGTGGAAGACCACAGGTAAAGCACAGTTTCAATCAGTTTTTAACATTTCAGTGTTCTATCTGATGTTTGTAGCAATGATTACACAGATGGGATTCCATAGACACGAGATCTCACAGAAACTCATGATCAAACGTGACTTTAGAAGAAAGACAAATATGGAAAACGGTTGACATTGTCTACTGGCTATCCCAGCATACATTTTATTTTGCAGCAAAAACCAAAACAAGGCAAAAACATGAGTGAAATCTTGGCAAAGAAGACAGTATAATAAGCTATGTTGGTGAGCGTTAAAACTGCTACACTCAGTACGTAACACTACCTGTTCTGTTTTCCACCTTTTTAGTCATGGACTAAAACTACAACTAAAAAAAGGTTAATGAACTACTTTACTAGTTAAAATAGATCTGTGATTATAAAAAACACAGGTAAAAGGTAGGTTCAGTTTTCAGGCAGGCTGACCTCTTGGCCAGGTCACCCTTATGAAAGAGATCCTGATCTCAATGGGTTTTTATCTGGTTAAATAAAGGTTAAATAAAATAAATAAAAATAGCTTTAGATACTACGGATGTTCCTAACAGTATATTTTCGCATTCGTCTAAACGCTAATTTAAATTTCGTTTAATCAACTAGTCTAAAGAGGAGGAAACAAAGTCCTCACAGGGTCATAGTATAAGCAGGTGTGACGTTAGCCTGATATACTCTGTACAGCGTGGCTAACATTACAAGCTAGCTACGCCAGCCTTCGTTCCTCTTTGCAGGTTAATATCATGCTTTGATATGTGGCCTCTTTTTGCTTCAAGTGGAAGTTGTAGGCGAGTTCAATCCACGACAGCCTACATATCCCTTTATTTCCATTTACTACTTTAAAAAACTGTCATACTGTGCTGTTCCTGCTACAGGCTAACCGCTATGCCACCACTGAGCTAGACAGGAAGGCAGAGGCCATTAATTGAAGCTACAGCGGCCTCTAGAGGCGGGAGGTTTATTACTGTTTAAAAGAGCATTATAGACTGGGATTTAAAGCCTATGTTTACAAAAATGATTGGTAACAATATATCTAATAACAAATTTAACCTTTTGAGTGATTACCCAGCTCATCCCTAACAGTTTTGATGGTTTTACCCACAGTGGAAAAAAATCATGGATTGTGAATGTCCAACGAAAACTAAATTACATTTTAGTCTAGTTTCATTCATTTTGACAAAAACTAAACACTAAACACTTTACTTTTAGTAAATTTTAATCAATCATTTTTTAATCATTTTAATCAAAAAAAACTTCTACTAAAACTAAACTCAAAATAGCTGCCAAAATTAACACTGTAAGGCATCCTGATCTGGTTTGATATGTATACAGAGAAGTAACTCCTGACATCACATACTTAAGGACTATTAGAGGAGTATTTGGTCAGCCAGTCTCAAACTGAGCCACGTCCCCTTCTGACTGTTTGAGGACTACGATGTCGAAACTAGTCATTTGATATTTAATGGTTTAAAAAATCTGGTATCATGAAAATGCTTTCAGGGAAAGATTAAAAGCTGCATTAAAAAAGATGAGCTTTTTAGCCACCCAGTTCTTTAAGGAATCATTTAATGGGTTGGGAACTTGCTTGGAGCTAGTTTGCTTCTCTAATTGTGTTAAAAAGTAATGAAAGCACTAGAGACAATAAAAGAAGCTGGCAGGTGAGCAGACAGTTCTGCTTAGACTCTGGAAACAACAGTGTCTGTAAATCTAATCGTGACTAATGCAAACACAACCTGACTAGTTTGTCCACAGCATAAATCTGCAAAGCAACAAGTCCGCCAGTGCCTGAAGCCTAAGAGCCCTCTATCTAATCTTGGGTACCAGCCCAAACGATACAATCTCCTGACCCTTCTCATTAGTGTTTATTTGACTTGGTTTTATTTCCCTCACTGTTTTCTGTTGTACTTCACGGCTGTATAAACCATGAAAAACGGTTGCGCTTGTAACCTAGTTACAGCTGAGCCTTCGAGGAAGAGAGCACTGTGTCAAGTTCACCGGTTCAGAGCCATAAAAGGAGCTCACGCCCACACAGACCGTTCAAAATAAAGCAGTAAAAAATCTAACCTGAGCACAGTTTATGTCTAACTGTAGACAAGACTTAGATAGTGCATGTGTGGAATGTCCTCATCTTTAATTTTTGCGCATTACAATGTAAAATTCAAGCCTCTCATTCACAAATAATCACATACTGTACCTAGCACTTACTTTCAAACCACATACTGGCCTGTGTGTGTGTTTATGTCTGTTTGTGTGTGCATGACTCATGTGCAGAAACAGTTCTTTCTCCAGCGGTAAACTCTGCAGACTTTCCTGGAAAGCTAGCTGCACTTTCTGACTAACACAGAGTCAAATCGTTGCCAGCAAGTGGCATCACCTTCCCTCTTAAAAAAGGCGCTGTACCACCTGAGGAGGCCGCCTGCTCTTTTTTAAAACTTATGTTTTCATTTTCACTTAGAGCTCATCCCGCCTGCAACACTCTCAACACGAAGTGTCTGAGGTGAAGCTGAAGTTTCTGCTTGGTTTATCAGGGTACTAAAAGACCAACATGAAAGATGAATTAAGAAGAGTGCTTCCAGGAAACTTAAGCACACAACAAATGCATCTTTTATGTACTTTTCCTAATTCAACACTTGGAGTTTCTATAAACATGAGACATTACAGCTTGCTTGTATTCGTTAACATAAAGAAGCCCTAGCACCATGCTAAAATGGTTTCAAGCACTGCATTTCAATGGAATTATAATGTCTTTTCTGATTTTTAGGAATAAAGAAATTAAAATTACATAAAAAAACCTACAAGTCCATTCTTAAGTTCTTCCTTAGTTATGACATTGCATTTGCAGAATTAACATTATTGGTTGTTGTTTGATAGCAACAACAGACGTGTCGTTATTTAACATTCGTGCATTTGTTGTAGGGATGTTCCCAGCATCTTGCTGCCCTTTTGGTTGGTTTAAAATTTAACCAGCTAATGCTAAAACGGTCCAAGTCATACTATTTTTAGACTATTTCACCATGTTTTGAAACAGTTTATTAAAAATCAACATTGACAGACATTTAAAATGCAGCTGAAATGGCATGTTGGACGGTGCTATTCTCTTTAGAATGTGGCTAATATTAGCATTACGAGCTAATGTCCCCTCATGCTTGCACTACATGTGTTTGTGCTTTGCTACAATTGAGTTCTCATATGTCCCATTTCCTGCACTGCATCCAAGAGAAGCAATTCGGCTACTCTGCTAGTTTACATCCTGGCAGTAGAGCTAGGAGGGAAGGCCCAACGATCGAGGCTTTAGCCTTTTCTACTGGAGGGCTTTCAAATGGGGTTTACAGGTGGATCAAAAACATGTGGCGTATGCTGTTCTCCATGACCGGTAGTTGAGGAGCAGAACACAGGAACACAATCATGTAATCTGCCATTATAATAGTTGAGCGCTGGGTGTCTCACATACAATTTTAGTGGGCTATGATGTAATCTATTCAGGAAAGATGCGTTTGGTTGTACACATGGAGACAAAAAAGTTGTACAGATTTGTTCACTCTAGGTGGTTTCAAAAAGTTTCAGGCTCCTAAAACGCTGGTTTTATGTGGATGAAACACCAATACAGTAAAATACTTTTGCCGATACACCTAAACCCGTCTCTGAGTGGACCCCCAGAGAACCAGTTTGCCATAACTAGTGTTAGTAAATTGCTACTTTTTAAACAGTGTTGGTACCACCAATATGCCCCTTTTTTCCATGTGGGCCCTTGGAGGGGGTCAGATCAATTAAAAGGTTGGAAAGAGATGCCTGAATTAAGAGAGAGAAATACCTTAAAAAGATGCCAATAGGTGGTACCCAGATGGCCTAGAGCAGGGGTTCCCAAATGGTGTGGGAAGGCACACTAGTGTCTGGCTAGGCCCCTGAAAAAAAGTTTTTCAACATATTTTGCCACTTATTTTGACAACTTAACCATTTTTGCTGCTTTTTGCAACTTTTTTAAAATACTTTTTGTCACATATAACCCACTTTTGCTACCTTTTTGCCTACTTTTGCTATTGTTTGGACATTTTTTACCAGATCTCTAATCACTTTTAACCAATTTTTATCACGTTATGGCAACTTTTGCCCTTTTCGCCACTTTTCTGCCACTTGTAATCTGTTTTGCCACCTTTTTGACACTTTCAACCCATTTTGCCACCTTTTTGCTAATTTGTGTTCACTTGGTTTGGCCTCTTTTTTGCCCAATTTTGTCTATCTTTTAAATCACTTTAACCAATTTTAACCACCTTTTTACAACTTTTAACCCCTTTATGGCCACTCGTAACCCATTTTTTGCCACTTTTAACACATTTTTGCCACCTTTAACCCATTTTTTGGCGCCCTATGCCAGCTGTTACCAATTATTGGCTCTGTCTTGTCACTTTTGCCATGTTTTTTTCATCACTTTTAACAACATTTTTGCCACCTTTTGCCACCCCCAGTTTATCCTCCTTTATGGGCCACACTGACTATAATATTATTTAAAAAGTCTATTTTGTATTGATATGAATATGGTGTGCCTTGAGATTTTGGCTTTACCTTATGTGTGCCTTGGGTGAAAAAGTTTGAAAACCACTGGCCTAGCGGCCTAAGGTGCTATCCTTGTATGCGGGCGGCCCAGGTTTGAATCTGGCCTGTGGCTCTCTCCCCACTCACATCCCATTTCCAACTCTATCCCCTATCCTCCTCTGTCAAAAATAAAGGCACTAAAAAGCCCCAAAATACATCTTTTTAAAAAAGATGCCAATAGAAAATACATGTAAATGAAACAGGTGTAATTTCTTTATGTAAGAGGCTCAAACATATCATATTTGAGCCTTTCATATGGAAGGGCGGGGAGATCGCATCAGAAATCTAGATTTCTATTGGAATGGTAGGTATCAGACATGTTGGTACCAAATTTTGATGCTCAACGTTAGAGTGCATCTCCATTTTCCTAGTAACAGAAGCGCTAAATTCAGGCACAACAACAAAGATGGTGGGACCAAGACACTGCGAGTGTTCCTACCAGCCTTTCAAATGGCATTTTTCCTGGTTATTTATACATTTCAATTTCGCTCTAAGACACAAAACACGTAGTCTCTAACATTAGCACGCAGGCCCTCATGTAAACCAGTCCAGCAAGGCGTTGGTGCCACACATAAACCACTCTTTCTGACCTGGATTTAGTTCTCTTGCAATGGAAGAACCAGTGCTAGATGAAGCACTGGCTCTGAACCAGCCCTGGAACTGGCTTGGCAGAAAGAGCTGTGTTAGATAAGATTTTAAGAAATGGTTGATCCCATGGAGTTCAGTTTTTCACCATGGATGGGGCCAAGAGGAGCTATGGCAAGGTATTTATCAAGATCAGCCAGTCTAGATCAGATATAGAAAACCAAGAGGAGAACAGGCAACCTTTTAGCATCCAACAGTACTACCTCTTTAATGCCAAGCCTTTCCTGTTCATGACTTTATGACTTTACAAGTTTGATTTAAAGGACCCATCTAACCAGCATTGTAGCCCTACACAAATAAAAATACTAGAAGTTGTCCAAACCCACAAGTAACTCTAGTACTTGCCAGGGTGACAGGCTTTAATAGCTTAGGCATCTATAGTAATGGGTACAGGTTGTATCTGTTGTATACTGCTCACTTTATTTCATAGTTTTAATGTCCTTGCCAAGGGACAACTTGTCTTCTTTTCCATCTTTTTCTTCACTTATAGAAATGGGTGATGAATTAATAAAAAGAGGAGGATGGGGCCACACATTTAGGCCCATCATAGGCCGTCTATTATCCATTTGGCACCCAGCCACAAACAAAGAAGCAGTTGAGTCAGATTCGACAAGAAGCAATCGATCCGAGGAGTGAGTGTGATCAAACTGCTGCCTTCCTGCAGAGCTGACACATGTTGACGCTGGTTAATGAGACAGCGGTGAATCCTTACTATTCAGGATGCTACTGGTGCTCGATCTTACACAGTAAACAATGTTTGTGAGTATATTTTTCATCGCTCTGTGAGTACAGCATGTGTTGGTTTTCCACAAAGATCACCTTTGTTGATATCATTTCTTGTTCTCACGCTCTGAATACACAGAAACTTGTGGTTTTTGTATCAGGATAGAGGGCAGCCCAGATTGTCTGCCAGACCTGATAAGGGTGCTTGGCATGTGACCACAACCACAGAGGGGCCCCAGAGACTCATGGGAAAGATGGTAGCACTTGATGATGAACCTGGAGCTCAGGCTATGTGAAGTGAATGATAATGTAAAGTAACCTTTAAAAGGAACAGCAAACACAGAATAGCACAGAACTGAATTAAACTGCTCAGCTTCAAGGATGGGCCCCATAGATTGCCCCATCATCACAGATGCCCAATCTGGATCCGGATCAGACCAATTTTAGACACCAGGATTGGATCATCCCTAAATAAAACTCTAAAGTATTTTCTCCTAACTCTAAAATGACATAAGCAAATTAATTTATACATTTCTCGCTAAAATACAACCCAAATGTTTAAAGGATTAATTTTGTTTTGTTTTTTTTTTGTCGAGGGAAAGATGCACAGAGGACTAAACCTCAAATTTATGACAAGAAACTGAAGCTCGCAGATACACATCCATTATTGTTTTTTACCCAATTTTCCTATGACAGCAAGTGACTTCGTTTTTTTGGCATCAACCTAAAAACATAAATATGCTCATCTTTATGTGATAACCAGTTGATATTTGGAGATCTGGAAAAGATGGCAGAAATTGAGCCTTTACCACTGGAAAACCAGTGTGGTTATCTTCCAGACTCTGGGACCTTGAAGAGTGGAGAGGCACAGAATCCACATTGCTTGATGTCCAGTGTGAAGTTTCCACAGTCACTGATGATTTGGGCTGCCATGGCATCTGCTGGTGTTGGTCCACTGTGTTTTCTAAAGTCCACGGTCAATGCAGCCATCCACCAGGACATTTTAGAGACCTTCATGCTTCCTTCTGCTGACAAGCTTTATAGAGATGCTGATTTCATTTTCCAGCAGGACTTGGCACCTGCCCACACTGCCAAAGGTACCAAAAGCTGGTTCAGTGGCCATGGTGTTACTGTGCTTGATTGGCCAGCAAACTGGCCTGACCTGAACCCCATACAGAATCTATGGGGTACTGTCAAGAGGAAGATGAGAGACACCAGACCCAACAATGCAGATGACCTGAAGGCCGCTATTAAAGCAACCTGGGCTTCCCTTACACCTGAGCAGTGCCACAGGCTGCTCGCCTCCACGCCACACCGCATTGATGCAGTAATTCATGCAAAAGGAGGCCCAACCAAGTATTGAGTGTATAGAAATCAACATACTTTTCAGAAGCCTGACATTTCTGTGTAGAACATCCTTTTTTATTGATCTTATGTAATATTCTAATTTTTTGAGACACTGAATTTTGGATTTTCTTATCTGTAAGTCATAATTATCAACATTTCAAAAAATAAAGGCCTGAAATATTTCACTCTATGTGTAACAAGTCTATATAATATATGGGTTTCACTTTCAGAAAAGAGTGACAAAAAATATTGAACTTTTTCATGATATTCTTATTTTTTGAGATGTACCTGTATTCAAAACAAGGGTTTCCTGTTAACTACCCTTACAAAATAAGACTAAAAAGTGTAGGTGATTACTTTCTCTATAAAAATTCACAGAATATAGGCATGAGCGTGCAGGTCATCTCTAAGTTTGCCGTTATTTCAGCACAAATCACAGTGTTACTATGATTTATCATGATGTAAAAAGCATGTTTTTTTTTTAGGTCCGTTTGGACTACCAGCAGGATGCACAGACTTCACTGTCACTGGTTGAGCCGATCTAGCTTACAGCCATTTGATTGGTTTTAAGTTCCTTTAAGATAAAAAAAAAATATTCATTATTATGGAAAACTGAGGAAATAAAATTATTGATGTGTCAGTTTAGGGCAGTGGTTCTCAACCTTTTCAGCCCGTGACCCCCGAAATAAAGGTGACAGAGACCTAGGACCTACACTGTACCTGAAGATGGTTGAACACAGCCACAAACATTCAAGAAAAGTCATGTTCAGACAAGGCCGCCCATTAGGGGGGAAAAATGGGAGAGCTGTCTGGGGCCCAGCCAAACTGGGGGCCAACAAAATCATGGTTCATTGTAAAGTTAAGCTGTGGTATTTTATATTTTACCTGAATAATAACCACTCTTATCAAAGAAACAAATTTTAATTTATTTGTGTAGTAAGTAGCCCTCTTAAAAATGTAAATCCTTTTGTTGAAAACAGAATTAAAATACATTAAAAATAGATAAAAAGGGTTAATAATGGAAAAAAATCGGTGGGAAAGGTGGTGAAATTGGATTTTAAAAGTAGCAGAAATGGGTTAGAAATGACAAAACTTATAACCTAAAAAATGGCAAAAATGAGTGGCAAAAAAACGTTGAAATTTTGTGAAATGAGATGAAAATTAATATAAACTGGCAAAAAAAAGGTTAGCTGAGGCAGAAAAAGTCAGAAACTTGCAAAAGTGGGCATATTAAATTTTGAAATTTGGCTTAAAAAGTGGTAAAAGGGGTTAATAGTGGCAAAAATGTGTCAACAGAGACAACCATCGACAGAGAGTGGCAAGATTTGGTTTAGAAGAATAAACAGGCAGAAAAAAAGTGGTGGAAAGGGTTTAAAACTGACCAAAAAATGGGTTTTAAGTTGCAAAAATGTGTTAAAGTTGGCAAAATTGATGGGAAAAAGTGATGAAAACGGTTTAAAATTTGGCAAAATTGTCAGAAGTGGCAACAGTGTAATTTAGAAAATGTTCTTTTTTGTTTAAGGCATCTGGAGACCCCCTCTCAGTGTCTCACGGCCCCCGATGGGGTCCCGACCCCAACTTTGAGAACCTCTGGCTTAGGGCTTCCTTGACTAGCTAATCATCCTAATCTTTATTAAATATGCTGTAAACCATTCCAGCTGTTGTCTCCATGCTAAGCAGAGGTGTAAAACTAATGTTGTCAGCTAATAAACCAAAGCTCTAGTTACACACAAGAATCACTCCTGTGTAAACACTCCGGCCTGTTTGTTGATATGGCGGGATATGGCTTCACTGACGTGAAGACCTTATCAGCCTGACCCTCGCTTTTGTTCTGGGAAACATAAACCCCAACAAAAGCGTTTTAAATTTCACTTTTCTAGGAAGAGATTTACAGCAAATGATATTTAATCTAAAAATCCCACTGCTGCTGTAATAAAGAAAATGAGTAAGTCCTGGATCAAAAACGTGCACGCTACTAAGCTCATTTACAGATTACAAAAAAAAAAGGCACACAAGCACGGCCGGCACGCACGCAACAAACACGCCAGAGCTGCTCACACATACACATGCTGGCGGCTTTATTTAGAGGGCTAGTGCATGATGTGAAGTAAGTGCAAATCGAGCTCAAAAAGAAGTTGGCAGCTTTAATCACTCTGAAACACAAGAGCACAACAAAGCCGTGCATCTGAAAGTCTCATTGTTCACCCCGGGAACAAAGCCGATGTTGTTTAATTGCACTCAAAATAAAACACATTTAACAGTAGCAGAAAACATGATGCAACCCGAAGCCACCGGATCAATTTTCCTGCATCTGTCTCTCAAAAGAATAAAAAAACAATCAAACTGATGCCGTCTCAAACATTTCAGTCTGAAGAGAAGCGACAGGAGAAGCCTGACAAGCTCCACAAGGCCAATTTATAACATTTCACGTCTTCAGATGTCTCTCGGCTGCTTGTTTCTGTGTCTCTCTGTGTGCGCCGACATCCAACAAGTGTGTCTCTGAGCTGTCATTCAAACGAGGAGAAGCAGCACCTCAAATTGACGCCCACACTTGGCAGCACACTGAGGACCACGATCGTTCTCCTCTGAAGGCTTTTTCAAAGGACGAGAACGAGAGACAGTGAGAAACAGCCGCTGCAGGTACGAATCTTCTATTTTTGGCCCTCTAGTGGAGACTAAACTGGATGTTTGAGGTAGAGGAGGAAAAAGGATGGGAATTATAAATGGCTAAATCTTATTTTATTGTGACAGGAGCTGCTTAGTTTATCCACTCTATCAGCTGCAGCAGCCTGTGGCCAGAAAAGACTGAAGTTTCCTTTCTTGGCGGTGTTCAGATCTGGGCTTAGATTCAACATCTTTGTTTGTCTTTTTCCATCAGATTAGACTGTGATAAAATTATAACAGAGGTATCATTTTGGAATATTCTAAATCTTTAAAAAAGACAGCTTTTGAGTGGTTTGGTTTCAGTTTTATTTGACAAAATACTATGAAGCAGAGCAGAGGCTTTCTGAAAGATTGAGTTGCACCATGGGAGTTGTAGGATCCAGCTTCTGCTTCAGTTCTTAACATTTTATAGAAATCTCTTTATTTGTAACTCCACTATGAAATACGTAATAGGACACATTTTGGAGAATCAATGATTTTATTATCTTTTCAGTCCTATATTGCTTTATTTTTTAAATATTCTGACTCTATTTTAGGACTTCCTGTTCAAGAACAGGGCACTGTGGTGATTTTTCAAAACATTTATTTGTGTAAAACTAATGAATCCATATTAATTTGTCTCAGAACAACAATTTTGATTTGCACTGAGCTTTTATCTGCCACCTACCCCCTTTCAACAATTTCAGATATTTACATCAACATAGAAATAAATATAATTTATACATTTATAAATTTATAATTTCTAAACCAAAGAAATGTTTTAATGGTCTTATCAATATATATAATTTATTTTACAGATTATTTTCTTTTAAATGTATGCAATTTTTAGGCTCTAACAGTGAGATCAGTCGTTATATCGCAACCCGCCACAAGGGGGCGATTGATATATTTTAGCTGAGTTTGATGAGTTTGATGCTAATATGTTGTGCAGTGATGAATGAAAAACACAAGCAGAAAAATTGCACTCCCAAAACACCTGAAGCCACAATTTTTTATTGGCAACAGCAGGTTGTTTTTTTTCAAGATTGGACTGATACATTTTTCTTGCATACATCATATTTGTTAATAATGGTTAGCAGGTGGATTTCTGAGAAGTGGATGAAACATAAAGTCATTCCTGATTGAATTGTTACAATCTCATTTATTTTGGGAGTCATTTTAATAACTGTGGGTGGGTGATAGGGGCCTGATGTGGTCGCCAGTTGATGATTACTGCTTTATGGTATCGCTGGTGATTTATTTTGCTCTAGTAGGTCATAAACAGACATCTGTAATAAATTCAGTCTGTTTCATAAGCAGTTACATACTCCTGATAGGAGTTTTCAAAAATGCAAGCCCATTGGGGTGTTAACAAAACATCGACATATTTAAAAAGATTTTTCTTCAATTAATTAATGTGTTCATTTATTTACTTGTTGATCTAGAAATGCATCCATGAAGTAGTCTTTTTGGCTATTTATTTTAATTTTCTGTTATTTATTTATCTATGCATGTAATTATCCATGCTTCTAGTCATTTATTATTCTTATTGATCTATATGTCCTTTTAGTTATTTATCTATGTACTGTATCTCTTAATTTATGTTTCCAGTTATTTATTTATATTTTTAGTTATTTATCAAGATAATTAGTTATTTAAGAATAAGTAAGAGAAGATGGACAAATTGCAAGTTTGTTGTATTAAAAGACCTTTTGAGGTTGCCTTAAATCAATCAAAGGAATGGTAATAAATCAAAATTTCATCCTTGTAAACTTTGGGATATAAACAAACATTTTTTGTAATAAAGTAAGATTTATGTTTAAAGACTTTACAGATCCTTGGAGAAACAACTGATTTGTATTTAAGCAGAAACCTTGTAAATTTCTTGTAAATTCCAGAGCATCATAATAAAACTGTAATAGCTAGCCTTACTTGATTTTTCAAAGCAAACTCAAGACCTACCTTTTTACTGTGACTTTTAAGTAAAATTTCCTTTAGGTTTTATTTCATATTTTAATTTTTAGGACTGCCTACTGTCACTTTGTTTTAGGATTTTAGCCTAACCTCTAGTGTTTCTTTATTCTTAACTTTAAGATATCGTTTCCTCGGTGCGCACACTCCTGCGTGTAAGGGATCCTTTATATATATGACACATCTGCCAAGGTATGGACTACTGAGCGGGGAAGAGGATGGGGTTACTGGGTGGGTTGGTGGTCCGGTGGGGGTTGTGGTCTGGGGTGGGTGGGGGGGCGTGAAATAATGTATTTTCTTTAAATTGGATGTTGTGAGTAAAGCACTTTGTGCTATATTGCATTGTATGAAAAGTGCTATATAAATAAAGATTGATTGATTGATTGATTGATTGCCTGTTGATACTGTTATCACCTACCTTGTTTAATTGATCAAATACTGTTGTGATCATGATAAAGATTAACAATCAGAAAGCATAAAACAGTAGTTCAAATAGGGACAGTTTCTGTACATTACTTGCACACCTCCTATTATCAATGACTGTAGAGCATAAGCAGGGCATTAATTGTGTCAGCCCTGTTTATGGAGTAGATCAGTAAACGTGTAGGAGAATTACAGTGGGCGGTTTAATGATAACTGTTGAGCCACAGTAATCCCAGGTTGATCTTACAATCTACAGTGCTCAGGGAGAAAGTGAGCCCACAACACGCCGTCTTCACTAGGAGGGAAGACTGAAACAACATACACATGTGCACTGGGGTACTAGCTACCTGCTCTACACTCTGTGGTGTTCAAACATGTCAGTGATGAAGATGTTAGAGAGCTGGCAGTTACCTCGGCGGTGGTATTTTTAGCACACGCACACACTCCCAGGTGCACAAAGTAAACACGGTCGACACCGTCAGCTACCACAGGAAGCTAACCTTTTCATCCGCCAGCTGCTTTCCGAATAATTTATCAGGCAGGCTAAAACACAAACCGAAGCTTCTAAAGTGAGCGTGATTAGGTGTCAAAGAGGGAAGTCGGCTCTTTTAATGAGCCCGAGTTATGGACTTTTTTTCTCTTGCTCTCTAGAGCTCATTCATATTGCATCAAGCCAATTAACAGTCATAAGATGAGATTAAAATGTTTTACTGCCTTTTAGAGGGCTGCTATCTGTTCGTGTTCAAAATCAAATGTTCACGTTTATCAATATAGAAAGATTTCCCTTAATGTGGCTGTATTGATGAGCTTAAATCTCTTAATTTCAGCAGTAAAAAGAAAGATTGGTTTATTTGCGGTGCTTAAGCCTAACAGATGCTGCAAAATATCCTCCTAATTCTGGAGATTTCTTACAAAGAGTTCAAAAGAATTCCCATCCAATTATTTTAATGGTTTATATTTATAAAAGACTGGAATTTATGCACTTGCATCACAAAAAACAAACACTTTTGAGCTCTCTTTTTAAAATTAGATTTTTGTCTGTTAAGAGAATTTATGAGTTTCAGCTGTCATAGGTCCTACCTTGATGGCTGTGTGATGTCATCGCTGACAGCTCTATCAGGTGGCTGTCCAGGCAGTGCAGCAGGTGAGCACCCAGGCTCTGTGTCTCAACCGTAGAGCAGATGTGTGTCTAGTGCAAGTGCGGCTTTGATTCACAAGGTGCAGTCAGGACGGTGCACACAAACTGTGGTTATCTGTGTTTGTTTTTGTGTTTTCAGGCTGCTTCAACACTCAGGATGGTCCCTCAAGAATCCCTCAATGGTGGCGGGAACAGGAAGCTGACATCCAGCTGCAGCATCCAGTCCCCAGGAGGCTTTTGATTCGCTGCTTCAATCAGAGCGGTGGCTCGCTATCCAGCTCTGGTACCAACCTATCAGTGTGGAAAAAAAGGAGGAATATGTCACTACTTTTTTTGTAGAATATTCTATCTGATTTCTGACACAACAATGCCAGTTATCATCTGATTTTTGTTTACACTGATTCAAAATCCCTGCTTAAGTTAGAAAGATCAATACATAAACAGTCTGAGAAGAAGGGGAGCTGGCAATATAGTAGCATTATAATAATTCATGCATTTCACCACATACACAGTGGCCATTTTTAACAGATGTCATGAACAGAGTGGGAGCGCTAGATGATTTTTTAATGATGTACAGCTGTATTCCAATTTGCATATCATGTATAGTACTGTAAAGAACTTTGAGGTATGTTTGGGCCAAAATTGAGGCTGGAGTAGGACATAGATGTGGCGTCTAAGCCACCTCAGGGCACCATCAGCCAGGAAGGAGGATTGGCACAACCCCGATCATGCACTGGATGTCCTTACATATTACCAGGGGCATGGGGAAATAATCTGTTTATTTAAAAAAATAACAATTTCAGCAGTTTTAGAGAACGGTAAGGGGTGGATGTGGGAAATAAGCATGGTCTAGGGCAGTGTTTCCCAACCATCTTTCCTTGTGCACTTGCCTATAGATACTAGGGCTGGCAATTAATTGCAAATTAGATTAAATCGCAATATGGCCTGCTGCAATATTTCTTAAACTTGAAATATGTCAAAATACCAGTTTAATAAATCCATTGTTTTGCCGCAGCAGAGATTTTATGCACATTATGCAAACATTCAAGTGTCAGTTTTTTTATCATGGTTTACAAAAATCCTCCTTTTTGTGTTTTATTATGTTTTTCTTGAAAAAAAAAAAACATGAGTGACATAAAAATGATAATGCCCTTATAAAAGGAAAATGACATCACGTTTGCAATACGAGCAAAAATATTTTGCTCAATCTGTATAAAACTGATGAAGCATAGCGGTACTTCACAAAAGTCATACCCCAGCTGCGATCAGCTGGTTCCCAGCCTCACCTCCTCCACCCCAGCTGCCTCCTTTATAGCTTAAAGCTTGTTGCACCCCCATATTCAGATTCATGCTACTATGGATTGATTGCTTTGAATACACATGGTCTTTTTATGGAATTATTTATTGCTTGAATTTGGTAAAAATACAAAAGATTAACCCAAGAATAATCACATATTAAATCGCAATCGCAATATTTGGGGGAAAACAATCGCAATTAGATTATTTTGCAAATTGTTCAGCCCTAATAGATACATGCAGAATCTGGATAAAGTTAAAATTTCATGATTCAGCTGATCAGCAGGGAAATCTGGATGAACTTTGAGCCTAATTTCAAGTAAAAACAGCACACTTGATGTCCTCCTTGATCCAGAAAGTGATACTAGAAATCCATAAGGCTTCGCTGATGTTAGCTTTAGATAACCAACAACATAATTCAATTAAGCATTCAGTTTACATTACAGTTGAGGGTTGTCAAAACGTCCTTTACTTTGATTGTTTCAGTGCCTTGCTTTCAAAATTCAGGTCTCTATTCCTTTTTTTCTAGAATTGAATCAACAATCAAAAATCTGTCATCATCACAACCCTTTAACAGTAGTGCTGGATTTTATTGTTTCCTTATTGTACAATGTCAGATAATCTAATGGTAATTTTAAAAGTGATGGATACCAAATATGTGGTTTGAAACTTAAACATGGCCAGTACCCTTCCAGGTCTTTCCTATTCACTGTCTTTCCAGTTGCTGATCAATCAGAAAAGGCTGAACCTTACAGCTCTACATCATGAAAGCACTGGAGCTGAACATCATGAGAGTGACATCAGGAGAAAAAAGGCCAATATGGTAAAGAATTTGTCACAGGCTGATATCAGTCTGTTGAAGGATGGGAGTGTAGAGTCCATCAGGATGGCTATTATTGTCTCACACGCTCAAAGCTCATTTTCCAGTTATTTATAGTATTGATCTTCCAGTGGTAACTGTTGACTAAAGTCTAAGATTGCACTTTCAGCACAGATCTTTTATGTCTTGATTATCTATAACTGTTAAAATAGCACTGACAGTTTTATGTCCACAAAAGCAATTAGATTTTAATTATGAATAATCTAACAATGCAAATGAGGGTTATTGGGATGATGAATGAAGGTTTACATGGTTGTAATTAATCAATATAAAGGAAGCTTTATTAAGAGGAAACACCTTGTAGAGCTCCAGGCAGACAACAAAAAGGAGAATGAGGACTTTTAACCAACATGGCAGACTGCTCTCACTTGATTTTGGAAAAGAAAATCTGTTCTTCCTGCAGGTGAGTCAGTAGCTAAACCACATATAGGGATGAACTTGTACCACTTTTTCAAACCAAGCACATTTGAGTTTTCACTGTTACATGAACACAGTTCTGTTTAATTCTCATCATGTGTTTCTCACCCCTCCCCTTGACTATTTAGTAGTACATAGTTTGTAGTGTGTTACTTCTGACATCCTCATTTGTTAAAATATCCCCCAACTGCAGGCATGACGCCAACTTTGCCACAACTATTGAGTCAGAAACATTCTGTTAGGAAAATGATACACAGAACAGTTTCTAAAATGTTTCATGAGTGCACGTAAAAGTTCTTAGGCACCAGTACCTGATACACGTATCCACATCTGTGCATCCTCACAAAAAAATGTAGCTAGCTAGCTTGGTACGTCTTTTCCTGATGATCATTTTTCAGGGGTTGCAGTGATGTCTAGCCAAAGACAGAAAACAGTATTTAAATGGACACACCTGGACTTGATACTGGGTTATTGATTTGATAATTATGATGCAATGCAATGCAACACAATAATGTCAGTGTTAGTATACAACACTGGATATTAATAGTGGACACAATACAACGTGCAACAACACTTTACAGCAATGATATATTATTGATATGGTACAATACATAACAATGCTACAGGATTAGGGTGGTCCTGATCAGCATTTTTGGCCCCCGATCCACTTTTATCTACCAATTCTAAGCTCCGATCCCATAATCCTATTTGCCTAGATTAGAGTTTCAATGGTTTTTGTTTACAACAATATCTTAAGTAAATAGAAAAACTACTAGATGTCATTCCATTTAACTCAGCACAGCTACCATTGCTGTAAAACACTTATAACCAAATTTCTACTCAGAATGGTGTAATAGCTCTGTTTCACTTTAAAAATTGGTCAAAAATAAAGTTACATATCAACTTAGTACAGTCAGACTAGAATCAAAAATCCGCTTATGGGGTCAAAACAGCTGACAGACCTGAGCGGTCACAAAAAACATGACATGAAAAAAGTGAATTTAAACAACCTCAGCTCCATTTTAAAGTGGTGTAGACTTTAATAGGATCAAGACTAGGGGTGTGAATCTCTCCTTCTCAAGACGATTTGAACTGAATCTCGATTCATGGACTACGATTCGATTCACTGATGATTCATTAAAATACAGATACATCCAGCTACCTAGCCTAGCAAACACCTACGGAGAACGTTACTCTCGTTTAAAGGTAAAAGGTCACCACGGGTCACATGAGATTATAGACGCTAAGGTAGAGCATGGCAGAATGGGCAAGGAAGACAAGCAGCAGAGCCTCAATTAACCGATCTATAACGTCAAAATCGGTCCAAAGACCGGTTCGTGCCGCATTTTACCGATCCAGGGCTCCGCCGACTGATGCACTCAGACGGCTGACGTCAAGATCAGTTAACCGATCCATATCAGATTATCTTTACACCACTAATCAAAACAAATGAATCAGACAGATCCAAAACAACAACCCCTGATCAAATGGAGCAGCTTAATCTGAGATACTAACCAAAACACTACCACTGCAGTAAAACCTGAATATCAAATACAATCCACTTTTGTTATTACAGTGATATTTCTAAAGTACAACTGGAGCTGCTTCAGAGCTTTTTCCTCCGTCACACTTACTTCTTTACCCACTGTTACCTTTACATGAAGTGAAGGTTCTTGTTTAGGAAAACCAACATCACGTTCACATTTTCAGTGATGTTTTGTTGTTTTATTGCTCTCTCAAGGGTAATTATTTTTCCTCTTAAAGTCCAGAGTTTGTTGCTTCAGTGTAGCAGCCTTCTCGTCTGTTTCTATAGTGAAGTCACAGTACTGTGATGCATGTTTAGTTCTGAGATGTTGGATCGAATTAGTCAATTGTTTTGCCGTGGTGTTACACTGTTGTCGCTCTAAAACTTCAAGTATTTCCATACCGCTGACATCTTAGCCATAGGAGTGCTAATGTTGCTAGTCTTGCTGCTGCTCTGTTGTCTAAAGGCCGGCTGAGACTACACGATTTTTTCACAATGGCACCATGCCAGTCTATGCGACCAAATCTTGTCCTGTCTTGGCAGCCTGGCCACACCACAAGAGTGATCCCGACCACTCACCGTATGCTGACGTCAACACCGTCTCCGTGAGTGAGTGCGAGTTCACAGGTTGTACTAATGTACACATTAGTTTAAGGGCATAAAAGGGGATAAAAGTGGTAAATCTTGTAAGTGATGATGCAAAGATAATGAGCAAATGTTCTTCTGTTGTTAGACGTCAGGATTCACGTCGTTAACGTCAGGTCAGGGTGTCAAACTAGACACTGACATGCTGGTCTTGTTGAATCGTGGTCGTGGAGTGTCTCGGACTCGTCATTAATTGCGTCACACTACAAGACCGTTGTCGTTCCTGATGCTCTAAATCGGGCCAAAGTTTTGACGATGAGCTGCAACGTTGCAGTCGGGTTTAAATCTGGCTGAATTCGTGTAGTCTGAGCCGGCCTTCACTCGTGCGTTTACGGCCCGCTGCAGAATTTGCTCCGTTAACAACAGCTGATGTAAATGATCAACTAGGCTGATCAGATCAAACTGACAATTACCAATCAATTAAAGAACAGCTCTGATACTATACACGCAGATCGGGACACCCCTGAATAGGATAGGTATGATATTTAAATGAAAGCAGACAAACTGTTCAGACAGGTCTCTCTCTCTCTGTCTTTTGACTGCAGCAGTTTTTGGTTTAAAATATGACTGATGAAAGTATTTAGAAGTTTCAGTGCTTTTTGATGCTTTTGATCATTAAAATAATGTTGATCGTCTGATTTTGACCCCTATTCTTTGTATTGTGCTGAAATACAACATCAAAAATGACAGATTCTTATGGGAGCAGATAACCATCCACTGAGTTGCCAAGTATTGATTTCTATGATCTTGATTTCATAGTGTATTACGGGGCTAATTATAGAATCCAGCTCCTTAAAAATAAGTTTTTTCTTTTAAGTAAAATCCAGCTGCAATGCAGATCTGAGACCAACCTCTAAAACTCGATACAACCTCAAGTTCGACCTCGAGCTTACTCTGCAAGAAGCTGAAAACCAGTCAGGCAATAAATTGCTTGTCCTGGAGAAAGTTTTTTTGACTGGGGTGCTACAACATTGAGAAAAATATGAAATAAAGGTGATGAATTACTTTAATATGGAAAAGGCGGAACAGCAGTTGAAAATGTGAATTTTCAGGATGGATAGCTTTGATTTTGTTTATCTGTTAGAGGTTAAATATTCTTTTTTTGTTTGTGTTGGAAGTCACTAATTGATCTTTTTATGTTTTTTTTTGAAAGATTGCTCTTTTCTTTGTTTTCAGAGTAGCTTGAATTCCTTGAGCCTGGAGCAGTAGTGTCAGATGTAATCAAGGCTAGTGCCCAAAGCATCAAGTCGACTTTACCAACACAGATATAAGGGGTAAAACTGCCCGAGGGTGAGGTGGGTGGGGGGGGGCAGCGGCAGCGATGGAGGAGGCATGGGGGTAGCAAGCGTGTTCACGCCCATGTGTGTGTGCTGGCAGAGGTCTCAGAGGTCTCCTGAAGCAGGATGGATGCATGTGTGTCTGTGTGGCTCTGTGTGTGCAATTAAGGGGGGTGGGTCTCAAGACAAGAGGGCCAGACAGTGCAGCCGCAGGACAAATTGCCCCCCAAAAAAGTCGGTCACTGCACAGTGCATGCACACTTGCGCTTTGTGATGAGGAAAAAAAAAAAAAAAAGGCAAGGCAAGGAGGGGTAAAAGGAGGAAAAAGGGGAGGAGGGGGTGGGCTGTGGACGTGTGTGTCATTGGGAGTAGCTGACACTCCAGGGGGGCTTCATGCAACACCATTCTCCCGGGGCATCTCAGCAGTCTCGGGAGGGGTATTCATGTGTCGGCCATTGTCCCTAAAAAGAGCTTGTTTGATGCAGGGTGACAGATTTGGGGAGACATGCCCTGAAGACAAAACTGGGGGAATAATAAACACACAGACCTGGATAATGTTATCATAAGGTTAAGGGGGGAAATGCGCCAAAATGAACAAAAAAATAGGCTGTTTTGATTCAATTTCTCATCACTTAAACCTAGCATGTGCTTTGATAGAAGATATAGCTGCTTGTCATAACAAGGTGGGTATATTCAGTTAGCTTAACCCTGCACTCCGCTCCAAACTCAAACTCTCTCTCATATCTAACGACAAAAATTCACATTTTCTGACTCATACTTCCTGTTACAAGGCGTTTAGCTCGGTCGAAGACACTTTAAACCAGCCGTAATGTGCTGCTTTGATGTTGCTTTAACAACCCGTACGCCCCCATTCACAAAAAAAAAGATTGACGCATGCAGAGAATTACCACCGCCCATCCCGAACCATTCACACACACTCAAACACACACTTACGCAGGCCTGTACCTTCATTTTACGCATTTTTCTCCCCAACAACACAGCTACACAGCGACAGAGTCGTGTTTGCAGTATGTATATTGCAATAAAGCCTAAGGCTCGGCCGTGCACTAAAAATAGCACAGCAACAATCGGCATAATAAACATCGCCTGTCCATTCCCCCTCCCTCCTTATTGCCTACACACTTCCCGCCCGCTACAGTGCAACAAACCGTGTGGAAATTTTAGCTAAATTGTCTTACGATGTGGAGCCATTCCTGCCAGAAGTAGATATAACTCATGTGAAAAAGCAGGCGTGAAAATGCAACCGGGAAGCCTGAGCCGAAGCGGAGCGGAGCTGAAACTTCAGCCGGACATTGTTTTGATGAATCCTGTCTGTGCATCGCATCCTTGCCTGAA
Organism: Cheilinus undulatus; assembly: GCF_018320785.1. Lineage (NCBI taxonomy): Eukaryota > Metazoa > Chordata > Actinopteri > Labriformes > Labridae > Cheilinus > Cheilinus undulatus. Next base: position 11,876,416 of record NC_054888.1, on the reverse strand, counting down.
TATCAACATCAAAGCGGCGCAGCTCGGCTACACACTCACCCTGCGAGCACACAAAAGCACCAACAGCTCACCTACACGGGCCAGGAGGAAGCCAGGAGTCCCAACATGTGTCCCTCAAAGCTTTTATTCCTCTCCCATGTTAGACTCTGGGGTTTTTCTCAGCAGAAGGGAGGGGGGGGACGAAGAAATTCATCTCCTGACAGATTCCGCCATACTGGATTTTTGTTACAGCCACAGCGTCACATGGAGCGCCCCTTACTTTTACCAGGGGCGGGCTTAGCCTGATGAAAATGTGATCATCTGCCAAAACACAGCGTGATAATATGTGGAAATATATGTAAGAGGTTGGAAAGAGGGTTTCGATTATTGCTGTTACTACTAAAGGAAAAATCTATGGGCGTGCCCTATGTTATAACCAGCTATAAAAGTAGTAAACACACACTAATAACAAAAAATACTCATGAGGAAAGTTTATGTTTAGAGCAAAAGGCAAATCAGAGTGCTTCACAGAGTTAAAAACATAAAATGTATACAATTTAAAAGGCATTAAAATGAAATGTTTTAAAATTAAAGATAAGGTAAATGGAGAAAAGCAAGCAAAATAAGATCTTAAACACAAATATATCAAAATATCCTGAAATAAAAGTAATCTGATCTGTGTACCTTAAAGTGTAACAGCATTCTGAAGTCTCAAACTCCTGGGACCTGAGCTGTAAAATATAATATTAAAGCTTTAACATTTGAATAAAAAGATTCCCCCAAATCCAATGTGAATTCCTTTAAAACCCCAAGCAAATTCCCCTTGACTTTTCATCAAATTCCCCCTAAATCTATGTATACATTACCCAAAAATTCCATAAAATGATGGAAAATTTCCCCAAACATCCAAACAAATTTCCTTAAATTTCCATTAAAAATCTTAAGAATGTCAACAGATAGGCCCCTTTTTTTAAAATAACACATACAATTCCCACATTTCCAATCAAATTCCCCCATAATCACAAATACAGTTTCCCCAACTTCCATGAGAGTAGTTGAAAATTTCCAAGCAAATCCCCTTAAATTTTTGTCACGTTTCCCCAAATTTATGTATACATGACTCAAAACTCCATGAAAACGACTAAAAAATTCCCCACACATCCAAACATTTTCCCTGAAATTTCCCTGAAAATTCTGAAAAATGTCAAGGATATCCCTGAAATTATATTTTTTTATTACATTTATATTTTCCCAAATTTCCATGAAAACACCAGATAATTTCAATTCAAATTCCCCCAAATCACAAAATATTTTCCACACTTTCATGAAAAAATATGAAATTCTTCTAGCAAATTCTGCTTAAACTTTTATCAAATTTCCTTCAAATTTATATATATATATATATATATATATATATATATATATTACCTAGAAGTCCATAGAAATGATCCCTCTAACATCAACACAAATTCCCTGAAATTTCAAAGGAAATTCTCAAAAAATTTCAAAGAACGTCCCTGAAATTAAATTTAGAAAATGCATATCCATTTCCCAAATCCCCATGAAAATACATACACAATACAAAAAATATATTCCCCAAAATTCCACGAAAATGCCTGAAAATTTACAGGCAAATTCCCCTTAAACTTTTATCAAATTTCCTAAATTTATGTATACTTGACCCAAAATTCCATGAAAACAACGCCAAAATTCCAAGAACATCCAAACATTTTCCCTGAAATTTCCATTGAAATTCTGAAGAATGTCAAATGTTACTTTGAATTTTAATTCAAATACCCCAAAATCACAAATTATTTTCCAATCTTCCATGAAAAGAGCTGAAAACCTTAAAGCAAATTCCGCTTAAACCTTTAGTAAATTTCCTGCAAATTTATGTATATATTACATAAAATTCCATGGAATTGATCCCCACAACATCCACACAAATTCCCTGAAATTTCAAAAGAAATTCTTGAGCCATTTCAAAGAACTCCAGTGAAATTCAATTTTTAAAAATACATATACATTTCCCAAATTCCCATAAAAATACAGAAAATTTCAATTTAAATTCCCAAAGATCACAAATATATTCCCCAAGCTTCCATGAAACTGCCTGAAAATTTACAAGCAAATCCCCCAAAACATCCAAACAAATCTCCTGAAATTTCAATGAAAATTTGTGAAAATTTCATAGAATACTCTCTGAAATTCCAAATCAAAAAATAGGCATTTCCCAAATTTTCATGAAAATACAGAAAACATTTAAATCAACCGACACCCAACCAGAACTCACCACATTCTGTGATTTACATTACATACAGTGTCCCAGCTTTTTAGGAAATGGGGTTATATCTTTAACTTTTTCACAAGGGAGAGTTTTATGTTTAACCATGTATGTTGATGCTGAATTTCAGTATTCATTTCAATACCCAGACTAATTATTTACCAAAAGGTTTAAGAAAACATTGATGCACTTGAGTATCAAATCTTCTTGCACTGTTATCAGTATTTAGTTGATGATTTACATGCAGATATTTTTATTATATATAGGCAACACATGCACAATATAGTGCTGGAGTGCTGGATAATAAAGGAACAGTTACATTTAAGAGTGCAGGTTTTTCTTTATTACTTTTAATGCTCGATTATTTGATTTCATTTTCAAGATTATCCTCAAATTTGATTGATAGAACTTGTAAAACTCTCCCCCAGTATATGGCTTTATACTGAATCATAAACCCTGCATCATAAAACATGTCCAATTACATCCCTGCAGCACACATCAAATATTTCCCACTGAGTTGTGCTGGAAACTCACTATTATGCATTAGAACAGAAAATTCTGATGTTAAGAACCACAGTGTACCAAAGTACAGTACTTGGTGATTGTACTTCCTGCCACTTATAATAACAAGTACCAGTGCAATAATCCAACATGCAGTTCCAGAATGCCTAATGATAGTCATTACTTAGTTTTAATAACTTTATCCTAGTTTATGATGTTTTCCATCTGCTGTAACTGCTGTGTAATATTCATACAGGAGCCTGCATGTCTGTGCTTCACAATAATGACTTTTTAATAACATTTTTCTGCTCTACAGAAACTGTTTATTGTCATTATTACTATTTAGAATATTGTTACAGTCTTCGCGGTGTTTGTGCACCACTATGTGATCACTTTATGAGACCTTTATCCTACTGTGTTGCATTTCACTACTCCACTGTTATTTAGAAAGTAAGTTGTGTTGTGGTTACAGTCAACTGAGGATACTTGTATTCCAACTTCAATTCCTTTAATCCACATCAGCATCCCTGTATAAAAAGAAACTGGTAACTGTGGGCTTTATACTACTTGTAGGTGATTTCTGAGTTACCTAATAGTGGTTAATGATGGCTTATCTTCACTGTAATCATTACAGCTCTCATATTCTAATAGGCTGTCATCTACAGGTGGCCTGTACACCTAACTGGAATGTTTAATCATATTATTTTGAATAACTATATAGCAAGAAACTTCCTTATCTACTTCAGCTATTTTTTAGTTGGCCTGTGCATTGGGAACTTGAACTTTGTTGCCATATCACCATCACTCATAGATTGTGAAAAACCTTCAAAGTCTATTGTAACAATGGTAATACACCATCAGTTGGGATAATAACATATCATTATTGTGTTATAAGAGCATTTGTGTTGTAATAATAAGAAAGCAATTTGCTGCCTGAGATGTACTGCAGTGTTTCCAGCCTTCCCTCCATTATTCAACCCTTTCCATGAGCAGAAGTGGCAAAATGAAACTAACATTTTTATCCAATTCTGGCTCATTGCAACATGAAACTCCTTCCCCACTGCCTTCTCTGATCCAATATGCTTTTATTTCCATTACATTCTATTTGATTTTGCGCCTCAACAGCCACCCACAGGCAGAGCTGCGACATCACCGCCTGGTTTAGCTGACTTGATTACTGTAATATGCTAACCAGTTTCTATATGGGCTACATCTGCAGGCAATGATAGTGCTATTATTCACCACGTGCAGGTAGACTACACAGTGCTGCTAGGAATTAAGTCTGCACACATAGGTTCCTGTCATAGCCCCAGGCTCCAGTGACATCTAAATGAAGTTCACAGAGAGAGTTGGTATGATCATATCAGGAGTCAAAGAAATACCTTACCTCCATTCCATTATTAAGAACCCTGGTTCTTAACTGGGTGGGTCATGGCCCAAAAGTGGGTCACAAAGCCATTTTCGGGGGTCATGAGTGTGTGCCTGGAAGAAATTATGTGGCAAATATCACTTATGTGCTTTTATTTTGAAAGACATGTCTACATCTATTGGTTTCATTGCATCTTTTGCTCCATTTCAAGTCCAAAATGCCCCAGTATTCATTAAAAATACTTGGTTATGATTATTTCAAGTGTGTCAATAAGGTGGTGGTGGGTCCTGACTCTGACTACATTTGAGCCACCAGTTTAGACTTTTCATTGTACTATTTTTCATGTTATACCCCTATCATTGTAGTCTACCCACAGGTTTGTTGAATAAATCTAACACAGCTTGTGAACTACATTATTTAACAAGATAGGTTGTTCAAAAAAAGAACACCTGGGCCCCAGTTTAGTTCAATGTGCAGAGCAGGCATCCATATACGGAGGCTATAGTCCTCAACACACTGGTTGTGGGGTCAAATCCCTGTCTTAGTGCTGTTTGGTGCACATCTTCCTGCCACTCTCTCCATAGATTTCCTGTCTATCTCTAGCTATCCTATCTAAATAAAGGCAAAAAAGCCAAAAAAAAATCATCTAAAATAAAATAAAACTGTAACAGTGACATTTTTGTTAATATTTTGCTTTAATTCTATTGTCACTGTCACTTTGTTTTGTTAGATTCAGGTCTAAGTCATTCATTATTTTTCATATATCTTGCATTGTAGTGCTATTACGCTGAGTTACATGTTCACCCATTTTTAAAGTTTAATACTATGAATTTTTTTATCTTATTACTTAATGCCTTTCCATGTCTTTTATATGTATTGACTTAGTTAACCTCAAAAACTTACAAATAAAATCATTTATGTTTGTTTTTGGGCTAGCTATGCTTGTATTAGATAATGTATTAGCCTTCTTTTAGCTGACAACTCCATGTAGTTTGCTAACAGTGAATTGACATGGTAATATTAATTAACAAAAGTGTCTGAAGATGGTGTTTTTACTTTTATGTTTCTAAAAGTTGTTTTTTAATCGTTAACTTCTAACTTTTATCCAGCTAACTATGGCTTATGCAGAGTTTACATTTAGCTAGCATTAGATTTTATGGGCTATTTCTATTACTCTTAACTTTCTTAGTTAGGTGTACTATTTTCTATGGCTAGTGCTTTCAACTCATAGAGGGAGAAGCAGATTATCTCAACACTATTATAACTTTTATTACTCACGAAGTTTATTGTAGTTTCACGTGTAAGAGAGTAGACGCCATCTTGGCTCCTTGTCCTCCCGGAGGACCGAGTCCAGCGGCAGTTTCTCATCTATCTCTAGGGCACTTAAAGAGAGCGGGTACTTAAACTTACTAAAGCCCTGACCTTCCCTCACCATCACCACTTTTATTACTGCCAAGAGTCCCTTTTTTATTATTTCTAACTCGGTCCCAGCTTTGAGCTGAATTTATTAATCGAGGTCGCTCCTCTTTTGGAGTACAGGGGAGGCCCGTTGGGACTGCCGTTTCCATAGCAACAGAGGATTATAATTTGTGTGGAAGAGCTCCGGTTACGTAAGGCAGTCGGTCTTGGAGGCATCTCTGATGTTGTGCTTGAGTAAGCTCTTTAGTCTTAAACCCTGTATGACTGCAGACCTCTTTACTATGTAGTGGCATATAAAATACAAACAGAGGAAAGACTAAAGGCTTACCTGAGAGGAAGAGACTCCCTTTATAATACCTTTGTTTACAAGCTGGACCAACACCATTCACTTTCTTCTATATTGAATAGACAGCCTAAAGACATTCAGCCATAAAACTAAATAATATAACCTGATGATGCGTTGTTGAAAATATAAATAAAAATAGTATGCAATGATTTGCAAATCTAACACACCCATATTTTACCCACAATAGAACATAAACCAAATATTGATATGTTACTGAGACATTTTACCATTTTATTAAAAATATACGCTCATTTTGAATTTGATGATGGCAACATGTCTCAAAAACTAGGGGCGGAGCCATGTTTACCATTGTGTATCATCCCCTCTTCTTTCAACAACAGTCTGTAAACATCTGGGAAGTGGGGAGACCAGCTGTTGGAGCTTTGGGAGAGGAATGTTGTCCCATTCTTGTCTGTTGTAGCAAACCCATACCATCAGAGATGCGTGCTTTTGAACTCTGTACTCATAAGCTGGATGGCCCCTCTCATCTTTACCCCCGGGACACTGCATCTGTGGTTTCTTAAAAGAATTTCAAAGTTTGATTAATTTGACCATGGAACAGTTTTCCATTTTGCTCATTATATATGATCTTTGGCCCAGATAAGACAGAGCATTTGTGGATTGTGTCAACATGACTTCTTCTCTGCATCATACAACTTTAACTTGCATTTGCAGAATCAGGGCCTAAAGTTCATGATCATAGAGGTTTCTCCAGATTCTTTGGATCTTTTAATGATATTATGAGCTGTAGCCAGTGGGATATCCAAATTCATTGCAAGTTTAAGCTGGAGAACACTTCTTTTTTTGCAAGTTAGTGAACCTCTGAACTATAGCTAATTACCGTAATTAGTGAAAAAATGCTCCTCTGGCTGTTTTTCATTGGTACCACTTACTTTTCCAGCATTTTTTCTACTTTTTTGAGATGTGTTGCTGCCATCAAATTCAAAAAAGTTAATATTTTAATGGAGTTCTAAAATGTCTCACATTCAACATCTGATAGGCTGTTTAGGTTAAGTTAAACAGAACAGCCACATTTGGTTAAAGGTTGACTTTAAGACAAATGTTAGCTTACTCTGATGAAAATACTTCATTACTGATTTTTAACCTCCACCAAGGAGGTTATGTGATTGGATGGGTTTGTTTGTTTGCTCGTTTGTTAGCAACATAACTCAAAAAAGTTGTGGACAGATTTTGATGAAATTTTCAGGAAATGTCAGAAATGGCACAAGGAAGAACTGGTTAGATTTTGGGAGTGATCCGGATCACCATCTGGATCCAGGAGTTTTTTCAAAGGATTCTGTACTATTGGGAGATAGGGCTAATGACAGAGGTCTGCGCTGTTACCACTTTACACCAGGAGATGGCGGACATGAGTAACTTCAATCCCAGCAGCATTTTTGGGTGTGTTTCTATTCAAAGTTTTGGAGTTTATAGAGTTTGAAAGACGCACGCCCGATCGAGGAGACGAGTCGGAGCATAACAGAGAGAAAGACAGCAAACTGTAGCAAGAATACTCACAATGCTGGGAGGAATAGAGGAATATTCACCCTCTGCCATTACTTCCGGTCATCCAGTGGGACCATGGGTGAGACTGTCAGTGCATCTGTTGGCACCGGCAGGCAACGCTTTCAGTCCACTCTTAGCAAAGCCAGTCCACTCCACTGAGGAGGGAGTAATTGGCGAATGCTGTGGTGGGAGGCATATGAGGATGGATCCAGGAACTTTTTAAAGGATACTTCACTCTTGGGAGATAGGGCTGATGGCGAAGGTCTGTGCTTTCTGAGTGCTTTTCTAGTTAATGAAATGTTTTAAGATTGTTACAGCAAGCTGATAAGCATATCAGAGGTTTATGTGACTGATTAGTTGTTGAGGTGTTACAAACTTTATCACAACATTGCTTTAACCTACAGCTAGAAATAGCATGCTAATAGGTTGGTATTTGGTATTGTTAAATATTCTAACCACTTTTGTGTATTAGCATTAAATTAACTGAAGTGCCTGGCCACAATTTTACCTGTTGCTATAAGTTCAATGCTAATATCATGATAATTTATGTACTGTTTTGCCAGCCATGTTAGCTCACCATTTTAGTTTGGTATGTTAGCATGCTAACAACTTTACTTGTGTATGTGCCATACAGGATATGGGTTGTTGAGGTGTCAGAAAGATGCCTTAAGCTAAGCGCTAACAACCTTCTACTAAGTAAATATTTTACAGCAAGGTCTAAGCTCAACATTTAGTTTAGTGTGTAAGAGTGCTAACTAATATATCTGATGCTTATATTAGTTGGTGAAGTGATGGGCCGTTACCTTTGCCACAATGCTGCTTGAAGCTAAATGCTAATAGCATGCTACTATGCAAATATTTATATGTGTTTACCGTGTTATGTGTAAGAAATAGAGCTCAGCTGTTGAGATTTTTAACCTTTTGATAGCATGCTAACATGCTAATATTTATAAGTGTTTTCTGTATATAAATTAGAATATCTAACCTAAATTCAGTCAACCCAACAAGTAGCTTATAAGCTAAAAAGAAATGTGGCAAAATGAGTATGATTTTCCTTTATTTTGAAGGATATGTCCACTTTTCTTTGTTCCATTACATTTTTGTTCCACTTCATTTCCAAACAGTTACATTTGTCATTCAAACATTTGGTTTTGATCAAGAATTTTAAGAAATTTGGCTTGCAATTTGTCCTTACAGGCTACAAAGCATTGTAGCCTGTTAGGCCCAGCATTGCTGATCTATGGGTTTGACTGCTACAAACATAGCCTACATAAAACACTCAAATGTGTCTGTATGTGAAAGTGTTTATGTACAGAGCAGTGATGGCTTATATTGTCCACAGCAGCACATTTGTATTTCAGTGAACATCACTCAGACTGCCAAATTGCTGATTATGTTGGTTTAACTATTTCGCATCGAGGAGAGGATCTATCATCTTCTTTTACAGTTTCCAGGATTGGTGGATCATCTTGTTTGGAATATGATGATTTCAAAAGTATCTACCAAAGTGGCTCCTGCTCAAAACACAGATCCTGAATGATGGTGTTCCAAAAATACTACTAATGATTTTGGCCAGCAGCTGGAAAAGGAGCAACCATTCAATCAAGCTGCAAAGTCAACAGGCAAGTGTGCTTGGACTGTGCAAACTGCCGTTCTGCTACCACAGCGGACACATCACACGCGGGCTGTGGACCAGGCCTCTTGCAGTGAACACACAACTGGCTGTTAGTGGTTTGAGAAGGGAAGCCGTCATCTCACCCAGCGAGGTCCCACATGAGTCAGACACAGCGTGCAGACAAAGCGGGCAGACCTCAGTGTCATAAAGAAGGTTTGCTGCGCCAGCAAGAAAGAACTTCTGAACGGCTCACATTGAATTTGACAGCAGATGATGAGGCCTCTCAACATTTATCAGGGTTTTAATGCAAACATAGCCCTTTTCTTTTATTTTTGGTCACTTATATTTAAAAATAAGACACAAAAACTTTCCAGGATGACATGAAAGTGAGCATTTAAGAGAGAAAAGAGAGAAAACGGAGCCATAAAGGGTTCTTATTAAAAAGAAGCAGAGTCAAGGCTTCTTACAGTCGAGCCAGTTAGTCTAAAACTTTCCATCAAAGCCTCACCGAGCTGCATGGAGTAATTACCTCTCACACAGCAACAGCTCCCAGGCCTTATTAATGATACCGTTGGTGTGTGTTTAAAGGTGCTCAAGCAGAGTGTGTGTGCCTATAAAGTAACAGCACCCCAGAGTGTCCTGCTTTTCAGACACAAACCAGCTTGCCGAAGTGATAAACCGGGAAATGTTGTTATGACGGCTGGCTCCCGGTCTCTGCTGTCCTGATGACAGAAGAGAGGAGCCCACCCAAAGTGCTGTTCCAGTATATCTGGGTAAAAATAGGTAGATCTAAAAGGACGAAAACAAACTAGGAAGCGCAAGGAGAAAGAAAACTTTACAAGGGCTTGAATTCTTCGGCTAATCCCACACTCAAAGGCATCACTCTTTTCCTTTTAAAAGTGTGTTTATTTGATTTCAAAACACCACAACCATACGCCTGTTGAGCCACAGGAATCTGTATTGAATTTAAATTAAGGCCAGTTGGAAAAAGTTAAGAGATGTGACTGAAGTTGAGCTAACACAGCTATTCAAAGACTTTCAGGAAGTAAACAATTAATTGCTCCTGTCAGCCAACATCTCGCTTTTAGCTAAATGTTGAGATCAGCATGCTAACATGCTAAACACACTTGTAATACTGTAAAAAATGACTAACTGAACCACAGTAGGCTATTTGATGTAGATAAGAAAAGAAGCCATTTCTAGTTTTAGTAATCCAAAGTCCAGTTAATGCCCAATGCTAATATCAGCATGCTAACATGCTAACAGGCACCATGAACACAGTCATAATACTGTAGAATTTAACTTAAATTTAGTTAATTTTAAGTTTAAGTTTAGTTTACGTTATCCAAAGTTGTGGGTGGAGCTTTATGCTAACATCAGCATGCTGAAATGCCCTAATAAAACACTCATTATTGCTGAATAACTGAAATTAGGCTAAAGTCTAGTATTAAAGAAGTTTCGCGCTAAAATCATTTGTAGCTCAAATTAGCCAAATTTGTGATTTGAGCTACTGCTAATATCAGCACAATATGCGAATAGCCGTTACTAAAGCACTTGTATTTGTAAAGAATGACTTATTTTTAGGTCACATATACTATTTAGGAAGTTATGTACTAAAATCGTTTATAACACAGGTTAGCCAAAATAAGGATTTGAGCTAGGTGCTAACATCAGCACGCTAACATACCCACAAACACTACAAAAGCACTGGAATTACTGCAGAATTTAATTTACTTTAGACTTTAGCTTAAGTTTAGTATTAGATAAAGCTCTGTGATTAAACTATTTGTAGCTTAAGTTACCCAGTCTTGAGCTGAGCCAAATGCTAATCTCATCAGGCTGACAAAGACCCTACTTAAACTCCCATGTTACTGCAGAATTTTACTGAAAATTTGTTTTAATTAATTTTTAGATTAAGTTATATAACAAAACAATATGTAGGCTAAGTTAGCAATAACTGTTTTGAGCTAAATGCTAACTTAGGTAGGCTAACATGCTAACAGGCCCTGCCAAAACACTAATTTGGAATGACGGAAATGCAGATCAAGTTTAGTATTAAAGAAGTTTTGTACTAAAATCATTTGTAGCTCAAGTCAGCCAGAGTTGGCTTTTGAGCTATAAGCTAATACCAGCACACTAACATGCTAATAGGCCCAACTCAAGCACTTGAAGAATGAAGAATTTTACTCAAATGTAACTTAACTACGCTAGGCTTTTTGGAAAAGTTACAAAAATAAAGTATTTTTGGTTCTAGTTTGGTAAAGTCAAAGACAGAGCTGACGCAACAGGCTGCTAATGCTAAATGCTACCATAAGCATTTTAAGGTTTATATTTAGTATTTAAAGTAGTTCTGCAATGAAACCATTTGTAGCTCTAGTTAGCCAAAGTTTGTGGTGGAGTTAAACACTAGTGTCACCATACTCACACACTCAAAGATCCTACTAAAACGCTTGTATTGCTGCAGACTTTGCCTGGGATTTAGTTTAAATTTGGTATCAGAGGTAATGAAAATAGTTGTCACTCAAGCTAGCCAAAGTTATGTTAGGAGCTAAAAGGTTCAGATTTTGAACAGTCTACTCCTCGTAACATGCTCATGAACCCTAAAAACACATTTATATAACAGCTGCAGAAATGTAACTTCAGTTTTGCCCAAGTTCAGTGCAGGAAATAGCTCAAAAATTAAACGATTAATAGCTTTAGTTAGCCAGAAGTGTACCTCAAACTATGTCTGTATGCTAGCATGCTAACGGTAAAAATATAGTTATTTTTCGAAGGTATTTTGTTCAGTTAGCTTGGTGCTTAGCTAAGTGGTTCTTGAAAAGGGTTCTGGGACCTCCGACTACTTTATCTGTAACTCTATTCAAAAGTGGCACCATGGAAGAGTATTCAGCGATTTTTGTCATAAATTTTATGGCATAGACTTTTCGTAATAGAATGAGCTAGCTTAAAGATGCGACATTGAAAAAGATCAATTTTCTACTTTAGTCAGTTACTATTCCAACATTGCTAATTAGCACAACAAACATTGTTTTGGCTAACTCTCTTTGCCAACTTTTGTAATTTCTGTCTATTAATGGCACTGTCAACAATATATTTCATAGAGTGGAAAACTAAAGGTTTAACATTTCATTTTTAGCAGGGTATGAATTCCTGTACCAAATTTTGAGCCAGTTTATGAAACAGATGCTGGAATGTTTGATTTAAAAGTAAGCTAGCCTATCACTGAGTGCTAACATGGCTAAAAACAAAGCTCTTTGTTCTTTGGGTATTTCTTCTTGTTATTTTTCTTTTTGAAGGTGAGATATTGTGATTTTTTGGGGTCTCTTTTAAGCTTTGAATTATAATTGAAATACACCATCATAGTTTAGAAGGGAACTACCAACAGCTTATGTATTTTCTTGAAGTAGACACTGCTATTCGAATGTATTGTTTCATGCAATACAGTGGAAATGCTCAATACAGAAGCATCAAAATTTAGCATGAGTACAGTGCTAGGGTAAATGCTGGCCAATAAGCGATTTTCCACACATCTACCATTCAGTTATTAATTTCTCTTGTTTAGCTCTTCAGCCAAAACTACATAATCCAAACTTTTGAAGCAAAATCTCTTGAAAGATGTATAAATGTCCCCAAAGACATCAAAATAAGGGATACACAATAAATTAAAAGGGTGATTTAACAACTTTTAAATCCATGGCTGATGTTTTATTGGAGTGAATCACAAGTTTTCTGAGGTCTAACTCTTGATCTTATTGATGCATATAAGGTATTTCCTGTTCTCAGAGTGTAGACACAGCCCTGACCAAACAAGAATGTGCCCTTTTCCATAAGTTACTCAGTCATATTGTTTACCTTTGAGGGTTTATTGTAGTGTTGTGGACATATTCTGACTTTTATTTATGAAACCTGCTGCCTTAAGGAGCTGCTAAGCCTTAAAGTATTCCCCAAGTCTGGCTGTTAATGAAGACAGAGTGTGTGTCTCATGATAGTCAGACTACACTTCCAAAGCATTTTTCCTGGGAAAAACTGTGTCCTGTTTTTTTCTGAAAAGGGTTAATTTAATTATAAAGAAAAATATCAGCCCTTGGATATGTATTTGTAGCATCTTTCAAATAAAATGCCACAGAGTGCAGTAAAAATGTCCAAAACTTTGATTAATATTCTCCAATAAATCCAAAAGTAGAAGCTTTTTGGTGGCAAGACGTACAAAGAAATACTGGTGAAATAAATCGGCAGTAGGCATCATCATAACTTTCCAGCGTTATTATAAATCTTTCTCTCGAGGCAGAATCAAAATGTCTAAATAACGTTCACTCTGATGTTTCCATATTTCCCCACATCATGAGGCGGTTGTATTTTTCCAGGGAAGGCTTGAAGCAGCAGGCACAGGCAGCCAGTAAAACTTCTTTGGGCATGCAGTCCCCAGGCCCTGCCAGGCGAGTATAGCGGGAGACATAAAACCTCGAAAACCTGAAGTAGACAAACTGTGCTAAGTGTTCATAAAGTATCTCTGGCTAGGGAACTTTTGATGGAGTGATTTAGGAAAAGAGGAGAGCTACTTCTAAATGGAGTAGAGCTAATGTAGTTCGTGTTTTTTTGCGGTCTAGGTCAATCCCAGCTAACTTGAAGTTAATGTGGATTTTTGGAGTGTAAATTTGCTCAAATCACTTTAAGAAGATGGATTCAAGCATTTTACAACTGACAACAGGTCCTTTACACATTGTCTTTACTTTACTGTTCTATATGAGCTGCTGTATGTATTTTAAACTGTATTTGATTGTAAATATATATGTTATTGTGTCATTTTTCTGCCATTTTATAAGCTAACAGGCTTCCAAGTTAAACATTTTGCACCACATGAAATTCATATGGTCAAACAGAAATGCATTGTGTTTATATTGCTTTCAACAGACTTGCAAATTGCAGTTTCATGACACAACACCTGTTCAATAGTAGTGCAGATGATGATGATTCATAAGTGTCTAAGCTTGTAGATTACTGTTCGCTACATGGAGGCCCAATGAGTGTTAGTCACTGAGGGAATAAAGAGAGTGATTTCTGCTCCTAGTAAAGGAAATGCAGTGTAATCACATTTTGAGAGCGAGGGAATTTATCACAGCCAGACTAAAAGAGACATCGTATTATAATCACACAGGGAGGATAACGTTACAATGATAGTTTATTTGGGTAAAGTGGAACAATTTTGCTAAGGAACGCTTGCTCCCAGACCTTTCACATGTCTTTAACCCAGTTCAGAAATAGAAACACATTATTAGTGTTATACTGCTGTTGATCATAGTGGTTGTAGCCTATATACCATAATCATTATCCATTAGATTTTAAGTGTAATTTAAGAAATGATGCCTTGGTGACGCACCAAGACAATCAAGGAGAAGAAGAAGAGGAAGCCGGAGAAAAAGGGTGTGCAGTACAGGAAAGATGTCAGGTTGAGAGGGCTGCACACAGAGTATGGCCTACAGGAATAAGTGGCTTGCACAAGGGCACCTGGGCAGGCCCCAGGAAATGAACTGACACCTCTCCAGCCTTGGCCCAAAATAAAACTTGTACTAGTGAAAGACAAGCTCCCAAGCCAAGTACCTTAAAAAATGCTACTGATGCTAGATATAAAGAAAAAGCATCCTACACTGTAACTCCATGCAAGTTGAAAATACTAACAATATATTTTTTTAACTGATTACGAAAAAATTTTAAAATAGTTGAACTATTTTTTTAGTATGAGTCTAGCTACAATATATAATTTACATATTTCTCTACCACTCAAATTTATGTTTCTCATTTCTTAATTTTGGAACAAATGCCACTCACTAATTTCAATGAATATAAGTATCAAAAACTGAAAGGTGCACTTTGATCCATAAAGTGCTTTTAAATTCAGTTTAGGTTAACATCCATGTATTTTAGATGTTGGTCCCTATAGACATGACCATTCTAACTTAGAGGGCAACTTCACTCATGGTGCAAATGTGCACATGAGAAAACTATGTAGATTAAGAGATGACTCTAAAAAAACATGAGGTCAATGACAAAAAATATTTAGAGTGGTCCATTACTGTTTACTTCGGACTACAATTGTGTTCTTTAAGCTCTGAAAATAAAGCTGAAACAATTATTTTGGATTTTAAGTTAACAGCTGATTTTTTTTAGCAAACCTTTATCGTTCAGTCTCAGTAATGGACAAGAATATGACAGTCAAAATATCTATATATGACATTAATATTTTTAAGATTTAATCAAAACGAGCTGTTATATTTACAGTATTTGAAGGATTGGTTCAATTGTTGTTTTTTTTAGTTTCTACAAGATATAAGCACTAAATAGGGTAATACTTAACTTTAATTCTGATTTTAAAATGTGAGATCAAATAAATATATGTCGTTATAAACATTATCGAGACATGTCTTGATATTTAAACTGTTATTGTCAGATATAAACAGGAAAACATATCTTTATGACACAAAATGTGTTATTAATTTTGTTTTAATTTCAGTAACTTCATAATTCAAACACACTAAGTCGTCTAAGTATCATTTCCACCTTTAGTAACACATTTTTTGTGCTCTAACATCAAATTCTGAACATTTATTTTCAATCTTTTGTAATACAACAGCGCCATCTTGTGGACTCGTTAGCTAAAGACGCTAGCACTGTGGCTAGCTTTTACGTCATCATCACGCGCCTGGCTCTCCAGCCACTGCTGCATGTGGAAAACATGGGAAGGCAGTCGGTTTGACATTTAACTACTTTTTACCTCTATTAACACAAAGGTCAGTGAGTCTTTTATTGCCGAAAGTGTAAGAGATAACACCCTCCCGGCTTTGTAAGTGGCTAAAAAGCCAGGTAGTCTAAATTAACACAAGCTAGCTGTACTTTAGCTCTTACTTTTCGGTTGTTTTAGTAGCTTTAGCCTGCTAACGGAATGGACAACACGGAGGAAAACGCGATAGAGCTCCATGGAGATGAGGAAATTGTTGAAGTTATTGATCTAAACGAGGTAGAGCCTGGTCCTGGTGAGTAGATAAGCTGCTGACTATAGTTTATTCCTCTTGAAGCACCACTTTCTATGTGATTTACCTTTATTTCTCTGGATCTGTCAGATGATTTGGCTGATGACTTGGAGGATGTTGACTTTGAGGATGCTGGAAACGCAGAGGAGGATAATGAAGGCTGGGAAACAGAGGATGAGATGGAAGCTGAGGCTGAACAGGATGACAGCGAGCTTACTTTCTCCAAACACACTGGTACCACCTCACCTGAGTTTGTCCTCCTATCATCAGAGTAAGTAACAAAGCTTTAAAATGCCTCCTCTTCCTCTTTCCAGGCTCCGTGTTCTGTGTCAGTTTGGATCCAGCGACAAACAGCATGGCTGTGACAGGAGGAGAGGACGATAAAGCTTATGTTTGGAGGGTGAGCGATGGAGAAGTTCTGCTGGAGTGCACAGGTGAGACAGAGGGCTATGTTACTACCA
This sequence comes from Cheilinus undulatus, assembly GCF_018320785.1. Classification (NCBI taxonomy): domain Eukaryota; kingdom Metazoa; phylum Chordata; class Actinopteri; order Labriformes; family Labridae; genus Cheilinus; species Cheilinus undulatus. The sequence continues at coordinate 11,859,911 of NC_054888.1, read as the reverse complement.
GTACCTTTAACTCCTTATGTTTGTAGTTATAGTGGAGGGAACTGGTGCTTTAACATTAGCATTAACACAAGATCAAACTTGTAATGACAGTAGGAGGCTAAATGAAAGTTGATCTCTTGTTTTTATTTAAAGGTGCAGTGTGTAAAATTGGGACTATCAACATCTAACAGTCAATTGGATCTGGAGTGTGATGCTCATTTCTCTGGTGTTAGCTGTGGGAACCAGTGGAGTTTAATATACAGCAGATACATGCTTATCTGTTATTTGGTTCCTTTTGTGGTGCCATAGAAACATGCCAAATGCAAAACTCCAAGATGGCAGCATCTATGGAGGGGTCCATCCCTATGTATGAATAAAAGGTTTATTTTGAGTTTATTAAAAAACATAACTTTTTTTCTATTCATGGGATGAAACACTAACCTCCTTATAAATACTATGTTTCACATTCACCAGATTTGTTCCAATAAATGCTACATGGGCTATATATTACACATTGCACCTTTAAGCCAGTAAATATTTTGACATAAACAACGTGTATTATCCCCAATAATATTATTGCACTGAGAGAGTCATGGCATGCATGTATAAATAACACTTACAACTACAGTTGACAGCAATGCCAAACTTGCAATATGAAAAGTTAAGACTATAAACCAGTTCATTTAGGTGTACTCAGAAAGCACAGCATAAAAATAAAGGACATGAAATCGAAAATAAATAGATAATGCCCAGCCCTATGTCCCTATGTTTTAGATGGATTGTTTGACAGCTGTTGGTAGCACTTTATCTTAGTGCAGTAATTACCTTTTAATTTTAGACTAATTATACAGTAATAAATGGTTATTATCCATTAATTTCTTGAAAATAAGGTGGTATTAACTGTATAATAAGCTGGAAATTACCTACCTAGTAATAACATGGAAATATGGCCATTTTAAGGAAGTATTTACCTTGTAATAATGTATTAATCATCAAGTAATTTCTAGTAATATAGTGGCAGTTCGCTGGTATTTGACTCTAACCCCAAACACTTACCTCTTACCCTAAATATTACTTATTCAGAAGGAGACACTTTAATGCAGTGGGCAAAAAATAAAGGATTACCTTGGAATTATTGAAAAACTTACATGAAAAATTATCATCTTATTTCGAATAAATTACTTGGTAAAATACCACCTGATCACTAGAGAATCACAACGATATTATGAGGGTTAGGGTTAGGGTAAAATACCAGCTAATTAACAGAGAACTGCTACAATATTACAAGAAATTGCTTGATAATTAAAACATTATTACCAGGTAAACACGTCCTAAACATGACCATATTTACAAGTTTTTATTAGGTAAAAAGTCAGCTCATTACTTGGTATTTACCATGTTATTCTTTAGAAATTACTAATTGATTTCCATTTGTCACTATAAAATTGCTTCTCTTCTTTATGACAATCTCAAATGTGTCTTTATGCTTCTAAATAAATCAAATGACTGTAGATAAGTGGGTTTTTTTGCTTCAGTTTTGAAAATTTTAAATTTTAAAAAAATATATTCATTTTCAATATTTACCTTCTTCGGTGTTTAAAATACAAATTTTCACTCATTTATCATGATCTTTTTATAAATATAGCAAGGAAAGTTCATAAACTATGCAATAAATTAGTTAAATGTGGTACATTGAACCCTCTTTAGAGTAGGGAGGAAAACATAAAAAGACACACAGCAGAGCGCAACTGTAGCATCACCTCAACTCTGCAAACATGCTGTCTAAAAAGAGGCTGATACTGACTGCATGATTTTTAAAACTGAAGGAGAAAGATTTATTTTGTCTAATTCTTAAATTTAACCACAGTATGCAGCTGCACGGTCTCTCATAGACTTCATCCCTGCCCTGCTTTAATGAATGTCAGAGATTTTTGCCTTGTAAAACCAAACTTCTATTCCTGTGGGGGATTATAACAGCCGCTCTCATGATAGCAAATACTTTGCCTGCATAATAGCCTGTCAGCTACAAATGCAGACATTGTATCTCACTTTGGTGAGTGACTCAGTTCAGTGTCAGCCTGATTTAATCCCTCATTGTAAAGAATATGTAATGCCAAACTAATATCGATTTATTTTATGTCAACAAGACGTGCAATTATGGTCTTGATCACCAACGTTTAAATGGGACATCGTTTATAAATATTGTGGCGTATTTGACTCCAGGTGGCGTTAAATGCTAAAAATTACTCTCTCATAATGATAGAACAAATTCTTTACAACTGAAAATTTAACCCTAACCTGGTCACAGGCTGTGACAGGTACTATGACAGGAGAGATCGGCATTTTTGGTCTTGGTGCAGCACTTAAAAGGCATCAAAATTACGCACGGAGATGGCCCCGTTCATGACGCGCGCGGGGATGTGAGGGATTCAGCGAGAATGGACATGCAGAAGAACAAATGTTGTGGCTCAGACGTGCTCTTAAGTCAAGTGTTCACTCAGTAGATGAGGGTTTATAGCTCTTTGAGCAGTAATAGCGCAGCAGTCAGGGAAACATCTCCGCAGGCTGCTCTCTCTCTCTCCCTTTCTGGACTCTGTGCACTGATCCTAGGTCGGGTGAAATAATCTGGGGGTTGATCAGATATTGTGGACTATAGGTTGCCCTTTTGAAGCCATTATCAGTCATGTTGAATGTATCTTTATAATGAATATTCCAGTCTTGTAAATTTAGCATCAATGGGTCTTAAAAACGTTAAAAATGTGAAAAAATAATCCATGTCTGACCCTCGGCTTTCTGTCCTTGAAATTTTTGGCCCCTGGGAAAAAAGTAATTTGGGAACCCTGTTCTGCATCATGAAATAAACAGCTCTTTATTGGAGCATTTATTGAATTTGTCAAAACAGAAGGACAGTGTTATCATGTAAAATAACTTGTAAATGTTCATCAAGCTGAACCAAGATAATACATGACACAGTTGCTGTTTTGGGGAGTGATAATTTTAAGTAACATGCATCTTGTTAGGTTGCATCTTACTCACTTTATCAAGAACATATGAAGCAGGAAAACAAACTGTATTTTTTTTAAAGATAAAATGTATTTTTTCCTTTGTGTTTTCCTGCAGCTTTTACAAAATACAACAGCCTAAAATGGCGAAACAATGACCAAAACTTGCGCCGTTTTGTGTGTTTTTTTTTTTTTTCCTCAAACAGGTCACAAAGACTCGGTGACGTGTGCCGTGTTCAGCCATGACTCCTCCCTCGTCGCTTCAGGTGACATGAGCGGCCTGATTAAAGTTTGGAAAGTGCAAACCAAAGAGGAGATCTGGTCCTTCGAAGTAGGAGATCTGGAGGTGCGCTGTTTAGTTTGTGCATCTGTTAGCACTTGTGTAACATGTTTTTATTAGGCTGAAGGCATTTATGGGGAAACAAGAGATGATGGCCGCTAAGTTGCTCCTTAGCAGGGCAACAACCCATGATAATTATAACTCTTTCTTAATGGCCCCAGTGGAAAAACGCAGTGGAAATAAAGGGGAAATAACCTACATTTCTGTGTGTAAAGTAGCTGTTAATATGTGGTCGTCTGCCTCATTTCCCCCTCAGTGGTTGGAGTGGCATCCCTGTGCTCCTGTGCTGCTGGCAGGAACAGACGACGGTAATGTGTGGATGTGGAAGATCCCATCAGGGGACTGTAAAACCTTCCAGAGTTCTGCTTGCCAGGCAACAAGCGGAAAAGTCCTCCCTGATGGTAAGACCACAAACAAATAATATAAAAGACAAAGTGCTGCTGAAAAAGTAGTTCTTATAACTGATGTAAATATGTATTTTTTACATGTCTAGGTAAACGGGCTGTGGTTGGATATGAAGATGGAACAGTGCGTGTTTGGGATTTAAAGCAGGGAAATGCGATTCATGTTATAAAAGGTGAGTCTGACATTACATTTTAGAGTACAGGAATATATAAACATGACAAAAACTAAGATCTTAAGTAGTTTTCCTTTGTGTATCCAAACAACTCCAAGATATCAAACAGACTAGAAACTAGTCTTTCTATTTTACTCTCCTCTATTTTATCTGTTATAAGGAAGTCCTATTTAAAACAACGATAAAATATGTTTAGAAAGAGCCCAGATGGGCTGATTGAGATTTTATCATCTTGATTTGACGTGAAGAATTTTATTGCTCCCTCACCAGCAACCACAATAAATAAAAGCCTTTAAGTGAGACTATAAAACCATCATACATGAATCAAATCCAGTTATGGCCCCATAAATTAGGAAGAGGAGTGCAAATAAAACCAACTTAAACAAATTACATAAGACTGTCTTCAGTTATTTAGAGACGTGATAAAACCCAGGCAGATCAGCTGCACCAGGACTGAGAATTTCCCTGCCATCAGCTTGGATTAAAGGCACTCTAAACTCACTTTTTCTGTCTAAAAATGTGGAGAATTCAAATGTAGAAAATGCTCATAAATTTGGTGTCATCTTTCTTAACAGGTCAGGAAGGCCACCAGGGGGCACTGACATGCCTGGCCTGCAACAAGGACGGCTCTTTGGTGTTGACAGGGTCAGTGGACGGGTGTGCAAAGCTCATCAACACTGCGACAGGCAAGGTGGGTGTGAGAAAAACATTAAATATGTAGAATAAAAGGCAAGAGAGGTGTGGAAGTCACCAGTATCGTCCTGCTGTTTTTGTTTTTTATATTAGTTTCCACCATTTTTCTTTTGTCTGTAGTCAACTTAGATGATTATTTAGGTTTAAAGGTTTAAGCCTACACTTTTTATCCTAATTGTGAACTCTGTCAGATACTCATCACCTCTTTTAGATGATTGTTTTGTTCACTTTACAATAAATGCCTTATCCTTGGTTGATTTTATTCTATTTATGTTTTAAAACACCAGCTTATCTGTATGCAATATTAAAAAAAAGACTAGCCTAAATATGGTAAATATTAAAGATAAAGCTGGAAAGTTGTGAAATTTAAAGATAAGATACTTCAGATGAGTAAAATAAAATGAAACATAAGTAAAAAACAATGTATTTTACTACTGCAAACTCAAGTTCAGGGCCTGTTTTGTTTCTTTTCTCAAGAATCAGTGATATTTATCTTGCATGTTCTTTCTTGTACGCATCTCATGGAAATATACAGACAAAAAAAAATAAAGGTTGACAATTAAATTTGACATTTAAAGCCGAGTATCAGTGTGGAACACAAATTGATTGATGTCAGTAGTCAGTAGATCCTCTCTGAGGTCATAATTTTCCTTTTTTTTAAGGTTTTCTGGGGGTTATTTTTTGAGTAAGACTTAAAGAGCCACAAGTCATCACAAAAGACTGCTTTTTATGTTGTCTTTATCTTGTCTTTGTGTTCATAGGTGGTCGGATCGTTCTCTGTCGAAGGAGGGAAAGCCAAAGCATCAAAAGACGACGAAGAGTCCAATTCTGTGGAGTCTGTTGGTTTCTGCAACATGTGAGTCATACAGCAGTTTAATTATAGCGACAAGCTTCCTTTTTATGAAGGTACATTTGCATCTGGATGTTCAGTTTGGTTCTATACGGTTAGAGCAGAAATGCTGCACTTATTTGCATTTCCTCAGCCAGCTGCCGGTGAAGGACATCCAGTGTTTCGTGCTTTTTCTTTTTGGTATTTGGCTGTTTATCACAAGAAGAAGACAAGCTTTGTTTGAGAGAAGGCTGCCGGCCAAAAGGAAATGTACAGCTGACAAAATGAAAATTAGGAAACGATACCTGAGAGCTTAGGTGAGAAAGACAACAGGACAGTGCATTTGACAGGTAAACTCTATTGACAGTGAGAACAGAGATAAATGGATGGGTTGAACTGAACCAGACTAGTGGAAATGCACTATAGTAATACTCACCATTTAGCTCCCGAGGCAAAAGCTATAGACGTTTACTTTAGGGATGTAATAATGCTCTAAACACATGCTACTGTATGTGCCAAAATGCTGCTTCATAATGTGTTTTTATCTCTAATTTTCTAACCTGATTTTGACAGGAAGATAAGTCAACTTATGAATGAAAACGACTTCTCTTTAACCCTCAGACAGGCCCACTCACAGATTTGGCAGGGCCCTTGACAAACCCTCCAAAAAGGGCCCACCCAAGCTGTGATTTATGATGATGTTGGTGTATGTGTGTTGGATCAGTAGCATTGGTGTTAGCATCCTGAATAACAGTTACTTCATTTTGGAGCTGAAAAGTGTGTCAAGCTGTTATTAATGCAACTTTTGTTTGCCACTCTACATCCCTATTTGCCTTTAAACCATTTTTTCACATTTAAACTCTTTAATCACTTTTCCCCCACTGATTTTTGCAACTTTTGGCCCATATTTGCCACTTTCTACCTATTTTTTGCACCTTTTTACATCTTTATCACTGCATTTTGCTGCATTTAAGCCATTTAGACACTTTATGAACCCTTTCCACCATATTTTTGGCCCATTTTGATTCTTTAAACCCATTTTGACACTTCCTGCTGGCTATTACCTCTGTTAATCCCTTTTACACAACTTATGTGACAATTTGCTAAATTTAACCACATTTCTCTCTTTGTTCTGTTCATTTTGTGCCACTTGTAATCCCTTTTCCTCACTTTTGCTTCCTGTTTTTACAATTTTTAAGCCATTTTCACCCTTAACACCCATGTTTTGCTTATGTTAATCCATTTTTTCCACTTTAAACACATTTTGTCACTTTAGCCCATTTTTAATTCTGATTTTAAAAAAGGTGTTGACACTTTAAAGAAGGCTATATACTACAACATAAATAAATAGTTAAATTATGTGCTGCTTTGATACAGTAGTTGTTATTAAGATACAAAAAAAAAAACCAACAGAATATCAGTTATCACAGCTTTAATTTTGCCAACCTCCATTAGCCCCCTGCGTTTGTCTGGGCCCCAAAAAGCTCTCCCCTTTATGATACAGAATATTTACACTACTGTCTTATCTGAAATCAATCAGGAGCTTATGTAGCTTCAAAAGGATAATAAAAGTCTTATCATTGTTACGTTTAAGCATTCAGAGGGGTTTTGATTGCAGTTTGATGCATATAACTTTAGTTTTTCAGCCTTTTTGCAGCTGTAAAAGTTGTTTAAATAGTCTAGGTTGCAGCTGTGTATCATGGTGTGGTAAGCTGTGGTTTCTTGTTTATTTTTGAGTCCTCCTTTAAGGGAAGTGAACTTCACGGTGGGGCTGAGGGAGGAAAATGTGGGTCAGAAAGAATCACCAGAGGCGTACTTTATTAGCTGCAGTTTTTTAAAAATATGTCTCCATCCTTTGTCCTCTCCAGTCTCCCCCTCGTAGCTGTAGCGTACCTGGATGGGACTCTGGCCATATACGACCTCTCCACACACGTCCTGAGACACAGATGCCAGCATGAGGTAACAAAAAGCCAAGAGAGGGGCAGAATGTGCATGTTTGTATGTGTTTAACTCTGCTCACCATAAACCCAACCATAGATTCTCACAGTTTCCTCCTCTGTGTACTGCAAGCAGTTTGGGGTTATGTCACAAATCATGCAAGCACGTCTACTGTGACCACAGAGGTCAGCTTGAGTCTGCAGATAATATATCAGCATAGATACGACGTTCATCAAAATATCTGAGAGAGGACGTCCATTTAAGGAAGTCATATTTGTGCTTTGCACATTAAAGTTAGCTTACTTATTTGTTTTAACTTAAGAAGCACATGATGCACAAAGCGTGGTGAAACAGGCTAACAAGCTAGAAAAATTAAGACTGAAAAGAAAAGTTTTAGAGTGAAACAACAGAGAGAAAACCAGTAGTAAAGTTTGAAGTATTGGCTGGATGTTATTAGATCATTTTTTGAAAGAGAAACTAAGGGCAAGAATTACAGATCAAGTCAGAATCTCAAGGCACACCATGATTATATCCATGCAAAACTGCCTCTTTAACAAGTCTTACAGTATCTTTAATTTTTAACTGAAAGCACACCTAGACATGCCTTGCTGCACCGTTTGTGAACAACTGATTTATCACAAGTACAATCTGTTTTAGCAATTTTTCAACTTTTTGTCCCTTTTATTTGTTATTTTTACACCAAATTATCCAAAAATTGTACTTATGAAACAAAAGCACAGTTAGAAAATTCCAGAAATACAGTTGAAAAAAAATGTAATCTACTCAGAGGTTGTACATTTTTGGTATTTTGATATTATGTGATAATGAAAGTTGTAAAACAATATTATTGTATCAAAAATAGCTGTGGAAACACAAAAAAAGTAAAAGTATCTTTCACAGTTGTAATGGTGTAGTAATCAAACATTGCTGTACAGATTCACACTGCACAACAAGACTTGCCTAAAGGCACCATGTAGGAAACACTGCAAAAACACAATGGATAAATACATCAACAAATGCCCACAGTTCATGAATAAATAAAATCTTTAAATTTGATATTGTGTGCCTATATGCAAAATATGCTAATTTAGTTGCTCATTTAGTCATTTACAGTGATGTTTTGGTCTTTTGCTCAATCAGAGTCCCATATTTACACTCTTTTTCACTTTGTTTTTGGTCCCCTCCATCTTACTGTGAGACTTTCGGGAATGTTTTGCTTTCTTAACCTGAATTTAAAGTAGGAAATAACACAAATGTACCAAAAAAATTCAGTGTTGTTTGGGGAAAAATCAAGCAGAAATTACTTAAATGCATTTAAAATTGTTTTAGCTTAATTCCTTTGGTTAAAAATCTTTTCTTATTTAAAATAAGAAAAAAAATCACAGAAAAAAACAATAAAGATCTTTAAGCTACCCTTTCATTTGATTTTTAGAAATTAAACCCAAATTTCTAATTGATTCAAAGCTACTATTATGGCCTCTATTTAAAGACCCTGTAAAGTGAATCTGTATTTAGGTTTGTTGTACTGTTATGAACCCCCAGGTCAAATTTCAGTCAGATAAAACATCTTTAAGTTTATTTAATTAAACTTCAAAACCATGAAATTGAGGCAGTAATTTCTACTTCAAGTTGGTGTGGGCGTGTCTGTTGAAGCCACGCTCACTCACTAGAAGTACAGTCCTCTCAGATTTAGAAAAAAAATATGGAGGAAAGCATTCATGCTATTAGCCCGCCCCTTGACCTTATGGTGACCTGTATCACAGTGCAGCTGCCTGGCTCTATGCCAGAGAGGAGACAAATTTAGTTTTCTGGCTGACATCTGTTTTATGGTGGTTTTAACGATCATAGACCACTGTGGCTGATACATTTCACAAATTTACCTCATAATGGACAAAAAAATACATGTAACTATTAACTTTCAATCAAGGCAGTGACATCAGCTGACAACAGACTGTACTGAGATGAACTGCTCTGTGTTTTTATATCATTGTAGCTTTAGGGGGTCGGGTAACTCCCTATTCCACATATTTGCCCCACCCAAATTAAACCCAGCCAGGACAGAGGTGACAAAATCTTAAGGTCTAAATCCAAAATTCAGACACATGTAGATCTCAATGTTTTCACATGATTACAGCATCCATATTCCTACATATCTAGTGTGTTAAGACATAAATTTTGGATTTCACTTTACAGGGTCTTTAAAGCTCCTGTGCAGTACATTCCATTTGTTAGTTTTGGCGCCCTCTGTGGTGAAAACAGTCCATATTATTTTTGTCTGTGTTTATTGTGTTCATGCCTGGGAGCATAAGAGTCGGCTATATCACTTTGAGTAAATATTCGTCGGTAAAAATGTTAAGCTAGCAGTATGTTGTGTCTTCTTACACTTACCACCAGCCAGCTAGGTTTCCAGGTATAAAAACCAGCATTGAGAAGTAGCTACTCTTGCTGCTTATGGTCTTATTTGTTTTTTATGCCTTTAAGAGCAGTATTAATTTCTTTTGCCTAGATAAAAATCCTTACAGGAGCTTTAATATCCCACTTAATATGTGGTAGTCTAACATGTAAAGGCAGTGTAGTAAATGTAAGCAAACTTGAATGATGATCATGTGTTCAAAATGTGGCAAAATGGGCTTTTAGTGTTGAATATAAAGGAATAAATAGTTTAAACTCCCTCTTTGTGTTGCTCCAGGCTGGTATCGTTCACCTGCAGTGGGAGGACTCTTCTTCTGTGGTGTCTACCTGCTGCTTAGACGGAGCGCTGCGTTTGTGGGACGCTCGTTCCGGCAACATGGTGTCAGAATACCGGGGGCACACGGCTGAGATCCTTGACTTCACCTTGAACAGGTCTCGTCTTATATCACCGTTTCTTTGTGTTGTTACTGCCGTTAGCTTTGTGTCTCTTGACCTTTAAATGACATTGATTTCTGATTGTTTCTTCCATCTCCTGCAGGGAAGCAACCCTCGCTGTAACTGCTTCTGGAGACAACCAGGCCAAAGTTTTCTGCCTCCAAAGACCAGATCGATAAAGCGACAAAGAAGATCAGAAACATGAAGAAGAGGAGAGACTTTGAAATCAGACTTTTTGCTCTCTAATCAAAGAGAACATGCTCCCCTTCTCCTCAGGATTTTAATCTCTTACTTTCTGCCCCGTTTAAGCCATGCAGTAGCATCCAAAAGTCGATTTTTTTTGTCTATTTTAGAACTTCAGCTGCATTTCCGAGCAGAGGTTAAAGCTGAGTCAATAACACCTGAAGTAACAGCGATAAAAAAGAAGACTTTGATTTAAATTCTTTGAAACAAACTCATCACTACTTCCCCTTAGGTATGCTCTTGTTGAGAGACTAAACAGAGAAATTCAAAGAGAGATAAATAACGTGTCCTTTGCCTTTGACATCCCTTTTAAAGTTCTGCCAACAATGTTTTAGACAAACAGATGACAGAGAAGAGCCATTAACTTTGTTCTTTGTTATAATATTTGTCTGTAATTGGAGTTTTATGTTTGCTGATTGATTCAGAGTCAAGTATTCCCCTTAAATGTACATCCTTGGAATAGTTTCTGGTATACCCTCAAGTGTAAATACAAAATAATAAATAATATACTTTCTGCATCTTATTTAAAAAAGATTCAGCCTATTGTTGAACACTTCAGCATCGTCAGCACCCAAGATAAGTGTTTATACTAGCTTCTATTTCTGTCTGAGGTTAGATAACATGGAGCTCACTGTGGAGCACAAAAGGGGATGCTCTGTGGGTCACAGTGACATGAGAAAATGATACAATCAGACGTAAAATCAATGTGAATCAGAGTGGGATATCTTCTTATTTAGACTATCTTTGATTCACTCAGATTGGGTTTATCAGATAAGCGCAAAGGGAGGATGTGAGTCATTTCAGAGACGAATATCAAGATATGATTCAAGTTGGAAAATTGTAAATCTGAAGGAGCTTAGTTTAATGTATTTAAAGCCTGTCCAATACTTTAAGAGCAATGTCTCCTGGTGCAAACCGCAGATGTCCTCATTTCTCACAGCAATGACAAATTTCCTCTGGATGGGGAATTTTACCCAGAAAGAGTGACCCTAACTTTACTCATTTCTTTAAACAAAAGTAGTTATGGAATTTTTTAGAAATTAATTCTTTGACATTTCCAAAGCAGTGGTGAGATTCAGAAGATATGGCTCTGTATGTATTTTTTCATGGTACAACACTGGGATCGGGACTCCCTTGAGGGTCGCCAGGTGCCTTGAAAAGAAGCTAAGAATTTTGAAATGATTTTAAACTGTGTATTTTACCCATTTTTATAAATATATAGGCATTAAATAGTTGAATGTAAAATAAAAGTATGGTCATTTGGTGAGATTTATGCTGAAATTAAAGTAATGTTTAAGAAATCCATAAAAAGTAAGTCTGAATAAAGGCCTGCCTACAGATTTGGCTGGGCCCCTGACAAACTCATAGATTGGCCCACTCCAGTTGTGATTTATTGATAGTAGCATTGGCGCTAGCATCTGGGGAAACGGTTACATAAATTATGTCAAAACATTATTAGGTTCATATCGTGAAAATTTTTCTTTGTGACACCTTTTAACAACTTCCCCCGCCCAATTTTACCACTTTATTTGCCCCTTTTAATCAATTTAGCACAATTTGTGCCCATGTTTGCCACTGTTGACGACTCTTGCCATATCTTAACCTGTTTTCATCACTTTTTTCCACCAAATTTTGCAGTTTTAATCCCATTTCACCACATTTTTGTCACTTTTAAACCCTTGTTTTTACAACTTCTAAACCACTATTGCCACTATTAACCCCTTTTAACCACTTTTTATGCCCATTTTATCCAATTTCCCTATTCATTATGTCCATTCTTGCCAGTTAAACCCATTTTTCCCACTTTTTCATCCTCTTTCACCACCTTTTAAGCCACTTTAAAGCCAATATTGCCACTGGTAGCCCTTTTACCACTTGTTATGCCCTTTTTTGAAATGTAAACCCATTTTTGCCACTGTTTTCTAATTCTTGCCACTTTTAACCCAGTTCTGCTACTTTTAAAGCCCTATTTCACCACATTTTCCCTGCGATCTTTGCCGTTTTTAACCAATTTTAGCCATTTTTAATCTCATTTTTGCTGGTTTAAACATTTCTGCCACATTTTAATGTCATTTCACCACCTTTTTAGCCACTTTAAAGCCAATATTGCCACTGTTAAACCCTTTTAGTACTTCTTATGCCCGTTGGTGACACTTTTAACCCATCTCTGCTACTTTTTCAGTCCTATTTCACCACTTTTTCTCAGCAGTTTTATACGTTTTTAACTCATTTTAATTCTGTTTAGATGAAAAAGATTTGCATTTTTAGGAAGGCTATATACTATGGCACAGGTTATTAGAAAATATATATTTGTTGCTTTGATAAGAGTTATTATTATTCAGGTAAAAAGATAAAATATGTAAATCACAGCTAAACTTCACAATGAACCCTGATTTTGGTGCCCCCAGTTTGGCTGGGTCCCAGAAAGCTCTCCCCTTTATCCCCACTTATAGACAGCCTTGTCTGCACATGACTATTCTTGAGTATGCATAGCCGTGTTCAACCATGTTCAGGTACAGTGGGGGTCCCTGTGGGCCTGGCACCTCTATTTTGGGGGCTGTGGTCTGAGAAGTTTGCGAACCCCTGGTCTAGAGAATAGAAAAGATGTTCATTGCCATTTGCATCATTATAGAACGGCACTGATAGATTAGAATTTGTGGGTATTGGCACCAGAGTCAGGTTTATACTATATATACTGCCTGGCTTTTAATATTCCTTTGCAATGTTAACTATCAGGTGAAAGAGTGAAAGTGCAGTAGTGGGTCAAGAAATTGCACATGTTAACATATCAATCAACACAAAATATATGAATTTTTGTAAAAAGAATGCTTTTAAAAATGTAGCTTTTTTTCTGCCTTCCTACAAGGGAAGCATGAGGCAAGAGGAGCAGCAAAAAGGGCCCAATAACAATAGAATGACGCTGATTAATTCAGAAGCACAATAAAGGGAGAGCTGGGGTGGAGGAAGGTTGCAAAAAATGGCGTACAGGGGAAGCTTAATATGACAGCATGTGATTAGCCAATAGCGTGCTTAGAGTGAATCAGCTGGCTTCGATTTTTTTAGGAAAATAAAATCACAAATTCGTCCAGATTTTTCTCACTTCATTGTAAATATAATCTATATGTAACTTTGTCTACCCTTTTTATGAATGAAGGGAAATTAGTTGATGGTGCAAAATAGAGCAACCTTAACATTTTACTGCCCTGACCCATTCCCTCTAATCAGGAAGTGCATTAGCTCAGCATCCACTTTGTAGTTTGTTGCTGTGTCAATACTTTAATACAGGCTGTGCTTCCACTCATATTAGCCTGAACATGTGACTAAGTGTTTGCTAACATCTATCAGAGCCTGTTAAAAGAAAAGGTCACGACTTTGCTGCACTTAAAGGTCTGCTTCTGGTCATTACCGCTTTAATGTATATGTCTGCGCTGCGCTGTACTGCACGATGGGCAGTAACATGTCTTAGAGGCTATGACGACCAGGAGTGAGTTACCCTGACCCTGATAAAGAGCAGGCTTGGTCAAAGTGGTTTAACTGAAAGGAAGTCAGAAAAACATGTGGCTCCTGAAAAAGAAACATGATTCCTACTCACTCTCACCTGCAGCTGATGAACGTTAAAGTCTATTTTCTGTTCTTTGTGACTGCAGCTATAAGAAAAAACAAGTTTCCTGTGCACAAGTGCTTCTTCCGTGTCCCATGAATTCGCAGCACATGCAGTCATTGTGCGTGTCTCGGTGTCCACGTGTGCAATCATAACTCAGGCAGGCAGGAAGGTAGTAAAACGCGTGCATGTACAAGCATGTTTGTGTACTTCTTAAAGGCATTGTTAAAATATTACCTACTCTTGAACAGTATGATGAAGAGATGGTGCAAAACAAGGCCTGTACAGCAGAGTTTCATACGTAATCTTTGTATACAGCTGCAACATGTTCGGTCTCAAAGGTCAGCCCTAGCGAAGGCAAAGGCTGGGCGGATTATCACCTTTAAATCTCAACAGGGATGAATCCTGATCCATTAAATTGCAGCTTTATTCTCTGATGGCTGCTGTGGTGATAAAAGAAGCCGAACTAATCGGTTGAGTGGAGAAAGGGAGAAAGGCAGGTGGTGTTGGTGCCAAGGTAAACAAGCTGGTGGAAGAAGAGACAAATGACAAATCCATTACAAATACATCTGTGCCAACAAATCTTCAAGAATACAAATTATCTGCAGCTGTTACAACAGTTTAACTGTTAAATACAGATCGATTAAGCTGGCCAAATTACTGTTTCTCCCTAAAAAGGAGAAAAGAGACTAAAAAGGCTGTCCCTTCTTTAACTAGTTGATGAAACGTTGCCGATGAAAACTTGAAATTTTATAGAAACAAAACATTTTAATTGAAGAGGCTGTCAGAATTTTACGGAAGTCCAATGTGGATCATTTTTGACTTTGCTTTCCTTTGATAACAAGCTAATTCATGGAGAAAACAACTGTAATTGGATCACTGTCCAGGGAAAACAAGCATTATCATCCAAAGATAATAAGACGGGTAGGTTAAATACTTGGAGTAGCCTGGCCAATTACTGAGGCCAATACTTTGCATTTGGCCGATTATCAGTGTCAGCATTTTATTTTACATATAATCAACATAATTAATCAAAAATGCACTACTTTGGTTCAACCGCAAAGCTGGTCTTCCCCTCTGGCTTTATTTTAGCTTAGCTAGCTAGATGTCATGAGCACTAGCCAATTATAACCTAAGCCTGAGTGCCACTGACACAGTGAGAGCATGACATCATTTCCTGTTTTCCTGATTCCACTGTGTTGCTATGTGCCATTTCTCTAGCTGATAGCACATTTGTAGGCCATAACAAATGCATACAGTTTGCAAATATTGGTTATCCTTCTTGTGAACTTCTAATAATCTGTATCAATATCAGCCCTGAAAAACCAATATCATTTGACTCCTATTAAATACTTAAAAAAAATATATGTATTCAGTATCATGTGGAAATGGTGTACAATAAAGATACATGTCATCTTGGGGCTTCCGTAGATACAACTGCAGTAACACTGAAAACATTTGCTTGTAAAAAGGAAACACAACGAGAAGTTGATGCCTCAGTTTGGATGTCAACACTGAAATAAGGGAAAGTGTCAGGGCAGCTTGGGTTGGTATCTTTAAGGAAACTACAATAGCAAGCTAGATCCAACCATGTAAGTTGGTTTCTATGGATTTGTTACAGGCTTTTGCTAGCCAAAGATTTCTTCAGTTTGTCATGATGTCAAGGTAATGTCAGTGACCATCACCTAAACAAACAAATGCTTATTTATTACATTTTTCCATTGTATTTATAAAAATGTGCTGTTCTTAGTGAAACTTAACTTGTAGCTGTCAGCTATTTTAAAGAAATGAGAAACCTAAAAACTGCCCTCTATTTCAGTTTGAAGACACACTAAAACACTGACACCTTTAAGCTAACGTAAGCTAACTCAAACTAAAAGCGCTGACCTTGTTTTAATGTGTACCTTTACTGACTGATATCACATCCAGTGATTCCACTGTGTATAAAATACCAAAGATTAGCAGTTGTTTAGGAGCCATGTGTTCCAGGAAAGCAGAGATTCTCTGTTTTCTCCTTAGTCGCGTGTAGATGTTTTTCATGTCCAGCTTGTCCTCCCTGTGTAGTCTCTCCAGGCTCAGGAGCGTCTCTGTTTGAATCCACTATCTGACGGGAGCTCGTCCATCTTGACCAGGTCCAGGTCTGCTCTGGACTATCACTGAAGGAGGCTTCCGTGTTTGGCTAACAAAGCAGGTCACCACCGGCTTTCCATCCACCGCTGTGTTTAAATATGAGACGTGTGTGACAGCTGTTATGAAGTGAGACATATACACTGTTGTATGTGTACGTTTAGTTCAGTCGTGGGCCAAATAAGAGGAGCATACACATCCTAGCACATGTTTTAGCCCACTTAGAGCATGGAGGCTGTGGTAGATACAATGACACAAAGATTTTATAACTAGAAATACTTATAAAAACAGAAAAAACATGAAGTTGAAAGCTAAACATGAGCAACAAGCATTACCTATCTAAGGGTGTCTACAAAACCTTTTTATGTCCTTGTGTAGGTTTTTTTTTTTTAACTATTTGGATTTGAACAAACATATGCTCATTACTGTCATGCTGAGGAAGCAAACATTACTGCTAGCTTATGGCTAGTTTTTGCACCTGTAAAACCACAAATTGTTCAAGTCTTCATTTTGTTTGTTAGTTACAGAAATGTGCTAACCTTGCAAAGCAGATGGATACGCCCGTTTCCTTGTTTTTCACTGGCGAATTCATCTTGCAAAGCTCCCATCTGAACCGTTTGGGCCCGGCTACAAAGTGACAGGACCGATCAGCTACGAGGAGCAGTACTTTCAGGCGCAGCAGAGTTGTGACGTAAACAAGCAGCAGCAAGAGCTGATGCAGTTATTAAGGAAGAGATTAGCGTGGATGCTGCTAAAGTGCCAGTTTTATCAGAACTTGACGACATTTCTTCATTAAAAGAAGAACAAAGAACAGCAGTGAGTTGTTTTCAAAAATGACAAAAGTCAAGTACTTTCATGTCTATAGTCACCATGTTTTGCGTTATTCCTCAGTAGATGCACACCTGCAGCTTGCTAGCGGCTACGTCACTTGCTTTGTTGCTCTGATTGGCCCGTAGAGATGTGACAGACAGAACGTTCACCCAATCGTACTCCGAGTTTTTTTCAAAGCCTCTGCCTTTTCTCAAACGTTTCCTATTGAAGCTTTCCAGATGGATGACATCCATCTGGTGTTTCAGGTTCGAAAGATAAGTATCAAAACAGGTGACGTAGCAGATATTCAACTGTTAGCAAGCTAGTATGCTAGCTACCATTAGCATCCCCAAGCTAGCTAATGCTTTATTAGCAACAGCCGCACATTACAATTAAGAAAAATGCATTTAAGGCTAAAAAAGTGTGTTTTTGTCACACACAAGTCACATGAATTTAGTAGTGAGTGAGTCAAGTTTTGGTTATAATTGCCTTACATGTTTACAACTTGCTGTTAAAAAAAGAAGAAGAAAAAGAAGAAAACAAAGGCAGTCAAAACGTTGTCACTTCCTGTAGGTGCAAAAACAACAGTGCACGATTTGAGACAATGCTAACCCGCTGCGATTAAGTGCTCTGTACTGCATATAAGTGTACTGTATTATACTAACTGAAGTATGCAATTTGAGACACATTAAAGTTTAGCTAAGCTAACAAACTCCTGACTCAGGCCTAGCCAACACACAAGCCAAATAGCTGATTCAGAAACCAAACTAATACTGATACACAAACTTACATATCACATGTTGCGTACTGTTGACGTATTTCCAGACCAAGCTGCATTGATAATGTAGCAACAAGCTAGCACAACTGTCATGAATAGAATATGCAACAAAAAAAATCATACATTTATCGTTAATACAGCTATGTATTCATTTGATTTTTATCTAAAATCATATTAACTAGATTAATGTAGTTATTTTTTTTATCACAATTAATTGCATTATTTGTTGTCCCTTTTAGCACACTTTGGTGGAGTCTGCAACATCACCCTGCAGCCACAGTGATGTAAAACTAAATCCACCAGTGCTCCTTAATATCGTACATAACTTTAAATATGCACAGATAGCTCAGTGGAAATGTCAACATTAAATATTTACATTTTACTGTTCCCTTATAATCCATTACAAGTTACTTTTTCCTGGTTAAGATCATGGCATAATCCTCGATCTACCTATAAAAGTAGGTCTGTATCCAAAAAAGAAGTCAGTAACTCTTAGTCAAAGAGTAGAAAAATCCAAAATGACAAAAACTGTTCTGAATGCAAAATAGTGGAATTTTAAAATGTGAGTAAAGGGTGCCATTAATCCTGATTAACTACAGGACTTCTGCGATTAATCACGACAGCCCTAATATTGAAATATTAAGATATAGTTACTTTTATATTTTCCCTACCTGTTGGATAGATGGGGAGCTCCACTATTGTATAGTCTGTGATTTGTACTGCAGTTTGAGATAGTTTGGTGCGCCTCTAAGTACTTAAAAAATTTAGAAATTTCAAAGCATTTCTACATCTGTTGAACTTTAAAAATCCTTCAATTTACACATTTTAGTTGCTTACTAATACACACAAACTGTGAAATTATAACAGTTGATTTTTCTGACTTGTGCACATGCTATCCCTCTCTAATTGGGGTTAAGCATTACTAACTATGATGTATTTTGCAGAGACTGTCCTGGAGTCATTATGGAGCATGTAAACCAAAGCAGACCCCAGGCCTGGTGATGTTACTCTGGAATGTTTTTATCAATTTCAGGCTGCAGCGATAACAACTTCCCATCCTCTTCCATTCATGGATGTGCTCTGAAAGCTGGACAGTGAAAACAACCAGCATGGGCTCATGGACGTAACAGATATGTAAAAGGAAAAAAAAACGTAAGTATGTTAGGGGTAAGTGGACTGTGCTGCCTCATCCTTGGCACGACTGACCTCTCAGGAAAGACAGACGCACACTCAAACTGCCTCCTCCCCCTCCTCCTCCTTCTAGTGTGTACTTCCTCTTTAAAGTATCTGAGAGGAGCAGCCCCACACTTGGCTGCTCAGTCACTCTTTTGCTTCTGGTGAGGGTTTAAAGGTTGCAGTAGCTGACTAGAAGGATAAAAAGAGGCTCCACTGGTTCATGGCGAAGGCCGTGCATTGATAGTGTTTCTTCTCTGTGGATGTGACATGCAGGGGGAAAGGCTTGGAGCTATCAGGAGCGTGATAAGAAGCGGGTTTTTATCTTCAATTTCTTTGTCAGGGGACACATGACTGGACTGCTCATCTCAAGGTAAAAATCTGTCTTTTGGTGTAAAAAAAGTTGATTTCCCACTGATGATATGTATTTTAAGGCAGGTTAAAAAGAATACTAGTAATTTACTTTTACATTACTCTGATTCAGATAAAAAGGTTCTTTATGGAAGCCCTAAATGGACATAATCAATATATTTTATTTGACTCAGTTTTCCAGTGATAATGTGGTTATTTTTTAGATCATATTGATCTTGTTATCATGAGTAAAATTGTATGAAAAGGTCAAGAACTCTAGAAAATGACCTTATTTTACTCATCAGAGGAAACTGGGATAATACCCCATGTACAGGTGCATGTCCCCTTAGGGCTGCCGTAGTTTAGAATATATTTTTGGGAGAAAAAAGGATTTAACAGCCGGATAAATCTTACATACTGAAGCCTTTGCAATAAGCCCAGCCACACTCAATCCATTATTTTAAGTTACACATCTGTGATCTTGTATTTGCCATTTTAAGAACCTTTAAAAGAGTAATTGCTGAAACAGAAGCAGGACTTTGCTACTATAAAATCCCCTTATTTAACTTGTGTGCTTGTAAATGGTATGTAATGGATGTGGACACTGGAAACACTTGTATATTGCAAAGGGAACTTTATTGTCATATCTAATATTGAACTGTTAGGAAAAACATCCATTAAAAGCACTTACACTGCAATTACCTGACATAATCATCCATAAAAAAAGCAAAATAATGAAGTAGATAGACATTAAAGTACATGTAATACAGCTGTTATTTAAGGCACCAGAGGGTAACAGCACAAAGTGTTTTCATCAAGTCAGTGAGTATCTCTAGGACCTGTATCACTTTCTGAAATATAACAGACACAAAAGATGGTGTAACTCCAGAGTCCCATCTGATGAATTATTGAACAGCAGCAGCTTCACGTCCATTACCATGTGTTCTTATCTGTTATCTACAAAGAGGTAAGATGTGACGTGGTGGTCAATGAAAGGAAGGAAAACAGCACTCCGTGTTGTTGCTACTGCTGCTGTTGTTGTCTAACGTTGCCTGCAATCAGCTTTTTTTTCTCGTACGAAGTAAGTTTAATAAAATAAGTCTGCTCTATACCGAAAAAGCTAGATCAAATTTTGGCACAGTTAGACTGGATTCTACAGAAGCTCAAAGAGGACATGCTTAACATTTTATTTATGTTATATTCCCATGGTAACAGGTAAAATTTGTTTTGTTTGTTGGCTTTTTTAAAATGTAATGGCATAACAATGCTTGTTTTCCTCTGATTCTATTTAATCTTTGCAATATATCAGAAGATTCACTCATTAATGAGGAAAAACCGTTGTTGTAACCCCAAGATAAAGAGATAGATAAACTGAGATTGACAGGAGTTAAATAAATTGTATGCTAATCTTTGTGCCAGCAAAGATTAGCCACCCTTCCTTAATGTAATTTAAAAAGAGAGAATTAATGGCCACATTTGGTGTAATTTTTTTTATCCAGTGGGACTTTTTCATTTGATTTTTGGTTGCTTTAAAGAGGTAGTGAACACTTTAACATTTTTTTTCATCTGTACACTGAGGTAATTTACTGAACTATAATAAAACACATCAGTGTTGGTGTTATAACTGAAATTTGCACCAAACTGATAAAAATCTGGATTTTTACAGCTTTTAATTAGGTCGGACATCTGCCTTGAAACATCTTTTCTGAAAAGGTGGGGCTTATGTGACGTAGAAACCGACCATCTTAGGTTTCTACATTACAAACTCTATATAAAAGGTAGAATGTTACCACCTCTAACTGACTTTACCATTCAGAGACCACTCCCATCCTCTCCTGCACTGCTTCGGCTCTGAGAGCCCCGGCTGGCTACTAGGCTATAGTAACGCCACTGCTGGAGCAAATGACCCAAACAGGTAGTGCTCAGAACCACCACGATCTGCCACCACACTATAGTCAGCCTAATCAGGGGACTCTGGAGGGAAAAACTCCTCCACTTTAAAAGATCGCTATGAGGCAGCAGTGCTGTGGGACTCCGTCTGTGTCTCTCTCTGACAAGGGGACATCACTGTCACTCCTGCCTCAACTGGAAAACCCCGTCCTTTACCCCTCCCTCCTCTCAGAGTCAAACTGCTCACTTTCTGGGCATTTTTTGAATTACAGAGGTGGGCGGAGTTAGCTCTGAGCCAGGGGTTCACTTACACTTTAAAGACATTAGCATACTGGGCTAGTTCAGGCAGGCCATGGAGGCAAGCACTGCCATATCAGCTGATCACACACAAGCCCCTATCAGCTGATGGCCAGCTGATTCACTCTAGGGCACGCCATTGGCCAATCACACTTAGACTGCCTAATATGAACTGCTCTAGCCTGGCTGTGCTTTGCTGCTCCCTCTGCAAGCCGCTTTTTGCAACCCTCCTCCACCCCAGCTCCTCCTTTATGCTGTTTCTGACTTAATCAGTGGCATTCTGTTGTCACTGATGCCTGCTCTGCTCTGGGTTTTTGCAAGAACATGTGCTGCTCATAGAAGGGTAGGGGGATCCCAGAACAGCCATACTGCAAAATATAAATAACGGCAATAAGTGCAACATAATAACTCTCTATAAAGAAAAATATGTTTAACTGCAAATCATGTGTTTCTTGACAAAATGGTTCTGACTTTAATTGGGAAAACTTACTCTATGGCATTTGTCACAACTCTTAACAGCAAAAGAGAACTTTTTTTTCTTTTTTTAAGAGGATGCAATCAAATCAAATCTCTTTGAAAAAACCTAATTTAAGCTGTTCAACCCAAAAACACTGGTGCCAAGATGATGGAACTGAAAGTGTGAAAATGCTGAGTAGTTTCCTTTTGGCTAATTTTCAACTTCTATTAAATTGTTTTGAATTGAATAGAAGTTAAAGGTTCCCGTAATTGCTTTTGAATTAGTGTTAAAAAATTAATTGAATACAAATGTTGATATTTAGCAGATTACTGAATGTGTGCCCAGCTTTTTATAAATAAACCTCAATCAGCCCATATCTGGTGCTCTTCCCATTCTTTCCTTTAAATCCATCTTCCAAATTATCCTCCCTGTCTCTGTCTTTCCATCGCCGGCTATTTTTGCCTCTACTCCTGACAGTCCAGTCCAATTCTTTTTCCCCTCAGAGGCTGAGCACATACAGTCCTTAGCAACATGCATCATTTATTTCAATTAGCAGGTCCTGTCTTATTTTTTTTACTCCTTTAAGAGGTCGCACTGCTTGAGTTTAACTATGTGCAGTTTATATTAATTTTGATTCGATTTTAAGAATGTTTCGTAGCAGTCAGGTCTCATCTTTATCTCCTCCATGTCTTAAGTGGACCTGTTCTTTCTGAGATATTTATCTCTCTGGTATTTATCTCTCTGCTGTATTGTCTCATTTTTCATCTCTATTGCATTTCCTCTTTGGATTGATGAAAGCTGTTTATGTTTGTTGAGCATAAAAACAAACCTGAAGTTCATAAAAGGTCACTTGCTTTGCTCTGTCTCCATACAGGGTAGCAGCACCTTGATGGGAGTGGATCAGACCTTCAAATCGTAGGAAGCGTGCAGATATAAAGTGTGATGGAAGGCAACGACTCCCTGG
This sequence comes from Cheilinus undulatus, assembly GCF_018320785.1. Taxonomy (NCBI): domain Eukaryota; kingdom Metazoa; phylum Chordata; class Actinopteri; order Labriformes; family Labridae; genus Cheilinus; species Cheilinus undulatus. The sequence goes on along the minus strand of NC_054888.1, from coordinate 11,837,015 downwards.
CTTTGCTCTCTGGGGAGCGCCTCATCTACGCCATCACCATCCCACTGTCAACTTCCATCATCCTCGCCAACCTCGTCATCATCTTGGGCATTGCCTGGAACCGCCAGCTCCACAACACCCCAAACTACTTCTTCTTAAGCCTGCTGGTGGCGGATCTCTGCACAGGCGTGGCGCTGCCCTTCATACCGTTAATGGGACTGAACCGTGAGTTGAGTTTGAACTCCTGCATGGTGGCTCACATTTTCCCAAACTTCCTCTTCCTTGCATTCCTTTTCAACTTGGTGATGGTGCACTATGAGCGCTACATTTGCATCGTTGACCCTTTGCATTACAACAACTTGTGGATGCATCGCAGCTTCCCTCTTGCATTGGTCGTGGTTTGGGCGCCACCGCTTTTGTACGCATCTCTGCCTGCGTTTGGGTGGAATAACTGGACAGGACCGGATTGGAACAGCTGTTGCGCTGGAAGCCAGAAGTTTCTGCCACTTTCAAACTGCTCGACAAACGGAACTGCCTGCTGTTCGTACAGACGGGTATTCCCAAACGCTTTTATCTACTTGGAGGTGTACGGACTAGTCTTACCTGCGATTCTCACCATTGCTTGCATGACTGGACGTGTTTTATGGATCACCAGAGGCCAGTTGAAGGACATTTGCCGCCTCCATCGCTCTGTTGAGCGAGGAACTCAAGCTTCAGATCGAGAGCAGAGGTTGAACCTCCGTTACACCCGTTGTGTCGTTGCCGTGTCGCTAACATTTCTCGCGTGCTGGGTCCCCTACCTTATTTACATGCATGTCTGCATAGCGTTCCTGATCAGTGACACCAAGTGGAACTCTACCACTCACATCGTGCTTTCGTGCACTGGCATCGGAAGTATGGCCGTGGTGCCGCTGGTGCTTGGTTTAGCCAACAAGCAGTATACAGAACCGGCGTACAAACTCCTACAGAAGCTCCGAGACAGATGGAGGCGAAGGACACAGGGTTCAGAGGAGGTGGATGTCTGAGGAAATATGGATGAATGTGAATATTTATGACAATAAATCTAAGATAAACTTTGTTATGAAGGTTGAAGAACTGCATAATGCACTGTATCTTGATCAATGCAGGCAGTACGGAGTGTAATGTTACAGCAGATAGTACTTTTGCATTGATTCTTTCTTAATTTATTTACCATGCTTTACAAAACATCTCTGTGCAGAGATAAATGGATCTGATAGGCTTTAAGACATTTGATTAAACAATCTATCTGGGATAATTTTCTCAACAACAACCAGCTTTTGATTCCTGTCCCTAATGCTCGCACACTCACTAAGCTAAAGTAATGTATTTATGTTTGGATTGTAAAACAATGCCATTTTTCTGAATTCAACCATAAAAAACGTGCTTAATGTGGAAGCTGGAAAGTATACTACCACTTTGTTTACATTCTGAAGAAAGGTTAATAAAACTAGCCTTGTATCAGTGTTATACATCCTATAAACACAGCTCAGACATAAAGCATGTACTCATTTCTCCTTGTGTTGCCTGGTTGTAGATATTCTCCATCTGTCACCCACTTGACTGCAATGTTTACTCCTACTTCCCTCATGAGTGTTTATCTATATACTGGTATGCGAGCTGAAGAGGGGAGAGGGATTCATCCACGGTCTGTGATACATCTGAAAGACAAGGGGAGATAAAGCTCTGCAAGAACAAAGAAAATCCATATAAATGAGTCTCTAGATTCTGATGAATGTAAAAGCGTAAATACTGACGTTGAAAGCTTGAAAGTTTATTTGCAGCAAAGATCCAGTCAAGAGAAATTAAAGTCTTATTTGGGACTTGATTGAACACAGAATCTACCGTATGCCATTTGTTTCCTGAATGTGGTTTAAATGTGTACACAGCAAGTATGTGGGTGGAAAGGAGACAGCCGGTAAATGTGAGCTGAGGAGGAAAAGCGGACGTTAATCAAATCAAAGAGCAAACCAGGTACGAAGTGTTACAGGACAATAGGAGAGACGGGATATCATCAAGACATCTGTACATCTTTTGTCTGTGTTGCTAAGCCATGTTCCAGTATGTTTTCCACATTGGAAGACCATACATGTCTCTGGAAGACGGAGGAGAGTTGGGATAGGAGGATGAGGAGGCGAGACCGTCAGGCTCCAGATAATGACTGTTCACTGTATTTAGAAGAGATATGAACAAACGACAACAAAAAAAAAATGTGTCCAAACTGTGTCTAGTGTCTCAATAATTGTGTAAAAATGCTTATTTCTCTATCCTAGAATGGAAATAAGGCAGAAACCTCTCTAATATCTATCAGTAGCTAACAGCCCATTAGCTAGTTGAGCCTGGAGTCATGAAGTGTGTCTCAAATCGCATACTTCTGTAGTGAACTGACCACAGTAGCCTACTTAACTGATGCAGTACAAAGAATTTTCTCACAGTTTTGTTTCAAAGCAGGCACTAAAAGGAAGTGGTAAAGGTTTAACTACCTCTGTTTTCATCTTCAATTTCTATTAAAACAGAAAGTTTTAAACAGATATTAGCTCATTACAATCCAAATTTGACAGCTGAACTTATATAGCCCTAAAAAAAAGGGTTTTTTTGATTGCTAGCGTGCAAGCTAACATTAGCATCTGCTGGGTAACAGTACAACACCTTCTACGTTATCAACGTGGTGTTCATTGAAGGTGTTTGTCCAGCTATTTTCAAAAATTTAATGCTTCTAATGAAGTATAACTATTTCTCAAAGTTTTTAGACTCTTCATGCAAATTTCTATTAAGAAAGACAAAAGGAGCAGACATATTGTTCAAGTTGCTTTATTCATTGTATTCCATTGCACTTTTCATACAAACAGTAAATCTATGTCTTATGATTTCTTTCTGTTTATTTTTGAGGTAAAAAAGGCACAGGTAAATGTGAAAGAGAGAACAGTTCCAACACTTCAGGCTTGACAACTACATTTCAGTTTTTATTATGTTTTCCAAGACAGACACATGGCAACACAGACTAAAATATTGTTTCTGTATTTATGATTGTAAACCATTTGATGTATGCAGCAGCAATCCAGAATCCATTTTCATCCTCTTTAAGACCAAATGTGATTTAAGGAAAAAGTATATGAAAGAAACAAATTAAAGAAAGCTGAAAAAGACTTTGATGAAACAAGGCACTCCATGAGTCTTTCCAAATGTAAACAATGATTAAAAACCTTATTAAAAATACTGCATGAGTTAAAAAAAATGTCCAATTTCAAGCCCAGATTCCTGGATAATTATGATTATCCTTAGAAGATGCTGTTGTTAGACTGTTCACCTGACCAGAAATCACAAAAACCCAGAATTATCAAATCAAATATCAAAAGATTGAATTGAAATCAACTCATTAAATTCACATTTTGTAGATTTTTTTACACAGCTTGTGGAGGGGCAGACAGTGCAAGTTAATCTTCAGGATAAATGGAGCTTTCAGACACGACTTTTCCTGCCTCCACTTCCACTCTGATCAGCACTCGTTTCTTGGAGGCAGGGTACACTGGCATGATAACGCCGTCTGCAGGGGTGTTGGTGGTTTCCGGGATGGCAGTGTGTTCGGGGGCTCGTTGCTTCTCTGGCAGGTGTGGCTTCGATGGCAGGTGAACGTCTGCGTGCAAGTAAGGACTTGGATTGGTTTGGTTTTAGAAATCTGAGCAGAAGAGAGGTTTGATTTTAGTGGCACACAAAACATGAATCAATTGTGAACATGCTGGTTTTTATGAAAATAAGGTGCTTTTTTTTTTCTTTTTTTTTTTGTTCCCTTGGATAATTTCTATTTTAGTTTTTATCTCAAACTTGCTCATGTGTTCCTTGCACCCATCTTTATCCACATACACCTCTGCTACTTTCCTACATTTCCCATGATTCTTTGAAAGAAGAAATTATTATTTTTGGAAAATTTTAACCAATAATAGGGTCTACACATCTATAAGAAGTCACAGGTGAAGTCCAAGCAATCTCTAAAACTATAGCACAAAAATTCTGATAATGGCCAATAAGATGGAGTGTTTTTGTCAAGTTTTTGCATCTTTTTTTCTAATTTTCATTTACGTTTCTATCCTAAGCTTGCTTATGTGTACTTTGCATCTGTGTCCAATCCACCTTAGCTAGTGTCCTACATTTCCCTTTATTCTTTTCCAAAGATAACTTTCTGTTATAAAATGCTTTCTTTCACTTACTCCTGGGTTATTTTAATTCTAAAAATATTTCAAACCTGTATATTTTTCCAGCATGCATAGAAAAAAGTGCAACACACCACACAGCTACCAATTAATCCCAGAATTTCTGTCAGCAGGAAAGAGTGTTAAAGCTGCTCATTAAAGATAAAGTGAAAAAAGGATCCTCACCTCCATTGCGCATGAGTTCCCTCATTCTGTTAACATAAGAGAAAACAGAATAAGAATTAAAGGTATGATTTTAACCAACAGTCACATGAGTTTATGGTTTAATGGAGATACCTCTGCTCTTCGCCCTCCAGCAGCTTGCGGTACGTGGCGATCTCGATGTCCAGAGCCAGCTTCAGGTTCATCAGCTCTTGGTGCTCACGGATCTGTCCAGCCAAGTCCTGCTTGGCGCGCCTCAGGGCGTCCTCCACCTGTGTGATGTCCTCCCGGGCCTTCTCCAGGCTGGTGTCGCCTTCTGTCCTCACCTCGTTGATCTCCTTCTTCAGAGCCTCTTCCTGACAGGACAACAGAAAGATAAGGAGAAGGTCAGAAGCTGGTATGATATCTGTGCCTAAATGAAAGAGTATTCATCTGTGGGATCCGAACCTTTCTCATAAGAGCCTCCAGGTCTCCATTTAGCCTCTGAATGAGGCGCACCATGTCCGAAATATCCCTCCTTAAATCACGCACTTCTTGCTCACGTTGGCCTGCATTGAGGACCATGGCGTCCATCTAAAAGAGGGAAGAAAGAGTGCATGCAGTACAATTTAATTACATTTAAATATCAGAGATGTTATACCAAGAACAGGTTAATTTGTCACTATCAGGTACCTTTTCTTCTGCTTTGGCCATAAATAAACCGTCTCCTCACCTTCCTCTGGTTCCACTGCTCGGCCTCCTCCCTGGTGCGGGAGGCCATGTTGGCATACTGGTTCTTGACACTCTCCACGATCTCGTCCATGTCCAGAGACCGTTTGCTGTCGTCACGCAACACCACAGTCTCGTTCTGCACCTGAGACTCCAGCTCTTTGATCTCCTGCAGGGGGCGCACATGAGTTAATCCATTATGTATATTTCCAAGCAAGACCGCCCATAAGAGCCGATACAGAGGAGAGCTTTCTGGGACCTGGCCAAACTGGGGGGTCCATGGACATAAGCAAAATCATGGTTCATTGTAAAGTTAAGCTGTGATATACATATCTTATTATTTACATAATAGTAACATAGTAATACATAGTAATATTTTTATTCATTTGTTCTGTAATATATAGCCTTCTTAAAAATTTAAACCTCATGTCTAAGAAAACTGAATTAAAATAGGTCATAATGGCAAATATGGTGTAAAAAAATGGCAAAAATGTAGAGAGAAGGGATTTAAAAAGGAGCAGAAATGGGTTAAAATTGGCAAAAATGGGCACAGAAAACGGTAAAAGGGGGGTAAATAGTGCTAATAATGGGTGTGCAGTGGTGCAACGGGTTTAAGAGTGGCAAAAATTGGATATAAGTGGCAGAAATAGGCAGAATAGGTGGTGAAATTGGATTAGAAAATGTCATGGTTTAAAAGTGGCAAAAATGGGCATACCAAATAGTTAATTGCAGGTAATTGGCCTTAATTGGCATCATGTGGTAAAGGAGTTAAAAGTGGCAATAACTGGTCAACAGAGGCAGCAAATAGTCTGATAGTGTTAAAAATGGGTTAAAAGGGGCAGAACAGGCAGAGAAAGAGGTGAAATGGGATTAAAAGTGGAAAAATTGGCATAATGAATAGTAAATTGTGGCTAAATGCTGGCAAAAAATGGGCATAAGAAGTGGTAGAAAGGGGTTAATAGTGTCAACAATAAGTCAACAGATGCATATAATAGGCAGAAATGGGCAAAAAAAAAAGGCTAAAACTGGCAAACAATGGGAGACGAATTGGTGGGAAGGGTTTATATGTGGCTAAAATGGATAAACTTTGGCACAAATGGGCAGAAAAGGTGGTGGAAAGGGTTTAAAAGTGGCAAAATTCAGTTAAAAGAGGCAAAAAATAGACAAAAAAATGTGACATTGGATAAGAAAGTGGCAAAAACTGGTGTTAAGTTGCAAAAATGGGTAAAAAATTGCACAAACCTGTTGAAAAGTGGCAAATGGGTGGTGAAAGTGTTTAAAAAGTGGCACAAATAAATAATTTCAAAATTAGAACTCTAAAACATGTATTAATGTGAGCTCAAGTTACCTTAATTTCACACAAATGTGTTCTTTCTACTTAAGTTTAGACATGTTTAACTATCTCTTAAAACAGTAACTGACATTTTTAAACAAAGTGGAAAACACTACAATAAGGAAACTGAGGTGCTTCAAGTATAAAAAAATGTAAAAATGAGTAAGGAAATGCTTTAAAACCTTTATTAGAATGACAATATCATTTAAAAGTCAATATATTTTGACCGAAGGAGTAAATGTTTGCCCTCAGTGAGTTTGAGGTAATTTTTTCCAGCATTTATGTGTCAAAACAGAATAAGGTTCATCCTTACCTCATCATATCCAACCCTGAGGAAGTCCAGTTTTCCCATCAAGTCCTCCAGCTCCAAAACCAGATCCACCGCCTCCAGGTGACCTTCATCCACATCCTGTTCCACAAACACATGTGTGGTATACATATTTAAAGATGGCATATAGAAAAGATGCTGCCTTACCATCATCGAGTCAGAAATCCACTAATGCCTTTGAAAAAATGTCTACATGGTGGAACAAAAAAGCAGAATAAGAAGCTCTGAGTACCTTTTTGGTGATGACAAATTCATTCTCCAGTTCAGCTTTCTTTACCAATTCTTCTTCATACCTGAAACCAACACAACATAATTCAGTTTACCTCAGTGCTGAACTAGAAGACAACATGTTGCATGAAATAAACTGCAGTATCCTGCTGACCTCTTCTTGGTGTCCTCCACCTCGTCCTGCTTCTTTTGCAGGTCGGCCTGCAGCTTTTCTCGGTCGCGGAGCAAGTTCTCGATCTGTTGCTCCATCTCGTTCCCCAGCTGCTTCACGATATCGTCGATTTTCCCCTCGTAGTCCTCCTGCTCCTTGAGGATCTTCAGCTTTGTGTCGAGTTTTTTGTTCTCATCCTCAAGATTTTTCACCTAAGAGAGAAGCAGGGTTTAGTCTGCCTTTTACTATATCTGTAATTCGTCAGATGTTTGTCTTTCTGCTTGTTTGTGCCCACTTAACTAACAAATCTCCGTCAGAGAAAAGACCCTCTGACTCATAGCTATGCATTTGTCCACTAGATGGCGTCCTACATGCAGGTCCACCTTTCTTTACATGAACAAAGCTGTAAGAAGAGACTTTTCATGTCCTCAGGACACAAAATAATCAAAGGAGGCAGAGGCCCTTTAAAAGCTTTGACTGAAAACAGGATTATATGTCTCAAAGCTCCTCATTTAACTTTGAGTTTGTAAAATATTCATAGGGATTTTTTTGTTTGTTTTTTTGGCTTTTTACCCTGTTTCAAATGAGGAGTGTTATTGAAATGCATAAAAGCACGAAAAACAACAAAAAAACTTCATTTTTTTATGACCAAAAATTCAAAAGCATAATGTATAATTTTATTTCTTTAGTTTAAATATTAAAAATAAATAAAAAATAAAGTACTAAAAATATTGTAGTTTCAATCTTTATTGTTTTCAGTTTTTCAAGTGTGTGTAAAATAAGCAAACTGATAAATAACTTTTATCGATTTTTAAATGTTTAATGGAATTATCCTCGTATTTTTACTGCGTCATTGCTAATCAGTAAAATTAAGAATCCAAATAATTATTTTTAATTTTAAAATTGTTAACGATTTATCGCCATTATAATTTTAAGTTTGTTTAAATAAAAAGGAATTATTTGTTATATTGAGAACAACTGCACGATGCTACTTAATTTTATTAGATAAAAATACGTAGCATAACTACTTTCGCTGCTAATGCTTTAATTTTATATTCTTATTTTTATTTCCTATTTTCCTTACCTTGTCAATCAGCCGGACGAATTTGTCGTTGAGTCCCACCATGTCGTCCTTCTCCCGGGACTTCCCTGCCCCGTCCACCTTGTTGGTCGGTTGGCTCTTCGCGGGACCCGTAGTCCCGGGAGTGTAGGACTGGCTGCTGTAATCTTTGGCCTTGGACATCTTGCAGTTCGAGTTGACACCTGACAGCCGACCTGTTGAGCGGTGAAGGTACCTGCCGCCCTCCTTCACCTGCTTATAAGGTGGACCAGGACCACCTGTCACCTCCCCATAACTTCATGCATCCAATGAAAAGAGGACAAGTGCAGTATTACAGTGAGAAAAACCAGAAAAGTCAACATGAAAAACTTGAATTTCAGCTGTGGACCTGTTTGTCCAGGGAAGGTGGTGGGCAGCAGGAGCCAATGGCATCCCTGGGGAGGATTCAAGCGGAAAAAAACAGGTATAAAACCCACCTGTGTCTGCCTCTTTCATCCTTCAGGTGACTCTCCTGCCTGTTTTGCTCTCTGCCTCCATCTCTCTCTCATCCAGCAGCCATGCCTTCAAAGAACACCGCCGCCAGCATGTTCGGTGGAGCCGGGGGACGAGGCTCGCGGGCCTCCGTAGCCAGCCTGGAGGGGCTGCGTAACGTGCTGCGCAACGAGACGGAGAAAGACTCCGCTCCAGCCGCCAAAGCCAAACCGAACGCGGCCCCCGCTCCAGCCCCCGCCGCCCAGCCTGCAGCCCCCGGGGACGACAAGCAGACTCTGCGGGGGCTGAACGACAGGCTGTCCGGGTACCTGGGCAGGGTGAGGCAGCTGGAGAAGGAGAATGGAGACCTGCAGAAGCAGATTGATGATATTCTGGCTAAGAGGAAAGCACCTGAGGGAAGGGACTGGGATAAGGTGGAGAAACCCCTGGATGACCTCAAGAAGCAGGTGAGCATCACATTTATTGATTTTATTTCTAATTCCAGGACTTTTGGTCTGTGAATTTACAAATTCTGCCCATTTTCCATATTTAAAAAACAGCATTTTCTCATAAAAGACAAAAAATATTTCAAAATAAAATAATTTCCTCCTTAAATTTATTGTTTTCCTCTCTTCAGATCAAAGACCTGACCATGGACAATGCTAAACTGCTTCTCCAGATTGACAACACCAATCTTGCTAATGATGATTTCAAGGAAAAGTGAGTTTCATACATTAAAACAGCAAATAAAGCAAATTACAAGGATGTAATTATAAACTTCACTGTCTTATAATTCTATGCTGAAAAGACACACCAACGGCATATGGCGCCCTCTGCTGGTTAAAAAGGGCAACATGTATTTTAGTCTAATTGATCTAAATTGTCCATATTTTTTAACTTATTTGCAAGATATCAGTACATACCTAAACAGTAGTACATTATTTTATTGGTTAATGCATACTTTTTGTGCTATTTTTAACAAAAATCTAAAGAAACAATGACTCTGAAGTGGTTCTTTTATTAAATGTTGGGGTTTCCTTCTTTTTTTTGCAGGCTGGAAGACGAGAAAAAGGCACGCAAGGAGTTAGAAAAAGACGTGGAGGATCTGAAGAAAACCATGGAGGACACCAAGATGAACGTCAAGCAGACGCAGAAGGAGATCGACCTGGTGAAGGAGGAGATCGATCGCCTTGAGAAGGAGCACAAAGAGGTGAGACTGATCATGAATCAAAAATAAAATCAAGTTTCTTGTTTGGGATATGACTTTTATAACCGGCTCTTTTAGGAAGTGGACAACCTGCGTGAGAAGATTAAGGACTCTGAGGTGAGGGTGGAGATCGACTCCCAGAACTCTAACTTGGCAGAGATGCTCAACAAGGTCCGCACCCAGTATGAGAAGCTAGCCAAGAAGAACCTGAAGGAGACAGAGGACTGGTACCAGAGCAAGGTATGCTATATGGCAGCATGTGCACATTTAGTTCCCTCTGACCTGCTTTTTTTAACAACCATTTCTGTGTTTCCCCCACTGCAGTTCGACCACATTAAAGTGGAGGAGGCCCAAACCAACGAGGCTTTTATCTCAGGAAAGACAGAGCTCAAGGATCTGCTCAAACAGAAACAAACTTTGGAAATTAGAATCCAGGGTCTGCAAAGCATGGTAACCACACACGATAACACATAATCATCACTTGTCGTTACGCCATTAAATATGACGTCTTTTGGAGGTACATTCTTTCACACATGAGAGCTTGATTTAAGTGAGAGGCTCGTCCAGATCTCACTGTATATTTGCAAAAACAGGCTGACAGAAGAGGTACAATTCTTGTAAACCAGAGCTTAAACTCTTAAGGTCTCTTTTCAAAATGTTTTGTTTTATAGTGTCAGGAATGTTAAAACCAGCCGTAGGGGTTTTCTTCTACCTGTCCTTTTCATGAGCATTCCTCATTGCCCTGTCATTACACTGTAAAGCTGCTTAAGTCACATTGACTTTGGATGTGAGGGGCCACCTGGATCTGCTCTTACATAACCAAAAAGGACAACTTTTTAATTATTTGACTATTTAATTTATTAAAAATTGCAGATATTGTGTTGGAGTTTGAGTATGGGTCCATACCAAAAGATGGTATGGATGGTGATTTGCAAATTTCAAGGGGAGATATGAAGCCGTTGCAGTCGTCATCCAGTCAGAGATTTTTCATGGTGTCTTTATAATCTTATATCAATTGTTTCAGATCCACAATCTGGAGGAAACCCTCAAAAACTCCAAAGTGGAGTACAATCAGCGCCTGTCTCCCCTCTACAAGCTGATCCTGGACCTTGAGAGAGAGCTGAAGGAGGTCAGGGCTGAGGTGGAGCGCCTGGTCGAAACCAACAAGAACCTGCTGTGTGTCAAGATGAAGCTGGAAGCTGAAATCGATAACTACCAGCAGCTGATTCATGGCATGACGGCTGATCCTGAGAGGTGAGAAGTCAGAAAACACAGAAATAGTCAATAATGGTTTTAGTTTCTATGATGTCAGAGCTTAAAATACACCTTTTCTTCAGTGAAATACTATTGTAAGGATAGGTGCGTATGTTGACACTGAAAACATAAAAAAATGTCCTTTAACTGAAAAAAATGAAAGAAAAATGTACATATTATCTACAGAATAGGTTGAAAATGTGTACCTTAGCTACATTATTATTGTTCAAATGTGAAATTTACCTCCTAAATATATTCTATAATTTCATAAATCTTCCCTAAGTAGCTTCAAAGTTTGGTATTTTCTCAATGTAGCTGATGCAGCTTGTATAGCTAATAGCTAATTAGCCTAGCCTAGCTTAGCCTTCTAGCTAGAAATGGCCACCTAGCCTAGAGAGCTAAATTGGTTGCCTTCCCTGTTTACATTTTCCTTTCTACACAAGGCTAACTACCTTCTAGTTAACCATAACACCTTGCTAGTGAGATATAAAACATTCTTTAAATGTCAGACTAGTTTCTGTTTCAGTATTAGCATAAACACATAAGAAATAAACAATAGCAAGTTGTACCTTTTTTGCTAAGTATGTTAGCATACTTATCCTCCTCTTCCCTGACAGCTCGGACCTTTCTTTAGAGGACGCACTAAGTAGCGGTAAGTTTTGAACCTGGATTGGAAAATAAATAACAATAGATTTAGCATGTTAGCGCTAAAGCCTGGTTGATAGGCTTATCTCTGCAGTCTTCACTGAATAAGAGCGTTACTATCACTTTAAGCAGAGTTAAACTTTATTTCTAACCCTCATACATCACTTTTTTGAAGGATAGTTTTGGAAAATACACTTATAACCAATCTAGTCAGAGGCAAGACAAAATCAAAAACCCCTGGCTAATTTGCCATTTTACAAGTAGATGTGATCCCGTTAGCTTAGCTAACGGCTGCCTGGCTCAAAGCTAAGAAAACACAATCATTTATTTTTTACTGTGAAATCAATTTCATATTTAACAAGTGGTTGTGGGCTTTTTATTCACTTATTTTATAATTTTTGATCATAACCAAGTAAGTTATTTTACATTTTGCTAAGCTAGCAGCTTCTTAATCAAGGTCAAAGCTCACAAATAATACATTGTTGCTATTATCATTGATATTTATTAATCTGAAATCAAATTTGACATTTTACAAGTAGTTTTGACCTTTTCTTTACTACTTTTTGTAATTTTTGGTTGTAGCAAAATTAGCTTTCTTGCCCAGTTTTGCCAAGCTAACGGGTTTGCTAATCAAGCTCAGAGCTTACAAATGACATTATTGCTGTTATCAGTGTTTTTCATTCATTTGAAATTAAATTTAACACTTAGCAGTTGTTTTGAGCTTTTTCCTTTATTTTTTATAAATTTTGGTCTAAAGCTAGCTATTCTAACCGATTTTGCTAAGCTAACAGCTTTTCATCAAGCTCAAAGCTCACAAACAACTTTCTTATTGATAGCTTTAGTTTTATATATTACATGAAAATTAACTTTGACAATATATGATTGGCTGTGAGCTTTTGTTGTCTTATTTTATTATTTTCATTTAGAGCCAAGCTAGCTGGTTTGGCCATTTTTGCCAAGCTAATGACTGCTAGCTCAAGCTAGTGAAGCAAAGATCTCAAATTGGCACAATTATTCAAATCAAATTTAGTGTAAAGAAAAAACAAAAAAAACAAAAAGTGTATTTTCCAAACTGTTACATGATTCCTTTAAAGCTAGCTGTGTAACATGAATGCACTTTAACGCCACATGCTGCACCCTGTTACTGCATGCATCCACACCTGATTTTAACACCAGGTTTCTGATGAGCAAATCAGTCACTAAAGATCAAAGAATGATTCCTCTTTTTGTCTCTCTTGTGAAAAAAAAAACAAAGATTAAAAATAATCTAATGTGTCTTTAAAGTTAAAATGTTACTGATCTTGTTTTCAGACCCGCAAAAGCCTAAGAAAAAGGTGCCTGAACAAGAAGTGAAAGATGAAGTTCTCGTGAAGCAAGAAGGCGCCCCCTCTTTCCAATCTGCTCCCCCCAATGCCCCTGAAAATGCCCCTGTCACTGAAGGAGACCCCATCCAGGCTGAGGAGGATTCTGTCAAGAATGCAACTCCTGATGCACCAACTGAAAAGAAGGCATCCAAGAAAAACGAAAAGGATTCATCCTCTTCTTCTTCCTCCTCCTCCTCCTCTTCTTCATCCTCTTCCTCTTCGTCCTCTGACGATGAAGATAAGAAATCAAAGAAAGAGGCTGAAGTGGCTGAAGCCTGAGCTTAATAGCATTTTTATCGATCAGTGGTTACTTGTAAACCCGTGAATCTATTACAAGATTATTGAGATGTGATTTTTTTTGAAAGTTGGGAAATAAAATCCATTTGAATCAAAAATAAAGTCTTAGTGTTCTATATGAATGCATCTGTGTCTTTTTGTTCAGTACATAGACTTTTCTGATCACAAAGAGAAGAGATTTTTTTAGCCTGGAGTACTTCTAAAAGTGCCGAAGTATATATGAAAAGATTTTTCTGTACAGGTAAAAACAGAAATAATGACTCAGAAGAAACAAAACCATCCCTTTTTATTATATTAACATAAAAACAGAGGTGCTGTTCCAACAAATTGGGATGAAACTGCAAATATTTTATTCGTCTGATGACTCTAATCTCTGAAATGACAGAAAAGTCTGAAATATTGCCATTAAAGCAGCAACACATGATTAGACTGCTTGCTTTTTCAACCACAGCTCGAGAACACAGATTTCAATCTACTTTAATGTAAAACAATTTAAAGGGGGAGTTCTTACATTAAAACTGCACTTCTCATGTTTAGATTTTTTTTCCACTTTGTTTAATAATTACTTGTTTGGACTTTACTTTGTAGTGCATTTTGAGCCACAATAGGTGCACATAAATGAGCCATTTAGGCCAGTTAAATTCATAGCTTATTTGAATCCCTGGCCCCTTTTCATGTATAATAGCATGTAGATGTCATAAAGGGAAATGCTGACAAAGTCAGGACACTTCAATACCAGTGATGTTTTTTTGTAAGAGTGATTTATTTTTTAAATGACAATGGTACAGACAACATGAAAGCACAGAGAGGGAGGAAGGGAAAGGAAATGAGGGCTGAAATCATCCAACACATGGATATTATATGGTGGGGGGTTTTGGGGCAAGCAAGAGTACCAAATGGAGTAAAAGATATCGTATCAAAAATTTCAATTTTTATCATATATATATTTATATAGGACTAATAATTCTCTTTAACTATGCAAAGCAAGGAATGCCCTTTTTTCCGTTTTAACTTGAGCCGTGGCTTTCCCTACGTTGAGCCAACATTATTATTCATTAAAAAAAAAAAAAGACTGGACACAGTTTTGGGAGTTTGGGTGGGGGGCATTATTCAGATGCATCCTGGAGTCCTGTCCGATGTGGCGTTTGAGTCTCGGCGTAGCGTGTTTGGGCGTGTCCATGAAGGAGTCTGGATCCGACCTCAACGGGAGAAGGTCTTTCCACTGAAAGAATCAGACGAAGACACATTAGTAACAAGAATGAAAGCAAAATCTAATACAAGATAAGACCTTGATGATTTTGGTACTTTTAACTGTTTTTACAAGGATTAACGGATGGTTTTGAGGTTTTGAATTTGTTTCCCTTTAGAGTTAGCAAAACGAGCTTTATACCCCAATAAACTCAGTTTAGGCTTGCATAAGGATTAGAACCTAGCCCTGCTTGAAAGTAAATCCTACTTCCCGCACTTAAGCACACTTTTTCAATTCATATGGAGTCTTGATATCAATTTAATGTTTGTGAGGCAGCTAGCATAATCACTTAAACCACTTAAAACCAGCCTTAAAACAAAAAACCCTGTCATTTTCACTTGAGTTTGGGTTCAGATTCAATAAACAACATAAAAATGGAAATCTATTGAGCTTCAGAAGGGCTGTCAGGAGTTTGGCAAGCTATTTCCAGGTTCCTGCCTTTATGCTAAGCTAAGCTAGGCTAAGTAGCTGCTAGCTTAAGTTAACTCTTACAGTGTATACCCAAGTAAGGTATCATTCTACTCGCCTGAAACTCAAAAAAAGCTAATTAGGTTGTTGGGTTGTTTTTTTTTTTTCCTATATTTAAGTCTGTATTCTTATGGACAACCTAAGTGTAGCAGTACTTATTTCCCTTTGATATAGCCGTAACCTTTAATACTAGATATTTTAAACACTGTTCCACAGCATTCTTTTGTCATATTAACCTTTCATATATATTGTGTCCACTTTGGGGAATTAAATATGCCATAATGACCAGCATTTGAGGTATTTATACCAAGGAATTCTGTTGCCAAATCCAGGGTTCACAAGAATCTTCTAAATGTCGTAAGGAGGACAGCTATTATGTTTTCCCATCGTCCTCGTGTTAAACTTTAACCACTGAACAAAGACTCAGTTATCTTTCAGTTTCTATTTTCCTATTATATTAGAGCTAAAAGTAAAAAAAAAATCAAGCAGGCACATCTTTGGAGGTTTTAAAAAAGCAGTGAGCTGTAAAAATTCCTTTCCTGACTCATTTTAAACACTGCAAAAACAGTCTTGGTAAACACAGCCACACACCTCGAAACCACTAAAACACACACACCTGCAATCTAAAGGCAGATTACAAAGAAAGAGGAAAATAATCCCATCTTTGAAAATGTTAAGATAGCTTATCTCAAGAGGGAAATGGGTTTTATTTGTCGTTTATTGGTGAAATTCTTCACTATTTCTCTCAAATGCAGCACAGGAGACAGAGTGGAGGCCTGTAGATTTTAATTTAAAATCTAAACGCAATGAAATAAATGAGACAGAGAGTAACATTTATAAGATACAGCAGCCTGTACAATACTAAAGCCTACTCTAAAAATAAGAAGTTGTTGACATAAAACCTGACACACTGGGAAGTGTATGGAAGTCAGTTGGAAAGTGTTCAAAAGACAAAAAGGATTAACAAATAAGATAAGATCTGGCAATCTGATCCATGTTTGGTCTGAAAAACACCTTCAGTTTGTTTTGCTTAAAATCTCTGAATAGGATGAAGATAACATCTGGTCAAAAAAATCTGAAATATCCTGATCCAATAATTATGCCCACACAACATAATTTCCATAGTAACTGAAAAATCAAATTTTAAACCTTCAGTTTAAAGCAGCATTGTGGGCTTTTAAAGTGTCTGAAACAGGCTGAAATTTACAGCTGATACAGGCCTTTACTTAAAGCAGACAGGCCAATATTTACAGACAATATAGGCTGATATTTACAGCTTAAATTTGCTGATATTTACTGCTGATATTAGCCAATATTTGTATCTGAAATAGGACAATATTTACAGCTGACATAAGCAGATATGCAGTGCTCAAACTGTTTCTAAGTTAAATGTAAGGTATTGATGAGCTTCTGTCAAATGGCTAATAGCACATGCTGCATCATCAATCTGAGAATTCTGTGCAATTTGAATTAATGTTGAATTCCTTGAAAGGCTGAAAAACTGAATCAACTTTGAAAGGTCACGGTGAAAGAACAAATGATTTGAAATAGTTTTTTAAAATGCCTGATATGTTTGGAATATTTTAAAGGTTGAATGGAGTTTCTAGGTGTATGTGTGATTGAATAAAAGGGTTTGAATGAGGTTAAAAAGTATGAAAGTGGAAGTTCTGAGAAATGTTTCAGTTCATGTAAGTGGGCAAAAAAAAATGCAGGATATGAATGACAGGAATCCAGATCATATGTATTGGATCGGAGCCAATATAAGCATTTATAATTGATCGGAGATCGGCAATTTGATCCAATCAGCCCAGCCGATCATTTACGTCAGCTGTTGTAAACGGAGCACAATTTACAACAGACTGTGAACGCATCAGTAACACAACAAAGCAGCAATAGCAACATTAGCATTCCTGTGTCTCCGAACTAAACATGCAGCGGAATACGGTGACTTCACTATAGCAACAGGCAGCTTCACCGAAGCAACACACTCTGGACTTTAAGAGAACAGACAAGTACCCTCGAGAGAGTGTAAAAAGATAACAGAAAAAGTGGTTGAATTCATCGCTTTGGACAACCATCCCATCTCCGTGGGGGAGAATTTGGGTTTTTGTCGTCTTCTTGAGCTTTTAGACCCACGCTATGCCCTGCCGTCTCGACATTACATTACTGACACTGCCTTACCGGAGCTGTACAACAAAGTACGTGACAGCATACTAGAGAATTTAAAAAGCAACTTCAATGCTGTTAGCTTCAATACAGACGTTTAGAGCTCTGATGTTTGCCCCATGTCACTGCTGAGTCTCACTGCACAGTCCCCCACCTTTGAGTTAAAGCATGCAGTATTACATGCACGCCAGTTTCATGGGTCTCACACAGCAGAGCATGTAAAGCAGGCCATCGAGAATTTTCCTCAGCAAGAAGCTACACTTAATTTTAAAGTAACAGTGGGTAAAGAAATAAAAGTGCGGGAGGAAAACGTGATGTGGCAGCTCCAGTTGCACTTTAGAAATTGCACTGTAATAACAAGAGTGCCTTGTATTTGATATTTGGGTTTTATTGCAATGCTAGTGTTTTGGTTTATGTCTCAGATAAAGCTGCTACATTTTAATATGAATTGTTGTTTTGAATCTGTATGATTCGTATGTTTTTGATCCCATTCAAGTGAAACTATTTTGAATTCAGTTTTTGTTGTGACTAATACAGTCAAGTTAAAATGTAACTTTTTTTATTTATTGATGGATTATTACAGCAAAACAGAGCTAATACACCATTTTGAGTAGAAATGTGATTTCTTTTTTAAGTTAAGTTAAATGGAATAAGTTTGAGACATCTTGTAGTTATTCTGTTTACTTCAGTTATTTCTGTAAACAAAAACAATTGAAACTCTAAGTAATTATGAATATCAGATCAGGACTCGGTATCGGCAGATATTCAGTATTAAAAAATTGGATCGGGATCGGAGGCCAAAAGTGCTGATCGGGACAACCCTAGTCTTAACTAAGTCTTTGCTTCAGATGAAATAGGAAAAAGCTGGATAAAATCTTGTCCCAGTACAAAAAAGTTAATCTTGGCCTAAAATGTGTACGATTTCTTGCTCTTTCTGATTCCACTGGCTAGCTAAAGACGTGGAAAAACTACCACTACTACTACTTATAGAGGCTACTCACGAGATGGTCTTCATGTCCTTCTTTTCGCTCTCAGGTCGAGCGCGGTTCAGCACCTTGAGGAAGTCTGACGTCTTGGCCCTCATACGTGTGTGGATGTAAGCCTGCGGAGGGGAAAAAAAAACACATTCTCATCAAGTAGCCACTGCTCAAGCCCCCAACTAATCTTGAAGAAAATCTAAACAAATATGAGATTCTCTGGTTTTGCAGTGGACATAGTTTGGATTTTTCCTGAGTGGTCAACACTTTGTGACAGGTGCAGCGGTGTAATCACAGCATGCAGGAGAGACAATAGCAAACACTGTATAATCTCCTGTTCGTCACGCTTCACCCACTGTCAACTGTCCATAAATCTATCTGCTGTGTCACCCACGCAGACTCCCGCAGTCTGAAAACATCCAGCGCCCATTATCTGCATTACGAAATCGCACAAAAGCCTTTGAAACGTAAGCCGCGTAAAAAATGGCTTTGATTAGGGCTTACAGTTGAGAGGAGTCCATTAGAGGAACCATCCCAAGTATGTCCCAATTTTTGAGTGATGTGTACACAAACGCCCACACAGTTTTAAAAACCAGTGTGATGGCTGAAGGAGGCAGAGCGAGATGTCGACAAGTGGGGGGCAGTGTTTTTTGAACCAGACTTTCTATTGTGGAGAAGGTGGTAAAAAGACGAGGTGTTATTAGAGAGGAGGGCTTCATGGCCTTTGATTAAAACAAACTTTCAGCTCGTTCAACAGGATGTTCCTCGGCGTTTATTTAGCTGTGGTTGAACCAAGATATACAAAGTCATCATGTGACCAACCAGCTGAGTTTAAGTGTTAATACATCAAAAAACCTGTAATTTCTTCCCAACTTTAACAGATTTATGCTCCATTTAATGATCTTATTTTTAGTTTTTGCAGTTTTAATCTTTCACTGAATTGTCTCGACAGTGTATTTTTACTGAAGGATTATGAAGTATTTATCTACTTTCATCTTTGGTTAATCTGGTGCTTTATTCATAGCTAATCGACTCATCTTTCAGCTGATAAAATTTTTTTAAAATGTGCATGGTTCATTGAAGGTTACTGGAGCCTAACGTCACATGTTAAACTTGCCAAAGTTGCTTAAAATAGGACAGTAATGCCAAGAATTAAGCTAACTTTAGATAATACTGCTTGGAAAATATTGGAACATTGGGGAACTGTAATCCAGAGATTTATAAAGATTCCTAAATAATATTTTAAGTGAGGATTAAATGTATTTATCAGTTTTTAGATTTTCCTGACCTAAAGTATTAAAAGAGGACTTGCTGGGATTGTTGGTTTTTATATTTGGACCCTGTCTCTGTTGAACTGACCTTGGAGCACTTTATGTGGTAGTGCAGGTAGTCCCTGAAGGTGTGGATGAGGTTGATGGTGTTGTCTCTGGCATTGGCATTGGTGTGACGAGGGAACAGCACTGGAATCAACACAAAAACAAAGCCATCAGCATCAAATCAGCCGAATAATCACAGCTGTAACAAAGTACACAAAGTGAAAAAAAGAGGGTTTTAGCTAGTGACTGTAGGTGCTGACCAAAGGTGATGTATCCGATGTTGTCTCCGACGGCAGCGTCCGTGTCCTTCAGCTCCAGAGGGGGCTCCCTGTGGCTGAACAGAACCTGAGGGGCTGTGTGGCTGGCTCGCCGTCCCTCTTTGAACTCCTGTACACATAATAAAGATACGAACAGTATTATTTTAAGAGTCTGTTTTCATTTTCCACTTTATTTTCAATTAAATCCAATACAACAGTCCATTCATTTTTATTTGATAAATTAATTTATGGTCATACCCCCATAAAAATAGTCTATAAGCAGTTATTATCATAAATATTTGTGTGGTACTTGGATATTTGGAGTTTTAGTTAGCTTAACAGCAGAAAAAGGAATAAATACAAGATAGATAAGAAAAAATGGATTTTAAATATTAGCTTACTGGCAAAGGCCTAGAATGTTAGCTAAATAACAAGAAAAAAACGTTTTAAACAGCAAACTAAGATTGAAATATTAGCTTAACAGCACAAAATGCTTTTGAACTGTTTGAAAGTGAATGAGTTGTAAGGTTAGCTTGTCAGCAAAAAGGCTTGAAATGTTAACAACAACAAAAAAAAAAAAATTTAAACCATGAGCTTTGCAGTGAAAAGGGTTTACATGTTAACTTACCAGCTAACTGGGATTTCCATTTTAGTTCAGTTTTTAAAAAAAGGCTTAAAACGTCAGCTAAACAGCAAAGGGAAGGTTTTATACTGCTAGCTTAACAGTAAAAAGGGTTCTAATGTTAGCTTACTAAAAAAGAAAATAGATTTGATTCCAAAAAGGGCCTACACAATGTTTAAATGTTAGCTGCACAGAAAAAAGGGTTTAAACCTTCAGTGTATTACAAAAAATAATTAGTTTGATTGCAAAAAAGGTTTAAAATGTTATCCAATTTCCAAAAAATTGTTAACAGCAATAAAAGGGGTTTTCAGCATGTTAGCTTAACAGGAAAAAACCTTTAGCTTAACTGTTAAAAGGGCTGTAATGTTAGCTTATTTGATTGCTTAACAGTAGTTAAAAAGTGTTTAAACTGTTAGCTGAACAGCAAAAAAGTGCTTAAAATACTTGCCAGGCAGCAAAAATGTTTTATTTGTTAGCTCAAAAGCAAAAAGGGCTGAAAAACTATCTTATCAGCACATAAAAAAAAAAAAAAAACAGTTTATTGGCAAAATGAGTTAGCATGACAGCAGAGGAAATAATTCTAGCATTAGCTCAACAGCATAAAAGATTTTAACATATGCTTAATGGAGAAAAATGACTCAAATATTACCCTAAAATAAAAAAAAAAGAGTTTAAATAATAGTTTTGTAGTAAAAACAATGGAAAAGCCCCGCTGACTTATCTTGTGTTCATAAATGACTTTCCATTTAAATTCCTTTGTTAGCTAATTTTGTTAGCAACAGACTTCTTGAGCTGTTGTGATGCTGGAGAATCAGCCAGGCTAAGTAGCTAAAAATTAAGTTTGTGTATAGATAAATAGTCCACACATGTTTTGCCTACAGTAAGAATGCTATGCTACATTATACAAGCTTCCTTTTGGCATATAATCTTCCTTGACAGTGACCATATCTCAGTGTACATATTCATCTTAATCACACAAACAACATACCAGGAAAACAGGAAAATCTGGTAAACCTAATGTTAGAACGGGGGAATGTTTACGATTGGTTAATTAAGGTGATAGCCCACACTAGCGCTTCTATAGTGACATAAAAACAGTTAAACCAGCAATTTAAAAGTGTGCTATTAGCAAATAGCTCAGCTGAAATGGCCGAGTTCATACTGAATTTTCAATGTGTGACTGGTAGCAGGTTTTTCAACATGTTATAAGAGCCACAAGAAAGTTTTTGGCTCTGAATTTCATTGGGAAAGGCTGGTTTAGGGTTTGAGTCACCAATGCAAAGCAGCCCATTGTGATAATAAGGGTCTTGTAAATACTATAAGTAGCAAGTAAGGAGGTTAAATTGGTGGACAGTCAAGTAAAACATCACCAAACAGGCTAAATGACTGATTTTTGATTGTAACAGCCTTGCACACCTGCATGAACACTTTGCCGATGATGACATCGTCGTCGTCTTTGAACACCGTGCTGAACACCACCGTCACCCTGTCCTTCTTGGCCTCCACATACCTGAGAAGATGAGTGTGTTAAAGACCAGGATTAACACCAAATTGACAGCATAATCCTCCTGTGATACAGAAAACCCTTAACAGCTCATTTTCAGCTCAAATTGGAGAGGTGTGAGGGTGAAATCTGACACTCAAAGCAGTCAAACTCCCACATACATGGACTCGTCGTCTCTGTAGTGGACCACGGCCCTCTGCTCGCCCTCTTTGCCCTCCTCCTGGAACTTGAAGTACTTTTCAAACACAGAGGCAAAGCAGTTCCTCTTGAGCATGCCCGCCTGGTGAATCACCTCATCTTTATTGGCTGGCAGAGCGTCCAGGTCATAGAGGAGGGACACGTTGTAGCCTGGAAAGAAACGGAATTAAAAAAGGTGTAAATCCTCTTAGTCAGACATCTTTTACTTTCACAGTTTCCATTTAAGGAACAGTTGAGCTGCCAAAAACTAAAGCACACTGGAAAAGATGTTCTAGAAATGAGGAACTGAGCTCGTTGTGAGGATGCTAAAAATGATCTGATTCTAGCAGTCGAAAAGCAAAACTAAAAGAAAATTTGTTGGCTAAGAATGGATGTCAAAAATTTCTAAAATAAGTTAAGCAACTTTTTTAGGACTTACCAGCCTCTGCTGAAACCAGGAAGTTCCCATAAACCCTCTTGAGCAGCTGAAATTAAATAGAGGATCTTTATTTGCATCTCATTTCTCTAAAACAGTTTTGGCACAAAAAGCAAGAGACTACAAGCCTTAAAGCTCCTGTGAAGACTTTAATGTTTGTGTTGAGTTTGGCGCCCCCTTTGAAAAAAGTCAGATCTTTTTAACTGCATTTTTTGCCCTGTCCATGTAATATTTTTACTGAAATTCTGCTTTCTTTGACAGTGAAATTCATCATTTATAATTCATCTTTGCTTTATAAAATGTAATAAAGGCTGCTGTAGCCACACCTGACACCTACCCCCCGTCACTTCAGATTGCAGCTTTAAAAAACAACTTTACAAACTAACTTATTTTGTCTATGATCGTCTTGTTTGCTTGGGTAGCTCATAAAGAGACAACAGTGTTAATTTCAGTCAGCTTCACAACTGGTTACAAACTTCACACAGGGGCTTTAAAACACAATCTAAGAATCAGACTCTAATAGAGAAAACAGGGCCATAACAGCGATGTAAAATTTAGATAATGACCATAGATTATCCATTTTTGATGCAAGATAAGTAAAGGAATTCAAAAGGTCCCCAAGATACTTGAATAATATCTTGAATGGCACTTTCAAAGCTGCTCTTTGATTGTCAAAGTTTCACAGCCTGCAGGGGAATCCTCGGAGACAAAGCAGGTGGTTTAAGAGATGGGAAGAAACCAGCAGAAATGTCAACACTAATAAAAGAGGAGCCAGACGGCTAAACAAACTGGCTGCACAACAAAAGGACAGGAAAGGAGGGAGGTAGGCGTGTTATCGAGAGGGTTTGAATCTCGATGTGGGGGCCTCTTTAATGGATACCTGTCGCTGTGGAATGAAGCAAGGCTGCAGGAATATGAAAAACACCATCCTGGACTATGATAAGTCAACATATCCATCATGGTGTAACTTTCATTTTAAACGGAGGAAGATGTGAGCAAAAGACGAGGAGATGAAAAGCTTTAAACAGCCTGAATATTTGACTGTGACACTGTTGATCCCTCTGCTTTTCAGCTTAGAAGAGAACAAGAAGGGAAGCTAGCTGTGCGTGGACGTCAGCCAATACACACATACACAGAGTGGCTGCCTCTCGCAGTCAGCACTTCCTTGCCTGGGGTGAGTCACACACGCTCACTTCCTGCTTCTGGCAGAAGCCTCAGCAGCTGCTTTCTTCCTTACATGGCAACAGAGGCTCTTGTGGCGGAGGTATGTGTAGATAGTAATCATGAGCTCATTCAGCTTTTTTAAATTGATGCTGATCTGTTATTCTTCTTGGATTTAACACAGTGACAGTGATTTAGCTGTTGCGTGTGCATGTTTGTAGGATTTCTGCAGGATTAGCATGAAAATTGGCATTGGCATTAAAATTTTGCAAGAAAAAAATACTAAGAATTAACTGCACTTGTTCACTTTAAAGGACCAGTGCATCAGAAAACCAAAATCACATTTTTCCTTGATGTAAAAGTCACTTTTTGGACGTTTTTTGGAAATCTTGAGATGCTCCCCAGAGTTGCAAACACCCTACTTAGAATTACATATGTGTATACAGTATGTATGCATGTGCTGAGGAATGTGAAAGTGGGTATTTAACTGTGAGTGTTAGTGAGGCCCCTGTTTCTGCCCAGACAAGCACTGAGAAAGTTTTTTTCTTTATTTCATACCTCGTCAGCGCCGTGCTCCTGCAGCTCCTTGTAGAACTTCAGCGAGATGCTGACCATCACTTTGGTCTTGTCCCCATTGGGGTTGGAGATGTGGTACAAGACGCCATCGAAGTCTGCAGCACAAAATGCAGTAGATTAATGAGCGGTAACATGCCAATCCTTCTTCTAGCATGCATTCTGTGATTAAATTACATCTTGATGCATGCAAAGACAAGATTATTTCAGTCATTTGCATATTTGAGGAGTCAATACAGATTGACTGCACAATGGCAGAGTAGCAGCAGCATTAAACAACTTAAAAAGTTACTAAAAATACATACAAACTCATTAATATACAGCGACAGTCAAGTTTTTATCCAGTCAAACTTTTTAAGACCACGTAATATTAATTTAAGGCAATATATATACTGTTAGGGTGTTTTTCTAGTCGTATGTAGGATTAAAGTAAGAGTTTTGTCAATTAAATATAGGACTTTTTATACCCAACCCAAACTTTTAATAGCAAACCAATGATTTGAGTGGTGTCACATGGTTTTACCTGCAAACGTCACATCGACGGCCTCTGGTTTGGTTCTGCAGGGACAAAAATAAGTTAGAAGCTGCATGAGACGATAAGAAAATATTCACAATTGCTCATCCTGCTACTTTGCATTTCATTTGCACAACACTATGATGCTTATGTGGTGTTAAACTGCAATTAAAATGACGTGTTACAGTCATATCACGCTGGCTGATACCTGCCAGGTTCCAGCATCACCTCTGGAAGATTGTTTTGATATTATTATGTTAACAAAATATCATGTGTTTGGTTGTTTCATAGGGTTTTGGAAATAAAGCATATTTACAGCTAGTTTTTCTAGTGCATTTAAAAAGCGTGGAAGGTTTTTTAACTATATTCTTACATTAAAAGACTCTATAATGAGCAATTTCACAAGAAAATTCTGTGCAAATTAAAACTGCTTGGAAAACAACACTACAAACTCTTTGTTACTGTTACATTTTCCACCCAAAATCTTTGCAACACATCAACATAAACACTCATATTCGCCCCTGTTTTTTGTTGTTTGACACTGCCATGCTTGTTAATGCAGCAAAGTACTATTTGTGTGCAAGTAAAGTAAAAAAAAATGAATATTTGCAAAGGCAGATGCTGCCGCAGCATGTCCAGAGAGCATACTCTGCATGCTCCGAGGAGCTGCTGCTGCCTCTGCACAGACTTGACTAAGCTCGGGGACAAGAATGCGGAAGCTAAGGAGAGGGTTAGCGAACAAGTAGCCACCGACTACTTCTGTGACACAAATAAATAGCTTTTATTGAATGGAAACACAAGCGTCAGCATCCTATAATGAGCTCTATTGTGGTAAAGCGTGGTTAAAGACTCGTGACGTAGGGTATGAAAAGCAGGAATTAACGGTTGAACTGAGTTAATAACTGTCTACATTAACTGCAATAAATAAACGTTGAAAACTTTTTCAACTCCTAAATAAATAGGTTTGAATAAATTATATAAATGGCTAGTCGAGTTTTATACAGACTTATGTATGGTGGCGGCAAGCTATCTAGCAGAGTAACCTAATTTTATATCGAAAATCTGGCTATAAACATTAGCGGGTGTTATGGTGTCAAGAGTGACCGTGTTAACTGGTGACGTTCGGGGGAATACGTCTACATCTGTCGTGATTACAGGACTAATTAACATCCCAAGAGCAATTTTTGTTAATTTTTTATACTCAGACAATTTCTGGTGGCTGTATTTTGGCGGAGGAACAACGATAACATAAGCATAGTCATCTATCGTAGCTATCTGTAATTGCAGACGTTGAAAATCACCAGTTAACACGGTCACTCGTTAAGCCGTAACACCACATAGCGGTTTGCTAGCTAGTTTCGCGCTGTTCAGCTGCTAAAAACGCTTTATTTTATTATTAAATTACACATGCCAGGTCTAAGCAGCAAAATAAACTAGAGTACTCAGCTATTTTTCCTTTCTTGGACTTTGGGAGGGCAACCAGGGGAGATTAAATGCATTGGGGCTATAAAATCTGGCACATACTGACCGTGCAGACACACCCCAGCTTTGGGCAAACCAGTCACGGCAGAACAGCAAGCTCATTCATTTCTGCTCTTTTTTAATATTTAACATCAATTAAGATTAAAGAGCGGACTTTTGTAAAGCTGCACACGTTTTAAGTTGCAACAGAAACCCAATCTCTGAACTGAATGCCTGCATCACCCTAATTAAAACGCTAAAGGGGAAGCTAGCTGACGTTAGCTCTGCTAGCCAGGTGTAACAATGATTTCTCACCCGTTGGATGCGCCGTCGAACTTCAACGTCAGCGTCTCTTCTATTATACGGTTATTGATTTCTAACAGGATCATCTCAGCGGGCGCCGGTGTCGAGGAAAAGGGGGAATGATCGGTGTTATTTGGTGGGATTAACCTCTTTGTGTCAAATTCGGCTAATTTTTCCTCCCTTGACAGACCAAACCGCTTCCGCCGAAGCTCCTTCCGCCTGTCACTTCCGCGTTTTTTACACCCAGGACCCCAGAAGATAAGAGTGCCCCTAATGATGCCTGTAATAAATACGTTATGACATGTCCTACCGTTGATGCCACTTGTTATTTTGTTCCTGTGGCGATTTAGGATCAGACCTTTTGGGGAGCTCAGCTCCTCATCAAACTATGGAAGGGATTAAAATTAAAGGGTTAAAATGAAATTAAGACAAGTCATATTTTAAAATTCAGATGGGGCTCTTGCTTGGATCATTATCGTTTTAGGAGAGCTAAAATGGGATTTATGGTTGCTCCAGCATATTTTTTGATATTGTTCTGATGTTGATTACAGGGAAACTTGATCTCCCTGCAGACTCAAAGTAAGGTGTTAACAACAGATAGATGCAGCTCAAACTGCTACAGATAAATGTATACTTTCTATTCAGACCTGTCAGCAACTCTGACATTTTCTTCAGTTGTAAAAACAAAAACACAGGCGTCAGTCTAATTACAAAGCATGTCTATGTAATAGTTAGTAATGGTCACACATGCTGTCAACACCTAAACAACTCTAAATGGTTTGACTGTGATTTATGAATGTGAAAGATCACAGTTTGTCATTTTGGCGACTTTTGGTCAAAATGATCTGACTTCTGCTGTCAGCAAGGCATTCTGGCTTTAGAAACTGATGCTTATTAGACGTTTTATCCATTTTGGATTATTATTACATCTGTAAACTGGTGAAAATCCCAGTACATCAGCAGTTTGTGAACTATTCTGACCAGTCAGATCATTCCAAGTCACTTAAATCACCCTTCCCTATGCTGATGCTCAGTTTGAACTTCAACAGATTGTCTTGACCAGTGTGATCCAACTTTTTTTTAGGCATCAGGACCCATCACCACCCCCTTAATGACAAACTGCTATAGGGGAATAATCTTTGAATCTGTGTTCTGGCATGCACGTCTGCTCCTTCTTGGGAAGTATATCTGAAGTCAAAGAAACGTATCGAGTCAGATTTCCATCCAGATTGTTCTCTGAGGAAACATAGAGGAACAGTAAACATTCTGAGTTAAAACCTGATGTGTTGCATTCACTGGCAAAAGAGCACTTTAGATAATTACCCTTGTCCTCTCTTCTGCAATTTATGACTCTTTTGTGTGACACCTTCAGTAAACAACATACTTCCTTTTCATTCCTACTCCATAATGAATAAAACTATTCATTGGGCTTAAACTGTCTTTACCTATGGCCTTCATCTTTTCCTCCTTATAATATCATCATACAACAGTTTGCAATGGCCTAAAAATCTATTAACTTCCACTTACTAAAATGAAAGATGCAATTAATCTGAAGTTTGGAACATTTTGAGCATTTTCATGCACCTTGTTGAGCTGTGCTGCAAAAGGCTGCTGGTCTTTGAATGCATCATGCTTTCTTTTATTGCTATTTATGCAAAAAATGATGATGAGCATCTTCCAGATTAACAGCAAAGAAACCAGGGTGACATCATCTTTATAATACCTAAAAATTAGCAGTTAAAGGAGTTACAATTATTTTGGAAATCGATGGAATAAATGGCACTTGTGTGCTTTCATACAATTTTGGCCCCCCCTTCATGGGTCAGGGCCCCCCGGTCCAAAAATAAGTAGAAACGGCCCTGCTGGGAAGCAAAAAAAACAGAATCATGTATAAAAAGTGATATCCTTAAAAATGACTACCATCATAAAGTGAATTCCAAACTTTGTTTCTCACTTCAAAGGGATTATAATTTGCAGGGATTTGCTTCAGTTTCCATGGTAATGTCAGAAACACACATAGGTGATGAGTGGCTGGATTTACATGTTATATTTACAACCTCTGACTTTAAAGTTGACAGTACGCCCCCTGGTAATAAATAGTTTAACATAGCTTCTCATGAAAAAGGTGGAAAGATAATCTGAGTGTCACTCAGGTGGTTTCACAGAAGTGGGTTTTGTTTTTGTTTTCAAGAAGGTAACAACTCTTTGTCAAGTTTCACGTCATCCTCGACAAGCATTGTTGAAAGTCAAGATTATTTTGGAGAGCGATGGTAAATAAATGGCATTTTGTGTGTTTTCATATTATTTCGGCCACCCCCTCATGGGTCCATGCCCCCAGTCCAAAAACGTGTAGACACGGCCCTGCTGTGAGGACATCCAAGTGCAGACTGAAGAGTAGTACCACAGAGGGAGCTCCTGTCAAACAGAATCATTAAGACAACTACATCATAGAGTGAATTCCAAACCCTGTTGCTCATTTCAAAGGGATTATGAATTGCAGGGATTGCCTTCAGTTTCCATGGTAATGTCAAAATTGCACATAAGTGATGAGTGGCTGGATTTGCATGTTATATTTACAACCTTTGACCTGAAAGTTGACAGTCAGCCCCCCGGTGAGAGAAATAGTTTCTCTTCACCTGAAAAAGGTGGAAAGATAATCCAAGTGTCACTCAGACGGTTCCACAGAAGTGGAATGTGTTTTTGTTTCCAAGAAGCTCTGTGCCAAGTTTCACATCATCCTTGACACGCATTGTTGAAAGAGATGAAAGAAGAGCAGACGGGCATCTTACTGAGACTTTCTGGAGAACTGAACGGTCCTGCTGAGAGATGGAAAAGGATAACAATATCTGTCACACAGTGTGCCAAGCACACTGCACTTTATTTCCTCTTTCTTCTTCTAACTTTGTTTCAGAGATGGGATATTAAATTATTCATCTGAAGGTTTATTTTTTGTGATTCTGTATTAGATTGGAAAAAAAAAGTCAACAGAAATATGAAAGATTTATCAAATAAGATTTTTTCCCCTTTTTTAATTTTTAGAAAAAATGAAAACCTACAAAACTTTTGGTAAAAGAAAAAACTAAAAAACAAAGGAAACCATGCTTATTTAAAAAATGGAAAATGGAAAAGTACTTTAAAAAGTCACAAATATAGAAAAAAACATTTGTATTCTTTCATTCATAGTAAGATAAATAAACAAATAATAAAGCAAGAAAAAAGTTATATATTAAAACATATTTAAATGTAAATCTTCAGTGGAGAAAAAAATGGAAAGTGTAAAATATAAAAAATATGAATAATATATATTTTTAAGAATGTTAGTGATTGAAAAAAGTCCTTAAAAAACATGAAGTCACAAATGTATTTTTTTAAAAGAATTTATTTTCACTGTCATCATATGAAAAATTCATTGATAGATAAAAAAAAATAATAATAAAGAACAAAAAAGATATGTTTTAATGTTCAAAAGCTTTGGCAGAGGCAAAAGAATGGGAACTATGCTTAAATAATGTATGAAAAAATGTTAGTGATTTTAAAAAGTACTTTAGTAGTCACAAAAGTAACAAAAATAAAACATAAATCATTATCAGTGAATCTTAAATAAAATTCAATGATAGAAAGATAGATAATTAAAAAAATAATGAAATACAGAAAAATTATATTAATTAAATTTAAAAATGTACAAAAATAACCTCTGGCAGAGAAAAACAATGTTTTTCACAATGTTTGCCATTGAAAACAGTATTTGCAGAAGTCACAAAAATAAGAAATATATTCTTTATTACTGCATATTAGATAAAATTAATTGACAGAAAAATAAATTAATAAATAAATAATGAAATACAGAATAACATGGAAAATGTGTGCTATGGAAAACAAGTAATTCAAAAACATAAATAAAGTTAAAAATGTACTAAAACAACTTTTTATAGAGAAAAAACAATGGGAAATATGCATAAATAATATATTTAAATAATGTATGTGATTTTAAAAAAGTATGTACAAAAACTAGAAATTAGGAAAAGATTAACAAAAAGTCAGTTGTTTTCAGAAAATATAAAATAAAAATGACTGGTAAACAAATAAATAGATAAACGTAAAAATGTACAAAATATCTTTTGGTAGAGAGAAAACCACAGTATATGTTTTAAAAAATAATGCTTGGTTTTTTCATATTGTTGTTGTTGTTGTTTTTTTGTTTTTTTGTTTGTTTGTTTTTTTTAAATTCACTTTTTTTTTCTTTTTTTTTAAACCATGGAGTCGAGACAGTTTATAAAAATATATAATAAACAATGACAGAATTCCCTGAAAAGACATTTAACAATAATGAATTTAAAATGAATTAATGAATCTCCGACAAAATAAAAATAAAAGCACAAAGCATGAATAAAGTGTGCTCCAATAAATAAGAAAAAAAAATATACATTGGAGGTTTCAGACAATTTTACTCAGTAAGTTCAGTATTTACTGAAATCAATTAAGATGAATGTAATAAAGCATTTTCTATTTGTCCAAATATGTTACAGGTGGTATGTTGTATTAACAAATTAAACAAAACAACAATTAAACATAAATATATATATAATGATTAAAGATAAAGATTAAAACAGATATGAAGATGGCACTACTTTTAGGCGCTGATTTGCTTTTCATTTCACATTTTATATTCCTGATCACTTTGAGAAAACTAATAGAATTGAATTGTTTGACTACTGAATGGTCAAACTGAGGGCAATAAATCCTTGCTTCTTCATTAAATAAATGTGGAGAAATGTTGCACTTTAAATTTGAACCTGGATGTTACTGCAAAGAAAGACTTGAATGCAGGCCAAGCCAACACAACAACACTGATATTTACTCTTCTCTTACGGTCTGTAACATTACTCTCAATCTCTCACAGACACAGACGCGTTGTTGACCATGACATTGTTTGCCAAAGTCAGCAGGAACTAAAAACAGGCCCGTCCTGTTGGGGGACCGTCATATGTCAGGACGGAGTCTGCAGTGACAGATTTAGTGATGTGGAGACTTTTTATGAGCTCGGACAGCTGCAGACGCTGTGATGCAACACAGTGCAGCGATAATTGTGCGATAATGACCTGAAGATGAGGTGATTGATGGAGACAAAGGTGGAGTGAGGGGAGATGAAGAGGAGGAATGTGGCAGTGAGGCCCCCTCTCACCTGGGGCCTTCGTCCTCTGGCATCCATGGCTTTTGCCTTATCAGGTTTTCTCTGCAGGCGCTTTATGTAACACAAATAAAGTGATAACTCACCTGAAAATAATAACAATGTGCAACAGATTTCTTTAAAAGTGGATGCACAAGTGTGGGAAGAAATCAGAGGAGTAATACCGGACTGTTGCAAGGGCAGAACTGAGAACAAAGTGTTGCATTTCCAGAAAGTGTCCCACCTTACCACATGACACAGATTACACAACAACTTGCAACAGAGTGACCTCAAGTGGTCAGCTATCATCCTAACTGGGAGATTTGTGTGTTTAAACTTGCCGTCTTCTCCACAAAAGGCATTTAAACCAAGAAATTAAACTCCTATAGGTACATCAGTTTTAAAAATACTGAGTCAAAAGGCCATCTAAGGATACACTACCCAGATATTACCTATGAAGAGGAATATGTCACTATTTTTATTTACAACAAGAAAGCTTGAGAAAGATTAAAGCTGCTCTAAGTTTTTTTTTCTTTTTATGAAACAATGTGAAATTGGCACTTATTAATGCTAACTGATCTTCAGAGACAACAAAACCATTTTCAGACATACTGACTACCCTTACATGGTTATTTTTCATGCTTATGTATGCTGCTTTAGCGGGGTAGGTGTCAAATGAGGTAATTAATGGTGTACTGCCAAAACAGCCTTCGCGTAAGTAATATCAAGTAGAAAATCAGAAAAGATATCAGAGGTACAACTTTGTCCACAAGGGGCACCAAAATCAACACAAACATTAAGCTCCTCACAGGAGCTTTAAACTCTCTAATTTAACAAGCAATTAGCAAAGTCAGTCATGTGTATAGTTTTAGGCATGTAGGGTGCTAAGGATTCATCATGGGGCATGATGTGCCAAAAACCGGGGATAAAGAATGAAAGGGAGGCAAGCCTGCCTTAAAAAAGAGCCATTTATACCTCATGCCAAACAAGTTTAATATTCTGACTAAATATATACAATGGATTCAAATCTTCACAAGTAATCCTTAGGTGTGTTTGTCCTAGTGCATGTTGAAATATGTGCTGTTGAAGTCCCATTGCACCAAAAACATTTTATGACGAAGGCAGGTGCTGTAACATAGCTATAAGGGAAGGAAACAGGACATTGGGTCAACTCCTTATTTAAAAAAAAAAAAAAAAAGTCTCACTTATACGGATGATTTTCAACACAGACTCACTTTTGTGTTTAGCTGTTTTCGATTTTGGACATTACGGCTAAGCAGAAGGTGAGTGGCTCAACTAGCAACATTGCATCATAACCTAATTTTAATAATATGTAGCTTTTTTGAGTTAAAGAAAAGCTATGTTCTATTAGAATGCAAAACAACATTAAAGAATGAAAAATAGATAACAAAAAACTTTCCCAAGTAAGTGGTTTTGCTGCTTTAGCTGGGCTTAAATAGCTTTCATAACAGTTACCATAATAGCTATCATTCAGACTTTTCTAGCAAACATTAGCATAAAATGTTAACTCCAGTCCGAAACTGTGGTGAACTAACATCATACATGCCCCAATTATGTTTTGTGTAACTCTTCCATACTTGTGCGACGCTTTCTCTACTGTTTCTCAACATTTTTACTCAGCCGTCTCACTAAGTCATTAACTATACACAGTGAAGATAATGCTAAAACAGCTCAGTTTCTTAGCCTAAAATTGTGGATACTAGCTGTGCTAAGTTTTAAAAACTTAACATATTGATATTGTTCATATCTTTGTGTTTTTAAACTGAGTTTTTAAGCATAACATGCTTGCTAAACTTGATAAACTTCTATACTTGGGCCAATCTTTATTAACATTTTGTACTAAACTGTTCACTTAGCTGTCTTGCTGAGTCATGCTAGCTAAACTATTTTCAGTGAAGCTAATGCTGCTCAGTTTCTTTCCCTCAAATTGTTGATATTCACTACTACAAGTTTTAAAAGCTTGACATAT
This sequence comes from Cheilinus undulatus, assembly GCF_018320785.1. Classification (NCBI taxonomy): domain Eukaryota; kingdom Metazoa; phylum Chordata; class Actinopteri; order Labriformes; family Labridae; genus Cheilinus; species Cheilinus undulatus. The sequence continues at coordinate 11,803,282 of NC_054888.1, read as the reverse complement.
ACAGTTCATATCTTTGTGTTTTTATAGTAAAGTTTTTTGGGTGTAAAATGCTTGCTAAACTTGCTGTCGTTAAGCTAATGCTAGAGCCACTGAAATTTCCCTCTATCAATTTGTGGTTAATAGCCACTACATAATTCTTAGGTAGAAACTGTGGTTAACTACAGACTTACTTTACTGTCTTTAGTACCTTTCTTTATCTCTATTTTACACTCAAAATTTTCACTTACCCATCATGCTGAGTCATGCTAGCTTAAATATACACAGAGAAGCTAATGCTAAAGCTGCTCAGTTTCTTCTACAATCAGTTTGCTTTCTTTATAACTCTTATACTGGTGCCACTCTTTCTGTTCATGTTACACTTAACTTTTTCACTTGACCTTTTCACAGCTGAGTCTATATACAGTTAGGCTAATGCTGAAGCAGCTCAGTTTCTTAGCCTCAAAACTGTTTATACCAAATGCAATTTTTAAAGTGTGACAAAATAATTCTGTTCAGATCCTATTTTTTAAGTGAAAACACCTGGCTAAACTTGCTATCATTAAGCTAATACTAGAGACACAAAAATAGTAACACAATTTGCCCATTTAGTGAACTTCATTTTCTTAAGTAATACAATTTGTGTTATTTGCGGTTTTATTTTTAACCAATTTTTAAGTGTTAAGCTAGCTTAACCCACTTTGTGTTGGCCTACTTTGGTGGATGTGAGCTCCTAGACTTGTTTGAACTTTTGTGAAATTTTGTGCTATTTGTTATTTTTACACAGATTTCAATGTAAATGTAATGTCAATTTTAAAAAAGCTATCAAGACAAGCTACCGCTAAGCTAATGCTAAAGACACTTAATTTCTAAGCTACGTGATATTTTCCAATCGTAACAAATGAATTGTAAAACTCGCTTATTTATCTCTTTAATGTTTGATTATTACAGTACAATTACAGAACAACATCTGCTGAGGCTCAGTCTATTTGCTCTTTATTTATGCTTTTGAATGCAACAATTTGAAATGAAAACCAGTTTTTCTACGTCTGTGATCATGAACTTGAAACTTTTTCTTTCACCTGCAGTCATGTCGTCATTCACCGCTATCTTTGATGACAGTATCTGGGACATTCTAGATGAAACTCTCCACAACAACACAACCTTCATCCCAGACCTGAAGACATTATCATGTGAGATAAAACCACTGGATCCAACAGCAGCTGTGACGTTGTGTATCATTCTCTTTGTCATCTTTCTACTTGCAATACCAGGGAACCTCCTAGTTGGGTGGGTGATCAGCACTAGCAGGCAGGCGCTAACGCCATCAGATGTGTACCTGTTTCATCTGACAGTGGCGGATGGTTTAATGGCGCTAACCCTCCCGTTCTGGGCTGTAGCGCTCATCCAAGGATGGGTCTTTGGAGACTTCATGTGCAAGTTTCTCAACCTTGTTATTGAGGCTAACTTCTACACCAGCATCCTCTTCTTGGCATGCATTAGCATTGATCGCTATCTGGTGATTGTGTACGCTAGCGAGAGTTTGCGTGGTCGTCAGAGGATGTGCAGCCGGCTCCTCTGTGCGGCCGTTTGGGCTCTTGGTTGCGCCCTTGCTCTTCCAGCACTCTTCAATGATGCCTCAAAGTTTGACCCCGACTCTTGGAGGATGATTTGTTCTGAAAACTTTGACATTGGCAGCGCCTCATCCTGGCGGCTAGCTACACGTGGGTTCCGCCATATTTTCGGCTTCTTCCTCCCTCTTGGGGTCATGGTTACCTGCTACAGCATCACCTTCATGAGGCTGCTGCGTACTCGGGGGTTCCAAAAGCACCGTGCCATGAAGGTGATCATCATTGTGGTGATTGCCTTCCTGCTGTGCTGGACGCCTTACCACATCACGATGATGGTGGATACGCTTCTGCGGGCTGAGGTGATACCGTACAACTGTGCCATGAGGAGGTCAGTGAACTTGGTGCTGGATATAACCAACAGTTTAGCTCTGCTGCACAGCTGCATCAACCCCGTCCTCTACGCCTTTGTGGGGGAGAAGTTCAGGAAGAGGATGGTACTGCTGCTCCAGAGGAAAGCCAGACAGGAGAGGGTGTCAGGGTCGAAGTTCAGCAGGTCGACATCTCAGACTTCAGATGGAAAAGGAGCTGTTCTCTGAAACAGCAATGAACAAAACATTGTAAGCTGTTAAGGTGTTTGCTTATGACAAGAAAGACTAAAATCAAAACTTCTTTGAAGAGATGTTCAGACTTTCAAATCAAAAATAGAAACGATGAGAGATTCTAACCCCATTATTTAGTTTTAGAAGACCATCAAAGCAGTAGGGGACAATGATCATCAAAAAATGATTAAAATTTCAGGTTAGTTCTGCTTTTTTTCTACATAAAGTACACAGCACATTATCAAACTTATATCAGCTTTTACAGGATGATGTTCGGCAGTGTGTGTATAGTCGAGCCAAGCAGTGATCTGCTAAGATTGTCATGAGTCCATCCTCATTTTTGTCTCAACATAATGCCTTATATTCTGAATTTTATGGTACAATGCTGCCATCTTCTGACTGTTTATTTGCCTAGATTGATATTTTAAACATTTTCACATTCAGATCTTTTATGTAAAAGTCTGTCTCCCCTTTCTTATTGTATATTTGTTTGTATTTATGCAACATGTTACAATGCAAAAACATTTGTAAAACTAAAAATCTTGTTTTTCTTCTGTATAGCTCAGAAAATGCTTTCAAATTTTAGATTTGCTGTGTTAATTTCTAATATATATAAACTGTATTTTTAAATTTCCATTTGACTTAATGAATTTGTTTTGTATGTATGTAGTTGGATACACAGCTCCTAATAATAAATATATCTTCTTAACCATATATTTTACTTTTTTTAGGCTGTACTTAGTAGGTCAACCAAAGAAAAACTTGGTCGACTAAAATCGCACAAGATCATCAATTAATCGATTGGTCGTAGGACGGACCAAAAAAAAAAAAAAAACTTCATGTTATTTCTACATCAAACTTATCACTGACAGTGTAGTCAGTGCATCTAGGTGGTAATTAAAATTCAAAATAAACCCAAAATGAATAAATTAAGTAAATTATATTTGAACAGTTATATTCATTGTTGTTTTTTTTTTTTTGTAAATTATATTTGTAACACTAGATAACTGAAAAAAATAAAAACAGGACGTCTCCCTTCTCACCCCTGCAAAAAAATGGATTCTTCCAATTAAAGTAGCACATGCGATTGTTCAACCAGTTGGATTTTGGTCGAACATGAGGTCATCGACCAATTAATTGACCAATTGACTTGAGGCTGTCAGCCCTACTTAGGTGTGGATTGTAGCATGCTAGCCACCATCAGGTGAGAAGGAGGATTGACACAACCCCAGTAGTGCTCTGGATGTCTTTGCATTTCACTAAGGGCATAGGAAATAATCTGTCGAAAAATAATGTCCAAACCTTTAGGGTGGATAAGGGATGGATGTGACTAGTAATCACAGCCAAAAAAAATATGGGTCATTCTCAGGCCACAAAGTGAATGTCTCAAAGAGTGAATGTTATCCGGTAAATGAGTTAGCACTACAACTTTAACCCTAACCCGATATTCCTTTTAAAATCAGCCCTACTGGTTTTAAATACCACGGGATAAAGGTAACCAGAACATTATCTGCTCTCTTTTCTTCCAATTTCTCCCCTTTGCTGTCTAATCTTAAGCAGGATCTTCAAAGATGGGAAAGTTTACCCCATCACTGATTGGAAGAATTAATAAGATTAAAATGAACATTCTTCCAAAGTTTTTATTCCTATTTCAATGTCTCCCTGTTTTTTTGAATAAAAAATTGTTTAGCACTGTCGACCAAATAATTCCTGGCTTTTTATGGTGTGGCAAAACAGCCAGGATTAGTAAAGATGTACTCCAAAGATGCAAATTCAATGGCGGATTATCTTTACCTAATTTTCAATTGTACTATTGGGCTGCACATGCTCACAAGGTTTGCTTTGGTGCAAGTTAGAATGACAATCATGTACTAAATCCTCCCTGCAAGCTCTGCTTCCTACCAACCCCTCTAGATTTACACAGAACCCAGTGGTCCATTCCACTCTGAAGATTTGGTATCAGCCTAGAAGTCACTTTAAATTCATCTCTCCGTCTATCTTAACTCCTGTATCAAGGAATCACTTATTCAAACCTTCACTTTCAGACTCATCCTTCTCTACCTGGCATGATAAAGGGCTGAAATCTTTTACAGATTTATACAAAAATAATGTTTTCTGTAGTTTTACTGAGTTGCTGGCTGGATTTCACCTCCCATCCTCCCACCTTTTCCGGTATTTTCAAATTTGGAACTGTGTAAAATTACTATTCCCAATGTTTCCGCAAATGCCTCCAACTCAAATGTGGCAAGAACTTTTACAACTTAATCCCTTTAAAAAAAAAAATCACAAATTTCTAGGATTTACAGATGTTTACTATCTTCTGATGATACTCACACTACTAGGGTAAGGGGGGCTTTGGAGGATGAACTTGGTCTGACATTTGAGGATGATTGGTGCGATGCTGCCCTCGATACCCTTCACACAAGCTCAACATGTGCACGTCTCACACTCATACAACTCAAAGTGTTTAGAATTCACTACTCTAAAGCGAGATTGTCTCAAATATAACCTGACGTCACAGATAGCTGTGATAAATGCCACCACTCTCCCTGTAATTTAACCCATGTTTTTTTCTTGACCCTGTTTGATTTACTTCTGGAAAAATTATTTTGATTCGTTGTCAAAAATACTCTCGATCTCTGTAAATACTTCTCCCCAGAAAACTATACTCAATTCAGTCAGACAATTAGAAGCTTTGGCTTTTACGTCCTTGGTAGCAAGACGCCACCTTCTTTTACAATGGATATCTACTATATCTCCCTCCAGCGTTCAGTGGCTTGGAGAAGTGATGTCTTTTTTGAAATTGGAAAGAATCAGATACTCTGTCAGAGGTAATCTGAATAATTTTCACAAGAAATGGGACTCTTTTATAGCCTATTTTAATTCTTTAAACCCCTGTTAAGACCATAAAGCCCCCCCTCACTCATTCACGCATTCACTCCTTACTTTCTTTCATTCTTTCTTTTTCCTACTTCTCTGCTGCTTCCCCCTCTAACTTTACTCTTTTCTATCCGGTTTTATATAGTAGTTTAACTTTGTGTGTGTGTGTGTGTGTGTGTGTGTGTGTTCTTTGCAAAAATTAAAAAACTATTAATGGGAATACAATTCGGTGCAGTAAGAAATGGTTTAGACTATAGGCTTGGATGTTTATATTGTGGATAAGATGTTATTTGACCTGTTACAGAGATTTTTTATTTTTATACAGGTATATGAAGATGTCAAGATGCTGATGTAACTGTTTCAGCAGTTTCTGTGCAAAACTCCCAAATAAACATATTAATGAAAATAAAAAAAGAAAAAAGATAAAAGTAATCACAGCCTAATGAACAGTCCAGGCTGGTAGTGGGATTCCCACACGCCCGTGGTGGTCCTGTTGATGTCCCATGGGCACGATAAAACGCCTGCGGTCTCTGGGAATATTTCCTGGGGTTAAAAGATCCGGGCAGAAGAGGTACCATTGAGCTTGACCTTGGCTGCCAAGAGACACACTTGTCGCCATGGTTTTTTTTTTTCAAACTTTATTTATCATTTTTCCATATCAAAAATACAGTTATCAATGATAAAGCATTTCTTTACAAACATAGTGGTAAACCCCCCCCCCCCCAGGTGGTATACCCAAAGCACACCCACAAAGTCAAACATCCACAAAACAAACTGGGATTAAACAGAAACCCAGTCTGGAAAGAAACAACAAATAACAATAATAACAGAAGTTTGTAAGAAAAGAAACAGACACCTACAAAAAGACCCAAACCAATCTGCCTTCATCATTATATTCATAATGCCAACACTCCAGACCTCTGACATGGAAGAGATAAATAAAAAGAATGCAAACAATCACAGTGCATTAAAAAAAAACCCAAAAAAAACAGAACAATTGTCAAAGAAAAATAAAGAGAAAAGAAAAAAAAAAGGGAAAGGGTAGGAAAATGAAGATAAGGGTCAGGCAAAAGGCAGGGTGAGTAATGGATATGAGGGATATGAGTAATGAACTGTGACCAGGTTTTTTCATATTTATCCTCTAACCCACGTACTGTATACCTAATTTTTTCCAAAGCTAATCCCAACATCACCTCTCTAATCCAATGTACGTAGGCAGGGGGGTTCTTTCCCTTCTAGTTCCGCAATATCAAATGACGGGCATGCAATGAAGCATAAGCAATTGCACTTTTATTGAGGCAGGACAACTACAGTTCATCTCTGACTACACCAAAGACAGCTATTAGGGGATCAGGTTGTAATGATTTGCCAGATATTGCTGAAAGTGACTGAAAGATTGAAGACCAAAAACCTTGCAAAGATGGACATGACCAAAGCATGTGTCCCAAAGTGACAGGAGATTGACATCTTGGGCAGGTTGGTGCAACATTGGGGTATAGTTTAGACAATTTATCATTAGAGTAATGCAACCTGTGGACGACCTTAAACTGAATCAAGCCATGTCTGACACAGAGAGATGATGATGTATACGTTGTATTGTATTTTTCCAGGTATCTTCTGGTATAGCTTCTCCAACTTCTCCTTCCCATGCTGTCCTTCAAAACAGGTGTGAGTTTCGAAGAGAATTCCCTGTAGAATTCCATAGGGAATCCATCTGGACCTGGTGCCCTTCCCGTTTGAGACAGCCTGATGGCACTTACTATTTCTTCAGACAACAGTGGCTGCTCTAGAGATGACTGAGCCTCCTGAGAAAGTTTTGGGATCTCCAGAGAATTGAGGAATGAGTGTATTTCCGACGAACTAGTATCTGCCTCTGATTGATATAGGGTAGAATAGTGTTGTCTAAATTGGTCACTAATGACTTGAGGGCAATTTGATATTGAGTTAGCACCTGTATCCATTCCTGTGATCATTTGCTCAGCAGGTTGCTGTCTAAGCTGAAGTGCGAGAAGCCTCCCTGCTTTATCCCCATGTTCATAATAAACCTGTCTGGATTTTAGAATATTTTTTTCCACTTTCCATGTCATAAGCATATCGAATTCAGACTGCAACCGTAGTTTCTCCTTAAAGAGATCTGGTGTAGGTGAAAGAGCATAGCGCCTATCAATATCAGCAATCTTGCCTGCAAGCTCTTTAAGTTGTTCTGAACGTTCCTTGTTCTTGTGTGCCACATATGAAATAACTTGTCCCCGAATGTACGCTTTCATTGATTCCCACAAAACACCCCTCGACACATCCTGAGTGTCATTCATTTCTGGAAATATATCAATCTGATTTTCGAGAAACGTTCTGAAATGTTTACGTGAAAGCAGTTGGGGGTCTAACCGCCAAGTTCGTCGGGGAGCTACATTAGCTGGAAAAACCAGACCCATTTGTACTGGGCTATGATCGGACAGCACAATACCATGATATTTGCTGCTGGAACTCAGGGGAAGTAGCTGGTTATCAACAATAAAATAATCAATCCTGGAGTAGCTATGATGAACAGGGGAGAAAAAGATGAAGTGTTTTGTAGTAGATTTTTTATTCCCCAGGGGTCTGATAAGCCATAGGAGCGAAGGAGAGAGTTAATAGCCACTGCGGCTGAGGAGAGAGTGTTATTTGACCTTATGATTGATATATCTAGCTGGGCATGAAGGACACAATTAAAGTCTCCGCCTAATATCAGCTTGTAGGACTTAAGGTCTGGCAGAATTGAACAAAAATTAACAAAGAATTGTGCATTGTCCCAGTTTGGTCCATAAATGTTGGCCAATATTAATGGTGTATTAAAAAGTTTACCAACTACTACAATATATCTTCCATTAGCATCTGATATTATTTCAGAATGCTCAAACGGGATTCCCTTCCTAATTAGAATTGCCGTTCCCCTGGCTTTATACTTAAAACATGAATGATATGTCTGTTCAACCCACTTGCAACTTAATCTTTTTTGGGCATTAATATTTAAATGTGTCTCCTGCAGCATTATTAGATCAGGTTTTAATGATTTCAGATGACTGAATCTTTTACTCCATTTAACCATATTATTCAGCCCTTTAACGTTCCAGCTAATAAACGAAATTGCTCCTTGTTGCTTGTTTACATTATCCGGACTCATAATGTAACAATCTGAAAAATACTGATCCTGAGTCTTGGCTGTATCTTGGCACTTCTGTACTTGAGTCAAATCATAATCCACACATAAACCCCAAACAAAATCAACAAGGACATACAAATAAACATAGACACTCCCCTTACCACCATGGATTCCCGGGCTGGTCTTCCTTCGACTTGAGACTATCCTATCCTAGGCATATAACACGTCTAAACTACCTTGAACTCTGACATGAACTGCGCGTGGGTAGAACAAAATGTAAGAGGGCTTTCCTCTTAATATTACCATTACTGTATATGTGCTAGCACTTGTGCTGGTAAAAGGCTGATAACTCCCTTAACTCTTGCAGTTGGAGAATGTCATCAAAAAATAAAAAATAAATAAAATAAATTTAGTAAAATAGTAGTAATACTGATAATAATAATAACAAAAGTAAATAAAACAAGGAATAATAATGGTGGTAGTAGGACTAATTAGACAAAGGCATCAGCAGGAAAACATCAGGATTATAATGGCATATTTACTTTTAACTAAAACATTTTCTCAGACTAACCTGGCAGGGTAAAGGAAGACAGCTTTAACAAACAAACAAACTAACAAAAAATCCCCAGGCCATGATAAGGTGTCAACATAAAAAGGTCAATACCAGCATCTGATTATTACTCCCACCATCAGTCACGTGTGGCTGCAAAATATGCATAAATGTCCAACATGGAGCCTTGGTCCAAGTTTGTTTTTTGTTTTTTTTTAAACCACATTTTCATTTATTTGGCAACTTCAAATATCATTTAGTTTTGTCCATAATCCAAACATAAAGTGCATCCAACTGCAGCATAGTGATGTTTATCCTTCAGAGTACATATCAGCGTTTACAAACTACTGTAACATGCACACGCAGCACATATGATACCTGTCATGTCCCCGTACTAAATGTCACTCTCCCTCCGCCTCTCGTGGTTGCAGGTCGGTCTCAGTGTAGTGCTTCGCCTTGTTCGGATCCTCCAAAGATAACCTGCTCGCCAGCTGGGGCCGTGATCTTCAGTGTAGCTGGGTATGGCCGAATAGTCCGGGTAAATGAAGAAACGTTTGCCGTTGCGGGAGATGGGACCTGCATTCATGGCTTTACGAAGGACATCCACCTTCTCCTGGAAGTAATGGAACTTGATGACTATGGGCCTCGGTGCATCCTTCAGTAATTCAGCCACGGCTCTCTCTGCTCGTGTATTTCCAAATCCTTCCGCCACGCCAGTTAGTCTACAGTTATCTCGCCGCTGTCTGGACTCCAAGTCTTCGGTCTTACCTGCCAGACGGGTCATCTGTGTGGACAGCGTGTTGACTTTAGCCTCTAGTGCTATGACTCGGTTAGCTTGGCCGTTAGCCTCCTCCTGGAGATGATCGACACGAGTAAATGTGGCGTTTTCCTTCTGCGCTTCTTCGCGTAACTTCGTAATCTCTGAGCGAACATCTTGGTTCGCACACGCTGCTCTGTTTGCTTAATGGCGGCCCCGGCTCCGCTTCCGCGGCCGGATCAACATTGGGCGAGTCTGAGGCGTCTGGGCCTGGCTTCGCCTTCTGAGTTTTAGGCGTTATGAGCAACTTTGGACTCAAATTCCGACCAACAACACGGTTAACTTGAGTTGTTTTACACTTTGAGACACGTTTGCACCAGAGAGGACGGAAAGGAAAGGAGAATGATTAAATAAACGTTAATTCCAAGCAGAGCTCACTAAAACACGTCTTTAAATGTCTCTGCTCAGCCGCGCCCCCAACACTTGTCACCATGTTTTGAGCCTGGCTCTCAACGCCATCTCCAGCCCCAGGTTTTGAATCATCGGGCCAAAGGTTGAATCCTTAGTGCCTTATGTGCCTAAAACTTATGCTAAAGACTGTAAATATTTTAAGATTTAACAGTAGGCTTTTGGTAACAGTTTTGGAAAGGATAACTCAATAAAACAGCTAATGAACAATCAATATCACACATTCCACTCAAAAATGAAATAAAGTTGGAGTGATATAAAAGAAAAATTTTAAATTAGAAGATTTCTTTTGTTAGTACCTCAAAATGCCATTTAAAAATATTATGTAAAAGCGCATATTTAGATATAACGTACCCCTTTCTTTTAATAGTCTCATTTGTTAGAACCGTAGTGGTAGTAATATGATTCTTCCAGTAGATGGCGCGCTCGGACCAGGTTCAGACAGAACACGAGCCTGTAGTAACGGTTGTAGTGGTCTGCATCAGCTAAGGATATTCATTTATGAACTGTCCTTTATTTTCTTTACATGTTATAAATCAATGTCCGAACCCCACAATAAGAGTCAAGAAAAAAACAGTTTTCATTTAGTTCTGAAAACGTCAAAACAGCCAACGCTTTCCAAGCTTCGTCACGGAAGTCTACAGCCGAACTACGTTACCCAGAAGCCAGTGCGGCTACACAACAGACGATTTCCAAATTACGCTCTGCAGCTTCAGATGGAGCTCACGAGGTATGTGAGAGACACTCAATTTTGTGTTCCTGAAATTATATTTGAAGTTTTTGCACTGTCTTCAGATATCAGAACTAACTATTTTTGTCTGATTTTGTTCAAAAACACTTGTTTTTACAGATGTGTTTCTTATTAACGCTAACTAAAGCTACAGGAGTGTATTGTTTACAGACTTATAAACTAGCTTGTTTGCTAGCTGTGGCTGCAGACTGTATTGTTAACTGAGAGTGAAGTGGTTCGAGGCTCGGCTTGCGTAAAGGCATACACAAAAACAAACACGTCACGTTTAGCTCATTAGCAGCTAACGTGGCTCTCAGTTGAGTTGTTAGTTTTGGTGTGCTGGCTATGAAGCTCTGGCATGCTAACACTGAGTTACCCAATAGACTGACTGCTTTTGTAACTTGTTTGCTTTACCCTTAAAGTCTTAGCACGTAGTTCAGGCCACCTTATTAATTCAGAGGAAGCTAACTGTGAGTATATTTGTAAGTTTTGTTGTGTTATACTATTTATTAGAAAGAATTCAGGCTAAATTCTGAACCTTTTAAATTTAATGAAATGACTACTTACTACTAAGAGTTTCATGAAATGTTTGTTTTTATTTATTTATTGAATTTTATTGTTTTTCATGCTGATCTATTACCGCAACCTCATGTCACAACAATTCATATTTTGTCATGATTGCTTTTGAAGACTTTGTTGATGTTTCAATAAGTATTTGTGGTTATTTTAGTATAATTTTCTGATATAAAATGCAGCACATTCATGTATTTCTTTATATATGCAATTAATGCTTTTTTAATACAAAGGTTGTAGATGCACAAAAAATAGCTTTCTGTGATTAAAGTGACATGAGTGAAGCTACCAATGTTACAACCAAAATAAGCTATTAAAGGATAATCTATAATATTTTTGTTCTGAAGAAATGTTTTAAGTATGCATGTAAGTTGTCAGGATTTATTGAAAATCTAGCTGTTTTTGCCAGATTTGCTTATTTGTATAGCCTTATTGTTAGTCACAGTTTTTTTGCTTCCTGTGTAAATAACACATGCATGCTCTAATGTCAGCTGTATTGTCAATAACACCCTGACAAACTGACAACATTGTTATCTTCTCAGGTTAACAATGACATCAGACTCGGCTGTTGGATTGCCCACTGTCAGAAAATAAATGGAGCAAAGGTCAACATTTTCTCTTACATGCAAATGGCAACATGTAGCAATCTAACTAATGTGTCATCGCCCTGTTAAGTGATTCATTCTCACCATTTCAGTATTTCATTCTAGCATGGAGAGGCAGAAAAGCTGTGCAGAAGGAACAGTTTAATTGAAGCCCACTCTGCTGCGTTTTAAGTCTAAACAAATCCTCACATGGTGAACTGACCGAGTGAAAAAAAGCTACACTCTGCATCTCAGAGTGGTCCACAAACAAGCCGACACGATGGTGGAAGATGATACAGCCGGCAGTGCAGACAAGTCATTGGAGGAGATCGACTTGAAGGTACCTGCAGCTGAAGACGACGTACGACTTGAGGATGGAGACATCAGCATGGCTCAGTCTCCTCCTGAAGGCCCTGTGGAGGAAAAAAAGGAGCCCAGAAAGTGGAGGTGGGCTGTGATATTCTTGTGTTTCTACGGGTTTATGGCATCGGTAAAGCCTGGGGAGCCCTTCATTACACCGTATCTGCTCAGCCCTGAGAAGAACTTCACCCGGGAGCAGGTCAGTATGTGTCATCAGACTAATCGAATAGTTTTGTAACATTTTAATAGAAAACAATTCATGCAGTTCAGAGTAAAAGTTAACCACTAAGACTCTTTCATAAGCCGCTCTCCTCACAGTCAGACACTTATTACACAGCCGAAGTGAGGGGTGCCCTGTGGGGAGTTTGCTGATCCACCTTACTGGGGCCAAAGTTCACATTCCTGCAAAGTGGGTCAGTCAGTGTAATAGGCTTGTTGAGGTTTATAATCGTAGAATGGCTGCGATATTATCAGTGGACCACGATTTTTTTAAATACCATGGGATCAGTCATTTTTAAGCCTGTTCTCTGGTTACATCATCCGCTCATACAAGGAGCTTCCGTCTGCGGAATGACTCCCAACAAGGAGAAAATGCAAAATGTTATCAGAATTTCTTGGCCTGAGCAGTTGAGACTGTTAAAATTAACTACAACATCCAGAGCAGCAGCCAGGTGGATAAACTTTAAGGGACCAGGAGACATCACTGTCTCTCCTCTCTGCTCTCTGTCTGTATATGTGCCTAAAGTGCGCTCTGTGAGCTAGAGAGGAGCTGAGACACTCACCATGCCACTTCAGTACAGACACCTGCAGTTTCCTGCACATGTGTGTCGAGTTGTCGATACATTTCAGAGTTCTTTAGAGTGTAACGAATGTGAAACAGTCTGGAAATTACATCTGATTTCTCTTCATCACTGCCTCCTTTGCAACTACCAGCAGGCTTGGTCTTTCTTTCTCCTCTTCTTCGTCAGCTTCCACTGCATGCTCCTCTCTTTCCCTGTCTCTCTGCAACTTCCTTCGTTGAACAAGAGCCCACTGATTAACTAAACCACAGACAGACTGGAGAGTTTCAGCCCATTCAACACTGGTAGTATGTTGGGTGAAGTTGATCATTTACCCCATCCAGTTGTGTCTGGAGAAGTCTGATTTTGCTCAAGTTTTCTGCCTGTTCAGTATTAGTTTTTCCATTTCCCTGTTGCTTGGAGGGGGTTATTGATTTTGAGTCTCGACAATCAAAAAATCTCCCTCTATCCCACTTTCTCAGCTCAGTCACTTGTGGCCAACATTTGTCAACTCAGCTTTATTTATAAAGTACCTTTTATGCTTAAAAGCTTGCAGTGTCCAAGTGCTTCACAAAGAACAGATATGGAGGGAATAAAAACAAAAAGAAGACAAAAATGTATAAAATCTTTAAAGATTTATAAGAAGAAGAAATGATAAAATATTTTGAATATAAAATAGATATTAGTATGATGATACATACAAGAAAAAATAATTAAACACAGTTTTAAAAATCAAACATACACCCAACAACAAAAGTTAAGTGAAAAGTTGGATGAGCCCTAATGTAAAAACAGCTTTAAAATGCTGACCAAACATTGTAAAATCTCTCCACATTAAGATCTTGATTAAAAAAAAAGTACTTTACAACTCCAGTGATTTAAAAAAAAAAAAAAGTACAACGATCACATTTTGTCTACAAAAGCAGAAAATCAGAAGCTTATTAAAAGCAGATTTTATCATGGAGCTGTTGTGATTATTAAGTAAGTGGTCATGATGTAGGTAGCCTGTGTATATTATGTTATCACACTGATGTCTAAAGGTCTAGAGTTAATGACATATTAATTATTTACAGTTGCCCAGCAATTACAATTTTTTCAGCCTATTTGAAAGATAAGACTTTATATTGTAGGTGACATCAGCAGCTGTTCATGGTCAAGGCCATTTACTGTCAGAATAAGTGCTATGTGTGCAAGACAGAGAGGAACCTGACTTACTTTGACCTGTAGAGTTCTTACAATTGATTTCTCAGTTGAGCCAGAGATATCAGGCTTTATTGACTTGCCTGATTCCTTTTAAAGTTAAGCAATCATTAAAGTCCCCGTAAAGTGATGAGAAAGTCTTTATTTTAGGTTTGTTGTTTGATAGGCCACTGTGTTGCAAGCCAGCATGCCAAATTTGAGTTATGAAAAACATCTCCAAGTTTATAAAATTAAACTTCGAAATCATGAAAATGAGGCAGTAAAATCTGCTCTAGAATGTGGGCGTGTCAGTTGAATAAGCTGAAGCCACGCCCATTCTGGAGAAATACGATCCTCTCAGAGGCTTCTGATCAGAGTGCAGCTGCCTGGCTATCTGCAAGAGCAGAGACAGAAGTTGAGGATTAAATGTACTGTTTTCTGGCACAAATCTCCATTATGATAGTTAAAGTGAGTGATTCCCATCCTTCTTTCTTAAGCCCCCGTGACCCAGTTGGAAAAATTTAACATAAATTTAAATTGTTTTCATTGAGACTACCCCGACATGATATGCCTGCATACACTTTTTCTTGGCAGAAGATCTATGTGTAAACTATCCATTATTAAGACGCCTTATTAGGGCTGCTTCAGGAGAAAATTTAAAGAGGATTTGGTCATTTTTATTTTATTTTTTTAAATTTTTTTAAAGAAAAAAAGCTCTTATATATTTTGACTTTACACTGTTGTAAATTTAAATCTATGAGTTTCTAATGCCAAAATTTTAGTTTTTTTAACTCAGAAATTTCATGAATTTCTCATAAATTTGTGACCTTCAAACTCTGAAATCCTGATTTTGTTTTCTTGTAAATTTATAACTTTATCATCTCAAATGTTTTAATAAAAATTTTGCCTTTTATCTCAAAAATTTATGGATCCTCTTTTTAAACATCCTGGGATGGCCTTAATATACAGTCATTATGTTTGAAAATTTTATTTTTATAGAAGTTATGTTCATCAAATATGTGTATCAAAATGTGTATCATTTTTATACATGAGACACCAAAAAACTGCATTCATGATACTGTAATCTAGTCATTTAACTGTTATGAATTTACTGTTCTAATAGTGATGTAGTGACTGTCATTTATTTTTCAGGTGACCAATGAGATCGTTCCGGTGCTGACGTACTCCTACATGGCCGTGTTGGTGCCAGCCTTCCTCCTGACAGATTTTGTGCGCTACAAGCCCGTCCTGATAATCCAGGGTATCAGCCAGGTGGTCATCTGGCTCATCCTGCTTCTGGGCAGCAGCCTCCTCCAGATGCAGTTAATGGAGTTCTTCTACGGCATCACCATGGCGTGCCGTGTAGCCTACTCCTCCTACATCTTCTCCTTGGTCAGCCCGGCCCTCTACCAGCGTGTGGCTGGGTACTCGCGCTCCTCCGTGCTCTTAGGCGTGTTCACCAGCTCGGTCTTGGGACAGCTGTGCTTGTCTATGGGGAACATTACCTTCTTCACGCTCAACGCCATATCTTTGGGCTTTGTCAGCTTCGGTCTGCTGCTTTCTCTGTGTCTGCCGTGGCCGAAACGCTCACTGTTTTTCAACCGGAATCAGGAGCTGGCGGCGGCTAATAAATCAGAACTGGACAAAATGAACCCCAAAGAGAGCAGTGCACCCTCTGCAGGTCTTCTGTGCTCGTCGTCACGCTGGAAGGACTCCATGTTCGTTCAGATGCTGCTGGAGCTGAGGAACGTGGTGAAGATGTCCAACCTGAGGCTGTGGTCGCTGTGGTGGGTGTTCAACTCCACGGGGTACTACCTGGTGCTGTTCTACGTTCACATCCTGTGGAACAAAGTCTACCCGACAACAGAGACCAAGCATGTTTACAACGGGGCTGTGGAGGCAGCGTCTACTCTACTGAGTAAGGCAATCCTCAAAATCGAATCAATTATTTTAACTCTTTTTCCAGTTCATCTTCTACTGACTTCAGCTTGATTTCCTTTTTATAAACCTAAGTCAGCAAAAACTTTGGGAAATACTGTTGATAAAAATCAAATAGCATACAAATATGTCTAAATATGATTTAGGTTGTGCGTTCAATTCTTTAAACAAATGCAGGATAATCCATATTAAACTGACAAATAGGCAAATAATCTCTTAAATTATCACTGGACTTCTGCTGCCTTTACCTGTACTTGTTTTGAGGGAAAAAGTCAGGTCAAACTTTATGTAAATATCCCATTTAAAACCACAACACAGTGGTGTAGAGGTTTATTATTGAAATGAATATGAATGTAAAGAACAAAAAGCTACGGCCTCTAAAACTATCTTAATGTTTGAAAATGATTATTATCACAATTATTATCGGTACCGGCAGATATAAACATTTCTGCCGATCTTTGCAGCCAATATTTTGGATATAAAAATCTGCCTATCTCATCTGTAAATGTTTGCATACAAGCAGATACACTTGTAAAAAGTTTTAGACTAGACCAACAGACCTATGTCAGTGAAAGTCTTTTTCATTATTTATCATCATTCTTTATACTTTACAGTCTATTTTAGGGATTAAAATTTGTTAATTTTGTCATTCTCAATTTTTAAATTGCACATTTAAAGGGCTGAGGTTTTAGGCGCTAACTACATTTAAATATCCGTATCAATATTGTTCAAATTAATTTGTAAATATCAGCAAAAATCCAATATCGTGTGTCCTTAAAAGTAATCTCTGTAGGATTTTCTTAAAAACAACCAATAATTTCAACCTTTAGTACTTCTAAAAAAATTTGAGCATTTCAGCTTTAACTATAAATAATTTAGTTTGCCCTGCTGAGCATTGACTATGTCTAAAATCATTCATCAAATCAGAATATTCAACATCCTGTCCTCATCAAAACATCTCTCATCCACTGAGCCTTGGACAGTGGGTCCTCGGTAAAAGCTATAATGTGAGTGGTCATCTTATTTATTTTTATTCTCAATATCGCACAAAAACCCTCCATTTATGGACATGGACCCTAAAGTCTCAGAAAAAAGCATCAGATGTATAAGTAAACAAAAATGACACATGAATGTAAAGAATGACTCTACAGCCGAAGTTCAAAGGTCAATCCTCCACCTTTATGATGTCAATTGATTACATCACTATAGAGCTCAGGAGTTGCCCTTTAAATGGCTGTAAAGCAAAGATGGTAATAGCTTGCAGGTCATGTGCAAGCAATAAAAGTTACATAAAAATATAACCTTAAAGTAGCTCAAAGATAAGACTGGTCAGTGCTTCCTCTCAGTGATGTCTTGAGTATAACCCTGAATCATTTTAAAGTTATTGGTCGAGGAAACACAAATTTATACTCTAAAGTTGTTCTTTTGGTTGTGATTTGAAAAGTGAAAATGTGCTTGTATCAAAAGATTAAAAAAAAATTCAACAGAGCAATAAAAAAATGACTTTTTGAAAATCTAATCTTTGTAGTGATTGTTTTTTCGGCATTTTAGGAATGTCGATTTTAAAGCTGAACTTCCAGCAGCCTTGCAGGTCTTGACGAGTCCGTGTCTTCCCCCAGGTGCCTTGACTGCCTTCACTGCCGGCTTTGTGAAGATCCGTTGGAACGTCTGGTCCGAACTCGTCATCGGCGTCATCACGGCGGTGCAGGCCGGTCTGCTGCTCCTTATGAGACTCACAGACAGCATCTGGGTCTGCTATGTGGCCTACGTGATCTTCAGAGGCTTCTACCAATTTCTGGTTCCCATCGCTACGTGAGTGCCAAATAATGTAAACTCATCATTGAAGTCCTTCGAAACTCATCACCAGAAAGGCACCTTTTCTAGGGTGTTTGAGGTTATGGATGATTTTTTTGTCATTTTAAGTACCTGGAAAGTGGAGCTATACAATGCTTTCCACATTATTAAGCAAATGACATTTTTCTCTTATTTTCCGAAATATTAATGCAAATGACAGTCAGAGTATTTTTCAAGTCATCAGCCATTCGAACATAATTCAGATGTTTTTGAACAAACTTAATGATAACCGTTTTTTTTTTTTTTTTAAATAAAACCCCCAAAATGCACTTTTCCACATTATTAAGCAGGCCACAGGTTTTAAGCAATATGGGAAAGAAAAAGGATCTCTCTGCTGCTGAAAAGTGTCAAATAGTGTAATACCTTGGACAAGGAATGAAAACATTAGATAGTTCACAAAAAATTAATCGTGATCAACATACTGTGAAGAAATTTGTGGCTGATTCAGAGCTCAGACGGGTTCGTGCAGATAAAGGCATAATGAGGAAGGTTTCTGACAGACAAATTCATCAGATTAAGAGAGCAGATGCTAAACTGCCATTACAAAGCAGCGAACAGTTATTTGAAGCTGCTGGTGCATCTGGAGTCCCACCAACCTCAAGGTGTAGGATCCTCCAGAGGCTTGCAATCGTGTACAAACCTACTATTCGGCTGCCCTAACCAGTGCTCACAAGCAGAAACGGTTGCAGTGGGCCCAGAAATACATAAAGACTCATTTTCAAACAGTCTTGTTGACTGATGAGTGCTGAAGAACCCTGGATGGTCCAGATGGAGGAGTAGTGGATGGTTGGTGGATGGCCACTATGTCCCAGTAAGGCTGTGACGTCAGCAAGGAGGTGGCGGAGTCATGTTCTGGGTCAGATTCATGAGGAGAGAGCTGGTAGGTCCCGTTAGGGTCCCTGAAGGTGGGAAAATGACCTCGGCAAAGTATATAGAGATTCTGACTGACCACTTTCTTCCATGGTACAAAAAGAAGAGCAGTGCCTTCTGTAGCAAAATTGTCTTCATGCATGACAATGCACCATCTCATGCTGCAAAGAATACCTCTGTGTCATTGGCTGCTATGGGCATAAAAGGAGAGAAACTCATGGTGTGGCCCCCATCCTCCCCTGACCTCAACCGTGTTGAGAACTTTTGGAGCATCCTCACGCTAAAGATCTATGAGGGTGGGAGGCAGTTCACATCAAAACTGCTGTTCTGGGAGGCTATTCTGGCATTCTGCAAAAAAATTCATGCAGAAACTCTCCAAAAACTCACAAGTTCAATGGATGCAAGAATTTTGAGGTGATCTTAAAGAAGGGCTCCAATGTTAGCATGGAACTTGGCCTGTTAAGATGTTGTTACACACCATCCCGCAACCTTCGATCTTCAGACACTGGCCTACTTTCCATGCCCAAAACCAAACTCCGAACTTATGGAGACAGAGCCTTCAGTGCTGCAGCTCCCACCCTCTGGAACACACTTCCTACAGACATTTGTAGCGCTCCATCTCTGGACACTTTCAAAAAACGTCTCAAGCACCACCTGTTCACCACAGCCTACAGTCTTCACTAAACCACCCCTTACACTCATCCTACCCCTCACATAGTTTGTCCATGTATATGTGTTCCTGTAAAGCGTACTTGGGTTTCTTGAAAGGCGCTATATAAATTCAAGATATTATTATTATTATTATTGTTATTTTGATTGAAATAGCTTTTGATTTCAGTAAATATGACCTCTTAATGCTGTAAATTAAAAAAAATAGCCATTTTCAGTTCTTTACAACCTATAAAATGTTTTAAAACTCTGTATAATGTATAATCTATGTAACTTAATAATGTGGAAAGGTGCATTTTGGGGTTTTTATTTTAAAAAAAAATAACGGTTATCATTATGAAGTTTGTTCAAAACATTTGAATTATGCTCGAATAGCTGATGACTTGAAAAATACTCTCTCATTTGCATTAATATTTTGGAAAATAAGAGAAAAATGTCATTTGCTTAATAATGTGGAAAGTGGTGTAATGCAGATGTGACTATGGGGGTAGTTTGTTTCTATTGTACGCTTTAAAAAACTGACTAGTTGCATATGCAAGTTATCTAATTGTAGCTTTGTCTTCTAGTTGAGTTATTTTGAATTTGCTTAAACGGTAGCATCATGCTCATGTATCTGCCCTGTGCTGATTATGTTATCACCACAGTTTCCAGATCGCCTCGTCTCTCAGCAAGGAGCTCTGTGCCCTCGTGTTTGGCATTAACACCTTCCTTGGGACCATCCTTAAGAGCATAATCAACCTGATATTTATAGACAAGAGAGGCCTGGGTCTGGATGTGCACTCTCAGGTAAAAGCAGTCATTTTAAGAACCAAATTTTATTTGAAAAGGGTAAAATGATTATTACACTAGTAAATGCAGGTGTGTTGTTTCATTAAATTAAAATTTTCTCTCACAGTTCCTGGTGTACTTCGTCTACTTCACCATCCTCACCGTCGTCTACTTGATCTGTGCTGCTTACGTTATCATCCGTCACTTCAGAAACCGGCCGAGGGAAGAGGCCGGGGCAGACGAGCAGGCCACATCCACCGAGCTCTGCCCTGTGGCTTCAAATTCAGAGGCAGAACGTTTGTCCAATGGCAAAACTGCTAAAGCATAATGACAAGATGGGAGTTCTCATCGTCTTCTTAGCAGAATTTGAACTCTTGGATGAGACTTCAGTCTTTAAAGTGCCTCTTCTGCTACCTAAAGCTGCTACACTAAGTCAGACAGGCTGCAGGCATTTATGTCTGACTATTGGGAGTTTTTGTCTGCCAGAATTGACACAAATGGAGGAGCAAAATTCTCCTTTTAGTTTATAAAAAGCAGTACGTCTATGATGCTTTTGTATTATCTTAAACAGAGAGGGGGCATTTATGTAAGGGCAGGACTGAGTTTTTTTGTTTGTTTGTTTGTTTGTTTGTTTTTTACATACAAGGAGTTTGCACCTGCATGTGCAATGACACTTGAACGGTGCTTTTCCGCTACATGGCACTGGCTTGGCTTGACCCTACATGACTCAATTTGATTTTTATTTTTGGTATCAATTCTAGCGAGCTGAGCAGATACTAAATTGTGACCTGAGAGACACTGCGGACTGTAGAGTGGTTCAGGTGTCCGAAAGTTGAAATCAACCCCCTTGCAGTTTTGGTTTAATAACTTCCTAAACTCAACAAACAAAACAAAATTGTCTCCTTTCTGTGAAAAAAAAAAAGCTGCCGACCAAGAACAAGGGACTCCTCAATATTAACCAGACTGTACTTTAATGGACAAAAGAGTGCCTCGTAACAAAAACAGTTGATTTGAGCTGATAGCACATGTGGAAAAGCTCCATAAAGTCCATCATTATCAGTCTGCATATTCAGCTTAACACTCCTGTTGTACCTGATGTTACAGTTCCATTTTAAGTGCCGTTTAAAGGAAGAAATGGACCACATTAGCTTTTTATGTTGAGTCTTTCTAGTATTGATAATCACAACTTTTTGTAGACAACTCAGAGACACTGGCTGCTTTTACCCAGCCTGTTTATTTAAAGCTGTTAACTGCAGATTTCATGCAGTGTGATATGATTATATTGTCGCTGTTATTCTGCTCTTTGTAATGTAAGAGCAGTAGTTTCAGAGTAATTTAAATCATCTTTATTTTGTGCTGAATATGTAGGGAAATCCCAAGAAATGTGTTCACACAAATACACTGTATTCATTTATCAAATCATGCCTCACTTGATTTGTACAAAGTCTGATATTTGTTTTAATGTTTAATTTACAGCCATACAGCAATGATCAATAGTCTTGCTGCTTATTAGTACCAATGGTGTTCATGTTTTCTGGCATTCAAGTACATAAAAGGGCTTCTGTTCTGTTTTTTTCATATGTTGAAAACCTTGACATATTTGTCTTGAACATAGGATCACAGTGTTACTCCATACAACCATAGTGTGTTTTTTTGTCTATATGCTGCTGAAACATGCTGGGATGGTCCATAGATTCAGACTATCCTTAGTTTTTACTTGCATTATACTTACATTAAGAATGTATAGGTATTTTTTAAACTGATTGAAATGGCTGAGAAATGAAATAACTGTGAAGCTGTCTGAATAATGTTAAAACAAGTAAAACACTGCCTGTAATCTGATGTTTATTTTTTATTCACAAATAAAATTTGATGGTTCGACCTCTTTGATCTTTTATTGCTGAATTTATCATACTTAGTCTCTTTGAGATGATCGCAACTTTAACATTTTTTAGCACTAGAATCAAAAAGTAACCGAATATTATCTAGTATCTGCCTTTTCAACATGAGTGATCACTAAATGTTGCAGATGAGTTTGCGAAGAGTTGGGCTCCATGTGTATCTCTTGTTTGTTTTTGTCTTGATACTAGATGTTGCACTCCACTTTCATTGTTTATTGAGGGTTTAATACATTTAATCATAAGATGTTCCTAACGGGCAGCTCAATTTTCTAATAAGGTAAACACTGCATAAGTATATCGACAAGCAGTGAAATAACCTCTTTAGTCTCCTTTTGATGTTGGTAGAAAAACACTTAGCAAACAGCTTACAAAAAAAGGTGGGGGCCCTCACTCATAGTCATGGCTAAGATTAGCATTAATGTGGACGTGCATGTCTGCACAATAAAAAAGAAAAACAAAGAAAAAACAATGCCAATTCTTTCACAATTAAAATTATATAATAAAAAGGTAAAATTTACTACTTCTATCTCATATTTGTGCCTATTTTTCCATATATTTTGGATTTTTATCTCATTTTTACAACTTTATACCACGAGTTTGACTTGTTTGTGATAATTACAACTTAAGTTGGAATTTTGACTGTTAGGCCAAGATTTACTACTTTCTATCTCATAATTAGGCCCTTTTCTCTCAAATATTTGTCTTTTTCAACTAAGATTTTTGAATTCTATCTAGTAGTTATGATTTTTTTAGTGCCAAAACTTTGACTTTTAGTTATAATTATGACTTTAGTTGGAATAATGACAACGAAAACTTGATATGCTACTTGCTATCTCATAAATTGGCCATTTTTCTCACATACTTGACTATTAGATTAAATATTTTGATTTTATCTAATTTTTCAGACTTTCAATGCCGCAAGTTTGACTTTTTTGTTATAATTATGACTTTATGGTGCATTCTTTTTATCTTTAAAGTTGGGAATTCCAAGATGCTACTAGTATTTGGTATCCTGAATGACATATTTAGCTCAGGTGTGCTGTCATTCCCATTCCCAACATCTAACTTCCCCGATAAACTAATATTTTTACATTGATCTTTTAGCTCTACTGTTTTTCTGTCTTTCTAACAGCTGAAAATGACTTTCAAACATTAGCTAGCTAACGCTAAGCCTTACTGTTGCTGTGTTGTGTGTATGCTAGCTTTGTGTCAGTTAGCTAGCATTTAAAATATTAGCTTTTATCTCTGCTTGGTTCTTTTGTTAAAATTAGCAACAGTTACCGTTCAAATTTAAGTATATTTATATATTTTGTCTAGTTAGAACACAAATGAACATTAAAAGTAACATGTCAAAATAGCTTTGTGTAAGTTAGCTAGCATTTAAAATATTAGCTTTTATCTCTGCCTGATACTATTGTAAATTTTAGCAACAGTTACTGTTCAAATTAAAGTATATTTACATATTTTGTCTAGTTAGAACACAAACAAATGAATATTAAATGTAACATGTCAAAATAGAGTTAGAGACCAGATTTTAAAGGTTTGTTGATGTGGTTTGTTTGACCAGCTGCTCACAGCATGAAAATTAAAGCGTCCTTTTGAGAGCTCGTTTGTTTTTCTGCATTTTATTTGTAGAGGGAGGCCCGTCTGTTATTC
The DNA here is from genome assembly GCF_018320785.1 of Cheilinus undulatus. Lineage (NCBI taxonomy): Eukaryota > Metazoa > Chordata > Actinopteri > Labriformes > Labridae > Cheilinus > Cheilinus undulatus. The sequence goes on along the minus strand of NC_054888.1, from coordinate 11,779,481 downwards.
TGAGCTGTTTCTACAGCTGACAGAGCCCTCTGGGAGAAACTGGGCCTTTGGAAACTTTTCTTTTCTACATTCAAATTTAAAAATACACAAAACTTTGAGAAAATATAGAGTAAAAAACGCTGTTGAACTGTCAGTGGATTTGCCCTTCAGCCTTGATGTCCTTCGTGTAAACAATGACACAGCAGTTCATGTAGATGGTCACTCATTCACTCTTTCATTTAAATCTATGGAAGCCCAGTTAGAACACTTAAAAAGAAAAAAATCTTAACGTTAGTTAATTATATATTAATAATAATAATATAAATAATATTTTTAAGTCATTAATATAAGATTAAAAGTCAAAATTATAAGAATTGATATTTAGATTATGACATATAGTCTTATAATGAGAAAAGTTAGGGAATAAAATGTCTATTTGCCCTTGTTTGCCAGTTCTTTGACACTTTCAACCCATTTTTCCAGTTTTGTGGAACTCTTTTGCCACTTGTGGCTAATTGTGTTGGTTCTTTTGCCACTTTTTGGCCTAATTTGCCTCTTCAAACCCTATTTCATACATCTTTTTACAACTTTTAACCCATTTTGATACTCCCCCCCCCATTTGTCCCATTTTTGCTTTTTGCCCACTTTTGTTGCTCCTTTTTTCACCTTTTGCCCTATTTTTACACATCTTTTTCCCCAATTTTAACCCAGTTTTGAAACTTTTTGCCCTATTCTGCCACTTTTTCAGTTACTTTTAAAAACCTTTTGCCCTTTTTTTCTACTCCTTTATATCACCTTAATCCCATTTTTGCAGCTTTTTGCCCATATTCGCTACTCCGTTTCTTCCTTTTTGCTTACTGATCCACATCTTACCCAGTTTTCTGCCATATGCCCATTCCTGCCACTTATTTTTGCCACTATTCCCCCATTTGTTTTCACTTTCTTAATTATATCTTAAGTTTTCTTCGTTTCTTCTCTTTATGTTGTGACATCCCTACATTTGTGAACATTATGGCTCAGCTATGAAGTCTGGTATTACTTTCCTAATTCTTCAGTGTGCCCATCCACGATTTTGCTTACCCCATCGGGCCCCAGAAAGCTCCCCCCCCCCCCCATTGACTGTGGCACAAAAAACTTGATACTAATGTTGGTGGTGCGTAAGAGATAAGCTCCTCCAGATCAGATGGGCAAAAACTGGGCTAAATAATCTGATAATGTTATGATATTCACATAACTTTTCTTTACATATGGTGTTAACACATGATTGTTTTAATATAAAAAATTTAAATTATTATTTTTTTACTTTTTGACATGCAGTACAAGTCTTACATGAAGGACATATTCACAGCTAAACTCAGTGGCAGTGATATATGCCTGTTGGCTGCCCTCTTGTGGTTGAACAATTTCTTTCAAAGTGGTAATGCATAAGACCATTTAAATATGAAACACTTATTTTAATGCTTGATAATGTGAGTTTTTATTTGATAGAGACCATCAGAAAACATATACAGTACATTAAATGAATATTTCTACATTCTTCAAATCCTCCTGTAGGTCACATCTCAAATAAAACACAAAAATGGGAGAAAGTAAATATAAGAGCACATTGTTTAAAAAAAAGGCACTTTGGCACATCTGTAGCTGCTAAAACAAGTGTAAAAAGCAATAAAACTCCTCACTTAACGTGACAAAGTTAAGAATGGGCTCTTTAAGAGTAGAGGTCTGTTGAAAAGTGAAAAGTAAAGTGCAAGGAAGTGTTGAAAATCCACAAAACAAAGTTTTTTTTAACCTAGTTATTCAGGCTTTAAAGCTATGAGAAGAATAAAAACTGTATGTGAGTAACAAAAACTAACATTTGTCATAAAAGTAGTGACTGATTGACCTTGTTCGAGCTTAAAAATGTTAAAACACTTGCTACAAACACACAAATCTGCTTCTGAGGGTTCAGCAGTAAACTCGTGTACAATGAGCTGATTGTTGGCAGAGCTGGCAGCCCACGCCGCACAATGGCGTCCCTTTTCTCTGCTCTATTATCTGCCCAGTTCCTCATCACACGGTCCAAGCTGCAGGAATCCACGCCAGACGTGCTTTAAATCACAAGTCTTCCTCTGCTGGGGGAGTTTAATGAGACCGAGGTGCCAGGTACAGACAGGAAAGACTTGCTTAGGAGTTTCCTGGTATTGTCTTAACTGTGAGGCCTCTCGATGCCTCTTTGAAAAACGTAACAGACACGATCTTCAAGTCTAAAATCTTCTCCATGTGTCAGTGCTTTATCACATTTTGACTTATTTCTCTCTGCCTTATCAAGATAATACTAAAACTTCCCTTCTTGGTGTCTTTTAGAACTTGTTAAAATGTTTAACTTAGAGGAATCCCTTTTGTATGAATCCAGCATTTAAGTCTTTAAATGTCTTAAATTTATCAAACCTATTTCAGTGCCTTCGTTTTAGTGCTTTGTCTTCAAAAACCACTAAAATGTATCTCTCAAAATAAGGGAGTTTTGAGGGATCTTCAATTCTATATCTTGTGTAACTGCAGAGCAGACTGATCCAGACGTGTACGTCCTTTTTTTGTTCATTGGTTTCTCCTTTCACTTTCTCCATGGGGCATAAAACCAGACAAGTCCTGACTCGTAGTCCTGGTTTGGCTGCTTATGCCATTGGTGTGTCTTCTAAAAAACATGAAAAACCAAAGGAGAAGGGTTAAGACACTCTGAAAAGCAAAATTTACTGAGTTCATCTTTTTTCTGTTGTGGATTACCGTCTGTTTTTTCCCTGGCTTGGTGAGAGGTGGTGCCGTTTGATTCTGCAGCATCTCTCGCTGTATGGAATTAAATACATGAACGTAAATCAGCTTTTTCCCCTCCATAATAGGAAATAAGGTGGCTGGAAGGTGTCAGATGACTGTGAATCCAAAATGCTTTGCACTAACAGAAAATTCAAATGCAAAGAGCTACAACATCAAAACATACAGCTGCAACATGACGGCAAGTAGTCATGTGGAAGTCAGATGGGCACGTGTGTTTTTCCAAAAGGATGTATGAAAGACAGAAAACAATCAAATAAACTATGGTTCTGATTAATGCTGGATCATTTTACAAGCTTCTAAAGCAGCAAGTCACTTTCCAGGGGGGTTTGAGGGTTCAAAAGACCCCTTCTTGCACCCAAAGGTCCAGAGTTTAAGTCATTTTTTAGAATAATAAATGTGATCCTACTTCTAAAAAAGACGACCAATAATTTATAACGAATTTATCAAAAAAAATATAACCAAACAGAAGCTCTTGTATTGCTAAAAGCTCTCCTTTTGTGATTGCCCTTCTCTTAATGATTATGTGAAGAATTTGTGCAACTGACCCAACAAATGCATGGGGCAGTTTTCTCATTTTGCTTTGGTTGCACCACCTATGCACAAGTTCAAATGAAGCATACTTTGAACATTAACTAACTCACCAACATTTAGGATTTCAACATAGGTGTAAGTTATAAGGTTAGAGGTGTAAAGTCCTCTGTAAAATATAGCTCCCATATTTGCAAAAACAACAAGAGAATAGATCTCCAACCAGGTTGTTCAGGCTAAGTCACACCTCTGTAATAAAGTAAAATACACAGCAAAATTCACAGTTTTAATTAAACTCACAAAGAGTTAAATCTGACACTTAAAGTGTCTATATTGATCACACTACATCAAGTTAAACTATACTGTTAAAAGCCTTAAATTTTTTACAATATGACAAAGTTGTAGTAAGTCTTGAAATTTGTAGCAAGGCGGGTCTCCTATGACAAGAACAAAGCAGAGAGTCAGCCTCATAGCAAGGTAACACCTGAAGTCACAGGCAAAACTCTAACTCAGTGAATAGCTTTACTCATGGTGCAAAATCAAATACAACCCACCAGGTATATGAGTAAAAGATTCCCAGCAGGGATCACTGTACAACAGCAACATCCAAACCCAACTAAACAAACATCTAGACACTGCCCAAGGGTATGATGGGAACTCCGTCTACATACACCCCAGATTTGAGATGGCAAAGGACAGAGCTTAGATAAACTAACTCCTTACAGATATCATCTGAGATATGGACATTCCTGTTTTGGGATGTGAGTCATCCTCTCTTTGTGCTACTGTGTAGTCAACAGAGTTGGAAAAAGTACAACGGTAGGTTTAAGTACAGTCAGGTGGAGTACATGGAGTTTGCAGGTTACGCTTTAATTTCCCATGTTAAAATCATCTCATGTTATTGAGAAGTCCTGATAGTACAGGCTGTAAAATCAAAATGTCAGATTTTATATACACTTTTGGTGCTGTTTAACAGCAGTAATCATAGGTTTTTTTCATCTGTTAGCCTATTTAGAAACAATTAGACATGAGAGGAATCTCTGTGAACACTGTATTTAAATTCTTATCACTGATTAGCCAAGTTAAGTGAAAATGTCCTAACTGGAATAATATTTTCATTTGAATGTTACGCTCTGCTACTTAAGCTGAACATTACGTCTCTGTGGCGCCAACAGACACAACTTAAGCTGCAATTTAATGAGTTTCAGCGTATGGTTTAGTGTGGACTTTATGTCAGAACTTGTGCATATTTGGTGCAACAGGCTGCTGCTCTTGCTCCAAATGCAGTCCTCTAATTTGAACCTCATAATCCATTTTAAAAATGAGGAAAAATGCAAAAAGGTCATATTTTTGGGAACAGAACCCTCATTTTCACTAGACATTGACAGCACTAATAGCTGCAGTTGTTTGCATTTGGGTTCCAGCTTTTTTCATTCATCTTTTCTGTTGATGCTTAAAGTGTTTTGAATGTGCAGTCATTTAACCCCTCCTGGCCTCTGTCAGAAAAAAGTAGAGGAAACAGAAGCGAGGGTTGACACTTACGAGTTGTATCCTTCCTCCAGAAGTCTGTTGAGGAAAGCGACAGGAATGTATGCAAACAGAAAACAGAGCAGAGAAGAAGTCTGTTATTAAATTTGCTTTGTTTCAAAAGCATGAATGTGTTCAACAGAGGAGGTGGCATGGATCACTGACCTGCTTCCCATGGCATGGATGCTGCAGGAAAAAGTCATAGGAAAATGCATGTAATTGTATTTTTTTAATGCATGTGTTGCTATATGGAGTTATGATATAGTTTATCTACAGAAGGCCATTCTGTCTTACCTTTTTGGAAGAACCACATCCCTGAGGAAATGCAGGGAGACATAATAAAACATAAATAATGTGAACCATCTGCTTGAAATTATGTCATTAGTAAGTCTTGCTATGTCACGATTTCTTACCTGCTTTCCACCTGTGAATGAGCACGGTAAGCAGCACGGCGGACAGCAGACAGATAAAGACTGTGACTCCTGTGGAAATGTTCACATTTCCTGAGGTTTCACCACTTTCACCACTATCTTCTGTAAGAAGACAAGAATCAGGAACAATTGGGCTTAAAGAGACACTTCCTCTTGTGTCCTCTTCACAGAAGCGTGCTGGAGAGATAATCACTCACCTTTGAAGAACGGGTTGAAGACGGGGTCACTGCTCTCTTGACTGACAGGATTCTGCATCTCACAGCTGAAGTCTTTGAAACTGGAGCTGCCCTCCTATACACAGTCAGTTAAGCATTAAAAATACAATACTGATTTTTTTCCTTTGCCAGGTCTTGGATGATTATCTACAACTTTTCATTGTACATACTCTTGTCAGATAATTGCCATTTGTATTGCATTAGAAAAAGCAAAGCAAGAGAGAATACCTTAAACAAACCGCCCCTCATCATCATCACATGGTAAAGAATCACCGTACCCTTGAAACACTTGTCTCCCTCTCTGTAGCTCCAAAGTTCCACTTGTAGTTCACCGGTTCGGCTCCTGTTGTGTTTCCACTACAGAGCAAGGCGCAGCCTGCTCCTCCTGTTTCACAGCCTTTCATAACGGAAGGTTTAGGGACTGGAACTGTTGTTTGTAACAAAAACAGACAGAAACAGGCTGTTATATGGCATGGAAACCCTGACCAGCTTTCATTTCCTAGTTGACATGTGGCTTTGTGACTCTTACAGAGGACAATGAGATTCGTTGAACCAGCTTTCATGTTATTGATTTCTGCTTTGTATGATCCTTTGTCATCTTTTGTCAGTTCTGTGATTGTCAACTCTCCACTGGAGATGTTCAGGCTGCCACGTACTTTAGAAACAAAGCAAAGGTTAGGGCAAATTAAAAAGTTGCTATCCATTATAAACCTCTCATATTTCCATCAAAAAGACACCATAAAAATCAGCTAAACTCGACTTATGTAACATCTGAACAGACCGTAGACATCAGCTTCGGTGTCAGGTGCATCCCAGTGAGCGGCGAGGTTTCCATCACGTTTCCACACTATATTGACGATGGGCTCAGATGTAGGAATTGGTTTGAGGATGACGTCATCGCCCACTTTCTTATACAGCACATCACCTGCAAGGATGAAAAAAAAAAACACCTTATTATCAGCTCTTTTTACTTGACCAAGACTTAAAAACTTACTGTCTTGATTAAAGCTGCATTTTTAAAGCTCTTTGAGAGTGAAATTTTCCTTTCTGAGAATATACACAAAAGATCTGTTTCCTGCATGTGTATTTGACCAATCACGCCACAGCTTATTAGCATCAAACTCTGTGACAGTGTCAGGATGTGGAAGTGGGACACAATTGCGGACCCGGGTTTCTTAAAGTTATCCCAGAAGGATAACCACTAAAATCGCAAGCGGTATTTAGGAAAGGGAAGGGAAAGAACCCAAATTGGTAGCACCCAGAACTAAGAATCTCCCCAACTAAATAAATACTGAGAAAAGAGAACAAAACCACCGCTGCCTAGCAGCTGACTAGAAACAAAGCTCTAAGGGGAAAGAAAAGCCTCCTCCAATGAAACACTAAGGTCACCAGACTAGTGTAAAATAAAGCAAAAGGACTGGGCAAAGGCCTCCAGAACTAAACCACTTCAGCTGGTAAATCCCAGATAATATACTCAGGCAAGTTGTCAGTTATGTTTGTGCAAACTCTCACTAAAACACAGGAAAACACAAAGAGATGCGCTCACTAGCTCTGAAGGTGAGGTAATGAGTCAGCACTGAGAGCTGAAAACCAGGAGTATAAGTAGGCTTTCCACACCTGGCCACAATCAGGAGCCATCAGCTCACACACACCTGGCACTGCACTGATTGATCACACTCAGTAAGAACCCTGTGTGATCTCCCTCACAGACAGACATCAAGAGGGCTCCAAAATATGTAGCTAAAATATCTCAATCGCCCCCTTGTGGCTGGCTTCAGTAAAGGTTATAAGTATATAAGAGGTGACAAGTACTATATATTGCTTCACTGTTAAAAGCTTAACATTCATATTTAAAAGAAATCATATTTTTACAAGAATATGTTAATTCAGACAAACAGTTCATTTAAGTTTAGTTTATTTCAATGTCCAATTCCAAAAAATACTTGAACGTGTTATCTTTTTTAATTTTGTCCGGATAATTCATACTAATCTTGCCATATTTAAGCAATATCAAACGAGAGAAAGTGATGTACAGCTATAATGAGAGTTATAACATTAACTAATGCAGAAAAAGGTCTGTTTTTATGTTAATTTTGTGTAAATTATTAAGAAAAACTTGTCTGACGCGGAGTAATACCGGTTGTGAAAAGTCCTAGGGATGTTATACTCAATATCGGCACTCATGGAATGCTTCTTGTCCAATCAGAATGCTCAGTTGGAGGTAGCCGTTACATTTAAACGTTCAGTTTCAATTGCTTACTTTCCTTTACACCTTTATTTTTATTCCATTGATGATAAGCTGTTTTGGATAGTAAGTGCTACCGTTCACTTACACTTAAATATACTAGATATACTTATGTTTTAAGTGTGTTTATCAGAATACAGACCAATCCTGCGACGTTCCTCCATTATTATTATGTTATTCTTGACATTAGCATGTTCGTGCTCTCATACAGCAGCGCCCATCCCCTCTGTATACTTGACAGTAATAGCATCTGTTGCTGTACTTGTTTCATCATGCTGGTTTAAACTGGGTGGGGTCGTGAAATAAGCTACAATACTGTAGGACAGCCTGAACATCTACTTAAAACCAACAAAAGTAGCTTTAACCGCGTGGAAAACCAGAGCTAAAAGTTCGCTTAAAAGCAACAAACTCACCGGAGTCTGCGGACACAGCAGCCAGCAAAACAAACACCCAGCCGGGTACAATCATGGATGTCACAGACGGCCACATCTCCGTGCTTCTTGGTTGACTTACACGGTCGAAAACAAGCAGTAATGCTCTCCTCTTCTGTCTCTTAACATGTCACTGAGCTCTGTTTAAAAGCTAAGAACATTATAAGCTAATATAACAAGGCTAACTTACTAAAAGCGTGAGTTCATGTTGAGAGGCGGTGGTTGTTGCTCAAAGTGAAAGTCACCATGTTTCTAAAGGCTTACTCATGCTCCACCCCTTAATAAAACAGGGACCTAAGTCACCAAATACACAAAAATGGACTAAGACTTACAAAGAAAACCACACCATGTTTGTGATACCAGCGAATCAAAACCACAGATTCAGGGTTGCCAGGTCCGCGGTTTTCCCGCGGAACTGTGACGTATCTGCATACCCCTCAGAAAGTAGGTAGTTGCGCCCCTGTGTCTTGTGTATGAGTATCTGTAGCAGAAAAACTACTCTATTTACACTCAAGTACAACTAAAACAACCTGCAGAGAGGCAGGAAAACATGGAACATGGCACACAGACATACACGCCACCCACAGAAAAGCAGAATGTCTGCGGGAACTCAAGCAATATGTGCAGTATGGCAGAGGTTTTAAGTGTATCATTTTGAATTTCAGCAGTGGGCTGGTTTTGGGCTAGTTTTTATCAGCCATTGGGCTGGTTTTGGGCTTGTTTTTATCAGCCATTGGGCTGGTTTTGTCACACAGACCTGGCAACCCTGCACAGATTGCTTTGTGCAAAAGTGCATATTAAATAGTACTATTTTAAAATGGTACTCTTCCGCCGGCCAGAGGATGTAACTGCATTTTCCTTCATATTCTCCTGTCTGCTGTAGTTTCACTCCTTACAACTGATTCTTAACCTGTCCAACCTCAGGACCCACCAAAAACTCCCTCATGGAAAGTTATGACTCACAATACATATACATATTTGAACCATTTAATCATGTAGACCGTACATTTCTGAGGTCCAGTCTTACAGACTGTTCATCTCAAATATTGTATATCTCTACGAGGAACTGCTGTAATCTGCTGGTGCATCATATTTCCAGTTTGAGATTATTTTTAAGGTTTAACTTTATTCATAAAAGTCTGGCCCTTTTATTCATGAATAAGAACCATTTCATAAATACATCAGAAATAAAGATCAGAGGTGTAATTAGGGATTAAAAAATGTATAAATCCATTTTAGAAGTAGTTAGATGGTGACTCACTTTAGCTCTGTTAGCCTTAGCTAAAGCTAACATAGCTATGCTTGGTAGGTAATTAACATTACTACATAAGCCAGTCAGCTAAGTTAGTGTTAGCAAGGTGAGCTTTAGCAAATGTAGCTAAAGCTTACATTGCCACGTAGATCATGTCAGAACATAACTTACATTCCTACTTTGTAAGCTTAGCTTTAGCTATATAGCAGCATTATCTGTAGCTAAATTGGCTTCAACAATGTGAGCTTTAGCAAACATATCTATAGCTATGTAGCTGCATTATGTATAGCTAAATTAGCTTTAACAATGTGAGCTTTAGCAAACATCTATAGCTATGTAGCTGCATTATGTATAGCTAAATTAGCTTTAATAATGTGAGCTTTAGCAAACATATCTATAGCTATGTAGCTGCATTATGTATAGCTAAATTAGCTTTAACAATGTGAGCTTTAGCAAATGTAGCTAAAGCTTACATTGCCACGTAGATCATGTCAGAACATAACTTACATTCCTACTTTGTAAGCTTAGCTTTAGCTATATAGCAGCATTATCTGTAGCTAAATTGGCTTCAACAATGTGAGCTTTAGCAAACATATCTATAGCTATGTAGCTGCATTATGTATAGCTAAATTAGCTTTAACAATGTGAGCTTTAGCAAACATCTATAGCTATGTAGCTGCATTATGTATAGCTAAATTAGCTTTAACAATGTGAGCTTTAGCAAACATCTATAGCTATGTAGCTACATTATCTATAGTTGAATTAGCTTTAACAATGTGAGCTTTAGCAAACATCTGTAGCTATGTAGCTACATTATCTATAGCTAAATTAGCTTTAACAATGTGAGCTTTAGCAAACGTATCTACAGCTAACTTACCTAAGCACAAAACATAGATACGTAGCTGCTTTATGAGCTTTGCTTTAGCTCTGTTAGCGGCATAGCTCTGTTATCTATGTAGCTGACACAGCTAGCGGACTACATTTGCTGCATTAGTGTTATCAGGGACTGTCTTTTTTCCTGTAAGCAGACTGTTTACTTGGCTTAGTTAAACGTTTAGTAATCATGATTTACAGGGCAGGTATTTAACTTTCGGTATCCTAACCATTACCATTAACCCTTACCCTATCCCTAAACAGAGGTTTAATTAGATTTCAATGCTAAGTTTTAGCGTGTACTTCTGTTCTGAGATATACAGCGTCTCCAACTATTGTATGATATATTCAAATGTACAATGTTCCTTTATATTCAATTGTATACTGGTCTCTATTACTTTCTGCTGACCTGTTTTTTCTCTTCTCAACATCCACCTTATTCTCATGAAAATTACAATAAATTCAGGAAAACCAATAAACCCCATTAAGTAATTACAGCCCATTTTAGTGAACTCATTGGAATAGTTATGTAATCTCTGCATGATACCAAAATACATTTTTAATTAGTTTGATTCTTAAAACAATGTTAAATGCAATAAGCAAATCCTTGCATCCTTTATTTAGGGATTTTTATGCAATGCAGATGGATGAGTCGCTGGAAACATACATTTAATAATGATACGATAAATAATCAAGTTTTATTTTTAAAGCAATATTGAAATAATCAAGTTGCCTGCAAAACAGGCTCCATAAAGCAAAATACAAAGGCCTTTATAAACTCTGACTACAAATCCAATGCAAAGGATCATTCATCATGCTGCTCCTCATCTTTTTCTGCATTCAGAGGCTCGGCCTGCAACCACAGACCTCCCTCTGCACGTAGGACGAGCTGGGGGAGGCGGCGGACTCCTCCTGAGTTCTCCTCGAGTTCAGGATTCACACCCAAGGTCAGACGAAACCTGAGCAAGGTCAACGCCACAACAACTCGCAGCTCTGCCAGGGCGAATTTCTGACCGATGCAGTTTCTGTCAACACCGACATAGATTCATGACTAAAATGGTGTGTTTATACTTCTGTCAGATTGTGTCTTAATAAGGATGCAGTACCTGGGGCCGGAGGAGAAAGGAATGAAGGCATGAGAAGACCGGCCTTTTGTGTTTGTTGGATCAAAACGCAGTGGATCAAACTCCTGAAAGGAAGTGAATCTGGTCAATCAAAGTTGTATCAAGATGAAGAAAATACATTTTTGTGAGTTTGTTTCTTACATGTGGGTTTGTCCAAACATCTGGGTTGTGGTGTGTTCCATAAATGCTAACCAGACAAATGGCACCTTATAGGAAAAATTTTGACAATAATTAAAGGCAAATAGGACAAAAACAAGACACAAATACATCAATCCATTCTTCCTTTTATCGAGGGTGACAGGATGCATGGAAAACCAACCAAGGCATCTCTCCAAAACAACATTTTATGGAATATAAGGGACTTATTACCACTCCAGTGAGTTCTGGATCTTCCCTGGGACCTCTTCTAGTTTGGGTTGCCTGGAAGACCTCCACAGGGGAGGCAATGAGGAGGTATCCTAATCAGATGCCACCAATAATGGCTTCTTCTGGTACACTCTAACCTCTCACTCTGTTCTACTTAATCTCAGATGCCATGCTACTCAGTCAACCTTGCAGTCCATTCTACCTAATCTATCCATTCTACCCAATCTCAAAATCCAACTCTACTTAATCTTACAGTCCATTTTACTTTATTTTACAGTCTGCTCTACTTTATCTTCCAGCCCATGCCACTCACTTTGAGGGCCCATTCAATTAAGTTTTACAGTCCATTTTATGTTATCTTAGAGTCTATTCTACTTAATCTCACAGTCCATTCTACACATTTTCATGTTCTGTCCTACTCAGTCACACAGTTCACTCGACACACAACACAATTTAAAAACATTAATAAGTACAAAGTAGTCATTCTCACCCTTTGGCACAGTGTGATCTTCTGGCAGTACCATATCCTGTGTGTACTTCCTGGTCACGGCCTGCACAGGAGAGTGCAACCTCAGAGACTCCCTGATGCACATGGTAGTGAAGGGGAGGTTGGACAGATCCTCCCTGTAGAATTAAGCATGTCATTTGCGTGCTAGATATGACTTTTTTCCTGACTTGATATCACAGATTGCCACTGCATATACAGGCGTTTGACTGTTGGTATCTTTCTATAATCACTTTCAAATTACTTCAAAATGTGTAGTTATTACAGTTGTGTGTGTGTGTTTCTGACCACTCTATTTTCAGTTCCTCTCGCCCCTGCATCAGATCCATCACCTCCTGTCTGCATTTCTCCTGATAGTGGTCGTATCGTGCTAAATTATACAGCGTCCAACAAATTGCACTGGCTGTGGTGTCGTGACCTGAAGAGAAAGGGATTTAATTTTATTTTTAATTTAAAGCAAATACATTTTGCAAAGTGAGAGACACAAAACCTTAAAACACATGGAGTTTTCTGTGTGCAACTGTTTTAGCTGATCATTCTATTACTATTATGCCTCCAATACCCAGAACCTATGTGCTTTTTTCCATGACTAAATTGACTAAATAGTTTCATTGTCATTTATTTATGTCCACCAGTATTTCTTACTAAGGTTGTTAAAGAGAAAGTACTTTTTAATGTAATTGTTTCTTTTATTCCAAGTTGCCAGACATTCTTAATCATGAATTCTCACATTGAAGTTTACGATTCAACACGTGCACAAAAGTAACTGCAGACACTGAATGCATTGAAAATCCTTTTATTCTGTTAATATCATCATCATGCAACAAAGTGTTGTGCCTTTGATTCTGTTTCTCTTCAGAACTTGTGAGGTTGGCTCGGACATAAAGTCTTGTTGGGATTCATCATTTGATGCTCAGGCAGCTTCAGACACTTGACTTGATCGGTGAACTCCTGCAGCTCCTTGGGCTCCACCTCCCTCCTCTTGCTAAACAGATACAGGTCTTGCGAACTGAAGCTGGGATTCTCTTCGTTGTAGCTGAACACCAGACAGTCCGGGCATGATGTGTGCAAGATGCTCCCGTTGATGTTAGATATCGGGTCCATGTCAACCTTGAAGTTAGGGCCTTCCAGTGTGAGGTTGTAAGTGGAATAGAGACACTCGGAGGTGACGAGGCTGGCCCAGATGACTGTAGAGTTGTAGAAATCGATGGCTATGCTTTCAGCGAAACCAGAAGCAGATGAAGAGTTAACGCTGCCTGCAACCATAGTCCATCTGCCCTCATAGTTGTGAGGATTGAATCCCTCCAGAGTCCGGATCAAGCCTTTACACTCTGGAGGAGCTGAATGACTCACGGACACCAGGCACAGAAGAGTGGTGACAAATGCAGCAAACATGTCTGCTGTCTGTTGTTGGGATGAATATCAGCCACACGGAGGTATCTGAAGGAATGTCAGCCCAAGACACAGAGATACACTTGTACAGTTGTTTCAGAAAGTCTGGTTTTGAGATATTAAGCTCTTATCTGTTGGATTTTGTGATTGTGGGATGGGGCTGGACTTTGGACTGTCTCTGTTTGTCATCAAATAAAGTGGGGAAATAACAGCAAACATTAAGGGTACAGTGATGGGTCAAAAGAAAGGGCTAGGATGGTTTCTGCTGAAGCATGATTCATTTTAAACATTCAAGCAAGGGATAAATATGAGCCTCGGCGACCTCTGACCTTTGCCCTACAACACATATTATCTAAATAGTTCATCCTTGACTCAGAGTGGACATCTGTGTAACGTTTGAAGAAAGTCCTCCAAGATGTTCTTGTGATATTGTGCCCACATTGAAGGAAAGACCACGAGGTCCCAAGACCTTGACCTCAGACTTTCAAGAAGTAATGAGTTCGTCCTTGAATCCTAGTGGATGTTTGTGCAAAGTTTGAAGAAAATCACTCTAAGTGTTCTTTAGATATTGGATGAAGCAGAAAGGGATGAACATGAAGCCCAATGACATTGACCTTTGACATCACTTTAAATGACTATAACCACTAGATGGCAGCTCAGGTAAAACTATACTGACATCAAATACTGCAGCTACCATAAATGTTGCCAAGCAAAACACATAGAACCACAAAACGCAAGTAAACATCATTACTACAGAAGGCCTGTAGGGGTTACTCTGTCTTTACTGATATTTTTTTGGGCCATTGCGGGACGATTGCCCTTGTCGGCTAAAAGACATTGCCGATCAGTTTGCCTATTTTCCAATGCTAGGTTTTTTCTGACTCGCAAGAAACACTAAAATGGGCATTTAGCATTTTATAACAAGTTAAACTAGTCAGAAAAGTAGTTCAAACTGTCTCACCTGCAAACATGAAAGTGTTTGCCTCTGCTTCTAGCTCCTCATCTGTTAGGCCCTGTCCATCCACATCCTAAAACACAAGCATTCACATGGATTTTACCACATTATTTACCTAAATCAGGTACCAGTACATGTTTTTTTTGTCATCGTGTGTTTTTTTTCAATTTCCTACTTTTGTCAGCAGTATAATGTCAACAAAGTCTTTCCTTTTCTGTGATGAACCATCAGTTTCCTGCTGCTGGTTGATCAGGGCACGGCGCTTCTGAACCACTTCCCTTGTAAAACTGCAAACACAATGATACTCCTTCACATGACTAACACTGCTACATTAGAACACTATATTGTATATAAAGTATTACACATGGAAGTTGGAAACAAGTCCATTAAAGTTTGTTAAAAGCCAATAATGTGTGTAAAAAATACCTGTGCACAATGTCCAAGGCTTTTTTGAATTGTTTCCCTTGCTGTGTTTTCCAGTAAATCCAGTCCCAGTGGTGTAAAACCCGGAACCGACGCTCCATGATAAGGTCGCTTAGCTCTATAATGGCTGACACATACTCACTGCTGCACCTGGAGACAGATAACTTGCATTTAAGGACACAAAGGAAGAATTTATTAGTCAAAAAAATGCACAAAAGTGTTTTCTTACTGCTGACAGTTGCTGTCGTAGCTAAAGGCACACTTCAGTAAACTGTCCAGAGTCATCAGGGTGATGTGGTCAAACATTTCAATGTTAGAATTGCCTTCTGCCACAAGGCGGCGCCACTTATCCTGAGAGACAGAAAACATGTCAATAATTCACCCTGGCATGACCTCTTAGTTGTGGATGACAACTTTTACCCTAAAAAGGCATATTAGTGGTGACTACACCAGAAGTGACCATATTTGAGCAAGATAGTAGCAAGAAATAACTTCCAGAAATCCTCTGAAAAATGAGAACAATATGTACTTTTACGGTAGAAATAAACATGTTAACAGCCTGGTCCGAGAAACAGTTATGGTCAGTAGAGTCAATAACTTTATTGGCACACACTTTTCACGGATAATATTTTTATTTACTTCTCTGTTTTCGTTTGAGGAAGGTTACAAGATAGGCATTATTAGAAGCATTGCTATATAATATGAGCTGGAGGGGTATGCTACTATTAGGACATCTTTAGGCCTGTTTCAGTTACATCTTATTGGCTGTTCACTTGGTTGACCAGAAGATAGTTTGAGTTTCTGTATTTTAAGTTAACTTTTCTATTAACTTGAACACATTTTTTAGCTCATGTACTCCCTAGAGCACCTTCAGAAAAATGACCACTCAACAAGACATTTATGTTGATTTTCTGTAAAAAGCACTTCAACTGTAGCTAGCTGGCTTTGCGCACCTTTTCACATGCGCAGGATGAGAGTCCCCCCCTAGTGGCCATTATTTTTCTGCCTCACATTTAAGGTTTTAAATGACATCCTTGGGTCAAAAAGACATATATGATTTCAGATATAAATACGGTAATGGTGTTCAAATATGGAGCATCTATGCAGTATACAGCATGTCTTACGTGCATAGTGTTTGCTGAGCTGTTAAACGTTGAAACGTAGCTCTTCAGGATATCAAAATGAAAAGCTGGAGTCAGCAGCCGTCTTCTGCGGTACCACTCCTCCCCATTACTTAACAAAATACTCTGTCCTGGGACACGAGAGAGGGGTGAGTTATAGTTTATTTATCAGTTTAATTGAATATGATGTGCAACTACAAGGAGCTGTCATACTTTGACTCACCAAGCCATGGACGCAGATGGCCATAAATGAGCTCATCTTTCACTGTAATGTTTGCTGAATGAAAGAATTACAAGAAAATGGTAATGAACGGTAGCTTTTTCAAATCATTTTGCAAAGATGCATGGAGTAGTCTACCCTACCAGGTGCCATGAGTAGAGGTTTGACAAAGTCAGGGTGGAAGAGTCTGACCAGGTGATAGAAAGGGCCGAGGAAAAAGCTGCAGGAGTGTTTGTATGTCTTCACCAACTCATCCACCTGCTGGAGGCCTTCTTCTGTACTCTTCAGCTACAGCACAAATCAACATTAGTCAAGTTAAGTCTGTCTTTTATGTTAAGGAACACTAGATATGTTTGCCCCATTGAATTATAGCACAGTATTTGATAGTATATTCAGTGCAAAGAGGATATTTCACAACACCACAGCACATCCTGTATCACACTGAGAAAGACACAGTTAGATTTACTGGTGCATCAAAGAGGTGAATACCTGAGAACTGATTAGTAAGGCAGTCAATGAGCTTAGTTTACCAGCTTGGCTGGTTTTACCAGCTAAGGTGAGAGTCCTACCTGTCCCAGATGCCCTAAAAGCCAGGAGTGTGTCGGTGGCTTGCTGAAGCTTGAAAGCTTGCACGTAAACCAGACATGTTGCACCAAAAGCTTCGCTGTTAAAACTGCAACCACAGCTAGTCCAGCACCCACCAAAAGCAGGACAAGGTAGAGACCTGCCGAGAAGACCTGTGTGAGGACAGACATCATGGGATGGAAAGAGAGCAAATTCTACTACAAAAAATCCAGGTTACATGACACACGTCCTCAGTGTCAACCACCGTAAGAAGTGTTGAAAGATGAAGTAACCTGAATGTTGCAGCCTTTATTGCGATTACTTTAACAGGAACAGTGGCCTTAATAAGTGACAACACTTCCTTTGTTTGATTATATAACCCATCATTTCCTAAATCCTCAACCGCCATATGTTGTGACAATTTTGGTTTAAGTTAGGTTTGAATAACTTTTATTTCTTTTTACCAAAGCTTTTTTATTTTGATGACTGATTTCAAGTGAAGATTTAGTGCAGAGTTAGCATCAACAAATAATGTTAATTATTTACTCTATTTTGATTGGAGTATAGCTTACAAACCCCTTGGATGTTATAACTGGTCTTTTAATTTACATGAATTAGTATGTTTTGGTATAAAAAAAACGTTAAATACCTTAACATTTTTTTGTGATTTAGGCACCCTTCACAAAAAAACGAAAAAACATTATCATAAGTTACAGTAAACGTTACAATGCTTTATCTAGAGATAATCCGTAGAGTCAGCATTGTATTTTCATTGTCCTTTTTAAATCAACATATGTTACCTAAGTTGCATCTTTGTCACCGAAGTATAAATCCATATTTCTTTTTACATCTCGATAAATTAATCAACAGCGTTCTGTCAGACTCTTTACAATTAAAAGTTGGATTTTACGAGGAGCCCCTGAAGGCCGCGCTGATTAGCACAGGATGCACCTGTGCTTGTTACTAACGGCTGCGCTAAAGACTGCAGTGTCGCGAAAAAAACGTTGTGGAAGTAACCTGTCGGGGGTCACCTGAAATGGAAAACATGTGGCAGTGTCGGTTTTGACATCTTTACCTGTCAGTTTCAGGTATGTTTTGTCGAATTATTTTTTTCCTGGATAATGTTGGAAGTCAAATATTACGACAGTTTTAGCTAGCGATGTCGTCAGCTAGCTTAATTCTAATTAGCCTTTTATTGCTTTTTTATGTTTACGGGCTTCGTCAATGCAGCATTTAGCCTATCAAAGTTTTATGTAAAAACCTTTATTCAGGTTTCATAATTACTTAATTTACTTAAATATTCTCTTTTTAACTTACATGTCTGTTTTTTGACTGGTAAAAGTAGTACTAACCAAAGCTGGAAACACTAAATAGGGTCCACTGCCTCCAGTAGAAAGAGGTTAGCAATTTTAAATGTATTTATATATTGTGCTATTCATGCACTAAGTCAGCTATTTTTTTCTTTTAACACTTCAATTATCTGAAATGTCATGGGTAAACTTTAAGCAGCATGAGGCAGTAAGCTACACAAGGATTTATTCTTAATGTTTAATATTTTTAAGTCTTATTTACATTGATATTTTATGCAGAACTTGTGCAATAAGGGTTATGTGCTCTACAGGTTGTAGTTAATGCTAATAGATAGATCGCAAGGACTTGTTGAGGCCAAACATGAACAAAACTTTAGAGTGGTCTGAATTTATTGGAAATGTTCCTATAAGAGGATCTGGCTGCAGACCTCTATGGAAATTTTCCTTTTTAAAACCTGCAAAAATTCCCTAAAATTTAAAGGAAACCTACAGTTTCTGTGAAAATTTTAAAGATATTTTTGTAGTGTCCCATAAAAAAACCCCCCAAAATTTCTTCAGACATTCCCGAAATGTTTCAGTAAATATCTATCACAAAGCCTAAACAGTCCACGGAAATGTTTCCACAAAATTCCTGAAAACTAAAGGAATTAGTTGAAGAAAACAGAAGATATAGTGTCATCATGGTACGTGCAGGGTCTTGGGAGGCTAATGTGCTGAGGTCCAAGATAGGTTTTACTTAGGAGACAATATAATGATAATAATAGTAAAAACAATAATAATCAAAGCAACATTATTTATTATTTATATAGCATTTTTTTGAGGGGGGGACAGTTGTGCCCACATGAAATAACACAACCAACATATGTTCAGTTACAAATTATATTCAAGAAGTTTTTATTGTATACGACTAATCAGAAATGTCCTGATAACTATCAGTCATTCTCTACATCAGTGATGCTCAACGTGTGCTTCTGGAGCCACATATGGCTCTTTTGTGATGATTTGTGGCTTTTTTATGTCTTGATTAAAAATATTATTCCCCCCGAAAACCTTAAAACAGAGAAACTTTGACCTCAGAATATACTCATTGCCATCACAGTAATCAGTTTCTTTCCCACACTTATACAGAAGGCTCTAATTGTCAAACTTGATTATCAACATTTCTGTATATTCCATTGTCGTTATTTGCAATTTTTGGGCCATTTTTCCTTTTTTGCCGCTTTTAATCCATTTTTGCCACTTTTATCCAGTTTGTAGCCTTTTATTCTGCTTTTTGCTATTTTTCCCCTTTTATCATTTTTTGCCTATTTAAGCTGCCTTTTGCCATTTTAAATGCAACTTTTTCCCCATGTTTGCCCAGCTTTTTGCCCATTTTAGTCACTTTTCACTCATTTTTTGCTACCTTTTTGCCATTTTTTGGATCATTTTTGCCACCTGTAACTCAGTTTTTTGTCACATCTTATCCATTTCTGACACTTTTTCTACCCATTTTTGTCACTTTTTTCCCATTTTTGGCCAATTTATGCCAATTTCCCCCCAGTCAATGATTTTAGTCCTTTTTTTGCCGCTTTTCAACCTTTTTTTGCCAGCTTTAGCTTGTTTCTATTGCCACTTTAACTCATTTTTTCCACCACTTTCTTTTATCTATGAAAGCTACATTTTGCCATTAAATACCCCTTATTTCCTGTTTTTTGGCTCATTTTTGCCACTTTTTCCCCACTTTATCCAATTTTTTCCCCTTTTCACCATTTTTTTTGCCAAATTCCCTCATTTAAGCTACATTTTGCCATTGAATAACACTTTTTTCTTACTTTTTTGCTTATTTTTGCCACTTCTTTTTGCCACTTTTTGCCCATTTAAGCTGCCTTTTGCCATTAAACACCCCTTGTTTCCTTTTTTTTTACCCATATTTGCAAATTTTTGCCCCTTTTCTTCCATTTTTGCTGGTTTTTGACAATTTTTGTCACCTTTAACTTATTTTTATTGCTACATCAAGCTGTTTTTGCCACTTTTCACCACTTAGAGTGTGGCTCTTGTAAAGTTTTTTTTTTTTTTTTTTTACAATTTGGCTCTTTGGTTGAGCAGGGTTAAGTAACACTGCTCTACATGCCTGTCTCAGGATATCAGCTTGAAATGGATGATACTGCAGAGGAGCACAACAGGAGTACAGACCAACAGATGTCCCTACCTGCCTGCAGCTCCCCTCTTTCATCTCCTATACAAACATGGCTGCCAATCGACCCATGGAAGAAAAACCCGAGGATGCAGCAGGACCAGGATTCTCCGGACCACCATGCCAGGATGCAGTGGAGTCCCCCGTCTCCTTTCTATGAGGAGCTCTTCTGCACGAGCCGGACGTCCAGTGCTTTGGTCCCTCTTGCAGGTGCCCTCATGTCCAGCAACGTCAGACCGCAAAGTGATGTGGTCAAACAGGGTTACCTTGGGAAACAGGAGCACAGGCACAGAAGATATTTTGTGCTGAGAGGAGGAAGTCACACTGGGCCGAGTCGACTTGAGTGGTACAAGAGTCAGGAGAAGTTCACAGCAGCGGAGAAGGCTACAGGAAAAAGTGCACTGTTTGGATCAACTAAACAATGGTTGGTAAAAGAAACTCCTAAACATTGGTTCTTTCTAAAGTCTTTATCATGGTCATATTTTTTAATGCACTTATTTGTTTTCAGAACCATTTCACAGAAACACTTGAATACATGAGGTTACCTGACGTCACCCTAGGCAAAGTTTGAGAATAGTGATCAAAACTTGCAGTTGTGAACACACAGAGAATCTGACTGCAACTTTACTGATTTTGCTGTTTATTTGAGTCATTATGATCAGATAAAGCCTTCAGCACTTATGGATTCCTTTTGGTTTTTTTTTTGTCATGTCCACATTGTGTACCTGTGGTGAGGCCCGCCTCAGGGCTAAGGAATGTTCTGAGCTTGAGCCTGGCACAGGGTACTCACGCTAGTCTACTGGACTGAACTTTTGAGGGTCAAACATGCTAAGACACAGCACAGATTGCCACATGTAAATGCACGCTTTCTACAGCATTAAGACAAAAAATGGGAAAACATTTATCTTGGTCCTTTTTCTTAAACCAGAACTAGATGCAGAAGCCAAACTAAAGTTGACATTCCTGAGTTAGTATTTGCCCTTCTGATTAATCTCTTGGTATTCTGCCCACCACCAGATTTCAGGATTTTTCAGGGATTGGATGAAAAATGAAATTAAAGGAATTCCTTTTTGCAGTTTGATTTACCTGAGGTGCTGTCTTGGTGTGAGCCGCATCAGCAGTCCCAAAAAAGACCACGCGGTGACGCTGTACGCCAAGGATCAGACTGTGGTTCTGGTGGTTGAGGACCAGTGGGAACAGGAAGAGTGGTATCAGGCTATAAAGAAACTAATGGAGGAGGAGCGGAAGGATGAAGAGCAAGGAGAACGGTTGGATGAAGAGGATGATGGGTACTGCACCCTGCCTCCTGCTGCTTTCTTCAAAGAGGTAAGACCTAACCATTGTATTTTCTTATTTCAAGTGTTGTAGCTGTAGACAGCTTACCAAGTTTAGATTGACATAAACTTGAACAAGACTTGTGGAGTGATTTATATAAATAGAGGTATCAAAAAATGTACTTAGCTTAAAAAATTGCCAATCAGACGGCTTTTTGTTCACGTTTCAATGATCAGCACAAAGTTTTTGTGCATATTCTCCTAAATTTTGACTGAAAAATCCCACTGATTCTTGTAATGTATATTTTCTAAACACAGTGTTAATACACCCTTTTTAATTTTGAAACTTTCTGATTTATTGGCTTGCATGAACTTTATGCTAATGTAGTTCAAATTCTAAAGACATTAGGCAATGCCAAAGCATGACAGCATAGGAAAGACAATTACCAGTAGGAGTGCTTATAAACTGTTTCTATTGCAGACTTTTCAGGAACTTCTTTCTCACAAAAAAATTTGACATTTTGTTGGGAATTTGGTCCTCCACCTTAAAAATAAGGTGTCTTCTAAAGTCCCAACTTCTTAAAACATCATCCTTGGGGACAGATATTTTCTTAAATTAATAAAATTTCCACTGGTGAGTGTTTCGGTGCTGCTCCTTTTACTTCTGTCAAAGGCTTGGCCTGTTACTGTGAAGCCTCGCGGTCTTGGATGTTCAAAGTCCCTGGCAGGGGAGAGCCGACTCTGCCTCACAGTTACGTCCCTCATCTTGATCAAAGTTGGTGCATGCTGTGATTTACCGTCTGTTACGATACCGTTGTTGAGCGTTCGGCGCTTTGGCCACCTGGATGGCTCGTTCTTTTTGGAACTTGGCAGGTCGGCGCCAAATGGTCCCGGAGAGATCTGGATGGAAGCAAGAGAACAAGGTATGTAAGAATTAAGGATGTGCTTATTTGATTCCTCCTGCCTTACCAAATGACTGTGACCTCTCTTTGAAACCCAGCAGTAGCGCAGCACATTCATGAGGTGATTCGTGAGACAGTGAAGGATCTACGGGCTCTTCCTGACTTCAGCCGGTCACCGATCTCCAACCACAACCAGCTCCAAAGCCTCCTGTCCTTGAAACGCTGCCGACCCAAACACAGAGACAAACTGCTGAACGTGAGACCACTTGGCACTCGCCTATCCCTGCCTCTGAGAACCCCTGAAATCCATACAAGTCCAACAGGGAGCACCCTAGAGCTCCAAAAACTCAACAAAACTGAGCCAGAATCTTCTCTGAGCTGTGCCACACCACTCAGATCACATCAGAGCTCTGTGCCTGAGACCAGTAGCTACATGGAAATGAAGACGGACCATCATCCCGCAGAAACTGAACAAATGCCTGTGGTCAACGAGGACCACAGTGTGACAGAGAGGTGCAAGCCAAGTCAGGAGGAGGAGGGGCTGGGGTACATGTTGATGTCACCACAGGTGGGCTCCAGTTCATTCACGCTGCCTCAGGATGACTACATGACCATGGCGAGCCCACAAAAACACGATGTGCATGTCTACAATTCTCTACAGACATCATTCAGCAGGTGAGCTTCTATTGAATACCGGAAATCTACTAAAAGCTGAAAGAGAGGCTTTTAGTTAACATTTTATTCATAATTGAGTTGTTTAATATCAAAACAACAACTGGTTTCCATTTCCATTTCTACATTGAGATTCCCTTTGAGGGTTGCATGTCTGAACTAGGACAAAGGATTTACAATCTCAGAGGTTTTAGTGGTTGAATGAATGTCAAATAAAATAAATACCCTTGGAAAAAAATAGCTTAACTCAATATTTTCTCTCAAGTCTTGCAGCCTCCCCTTTATATACTGAGGGGCTTTTTAGTGAAAATGCTGCATCTTCTTAATAATATTGTTATGAAATTTTAGAAGTTACTGATTTTTTTTTTATCAATGATGTTTTTTTAAATTTCTTACATTAAGATATGTATCCATGGTTTTGTACTGGTGCATTAAGACACATTTAAACTTTATTTTCTTATATTTCACATGCCATGACAATCAAGCATCCATCAGTCCCATGCATACATGCAAAAAATATGTATATACCTACTGTGTATGCAGCTTTACCCTGTTATTTTTAAGACTGTGTGTTTATTTAAATAGTCGTGACGTGATGAAATAATCAGTTTTGGCATATTATAGTCGTGTTAAAAAATATCCAGAAGAGTTCATACTTTTTGCCCAGTCTGAGTATTGAAAACCTTTGAAATTACCTTAAGGTAATGTTCTACCCTTTTAACAAAAACTTTAAATTTAAACTTCTATTCCTTTTTTAGCTCTATTTCTGACAGCGGCTCTCCCATACGCCTGTCAAATCATCACCCCAGCGAGCACAGTCCACCAAAATGGCCATTCATCTCAATCCAAAGCATAGAAACCAAAGCCGGCCAATCACAGGGGAGCATCTGCATTTCCACCCGACCACAGGATGAGGCCGGACAGGAGGAGAAATCAGCTGAGCCTGAACAACCCCCATCAAGAACCAGGGTCACCTCATCACCTGTTAGGAGTGAAAATAGGTGTAACTTGATTATTTCTTTTCCTAAAAATGATCCAGGCTGTACCAGTCCAGTCCAGGTGAACCCCAATGAAGGAGTAGGTCAACCTGGTCAGCTCCAAGCTGCATCAGATAAATCTGTCCGAAGATCTCGACTATCTTTGTGTCTGCTTTCATGCTTTAAAGCTGAGGACAAACCCTGAGTGTTTATAAGAAGTCTCTATTATTGTACATCTGTAATCAAATCAGGAACTTGATTATAGTTGTGCAGCAGAAAAGCACATCATTTGACTGAAAACGTAGACCTGATGACAGAATAATGGAGTTAGATATTTCAGAATAAATAAATGTTTGGCACAGAATATTTGAGAAAGTAAAAATCAAGTAATTATGAAAGACATTTAGGTTTTTATGGTTTACATTCACTGTTTATTTTCCCCTTGGTTTGATTTAAATTCACCCTAGATTTTGTTGTAAAGGACACAGCATTTGATCCACTATTGTATACAAAAGATAAATAAAGAATAAAGTCACATGATTGCTGATGTCTTGAGCCTTTATTTGACTTTCATGACAAGTTTTTAGGTTAGAGGAGCAGTGACAGGGGTACAGCCAATGCAGAAATATAAAATGCATGCTTGTCGTTCAGGTAAATTTAAAATGTAAAACCAAGTCAGAGAAACAAGAAAAACAAATTAACTTGTCTTCAACATCTGTATTTTCATGGCTGCAGATGGCATCATTGAACAACAGACATGCTAGTAAGACCAGATCTAATTTCAAAACAGATGCTCAGGTTTGAGCAAAACCCATCAGCAAATATTAAAAAAACTCACTACATTATGTGACAAGGATAACTATAAATGTAAAATGTTTTAAGTTCTTTTGTTGTGAATATAATTGGCGTATCAGTGGCGCAGGAGCGCCCTCTGGTGTGTTTGAGAGAAGTGAAAAGCTTACAGCACCTGGTATTCCCAGGCGGTCTCCCATCCAAGTACTAACCAGGCCCGACCCTGCTTAGCTTCCGAGATCGGACGTGTTCAGGGTGGTATGGCCGTAAGCGAAGGAATGGTAATTAATGAGACCTTTTATAGATGCCCTTCAGCTCGTTTGGGAAGTTAGATTACTAAAGAAATATTAGTATTTACAAATACTGGCGATCTTTGATACAGTTCTGGACAAGAAGCTCTAAATACAGTGATACGGTTTCTCTTCTTGAAGGAACAGAGCTTTCTTTCACCGAGTACATGGATAAAGCTGCATCATCCATCATGTAATATCCAATTTAGTCAGACGGATATGCAATTACTATTTTCAATTACTGTAAAACTATATGTGTAGTTTTAAAATGAACTACATAGTGTAGAAACAGAGGTGCTACTTAAGTGTGAACCATCTTTATAGAGCCTTTTAGAATTCTGGATCTTCGTTTACGGCCATACCACCCTGAACACGCCCGATCTCGTCTGATCTCGGAAGCTAAGCAGGGTCGGGCCTGGTTAGTACTTGGATGGGAGACCGCCTGGGAATACCAGGTGCTGTAAGCTTTTTCCTTCTCTCAAACACACACCAGAGGGCGCTGTTGTCACACACTGTTAACACAGGATTTAGCATTTTACAGCTCTGATGTTACCTTTTCTTTTCTCTGTGGTTTTATACTTGTTGAAGGAATTCTGTTTCAAAAAAATCTATCTCAATAAGCAGGAAAAGCTGACAAAATAATGGGATCTCGAGGAAAATGTCTAACTACTTATATGATTAGCAATACAACTCAAACTTAATCTGATTTTATCTAATTTTTCTAAATAGTGATCAACTATTGTATAAATGTCAGTCCTCTAAAACCCTACCTTGGTATAATTTCTTTGAAATGAAGACTTAGTGGTGTTTTTGAGGACCTGGATCTCAGTAGGGGCTCAATGGGCTCTTCTTAGGATTTTCTGGACTATTGTAGTTCTATTTGATATACTTTTAAGATTCTATTTACCTGCTTAAGATTCATCTTAATTTTGAAATAACTTTTGAGGTATACTTCACATTTGATGCAGAGAATTGCTTTGATTGGAGGATTATCATAGAGTTATGTTGTAATTTAAGAACCTGTGATGCAGCAGGTTTGTGTGAGCAGACAGCAGATACCTCTGTTTTCCATGAAGATATTTGGATTCATTACATTTTAGAAAATCATGCTTTTACAAATATTTTTTCATCTGAATTCCACATAGTTATTGGCATGTGTTGCTTTTAGACAAACTTAAATCAGAGTTAAAATCATAACAATTACACACGAAAAGTATTTTTATCATTACCAGGTGACTGAAAATATGTTTGATATTTAGGATGGGTTTGGCTGCATCACAGCCTGTAAAGTCCCTCTATGGCTCCCTCTGCTGGTACTTAAGGGTAACAAAACCTCCACACCTGCTTTTGCACATAATGCTGGAGATTATCACAGCATAAAGAACAGAACAAAGGGTTAGCAGAGCTATCAAAACACTGACAGCCCTCTTTGACAGTATGTCCAGTGTCACAGCAGCTAAAAAGCTTACAGCACCTGGTATTCCCAGGCGGTCTCCCATCCAAGTACTAACCAGGCCCGACCCTGCTTAGCTTCCAAGATCGGACGAGATCGGGCGTGTTCAGGGTGGTATGGCCGTAAGCGATTAAAGAGGAACCAAATAGGCTTTTTAAAGATAGTTGATCAATAACTTAGTGTGACTTTTTCCATTTATGTCAGTTTAAAATGGCACAAATGGATTCATAGTAATTAAAACTAATCTTTCTAACAGTTTTGTTACCATTACTACTACAGTTTCATATTATAAATCAGATGAAGAATTGTTCATCCACTACTGTAAAAAGCTCCCTTCTTTCTCATAGAAAAACCCTATCACTGTATTCAAAGGTTTTTGTCTGGGATTTATTAAAATACATGAATTTTACATGTAATTTATCAAAGGAGAATAAAGTCATCAGATATATTAAAAAGATGACTGTCCAGTGTCACAGTAGTGCCCTCTGCAGTGAAAAAAAAAGCTTACAGCACCTGGTATTCCCAGGCGGTTTCCCATCCAAGTACTAACCAGGCCCAACCCTGCTTAGCTTCCGAGATCGGACATGTTCAGGGTGGTATGGCCGTAAGCAAAGTAGGGGAAATCAAATAGACTTTTTATAGATGCCCTTCAGCTTATTTATGAATTAAGATTACTGAAGAAAATATAAGTATTTACAAAGAGTCAAATTCCTTGTATGCGCACACATACTTGGCCAATAAAGCTGATTCTGATCTTTGATACAATTCTGGACCAGAAGTTCTAAATACAGTGATAAGGTTTCTCTGCTTCAATGGAGAGAGCTTTCTTTCCCCGAGTACATGGATAAAGCTGCATCATCCATCATGTAATATCCAATTTAGTCAGACGGATATGCAGCGCTGTGTCAGGGTCTACATTTTCAATTACTGTAAAACTTTGTGTAGTTTAAGAATTAACTACATAGTATAGACACAGAGGTGGGACTTCACGAAAAACCATCTTTATAGAGCCTTTTCAAATTACAGGTCTTTGCTTACGGCCATACCACCCTGAACCATCCAATCTCGTCTGATCTCGGACGCTAAGCAGGGTCGGGCCTGGTTAGTACTTGGATGGGAGACCGCCTGGGAATACCAGGTGCTGTAAGCTTTTTCCCTTCTCTCAAACACAGCAGAGGGTGCTGCTGTCACACAGGAAACTCTGTCAAATCATGCTATATCTTTTACAGCTCTGATAACCTTTTTCCTATTTGCTGCATGTCACAGGTTATTAAATGACAACAGTAGAACTCCATGATAATCCTCCAGCCAAAGTAATTCAACATGGCACTTGTCTTTCATTGAGTCAGTCATCACTCAGTCTGTAAATAATGCAATCTAGGTTCTAGTCTTGTAGAAAAACATCTTAAAATCTTGTGTTTCTTTTTAAAACACATTAAAGAGCTTTAACATGATGGAGAAGGTCACCAATGCCCAGGAAAAAATGCACCAAGGGCCTTTGGGCAAAAGTATGCTATAAATATGAGGTAAACCTCAAAAGTGTTTTCTCTCAAAGTTGAATATGATTGTCAGGAATATAAATAAAGGACTGAGAATGACCATAAAATTTAACATATATATTTTTGTATCTCATTTGATACATTAGGTGTTTTTGGTAACTGATAATCCACTTCGGGGCATTTTTATCATTTATCAGATTGTATTCAGAAGGTTTTTTTTAAATTAATTATTGATCATATTGATTAGAGATAGGTATCATAAAAGTATGTATCAAATATGATACAACAGGCTTTAAGGGGTTAATTTTTGAAATAACTTTTGAGGTATACCTCACATTTGATGCAGAGAATTGTTTTGATTGGAGGATTATCATGGAGTTATGTTGTTGTAATTTAATAACCTGTGATGCAGCAAGTTTGTATGAGCAGACAGCAGATACCTCTGTTTTCCATGAAGATATTTGCATTCATTACATTTTAGAAAATCATACTTTTACAAATAATTTTTTTATCTGACTTTTAAGCATTTATCGGCATGTGTTGCTTTCAGACAAACTTAAATCAGAGTTACAAACATAACAATTACACACAAAATTTATTTATTTTTTTATTATTACCAGGTAACTGAAAATATGTTTGATATTTAGGATGAGTTTGGCTGCATCACAGCCTGTAGAGTCCCTCTATGGCTCCCTCTGCTGGTACTTAAGGGTAACAAAACCTCCACACCTGCTTTTGCACATAATGCTGGAGATTATCACAGCATAAAGAACAGAACAAAGGGTTATCAAAACACTGACAGCCTTCTTTGACAGTATGTCCAGTGTCACAGCAGCTTAAAAAGCTTACAGCACCTGGTATTCCCAGGCGGTCTCCCATCCAAGTACTAACCAGGCCCGACCCTGCTTAGCTTCCGAGATCGGACGAGATCGGGCGTGTTCAGGGTGGTATGGCCGTAAGCGATTAAGCAGGAACCAAATAGGCGTTTTAAAGATAGTTGATCAATAACTTAGTGTGACTTTTTTCCATTTATGTCAGTTTAAAATGGCACAAATGGATTCATAGTAATTAAAACTAATCTTTCTAACAGTTTTGTTACCATTACTACTACAGTTTCATATTATAAATCAGATGAAGAATTGTTCATCCACTACTGTAAAAAGCTCCCTTCTTTCTCATAGAAAAACCCTATCACTGTATTCAAAGGTTTTTGTCTGGGATTTATTAAAATACATGAATGTTTCTTTATGCTGAAATTCTTAAATCAGTTTAACAGCAGCTATAAAAAGCCTTTTTGATTCCCTCTTTGTCGCTTACGGCCATACCACCCTGAACACGCCCGAACTCGTCCGATCTCGGAAGCTAAGCAGGGTCGGGCCTGGTTAGTACTTGGATGGGAGACCGCCTGGGAATACCAGGTGCTGTAAGCTTTTTGGCTGCTGTGACACTGGACATACTGTCAAAGAAGAATTTCAGTATTTTGATAGCCCTCCAACCCCTTTCTTCTGTTCTTTATGCTGTGTTACTGTTTGAAAGTTGAGAGAAACTCCTCGTTTCTTTTCACTTCTCTCAAACACACACCAGAGGGCGCTGCTGTTACACACTGTCAAAACAGCATGTAGCTTTCTGGTAGCTCTGATGTTACCTTGCTCTGTTTTCTATGCTATAACATTTCTTGGAATAAATCTGTGTAGAAACAATAATCCCCAAAAACACTACAAATGGACAGAAATTAAGAGGATCTCCTGGAACATCTTTAAATGTATAACTTCTTATAAGTGTAACAATACAAGATCCCTATACCAAAACATGTCCTGGGGCTAGATGTTACTTAAAGAAATAAACAATAAATGTGCACACCAGGTATAATATCAGTTCTTCTGCCACAAATCCTTATACTCAAAATCAGGTTTAGGCCATTTTATTACACAGTAATCCATTATTTTATTAATTTGGTATTCTATTCAGATCCACCTTGCTATAATTTCTTTGATATGAAGACTTGGTGTGGTTTTTGAGGAGACTGATCTCAAAACAGAGTCCACTGGTCATTAGCAGTCCTTTATTTCATTAGCAGTCCTTTATTTACATTCCTGACAATCATATTCAACTTTGAGAGAAAACACTTTTGAGGTTTACCTCATATTTATAGCATACTTTTACCTAAAGGCCCCTTAGTGCATTTTTCACTGGGCAATGGCGACCTTCTCCATCATGTTAAAAAACTCATTAAATGTGTTTTAAAAAGAAACACAAGATTTTAAGATGTTTTTTCTTACAAGACTAGAACCTAGATTGCATTATTTACAGACTGAGTGATGACTGACTCAAAGAAAGACAAGTGCCATGTGGAATTACTTTGGCTGGAGGATTATCATGGAGTTCTACTGTTGTCATTTAATAACCTGTGACATGCAGCAAATAGGAAAAAGGTTATCAGAGCTGTAAAAGATATAGCATGATTTGAAAGACTTTCCTGTGTGACAGCAGTGCCCACTGGTGTGTTTGAGAGAAGGGAAAAAGCTTACAGCACCTGGTATTCCCAGGCGGTCTCCCATCCAAGTACTAACCAGGCCCGACCCTGCTTAGCACTGCAAGTTTCCCCATCTCCAAAATGTTCGTGCACAAGGATCAAAGTTGACGTAACGGTGCGCCCATTCTCCTGCCAAGTTTATTTTTATAAATCACAACCTTTGCGTGGAAAGTGGCATGCACCACTTTCAAGCCCCATTTTGTGCGTAAGCAAGCTTTATAAATGAGGCCCTAGGTAATGATAAAAAAAACTTTTTCGTGTGTAATTGTTATGATGGTAACTCCGATTTAAGTTTGTCTACAAGCAACACATGCCAATAACTATGTGGAATTCAGATGAAAAATATTTGTAAAAGCATGAATTTCCAAAATGTAATGAATCCAAATATCTTCATGGAAAACAGAGGTAACTGCTGTCTGTTCACACAAACTTGCTGCATCACAGGTTATTAAATTACAACATAACTCTATGATAATCCTCCAATCAAAGCAATTTTTCACATCAAATGTGAGGTATACCTCAAAAGTTGATTCAAAAATTAAGATGAATCTGAGGCAGGTAAATAGAATCTTAAATGTATATCAAATAGAACCATAATAGTCCAAAAAATCCTAAGAAGAGCCCATTGAGCCCCTACTGAGATCCAGGTCCTCAAAAACACCACTAAGTCTTCATTTCAAAGAAATTATACCAGCGAGTACAGACATTTTGTTGGTGCGAGTGAGGAGGCGACCAGGCTGTGTGTGCCAATGCTAGAAAGAGCCAGAACCTCCCTCTGATCTAAACATCCGGAGGTCATCCGGAGGCCGCAAGAAGTAGGGTGGAGGAAGCCCGCTGCAACTTTGTGCGGGAACCAACTGGGGAGAGACGTGGGGTACTGAACGAAGCCAAACAGTTTCTCTACAGTACCTATGATAACATCAAAGGGGAGGAATTGATGGAGAAGCTGCGTAGAGTGCAGACAGCACACGGTGGGAAGCAGTATGGGGAGGCCTGGAAGGTCATCAATGAGATGACTGGGCGGAAGAGGACCAAGGAGGGACAGGTTGAGGGATGCAACCCAAAGGAAAGAGTGGCGACCTGGTTCAATCACTTCCGAAGCCTGCGGAACAGAAGCAGCAGATGGAGATGAGGAGGACATACCGCCTCTCCTCGAGAACCTCAACATTGAAGATGTCCCCTTCACGGCCAGTGAGCTTGCCAGGGCAAAATCTGCACTGAAAGAGGGCAAAAGTGCAGGGCCAGATGGCATACCCCCAGAGGTCATAAAAAACTGTGATCTAGACGACATCATCCTACAGTTTTGCAACCTCACTCTACTGCACAACGAGTAGCCTGAAATGTGGTCTTTATCCAACATCATCCCAGTACCTAAAGCTGGAGACCTCTCCAAACCAGACAACTATCGAGGCATCAGCCTGACATGTATCACGGCAAAGATCTACAACCGAATGATCCTGAACCGGATGCGGGATGCCATCGATCCTCATCTGAGGGAGAACCAAAATGGTTTCTGAAACTAGAGAACTACCATGGCTCAGATTTCAATAGAGACAATGCATGCAGGCACTAGGGCCAGGGTGGTGACCCCAGACGGCAACAGCGAGGAGTTTGACATCCTGGCTGGGGTAATGCAAGGGGACACCCTGGCCCCCTCCCTCTTCATCATTGTCCTGGACTATGCGCTCAGGAAGGCCATCAGTGGACAAGAGCAGGATCTTGGCCTCACCCTAACACCAAGGAGGTTGAGCTGATACTCCACAGTAGTCCTAAAAGACCTGGAATACCCGGACGACATCTGCTTGCACTCTGACCATGTGGAACAAGCACAGGAGCTCCTGACCAGAGTGGAGTCAGAGTGTACCAAGGTCGGCCTTGGGCTAAATGCCAAGAAAACCGAGGTTATCACATATAACATCCCATCGGAGCATCCACCTCTGACAACTACAACAGAAAGTGCTCCTCTGAAGGAAGTAAAGGACTTCAAATACCTGGGCTCATGGGTCAACTCGACTGAGCAAGATCTTAAAGTGAGGAAGGCGCTTGCATGGAGGGCCCTGAACGGCATGGCCAGCGTATGGAACTCCAGTCTCTCCAAACAGATCAAGCTCAGCTTCTTCTATGCAACAGTGGAATCTGTTCTCCTGTATGGCAGCGAGTGCTGGACCCTGAAACCCACCCTGCAGAAGTCTCTAGACGGGTGATACACCAGGATGTTGCATGCAGTACTTAACATCAGCAAGAGTGAACATGTTACCAACGAGAATCTGTACAAAGTAACACCAAGGGTGAGCGAGAAAATAGCTGCCAGGAGGATGAGACTAGCAGGACACTGCCAAAGACATCAGGAACTGCCAGCTAGCAAATTGGTGCTATGGGAACCAACGCATGGCCACCGGTCACGAGGTCGTCCCACAATAACATATGTGGATGTACTCAAGAAAGACATAGGAGTGCAAAGTACCGAGGAGCTGGCTAGATATATGGAGAACCAGGATGACTGGAAGCGAAGATGGAGGGCTCATCTGAGGACGACCTAGTAATATACCAAGGAAGGGTTTTAGAGGACTGACATTTATACAATAGTTGATCACTATTTGGAAAAATCAGATAAAACCAGTTTGAGTTGTATTGCTAATCATATAAGTAGTTAGACATTTTCCTCGAGATCCCATTACTTTGTCAGCTTTTCCTGCTTCTTGGGATAGATTTTTTGAAACAGATTTCCTTCAACAAGTATAAAACCACAGAGAAAAGAAAAGGTAACATCAGAGCTGTAAAATGCTAAATCCTGTGTTAACAGTGTATGACAACAGCGCACTCTGGTGTGTGTTTGAGAGAAGTGAAAAGCTTACAGCACCTGGTATTCCCAGGCGGTCTCCCATCCAAGTACTAACCAGGCCCGACCCTGCTTAGCTTCCGAGATTGGACGAGATCGGGCGTGTTCAGGGTGGTATGGCCGTAAGCAAAGGAATGGTAATTAATGAGACCTTTTATAGATGCCCTTCAGCTCGTTTGGGAAGTTAGATTACTAAAGAAATATTAGTATTCACAAATGCTGGCAATCTTTGATACAATCCTGGACAAGAAGCTCTAAATACAGTGATACGGTTTCTCTTCTTGAAGGAACAGAGCTTTCTTTCACCGAGTACATGGATAAAGCTGCATCATCCATCATGTAATATCCAATTTAGTCAGACAGATATGCAGCACTATGTCAGAGTCTACATTTTTGATTACTGTAAAACTATATGTGTAGTTTCAAAATAAACTACGTGGTATAGAAACAGAAGTGGTACGTCAGGGTGAACCATCTTTATATAGCCTTTTAGAATTCTACATCTTCGCTTACGGCCATACCACCCTGAACACGCCCGATCTCGTCTGATCTCGGAAGCTAAGCAGGGTCGGGCCTGGTTAGTACTTGGATGGGAGACCGCCTGGGAATACCAGGTGCTGTAAGCTTTTTCCCTTCTCTCAAACACACCAGAGGGCGCTGCTGTCACACAGGAAGGTCTTTCAAATCATGCTATATCTTTTACAGCTCTGATAACCTTTTTAACCTGATAACCTTAGCCAATGCCCAGGGAAAAATGCACTAAGGGGCCTTTAGGTAAAAGTATGCTATAAATATGAGGTAAACCTCAAAAGTGTTTTCTCTCAAAGTTGAATATGATTGTCAGGAATGTAAATAAAGGACTGCTAATGAAATAAAGGACTGCTAATGACCAGTGGACTCTGTTTTGAGATCAGTCTCCTCAAAAACCACACCAAGTCTTCATATCAAAGAAATTATAGCAAGGTGGATCTGAATAGAATACCAAATTAATAAAATAATGGATTACTGTGTAATAAAATGGCCTAAACCTGATTTTGAGTATAAGGATTTGTGGCAGAAGAACTGATATTATACCTGGTGTGCACATTTATTGTTTATTTCTTTAAGTAACATCTAGCCCCAGGACATGTTTTGGTATAGGGATCTTGTATTGTTACACTTATAAGAAGTTATACATTTAAAGATGTTCCAGGAGATCCTCTTAATTTCTGTCCATTTGTAGTGTTTTTGGGGATTATTGTTTCTACACAGATTTATTCCAAGAAATGTTATAGCATAGAAAACAGAGCAAGGTAACATCAGAGCTACCAGAAAGCTACATGCTGTTTTGACAGTGTGTAACAGCAGCGCCCTCTGGTGTGTGTTTGAGAGAAGTGAAAAGAAACGAGGAGTTTCTCTCAACTTTCAAACAGTAACACAGCATAAAGAACAGAAGAAAGGGGTTGGAGGGCTATCAAAATACTGAAATTCTTCTTTGACAGTATGTCCAGTGTCACAGCAGCCAAAAAGCTTACAGCACCTGGTATTCCCAGGCGGTCTCCCATCCAAGTACTAACCAGGCCCGACCCTGCTTAGCTTCCGAGATCGGACGAGATCGGGCGTGTTCAGGGTGGTATGGCCGTAAGCGACAAAGAGGGAATCAAAAAGGCTTTTTATAGCTGCTGTTAAACTGATTTAAGAATTTCAGCATAAAGAAACATTCATGTATTTTAATAAATCCCAGACAAAAACCTTTGAATACAGTGATAGGGTTTTTCTATGAGAAAGAAGGGAGCTTTTTACAGTAGTGGATGAACAATTCTTCATCTGATTTATAATATGAAACTGTAGTAGTAATGGTAACAAAACTGTTAGAAAGATTAGTTTTAATTACTATGAATCCATTTGTGCCATTTTAAACTGACATAAATGGAAAAAAGTCACACTAAGTTATTGATCAACTATCTTTAAAACGCCTATTTGGTTCCTGCTTAATCGCTTACGGCCATACCACCTGAACACGCCCGATCTCGTCCGATCTCGGAAGCTAAGCAGGGTCGGGCCTGGTTAGTACTTGGATGGGAGACCGCCTGGGAATACCAGGTGCTGTAAGCTTTTTAAGCTGCTGTGACACTGGACATACTGTCAAAGAAGGCTGTCAGTGTTTTGATAACCCTTTGTTCTGTTCTTTATGCTGTGATAATCTCCAGCATTATGTGCAAAAGCAGGTGTGGAGGTTTTGTTACCCTTAAGTACCAGCAGAGGGAGCCATAGAGGGACTCTACAGGCTGTGATGCAGCCAAACTCATCCTAAATATCAAACATATTTTCAGTTACCTGGTAATAATAAAAAAATAAATAAATTTTGTGTGTAATTGTTATGTTTGTAACTCTGATTTAAGTTTGTCTGAAAGCAACACATGCCGATAAATGCTTAAAAGTCAGATAAAAAAATTATTTGTAAAAGTATGATTTTCTAAAATGTAATGAATGCAAATATCTTCATGGAAAACAGAGGTATCTGCTGTCTGCTCATACAAACTTGCTGCATCACAGGTTATTAAATTACAACAACATAACTCCATGATAATCCTCCAATCAAAACAATTCTCTGCATCAAATGTGAGGTATACCTCAAAAGTTATTTCAAAAATTAACCCCTTAAAGCCTGTTGTATCATATTTGATACATACTTTTATGATACCTATCTCTAATCAATATGATCAATAATTAATTTAAAAAAAACCTTCTGAATACAATCTGATAAATGATAAAAATGCCCCGAAGTGGATTATCAGTTACCAAAAACACCTAATGTATCAAATGAGATACAAAAATATATATGTTAAATTTTATGGTCATTCTCAGTCCTTTATTTATATTCCTGACAATCATATTCAACTTTGAGAGAAAACACTTTTGAGGTTTACCTCATATTTATAGCATACTTTTGCCCAAAGGCCCCTTGGTGCATTTTTTCCTGGGCATTGGTGACCTTCTCCATCATGTTAAAAAGCTCTTTAATGTGTTTTAAAAAGAAACACAAGATTTTAAGATGTTTTTCTACAAGACTAGAACCTAGATTGCATTATTTACAGACTGAGTGATGACTGACTCAATGAAAGACAAGTGCCATGTTGAATTACTTTGGCTGGAGGATTATCATGGAGTTCTACTGTTGTCATTTAATAACCTGTGACATGCAGCAAATAGGAAAAAGGTTATCAGAGCTGTAAAAGATATAGCATGATTTGACAGAGTTTCCTGTGTGACAGCAGCACCCTCTGCTGTGTTTGAGAGAAGGGAAAAAGCTTACAGCACCTGGTATTCCCAGGCGGTCTCCCATCCAAGTACTAACCAGGCCCGACCCTGCTTAGCGTCCGAGATCAGACGAGATTGGATGGTTCAGGGTGGTATGGCCGTAAGCAAAGACCTGTAATTTGAAAAGGCTCTATAAAGATGGTTTTTCGTGAAGTCCCACCTCTGTGTCTATACTATGTAGTTAATTCTTAAACTACACAAAGTTTTACAGTAATTGAAAATGTAGACCCTGACACAGCGCTGCATATCCGTCTGACTAAATTGGATATTACATGATGGATGATGCAGCTTTATCCATGTACTCGGGGAAAGAAAGCTCTCTCCATTGAAGCAGAGAAACCTTATCACTGTATTTAGAACTTCTGGTCCAGAATTGTATCAAAGATCAGAATCAGCTTTATTGGCCAAGTATGTGTGCGCATACAAGGAATTTGACTCTTTGTAAATACTTATATTTTCTTCAGTAATCTTAATTCATAAATAAGCTGAAGGGAATCTATAAAAAGTCTATTTGATTTCCCCTACTTTGCTTACGGCCATACCACCCTGAACACGCCCGATCTCGTCCAATCCCGAAAGCTAAGCAGGGTCGGGCCTGGTTAGTACTTGGATGGGAGACCGCCTGGGAATACCAGGTGCTGTAAGCTTTTTTTTTCACTGCAGAGGGCACTACTGTGACACTGGACAGTCATCTTTTTAATATATCTGATGACTTTATTCTCCTTTGATAAATTTTTGAGCCTCATTTAAGCAAAAATCAGAAATAAATATTTCCTAAATAGCAATAAAAATGAAATAACATGGAATAAATCTCCAGCAGTCTCTATACATGTACGGAGCTTTTTCTATGTGGAGCGGAGGGTGTTTTGGAAAGAGTTCTAGTGACGACTTTTACTTTCAGATTCATGCAACGAAATGAACTAGTCTTTTAAAAATCTTCTTTATAAGATTTATTTGGTATTTTCTGCCTTTATGAGGATAAAATTAGAGGGGGGAGAGAAAGAGTAGGGAATGTGTAAAAGGAGCCACTGGCTGAATTAAAAAGCTGACGTAGAAACAAAGACATGACTACTAGTCTACTGCAAATCGTAATTTTTTTTTTTTCAAAACTGGTGCTAAATTATGTAATTTTTGTTCCAGGAACAAGAAAAAGGGAACTTAGTTCTTCTTTCCTGTCATGGTTATGTAAACCTTAAATCAAACTACTTTTGTTTGTCTTTTAAGCCTTCATTAGGAAGTTAAGCCTTTGTTTAAAGATATCTTAGTTTTTTACTGAGCGATTGACTTGGAGTTTCCTCCTTTTTCTATGACTGGTATCATTACTCAATGTATGACTCAAAGCAACACCTTTCTGATGCAGGAAGCACTCCTTGTGTACTTTTGTTGTTTATTTTCAGTTCTTAAAAATAATCAACTAGTTTTGGCTAATTTGTTAAACTAGCATGGAATCTGGTTCCCAAAGTATGATTTCCTGAAAACTGACACTTAAAAATAAATCCAAGATCTCAATAAACATCTGAGAATACATTTATTTTTCTCAGCTTTAAACTTTAAAACATGTTTCACTGCAGTAGTCATTTAATATCATAAAAGCTGAACTGAAAGCATTTCATCTGAGTAAAATGTTCTTTGATATATAAGAAATTAAAAGTGATAAAATACATTATTCAAAGCTATTCAAGTATTACAAAAACACAGATTTAAACAATTCAAAGTACCATGCAGTGCAATAAAATTTGTAAATCATTGTAAAGGAGACACACGTTGCTTCTTCAGCACCTCGGCCCGTCAGTTCTTCCATGTGTAGCTGTAGTTGTTCATGTTGATGTGAGTCAAAGCCGTCTTGCCCAGGCTGGACGACTGCTGGAGTTGTTGGATGGAGGTGGCTTGGAGACCACAGCCGCACAGGTCCACAGACACACTGGCACTCTACACAAAGAGAGATTTGTACAGCACGAATCAAAAACAATTAAAAAATAAAGCTGTCTGTGCATAGATGCTTTGTCAATTTCTATATATTTAATTATATGTTTTTAATGGTTAAAAAAAATCAAGCCTACACATGTCAAACTACTTGAAAAGACAGATCATGTAACTTTCCTGGATTATTTTCTGTTAGTTCCTACTTTGTTGTATTAATGTTTGGACACAACTGCATCCTGTCATTGAAGGCTAACAGATGCTTGTTGTACCTGTTGCTTGTTGCTGTGTATGTTCATGACAGCGGTCGGTGCGTGCGTGTAAAGAGTGGCAGAGAAGTTTCCTTTCTGTGCGGGTCGAAGGAGAGTTGTGACAGCGTGGAGAGACGAGGGGAAGATAGGTCCTGCAGGAGGTAGGGAGCGAAATATAAATGAATAATCGTATTAAAGTAACACATTTTTGTTCAGTAAATCATTAGGAAAAGAGAAAAAATAAATGAATGTACCTGTGATCTCCAGGCTGCTGATGTTCTGATACGTTGAACCAACCTGGCTCTTCACATTCACACTGCGGGCCTGAAAAACAAACACTTAGGCTGATGCACTAGACAAGAGGCTTAGTGGGTGTTTACAGCCTGTGTGTGTCCATACCTTCAGTGTGTGCATCGTAGCTCCTCTGAAGGCAATGGGGGCCAGCAGTGTGGGAGGTAACCCAGCCTGTGAGCCTGCTGTAGCCACCAGACTCTTACAGTTGATCAGGAAGTTGATGAGTGTGAAGGTGTCTGAGCCCTCCACAGACACCACAGACTCCGGTTTGTGGTCCATGGAGACCGCATGGCCTTCTTTACGACTACACCACAGGTCAAGGAGCGTGGGCTTTATGAATACTCAATAGTCTTGTTTACATAGTTCACATATACTTCATGCAATCATGGACTTAATCTCTTAAGCATAGCTCTGCATTTGAATCTGATGGGATAAAAAGTAGTGTTTTACTTTAAAAATTTTGTATTATGAAAGCAAAATGTAGGAAAAGATAGAATAAACACAGTTGCTTTTCTTAGCTAGTGTCCTAGTATCAAAAAGAATAACAGTGATCACCTTCAGTAACTGTTCCTTAAATTGTCTTTATCACTCGACATTAGACACAGACATCTAGCTGACAGCTGGATTCAGAAAAGTGGAAGGATACAGTTGTATGGTGATGCTGTCCGGCTTCTTGATCTTGTCCTGGACTCCCATCTCCTTCAGCCATGAGAAACTACCATCATCATCATCGTCATCGTATCTGCAGCCTTCTTTTTCTTCAGCTGGTTTACATTCCTCAACCTCTTTTAGCTCGGAGCTCCTACAAAATAAAGGCACAGTTTGAGTTTATATTATCATTACTTTCAGTTCAGTTTGACCCATTTAGACTGCAATTTTTATTTTCATTTTCCTTCAGCTTATAAATTTAGTAAGTTTTCAAATTATTCTGCGCTTACAGATAAACACATAGTGCTAAATTTCACAATTTATACTTGCAAATTCTTTTTTTTTTTCTGATGTAAAGCCTTGTATGATGGCTTTCTATACAGAAAAATTGAGCCCTAATCCACACGATCCGTGCATACTCAAAATGTTTATTTAAGTGGACTTTGGAGAGGCATTGACTGAAAGGAAAACACACTTACTCCTGCAGTTTCTCCTGCTCCTCTTCATCTTCCTGGTGCACATTTTGCTCCCTACTTTTCCTCCTCTCGTCCACTAGAGGGAGACTGAACTCTATACCTAAACAAGGAACCAGTTTTAAGGATGTGCAATTGACAATTTGGACAAGTTTCAGAAATTAAAACAATCAAAATATCCAGCTTTTGCTGCATATAGAGACTCACCTTCGGCCTTCATGGCCTCTCTGAGGCCTCTGGTTGTAGGAGAGATTAAGGCTGTGATGCTGCCAGAGCCACCAAGGCCAGCTGCCCTGAACAACACTGTAAACTGCCAGAGATGACACAAAAGAAATCTACTTGTCAGTAAACAAAGTCTTAAAAATGTGAATATACTGTAGCTGGAGATATATTTAATAGTTTAAAAAAAGGGGAAAAGGTACCTGATAGGAGCAGAGATAGAAGTAAGGACACAGTCTGGCTTTTAGTAGACTGTAGAGAGATGACAGACTGACTGACCTGAAGGAGACGAACAGGAAACACTGTTATAGAATGACTCAAAAATAGTAATTGCATTGCCACCAGTATTGTTGTTTTTGACAGAAGAATTAAAGGCAAAGGTGCAGGACCCAGTAGAGATGATGGGGAAGTAGCATAGTATAATCTGACGCTGCCTTTAAAGCAAAGCCCTGGACCTCACCATTCACTCATGAGGCTCTTCTGCAGTGCTGTATCTTGGGCCCATGGTGTGCTCTTTCCTGTAAAGCTCCTCTCTGCGTTAATCCGGGGGAACATGGAGAGCCAAGGCAGCGAGGGGTGCTGCCAGTACACCAGACTCTGCTGGAAGGCACAACGTAGCTCCGAGCACGATCTAGGATCCTTTAGAGGGACAGCAGTGATTTACAGAATTTAAATCACATGACTCAGGCTCTTATCACAAATATGTTTTTGATCGCTCCTACTCTACCTGAATACTGTGAGGCAGGGTGCTAAACTGAGCCTTGCAGTGCTGGCTGAGCCCCAGAGCTTCCTCCTGGGCTTTCGGGTGCTCTGCCCATGAGAGGGAGAGTGGGGAGGTGAAGAGGACGCGGGTCTTAAGGCTCCAGTCTGTTGGGTACTGGGTGCAGAGTGGAGGTGCAATGGAGGCAGGAGCAATGGACTGGGGGCTCTGGGAAGAGAGAAAGAGAGGGGAGGATGTTATTTGCAGTAAATGAGGGGGAGACTGGGCGCACAAAAGTACCAAAAATAATCGAAAACCTTCTTACCCTTAGTATTGGACTTTTAATGTCCTCCTCATCCTCTTCAAAGAGAGAATCATCCTCGGAGAAAGTGAGACTCTTCTATGAATGAACAGAAAATTAAAAACAAAAATATTTAATTCATTTGTTCTTTCCTTAGCAAATGTCACTTTTTAACGCATAAACAAACGCAGGGTTATGGGACCAATGTCTTTACATTGTGTAATTGTGTGCTTTTATACAATATTGCTCAAAATTTAA
Source organism: Cheilinus undulatus (assembly GCF_018320785.1). Lineage (NCBI taxonomy): Eukaryota > Metazoa > Chordata > Actinopteri > Labriformes > Labridae > Cheilinus > Cheilinus undulatus. Next base: position 11,737,444 of record NC_054888.1, on the reverse strand, counting down.
ATAGACAATACAGTGTAAAAAGTATCTCAGGACAGCTAGATGAAAAACATGAATCTATTGACAGCTGTTTTTGTGTCGTTTGTGATTTAGAGGTACTAGCTTAATCAAACAAAACCTAACAAACTCACAAACACCTGACAGAGGCGGAATGATACATGACAATTGTGTTATACTGGATATCGGCACTCGTGGAACGCCTCTTGTCCAATCAGATTACTCGGTCAGTAATAACAGAATTCAAACCTTGGTGGAGGTATCTTTCTCATATTGTTCGACTTCTGAAAGCCTCGCACTGAAAGGTAGCGCTCCTCGACACTCTCTCTTTGTTGTCACCTCCTCTCCCTCCTTTTCCGTCTGTTTATTTCCCTGATAACTCTCCGCTGATTCTGCATTTCCCTCATCGTTGTAAATTAACAATTTCTTCTTCGGGCTGAAAGTATTCTCGATATTCGCGAAGGGATTTCTGCGTTTAACTCCACCGCCGGAGCGAGACTGAGTGACGAGCAGCGGTCCCGGGGAGAAAGGCCGAACGCAAGCCGGGGATGAGTCGCTTTGTCCGGGGCTGCTGGTGGAGCCCTGGCCGCTCGGGCTGGAGAAGATTCCGGCTTCGCTTCGGGCTCTTTTCCTTCGCATTCGCATGATTTCAGATGGTCGCTTGAAGTTGGGTGAATATCCTGCCTGTTGAGCCATCTTGAAGAGAATATTTTGGATAAATAACCGATGTTTAACGAAAGTATTAATCGCTCTTTCCCCGCTAGTGTTTTGCTAGTGCGCCTTCCGCACTTTACAAATTTGGCGCGTGGCGTGTTGACGTAAGACGTCTCTCTGGTGTTGCATTTTGATACCTGGGAAAGTACAGCTTTTAGATTTGAAACCCGGAAAGGACATTCTTTAATGCTCTCAGTTATGCAGTTTTTACATATAAAGAGGCTAAATCATAACTTGCTAAAATTCCTGACGTAAATTAACATCTTTGCTGAATTTTGAAAGTTATTATTTATGTTTGGTTTTAATAAATCAAGCTCAGTATGTCTGCAAGCACATTTACACTTATTTATGGCTTTTCCAACTGGTCGCAAACATGTCACTTTACAGAGTTTAAAACATACGAAACACTTTCCTTCTCTACATTTACCTAATAACTGATCAATTATATCCTTTTAAAAATATTAATAACAAAATATTTGCTATTAAAATCTTAAGAAGTAAATACAAGAAAAACACTGACAAAAAGCAATTCCTTACCTATAAAAACACAAGTCAGTAGGTCCAGATGTATGTGTGTTCATTTGTCGAAAGTGTGTAGTTTACCTAAATCAAATTGAACACCGTAACCCTATATATTTTTTTATCTATTAAAATAATTAACTTTCTGTTGTTAGCAAAGTCAAAATTGTCTTTGGTGTAAAGCACAAAATTACTGCAGGGTATTTGATTAGGTTCTGTTGTAATAATGATAACATTTTCATTCATTATTTACACTTTAGAAACACCAAACCATGTCAAATGCACAATAATACAAAAACCTGTTTATATTATTTAATAGCTGCATAAGTAACTATCCAATGGTTGTCTTTTTCCCTATTTGAGCTGTTTTTTGATGTCCCTCTCCCTCTCTGTCATCGCCTCCTCTGCCCCATGTCACAGTGATTAATAGGACTTTATGTAAATTTCCCCCTTTGAATTTCTCCCTAGTTTATCATTATTGTGGGTCATCAATCACGCCTTAAGCTTTGCAGAACCATAGCTGCTGGTAGGAAATCAATTCTGATATGTTCTTGGACTAAAGAGGAAAAACTTACGTTGTAGGCAATATTATGTGATCAAAAACACCCAAAATATGGGTGCCATCCTGTCACTGAGACCTCTCAATGGAATGGTGCTACTATTTCCACCATATAAAACTAGAAATCTTCAAGACCAGTTTATGTGATCATAACATGCACACGTGTCCCAGACTTTTTGCATTAAAGGGTGCCCTTTGTCATGGAGGCTAATTTGTGTGCTGTTATGAAATTAAACCACTAGATGTCACTCTTCACCCTGTCTCAACTCAAACGCCAGTACCTTTTTTGATGTTGGGAAAACTGGCTTTCCCAAACTTTGCCTTGATGTTTGCAGTTTTACTTGCTGACTAAGCAGCTTTAAAGGGTGAAGTCATCCTTAGTCAAGTTAGGATTAATGAGAACTGCTATTGGAGGAGTTTTCTAAGGTTTTGAAGTGTTTTCCAGGATGTCAAGTCAATTATTTGATAAGCTACCATCCGTTTTAGCTCTTTACTTCCCCACCTTTGCCTGTAGGAGAGACGCTTTAATACTGTGTGCTCACTGTCTGGCTGCAATCACTTTACCTTTATTTAGCAACGCTTGTGTCTGTGTGCAGTCTGGCAGAGAAGGCGAGCTAGGGCTTGTCAGTTTGCCTGTAGAAATTCCTTCAGGTTCAGGAATAGAAATGGATGAAATGTGTGTGTTTTCCAGTGTGTATCTGGCAGTTTTACAGGTAGCAGCATGGAGGGAGGGGTTTTTATGTAAGATGAGAAATAAGTGAGAAAATAAATCAGACCACCAGTAACCACAGGAAAGGAGTTGTATTTTCACAAGAATATTTATAGAAATGAAAACCAAATGTGCACCAGTAAACTCCTGCGTGTGTGAGTGAGGGAGAGAGAGAGGAAAAGGTGAATGAAAATGTAATCAAGCACAGGTACGGCCATTTTTATACACAGTACACACACTGAATGTCTCTCTCACACACAAACACACACTTATACACACATGAAATGCTACCAAACTGTTTTTTTTTTAGGAATAAATTAACAAAATGCCATGCTGTAAAAATAGAAAACAAATCCAACACAAAGAAACTTTGAATCAGAATAATAGAGGACAGCCTTTCAATTCGTTTATCTTCATGAAGACGCAAATACAACCACAAAAATGTTCAAACGGGATCAGTTTTTCCTCAAAGTCTCCCAGGAAAATGAGTGGTACAGCCATGGAAGGTGGAACACAAACAGGCCGGCACAATATTTGGCATGAGCAAGTCTATTCACAACACCAACAATGTGAACAAGGAAGTTATTTTACAAAGATTGGAGATCAGTCCAGTGCTGCTGCATGCACTTTGTCAGTGTAAAACCAAAATATTACCCTGCTTCTGTTTGATTATCTGTCCACAGTCTGTTCCTTCATTTCATAAAAGCTCTTCTCAATAGTCCAAAGGCTGATACGCCTGTCCATCATTGTTGGTAGATCATTTTAAACTGGGTGCACTCACATAAGGCTCCTGATCAAGTGATGACATGCAGTACCTTTTCCAAAACAGTAACCATAGATGACAAGCAAGAGGACTCCTTTAGTTGCAGTTTAACCTTGGAGGTCGATTGGTGACAGGCAATATTGTTGCCAACTTGGAGCCATATTAGCTGCTCTGGCTGCCTACTCTGTGCTGTTCCCTCTGCAACCTGCTTTTGCAACCCTTCTCCACCCCAGCACCTCCATTATGCTACATCTGATTTAATCAGTGTCATTCTGTTGTGGTTGAAGCCTGCTCTGCTCTGGTTTTTTGCTGCTTCTCTCCCTGCCTCAGTCTTTCTTTGTAGGCACAGGAAAGGAAGGAACGTAATGCTTTCCATGAAGGTTCATGGAGGGGCAGGGGGATCCATTGCCATTAATACAGATGCAGTTGTTTCAATTTAAATCTCTCCTTCATACACTCAGGAAAATGCTAAATATGCTCACAAAAGCACCAAATTTGGATTCATCTGCTGATAAAAGTAGTCCCTGCTGTATATTTGTGGCCATTTGTTGTTGGATTGTTTTTTTGGTTTCATTATTGGTGATATCTGTCATCACTTGACCAGTTAGACGCTCTAAATGAGTACTCCTTCCTGTCTTCTGGCATTTTCAGTAAGGTCTCCACACAGCTTCAGCCACCGCCATGTTTGTCGGCGAGCTACTGTGGCTGGACTCCACCTCAACTCCTACTCCTTCATTCTGATTGGGCAGAGAGGGATTCAGGAGGGAGGAGCCTGTGGAGGCGTTTGTGCACGGCGGCAGGATCCTTGGCGGAGAACGCGAGTCCCCGCTGCCCCCTCCGCCCGCCATCATGGAGAACTGGTATGACCCGGCAGCGGTGGAGTAGTACAAGTGGTACGGCGAGGAGGTGGACTGGAAGGGGCCGTTCTGCGCCTGGTGGGGGGTGTTCGCTGGGTAGGGAGGAGGGAGATATGTGTACCTTCCTGCTGGAGTGGTAGCCATTGCTGTTGCCATAGTGATGCCAAGGGCGCCATTAGAGACGGGGTTGTGTGAAGGTGTGTAAGTGAAGGCAGCGGCTGTTGGAGGATAGTGGACACGCGGGTCAGTGAAGCGGGAGTCAGGCAAGGAAGGGAGGGAGGTGAAAGGTCGCTCTAAGGTCATTCTGGGGTCACCAAAGGCAGTGAGGTCGGGACCTGTGAGGGACAAACGTCAGAGGTTAAAACCTTATTGATTAAATCTCTTGTAGTTCAGGGTGTTCAGGGTTTTACCTGTGAGTCGTGAAGAGAGGTCACTGAGTGAAGAACGACCAGGCGATAAAGGATTGGCTGTGTGGACAGTGGGCGTGGTTATCTGGCCAAGGTATGGGTATGACTGGTCATATGACCAGGATGGAGACGACTGCATCTGTCTGGAATCTGGGAAGAAGAGAGAAAGTATTAGTGAATGACTTTTAACTTTTAACCTTCATGCATCCCTTTAATGTTACACCCCTTTGGACCAAAATGGCTCATTTCATACATAAGGCTATAAAAATGTTATATATTACATTTTTTTCAAATGTTTTTTTGTCCATTTTTGTGAATAAATCTTCAACTCATAAACATCAAATATTCATAACTTTTAAAAATGTAACCCTTGAATTGCCAGGTTCTCTCATGGCACCACCTGGTATTTAGATGCAAAAAAAGGCCCAAAAAAGAGTTAATTTCAATATTCTACATGCAAAGTAGACCCCTCCCTCTGGTTATCAGAGCTTGGCATATGTCAGTTATTTTTGGCAACATTGATTTTCTTGCATTGTTATTTTTTTCACAATCCTAAAAACCAACACTTGTGCCCCTATGAACCAAAATGGCTCATTTCATACATCAGGCTATAAAAACATGATACAATTTTTTTGGTAATTTTTTCAAAACCGCCCTTCCTCAACTCAGTAATATTAGGTATTCATTAAAAAATAGTGAGGGGCTGTGGATACATGCAGAGGAACTACTTTACAAACAGGGTCCCTTCCACTCCAAACAGCAAATGGGAAAATGGCACCATCTGGTGGAAAACAGTAAAAATGACAACTTTCACAAATATACTAGAGAAAATTCCCCTGCATTAGTTGAATGCATGCTTGTAATGTTCGAATGGCTCCAGGATTTAAAAAAAAAAGAATGTTAAACTTGAAGTAGATGGTACCAAAATGGACACCAGGGACACAAATGTCAGGATTTCTGTACACAGTGCATTATAGGCATGAGGTATGACTTATTTCCCAATGTTGGAATTTTCTTGCTCCCAACTAGTCCATTAGAACTCACTGCCTCCTAGAGTCTGTTTTTTGTCTTAAACTCTACCCTAGGCCCAGGCCGATAAAGTTCTGAAGACATCACTTTGACATTATTAGGGCTTTTTTCTCAGACATTGAATGAAGTTAGAGTGCTGTTTTCCCTCACTTATGGAGATAAATTACAACAGTTTGTTGCATATATGTGATTAAAAGAAGTTAAACAAAACTATAAACGTCAGTGTTAGTTGCTTGCACTTGCAGAGCCTCTTTATGGATTTCTTTTAAACCTTTAACTGCATTACTCTTACTCAGTTTTCACAGGCTCTGTGAGTCAAACACATGACAAATGATGACACCATAGCAGGAGTCATTCAGTATGAAGTGAATTTTGAATTCTGATTTATTACACATGAATAAATGCTTGGTTTTGTTTTAGTCTATGTGTGCTGGAAATGTATTGAGTTGCACTAAAGGCTGATGTAAAGGAACTTGGTCTAAAGACAAAAGGGAGTAAGGAACAGAAGAAAGAGAGACGGAGGAGAGGAAGTAATTAACTTAGTGTGTGGGTGGATGGATAAAAGGCTGTGTGAGTTCTTTCATTCAGTCCAGTCTTTTTCCCCACAGTCTAATAAACGCCACTGATCACCCACAGACTTGCAGACAAGCGTGTGTGTTTGTGTGTGCGTGTGCAGACAGTCGAGGAAGCAAATTGTACACAGCAGCCCAGACGTCAATGAAGGCTTTTCAAGTCTCGCCAAGAGCTCTCCCAAGCATCGACTTTAGTGTGTGTGGTGAATCTGGGTGGTGGTGAAGGCCAGGCCCTGTGCCAAGCCCCCTCCTCTCGTGGCTTTTCTCCCCTGGCAGAGAGCACTAATGTGGGGCAGGAGTCACAGACGACTGGCTGTCTGGTAACAGAACTAGAACACATAGAAAAGCATCTCCTTGGCCTTAAAAACAGAGAACAAACCATTTTTTCTGCAGTCAGTGACGCATTTCAGCTGATTGGATGTTTTCTTTGAAACTTCTACACTTAAAGAAAGACCATTTTATCCATTGCAGTAATTTTTTGTTATGAAATAGTTGTACTCTCATAATAGTGTATTTATAATGATTTATTGTCTAGAAAGTGAAGGATGTAGTTTTTCTTTATGACTGAATACATACATGAATACAAAAAATGTCTTAGGGCATAAAAAGGCATATGAATATGGAATATTTGAGAAATGTGTTGTCTACAACAGTGGTTCTCAACGTTGGGATCCCCACTGGGGATCGCGAAACACTGAGAGGGGGTCTCCAGCCTTAAAAATACTTTTCAAATTACACTGTTGCCACTTTACACCACTTGTGCCAAATTTTAACCCTTTTCCATCACTTTTTCTTACCAATTTTAGCACATTTTTGCCACTCAGAACCCATTTTCGTCCATTTTAAACCCTGTCCACCACTTTTTTCTGCCTGTTTTTGCCCCTTCTAAACCATATCTTGCCACTTTCTGCTTATTGTTGGCTCTGTTGACCCATTATTGCCTCTTTTAACTGCTCTTTACCACTTTTTATGTCCTTTGTAACCACATCTCACTATTTGATATAACCTTTTTGGCTGTTTAACCCATTTCAGCCATTTTCTGCCGCAGTAAACCCTTTTATGCCAGTTTATAGCAATTTTTCATCCTTGAAACCAAATTTCCCACATTTCAGCCACTTTTTAATCCTCTTTTACCACTTTATATGCCCGTTTTTGCCACTTTAACCCATTTTTGGTGATTTTTTGCCACTTTTTAATTTTTTTGTACAATTCTAACCCATTTCTGCTACTTTTAAAATCAAATTTCACCACCTTATCCACATTTTCTGCTATTATTAACTCATTTTAATTCTGTTTTGAAGACAAGAGGCTTACATTTTTAAGAGGACAGCTTACTACATAAATGAATAATAAGATATGTGTTTCTTTGATAAGAGTGGTTATTATTCCGGTTACATATAAAATATGGAAACCATAGAGTAACTTTACAATGGACCATGGTTTTGTTAGCCCCCATTTTGACTGGGCCCCAGAAAGCTCTCCCCTTTATACCCCCTTATGGGCGGCCTTGTCTGCACATGACTATTCTTGAACGTGCCTGGCGATGTTCAACCACCTTCAGGTACACCGGGGGTCCCCGGTCTCTAGCACCTTTATTTTGGGGGTCCTGGGCTGAAATGGTTGAGAACCCCTGGTCTACAAGGTAGCTTTATGACTACTACGGAAGCCCTCGGTGGACAAACTGTTCATGCATATGTTTTTATTTTACTAGGAGAATAAGGCAGTAGCTACAGGTGGGTTTTTTGTTGTACTGACAGCTGGTAGCAATGGTTGCAGCCAGTGCAGTGATTAGCTCAGATGAAGTACAGCGGTAGTTAATTCAGGAGTGGACCACGTTCCTGAAGGAGATGTTTTTGCTCTTCCTCCGGCCTGCTTCAGCTTGAGTTTGGGATCGTTACCTGTGGGGTTTGCCTGTTTATATAATGGCTACTGCTGTGGTAGCTATTAGCATGGAATGCTAATGTATAGCAGCAGCTTTATCAGAACTGGACCACATTTCATTATTAAAACAAGAGCGATGGTGGCATAAAACTGGCTCCATGTCTTCCCTCTCTGCACTCAATTCCTGTACGTTGAAGATACCCCCTTAAGTTACTGTTTTTGTAAAATATGTTGAAAAACAGACTGTCATCAGCATACAGCCGCTAACAAGCTGTTTATGAAAATATTTGATAATAGTTACAGTAAATAAGGTTATGGTGGATTCAGGTTTCCAGGGGTTTTAACATTACATCAGCTAGAAAGCTCATGGATGCTAATACTAGCAGCCCATGACAGTGGCCTTAACTAAAGTCTCACTTAATGTAACTCTGTTAGCAGCAGCAAAGCCGACATAAGCTCAGACTTTCATCTTGCTACAACGCTCTGTGTCTTTTACTTCTGTTATAAATGGGTTGATGGCAGAGACTTTTACTGCACGGCCACACACCAATCAACCACGGTGCACAAAGACACTAAAGCACACACATAATTGCTCCCTGTTCTTCATGATCGTACAGTATTTATTACTCACAGTTTGGAAAATTGAGAAGTGAAAGAAGGGAAGATGATGGTTAAAAGAGAAATGAAAGAGGAGCAGGGGGGGCTGATGACGAAGGACAGGAAAGGAATGAAAGGGGAAGAGGAAGAAGAGAAGAGAGCGAGGCCTAGAACGGCCTCATAACGGTTTCCTGATACTATTTTTGAGTTTAGAGGGATCAGAAAAACACGGGGTGTTACCTCTGTTTGTTTTTTGTTTGCTTTACACCTACACAGATTTTTTTCTGGCAAAATCTGCCTGTATGTTCCTCTTTAAAACAAGGAGATGCACTCTCACAGTTAAAGCCAAATTTGACTGCAAAGTGATTAAAACTTTGCAATGTTTCTATGAAATACTTGTTATTTCATAGGATTGTTTTTAACTCAAATGTTGTCATATATTTGCAAGTTTAACAAAGCAGCCATACTAGAATTTTGATGCTTTTTTAGTGACTGTATGCAGTTCTATTTAAAATAAATGTAAATCTTAGCAAAGCTTAGCAGCTTGAGTCAACTGTGCTTACTTGCTTACACATGATATAAGTTAATGCTAAATATAATGTTAGATTTATATGTCTTTTATATCTTATTCAAGCTCTGATTTTTTTTTTTAATTCTGACAGTCTTACATTTGCCTCATCATTTTTCTCACAGTCGCACTTCCCGCCAGCTGACTCTCGTTTCCTCCTCAAGGCTCAACTTGCTTCCTCACTTACAGACACGCACACGTATGTGAATGTAAAAATAAGAAGAAACAATGTTTTTTTACTGCACTTTAACAGCGCCTGAATACACAAATAAAGCGCCACTACTGCTGAAAGCAGAAGAGGAACAGATACCGCCTTCTGGTGCCACATTGTATATCCACAGCAACCGCAACACACACTCTGATAGGTACACACGCGGACCACAATGGATCTCACAAAAACCACAAAGAGGAACAGTGAGGTTTGATGCAACTGGATGGACAAATACACACATTTACACATCAGGTCTACTGTTTCTTTATACAAACGGACAAATCTGCCTTTCAAGAGGGTTTTACCACGGTCCTGCCTTTTATTTACACCAAGTCACACTGGAAGAGTGGGCAACTTCTCTTAGCCATTAAAAGCAGGACCCAAAATTGTGGTTTTATCCCGTGTAGTGTGCCATAATGAACAAGAATCTTTCAGTGCCTTCAGTGATGTTGACCAATAAGGACACAGAGCGCTTTGCACAAGCCGAAGTCATGAGTGTAAACAAACCAAATGGCAAAACGAGAAAAGAATCATGTTTATGCTGCTACATGTAAATATGAGGCAAGTTCATTATGCTTTTGTGTCATAGAGAGTATACCATGACAGACTGGAAAAGAGAAATGGTGAGAAATAGCAGATGCACATCAGCAACCCAGTGATAAACTGCTAGTATATCATCATTGAAATGTCTGGATTGACAAATGAAGGAAGGTTAGCGTTAGCTCATACAGGACAGGGAAGTCATGCGCCTAGCCGGGCTCAGCTGATAGCCAGCTGACCCCAATTATTGCCTCCCACAGCCAATCACAGCCTTGTTCCCAACTAGCTGGCTGTTTAAATCTTTCTCATTAACCCTTGCTTGCATCGATGCTGATGCACGGTGCTGCTCCTGCTAGCAAAGCTCCTCCATCCCAGCCTCCTCCTTTATAGCACAAGCTTGTTGCACCCTTAGCTTCACGCCACTATGTTTTAATTGCTTCTGAACTAATTTTTATGTATCCAATACACATTATCATAAATGTAGCTGTCCATATGGGGGTTTCTAGCTATGCATGCTGCTTGACTAACCCAGGGAGTATCTTCTGAGCAGAGCCTTCTCCGCCAAGTAAGACTATAAATCCACTTTGCAATAAATGTATGACCAGACTGATTTTGATTTTGCTCTGTTTTAAGCAGTTTCTGTTGTTTTTTTATGTATCTTTAAAAATAATCATCAGATGATTAATAAACTTAAAGACGGTCTGAGGAACACAGACGGTGATGAATCATTGTCTGAATGACAGGAATTAATGGGATTATGTACAAATACATGATCCAAAAGCATCTCACTTTAATCAGAGTTGTTTCTAGAGAAAAATGATGTAATGTATGAGTATACTGTTTCAACAACTCTTCATCATTGCCTTTAGAGGCAAATCAGCCTGTCCACCATTAAACCACATGGCCCAGAATGTTCAGATGAACTGACCTGATTTAGTGTTCATGGTAATCCCCAAGCAATGATTATGATCTAATTTTTTTATCATGTTAGGTCATTCACTGACTCATTGGTTGCAGAAAAACTTCAAAAACTCTTGATAACATCTTTCAGGACATTTGTTTTGTAGACGTGTAGAAAACCTAAGGATCGCCAGTTTAATCAACAAAGCCTTAGTTCCCATGTAAAGACATGTCTGACTAATCTGTAGGCTTCCTGTTTTTTTTTTTTGTTTTTTTTTACATTTTATGTAACACTATTTAGGTCTGACTTATTGCCTAATGGGCCGTACTGAGCCTTAACAGAAACTGCAGCTGTGGAGTTTCTCAACACTGAAGCTCAGGCGGTAGCTGGGTTGTTTAAATGGGTCAGCCACTAATTGTAGGGTTGGTGGATGTCTGGCTTTTCTGACCACATGAGCACTGATGAGTGGTGCTTGTATTGTTGTGTATGATGTGAATCATCATTTAAAGACGGTGTGTGTCAAACCAGGAAAATGGACGTAAACATGAAGCTAGAAACTGGCATTTAGTTCTAATGTCCAAAACCTTCTTACCACTGAGGGAAACATCTAAAATCATGTTTTTATCAATCAGAACGTTGCCTTGATCGCAGTAATTCTGATTTTTGTCATCTGTACCTGCCTGGTTTTTATTATCTTAGCGTTATTAATCTAAAACTTGCCATTGTACAAATACCTAAGTAGTAGTTCCAATGACCCACTTACAGGAGCTGTTTAAGTCATTTTCATGCCCATATTGTACTGTGGTGTCATTGCTCCTTTCATAAATCAGTATAATTCAAATTTAGGAAGAATTTTATAGGGTTGAACCATATAGGGGTGCACAGATACATTAATAAACATCAGTATCCACTGATATCACCCCTGTAAGTGATGTAGCATGAACTGAGCCCAGTGGCGTACGATGGCGTTAGGGCCAATTATTTATTCTTATTTATTTATTTTATTTTAGGTTTTTAAGTTTGAAAAGTCAAAACTTTACGAGGAAAAGAGTACAAATTTTAAATTATAAAAAGTTTTCAATGTATGAGGAAAAAAAAATAAAATGTTTATTTTTAAAAAAGTCATTAATATTTGAAAAAAACAATGGTTTATAGTCAGTTTAAAAACCCTCAGTCTCTGATTTTTTTTATTAAAAAATTTAAAAGAAAAAAAAATCTGAATTTTGAATGTTGAAATAATTTGAATTTATGAGAACAAAAATTGAATGTTTATATTTTGAAATATTTTAAATAAAAAAAATGAAAATTTTCAATTTGACTTTGTAGGGTTTTTAAAAAGTCATAAATTTAAGAAGATTTTTTTTAAAGTTTAAGTTGAATGAGAGGAAATATTTTTAGTGTTGAAAAGGTTTTATATATAATTAAAACCCTGACATTTTTAGCATTTAAAAGGTCATAAATTTTGCGAAATAAAAAATATACCCTAAGCTTGTTATCTTAGAAAGTTAAAAGTTTAAGAGAAAAACCTTATAATTTTAAAGCTGAAAAAGCTTTAAATAAACAGAAAAAATGATGCTTAAACAAATGTTAAATTTACAAGAAAAAAACTCAACCTTAAAAAAGACCATAAATTTAAAAGAAAATATACATTTTAGATTTTATAAAGTTGTAAATTCATGAAAAAAAAATGCTCATTTTTTTCAGAATAAGTCACAAATTTAAGGCAGACATTTTTCAGATAATAGAATTAAAAACAACCTATGTTAAGGATTAAACCAGAGATGAAGCCGTTTGTCTTGCACATGTAATAGGTTTGAGAGCCTAATCAAATTATGCTTTCTGTTTTTACTGGGAGTGAGCAATGAGGAAATACTGCTTCATAAGCTCAAAAGTGTTTCTTGAAAATGAACAGATCTCTGGTTTTAGAGTGACACTAAGGCCTTTCTACTAGCAGATGTTTATATGTTGTGTTGATAAGTATAATGCTGACATCTAGCACAGTTAACAGCTAATTCAGAGGAAAAAATATCAGCTAGGAGGAGGGAGCTATTGAACAAACTCTGAAGTGTTTTATGTGAGTTTTATGCCAAAAGAAGTGATGAAAAATCCTGGCAGACAGCTGAATTGTTATCTTAACATCAGTGTTAGTATCAGCCCTGATTCTCAGGATCGGTGCTTCTCTAGAAGCTTCTCTTCTTGGTCTATCTTTTTTTTTAGGCTCTTACCAGCTGTTATCTGGGAGTGCGTCGGGCTGGAGAAGGTGGCGGAGTTGAGCGCCGCAGATTGGCGAGTATTTGCCGAAGGTTGGTGATGGTGGTGGTGAGGAGGCGTCACCCTCATGGTGCTCCGCCTCAGGTGCTCCAGCTCTGTAAGCCTCTCTGAGAACGCCAAAGTGCCCGGTTTGACCTCATCCATCTTCTGACGATGACCTGAGGGAGGGGAGGGAAAGACGGCGTGAAACGGTGATTTGTCAACATAAATTCATGCGTGTAATCTGATTACATAATCCAGGGATTACAGTAACAGTTAGAGCCCAACACAGGCTATAACAATGCCTTGACATTATTAACACTCTGTCTGCTATTGCATGGGGGAATCTGGTGATGGGCGCCACATAGGGGTCGGCCTGTCTCCCTGGGTGTGTATGTGTGCGGCGGTTTGTCACGCTGTCTGTGGCGTTGGCTGCACTTCAAAGCTCCGAGACTGAGCTCCAGTTACAGGCACTTCCTCCCAATGGGGGAAGTGTACATGTGTGTATTAATACTGCGTGTGTGTGTGGGCGAGTTAGAGACGAGTGATGGTTATTCACAGCTGAGCGGTGTTGGCAGGAGTCTTCCTCTCTTTCTGTCACCTCATGACTCTCCTGACTCCTCTGGCCACCGTCTCTTAGCTCAGTCCCATTTAAAATGCATGAGAATTATTCCTAATGTATGTTTTTCTCCTTTGCTTTACCATAAGCTTCAGAAATCCCCACGTTTCACCACAGTGAGTGGGAGAGGAACTCAGTGTTGCATCAGGTTCCTTGTTGACTCACTCATCTGAGACTTTGTCTGCAGGGATTAGAAGCACATCCTCACTGAGCATGAAGTTAGTCCATCCACTTTGAATCTACAAAATGACCCAGAAGCTTTTAACTGATCATCACATTTAAACTCTGCTCAGCAAACAACACAATTCTGGCAGAAAATAAGAGACTACATCACCACAGTGGTCAAACTTGATGATCAAAGTTTCATGAATCTCATAATGATGATAAAAATATGGATTATCACTGTGGTTGGAGCCTTAATCCTAACTCTAACATGTTTTGAAATAGTTGCACCATACTTTGACATAACTGAGTCTGCAGACAGATGATAATGCTGAATGACTTTGCAAAACTTCATCTTAGGTTCATTTCCAGCAGTTTGAACTCTCTTTCTTCAAATGGTAACTGAAGTGTGGTTAAGGGAAACGCTCTAACTCCTTTTGGGGAAAAATGACAGTAAATTATGCTGCAAAACCAAAACAATGGGCAACAATCTAACATACACTTTACAAGTTTGTAACACTATTTAAACTATGTGGAATTAGAGTAAAAATGCCTTTTAAATAACTGAAACTGAGAGCAGTTTAGAGCAAGCAGAGCAGCCGATGTCTCTAACCGTGTATGCCAGGACAGCCTGCTGAGAATGTTGATCATCTTTTATATTTGTTATTCTCCTTTGAAGCTAAGTGTGATCAAGCAAATTTTATTTTTGTAATCTCCAGTGTTAAAATACTACCAAGCATGGCAGGTATGCGGATGTGTATTTAAAAATTGGTTGAAATATTCCTTATATCTGTTGTCTGACATGTTTTAAAAATCGTCTAGCCAGCCGTAGCCAGCTCCAGAGGATTGCAGTTTTATCAAGACCCCGGTCATGCTTTATTTGCCTTAACCTCAATTTTAGCCTCGACTTACCCATGCTCATAAATCAGCGATACTCAATGCATGGCTCTGGCCCTTTTGTGATGATTTGTGGCTCTTTAATTTCTTAATTTGAAATATTATTCCCCTAGAAAACCTCAGAGAATATTATATTTTTTGGACCTTGGTCAGCATCAGTGTGGGTAAGTGATGCAGCTTAATGCAGCTTCAATGTATATTTATGAAGTTCTGTTTGAGGGTTGAGTGGAGAGTGATACAGGACCCAGTACTGAACCCTGCGGGATTCCGCTTTTTCAAAGCAGCTGAGAAGGTAAAATATCAACATTTCTGAGTCAGTGTCACTCACGTCGTGGCTCTCTGGGACCGTCCACTGTGATTTTGATTGCTCTCTGGTACGTGGCCACCTGAGGAGGGTTGGTGAACACTGTGATGGTCAGAGTGAAACTCTTTCCTGTGAAAGAAAGAGATGGAAAGAGAGAGAAAGGTATTAACAAGAAAGAAAGGAATAGGAACAGGAGAAAAAGGAAAGGAACCGGTTCATTGCATTAGAATTTACAAGTTTCTTTTTTCCCCTACAGTTTTTCTCTGCTTCTTTCCTTCCTCCCTCCTGACTGCTCTCTTGAAGTATCCTTTTGGTCTGCTTAACACATTAAGTCATGTAAGTCATAGAGGCCCAGACAGGAATAAACCAGAAGCCACACTTATACTCACGCACAATTACACACACATAAAAGCAGTAAGATGAAGAAAGAAAAACCACTAAATGATTCAGTAATCTTGCCAAGATTGATGAGGACTCACTCTGTGTGTAATTAGGTTACTTCTGCTGTGCTTTAATGACTCAGAAACCAAATTATTCTAAATGCAAGGCAAAAGACAGCGAATCCAACCTTTATTTTTATTTTTAAAAATTTCACTGTGCTCACTAGTATGTATACACAAACCTCAAGGCAAGACAGCAAAATGTACATACTTTATTTCTTCCAAAAACCGTTGAGAGCGACATTTAGGTTAGGACTATGCATGGCTAGTTGGGATGCTGTAACAGCTTAAATACTAACATCCTCCAGTAAAACGGGACGTCTCAAAGCTAGCAAGCATGCCACCTGTGTTTTTCAGGTCACATCACTTCTTGTCTTCTGGTTGGAGTCTAGAAAACTCCCTAAGAAAACTATATGACCATGTTACTTAAATGTTGCAGTTAATTTCATACCATAGGGGGTCAATTGCCTAGAGCCCTTTTGGCCCCTTTTGACCCCTTTTGGCCACTTTCCTGACAATTACTCTGCCTGTGGGCCACTTTTTACCCCTTTTGCTATATTTTTTGCCACTTTTAACTCATTTTTGATACTTTATGCCTCTCTAACCCAATTTTTTGCCATTCTATAAACCCTTTTTACCATGTTTCCTCCTTTTTTTTTCTTTGTGGCACTCTTTTATCCATTTTTGCAACTTTTCATCTATTTTGCCACTTTTTAACCCCTTTTCATTACTTTTTTTGCACTATTTTTTGCCATATGTAATACTTTTTTGATACATTAAGCCCTTTTTTTTCCCTATTTTACCCATTATTGCCACCTTCTAACCCCTTTGCACCACTTTATCTGGCCATTTTTAAACATTTCTGCCAGTCTTTAAAAAATATATATTTACCAATAATGTCTGACAAGTGAATTTTTGTAAAAACAGACCAAATGGTAAGTCATTCTAAAACTTTTTCAATATTAATTTATTTGGGATGGATCTAACTGCTACGGACATGAAATGCAAAAAGATACTTTTAAAACACATCATCTTTTCTTCCTCCATTTCTAAATTTCATGATCTTCTGGGGGCCGGATAGGAAGCTTTGGGGGGCCTGATGTGGCCCTCAGGCCGCCAGTTGATGATCAGTGGCCTAGAGGTTGATGAGTTAATGCGCCAATATTTCCCACACTCTTATTTCCTTTTTTAGTAGAAATATCACCAAGAAATCATTAAAACAATAAAAAAAAGGCTAATGCTGAGGGTGTTTTTGCCGCTCAGGGCCCTGAATACACTGGACTGCGTTAACCTGCTTCAGACTGAAAATGAGCACTGCCAGAGCAAAAGTGGAGTCACAGGCCTGAAGTGGTAAATTAACCTGGTATGATACAATATGATAAGATGCATTTTGATATGACACATGATGTTGGTATCATCCCTTCTCTCTAAAGTGGTGTTGAAGGCAACCAAACACAGGATTAGAATAACTAAATGAAAATAAACATGGTGTGGTAGGCAAAAACCATATTATAATAGGAAATACACCGCTATCATTATCAAATGAATGCAAACAACACTATACAGAGTTATAAATTCTTTAACTAGTAGGTCAATTATTTAATTATTTCTGTTGCTACAGCTACAGCATCCTAAAAACATCTGAGCACTGATTTAGAAGAGAGGATAAAGTGTAAAGATATCCCAATATACAATTTAAAGGGACACCTGCCAGCCAATCAGGGCCGAGCACTGTGGTATAATCCAAAAATATCAACTATAAAAAGTAGTATCAGTTGAACTGTGGTCAGAAGTGAGAACATATACATGTCCGCTGTAACAAATGTTTGTACAACACATTTATAGTTTCGCCGTGTCTGTGTATGTGTGTGGACCCTGCTGTGGGGTCATCGCCAGCCTCAGGTTTGGAAGTAGCGCTCACTCAACGCTAAGCTTGCTGCAAACACACACACACACACACGTGCAAGACCACCACTGCTGCTGTGTGCCAGGGTGGGAGTAAAGTTACCACATGCAGACAGTCTGATGCCGCACAGAGAGAGCAGGCGTACAGTATGTGGGTAATGCCAGGTGGTACTCTCACTTCTCCCACTCCAACTCCTGCTTTCTCTGCTTCCCTTTATAGAAGTTTGATTTTATAAAACATCTGCCATGAATGCGTAATGATCTGATACATTTGATTTATTCTGTAGATAACTGTCCACTTCAGTGGAGCCAAAATCTCAAGGCACACCATTTTCATAAACTTGTTAAAAAGCCTCCTCAATACTTGTTATAGTATCGTTCATTATTGTAGTTGTGGTAATAATGTATGGCTACACAAATTCCTTCAGCACAGCTAGAATTGCCTCACACCAGTGTGCCTCACCACGCCATTTGGGAACCACTGGTCTAGTCTAATATATACATCCTTACAAAGTTAGGTTTTCAACTTTTTGTAATTTTTTTTTACTTTTTTCATTATTTTGGAGCTTTCTTTTTGCCTTTTTAGATAGCAAGACAGCTGAAGAGAAACAGGAAATAAGGGGGGAAGAGTAGCATAAGAAATGCCCAAGGTTTAAGCCTGACTTGCATCTTCTTTCCTGCTTGTCATTCCCCGTTTTCTCTCCTGATTTCCTGCTCTAGTAACATCCTATCTAAGATAAAGGGAAAAAGCCTCAAACTAAATAGAAAGCTGCACATAAGCAGTGGCAACATTTCAGTAACTTAACTGAATTTGTGCCCTTTAAATTGGCTACACTGGCCTGACTTTAGGCTCGATTTACCCCCTTGACATTGGGGTCCCAAGTAAAGGCTCATTACAAACAGCTTTTTTGTCATGTGTCATCCACACCATTATTTAACTGCTCCCTACTCCTATGCAGCCTATTAGACCTATTAGAGCAAGCTGACCGGGATGTCACATACTTTTACAGCTCACAAACGTAATCATAAGCCAAGATTTCCCTGATACTCTTTTCAACATTTAAAAAATATTTTCTTGAAAGCTAAAGGCATGCCAGGACAGCCATGTGAGGATTTCAGTCATCCTCCATGTTTGTTTTCCTCTTAAGTCACACTTGATCACGCATTTCTGTGAGAATTGTGTGCAGAATCTTCACTGTAACATTGTCACTACAAATGGCAGGGTTTCCCTCCCTGGCCAAGTCATCTAGTGTGCATTTGGAGGATTATAAGATGGAAAATCATTTGTAACTGCCCTTTTTATGCAGATTCCACATTTTTAGTATCCTTTGAGATTTGGGAATCATCAAGCGTGTGCCTGTCCTACCCATTCCTCTTCTACCCAGATTTTTTTTTTTTTTTTTTTTTTTGCATAGATGCAGCTTTTTAGAGTCTCATTTGAAAACCAACAACTGCTTCTTCCATTTTTGCTGTTAGCAAAAGACAGCTAGTGTTGTATTTGATCTTTGAAAACTGAAGTTTTGTACGTTTTTGTCTTTCCTATTTAGACTCTGTCATTTATTATAGATGCACCAACCATCCACAAGAGATCATTTGAATAAAAAGCCTCCTTATATCTCTTCCATGTTTAGCTGCATCAGCAGTGTAAACACTGTATAGTCTGCTCTGTACACAGAGTATTATTGTACATAAACCAATAGATGGTGTGGTATAAGTTGTATTGAAGCATGTAGTGTGTCCTGGTGCAGCTTGTTTACACAGAGAGAGTTTACAGGAAGAGATTACGGCTGAGACATGAAGAGAGGGAGAGAACAGCTGAGCCCTTTGTGTCTGTTGTGTCTATCGGCTAACCGTTGGCTGCACACGCTCACAAACAGTGTTTCCAGGACTTTCTCAGAAATCACCGCCATGTCTCTGGAGATAACGTCTGATTTCACACATATGTGAGCTGATGTGTCCATGAGCATCATGTCAGGGCTTGCAGAGTCTTTGTTGTCTTATTTTCTTCATGCTCTATGTGTGTATTTGTGTGTGTGTGTTCCCAGAATAACAAGGCGGTGGTTGTGATGTTGTCAGATATTGTGAAAGAGAAAAATGACAGTCCTGTTTGAAAGAGGAACTGACAGAGGCTAAAATGCACAAGTGCTCATGCACTTCCTCACATATACAGGCAGTGTAAAGGTGGGAACCTTCAGCTAAAACCTTAATGAAAAACACATCACAGATCATCTGTTCAGATTAAACTCTAGTCTTGCAGGGTTCTTAAAAGACAAAGTTTCTAACCAACATGCTATTTAGTCAGCAAAAATTGTGCATACGATTTTTTTAGTCGGTCCAAAACCCCAGTATGCAAATATTCTAGTAAACACAAGCGTCAGACATGCATCAATGTAACTGACAAGTATCGCTTATCAGAAACCTCTTTTAAATGCACTTTAATGCAACTATAGTACAAGGCATAGGTTTGCAAAGTGTAAAAATAATATGGCGCCACAATATTGTCTCTATCTATTTTGTTCCACGTATTCTAGGCTGGCTCACAATGGCAGCAGGCTAGACAGCCCTCTCTCCATAAGCATTTCCCAACTCCTCTTGGGAGATTCCAAGGGGTTCCCAGGCAAAATGGGACATAAAATCCCACCAGTGAGATCTGGGTCTGCCCTGGGTCTCCTCCCAGTTGGATGTGCCAAGAAAACCTCCAAAGGAAGGCGACATGGAGGCATCCTAATCAGATGAAATTAAAATGTTCCATGTAAATAGTGCTCATATTTGCTTTGTGGAACATCCAATGTAAGCCAAAAGAGTATTTTAGGAGATGTCTATGGAAGCCCTAAGAGGACACACATCCATGTATTTTTGTCTTTTTCAGTTTTTATGTGACTGCATATAAATTTCACTTGTTTTCTCAGGATTTTTGACTTATTAAACTTAAAAATCACCCCGTTAAAACTGTAAGATTAAACACATCAGACGGCTGATTTTATGAATACATTTGAATACAAACATTATTCTTTAGGAGAATGAAAACTGTGTAAATCATCAACTGCAAACCTGAACAGATGGATTCACTCAGTCTACTGATATGCAAATTCTCCCAGCAACTGCTACGCTGTGTGCACACATGTCTGTTTTTTCAGTGTCTCTCTCTGCTGTAATAGTGCTTCTGCAAAACAAGGAACACTGACTAATGATGACTGAATATGAGATCTATAACACTGACTACCACCCACACACAGAAACACGCTAACCTCTAGTCAAACCACTAAACCGCTCATTGCTGTGGGCAGCTAAGCTAACCACTTCCCACATAGACGCTTAATGACATTTAGAGGTTTAAGGTGGTGAAACTCAGCTTGACTTGTGGCTTGATGTCACACAGTAGGCCAAATCCCCGAAAATAATCAAGGTTCAACTAAAAAACTAGGTTAATAAAGACAATGACTGAAACATTTTACATAGAAAACAGGCACACAAAAGTAAGAAAATGTAAAACCACTGACATTTGCATTAGCATTAGCTATACTTTGTGTTTTTTCTAATAACCACATTTTAGCATCCTTTGAAGCTAGCATAACACAATAATCATTAACCTCCTAAATGACAGAACGCAGAGTACAGTACTTGTAGCAAAAGGTCATTATCATACTAAAGTTAACTTTTTTTTAACCTACACAAGCTAATATGCTAAAGTTAGCATATTGTTTGTATGTGTTTTATTGGACAATTTTTAGCATGTCAAAGTTAAGATATTTTGACTAGCTGTGTTTAGGTTGAATGAATGTTAGCAGTCTAAAACTGACATATTTTATTGTACATATATAAGCATGGGACAGTTTAGGTAGCTGCATTGTATTTGCATTAGTATGCTACAGTTAGCATTTTTACATTATTGCATAGAGACACTAAGGTCCACATTCTGGAACCTGCGCCTCTGAAAGTGGCTGCAAAGTTTGGTGTCTCTTAACTGTTTTCAATTTTTGCTATATTTTTTCATATTTTTGTTGTGTTTTGTCGGCTGCTGATGGAGGTTTCTGCTGGGAGAAGAGTTTATTCAAGAGAGGAGCTTCTTTCATTGAGACAGAACAAATCTGGACAACAACATCCAATTCCAGTGGACATCTTGAGGTGTTTTCGTGGTTGCCGTGCTGGTGCAAAGGTGAAGGCTAGGAAATGGAGATATAAGCCCTTTCTTCCATCAGTCATCATGGGAAACGTCAACTCTTTGCCAAACAAAAGCGACGAGCTGGAGACATTGGTGAAGACTGACAAAACATACTGTGAATGCAGTCTCCTGTGTTTTACTGAAACCTGGTTGAATCAAAACAACTCAGACTCAACTGTGGATCTACCTGGCTTCACTCTCATAAGGTCAGACAGAGATGCTAAAGCTAGTGGCAAGAAGAAAGGAGGGGGTCTGGCTTTATTTGTTAACCAGAGATGGTGTAACTCCTCACACATAACTGTTAAGGAGAAGTTGTGTTGTCCAGATATTGAACTGTTGGCAGTTGCCCTTCGGCCATATTAGGTTCTAAGGGAGTTCAGTCATATCATAACAATACTTGTATACATTCCACCCAAGGCAACTGATTTGGTTCCGTGTGATGATTTGCATGATACTGTTGCTAGGATACAGACTCAACATCCTGAGGCACTTGTAATGATATCAGGAGATTTCAACCATGTCAGCCTCTCCTCTCACCTGACTGGATTTACACAGTTTGTTAACCGCCCTACCAGAGAAAACAAAACTCTAGACCTGCTGTATGCCAATGTCAAACAAGCTTACAGAGCCACTGCCTTACCACCACTGGGCAGGTCAGATCATAACTTGGTTTATCTGCAGACCTGTTACAAACCTTGTGTGCTGAGGCAGCCTGCAACTAAAGTCAAAATCAGAAGATGGACTCCTTAAGCTAGTGAAGCTCTAAGGGACTACTTTGAATCAACAGACTGGAATGTGCTGCTGGAAACAGATGAGGACAGTATGAACATTGACGAACTGGTTGATTGTTTTCTGAGTACATCAACTTCTGTAGAGACACAGTCATACCTGCAAAGACTGTTCGCTGTTTCCCCAATAACAAACCCTGGATAACAAGCGACATAAAGGCAATCCTCAACCAGAAAAAGAAAGCTTTTAGAGACGGTGACAAAGAACGGCTCAAAGAAGTGCAACATGAGTTGAAGAGGAGACTGAAGATGGCAAAGCTGGAATACAAAAAGAAGATAGAGAGGAAATTTCAACACAGCAACATCCGTGATGTGTGGAGAGGAATCAGTACCATCTCTGGACATAACAATAAAAAGAAAAGGGAGCCAATAGTGGGTGATGTGGAAAGAGCTGATGAACTCAACCTGTTCTTCAATAGATTTGACACTGTGGACACACCTTTTTCCACTGCTGCTCCTCCTCCTTCTTCTCCTCAACATATGGAAATTCCCACTATAGCTCCTCCTTCTCCTTCTCCATCTCCTACACATGTCTCCACAGCTGCAGCCACTTCTAGCACCTGTACCCTTCTCTGTCACAGAGACAGGGGTGAGGTTGGAGCTTGAGAGACTTTGCTCTAGGAAGGCAGCTGGCCCAGATGGTGTGTGTCCAAGGCTGCTTAAAGACTGTGCTGCACAACTGTGTCAACCTCTCCACAGGATCTTCAACCTGAGTCAACAGCTGGGGCGGGTGCCTGCTCTATGGAAAACATCGTGTATTGTACCAGTACCAAAAATCAAATGTCCGGCTGAACTGAATGACTACAGACCTATTGCCCTTACCTCACACATCATGAAAACTCTGGAGCAGCTGATTCTACGCCTACTGAGGTTTGAGGTCAAAGACAAACTCGATTCCCTGCAGTTTGCATACAAGAACACATTGGAGTGGATGATGCCATCCTCTTCATGCTTCACCATGCCCTGTCTCATCTGGAGGAAACTGGAGTTTATGTGAGAATCATGTTCTTTGATTTTTCAAACGAATTCAACTCCATCTAATCCACCATACTCAAAGACAAGCTCACGGAGATGGGAGTGGATCCTTCCTGTGTTTCTTGGATCACAGATTACCTGACAGGAAGGCCACAGTTTGTCAGGCTGGGGAACTGTGTTTCTGGGACATTCATGAGCAGTACAGGGGCTCCACAAGGAACAGTCCTGGCTCCATTCCTGTTCACACTGTATACATCAGACTTCAAATACAGCACTGAGTCCTGCCACATTCAGAAATACTCAGATGACACTGCTATCGTGGCATGTATCAGAAATGGATATGAAGCCGAATACAGGGATCTGATAAGTGCCTTCACTGACTGGAATCACAAAAACTGCCTGCTACTCAACACCTCAAAGACAAAGGAAATGATCATAGATTTCCGCAGATCCAAACCCCCTCTTCAGCCAGTGAACACTTGTTGCGTGGACATCGAGGTGGTGACATCATATAAATATTTAGGTGTACACCTGGATAATAAATTGGACTGGTCTAACAACGTAGACTTCATCTACAAAAAGGGGCAGAGCCGCCTCTTTTGCCTCAGAAGACTCCGATCAGTAGACATTTGCAGTAAGATGCTGCAGATGTTTTATCAGTCTGTGGTGGCAAGTGTTCTGTTTTTATGCTGCAGTCTGCTGGGGAGGCAGTGTAAAACACAAGGATGCAAGGTGTCTGAACAAACTGGTTAAAAAAGCTGGCTCTGTGGTCGGAATCAAATTGAACTCATTGGAGGATGAGGTGGAGAGACGCGCACTGAGCAAGGTGGAGGCCATTCTGAGAAACATGGATCATCCACTTCATATCTCCCTCAGTGAGTAAAGAAACAACGGTGGTGGACGGCTCCTATCCCTGCACTGCAGGACAGAAAGATTTAGAAAATCTTTCATACCATCAGCAATTAGACTGTATAATTCTAAAGTAAACAGATGAGACTCCCAGATGATTGAATTTCCCTTCGGGGATAAATAAAGTTATTGTATTGTATTGTATTGTATTGTATTGCAAGGTGTATAGATATTTAATGTACAGATGTAAAAATGATAAAATAATTGTATTTTATGTAATGGGTATAAGTATAGTAACATTAGCATATTTTACTGTGCACATGCTAGCATTCTTAAGTTAACATATCTTTACTGTGCTTTTTAGTATGCTAATGTTAACTTTTTTTATTGTACGCATACTACCATGCTAAAGTGTAAGTATATTTAATGTACAGTTGTTAGCATGCTAAAGTTAGCATATTTTTATTGTGCACATGTTAGCATGCTAACGTTAGCATATTTTTACTGTGCACACATTAGCATGCTATCAGCATATTTTTAGTGTGCACATTTTAGCATGCTAAAGTTTACATATTTTTACAGCCTGCATGTTAGCATGCTAACACCAGTATATTTTACTTTACATGTAGTTATGACTAGGGTATATATGTATTTCTTTTTCAAGACGAATTGGCATGCTATAGATGTGATCTTTTTACCAACACGTATAAGCACACCAAAATTAGCATTTAGATTATACTGGCTTTAGCATGTAAAACTTTTTTATGATATACATGTCAACATGCTAAAGTTAGCATTTAGCCTACCACTTTAGCATTATCTACCTCACTCAGGCCGTTTCATTTCATATAAATTCATGCATATTGTATTAGCTGTGTTAGCATTAGCCTCCATGCTAACATTAGACTTCTGGACCTGGCTCTGATTGGCCTCGGAGATGACTTTAAAAAGTTGGGTGCAGGTCTAGCATGGCTCTGCACAGCCATGTCTTAACGGAAAATTTCAGTGAATTTTCCCACAGTGTTAATAGTGCAGGAATAAAGATGACAAAGGTACCACTAAATAGTGTATTATTTCAACAAGTAGTGGTGAGTATTTATAGGTTCACAATAGTGGATCATTGCTTTGATGTATGATAAACCATGTTTTTGATGACCGTATTTGGTCTCTTCATGATACTGAACCCCACAAATCTTTTCCACCTTCCCCCATATGGCTGGCCTTGAGCATGAACATAGACTTGCTAACTTCTAAACAACATGAAAGTGAAACTATACTACCTGTCTGTCAGATAAACAGAATAACATAATAAGACAGTTAGATGAACATAAAATAGTTCTTAAAATACCAGGCAGACATCTTCATGCAGAATGAATAACCCACATTTTTTCTGTGTAGTAAAATTTGCATGCAGACAAATTTCTCCTCTTTATTTAAATCTCTTCTGCTCTCATTCTTAGTGATCTCAGATTAAAGGTGTTAAATATTGTCGGTTATTTCTATATTTCCCTTCAGCTGTGCAGCATTTGTCATTTTAATGTGTGTGCAGAGCTTGTGTACACAGCGCTGGTGTTTTAAATAGATAAGTTGGGACATTTGCCTGTGACTGATTTAGAGTAACTGTGGTCTAGTGTGTCCGTTAAAGATGCGAGGGAGGGGGAGGCACACTTTGAATGGTTGTGTTACGAGGAAGTTGTGTGAATACTGTTGTTATTCACATGTACTTCCCCTAATTTACCCATGCTGTGTTGTGTGCTTGTGGGATTACAGTTTCAAACCTGTGTGACTTTTTTGAGATGGCACTGGCTCTCACTATATCTTTCGTTGCCATTGTATTGATAATATGATGTAATATGTGTATACACGTGAGTTTAAGTACCTCTCCCACTGCGGCCGACAAAGCGTAGGTCGTTGAATCGGGCCACTTGGTTCTTGATGGCAGCCGTGGCGTTTCGAAGCTCAGCTGAGTAGTTCTCATCGTTTCCTGCCATTACCGTCACCAGGGTGCCATCAGGGATGTCGCCAAGGGCAACCACCTAGAAACATAATTTTAGAAAGTCGATAAGAAAGCGTCTCCTATTTAATTACCCTTTAATTTGGCTTACTTATATAGAGGGTTTACTACACATACGTTAGTTCAGATGAAGGTTTTTAGAATTATTTGTTGTTACAGGGAAACTTAAATTAGCTATTTTACACTATGGCATACAGAAAAGGAAGTTGCTGGGTCATGATGGCTTGTACCTTCTGAAAAGGTGGTCAGCAGAAAATAAGTTTAGGAAACAGCCAACATGGCTCACTGCTGTCTCTTTCTTTTAGGTAAAGCTCAACATAAAAATCAAGATGGATGCTTAGGCAGCAGATCTGTGAGCATAGATGTATTAATTGCAATTAATTCAGGTCCATAATTAGTGCTTTAAGTTTGAAAAAATAACTCCATCACTGCTCCTTAATGTCCATCCATGTTTGGTTAAGGTCATATCGTAATCTCCAGTCTGCCCAAAGTTCTGTATTTTCTTTCAAATAAAAGCAGGTGCAAAAGTTGTATTCAATACAAAACAGTGGAATTACAAAATGCAACAGAATGGGAGATTAACTTTAAAAAAATCTGAGATTAATTGCTTTAACATTTTGAATTATTTGGCAGCCCAGTAAGAAATGTATTATCTAGGGCTGTAAGATTTTGGAAAATGATCTAATTGTGTTTTTTCCCCCCTCCAACATTACAATTGAAGTTTAATATGCAATAATTTTAAGTTGTTTAAGTTCCTCATCAATAAATATTAATAGATTAAATCAGGGCTGGAAAGTTTGAAAAAAATATTTTAAAAACATATAAAAATGAAAACAGTAGGATTTTTGTAAACTATTCTAAAAAAAAGACAAACAATTGCATGATCTGTAAAGAGTAACATCTCTGCTGTAATAAGTTTTAAACTGGTACTTTGACACTCATTTCAGGTCAAAGATATATTGACATTTAATCCACATTTTGATTAATTTCCCAGCCCTTGTGTCATCACAAAGTTTAGTCTGTAGATCTTCTTAAAATCTCATTATTGCTCAAATTACTCCTTTTTTCGACAGTATTTTTTATGAATATGAATGATTATTGTGACTCATCTCTTCAGATCAGTAAGCCTGGAGTTGATTGGATTAATTTCAGATTAATTAAATCTCTGATTGAGTCCGACAGAGTAGAGCAAAGCACCGCTTTTAAAGCAACAGAGACCAGCTGTAAATATAACCTATGACTTACAGCTTATTAGGCCATCTGATTTTTGATAAAAGGAAGAACTGTTTGCTAAATTGAGGATGAATTTCTTTAAAAGAACAGGCATTGGTGGTTAACCACGATGGTTAGCCACTACTTCCACTGTATAACAGACTAGGAATAAGCTGTATATTAGAGCCATACTGTCTTAGCTGTTAAAAAGGACAGTTTTAGCTAAGTTATGATTCTCAATCTCTAGAACATGAAGCACATGATGCATTTAAAGAGAATTTAAAAAACACGCAGTAATGTGACACTAGAGAGCATTCCCCTCCTCCACGCCGACACACACAGCTCCAGATGAAGGCTGATTTCCATATTAACGCTAATCACAATAAACCATCGGTGTGCAAATGACCACAGAGATACCGCACTACACGCCACACGCTTTCTCTCCTAACCCCACGGAGAGAAACCACAGACGCTTGGGTTCAACCCTCCATGTCCTCTTAAAATCATCTAAAGCTTTGTTTTCCATTGGTTGCCGTTCACCATCTCTGGTGGCCTTGAAAACATCGACATGCTGATGTGCTGATAATCAGCCAATGACAGTATTGATCCGAGCCAGCTTGGGTCAAATTCTTCTGGTTTTATAAAGCATCTTTATCTTTTTTTCTTACAAAAACTTGTTAATTCTGCTCAGCTGGTTTCACTCTTTTTTGCCAGTAAACATCCGTGCATTCTCTGATGTCCATGATCTCCATTACAACAGTATGTATTTGTGTATATATGCATTATAAAACTCCTCCATTATTGGTAAAAAGCAGTGACATCCGCCCATGACTCTCATAATGATGCATTATGCTCCAAACCATCTCTCATATATATGTGTGGACGTTAATGCAGAAAATTCAATAAATCAATCAGTCGTGTGTTTTGCTGCTAAAAGCCGCTTCTCTGTAAATGCATTTTGTCTGAAAGTGCAGGAAACACACTCACAAATACACACCAGACACAAGAAGAGAAAAGACGTCAAACTGCACGTTAAAACAGCGAGGATGGATGGATCCCAGTATGAGGATTTTTCCCCCATTTATGTTGTATAGAACCACATTAATCAACATGATTTTATTATGATGGGTTTAAAGAGTTAATATGCAATATAAAAATCTTTCTAGCATAATCAACCATTAAAAATCCTGCAAAATAATATTTATTTTTTTGCCATATTTTAGAGCACAAAATAGCTTTTTTTCTCCCTAGCTTTGACATTCCTCATTGCATACAACTTTTGCATATTTTTAAGAATTGCACATTAAGCTTTAAACCATCTCTCTTATGCTTTTAATGCTAAAATGATTCCAATATGGCTTGACATGCAGTAAAAAATCCAATTAGCTGGTCCAGTTAAGATGTCAGTTAGTTGATGCATTAATTGTCACAATAAAAGAGCCTATGATGCACTTCAAAAATGTAAATAAATGCATGCTTTTAAATAAATTTGATATTCCTTTCTCTTTAAGAGTGAAGGCAAATTAAATGTTTAACTGAATTATTGACCAAACTGCATCCCAGGTTTCCAATTTCATCCTACAGCTCATGAATACTTGATGAGTTTGTATGCTTTACTCAACTAGAATCAGAGATATTGAAGCATAAATGCATGAAAAAGATAATTGGTATTATACGCTAAATGTGCTCCTTATTTTCAAAAATAAAAGCACTGCTTTCATAGTGTGATTTCATTTAATATATGTGCATATTAAATGGTAACTGATGCGGTGTTTTAAAGCCTATAAAAGTAAACATAATTGCCTCTTTTTGTGTGTTTAATCTGTTAGAATTGAACATTTTTATGTGTTGGTGAAAATTTTTATATCATTTGTGAAACTTTTATAGAACAGTGTAAAAGAGGGCTTCCTGGACACAAAAACAGAGTGTGTGTTTGGGGTGAGAAAATAACAGCAAGGCGCTCTCTTTGCTAGTTAAATTGCCTTTATTTTTGGCAAAATAGACCTTTAAAAACCCACTTTGGCATTCTTCAGCATCAAGCCTTCATCAGCAAGACATAATCTTGAGGTTTTCTTGTCTAATTCTCTGTTAATTTTTGTGTTTTCAGTAACGAGGAGCTGAAGATGAGCAGGAATTTAAAGCAACACACCTTAAAGGCGATTGGCAGCGTCTTGTTACATCTCCAGTGAGTGGGCAGCACCGAGCACAGGAAGTTGGGACTGTCGGTCTTAATCAGCTCACCTGGATGATCCGAGATCACCTGAAACAGACACGGCAGTCACCCTCACACACGGTAAGATCACATTAAAATAGCGTGTATTTCTGTGTTTAGGCCTCTGTACCTCCACCATGCCGCGGTCAGCCATGCGGAGCTTGCCCACCAGAGCGGCCCCGCCTCCGGCCTCCTGGGCGCCCAGCGGCAGGGCCTCGGCCATCTTCCCCCCTGAGGCGAGGGTGGTGGAGGGGGGAGTGTAACGCCGGCCAGGGGCTGGGTCTGCAAGGGGAAAGAGGAGGTCAATCAAAGTCAGTTTTGATTAAAATCTCTAACATCACAGATTTGAAAATGAAACACAACAGTGGGCTGTATTTTCACTGCACTAAAGAAAGAAAGGAAAGTCAAATTATTAGGTTAATTTTCTATTTCATTATTTCCTAAACCATCTTAGATTTAAAATGAAACACATAATTCTTTCAAAAACACATCATTGAGGACATGTTTTGACTGTAAATGTGTCATTTTCGTCCTGTTAAAGCAGAGATTCTGGTTAAAACATGGCTTTAAAGCACATTTGAAGATGCCTTTTTCTTCCCAAAGGAGCTGTTGCATTTTTATTGCATTATTTTATGACAGCAGAAGAACAAAATATGATTAAACTTTGAGAAAAGTAATGTTGCAGTCATGTCCAAATGTTAAGACAAAGCTCAAAAGCAGGAAACCAAAGAAAAGACTGAACTATGGCTGATCTGCTCCCAATCTTTGAGATAAATTAAAGACAATAAACAGGGTTCATTAATAGAAATCACAGTTTAGAGAGATGGAGGATGTATGAAATCACAGTGAAACACAGGCATAGATTTCATGATGACACACACGGTGCTCACACATACCAGAGCGTGCAGTCATCAAACTAAAGTGCCGCTCTCTGCTTTCAGGGAATAATTGTGAGAGAAGGGGGCATGCCGATAAACGGGCAGCTGTCTGTCTCTGCGTGTGCGTCTGTGAGCTTGTGTTTGTGTGTTAGAGCGGCTCACGGCTTGTCAGTCAGCCAGCCCGCAAGTGAAGCCACATGCTGGCGGTTTGGAGTTTAGTTTACACTTTGAAATGCTCACAGTGATACTCCACTTTATACTGCAACACAACGCTGGATTTATAACATCACAAACTAAAAGACATCAGGATACTCCTGGATACATTGACTCGTCTTGAATTATTGGTGTGTTCTCTTAATTCTAGAGGATATTCATGGCACAGATGGAGCTTTTATACCTTTAATTTATTTCAGTTTTACTCTATGAAGCATTTAAATTATGCTCAAAAAAGAAGGGAAATGAAGGAAACAGCTGTGCTTAAGCTCATCCTTACGGCCTTGTTGTCTGCTTTGCACAAAAGAAAGATGAACTATCACAAGTTTAACAGTGTTTAAACAACTGGGGGCACATGAAGTGCTGATTTAGGTCATAAATGGACAATATATTTATTATTTTTTAAATTTATTTTCAGCCAGTCTACTTGGAAATATCTGGAAGGAATTTTATTTGGGCTTCTTGACCAACATCTACCAAAAATGGCACAAAAATATGTACCAAGAGGCAAAAAAAGAGAAAAAATGGCCCTTTTTAAAAAAGATAATACTCATTTAGTGATATGAATCACATAGGGAAGTAGTATATTCAGAAATTGCAGCTGTTTTTGGAACTTATTTTGCAAACTCAAGCCATAAAATGTGACTTTTGCATCTCTACTCATCCCCACAGCATTAAAAACCATCATCATGTGCCAAAAACTAATCTTGAAGTATTCAAATATGGAGCAGTTTTATAGTTAACATCAATTAAAGTTGTTTAAAGGTGAGAGAAAGGCTTCTTCTAGGATGACTGCACTATTACAGCTTAACAGAGCCTGTCAGTGTCTCTCTGTGGTTAACCTTTGGAGGAAGTTGGATGAAAAAGAGATTTCATGATCGTATTTTTACATGGTTACATAACATGATCAGATCTATGAGGATAAAGCTAAAGATGTCTCTGAACAGAGCATCATTAAAATCCAGGAACAGGAAGGCACTTAAAAAAGATCAAAGATGACTTAAATGGCAACACTGATGCGCACATGACGCGCATATGTCGCCTGAAGAAGACATGAAAATGCCACCTCTTATTCAAAGCAGAATAATGGAAAGGGGGAAGTTTATGAATGACTTCGCGCTGTTTTACATCCTTAGTTTTTTTTTTTTTTTTTAAAGCTTATTTTAAAAAATTAAGTTTACCGTATTTGGCGTCCCACAGAAACACCATTTGTGCGCCACAGTGCGCCCACAGACACTCAACTTCCCCGATCTTCACTGTAAACCTCCCGGTTCAGTCTTCTAATAAAGCCTCTTCTCTCTTTATTTTTCTGTGTTTGTTCTCGTCTCCTTTTTGTCCTTAAAGTCTCGCTCACTGTCGCGGCGCAGCGTCCCGTCCTCACGCGCTGGAGTTCAACCTTCGTGCGTAAAAGTCCGGAACCAGACAGAGTCCAAAGCAGATTTCCAACGCTTTAAGCAGAAACTTTTATAGTTTTGTTGCCTTCTTCTTCCAGAAAAGGCCACTCTGACTCTTCCAGATGCTTTTGTAAAGTCTGTAAAGCTCCGTCTGTCACTTCCCAGATGGGGTTTGTCTTACAAACACACTAAAGTGGAACGAAACACGAACAAAACCGGAATCAACTCAGCCTATTTGACTTTAAATCTCGTTAAATTCTCGCGTTGATACCGAATAAAAAGGTTTAAACAGGAGGATACGTCTCCCTCTCTCTTCCCGTCTACATGAATGGCATCCCCCGCTGACAGCGCGAGCCTTTTACCGGCAGACCTCTGGATTTGCATTCCATCAGCCAATAGGAAGGCTCGCCGCTGGTTGTTAATAGAACGCGGGGGGCCAATGAGAGCTATGTCCGCGCGGGAGGAGGCGGGGCTTAGCAGAGAGCAGCGTCCTCAGGAAGCGACTGCGTTTGAATTCGGGGTTTGATCATGAACTATAGCGTGAAATAAAGCTGGAGAATTATTGAAAATCTGACGTATGTAACAGATAACTCAAAAGATAAAAGGCTGAGCCAAAAAATCTACATTTAATTATGTATATATAGAGAAAAAAGTGCTCTTAATTCTGATATTAATCTAAAAAGGCATAAAATGTCATAACTTATGTGCACAAATGTCATCAAACACTCTCACTTTCTCTACAATATACTACAAATGTCCTTATTTTAATCTACAAAACAATCCAGACTATAACTCAACAACATGATGTCTCCAAACTCTTGGATCTATCACACAAATATAAAAAAGTGTGGCTGATTACAGTAAGAATAATGCAGAGCATCACAGCATGCTGTCTGTGGACCAGAAACCAGATGTACCAGATCTAACCAACAGGGGGCAGTATGTGATCTGGGTCATGACGCTGTGCTCTGAGTGAACAGAAACACACACAGGGCGATTAAACTGGGCTTATTTAAAAATAGGGGGGCAAATTTGGTTTGTTTTCTAATTTATTATCAGTCAGCAGCAGATATCTGCCGCAATAAGATCTATCTACCAGTCTGATGACAAATTCTGATCTGATTTCACCCTCAAAGTCAAATTTATGCAGATATATTTGGTCTTTCTGTTTAATTCTTACAAAAATGTATGTTTATTTATGTGATTTATTATTATTGTTATTATTATTATTATTGTTATTATTATTATTATTATTATTACTATATTTATTTTTTCATTTTTTAATTGTCATATTATTTAAAAATTATAATTGTAATTCCTTCATTAATGCAGGGTTCCTTTTTAGTATTTTTATTTTATTTTTTAGATCTTTTTTTCCACAGGGTCAGTCATTTACTCATACATAAAAAGTATAATACACTCAGCCACAATGTGCTCCATTAAGTTTTGAAGAAATCAGACAAAATAAGACATTGTATCATATTAAAATAAGTATCTCTAGTCCATCCAAAAATAGAATGTGACTTTGTAACATAATTTAAATGGATAACTGTTTTAAAAAGTGCTTAAAATTGTAATTATACACCTCCCATGATAATATAGCAATGCGACTAAAAGTGTTGCTTTTTAGATAGAGAAATAAATGAGTCAGAGGGTCTGACTCATTGATTCAATGATGTTATAAAAAGCACAGGTTCTCTTTATAAGAATATCAGGGAGTAGCAGACTGCACTTCAGCTTTCAGTCATTTATCTAGAATTTCTTGAAGTTGATCTGATTTGTTTGGGCAAATGTTTTGTGTTGACTTTCCCTCAAATTCACATCCACTTAACAGCATCTGTAGGCTGATTTTATGAAACATTATTTTGGTTCTTTATAGCATTATAGATCTATCTTTAACCTCTGAAGACCATGCATGTACGTATGAAGAAATTACATTTTGGCTTTTCTACGACATAGGAATACTTTATGGTTTAAGATATTTTTGTGGGATTATTGTCCTGAATATCCTTTTAAATTAAAGTAATTTTCTTGAAATGCTGGATAAATTTACATAAGAATTTTTAGGATTTTTCATGGATTTTTTTGTATGTTTTGGAGAATTTTCATTGGAGGCTTTGGGGAAATTTGCCTTGAAAATCTTAATGGAAATTAAAATTTGTTTGGGGGAATTTTCCTTCAAATTTTGTGGATTTTTTGTATATTTATTTGTTTTAATTGCTTGAAAATTTTCAAGAATGCACATTAAATTTTGGAGAAACAATTTACTGAAATGATTAGGCTGTAGGATAAAGTTTCACTGAAACATTTTGAGAAAATTTCAGGTTATTTTGGTATATTTTCATGGGATACTTAAAAAATATGTTAAAGATTCTTCAAATCCATTCCAAACAAAAGCTTGGGTCTTGGGAGGTTAAAGAAGGAACTGAAAAGTATTCATAAAGTATTTGTGCTTGTATAAAAACACATTTTACCACAGGTGTAAGAGGGTGAAAAACCTTGGAAATGCACCTTTAAATTGTCAGAAATGTGCTTAAATTTGACCTTGGTAAAGATATAAGAGACCTGGCTGGATGTTATATTGATATTAAATTTAATGGGTTTTATTTTTAATAAGTGTATAAATAAGTGACAGAAAAAGAAAGCATGTACAATACACCTTACATTAAATTGAAGGTAACATTTTATCCCCAACCCTCACCAAACTCTACAATCCTTCTCCTTACAGCCTAGAGTCCTGGACTCCTGCTTCAGCGGGGTCTTTTTAGGAGTCAGTCGATGTGATTCAAGGTAAATCAACATGCTGTCGGATGAGTTTTAGAGAAACGCCAGTCTGCTCCTGCCTGCGTCCCTCTGTAGCCGAAGGGGGTATGATAAAAAATGTAAACGCCTCCACTCTCGTGTCGGCCTGAGATGGACGTGACGTGATTTGCCCTCGGAAATATCTATTTTTCACTTCCTCATGCAGGGCCTATTTGTCCTTTCTTTTACTTGTAATCTGAAGAGCATCTCAAAAAAGATTCCCTACCTGGATGTTAAGTTGCAAAAAGAACAAAACTAGCAAACACGCTTGTGTGTGTTTTGAGGTACCACCTGCACTGTGATCTCTTCTACCAACGTGCAGTTTCATCAAAGTTAGCGTCATTAAATCTGACACTGGGCATTTATTCCTCATAGCACCACACTTATCAATAATTCAGACAATGAAGGATGCGTTGAAACTGTAGATGGGTGAATTTGAGGCTTTTTGCCAGGCAACAGACACATCCTATAAGGAAGTTCAAACGCTTGTGGTGATCCAGATTCACAGACATCAGATATTTTAGTTACCAGTGACACTTTAAAGAAAATGATCCTTAAAGATGCCTCGTATTTGTTACAAATGGATGAAATTTTGTTAAAAATGTACAGTATATTATTTAAGATGTCATTATAAATCACTAGAATGGAAAAGGGCTGAAAATAATCTCTCTTACTTGTTCATTTAAGAGTTACAGAGAGACATTTTTCTCAGTTTTGCAAGGTTGAAATATAAAATTAAGATAAAGAAAGAGACAAAGCAAAAGTTAGGGAAGGAGAGTGGAAATGAGTTGTATTTCTCTAAGCAAGCGTTCACTACTGCCTGACTTGTAACATGAGCCGCTCTTGTCCTCTGATCCACAATCAATACTCACTCACAATCACCTATCAAAGCTATCGATACCAGCTGGATTGGAATGCATAACCGAAGCATAAAACATGCAACCCAAGAAGCTCTTTAAAATGTAGAATAGCTTTTATTTTGCTTCAAATTGTTACAATTATTATAAATTTTGCTGCCATTAATGATTTGAAGGCCTTAACATTTAATCTATGATAAAATGATGAAAAAACAATCTTGTGTGCAGGATAATGCTATCACTTATAGACATTAAAAGCTAAATATAATCTTAAAGTTTCTAAAATAATCAGATAAAATTTTCTGAAAAATTTCCTTCAGGTTCTACAAAATCCTGAACAAGGCAACTACAGTATAGTCGAGTTTTGTTACACTTGGTTACGTTTTGCATGATGGTTGAGATTTTCTGGACCCAAACTCTTATAGAAGTCTGTAAATAGCACCTACAACTCCAGAAAAAGGCCATAAAACCAATCCACAAACTCGGCTGCCCCTTCACAAAGCACAAGAAGTGTTTCAATAGTTATATTTAAGAGTTAAAAGGAGCAAAAAGGGACCAAGCTGACAACAAGAGTCTATAATTTGGCCTCAAAGTTTGGTTAAATTTGTAACAAGACACTAAATCCAAGCACACTATTTAATATGCTGGAAATTCAGGCAAATTAATTGGAAAAATTAAGGAAATTTTGGCGTCACATCTTCGCAGAAAGTGGCAAGCTTTATCTGATAATTATGGCCTGAAATTTCAGTGAAATAGAAACAAAAATGTGACTGACAAGACGATGGGGATGATGGTGGAGGCGGTAGGGGTGATGATGATGGCTATGAGGCATTTAGAAGGTCAAGTTTTACCAAAGAGTCCGCTTCCTGTCCGGCCTTTTCTCATCAGGTACATAGCCCAGGACAGGGGCCCAGAGCTGGAGAACGCCCCAGGGTTCATGCTTCAATTCCTGGGTGCAGGAGCGGCAACAGCTGGGGCCAAACGCCCAACACCCAGAGGGAAGAAGGAAGACGGTATCAAGGTAAAAAAGAAGAAGACGATAAGAGGAACTGGAAAAGGAAATGTGAAGATGAAAGAAAAGGAACAGCTGAGGTAAGTTTTTTTTTTTTTGCTTTTTATCAGCTGAAAGTCCAAAATTCAAGTTATGAAAAGAGTTCGAAAATCATTTAAAAAAAGACGAGCTCCAGCCTGTCCTCACCTTCAACAACTGCTTTTATACTCCTCATCTATCTCCCTATTCCCCTCTTCCCCCTCCCTTTATCTCACCCCTCATATTAGCAAAAACATGAAAAAAGTGAGAGAGAACGAAACGAGGGAGCGAGGAGGAAGGAGCCAGTCAAGCTTAATTCATTCCCTCCTTCTCTAAAGCGTAGCCACGGGGGACACGACTCCACTTTGCCCTCAGGCTCTTTAAAGCTGCTAATTTCATTTAGCTACTCAAATGATTTTTACCCTTTTTCCTCTCTTCCTCCCCCCCTCCTCCTCACCCTTTCCCTTTTTTCCCTTTTTAGACGCTCTGGTTGAAAATTTGGGTCACACACTTTTAAAACGAAGCTCTTTTTGCAAGCACTTAAACTGTTGGGTAATAATTTTTAATTTTTTTTGATAACAATATTTACAAAAATGTAGCTAACATAGAGGGCATTTGGCCTTATAGTTAATGCAAATTGACCATAAACTTGAAGGTAGCTAAATTGCAGTAATATAATAATTTTGCCTATGGACATGATTAGCCCATCACACTAGCTTCATCGATATGTTAAAAAGCAACAAAATCCTCAGGAAACCTTTTTTGGGACAGCAAAATAAACGAAGAAGATGATCATCTAA
The DNA here is from genome assembly GCF_018320785.1 of Cheilinus undulatus. Classification (NCBI taxonomy): domain Eukaryota; kingdom Metazoa; phylum Chordata; class Actinopteri; order Labriformes; family Labridae; genus Cheilinus; species Cheilinus undulatus. Next base: position 11,699,860 of record NC_054888.1, on the reverse strand, counting down.
GTAAACAAAATGTTCTAGCTAGCTAACAAATAGCTAACCAGTTTTCCTCCATTTTTCCTAACCTTCGAACGTCCCTCCTTTTTTCCTTCTTTAATGTCCTTTTTGAAAATTTTAATCAAACCAGTAGCTTAGTGATATGCTACAATGAAAGGCCTGAATTGTTAATTTGGTTGATTAACCGTGCATTTTAGCTAGCATAACTGTTAGCCCACCACTGACTTCTGCGGTTTGCAAAACTTTGGTGGATGTAAAAGGTTTTTAGCCTGCTAGATAATACCAATTTTACTGTTAGCTTGGCTGTCAAAAGTGTAGCAATTTGGCTAAAGGGCATTAGCCACTGACTTGCTAGTTAGCAACATAAATTTGAAACCAATAAATGTCAAATGCTACAAAATAAATCATAAAGACAGCAATGTTTCTTACCAAACACATCTGGTTGCTAACTAATAGCTAACTTATTCCCCCCATTTTTTCTCGCCTTTCTCCTTTCTTTTCTGACTTATGCTTTCATGTCCTTGTTAAAAAGTTGAGTCCAGTTCTTTGCTTTGAGATATTGCCATTGAATAAGGTGGAATTGTTTTTTTTAATGATTTATCATATATTTTAGCTTGTGTAAGTGTTAGCCTACTGCCTTAGCGTTGCTTAAAGTGAATGTGCTGTATGCTTAGCGATAATAGCTACAGTTTGATATGTTTAAATTTTATAGTGTGATTTCTGTAATAAATAAAAAAAGAAGGATTAAACCTGTTAAGTAATGCTACTTTTACCGTTAGCTTGACTATTTAGAAGTATGTCATTTTAGCTAATGACCATTAGCCTCTGACTGGCTAGTTTGCTAAATTAGTTTAAATACAATAGCTTTCTAACATTTCCTGTGTTTGGACTACCAAATAAATAATAAAACAGTCATTTTGCTTTTCAACTATCTTAGCAAGCTAGCTAACTAATTCCCCTTACTCCTCCTTCCATCCTATTTCAATGTCCTTTTTGCAAACTAAAGCTTTGTGGCTTGTGCTGTTTAGACTCGGTGTGATACTGAGTTTTTTATTTTGTGGATTGATTTTGCACATTAGCTCAGCCTTCAAGTTAGTGACAATGTTAGCCTAAAGCTATCATCTGTTTTAACTAAAAAAATGTATAAATAGCAATAAAACATTGTTCTTCGAAAGCTGTTTAGCCTCTTTTAGCTATTTAAATTTGTCAGCTATTTATTCTATTTAGTACGTACTCACTAAGCTAACCATAAATAAGTGTGGTTGAACATTTGCAAAGATCTGATTGATTGAAAAATATCTGAATTAGGTTTTTTCATGAGGAGTAAGTGGAGAGTCCTGAGGATAGGCTGCTAAGCTGCTTTTCCTACTTTTTAAATACCAAAAGTATTTTCCAATTATGGTGATAAAAGAGGAACTATTGAAGTGACATTAGACCCCTTTAAGTTGCTCAGGTTAACCCTTAAGATGATGTTTATGTGCTACTTTATAGAAGTGTAGTTGTATTTGCCATTCAGAACCTTCCTCCTTTGGTTGGAGCTGAATAAAGTTTCACAACCAAACCCCAAGGTGACCACTACGGCTCACACACGCTGCCGGACAGTGAGCTTCCCACAGAGACTCTCCCAGAGGCCCTCTGGCTGGTGACATCACCACAAAGTCCCCACTCTTTGTGTGTGTGTATACTGTATGTCTGTGCAGAAAAATACAGGAAGTGTGTGTTTGTGACCGTGCGAGCTCGCCAACCTCAGACCAACAGCGTGTCTGGTGTGTCACTGGGTTATGGTGAGCCACAGTGGTCGTCTGAAGTGTTCATAGTAAGCCAAAACCAGGCCCGCGATAGCTCAGCCTGTCCTGTGATGTGTGTTTGGTTAGCCGGAGAGCAGCTCTGGAAACAAAACCGCTCTGGTGGGCAGAGAGATATTTGGTACAGAAAGAAGAGGGTCAGAGTCACATTAATCCATGCTAGTAAAAACTGAATGGAACCTGGCAGAGGATGAATTTCAACGTACTAAACCCCACTACTGCTTCTTCTCCTTCTGTCTCAGATTTAACTGAACTCTGGGGGTGTTCTGTGCCTTGGAAATGTTTTTGTATCCATCCCCTGACTTATACCTTTCAGTAACCTTTTCTCTGAGTTGCTTGGAGTGTTCTTCTGTCTTTATGGTGTAATGGTAGCCAGGAATACTTATTAACCAGTGACTTGACCTTCCAAACAAAGGTGTCGTTATGCTACATTCACTTGAGACCCATCTATTACCCTTAGACTAGCACCAATCGGCTTTACCTCTGTTGAATTAGGTCAGTCACTTTAAAGGGGTGAACATTTATGCAGTCACTTATTTTATCCTACATATTTTTATTTAATTGATTTGTAGAAATCTGTTTTCACTTTGACAATAACTAGGTATTTTTGTTTTTTTTTTGGTAAAAAAATATCCATATTATATTGACTATGATTGATTAATAAATAAATAAAAGGGTAAAACATCCAAGGGGGTGAACATTTTTAATATTCACTCTTCCTCCAAGAAGTCATGTGATATTTTGAACTGATTTTTTAGAATTTATATTTGTTAAAGTTAAGGTGAAAATTTCTGACTTGTAACTACATTGCTGTCATATGGCTCTACTTACTGAATAGATGTAAATACATTCAGTCATTAAAAGATTGTTGAAGAAACTTTAATTCAAAGCAACCCAATTTCACAGGATAATTTCATTGAAAACTAAACAGTAGGATCACAAAGTCCTCACGTATCTGCAGCAGCAGTTGAATATTTTTGCGGCAGACATTCAAAAAGTTTCTCTTAATGAATAATTGGTCGAACATTCACTAAAGTGCAAAAATGTGTCGTTTCTGCTTTTCAGATTAAAACTGTCTAATAAACTGAGATGAGGTGTTAAAGGTGTTGATAAAGAGGAGTAGGAGAAAACCACTGCTTCCTCCTAGACTCTCTCTATCCATCCATCGATCCTTCGCTCAGGGTGGCAGCATGTGTGCGAGCATCTGTGTGTGTGGGGTATTGATCCTCGCCATGCCACTGTCACTGGCCTCAGGGTGGCCTCAGCTCAGGGGACGATGGGGACAGACAGCCGCTGGCAGACCAAGGACCGACATTTATTTTTGACTTTTCCTCCTCAGCATGGAGAGAAAATTTGTATAGCTCCAAAATAAAATAAAAATATTTTAGTGCTTTTTACATTATGAGCTAGCTACAGAAGCCCTAAGTAGACAAACATTCATACATTTTATTTTTCTCTGTTTCCAATAATGAGGAGGTAATTTTGGTTTATAGGGTATTATCACAAGATAAAGAGGTTGATAAGAGATCAACTCATTATCACAGAAAAACTAACGGCTAGTCTAAACATTATGCTGTTCTTCCGTACAAAGCCCACCATGCCTAGCTTACATGACTTTAACCTCCTAAGACCCTGCATCCACATATGAGGACATTCTGGCTTTCTAACAACAGAGTAATAATTTCTACTATGAGAATTTTTAAGATTATTGTCGAGAACATCCAATAAAGTTTAAGTCACTCACTTGACAAAATAGGAGAAAATAAAATGAAATTTTCAGAAATTTTTATGGGTATTTTTAGAAATATAACTAGGAAATTTTTAAGTGTTTTCATGGAGGTTTTGGGATTTTTTTTTCTTATTTTCCTTGGAAGTTTTTCAAAGTAATATTTTTTTTAAGGGATTTTTTTTTTATGATCAGGGACTTTGTTTGGACATTCTCATGTAAATTTTTAAATTTGGGGAATGTATTTGTAATTTTTGGGGGAATTTTATTTGACTTTTTCAGAGGAGAATTTGCTATTAAAATTTTGGATATTCTCAAGGAGTTTGGTAAATTTATCTTTGAATTTTGGGAACTGGGGGGCAATACTAGAATTTTATGGAAGTTTTCAGGGAATTTGTAAGGGTGTTGGGGGAATTATCTGTCATTTTCATCGAATCTTGGGAAATATATTTGTACATTTTGGGGAATTTGTTTTGAGATATTAGGATAATTAAAAAATATTGGAATTGGTTGGAATTCTTGGGGGATTTTTTTAAAATTAACATTTAGACTTCATGATAAAATTAACCTAAATTAGTTGAAGAATGTATGAAGAAATTTTGTGGTACTTTTTATGTGGAACTTTAAAGATATGTTTAAGAACTTTACACAGAAATTGTAGTTCATTTTTTATATTTATTTTTAGAGCATTTTTACCTCTTAATAACCTTTTCTCTGATTCGCTTGGAGTGTTCTTTTGTCTTCATGGTGTAAAGGTAGCCAGGAATACTAGTTAACCAGTGACTGGACCCTGTAGACCCTCCTGTCTTTTGTTTTGCATAGAAATTGTAGGTCATTTTTTGTTAATTTAGAGCATTTGTGTTGATATTGGACATGATTTTTGGTCAGATTTAATTCCATTTTAGAGACAAGGCTGAGCTTGAAATGATCAAATCCTACTTATCCTCAATAAAGGAAGGAAAGCTGAGGTCTCAGGAGGTTAGAGTTGAAGTATTTCCTGACCAAACTTTATTAAATAAACTAGCAACAAGCTAGTACGAGTATCAGTCTGTAAGTTCAACAACAATAAAGTTACAGTCAGTATAAAAAAATCTACAGAGTCATTCAAGTTTTATTTAACAACATTTAAAATGTGTTACAGTTGGGCTACTTTTCCATATATGCCATTTGTTTTATATCTTTGAATGTTAAAAGTTTGAAAAGGAAAAAAAGAATCAGAAATATCCCTTTAAGACATGCTTTGTTTTTATAAAAACGCACTTCCTATGCTTGAACCAAATATTTTTAGATCCAGACAGTGCATGGATAAATATAAACATGCCTAACGAGGCATTTAGAGATAAAATAATATTTTTTTTCCTTTAGGGTGCAGATGGCGAAACAGTAAGGCCACACCTCATTTAAACGTGACATCCATGTTAGAGTCCAACCTGTGGCTTCTTTCCCACCGTCATTCCTCTCTTTCTCGCTCTTATTTGTTGTCTCTCTGACTCTATCTGCTGTTCTCATTTATTATAAAGACATAAAAAACCCAACATAATTCTTTAAAAGTCATCTCAGGCATGTTCCTTAAGTGAAGTTAACGTGTCTAAACACACACACACACAGCCGGAGTAAAGACAGCGGTCGAGTCTGTTCAGACACTTCAGTAGATTTGTATCGAAGCACTCTCATCAATTGATCAGCGACGGAGGAGTTAGCAATTGTCTCTAGTTAACAGAGCAGCTAAATCTATCTGTGCCTCACACACAGCACACGTGCACACACACCTCCTCTATAATTCATGGGGTGTATTGTGCGGATGCAGTTAACTGCCGCTTAAAAGTAATTAATTGATTTTCTGACATATCAGTTAGCAGCAGCAGCAAATGACACACACACTCACACAACACACACAACGCCGACTCGCACAAGGACAGAGGAAACAATGATATCCATGAACAGGCACATGAAAGAGCAAGCGGGCTGAAACAAATGCACATTTTTAACCCAGGTGCCGCCATTTTAGGGCAAAACTTTTACACTTAACAGGACGTCTGAAATCTAGGCATGCAACACAAAATATGTCATCTAGAAAGAAAAAAGCAGAATTTAAATGATTTATTATTCATTATTGTTAAGGGTGAATGTGTTTGAATATACCATCAGAATCCAGTTCATTAGTGTACCTAATATTGCTCTATTGTAGTGTAAAGTTGATTTTCAGAGTAAAATTATTTGTGACCATATTACTATCATAATCATAACAAAGTTTATTAATACAGCACTGATCAAACAGACATGAAAAGTGCTTTACAAAGCATAAAAGAGTGACTGAAATAAAGACAACAATGTGGGAACAAACCATGAAGACATATTAAACAGGAAAAACCAACATAAAGCAGAAACATCTCAGAACAACGACTGAATAACAGAGTTAATGTGTATAAATGGGATATGTGTTGACAGTTTTCTGCCACAATGATCATGGATTTTTGCATGTTTGTCTCAAACATGACCACAAATGAATCGTAAATTTGAAAGAAATGCATCAAAAACATGAAGACAGCATACCGTACATGGTGTGTTAAAAGAATGAAGCAGAAAACTTTCCTCACATTCACCTTTCTTACATTATTAAGACACGTATATCCACAAAAAAAACAACAAAAAGAACTATAATTCTGGGTTATCCTTACTCATGAATGTGGACACCTATGAGATAATCCAAGAAACATCAACAAAAATCAACATTATGATATCTAGAGTGCTCTGGATCAGTGTTTCCAAACCTGGGGTCTACATACCTCTAGGGGGATGCCAGAGATCTCAGGGGGGCTCAGGACCCTGTCTGCTCTGACACTACAATTTGACATACATATTTTTCTAAAAATCATGATTAGAAACATAGTGTTTGACAGCATATTAGTGCCAACCTAAAAGACATGTAAAATATTAACAGAATCTGTTAATTTTTGAGCAAAATAGTTGAAATTTTAGGGGAAAATAATTTAAATTCTTCATATTATAAAGTCATACATTTCAAATAAAACAAACTCAAAAATTCAGATTTACACAGTGAGAAATTAAAAGGAAAAATTTCAACATTTCCAAAATTTAAAATGTCTTTAGTTTTGACATTAGACAAACAAAAATTTCAAGTTTTAAAATTGAATATTTACAACAGTGTAAGGTCAAAAATTTACAAGAAACCAAACTGAAGACAGTGGTTTTTGTTTGAATACATTAACAACTTTTAAAGTACTTTTTTTCTTGTAATTTAACAACTTCTTAAACTTAAGAATTAAATTGAACAGTATTTTTCTTGAAAATTAACAGATCCTCTCTTTTTCTAGAGCGACTTTATACACCATTGTCATAATAGATCGTTTATACACTAATCTTTTGTTGAGAACAAATGTATGAGACCATGGAACAGTGCTTGTGTTTTTAAATTGTTATTATGATTCCTAACGCACTTTAAAATGTGAGCCAGCTCTAAATCTTTATTATTGTTGGTTTTAACACTGTTTATTACCTGTCTCTTGATTATCTTTTATTTATTATGATGTGTGCTACTGACCTCCTGGCCAGGTCACCCTTGTGAAAGAGATCTCCATCTCATTGGGTCTTTTTCTGGTTAAATAAAGGTTTAATAAATAAATACATTAAAAGTTAGCCTCATAGCATAATTGCCTAAGCCATTTCTGGCCATATCTGCCTAACTCTGTTGTCCTAACGCTGCTGATTCAGTCTGCTTCATTTTTCTGGAAACCTTAAAACGTGACTTAAGCAATTATGCTGTGAAGCTAACGATATATCTATGATGTTACTTTATGATGTTAATAGAAATTTAAATAACCTTTCACAAGTGGGTCCTGGGGGGCTTAGCTTTTCTTAGATATGAGTAGGGGGGGCCTAAGGACAAAAGGTTGGAACCACTGATCTAGATGACTTTAAGGCCCAGACTGTGACTGTGACAAGTCTTCATCCAATTATTTAAGTCAGGATGACTTTGTCAAGAAACACACATGATTTGCAGTTGATAAATTCTCTTTATTAGTTATTATGCCTATGTGGAAAGCATCTAGCAGGAACAGCACACGTTCCTGCTTGATAAAGCATAGAGGAGGAGCTGGGGTGGAGGAGGGTTGCAAAAAGCAGCTTGCAGAGGGATCAGCAAGGCATAGCCAGGCTGGAGTTTGACCCAGGACTATTACCTCTTCATCGCACTGCTAGGACGACTGGTGCCACCCGAAGGGATACTTCGATCAAAAATGACTTTAAATATGTAAAAAGAAAATTTAAGATCTAACCTATGTGTTTAAATTCACTGATGAATAATTCAAAAACAATTTTAGTAAATGTCCTTTTCTTGCCTTTAATTATTTCAATATTTTTTTGTTTTAGGTCATCAGCACAGACCAGTCTGCTCAGAGCTACAAGCAGTGGAAGTAAACCAGGTAAAACTCACTGATGGACATTCGATGTGTGAAAAAAGTTGAAAGAAAATAACTCATTTAACAAACTTGAATGGAAATTCTTAATTTGTAAAGACAGAAGTGTGTATTTTTCTTTTGTGTATGTGTGTGTTGAATTATTTAGCCGGCCTCTGTGATGAGAGAAGACAGGCTTATTCTTCCTTAACTCTAAATTGATTTTCTGACACAAGAAATGAAGGACAGAAAGAGAGAGAGAGAGGGAGAGCGGGAAAGAGAGGGAAAGAAAGAGCATTTAATAATACACATACAGAGTTATTTCAATGTTTATTCTACATCCTAGAGATGGAATAAAATGAAAGAAGATGGCAAAAGTGAGATGAGACTTTGAGGGCGAGAGACAGGATGAAAGAGAGAGACATCATGACGAGAGGAGGAGGATAAAATCGCCTCGGGCCGTGTTTAGTGCAGTTTGAATGGCTGAGCAGGTGCATTAGAGCAGAAACTTTTAACTCAAACACACTAAAAGGAGAAACACACTGCAGGCCGGACAGTGAATGTGGACGTCTCAAGTGATCAGAAAGGTTTACTGAGGGGAAGTCCAATTCTGTCTGCTCTAGAAGTCCTGACAGAAAACAGCTCAGAACTTTGAACACGTCTGATAAAATCCAATCCTTAAAAGCAAAACCTTATTTTAGCAGCTGGTTTGAAAAGACTCCTTAGGTGAAGACAACAAGTGACCAGCAAAAGTGGGCGGAGCAAATTTGCTGGCATCTGTTTACAGCTATCACTATACGCTGAGAGCTCAACTATAATGCTGTAGCTACAGGAGTGCCACTCTACCTGGTGAAATAAGATGGTTTCACATCATTCTGTCACTCAGACACAAGCATCCTGATGAGAAGAAAAACTCCTCTTTACTTCCTCTAATAATTCTCTCTTTATCAAGCATTGAACAGAAACTGTGGTTGCATCCTCTTCTCTTTGTGGCTAAGTGTTCTAATGATGCTTTTTAGCAAGTCATAGTCTATGGTATAACAGCGCTGCAGTTATGTAATTGTTAAGTACTGTCTGATATTGACTGATGGATGGAGAAGTAGCAGTGATTTGTGGACGGAGAGATGGGTCCAGGCCTCAAGGGCAGGAAGAGGAGGATGAGAGGAAGATTGAGGGAGAGATCCCTGAGGAAACGAGAGATTGGGACGAAGAGGACAACAGAGATCCTGAAGTGATGGTGAGAATCTTTTATCATCAGTCTGTTGAAGTTTTATTCTTCTGAAATCCCAGATTTTCTGTACGTTGTGCCATGAAACTTACTGACCATGACCAGTCATGTCAGACTAACTCTAATATCTCTTTTCATCTTGAGGGAGTGACTTAAATTTAGGCACTGTTCAGGAAGTGTTTTTGTGCATATTATTTCAAACTGGATTGTATGCTCAGCATGCTAACTCTTTAACAGAAATGATATTTTTGATGCTAAAATATGATTATTATTGTTATCCATGAATTTTCAAATTTACTGATTTACAAAAAAACTGAAAAAATAGTAAAGCACATTATTATTTCTTGATTAATATGTCAAATTGTAGTTACTTACTTGCATTCCTGAACAGAAAAATTAGTTTTAGTGGTTGAATATTATGCTTGATTAATTTCTGACTTCTCAGAGAAGCCCAGTGAGCCAGCTCAAATTTGGGTGTAAAAAGGTGAATTCAGTTTGAAATCCCTCATTCCTGTTCAAAATGGTAAAATGTCGAGAGCTGACTGAAAATGAAAGTGTCCGCATTAAAGCACTTCATGATGCTGGATGGTCTTTGAGACAAATATGACAGGTGGTCGAATAAATTTGTTAAGCACTGTATATCTACTTATATGATGCTGTTTTAGTTAAGTTTCATCTATTTAAACATAAAAGTTGAGTATTTTCTGTGAGTTTTCATACTTGTAAAGGCTCCCATGAGGTCTGATGGGGAACAATTTAAAACACAAAGCTCAAATATTTGCTCACTCAGATATTTTTTGTAAGGAAAAACAACTGCATATATCCAGGACTGCAGTAAGTTAGCATGGTAATGAGGGGAATGTCTTTGCCCACAGAGAGTGCAAAAGTTTACAAAAATTATAAGGGACTCACAGGAGTTTTATGTATTTCCATTTAATGATTTTCCATTCTGTAACTCCTCTACAAATCTTACTGAATCTTTATTGTATGCACAGCATGTACAGCAAATAAAACAGGTACACAATATACGTAGCCAAATGTAATGCAACACATCGCAATGCAAAGCAAAGCACTGTGTAATGTAACAACAAGGAACATCACAAAATACAACTTAACAACATTGCATTGCATATTGCAAGAGCAAATTACATAGCATAGTACAATGTAATGTGACCTATGTAATGTAACGTAGTGTAGCTTAACGTAGCCTAATGTAGCATACCTTAGCATAACATAGCATAGTGTAATGGAGGATAGCATAATGTAGCATAGCGTAATGAAGCATAGCGTAACGTCGCATGGTCTAATGTAGCATAGCATATCGTAGCATAGCGTAACAAAAAGAAACATCAAAAAATGCAACTTAACAACATTGCATGCATATTGTAACATTAAATTACAAAGTATAGTGTAGCATAACATAGGGTAACTTAGCATAACTAAGCATAGTGTAATGTATTATAGTGTATCCAAAAGGAACACTTCAAAACTTGCAACTTAACGTTGCATTAAATATTGTAACTTAAATACCATTGCATAGTATAAGATAATGTAATATATATATATACACAACACAGCACAATGTAGCATAACATAGCATAATGTATGATGGCGTAACAAACCGAAACAAAAACGAACATCTCAAAATGCAACTTACCGTTGCATTTCATATTTAAACATTAAATAACATAGCTTAGTATAACATAATGTAACAAACAATCATAACACAACATAACGTAGCTAAACGTAGCGTAACATTACATTATATATTGTTAAATCAAATAGCAAAGTACAGTGTAATGTAACGCAATATAGCATAACGTTGCGTAACGTAGCATAGCCTAACAAAAAGGAACATCTGAAAATGCAGTTTTACATTGCGTTGCATACTGTAACATTAAATAACATAGCATAGTACAATGTAATATAACCTAATGTTAAATAATGCAGAGTAACTTAGCATAACGTAGCCTAATGTTGCATAACGTAGCAAAATGTAGCATAACGTAGCAAGACTTAGCATAACATATCATAGTGTAACAAAAAAGGGGACATCTCAAAATGCAATATTGCACATTCTAACACTGAATAACATAGCATAGTGTAATGTTGTGTAACATAATGTGACATGATGTAATGTAACATAACGTTACAAAGCACAGCTTAGCATAGCATTGCAGGGCTGATTGTGGCCTGGGCAAGATACTTAACCCCAATTTGCTCCCATTGCTGTGTCAGTGGTGTGTAAATGCGTATTGCATCTACGTATTAGTAAATACTGATGGTCACCCAACATAGCTGCCTTCCCAATTAGTGTGTGAATTAATATAGTATGCAGAAATAGACCAAACTGTACCATGGAGTGCTGAAATATACAGCTCCATCTGGACAAAACCGTTCCTCCTACTTCTGTCTTGACTTTGTCCTGCACATATACATTTTTGTTTCCATAAGTCTGTTTCACAGCCAGCTTAAAACTCCCTCTGAGCAGATATATTTGATTGCTAATACTTTTATTTGAAACTGCATATTTCTAACTTGTAACAGAGTATATGTAACACTGTAGTATTACTTCTTTGTGTTTAGTTGAACATCTGTTCTTCTTCCACTTTTCTAAGGTACAAGTTTGCCGTTTCTTCTAGAGGTTGTAGAGAGACGTGAGAGAGTGCTGTTGATTATTAACAGTCACATACTGTAAGCACACAGCCTCAACCTAACAGTCATTATAGATGGACACAAAAATCAATGATTTTTTCCACGGCTGAGATCAGTTCTGACAGTTGGAGAAGAAGACTTCCAATCAAGTAATTAAGCATTCACACCCCTCAGGCTTTGGTTACTGTACGCCTTATGTAGCATCTGTCTGTGTGTGTTTGCATGCTAAGTAACCCTGAAGACTCTGCAAAACACAAACGGGTCATCAAAGTGGAAGGAACCATCAGAATCAGCCAATCAGGAGCGCTAAAACCCGACCACACCGGGACGCACAGAGCCCCAAACGAGCCAATGAATAAATCAGAAGGCCTAAGTTGCCGGGCGGACTTTACAATACAGAATAGAAGGGCGCTAATGGGTGTGGGCGACACACATACACTTTGCATTTGGTTGTTAACCACAATGTGGGGACAAATGGGGATGGAGGGAAGGAAAAGGGGGTGAGAAAAGGGTGAGGCGACTCTTTGCATGACTTCTTCGTTAACCACAGCACCAAAGGGACCCTGCCTCTCCTCGCACAGGACACCTGTCCCACCAGACTTTACAGACACGCAGCCGCCGTCTTGCCCATTAAGGCTGAGGCGAACCAGTGCGGTCTGGAGAAAAACGGGACAGGAACTGGGGAAAAGCTGCAGATGATCAAGGGCGCCATCGATCGGCAGATGGCTGTTCGCTGTTGGCGGTTTCTCAAAACTTCGTAGGAGGTTAGAGTCAGCGGGGAAGTGTAGCGAAACAAGGAGGGCGACTGAAAATAGAGATGGATGACGCCATTCTTTAAAACCCACCCCATACGTTTCTATAGCTTTCTACTCTGTGTATAGCACATTGTTTCTTCGAGAATTTCAAGAAAACAATCAAAGCTCCACCCTGACTTCCAACCAAAACACAACCACTGACTCTACTTTGGTTACTCAGGGAGGGTTTGGCATTGACCAAAGTTGCTGAAGAGCTCGTATTGGTTGCACACTGTGGTGAGGTTGAGCTCTACCATTAATCTGGTCTGTGGCCTCTCTGGTGGTTCCCTTTAGCACACACAAACACAGTCATCCAAACATTTGCTGAGCTAATTTCAAGATAAAGACAGACTAGTATGTGGTCTATGGCTGAACCAGCTGATCCCGCACAATCATGTTTCAGTAAGACATGAGGAAACATTTACATGGAGACTGGGATATCCCATAGTATGTCTGACTGACTGCAGAAAATGGTTCATTTGCTATTAGTCTGTGTGGCATACAGATCATAAAGATAAAAACATCCACTATCTCAAAATATTAGAATATTGTTCAAAAGTCCAATTTCTCATCAGTTATTTATCTCACTTAGTTTCAGTACACACAACCACAGTCATGGGGAAGACTGCTGACTTGTCACCCTCCACAAGGAGGGTAAGCCACAGAAGGTCACTGCTGACAGGGCAGGCTGTTCTTAGAGGCTGTGTCAAAGCAGATTCATGGAAAGTTGACTGGAAAGGAAAAGTGTGCTAAGAAAAAGAGCACAAGCATCAGGGATGAGGTCAACCGTCAGATGATTGACAAAAGACGAAAGTTCAAGAACAAAAGCCACCACACAGACTGGTCCAGGAAATTGGCTACAGTTGTGTTCCAAGAGGGGCACAGAATCCAAGGTGATTGAAGCCCAGTGTTTCCAGTTCCCACAGTCAGCGATGGTTTGGGTTCCATGTCATCTGCTGGTGTTTGTCCTCTGTGCTCTATCGAGTCCAGAGTCAATGCTGTCAGCCGTCTACCAGGGGATTTAAGAGCACTTATCTCTGAGGTTGTCAAGAGGAAGATGAGAGACACCAAACTCAACGACACAGCTGAAGGCTGCTATCAGAGCAACCTGGGCTTCACAACACCCCAGCAATGCCACGGACTGATTGGCTCTATGCCACATCACATAGATGCAGTAATTCATGAAGAAGGAGCTCCAACCAAGTACTGACAGCATAAATAAATATCCATACAAAACCGTGGTCTTCAGCAACCCCCTGGGAATGTATGACATCATCATGACATCATATGCAACAGCTGAAGGAAACACAGGTAGGACCCTTGACAGTGTAAAGTTTGGACAGCATGATCAATGAGCTAAATAGCACCCTTCTTTTCCAGTGTTTGACAGTTTGACTGATATTATGCATATTTTTGCATGTGAAGCTCCCCAGAGCAGGTTGATGTTACAGAACAGTGAAGCGATTAAACAGCCGATTGGAAGGAAGCGAGAGAGGAGAGAGAGCGGCGAGGGAGGAGACGGAGGAGGAGAGATGAAAAGGAAGAGAGGAAATGAAGGGATCTTTATTGGAGCGCCGTCTTCCTGCTGCAGCTGACGGAGTGGGACAGAGGGAGGAGAACGCTGCAAAAAATGATGCTAAGATTGCACACAAAGAAATCAACTACAAAATGTGACATTTAAGGCACTTTATTCTCTTTATTTTGACCATGATTTGCTTACAAATACATGACACATATTACAATTTATTTTTTAATTGACAACATTTCTGAACCATTATAACTTTTAACAGTGGATGTTGATTTTTTTTGGGTGATAAAATGCTTAATTCACAATGCATAATGAGGTCAAACTATAATTTATTTTCATGCACTATGAACTGCTGCCTCTCTAACATTTATGTATCAATCCACCTGTGAAAATAGTCCCCTCCCCAACAAAAAAGTTGCATTGAAATCATTCAGCTTTTATTAGTAAATGCTATTGAATCATAATGTGGGGATCCATTATAAAAAGCATGAGGTAAATGTTGATATCTTTTGCAGTGGAAGGTGCCGAGATCAAACAGCAGAGGCCGGTTGTGTGATGTGTGGCCAGATCGCCACATGGGAGCCTCTGTGTGTGCGTAGGTGTGTGTTCTGCATGCCTGTGTGTCTATACATGTACGTGTCTGTGAAGAGTGAGAGCAAAAAGAAGGACAGATTCGAGATGAATCCATAGAAGGCTTTCTGTGCTTATTCCCAGGCTTCAGAGAGGCAGAGATCACAGCTGGACAAATGACCCACAACACAGAGAAAGAGAGAGAGGAGGGATACCACAGGGTTGAATAAAAGAAATCATTACAAGAGCACTAGAAATAAATGAAAGACAGGATTTATGAGCCTGTGGGTGTGTATGGGCATTTGAGTGTTGCTCTGAAGTGCTGAATCATGATGATGATTTTAGCAGACTCACCAAGACTGAAGTTTAAAGCTGTGGAAGAGCAGGAAAGCAGGGGGGAACACACAGGAAAAATAGTGTCGGACATATGAAAATCTATTCTCCAACTTTTTCCTCTATCAACTAGCAGAAATAGATTATGATCCCTCAGGAAATACAACACAAAGAAAGGAAAAATGACACTGTGTGTATTTCTTACACTGCTAATGATAGACATTCATGGTCTCCAGAAGATGATTCCTGATTATTTGGATGACTGTTCAGACCTTTCCTCAAAACAAAAGTTTCCTTTTCTAATAATTTATAGAAAGTCAACATACAATCTCTTCATCTCCTAAAAAATGATTTTATACAGTCCTGCTCTCCAGAGGATTAACCATTTAAATTTCAGGAGCTTGAGTTTGAACTTTTCTTCTAGTCAGACATGTAATTAAAACTATGAGACACAAAGATGTAAAACTCAAAAGCAATGCTTTGATGACCTAAATCTACACAACCATGCTCAGTCACACTCCCAAGAGGATAAACCCTCTCAGTTTTGGAGGTCTAACCTCTCGTTAGACCTCTGATTTAAAGGATGAGACACTAAGACTGAAAATCTAATAAGATAACTTATTTCACTTAAATCCTCGCAATCAAAGATTTTAAATCTTATGGTTAGGTTTCTATGACTTGAATAAACATGATCATTTTCACCAGAGGGTAAACTTTCCCAGGTTTAGAAACCTTGTAAACTGTTCTTTATCGACACCCAAAACTTTAACTTTCAGACACAGTCATGCTCCAAAGAAGACTAGTTCTGTTATTACACACAAAGATAAAAAATCTTAGGGCCTGAATCTGCACAATCATGCACAGTAGAACTCCCCTGAGGTTAAACCCTCCCAGTTTGGAAACCCTGTGACCTTGCTTCCACTGGGACCTCCAACTAAAATGATCAGACTCAAAGACTGTAAATCTAATAAGACAAATTCTGCTACTTGAATCTGCACAAACAAACAGACTTAATTCCTTATGTTTATGTTTTATATGGCTGAAATCTGCAGTCATTTTCACCAGAGGATAAACTCTCCCAGGGTTTGAGACTATCTAAGCCATCCTCTAAAGACACCTTAAACTTAGATTATCAGACACAAAGAACCTAAAACTTTATGTTAAGGCTTCAGGGATCTAAATCTGGACTTTCATGCTCCTCAGAGGATGAACCCCAGGGTTTTAGAACTCATATGAACTTCCTGCTCGTAAATCCGTAGATCATTTTTCTCTAAAAGAAACCTCAGAGCCTTTAGTTAAGTTTTCCATGACTTGAACCTGCACAGTCATGCTCCCAAAAAGACAGACCTTCTTTGTTTTAGAAAACCCACACATTCCTTTTGCTAGACCTAAAATTAAAGGTATAACAGCTTGAGGTTTAATTCCTTATGGAAGACTTCTATAACTTGATTCTGCATGGTCATTTTCACCAGAGGATAAACTTTCTCTGTTTTGGAAACTCTGTAAGCTATCCTTTATGCACTCCTTACATTCAAATGATCAGGCATAAAGACTTTGAAACATTATGATAAGGCTTCTGTGTCCTGAATTTGCTCATTCATGCTCCCTAGATGATGAACCCTGTGGTCTTAGAAACTATGCGAACTTCCTACTTGTAGGGCCTTCAATTAATAGTTATCAGACACATTGATATTACGGCAAGGCTTCTCTGACCTGAATCAGCATGATTATGCACAGTCAAACTCCCCAGAGGATGAACCCTTTCATTGTTGGAAACCTATGAACTTGTCCATAGTAAGACCTTTAAGAGGATCAGACACAATTTCCTCCGTTGCAGTAGATTACTGCTTTAGTGCCTGTCTTTATTCAGGAATCACCAACTGAAAATCTCCTTGGAAAGGTCACAAGTGGACATAGAAACATGATCAGATATTGCTTGTAAGTGCATATGAGGTAAAATCTTCCTTATGTGTGCTGCTACAGTGGGAAAGCAAATAAATCATATTAGGAAAACTGATGATGCAATCTGCAGCTTGAAACAATTTACTTTTGGTTTCTGCATCAACAGCTTCTGACCTTTTTTTTTTAAGTTTAATTGATTAACTGTGCCTCTTCCTTCCTCTTAGCCAATGTGGTGTGACTAATGTGAGAATTACCTAAAACATTAAGACAGTGCAAATAAAAATGAGCATAACAGAGCATAAAATTGATTTCTTGTCAATGATTTCCCGCTGTTTTTTTTCTACCTTCACAAACAAGAAGCAGCTAATTGGAAAAGTTTGTACCAAATTATGCCTGAACACCAGCTGGACCATCTGATGACAGGCGTGTCAGCTCTGCTCTGCACTTTGAACACAGTGACCGGCTGAGTAACAGTCGTCCTCGCAGTAAACTGAGGGAAGGAGAAGGAGGGGTTTCTGGTAAAACAACTCTACTAATTTCTCATAAGTCCTTCCTTCCTCTCTTTCATCTGTCCCTTTTTCCATCTCTTTGTCACTGACTAACTAACATCAGCAGCATGCAGGCTTGAGAACACATTTTTACGTCTTTGAAAGCAAATGTGCATGTGGGAATCAGATGGCAGAGCAGAGGCATCACAATACACAGTTTATTCTTTTCAAATGGACTACTAAATGAATTCACGCTCTGAGGGAGAGAAAAATGACCTCTTGTAAGATGCACACTTAGTTTGCCACAAAAGTATGTTGATTTTATGATTGCAATCCAATGCAAAAACTATTTGACTACAACAGGAGTAGAAACATGACATGACTGGTTATTATTTAGTTTCAAATTCAGTAATTTTTACCTTGGTGTCTACAGATTTATTATTAGTTGGATTACACTATAAAATGAGACGTTCAGGCACAAAATCAATTATGTGACATTTCTGATCCACAATATAATTCTTAACAGCTCTTCAGAGTATCCTGGTTGGGACACCTGACATGGCTGTCCAGGCTTCTCAAACGGCAACAACCACTGTATATGTCAGTAAGTATGAGCACACAACTTTTACTGTAATTCAAATGAAGTATAGATATTTTATTTTGCATGGCACTCATATGACTGGCGTTTGAATTAATAGAAGCACATTCTTCCGTGATGTCCCTGAAGTAACCATTGAGAGAAAGAAACGGAGGTAACGGAAACTCAAACTATTTCATGGTTTGACGTTGGAGAAGACCAAGGTCAGAGTAGCAGCGCAACAAAGACTTGATGCAAAGACAGTTGGATCTGTTTGAAAGTTAAATTCTAAAAAAAATATCATGAAAAATGCTGGAAATTGTCGAATTTTTACGAGCCTGTTGATGACGCAGCTTTAGCTAGTAGCGCTATGCTAGCCTTAGCAGCCTGAACCGTTAAGTCATAAACCGCCAGGACTACTCTTCAGGAATGTCAGACCCTGACTCCAGGAGACAAGTATGTCTAAATGGGAGCAGTATTCCAAGAAGAGACCGGTGAATGAGCAGTGAGAGTTGACTTGTGACCGAAACTTGCTTTTTTTTAAGGAGAGCTTGGGAGCCCGAGCTCAGAGCGGATTAGCAGGTAGCTTCAGAGGATGCTAATGATTACCTCATTATTCTAAAACTTGACAGGGAGTGTTTTTCACTATTTTTTCTACATAGGTCATAACTCAGAAGTCCAAACTGAGGGCATTATGCAATAAAAAGAAGATGACCAGTTGGGCGAAGTTAAAGATGCAGCCTGTTTAACTACATGAAGGTAAGACATTTACATGTTTGACCATAGGGCTGTAGGCAGCTCATTTCTATGTTGTCAATACCGTTTGAAGGCTTTTTCTTATTATAATGAGCACATTACTATAGGGCAGAGGAAAAAATACATTTACATACTGTGCTCACCTTAAAGCACTGCTACTCTAGTTAAAATTTACTTGAGCAAAAGTAAGAGTACTGGTCTATAAATCTACTCAAAAGGATTAAAAGTATTAAACTTTAAGGTAAAGCTACCCCTGTATAATAAAGTCAAATACACTGCAAAATTAACAGTGTTAATTAAACTCATATAGAGCTGAATTTAATGCTTTAAAGGTGTTTATGTTGGTCAACACTTCACTTTTAAAGGTGTTAAATATTTTACAATATGACAGAGATGCATTCACTCATTAACAAAGCAGAGAGTCAGACTCATATTAAGACAACCAATACATCCTGATGAAGAACGTGATGTGATGCATTCTCTAGGAGTACCTAAAGTCACAGGCAGGTAGCTCAGTGGTTAACTTCAGTCGTGGTGTACATCAAAAACAACAGTCCACCAGAAACGTGACTGAAAGAACCCCAGCAGGGATCACTGTACAACAGGCAATAACGTCCAAACACATCTAAACACTCTACCCAAGGGCATGATGGGAAACTAAGCCCACACGTCCCCCAAGATTTGAAATCACAGTGGATAAGAATATTGTACTCAAGTTAAGCACACTTACTCTGGTTAAACTTACTCCGGTGGTATTCCTCTATTAACAATAGTCTTTGGATATGACCAGAATAAAAGTGAAAACCAGTCCTGTATTTCAGCAAAAGTGCTCTTTTCTTTCCTTTCATCTACAGCTATAAATAGTAACTTTAAAACTCTAATAGTCAGTTTAATAAATACAGTTTTATTTTTTCACTTTGCTGACTCCTTGTCTTTCCTCTTACTACTCTTTTACACCTCCTCTGTCGCACTTGCTCCTCCCTCCTTCCTCTTGCTAGACTGCAAAAATAACGATTTCCGTTTCTCACACTCTTGTTGTGCTAAAACTTCTTGTTTTTCAAAGCAGGGGCAAACACACACACTCCGAAACACACAAACACACTGAGCTGAAGTCCAGTCAGGCCTCTCTTGTGGTTATTTATTGCAAAACTCTGCTTGGTTTGTGGCTTTGGTTACTGAGTGTGTGTGTGTATGAGACAGACAGAGGGTTGGTGTGTGTGGTTTACCAGCTTGGCTAACCGATATACAGTGCAGCAAACTTAAAATGCATGATTGCACACTGATCATATCTCTGTATTTATTTGAATGTCTGCAGGGAAATTGTGCAAAGATAAATATTTGCATTGAGACTCTGTTGTATCAGGTTACTCGTTGATGTCTAAATAGTCCATAACATCTGTGTAACTTTGAATATTAGTGTCTGCATCATAAAAACTACACATGCAGTATTTTCTCCCTACAAGTTAACAGAAGTAGCTTTTACTTTTCTGTTAGTCTGCGTGCGTCTGTGTGTTGTTGTTGAATGCGTGGCTTCGACTCTCTAACGGTCGCTCTACCACACACATCCTCCTCGCTTCCTTCTTTCTTCACTATCTCCTCTGTCTGTTACGACTCACACACAGTCACACACACGGCAAACAGACATTTTGAAACCGTGTTAAATTAGATTGCACAAACGGTCATGTTATTTAAGGATGGAAGTTACTAAGATTTTGTTGATATCAATGCCATTATTGATTCTTCTTATCAATTACTCAGTTCCTCATCAATTACTGGCTATAATAAACAGTTTTGATAACTACAAATGTTAAACATCAGATGTTTTGAGTAGAGCATGTTAAAATATACAAAAAATGCTATTTTTTTGTTGGAAATGTCTCAGTCAAAACAAACTGCTCTCTTGATCTTCAAACTCTGAACTCGAGTTATAAAACAATACTGCTCATTTTCTTTAAAAGATGAAACCTTAAAAGAAATATAAAACTTGTCTCTGAATCCTAGATCTCTGGTGCATACAATAGATTGAAATCTTGTTCACAGTTCTTGTGTGAAAAGAAGCATGCCTTGGATGTCACACGGTTTGTGTCATTTTTTGAGAAATGAATCGACACTTTCAAGCATGTTTTGTGACTGTCCGCCATGTTTACTTCCGCAACTTTTCTGTTCTTGGTTGCTTTGCTGGCTGCCTCTATCAAGACTGTGTTCTTCAAGGCATTGATAAGGGAATTGTTAAGATTAAATGTGAATGATGTTGATGGATTGAACCAACTGGAACTGGTTCTTGATTTCCATCCCTGATGCTGATATTCCTAAAATGACAGTTTCAACATATTTTGTTCCCCCATGGTGCAAAAAAAAACCCCATATGACATCTAAGGAACCAAAGGAGCAATATTACAGACCCCTACTCTATATTGTTGTCTTTGTGTTTGCCTCTTTGCTCCCGTTCATGACACAGTAGGTAGCGTTGGTTGTCCTACAATTGAAAGGTTGCTAGTTCAATCCCCAGCCCCTGCAGTCACATGTTGATGTGTCCTTTCTTGGGCAAGACACCTAACCCCAATTCGCCCCCACCGCTCCATCAGTGAAATGTAAATGGGTATGGATGTGTTTGAATGGGATTAGCTAACACTGTTGGCCAATTCTCCATAGCAACCTCTGCCAACAGTGTGAATAGGGAGTGAATGGCTTGAAAGGGTGTCAGTGTGGTGTAAAAGCACTTTGAGTAGTCAGGTCACTAGAAAAGCACTATACAATCTCAAGTCCATTATCCATTTACAGTCCATATGTTTACAAGCAATTTGAAAAGTTGATTAATTGTGTAAGTACGACCAAAACTTGACTTTTGAAATGCATGGACTGTCACACTACCAGTTCAGACCAAAACATGGCGGCCTCCTGGTGACTATCAGTTCATATTTACTCAAAATGCAGATATCTACTGAGTTTTTTGTTCAATATACATGAGAGAAGGGGAGTTTGTCTTGTCATGTAGGGTTCCTTCTAACTTTGCATGTAAATGCTCTCAGTAATGCAGCAGTGGTGCGGTTTGTAGAGTCTGACTGAAGAAATAGGCCCCTCTATAATTCCCTCATCAGGAGGTTGAGATGAGTAAACTAAATGACATTTGTTTAGTATATGAAAAGAGTGTATAAGTGAAAATAGCATGTGTATATTATAAGACTGCATTGATATATACTTTTTGGCATTTTTAATACCTTTATTTTGTAGTACAGGACAGTGAATTGAGTAGGAAACTTGGGGGAAAGAGCAGAGAATAACATGCAAAGGGGGGGATGCACAATATCAAGAGCATGATATTAGTCATAAGATAACAGCTTAAAATATATTATCTGTGTCAGAGGCTGTCGGCAGAATCTTAGATAAGTTGGTGAAGCTTTTTTCATTTTTAAAAATCATTCTTATCATTTATTTTTATTTTGTGCACCACAGAGCTCACTGTCCTACAGCGCTATTTAAAAAAAAGTATATTAAGTTTTGTTACGCTATCTGTTGAAAATACATTCTACACACAATGTACTTTTAATCCCAAGAAAATCTCTGTTTTTCATTACTAAATGTCCACATTTGAAAACAAATTGATTTATCATTTATGGTAGAATCAAATGTTACTTCTCTGCATGTCTGATTATAAATAAAGACAAATTGTCACAATAAAAACAAACCAGTTAGACACCCAGTTTGGAAATACCAGCATATCAGATACTGCCATCACTAGTGAAAAGGGGGCTAAGGATCGGAGTTAAACCAGGGCCTCTTGCGTCATCACCACACCAGTCAATGTCCAAATTAGATGTTTTGCAATAATGACAAACATGATAGCAGAAATAACATGCAATGAAGTGTGAAGATAAAGTGAGAGGAGCAAGACAATAGACAAAAAGTAGAAAAGACTGATAATGAAAGATGAAGGCTGTCACGTGATAACAAAAATAGAATAGTGACAAAAATGTCAGTTTATCTGTGAGATGCAAGATTTTTTGTAAATTTGAATATTTTTATTGATTTTATCCTCAATTTCTGTCTTTCAGGGCTAATTTGGAACTAGAATTTTCAAAAAGGTAAATAATAATATAATTGATTAATCATAGATTTTATAGATGGATTTTTACACGTTTACAGGTAACTTAATTCATAGCAAGGCTTATAATGGAACCTTAAATGATGGGCTTTTCCATTTTTATTTGTCTTCACATTTTTTATTTTACTGTTTTGGATGAAGAGTACCAACTTTGATAACAAAAGTTTTGCAATTGTCTCTCTGTTTGTAAGTGTTAATAAATTATCGCTCAATAAGAAAATAATCCATGAATATAATTACTATTTTCAAACTTATAATCAGGATCATATTTATTAATACAGTTTGAGCTTAGGCAGAAGCAGAGCAGCGTCCAGTACGAGTCTGACTTCTGCTGGCCTGCAGGTGACCTCCTGACCTCCTCGTCCACCACAGAAAGCACAAGTGTTCTCTGACAGTCCTATAAGTTATGAATGTGAGAACCCTCATCTATTAAGTGTTGTGTGAGAAAACTAAAGTGCTCTGAGGTTATGTGAACGTCTCACTTTGACCTGGCACTCTCTCTCAGCATCACAACTTTTAAAATCAGCCAGAAGCAGACCTATGGAGTTTCCTCTGTTACGCTTTGCCACCTCCTGATAACACACACTCTCTCTTTTTGTCTCTGTGACACTCACACACACACAAACACAGCAGGTGGAGCCTCCAGATAACCAGAATCAGCTACAAACAGGCTACTAAGATGCAGACGAGAAGTGCGAAGGGGACGATGAGGCTTAAATCATAATGCCATCAGAGCTGACGAAAGGTGTAAATTAAAGAAAAACAAGCACAAAAAAGCAGAAAAACAAGCCTCAAAGTAGTTTGATATATGAACAGAGGGAGGGGAACAATGCAAATTTAACAGACGGATGAGGGGAACGCACCAAAACAAGCTGGAGTGGCTCTCAGTTTCACACAAACATGTTAGATATATGGACTGAGAAAGGTGGGAAGGAGGAGGAGAGAGAGAGGTTACAGGGCCCTTGAACATGTTTTTTTTCCTTTACCAACCATAAATTAAAGATGCAAATTAATGGCAGTTTATTCAGTGAGGAAGTTGTTGTATATCACGCCTCTGAAAATAAGCCACCTGGAGAGAATCTTTCACTTCAGCTTATCTTCTTTTACCCAGGTGACCAAAGTTATGCAGCCCTGCTGTGCTCAGCTGAGACAGTTCAACAAAACCATGTTCTTACTCTTTCCTGATGACCTAAAAAGATAATTCATGCTTTTATTTCTTTAAGACTCAACTACTGTAAAGCACTTTATTTAAGCATCAGGAGGCGAGAGTACAGTTAAGTGAAAATACGACTGCCTGGCTTGCAGCAAGTTAAGATCTTATGGTCTTAGAGCCTGTTTTTTAAGGTCCAGAATTGCCAGGCTACACCATATATGTGAATTGCTGACTCCCTATAAGCCTGACCTCTGCCTAAGATCCTCAAAAAACTCTACTGATCACAAAAAGTGATGGAGCTCATCACTTCTACAAAGTACAGACAAAAAATAACATTTCCTCTCTGAATTAGCCTTTAAGTGCACTAAATGCTCGCATTAAGTTGATGCAACACAACAGATAAACATCTGCTACTGACATTGATTCACGCCCACATTATTTGCAGGTTGATAATGTTTGTCCAAAGGGCCGATTTTGACCAATACCAATGCTGAACTGATGTGTCTGTGCATCCGTAAATGCTAACCATACCCAACTAAACTGAATCAGGCCGACTAGTGGAAATGCAGCTCTAAACTTTATAAGATTTACAGGAAAAAGAAAGAAAAACTCCAAAGCACTCTGCTTTTTAAAGACTGCTTGGATCCTAATCCAAAGAGAACCTACTCTTGAGTCCAGGAAGCGCTCCTTCCCACATTCTTTTTCATTTTTATCAGATTTCATTTGCTTTAATGCTTTGATTTAGAAGTTTCAATTAAGTTTTAATGTAATTTGAATGCTGTTGAAATAACTTCGAGAACAAGACCTTCATTTCCAAGGGGAAATGATCCATCCATTACAAGAATACATCTTTTTTCTTTATCAATTCTACGCCCTGTGTGTCCAAGCATATTTATCCTTCTTAACCCTCAAAACATTTCTTAACATGACAAATTTTTACAGCTGAAATCAGAGACTATTAAAAAGGTTCTTAGACAGTAAAATCAGAGCTTTCTTTCTGCTGCTCTGTTGCAGATACTGCTAATAATAACTTCCTCTTACAGATGATTTGGTACTTGATTTCGAGCTTGGTTTGTTGATCGTGCTACCTTTGCAGTGTGTGTAAGAGAAAAAATGCCTGTCAAAATTGAATCTTCTTTTTTTAAATCCCTTCATAGATGATTTATTTAGATTTGAGCCCCTGAACATGCAGTCATGTACAGGTGTCTCATATTGAAAGCTGATTTAAAAGCGGGTGTCAACAGTGAATGTTCTTGTGTTGTGCTCTTATCCTCTGCTTAACCAGCGGAGATAAACTGAAAGCAGCCAAAGCAGATAATCTCAACCCCTTCACTAACAGCGACACACACATTGAGCTGATAAAGTGTGTTTGTCTGGCACATTCGGTCCAGAACTGAAGACACATGTATGCACTCATCCATACATGTGTTCACATGTTTCTGGAGATAAAACAGCCATGTGGTGGCTGCAGATTTCCCAATACAGAAGTTATGATTGGAGAAAGGTTAAGTGATTACATAGCCTAACTGCTCACTGACAGCCAATAGAATCGCTGGAGAGATAACTCAATCAAAGACGAGCATCTCATTGATTGTGAACCACCTCTGGGTTTACCACATGAGATCTGATTGGCTCATACTGGTTAAAATCCTCTGCGGTGTGGTTTGATTGCTGACTTTACAGTGAAAAGAAACTGTTCTTTCAACAGAATTATTTTAGTCATTTCAAACAAGCCTGAGGTTAAGATCACAAACCCACAAAATCTGTCACACCAGCTGTGGTTATACTGGGCAGATCCCAGCGACGTGACAGCAACTTCTTGCATGCAAACATCCTATGTCAAACTGTGCACGATGCTCACGCAAACACATCTGCACAGACGCGCCATGACAACCACAGCACACAGGCGGGAAACACGTGATCAGATGTCTTTGAACATGTGGGGCGCGAGCAGTTAGGGCATGGCAGAGAAAGATAGGCCCACAATGACGTACTGAAACCTGAAACATTTATATTCTTGACACTTAACCTTTAAAGTTTTGCAGAAGAATCTAGAAACATTGCAGAGTATGAGTAATTTCTGTCAATGATGTAAAAAGCAACTACGCAGTCAGGAGTAGGTGCTATGTCTTTGTGTTGTTACCTAGATTCAACAGGAAACACACACACACTTAACAAACCGTCACAGTGTGTTCCTAAGAATTTTCACAGCAAAAGCAACCACTGCTTCACACATGCAACACCAGGGTTCTGTGAATTTTCTCTTGGCGCCAGCTATACGAACCACAGCAGGCTGAGAGACGTCAGAAGAGATTCTTTTTTTTAGATATATCAACCAGTTTTTGATGACCTAAGGTGTTGATGAATTTGCTGATAGTAACTGACTTTTACAATGCATAATGATGCATAAACACCAAATCAAAGCTGCTATGACTAATTATTATTTGCACAGAATTATATCAGCTTTCAAACATGATTCAGATGATAAAATGGCAACACATTCAGCATTTGTTAGCTATCTTCTACATACAATATTCCAGCATGTTCACTTGCTGATGGCTGTTTTTGTGTTTGGACTGCATTGTTGTATTGTTTGTTATTTAGGAAACTGTAATGCAGCTGCATGATGTACATCAGTGGAACTTTTTTCCCCTGAAGCACCTCCCCCACTTGCATCTAGAACCTCCCCGCCCACCAAGCCCCACTTGAAAAAAGTGATATATATCTGTCAAACATTAACAACTTTATAAATGGTTTCATTTATGAAACCCTAACAAAGTAGACCTACATGCTTTGCTAACTAAACAAATCTTTGTATTGACAACTTGATCAGTATTTTACCATGCTTTGATATGTGTATGCAAATGTAAGGGGCTAAGCTCTACAGCGCTGCTTAAATGTCTGGCGTATATACAGCATTTTCAGTCATTTTCAGTGGTTTCGTGTATACACAAGCAATGCCGTGTTTATTGAAACTTTTTTAAAATGAAAAAGAAATTGATCATTTTCATCACTATGTGGACAAGGCCTAATTCTAGCAATATCAAGGAGACAAAGCCTTTCATCCCCCCTGATATCTTTACTAACCCAAATATATTCATAAAGGTTGCACCCCAGTTTGGTAACCAGGACATGAACTGGAACACCCACCCACCCAAAATAGCTTTATTTGCAACTCCATAGAATCCAAAATAAACCAAAAACCTCACCTCTAATTTGGCCACAGTTAGACTGCAGCTTCCATCATGTGAAGTGCTCACTTCACATAATCATTCGTGTTTATAAGGACAAATTGACATCAATGCTACTTGTTTAATGTTCATGTTACAGTAATGATGAAAGTGTGGTGAACTGTGCAGCCCCACCTTAAACCTCTAACAAAGCACTACTTATCGGTGGGATCAGGCTGTGCTTTACAGGGGTCAGTGAAGGCAAACTGTCTAACTTATGACTAATCTTACTACACATACATCAGGTCGTCTAACATCGGCCAGTCAGTGTTGGGAAAAAGGAGCAGACGTGTAGAGTCATCGTCACAGCTGCTGGTTGATGCAGCAGGAAGGAATGCCTGCTACATTCCTCACTCTCCTCCCTGCTAGCTGGAAAGCTCCAGACTCACTGAGCAACTTGGGATATTCTCTCATGGTCAAAGCACACCTGAGTATCCAGATATACAAACACAAGTCAGGAGAAACCTGATCAGTGCTTACTTTGCATATGAGTGTTTCCTATGCTTGTATTAATGTCTCACAACAGGCAGTGATGTTCTGATTGTGGAAAAATAAACAATATTTTATATCTAAAATGCAAATCAGTTTATCAGTGCGTTCCAAAGTGGGCAGGCACTGTTGCTAAACCAAATCCAACTGGTTAACTAATGTAGAAAATTACTTAGGACAAACATGATTCAAGCACAATTTTACCACTAAACAAATGATGATATGCTTGGACATGGAAGGCCATCCTAACAAATTTGTCTGTTCTTTCAGGGTATCTCTTATTTTTTTTGCAGCTACTCAACATTGAAGAACTATTTTCCACTGATCTTTATCTAAGTGCAAGAGTAAGATTTAACTTAAAAGACACCCAGCTGATCCAAATACATCTGTTAAATCCCACAGAAGCGCCCCACAAAGCAGCTAAGCGGCACATTTTACATACAAAGGTGGCTGTAAACAAAGTATGTTTCTCTTACCTCGTCCAAAAAATGGCCGACGTGTTGACAGTGACTCAAAGATGCTGTTTGATGCCATCAAATTATTATTCCCCCTTTGTTTTTTTCCCTTCTTCACCCTTTTAAAATCTGTATGGATAACAGCAAACACAAGAAAAGGTCAACAAGAGACTTTTCAAACAAGCTGAACATCAACGTTCATAGCCAATCTCTTAACCACAAACCACATCTTTCTATGTGGGCGTGTGCAGGAGTGTGTGAATGCGTATTGCATATGCTTATCAGTGATTCTCACAAGTATTAAAACACAGTGTTCTCATCAAATTCATTCTGACAAACAAGACAGGAAAGTGATACATAAGGTGAATGTGACATGTATGGGAGGGTTTTGTCTCTTTAGAAAAGAGGTTATTTCCTTTGTATTTTCTTGAAAATGAAAGTGTAAAGAGTCGTCTCTTGGAATAACATATGCATATACATACATATTTATAAGTTGTGATTATTTTGATACCATTGATACCAATGTTTTAATGCAATTTTGACAGTGTGCAGGAGTTTGCTTACAACCTTTGGTAATTAAAAAGAGGAAATTACTTCATATTGGGTGCCCGGTACTTTGTTTTTTGTGGCAGTGGTCTCCAAAGAGGCCTGAATTCATTTATGTTAACTATTATTGTGTCAGTTATAAATTCTATTATTGTATATGTAGAGAACATTGCTATTCCTTTGTTAAACAGAGCTTTAATTGACTCAACCGTATTAACTTTTTGAACTCCTAGACAACTCTTAGATATATGAAGTATTCAGAGGTTTAAAGTAAAGCTTATTTGGCAGTGTTATGCTTTATCTCACAACATTTCTTTGACATGATTACACGTGTTTTTACTGTAGCCCCATAGCAGGGGTTAACCATGCTGAACAGCGCTGTGGTTTCCTGATTTGTAGACCGTGACGGTCAGCTCACACAGATGAAGCTATGTTGTAAACTGACTCATAGTAAAGCTGTCAGCTCATGTGTGGAGAGGAGACAGTTTTATAACTTCAACTGAATCTCTGAGGATTAGAACTGAGTTTTACTTTTGAGTTCCTGTTTGTATTTCCAGCTAACAGATGAAAGCTTCGTAGTTTTTCTGATAACCACAGAGCAGACTTTGCATTTCCTGCTAATTCTGCTGCATACTTGCAGATTTTCACAGGCAAACAATTGAAAGCTTTTATAATTTAATGCCTTGAATAAGAGGATTGGCATTGCTTAATATCACTGCTTTTATCAATTTAAAAGGTCTGTGTTACAACATATCATAACGCTTACGCTATTGGTTAAGTGAATCAGTTATATGCATTTCAGCAATTACGACAAAAACATATTGTTTGTGAAAGGAAAAAAAATAACAGTAATCAGTGTCGTTAGCAAGCTAGACTACATCTCACTCTCTAAAGTTGCCACTAAGGCTAGCCTTCTAGCTTATCTGGACCCTTATTTAACTGTACATTCAGTCATAAGTGCAGTGTTTTCGCAGGACACAGACATTAAATAGATGTACGTAAATAGTTAAGTCATGTTCATGTAGTTTAAGATTGTCAAACATTTTAGTACTTTCAATACTTTCTGCTTCTCAGTGTTTTAAATAGAAACCATCTCTGTTATTTTAACCACTGATGATAGTACCAAAGCCTTATCAGAACTATTTATGTTTCATGTTTATAGGAGAGGAATAAACCCAGCCAAAATTACAAATGAACGTCTGTACACTGCACATCATAGTAAAGAAAAATATGTTGGCAAAATTTGGTACCGAAAGTTTGCCAAAATTTTACTCTTTTGCAATTTAGACAAGAGATGTGATCGATCAGTGTGCTGAATAATTGAGGCTGGCACACTGTGCAGTAGTAGGCACCAGACTTAGTTGTTGGTTAAACTAATTATAGTATATTAGTATATTGAATCAGCTCATCTTATCAGTTCAATTCAGGGCCACAATTGTCATAACATTTTCTGTCTAATAGTTTATTTCCACTCATGTATGGTTACAGAAGTGAGTCAACTGAATGCTCATTCATCCCTATGGGGATCTCTGTCATATCTGATGTGTCTTCAAATCTCCTTCTCGCTGTAATAATTATGTCTGGAACGTGCCACAAGTATGTTGAAAAGTGCATACTTTTGAAGACGGTTAACAATAATGACTAAGGCTGGCCACACACTACAGGATTTTAAGCCCGATTTTAGGCAAGATTTGACCCCCCCAACGATTGTGGGCGCGTATACCGACTGGAACCTCGTCACAAATGATTATTTGTATAAATAGTCTGGATAGTGCCGCTGACAGAGTACCCACAACAACCAATGAGAGCGAGCACACTGGGTAGCGTCACCAGACGGATCATACATTCAGTACATTAACGGCTCACAACCATAAACACAACTGTACCTTAATTCCAGCCAGGATTTCGTCCTGAGTATTTCCCTTGTTTTATGATTTTTGCTGCACATGCCAGTGGAGAGGCAGCGAGACAGAATGGACAGACATCCATGTTTTGTTTTGTTTTTTTTTTTAAGTCATGTGATCACGCGAGGTCATAGGCAGGTCGGCAGGTGTGTGGTCTCCAGTGATCTGACAGTCTGGCTGAGTCGTCTAGTGTGTGCGTTCACAGGATTAAAGATGAAAAATCGTTGGAAATTGTCCTGAAGTCTGTGGTCTCCCATGTTTTTATAATCGTTTCAGATTAAAAAATCATCTAGTGTGTGGCCAGCCTAAGACTTTTTCTACAGTCTTGTTCTGCCATCTTTTGGGGACAAAAAAGTGAGAATTTTTTTTTCTGAGACAAGAAGCCTTCAAAATATTGACCTATTTACAAAAAATCCTTACGCCTCTTTGTACTGGCTCTATTTGAGCCATTATTCAAAGCAGTTCCTGTCTACGGTGCCACAGGGCCACATCTCTCTCTCTCAGTTATGAGCTATTCAGGCCGTGTCCTTCAGGATCTGCCCAATCAGACATGCACAGTGTGATACAATGACAGAACTAACTGTCATTGGTTGCTCAGGCCTGATGCATTCTGGGATACAAAATGGCTGTTAGCATTAGCTAACATACTCCAAACTAGTGATTGGCAAAACACGGACAAAATGATCCCTTTTATGGCTCCAGGTAGTTTCTATGAGGCTTCTGTCCATACACAAAGATATACACTTCCATACGTTGGACACTAGGAGACATCATCTGTATATTTTCAGATTATAGGCGTTAGTCACATGCTTAAGTGGAAACAAATGGTAAACTGTTATGCAGCTATCTGCCACTAGTAGTTTTTGTAGCTCAGGTTAATGACTCCTGCTGCAATAGAGCTCCACTACCTTTCTAGAAGCACAGAACATACATCCTGTTTCTCTTCAGCAATTATATTTTACCAGATTAAAATCAGTAATCTCTCTCTTAGACAATGTGCAGGTGTTTGTGGGCAATTTTTCTCAAATCAAGAATTCACCCTATATTGACATTTTTAGTTTCTGTGGTAATGCAACATTATAAATATTGTTTGGCTTTAACTAGAGTTGTATATTATTTTATATGACTAATATTTTAACAGCCCAAATGTACATCCAGGGCTTCAACTGGCTTTAACAAACACTGTTTCCCTAAATTTTCCAAAAAAAGAAAAAGAAAAGATCACAGAATTAACCATATACCCAGAAAACTAAAATTGCATAAAGTAGCTGCAGCATGAGAAATCTGTACATTTTTAAGCTTCATGCTAAACTTGGAGGGAACTCAGCAGAGATAATGCCACAAATTAAGTAGATAGTGATGTTTTTCCCGCTAAATGAAGCTCCAATTGCCATTGTTTTTTAAAAATAGGAATGAATGGATGTGTTTTTTGCACCAGTTAGCCAGGGCTTATTTGTTTACAGTGAACTCACCAGGGAATCAGATTACTAGACAAAGTTATGCACTTTATATGAACATTTTCTGTCATGGATATGTCAAAGCACCAATACAAACATCATTAAACAACATAAATAATGGAGTCGCTGAGACTTTATTTGCGGTCGTCTTACCCAGCCGAGTTGTCCCGTTCCTGGTCAGAGGTTGGAGAGGAAGCCTACTGTGGTTTTCTTCAGTGACTCAGATGCAAAATAACCCAGATAACTCCCTCATTTCTCTGCATGTATCTTATTTTTACTTGCATACAGCTTTCTGTTTAGCTTCCGCACGTTCTCTCTGCCGCCATGCACATCTTCCTTTATCTCTCAGCTCTCTTTATGTCTCTCTCTCTCTCTCTCTTGTTTTTGGTGTGTGGTTTAAATCCTCATCGCGATAACTTTTCTGTCGTCAGATTTGACTCCCTCCTCGACACTCAGTGTCACTGAAGAGAGATCTGTCGATATGAAAAGCCACCTGGTTTGGTTTCTATTAATCTGGCGTTGTGGCTTCTAAGTTTGCCTGTATGTGCGTATTCTTGTGTGTTAGTGTGTACTTAATCAAACTAACCACCTGCCCCCCTCAGCCAACAGTTTTCATCGAGGAAGTAGCTGTGGTTAGGGCAAGCGAAACGGAGGGAGAGAGCGTTGTGGTGTGCGTTTTTTTTTTTTTTTTTTTTGAGCGCCCATATGTGCATTTGTGGTTTGTTGTTGATGTGTGTTTTCGTGTGTGTGTGTCGTAGGGTGCAGAGAGTGAGTGAGTCACCTCTACTTCACCAAACCTTGCTGCAGGTCAGACAGTTAGACCACTGTGACCACGAGGATGTGTGTGAGAGTGTTAAAGGTTTGTAGAGAGGTTTGTCAGTCCAGGGATATTCTTAGTGACATTATTAGTAGAAGTGATAAGTAGCTCTGTTGCTTTTTAAAGGGCTGTTTCACATTTATAATAATACTTAAAGGGCAGGCATGCCGGGCTGAAGCACACCTCTTTCATCTGTGCCAGTGCCTGAGTGGGATAAGGGGCAGTCAACACTGGTCAAAAACACTGGACTTTGGGTACGGGACACAGTATGGATTGCCTAGTGTGAGTGCGCCCCAGTAGTTTACATGCAGTTTTTTACTTTTCAGATTGAGTTTCAATGTTAGGTTGTTTCAATCCCATAATTTAGTTGTCACATCATTTAAGTGAAAATCTTAAAATTTTATGGCCTGTTTTGATAACACAACAAAACAAGAAGTCATTGGCACACATTTTTGGTTAATTTAGGTTAAAAGTTTGCTTCCAGTCCACAGAACCACTGACAGTGTAATTGCAAAAACATGTTTGCAAAGTTTCAGTAGCAACACATTGCTAATGTAAGTGTTCTAGGGATGTACCAGGCCAGTTGTTCTCAACTGGTCGAGCCATGGGACCCACAAACACCTCCTTAACGTGAAATCTCATCCCAAATTTCCAAAACTTTTCAACTGTTAAAATTAATTTTGTTAAAAATATTGCAGTTTGGATCCTTGATAAAGCAAAACATGTACCTGAACAAAGATATCCGATTAAACTTTGGGAGGACGAGCATGTCTTTTCATTCGATATTAGCATGCTAATGCAGATTTAGGTTGTGGTTTTAAATATTTTTATAAAATAAAGACATCCTTGTGGGAAAATTAGCTTTCTTGATAATGTTTCTATTTAATATAACAGGATAAATAAGTCAAACTCTCCAGTATTCCTTGTCCAACAAAGCAGAATGAAATAAAAATAAATTAAAACATGTCAACCTAGAATTTCTGTACATCCTCACTATTTTGTCACAGTTTTTCAGCAATTTGCAACCTGCTAAATGCAGCTTCAGACCACCAGTTAAGAACCACTGTACTAGGCTAATAATTTCCCAAATTGTAACTGTTTTTAGCCAGCTAGCTAAATGTCAAGTAAATAAATTCTGTAAACCAATTAAAACTGTAACAGGAAAACAACTTTGCCCCATAATTTTCAAAGTTCATTTCTAGAATGTAGCTTGTGTTAGCAGTGGTAGCACTGCCCGTTAATGTGCTGAATAATGTCATTCAGTGCTTCTGTTATATGTAGATGTAGGGTTGGGTATTGTTTGGGTTCCGATGTTGGTGCTAATCTGACAATTTATATACGGTGCCTGTGCCAAAACGGTGCCCAAATCGATTCTTTTGTGGGGAAAAATATGTTGAGTCGACAGGAGAATAAAAGCTGTCTGGGTGTCATAAATGATTTGCAGAAATATCCTTATAAGGTGCAAGTCCAACATGGAATAAGAAAAGGAAACCAGTGTAGCTTAACACATAAATAACAAAAATTACATTTCGATTTCTTGCTTTTTGTTGGGTGGCAGGTTGTCATAATGAGGTGTCAAGATCCTCTGTGGTATCTCCTCCTTGTAAGTTGGAGAACGTGGAGGGATAGTCTAAAATGAGTTTATTGTTCCATATCTTTGATATCATGAAGGAGAATTTATTTAAGTCTACATGGTGTGTTCGGTTGTGTTTTTGTGCAATCAGATATCAGACACCTGCTGGTTAAATAACTGTAATTAGCCTTTATGAGTGGAGGGTTGATGAAGTGCAAACAAACACACGCCCACTGGGAACTTGAACCTCAAATCCACGCCTCCATTCACCCCAACACCTGCACCGACACACTTCTGCCCCTCCTTAACTCCACTTCTGACACCTCAAAACACACACAACGCCAGGACAGCTGACACTCCCTCTCTACCTTTTTAATTTCCTGACACAGCTGTACCCTAAAACTAAACCTGATCATGTGGAAGACCGCATTCATAGTCTTTATTTGTGAACCAGGTGTCCTTAAGCAAAACTTAACCAAGATCTTTCAGGACAGAGGGTAGCTGAGGACCGTGTTGGGAAACAGGCTATTTAATGTCCTACTGTATGTCCTGGGAGAGCTCAGAGGGGGGCCGCTCAGCCGCTGACTCCTGACCCAGCTCCCAGACACAACATGACCTCCAGCTGCAACTTCCTGGGTCACACAGCGGGGTCAGACACCAACGCAGGGGGCTGAATCAGCCGCCAACTATGAGGAAAAGAGAAAGAAAGCCAATCAAAACACTTAAACACATGTTATTTTGTCTGTTTGTATTTATGCTCCCTTTTGACTAAGGAACTCAAAGATATAAAAAACAAAAACATTTAGACTGATGGGTCTCTCATCTGTTGGTAAGATTTGCTGTCTCAAGGAGGTGAACAGGCAGGTGGATGCAACAATAACAAGAGGGACATTTTGCAGCAATAACACAAGGAGGTTTAGTCCAGGGGTGTCCACATTTTTGTCACTGAGGGCCACAAACAAGAAAATATAGAGCTGATCGGGCCACTTTGAGATACCTGACTTTTAGTGACCTTCCATTGGAGGACCCCTGCTGGGCAGCCTTGCACTGACATCCAGGCAGACTGTTTCTCTGGTGGCCAGAAAGGCCGGTGTGGCCTCTTCCCATCCATCTGTCTTTATCTCTTTATCATCATGGTGTATTAAATTAAGATTGAAATACTTTGGTTGCCAATATGTTTTACAGTTGTGTTGCCATTTTAGTCGAGTCATGAAGCAAAACATGTCAACAATATTGTCCTGTCAAAATGTTTGTTTATAGCATCAAAACGGCAGCACTATTGAGTTTTGAAACTCAGAGTTACAATACAGTCTGATTTACAAATATGCATATTTTCTTATATCCTCCTGAGACCTGAGCTTTTGTTTTGTAATGCATTTTTAGTTTCAACTACTTATTTGGGATACATGGCTCCTGTTAAATATAACACAAAAGAAAATTATTTCTTTACAGTCAGGAAGTCATTTTTACGAAGAATATATTTTAAAAATGCAAAAATGGTGGTGTCATTTTTCTGATGATGGACTACAAGAACTTATTAAGCCTAAGTATGAACTATTTTTTCTTTAAAATTACTAGAACATTCCAAAACATTAAAATTCCCCCACTTCCCAAGGCATTGCCAAAAAACAGTAAAAATTCCTTAAATTTTTATCAGATGTTTCAGTCAAACTTCCTGAAAAAATATTAAATTGAGTTACAAATTTACCCAACAATTTTAGGAAAATTACCACAAATTTTGAAAGCAAATTCTTGCTGAAATTTTCAAAACAACTTGCCTGGAATTTAGAAATAAATTCCCAAAAAATGTCCAAAGATATTCTGTTCCCCCAAATACCAATGAAATTCTCAGATATCTACAAATAATTACCCGAATTTCCCATGAAAATACCTAAAACTTCTCTCAAATCCCTCCAAAATGTACCAACATATCCCCTAAAATTTTCACGAAAATTCCTTCCAATTTATAAACAATTTCTCCCAACATTCCCAGCCAATTATTTAAACTTCTTTTTTTTTTAAGATTTATTTTTGGGCTTTTTCATGCCTTTATTTGACAGAGGAAGGACAGTGGATAGATTTGGAAACAGGGAAGAGAGTGGGGAGAGACATGCGGTAAAGGGCCACAAGCCGGATTCGAACCCAGGCCGCCTGCGTACATGGGTCGCGCCTTAAACCACTCGACCATCAGCGCTCCCAATTATTTAAACTTCTATGGAAATTCTAGACAATTATCTCAAAAAATTACAAACCCCAAAACTCAATACCTCAAATGTGCATGCAGGGTCTCAAGAGGATATATTTTAGAATTTGCTGAGGGCCAATGAAACATGGACTAAAAGGCCTTGTTTGTATTGCAGGCTTTTTGGACACCCCTGGTTTAGTCCATAAAAAAGTGTGTAAAACTCTGTACATGTTAGGAAGGTTTTAAACCTACATGCATTTATTACACAGATGAATTACCTGATCACAAGGTTTCAGCAATATTGTGGTGTTTGTGCCTTGCCTGTTTATGGAGATAAAAAGTCGAGCCTTTTGATCTCATGAAATCATCCTCTCTCCGTCCTTCTGTCCTCCTTTTCTCCTCTGCTTTAACAAAATCCCCTCCTCGTCCTCCTGTGCATCCCCCCCCCCCAGAGAGCTCCCACGACATCAAACCCCTTCACGTCTAAACATGTGTGTGTGGGCATGTCACTGTGTGTGTTCTAACCAGCTGCTAAAATACAAAAGTTGAATTGGCCTTTGAATGATCAACAAACAAAAACAAACAAACACATGTCTAATTTAAAGCTGCAGTCTGGATGCTGTCCAATGGGAGGCTTTTTTTGTATGTCCACTCAAAGAGAGACTAAAATACAGAGGTGGACAAAATTATGCCGAGTCGTAGGGAGGTATTCATTAAAAACACTCTCATCCACAAAATATGTTCTTAAAAAGCACCTTTGTCCACGTGCTACATGCTGTAAAGAGCACACCATGTCAGCAGCAGTGTGAAGGGAGTTTTCCAAAAGGGGCATTTTCACCGACCTAAATCTTGTGAAAATAAAAGATGTTTCCTGCCCTGACTACTGCTTACAGTTTTCTCTCTTCAGAAATGTTAAAATATTATTAGCTGAAAATGTTTTGACTTCTAAGACTTGTGCAAAACATAATCAGGATAGTGTTGCCCTTAAAATCTTCACGATCATCTCTAACACTTCACTTAAAGCTAAAGACAACCAGTAGAAACATTTTTGGATAAAGCTGACATTGACTCAAGTATTGCATCATTTCAGTCAGCTGGAAAATCAGGGAGATTCCTGAATGTCTCCTCAGAGTTATTCCCTCCCACTTAATCTGATCTTATCTGATGTCTTAAGGCTTTATTTATACCCGAAGATAGCAGACGTTTTATAATATTAACCTATTTACCTCCAGTCCAGTCGTCCCTTTTAGTAATTACACATCCTTTTTCCTACTGTTACATATGAACATCATTGTATGTTCATGCAGTCATAGATGTAATGTGATGAATGCTGATGGTACAGAGTGGACTGAGTAGCATGAAGTCGGGGGGGAGGTGAGGAGGGGTGGTGGGAAAGAAAGAAAGGAGAGTGAAGGTGGAGGAGGGCAAAGATGTTCGCCTGTCCGCTCCATGTGAGAAACTACTGGAAGCTCAGTTAGTCACTGCCTTCCCACACAGGAAAGCACAAAACAGCAGCTGTCCGCTGATCCTCTCGCTCACTGGGGTGAACTCTGACAGTTTGAACTTTATGATTTTAACACAACATACAAAAACAAAACAGTTTTCACACTTATTTCCACCATTTCTTCTTTTTTTATGCAAGCAGGTTAAAGAAAGATGCATTTATTTTCAAACACAACTAAACATGTGCACGTGTCCCATGTAGAAAGGATAAACATTATCTTCTATCTCCTAAAGCTAGTTAACGTTAATGTGTTAACACTCATGATTACTCTGGAAAAAATAAGAACCCAAATTAATCATATGACCAAGTTTGACCATAACTTCCTCCCGTAGCTTCAGCACAGCTTCCCTGGTGGGGTAGAGGTTAAAGTGATGAGTGAGGAGACAGAAGCAGGTCTGCTTATTGGCAAATTTCGATTCAGAAAGCTGCTGAATGTAAGTTTATAGAAAACCAAACTTGTGTGCTAGCAAAGGTGCTAACACCAACATGGGATCAAGCCAAGGTCGTCAAGATGAGTGCTGTGTGCTATTAAAATGTCAGTTGATAATGCACATCTTAAGGCTTTGATATTTATAGGTGTCCCGTACTTCACTTTAAATAAAGAAAAAAATGTAGGCTATATTTAAAGTGAAGTACAACCACTGTCCTGGCATGACAAGACATTTTTCCCTTGAAGCTCTGTTTCAATTTTCCTTTATTTTGCTCATATATACACAGATAATAAAGAGAGAACAAGGCATTTAGAGTGTCCTGCAAGAAGATACTTTTTTATTTTGTTTGTTTATCTTGTTTTACAAAACGGAGATAGATGCATTAATATCAACATCTTTGATTGAAATGTGCTTGTACTTGTGTTAACACAAATCCTTACACTTCTGTTTCTCCTCCTTCAAAATAAAAGTGCTAGATGTTGTGCTATTTATAGGAGAGACTGAAATTTACAGAACAGAAAAGTAAATATTTGATGAAGTTGTATGGACAGCGAGCATCTGATACTGTGAGATATCTGATGCTAATGTGCTGTAGGAGAAGTCTGCTTTATATTCACGCATTCAATCCATGCCATTTTGATCTGTGACCTCACGCATAGCTGTGTCTGCATCGCTCTGCAATAGTTGGCCTAAAAGCCAGCACTCTGTTTACCACTTAGTGTTATGGATGAGAAAATGCATGTCTAATATTTTCAAATGTCTGCAAGTAGATTCGACTCCCTGCTTGCAGTAGAGGGTGACACAGGAGAGGATTTTTATTCCCATCCATCCCACTCCACAGAAATAATTCCATCCCAATCCCAAATCACAGTGGAAAAACAAATCTGCCCCTACCATTTTTATACACTTCCTATACAGCCCATTTGAATAGTTAAATATATGGCCAAACATAGCATCTAATGTATTCAGTTTATTGAATTTACTGAAGACCACTCGTGCTAGCGCCATCACAGCCTACTCTCATGGAATTTTTTTTCTAAAATTTGTGACTTCTCCACAAGTTCTTCAAACCTGATAGATGGATAATTCTGTCTTAATTAGTGGGGATGATGAGCATCCACACTATTGATATTTGCGTCAGCCATTTTGTTTATTATTCTTCCTCTGCACCGGCTATCTCCTCCTTCATACTTTGTCGTATCAACACTGTTTAAACTTTTAAAAATTCAGTTTCTTCGTCATTCGACTGCTATGACTTTCCTCATTTCTAACTTTTATAATTTTTTAAAATATAGCTATTTTCATGCTACTTTCAGCTATTTCTATGCTATTTCAGCCATTGAATGCAATTTTCAGCTACTTACAGGCCAAAATCAGCAATTGTTATGCTACTTTCAGCTATTTTAAGGCTACAAATAATACACCTAATTTTAGGCTATTTACAGCTTTTAATTGGCTACTTTCAGCTATTTTTATCCTTTTTGAGCTATTAAATGACATTTTCAGCTACTTTTATGCCATTTTATGCTATTTTAGGCTATTTTTATGCTATATTCAGCTATTTTTGTGCTTGTGGCTGTTTTCAGCAGTTCTGCATCCTGACAATTCAGTTTTGCAATTCAGCTTTCTGCATCCCCACGCAGTTTCAGCTGAAATTTGATCTAGTTTTTGTTGTAAGTTGCATTTTGCATCATCTGACTGACCACCTTTGCCCTGCTCCATTTCAAAAAGGGTCGTTGCTTGCATTTTTGGAGGAAGTGTTGGCTGGGGCAGGGCTGTTTCTGATGTGGGAAGTGTAGTTTGTTTGACTTGTGATGCAGTGTTCACTTAAAGAAACTACAAGAAAAATGGCTGCCGTTTTCTGCTAAAAACCCCTAATCAAATGAGCACGTGCGTATTTATATATAAAAATTGTGTCTGTGGTTTGAATTATTTTAATGTAACACAACAAACACTTTTGCCGCATGACAAAACCTGTGGATAAAACAAATGTAACATGGTGTGTGAAACAGAAGTCGTTTAATTTTGATAATCTTGTTTTCATGATGTTGTCAGCCAAAACTGTGATCGAAATTGAAACTCAGTTAATCACCCAGCACAGCTGTGTCGTCACTTTTTATAGGAGGTTGCATGTTTGCGTTGTCCTCTGCATAGGATTCCGGGCTTTGAGGACCTACAGTGTATGCTACAGGTAGATTCGAAGTAGAGCAGTAAATCAGGCTTAAAACATTCAATATGATCCATTGGATTACATGTGATTGAAAGACAGCATGTTAGCTTACTCTTTGAAAAAATCTATAAAAGAGCTGCTGTCTTTCCTCCACTCTCTCTCTATCGCTCTTTCCTGCAGCCTGTGTGTTGAGGAGTGTGTGTTTAAATATGTTAAGTGGGGCTAAGTAGATCTGTCTAACATCACAGGGGGTCAGATCATTTACCAAGATTTGCACACACTGACACACAGATCCTGGCTAGGTTTTAATTCCTCTGCTCCACTGAGCTCTGGTGATGTCATTTAGCCATCCTGTTAAACACTGAGCATGTGTTTGTCAGTGATGATGCATCGTCTGAACAAAACTGACGACCAGCTAGACCCTTTTGTCCCACGGCTGCAGCAAACACGACAGCGGAGTTGTGTTTTTTAGTCAAAACAGAATGAGTTTAGGGATTAAAAGCAGAGATTCTTCATCATAAGAGGAGGAGACAGATGGAGGAGTGGTGTGAAAATGTGAGTGCGTCTCACAGAGAGATGTGAAGGAGATTCCATCGCCTCCATTTTAATGACTCAGCAGCAGGAGGGCGATTCTTCCAGTAAAACACCTCCTCCTCACTCACACAGACACACACTCCTCTCAACACAGACACACACAAGGGGTGCAGTTAGATGTTGGAAGATATTACATCAGACACACACACCTGGTGCTGTCATTCCACAGACATGTGTTGTGTCTCTCGTTTTGTTCAGTCTGTTGGCTGCTCAGACGCCAGCACAGCAGCTGCACACAAATACACTCAGAGTAGGTCAGGAAGCTTTCTGAACTCTGTTTTTGGTTGTAAATCACAACACAACTCTGGGTATTTTTTTTAAGCCATTCTTTCTTTATTTTGAGTGTTTACCCTCAGGGTACAGCATACTTCATTTATCTATATTTTGAAGCTCCTCTCACACACCTATTTGACAGTTTCAATTCAGCCCCACATTGTCCTGAACTTTCACAAAAGCTACCGCCACAAAGGCACATTGCTAACAGTTTTCAGGCAATGGATGAGGAAGATATGATCTCCATTCTTGGCTGTGTAGACATATCTCTAACATAGACTACACCAGGGCGGGTCTCTCACCCTTCTTTGCCAACTTCCTTTGCACTTTTTAATCACCATATACCATCGCCACATAAGATCGTTTAAGGATAAGAAATAATCTCCCTGTGCTGTTCATGGTTGAAGTAGTGTGACTGGTCTCTGAGACAGGCTCTGCAGATACAAAGAGAGGAAAGGAGGTCAGTTTGGCTCAGGTGATACAGCAGATTTCCAGTGCACTGGATCAAATCCAGGTCAAATCTTTCGCAAATCTGTGGATACCAGATAAATAAGTCCAATTCTCAAGCGGAACAACCAGAAATGAGTTGTAAACACAGGAAGACTGAGTAAATGAAAATGTATGAAAGTACATTCTGCTGTAGTTTTAGTCACACCAGTCATTTCTTAACAGTTTACAGCCTGTTTGGCCCTTACCTGTGACTGACCAGTGCTTAATTGTGTAGCTGATTCTGGGCTGATCTCAGACTCAAACAGTATATTCACACCACAAACATTAATGCACTTTAAATCTCATTTTCATTGAGGAAAAGTTGCAAAATAAGAGTTTATTTTTGCTGTCAGGACAAACTAGGATTTAGTAAAATACTTTCAAGA
Organism: Cheilinus undulatus; assembly: GCF_018320785.1. Lineage (NCBI taxonomy): Eukaryota > Metazoa > Chordata > Actinopteri > Labriformes > Labridae > Cheilinus > Cheilinus undulatus. The sequence continues at coordinate 11,657,331 of NC_054888.1, read as the reverse complement.
TTTTAATTGCATAAGATGGCCCACCAAAGGATTTTAAAATAGATTTTAAAGCAATTAAATATTCAGTTTAACTTATTTGACTAACAAATAAACAGCTTTATGTATCATCACTGCTTTCTATGGCACCAGAATTTCTTCCTTTTCCTCCTTTCTTCGCCATCTTCCTCTCCACCCTCTGACTAAAATTCAGTTTAAAACAAAGTTGCAGTGAACTTTGTGGACTTAAACTTTAACTCCAAAGTGCTGCGGTGGAAAAAAAAAAAGACATCTCCAAAATGAGCAAATAAACAAACAAACAAAACCTTTAACACACACTCGAGCACACACACAGAAACACCCTCCTGAAATCCACATGGGACCAATTATCACATTTGCCGTGCTCCGTTTGCCAGCCCCCGATCTCCATATACTGACAGAGAGAGAGAAAGAGAGAGAGAGGGATACCGTAAATGCTCAGACAGTCATCACCTCATTAGCCTCAGACGACATAATGCCTCTGTGTGTGTGAGAGAGAATAATTATGTAAGGCATGAATCAACTGTATTGTGTCCATTTATTGTCATTTTACACTGGCGGACTGTAAAGCATTTTTATTATGCATTATCAATGAAAATATTAGTTTTACCTTCTTTTGCTGGCCACTGTAGTGTTTTAAATTCAGTTTTTCCTCATTAGAGGCTAATCAGAAATAGAAAATGCTTCTTTTAACATCTTGTCATCACCTTGTGAATAAGAAGTGAGTGATAACAGCTGTCCACTTAGTCAAAAAGCTGCTTTTCTTGTGAATCTTTCCTGCTCTTAGAGTTGTTGTTCGCTGTGATGGTGACGAGGGTTGTGTCTAAAATCCCTGTCATTCTTTATTCCCTATTCCCTCTTAAAGGGCGCTGTATGAAGTGGACTCAGCCGTGCAACCAATCAACAATTTCAGACACTAGCCAGGTGAGTACATCTAAAACTTGACACTAAAATTCAAAGCTGATTTTTGGCTACATATTTTCTCTTTTGCGTGCACCTTTGCTGAACCCTCAGCGTCTTCCTCCTGTGTGAGCACTCTACAAGTTGCCTGTTGGGTTAACAAAATGATGCATTTCCTCTTTACACCCTCTGTCATCCAAACAGCCCCCAAGAGAGCCAGAGGCATGATGGGTATACAGCTCCTAGAGGAGGGGGGCCACATGTGGTCCTGCTCCTGTAACGAGGACTAACGCTCCTGACGATCCTCCGCTCACTAGGCGTGTTTGACATTTATGACATGATTGCCAAATTTAAAGCCTTCCAGGCCTGACTGTTTACCTCTGTCTGTGTTAAAGGCTGACGATGAAACGACCAGGTTTATGATGAGGGCTGGAGCTCTCTCTTATTGAGTGTGTGTTTGACTTTTATGACATAATTAGTGAATTTAAAAGCAGCATTCAGATGGCACACTTACTGTATACTGTGTGTGTTATTGCCTTCATTAACAGAGCATTTCTATTGTGTGTGATGGCTTTAACAGCATTACGACTTGACATCTAAATGAGCTAACAGTATTACGAGCTGATTATCTGACATGGAATATTTAAGCTGTGTGATATGATGTCACTAATGGGTTAATGGTCTAATGGGACACACTGATACACAGAAGCTCAAACACTGAAGAGGGTTACAAATAAAGCTTAATAATAAACAAATCACGCCTTAAAAGAAATAAATCACTCATCAGCGGAATACAAGATTCTTAATAGGGTTTGGAAATTAATTGAAATGTAGATAAAATCACAATATGACCTACTACAATTTTCACATTGCACAGGGGGGCAATATTTCTTCGGCCTGAAATATGTTTTGAAATACCAGTTTAATACATCTTTTGAGGCAGAGGTGTTTTGCTCGACACATAATGCAAACATTCAAGTGCCAATATTTTCTAGAATAACTGACAAAAGTTCCAGCTTTCCTTGTTTTTTGTATATTTTTGTCTTCCTCAAAATAAGAAATCCATAATATCATCACTCCCTTCATTACAATTCATATCAAATTTGCAATATATGAAAAAATAACTGCAAGAAGACATTTTTGTTAGATTGACTTGAATTTTGGGGGGATTTTTGCTTAGAAATTTTTGAATTTCTGGGGGAATTAGCTTTGAAACCTTTAGGTAATTTCATGAAAATTTGAGAAATTTATTTGTAAATTCTTCTTTTTTTGAGGGGGGTTGCTTTGAATTTTTTTTTTTTTTTTTTGTATTTTTATGACAATTTCAGGATTTTTTTGGGGGGGGGGGTGATTTGTTTTTTTTGGGTGGTGGGGCAGGTTTTTAATTCTTAGTTATTTTCATAGAATTTTTGAACATTTATTTATATATTTTGGGAGATTTGATAAAAATTTCTGGGGGAAATAGCTCTGTGTGTTATAATATAAAATGGTTTATAAGATGAGGAACCTGAAGAATAATCACATTAAATTGCAGTTGCAATGTTGGGTGAAAAAAATCACAATTAGATTATTTTCCCAAATTGTTCAGCCCTAATTCTTAAAATGTCCGTATGTTTGGTGACAAGACTGCAGCTGTTTGTATTTTTATTTATCTTTAAGATCAATTAACAGGTGACCCTACGATCATCCTCAGATGTTTTTTCTCTCAAAATAAAACCAAATTATTAGAAATAAAAGGCCTGAATGGGTTCAAACATTTAGAATAACCTAAATAATCATTTATTAAGACATGAGGCGTAATGACACAGACCTGAGGTCAGCAAGATGTGAACTTATTGCAAGCATTGGCCATGATTTTCAAATATTCATATCCGTAGGCTTTAATTTGGTCAAAACAATCTGATGTGTTCATGCCGAATTGACAAAAGCCTCAGCTTGTGCCCAAAATTACCCAAATCATAAATTGGGTATTAAAGCCACACACACCCTCAGACTCAGTGGAACAAAAGCACACGCCGGTGGTACGCCTCACGCTTTGGTTAGCTGTGTGTTTGGCGTGGACACACCTCCTGCATCTGTCCACTCTCTCTCTCTCATCTCTCCATCAGAGTTGTACAGGACGCTTCAGCTCATTATCAAACTATACACACACATTCAAACACACACGTGCAGCAACCTGATCATCGGCGTGTTAATTGCAGGCTGTTTTCTGACATGAGATCGCCACGCTACCTTGAACACCATAATTATGTCACCAGCACACACACAGGCACACTTTATCATGGTGTGTAATTACAGGTAAGAGGAGCCAATAGGAGCAGCAGGTGGCAGCAATATCATATAGTCAAACGCCCCTTTATTAGACATTTAAACACACCTCAGGGACATAAACAGAGGCTAGAAGCTTTAAAAAAAGCTGCTTGATTTTTTTTATAAATAAATTGTATGAAAATTTTAAAAGAAATTAAACTCCTGCTTGGGTCTGGTATATGTGATGTAAATTTAATTTGTTCTTCACACATACAGAAAGCACAGTTTGTCAAAGATACTTCTGATAGACATGGATTTCTACCTCAGATTTCTTTACTTTTTCTAACAGTTCAGTTGAACATTTAGGATAACATTTACTTTGTAATACAGTTTTTAATGGGCTCCTCACAGGACACTCTATGTTTGATGTCAGAAATCAGTGAGGAGCATTGATTTACACTAGTGGAAATACCAAGACCAAGGTACATCCTCAAATACATCCAACCATGGGGATTAGAGAGGGAATTATGGAATAAGAAACTGTCATGATGATTCAGAAGCAACAAGAAGAATCTAAGTTTTATTGCTAATAAGTCTGAGAAAGCTACAGGAGAGCTGATTTCAATCAGACAGTCTAAAGCAGGGGTTCTCAACCTTTTTAGACCTCAACCCCCAAAATAGAAGTGCCAGACCCCCAGGGATCCCACTCTACCCAAAGGTGGTTGAACACAGCCATACATATACAAGAATAGTCATGTGCAGACAAGGCCGTCCATTAGGGGAGATAAAGGGGAGAGCTTTCTGAGGCCAAGCCAAACTCTTGGCCCATGGAGTCACAAAAATCAGAGTTTAGCTGTGATATCTTTTTACCTGAATAATAACCACTCTTATCAAAGCAACAAATTTTTTTTTTAAATTATTTGTGCCATAGTTTATAGCCTTTTTAAAAAAATGTAAATCCCCTTTTCTCTGAACAGAATTAAAATGGGTTAAAATTGCAAAAAATGCATAGAAAATGTGATGAAATAGGACTTTAAAGACCCTGTAAAGTGAAATCCAAAGTTTTTGTCTTAACACTCTAGATATGTTGGAATATGGTTGCTGTAAACATGTGAAAACACTGAGATCTACATGTGACTGAATTCTGAATTTAGGCCATTTCACCTCTTTCCTGGCTTGGTTTCATGTGGGCAGGGCCAATATGTGGGCTCACGATGTCATGAGCCCACAGTAGAGAATGACCCCGCCCCTCTAACACTACAATATTGTGGAAGGAAGCAGTCGACTGGAGCAGGGACTTCTGGGATTATTTTGTGCAAATGAATTCACTCTTGTACCATTCTATAATGTTCATGTTTCATTGCAAAGTTACAGTTATGCATGCTTTGTTTATTGGTTCATGTTTTTAGTGGAAAATATTTTTCTAAGTATGAAACCATGAGTGAGGGGGTTAATGCTGCAGACTGCGCTGCCTGTATGTGTCTTTATCTGTGGTTCTAAATAAAAGATAGCTGCTCATGCTTACTGCGTGAGGGCTTGTTAAACTCATTCAACTTATCTATGAGCCACTCCTCATCACAGTTTGCCACAATCTAAAATCACAGAGCAGTTCAACTCAGTACAGTCTGTTGGACTGTACTGAGCCACAGTCGTCTATGGATCATTTAAAGCATCATAGCAGAGATTTGAACAGACTTTGTCTCTTCTTCTAAGGTCAATAAAAGGTCAAGAGACAGGCTAATGGCATGAGTGCTTTCCTCCATTCAAATTGTAACATTTTTTAAAACCTGAGAGGATCATATTCCTCCTGAGTGGGCGTGGCTTCAGCTCCTTCAACAGACACGCCCACACCATCCTGGAGCAGATTTTACTGCCTCATTTTTCATGATTTGAAGCTTAATTTTTTAAACTTTATGTGACTGAAATTTGACCTGGGGGTTCATAGCACAGTGATCTATCATACGACAAACCTAAATACAGATTTATTTTTACCTTACAGGGTCTTTAAAGTAGCAGAAATGGGTTAAAGAGCAAAAAGTTAGATAAAAGTGGCAGAAATGGATTTAAACTGTAAAAACAGGCATGAAAATGTAGTAAAAGGGTTTATCAGTTGCAGTATTGGCTTTAGAGTGGCTTTAAAGGTGAAATAAAGGTGGTGAGATTGGATTAAAATGTGGAAAAAAAGGTATGACTGAGGCAGAAATGTATTTAAAAGGCAAAATTTGGTGGGAAAAGGTGATGAAAACAGATTAAAATGTTGCGAGATTGGTGTGAAGTGGCAAAAATGGGCGCAAATTGCGCAAAATTGATTGAAAGTGGCAAATACAATTGGTAGAATCGGGCGGGAAGAGTTGTTTAAAGGGGTGACAAATAAATACTTTCAACAGTAAGACCTAATTATATTTTGACATACTTTTCAGTTCTAAAAGGAGGTAACTGTATCCCTGGATGTTAAAACACAATGGGCCTCGTTCACTAATAAATGCGTAGAAATGTTCTTACTCTGCGCACAAGTTCAGTGTATACGCAAAATCACTGTTGGATTCATGACACGTGTGCACCGGCCAATTTTCTTCTCACCACCGTGCGTATGTTAATGAATCAGAATCATTCAAATTGACAAGCTCTTGCCCGCAATCTGCATAAACCACGCCCCTATTTCTCTATAGAAGGACATCCGTTTGATGCATCAAAACGAAATCGGCAAGAAGGTTTGAAGTTGCGAGGGATGGCCCCAAAAATTAGAGGAAGAAATTTCAAATTAAAATTGAAGTTATCGTGTCAGAGGTGGAGACAAGGAAAACGACACTTTTTCGAAGCGTTTCCACTGGAGTCTCGATGATAAACAAAAAAGATACCTGGGCCTCTATCACAGAGGCTGTCAATGTAGTGTCACCTGAGGAGAACAAGGACCACCTGATCTCACTCCACAGGATGAGCGATTGGCTGCAGTAATTAGAAAGTCATCCATCTCTGGCATATGTCAACGGAACGAGGGTGAAAGTGATGACATTCATCCGTCAGGTTACCTGTAATTATTAATTTGTTTATATTTGGAATTCTTAATCTCTTGCAAATAAGTGAAATCAATCAGAAAAAAACAACTTTATTTAACTGAAATTGCCAATGCTGATTGCAACAATCAATAAATCTGTAGGCCCATATTGACGGTGACGTGTCAAAGTTGTTTATTTCACTTAAATGCTCTTTTTTTTTTTTTGGTAAATGAAGTGTTAAATTGAAGCTTCAAGATTTTAAGTATATGAACAATGAAAAAGTTTCCATTTCATGGTTATTTAGTACATTTGATCAACTTATTAGCTAAAACCCAGTTTTAATGATTATCTTTAATCCCTTTATAAATTAATGTAGTTTCAATACATTGGACATCTTGGGTAAAAGATATGTGTTTAAAGTTTCTGAAAGCTAATCCTGCATTATTTGTGCGTACGCATGGTCTGAGGAGGTTCTAAATTTGTTCGCAGAGTAAGAACAAATTCAAGTAAGAACATATTGATGAATCACAGATTTGTGCGTCAAACGTTCGTACGCACAATTTAAGCACAAATTTGTGCGTATGCACTGTTTGTGAATGAGGCCCATTGATACTGTCAATCCATCACACCTGGAGTGGGCCAGTCTATGGGTTTTTTTAGGGCCCAGCCAAATCTGCTTGTTTTGTATTGATATAAATAGATGCAGTACTTTGGAGCCTGTGATCAGAGCTGCATCTGTAACACAGTTATTGCTAACAGCAGTCTGCTTTTCAGGAACAACAGACTGAAACACTACTGAAAAGCAGAATCAAGCACCCTAAAAATTTCAATTAACATAGTCTGCTGACTCCAGAATGCCTTTATTTGCTCTTAAAGGGCAGCATTGTCATTTATTTTTAGTATTTACGTATTAAAACTGCTTTAACTCTATCTTTATAGTAGGATTTTTACACTCTGAATCTCTTTGTAAGCTGTTAGACCACAGCAGTAGCAGTGTGATTATGTAAAGATTGAACACACACTGCTGCATCCACACACAGTCTCAGACATAGGTAGACCATAGTGGTTTAAGGGGTTTTGAGGCCACAGTGAGACTGCCAAGAGGTCTGTGGTGAGAGGCATGCCACAGTGTTGGACCAAACCAAACACACGTTCACTCAAACATTGTGGTATTTAAATAAGACCAGATATAAAAAAGTAAGAGTGTTTATACACCTTTGTAGTCATTATTAGTATTATTATTTATCACTTTTTTATTTTTTAGATGTTTGCTATTTCTTTTTCTCTTTGTCATTGTGTTTTAAAGTCCTGTGTGAAGCACTTTGAGTTGCCTTGTTGCTGAAATGTGCTGTAGAAATAACCCTGTCACGCCTCATTTCTTCATGCAAAGACCTGGTAGCAAAAATTATCAACATAAACATTTTCCTTAACCTTTAAATGTAGGGCTGTAGTCGAAGCAGTGGTTCATTTTTCAGTATTTAGTATGTAGTCCATGTGTTTCCCTCCATGCCTTGTTGATGATAGTCACCTACTGCATTAAAGATGAACTATAACAAAGGAGCAGCATGATCTACAGTTAATTTGTAGGATATTTTTGTATTTGCAGCTTTCCTAAATCACATTTCACAGAAAGAGATGAGTTATATCTCCTCTACTGTGCTCCCAGCAGGATTTTGAGAAGCTGGTAAGATCCTGAAGCTGTTTTACATTTCCTGAAGCGACTGACTGCAGAGTCCTGGCAGAGATTTGATGTGTTACTGGAATATCCAGTTGTTAACAAATTAAACATCTGCTTTCAATAAAACGTGAGCTGCTACCAGCTAATTGTCGGGCAACAAACAAGACACACACAAGCACTTTTAATTTAGCTGGTGACTACTAGCTGGCGCTGCTTTAAATTAAAGAAATTACACTATTAAACGTGCACGTTTGCTCAGAAACAATCACTTTTATAAGCACATTGCTCATCCAAACTGTTGTGCCTCATTTTCCCATCTCTATTTTTTAAATTGTTCATCTTCTAGTAAACTCTTACTCATATCTGACTTGACTAAACGCTCCAATCCAGATTCAGGAAAACGTGTAAGCCAACAGCACATGTGTGTGTGTTGACTCAGGCTGCCAGCTTCATAAAGTGGAACAACAGAGATTAGATTCTGTGATTCATCAAATCATCTGGCATATAAAGCTCGTCAGGAGTTATGGATCTAGTTTACAGTGACCCCTACAGGTCAGAGGTGGTGTAGCAATACAAAGTATCACCAAATAAAGAGCAATTTATAACTGATATACTAATATTAATATGTATAATTTTAGGACAAGAGTTGAAGTACAATATGCTGAGTCATAAAGAATTTTAAAGATCATAAAAGCTCTAAAACAAGTTCTTACTCATGAAAACAAAGATATGATGAATAGGTCCCCAAATTATAAGACAGACATGTTTGGGGATGTAACATTTCTTCTTTCAGTATTATGAGCTTATCCTAAGATAAAGTTTATATGCCGTTCAGAGATATAAACTGGAGTTGTTTTCAATATGCTGAACTAGGCTCGGTATTGTCACAAACTTAGCCCACGTGCATAAAAAGGGGGATGGGATAATGCCTCAGATGTGCTCATGTGTCTCAAGGAAGAATGGGTCATGATTAAAATCTTGGAATATTCCTTAATTTTTTAACATTGTTTAAGAAACTATCATGTCATCAAAAATGTTTCAATAAGGGGGTTCAAATTATCTTCAATAACCACCCATTAAATGTCATACAAGTGTAATTATTCCTTTTTTTCTTCATGTAATTTAAAGTTACTTTCTTGGGCCTGTTGCCTTTATTTTGACAGGACAGCTGAAGAAACACAGGAAATATGAGGGGAGAGAGAGCAGGGGAAGACATGCAACAACAGTGCCACAATGGAGATTCAATCCTGTGACGTGTGTCCAGGACTGTAGCCTCTATATACGAGTGTCTGCTCTACCAGTTGAGCTAAACCAGGCCCTGCTTTGTCAGGGAAGCAAACTGATGCGTTAAATCCTCTACAAGAGAGAGCCGATGGTCGCTGCAGTTATGTGGAAAATTTAAGTGCAGATGGGAAATTAATCAAAACATGTTGAAGAAAATATCAGCAATGGGGCTGCAACATTTATTGCAGTTTTATCACTACAGCAATTAAGTTTTTATTTTTTTCAAAGTCTGAATTTATCACAATAAAAAAATATTTTTTATTCAAACAAACATTACTTTCTCACTCAGCTCACTAATCTCTTTTACAGTTTTGATTAGGGATGGAGATTGTTAAAAAATGTATTAATAATGATTCCCTTATTGATACTCCTTATCATGAGTCCTTATCAATACTGCTGTCGAGCCTGTCACGTTCCAGTACCTGCAAGACTTGAATGCTGTATTGATGATCTACAAAGTTTTAACTCCTGGGTTTTGAAATTACAGAACTGGGTTGTTTTGATCTCCATCCCTCATTCTGATACAGTCAAAATGGCGAAAAATATCACACTTTTTGTCATGTGGCCTACGATAAGATCAACAGAAGGTCCAAAGTACAGGGTTCCCGCAGATCCTTGAAAAGTTTTAAAAAGTCTTAAAAAGTCTTTAAGGCTACAAAATGAATTTGCAAAATTCTCGAAAAAGCAGTCGCTGCCCAACTCCAGCAACACATGTCCAACCATGAGCTCCATGAACCTCTTCAATCAGGATTTCGCACTCACCACAGCACTGAGACCGCCCTTATCAAAATAACCAACGACCTCCTCACAGCTGCAGATTCTGGACACATCAGCCTCCTCATTCTCCTTGACCTAACCGCTGCCTTCGACACAATATCCCACACCATCCTCCTTGACTGCCTGTCTCACCATCTTGGCATCACTGGTACAGCTCTCTCCTGGTTTCACTCATATCTCTCACAAAGAAAACAGTTTGTTACCATCAGCACCTCTCACTCAACCCCCGCCCCTGTTAACCAGGGCGTGCCTCAAGGCTCTGTTCTTGGACCTCTCCTTTTCACCATCTACGTGCTTCCCCTTGGACAGATTATTCACAAACACGGTCTTAGCTTCCACTCTTATGCAGATGACACCCAACTCTATCTCAGCACCAAACCATCCACTCAGCTCCCTCCCCACTCCCTGGTAAACTGTCTCCACAACATCAAAGCCTGGATGACATCTAACCAACTCAAACTCAACAGCAATAAAACAGAGCTCATGGTTGTGGCCCCCAAAGTGCTGCTGCAGAAGGTTGAAGATCTCATGCTCAATTTGGACGGGACCTCCATCTGTCTGTCCTCCGAGGTCCGAAACCTGGGCCTCATCCTGGACTCCACCCTCTCCTTCCAGTCCCACATAAAGTCTGTCACCAAATCTGCCTTCTATCATCTCAAGAACATCTCCAGACTCCGACCATCACTCCCTGATTCTGTGGCTGAAACACTCATTCATGCTTTCATAACCTCCCGCCTGGACTACTGTAATGGAGTCCTGTCTGGAGTTCCCAGCAAAACCCTGGACAGGCTTCAGTACGTCCAAAACTCTGCAGCTAGAGTTCTCACCCGCACTAGACCCTGGCAACACATCACTCCGACCCTCATCCACCTCCGTTGGCTCCCTATCAAGTCCCATATCAACTACAAAGTCCTCCTCCTCACAAACAAATCTCTCCATGCTCTGGCTCCCAAGTACCTTTCTGATCTCCTCCATCCGTACACACCATCCCGCAACCTTCGATCTTCAGACACTGGCCTACTTTCCATGCCCAAAACTAAACTCTGTACCTATAGAGACAGAGCCTTCACTGCTGCAGCTCCCACCCTCTGGAACACTCTTCCTGCAGACATCTGTAGCGCTCCATCTCTGGACATTTTCAAAAAACGTCTCAAGCACCACCTGTTCACCACAGCCTACAGTCTTCACTAAACCACCCCTTACACTCATCCTACCCCTCACATAGTTTGCCCATGTCTATGTGTTCCTGTAAAGCGTCCTTGGGTTTCTTGAAAGGCGCTATATAAATTCAAGATATTATTATTATAAAATGTCTTACAACTTTGATTTTCAATAGTATTAGGTCTTACATTTTAGAAGCCTTTTTTAAAAGACACACCTTCATTCAGTCTTTGTTTTCCTGCAAAACTTATTTGATTTTCATCACTCTTTTTTGAATTGTTTATTATTATTACTGAGATGTGTCATGATAAATATCACTATATGTTCTCAATTGGTAGGTCGGGACCCACTGATGGAGCAGTTTTCAGTGGGTCATGACTAGGTCTCTGAAAAAGAAATGGTGGCAAAAGTCTTAAAGTCCTTATGGGATGTGCATCGATACCTTTTATTTTACCCTGTTTTACTGTGAAATTGGGTAAATCTGAATGTTCAAATGATATTTCAACTAATTTATCTCCACTTCTCGCGATAAATGGCTGCTTTTCCCACGATAATAAAGTTCTCTGGAAAATTGGCCAAAATTGACACATAATGGTGGGGAAAGAGAGTAGAAAATTAGTGAGTTTTATCCCTTTTGTTTTTATATCAGGTGCTTTTGTCCAGTCATGCTCCAAACTGCAACATATTCATCAACTAAATATGCAGAACTTTTTAGAAACTTGGGTCATGATCTGTCGTAAGACAGACTGGTGGGTCCTGAGACCGGTAGAGTTAAGAACCAATGCTGTACAGCACAATAATTAATAAAGGCATTAAATGTGTCTTAAGTCATCTAATTTAGGTGTTTCCTCACTATTTGACATTTCAAAAAACAATGAATTGAATTAGCGAATTCAGTGCTAGCCTAGTATAGCGAAGAATCATGCATGTTTTTCATTTCTGACCTTACGCTGCACAAAAAATTATGTTAATTTTCAGTTAGGGTCTTAAAACATCTTAAATTTGATCTTTAAAAGTGTGTAGAAAGCTGGAAAATAAGTCAAAGTAAGATTCAGATTACTAATCACCAATGTTCGGGCTTATACAAACTAGAGGTCTTGGAGTAAACTGATTCACACAAGAATCACTAATGCTAATTTCTAGGTTTCCAAATCAGTTCAAAATGTCCAAAAACTCTTATTTTTAAACTTTACTTCGTCCTGAATACATATTCAACAGTGAACCTTGAAGCTAACATTGTCCTCCATTCACCTTCTCCTACCTTTCCTTGATCCTGTTTGTGTAGGTTCTTATTCATCCAGGCCATGGTCATCCAAAGCTTGATCCAAGAACTGAACTGAAGAAGCCTTTGGAGGAGAGGCGAAGGACCTTAGTCAGGTTTGGTTGCACCCTTGAGACCAAGCTTTGTGATTTTTAACATTTTGATCTATACAGCAGAAAGGAAAGTTCTCATTATTCAAGTGGAGTTTTATTTGATACGGCACTTTAAATGCAGATCTTCACTCATATTTAACCATTAACAGACTTGATTCCCTTGAACAAGCATTAAAGTCTTTGTCAGTACTCGATTGTTGCCTAACTTGAACTCTCACATAAATTGCATTGACTTCTGCTCACATCAGCAGTTGAGGTTGCTTCTGTTTTTTGAATATTTGTCACATATCTATATTTGCACTCAGTAGGCGACATGGCAGATGTTCACACAGATCGCAGGTTCACACAGGAAGAAGAAAATAACTCAGAGGCTGTTTGTGTAGCAGAGAGGAGTTGCTCTGTGCCTATTGTGAACTCTGACAGTTATATGATGCAAGCTGAAAGGCAAACAACAAAACAACACAAGCGCATGTGTGGTTCAGCGATTGTGTTTGTGTGTGCAGCCACAGACAGCACGTCTCCCTGTCTGCTGCCCCTCAAATAAATTCAGCACTGTTGTTTTTCCACTAATACAGCTACTGGAACAATCAAATATATTGACCAACACACACACCCACACACACACACACACAGATAAGTCTTGTCATGCACTTGAGCCTTGTATTGGTTGAGTTCTCTACAACTGGATATGCAACATTATCTGGTCACATACTGGCTCCACCATGGACACACAAACACTTTTAAAGAATAGCTTGGTATGCAAACACACACTTGAATACACACACATAGAATCAAACAGACACACACCATCACACAAACTCTGCGTCTGCTGGTCTAGGCCGATTGATCCCGAGTACGGTGCCACAGAGTTTTGAATCCAATGCTGATAAGAAATACTGACACGCACATACTCAGAGGAGACACATAGACTCCATCTTTAGCTGGAGCTGCATTTTTTTAATCGTTTATATTTTTAAAGGGTGATGCTGCTGGAAGATATGATGACAAACTGCATTAAAAAAAGGGAAATTTAGTGGTTTCTTGGGCTTTTGCAATTCACAGAAAGCACTGATCAAGTTGAGGTTTCAGTTTAGCTGTTGTATTTAATTACTACAGCTGCATCTGTGTATTGTAAGCTACTTTAAGAAGTTAATTAGTTGTTTGGTGATGATATTATAGGTGCATTTGTACCCCTGTACAGGTAAAGTAGTTGTTTTTGTAATGTTTCTGCTGCTGTATGCTCTAAAGATGTAGCTTAGGCTGACTTATGGCTGTGCAACAGTAATGGCTACACCAACAGTATAGTACTTCCTGTTTTCTTTAAATGCATGATTATGACCTAGCTAGAAAAAAAGCATTTAATGAGTGGTGCCAAACCCTGTCAGTGCAGTGAAGCTGTTTACAGTACTCAACAAATGGGATGAATTTTCAGCCATACTCAGTCTCATGCAGCATGTGACATTGGCAGCTGTACACACTTGCAGTAATGTGTCTTGGCACTTGCTGGTATTTTTAGTCAACAATATAAGCAGCAGCCATCTTTTTAGATGAAGAAACAGAGACTGGAACTGTGGCCTAAACTCTGAATTTTGCAGTGCCTTATGCTGTCACCACACATTGCACGTTATTCAGCACTTCTAGTTGGAGTATGGTGCAACTTTAAGGGTCAGACACTCATTTTGTGAGTTTTATAACATTTTTTTGCCCTAGGTGAGTCTAACTCAGTGATACTGAGTGGCTCTTTTGTGACTATTTGTGGCTCTTTGATGTCTTAATTTTGAATATTATTCCTCCAGAAAATAGTAGTGGGAAACTTTTTTGCCCTTTTTCACAATTTTTTTTCCACTTTCTGCCATTAGAGCTACCATTATATACTAATTGTTTTCTATTTTTTGCCCATTATTGCCACTTCTATTTGCAACTTTTTTTCCAATTGTTGCCACTTTCATCCCATTTTTTCCCATTTTTTGCCATGTTTCACCCATTTAAGCTACCTTTTGCCATTAAATACCACTTCTTTCCCATTTTTTCCCCCATTTTTGCCACTCTTCACTGCTTTTTGCTCATTTTAGCCCATTTCCACTCATTTTTTGCAACATTTTTGCCACTTTTGGACCATTTTTGCCACCTGTAACTCATTTTTTTGTCACTACTCCCCCATTTTTGCTATTTTCTGAACCTTCTTTCACTTTTCTCCCCATTTTCACCTCTTCACACATTTTTGCTGCTTTTTGACGATTTTTGCCACCTTAATTTTTTTTAATGCTACTTAAGTCATTTTTGCCACTTTTTACCACTTAGATTGTGACTCTTGCAATGGTATTTTTCAATAATTTGGCTCTTTGGTTGAGCAGGATTGAGTAACATTGGTCTAACTTTAACTTTATTCTGTTGGTGACATAAAGAAAGCTCTCTTCATTTTAGAGTCTATGGAAACTCAGAAATTCTTCATTTGATGAGCTGATATACATTTCCCTCCAAAAGTTTTGGAACAGTGAATAATTGTTGATGCTTCCAGTTTTTTTAAAAATCCACAGAATACTGTATTACACTCCGTCCTGACAGTCTAACAAGTTAAAGCAGCTGCCTGTGGTGTTATCCAGTGAAGCACATTTTGTCTTCAAATGTGACAAAAAGTGATCTCCACGTAGAGGAGGGAGACTGATGGCATCACTCTGTCCTCCCCCAGAGACGACTGAAACCCTTTTAAAGTTCCCCTCTCTCTCTCTCTGTTTCATCGCTTTCTCCTGTTTTCACTGTTTGCTATCTCCCCTCCCCTCTCTCTCTTTCTGTCACCCTATCAGGCAGGCTCTGCAGTCGATAGGGCCATTAGTAAATAACAGATACATAATTTATTAAATATCCTTAGATACATATTTCAGCGTCAGATTACAAGGAAGGGGGTTGGGAGTGGGGAGGCTGACCAAGAGAGGGAGGGAGAGAGAGAGAGGATGGATGAGGGAAGGAAACAACTGGTTGACACTTAAAAAACATTTAAGATTTGACATATAAAACATAACTGTGAATGTATCACACAGCCTTTTCAAGCATACGTCCTGTATGCACTTTAACCCACCCACATATGCATGAATTCAACGGTATGAAGCTATCAAACATCATTTGCAGAAGTAGAAGTTTACACAGAACAGCTGCTTCTCACCACAACCACAAGATTAACCATAATACACACAAATGCACACAGTCTTTGCGCACTTCCTCCCAGGGCTTTGAGAAGTGGAGTGTGAATGAGGAAGAAAAGACACAGCCACATCTGATAAAAACAAAATCAAATTTCATTCTAACTCAAGCAAACTGATGCATTTTACTTCTGATATACAGTATGAATTCATCTTTAGAAGTCTCACAAAAGGCTGCAGCTGAACACAGTTCTTTTCAAATGAGAAATTTAAAGTAAAGCAAATATTTAAAGCAATTTAAATTAAGTCTAGTGCAGAATATGCCAACTAAAACTATATTCAGATGATACAAAACAAATTAGAAGTTAGTAAAAAGGAAAAAAAGGGCAAGAAAAAGTCCAGTCATATGAAAAAACTTTGTGTAAAACTTGTCCTGGTCCTCACAAAGATAGGATAGAATAATAAGATTATTAACATGGATCATTGCACACACCTTTGCATCTCTCTGACTTCCACTACACATCGCACATTTTCTCCCTCACATACTAATATGTGAATATTTATTCATATTTGACGCCACTTTGGATAAAAATCAATCAGGTAATCAAGTTGTCGCCGTGAAATCCTCGCTCTGCTGGCGTTTTGCATATTCACCTCCACTCACATCATTAAAAACACATCCATCGACGCCACCGCTGACGACTCGCCTTTAATTAGTTTGAGCAAACATATCGAGCTGCATCACGAACACACACATCCTAACACGTTGGACTGTGAAGACACTGAGATAACGCTGAATCTGTATAATTTTCATAAAACATTTAGGGGGGAAAACTGCTGCGCTTTGACAGGCACTGACAGTGAGCTGATGCGTGGCAGTCTGGGACATTTGGGGCCTTTTGAGAGAATGGAGAGTCCATGGTGAGGCTGAATGAGGTTAACATTACTGGGATGCAATTCATGCACTGTATGTGCTTTAAAACATAGAGCTTTGAAAAAATCATCCAACAGGCACCTCTACAAGTCACAAATTACACTTAAAGACACATTAACCCAAAATATTCAGACCATGCAATCCAAAGGAGACACTCCTCTGCCTTTATTTGAAGTTCTTCAGCCCCCAGGATGCCTCATTTTATTGTTCTTTTCCACATGCACATTGTTTGACCATTTTTCCAAGTATATAGTTCTCCATAGGCTGCAGAGCTTGTGCTGTATTGGGTGAAGCTAAGTTATAATATACTTAGAAATAATTGGCCATGCAGCGTTAACACTATTGGAAAGACGTTGCTATCTAGATTTGAAGAGAAATGGTTAAACGTTGCCTTGATTAAGTGAGGCCATATATTTAAATCAAGCATGATTATGGTACTGAATCTGATGCTGAAGCTAACCTAACAAGAAGTCTTGAGATCTTTAATTCTTCAGTTTAGAATCTTTCTTCTGTCAGCAGATTCAGAAACATACCAGAGAAGCAAAGACTATGTGAACTTTGTGATTTAGAAGTCCAGAATGAATCTTATTTTCTTTTATATTGTCCTTTCTATGATGAGTTCAGATCACCTCTGATGAATGAAATGTTTGTAAAAAAACCTGAAATATTTTGGAGCAATAGGACGACTGGATGGGGTGGTTGTTTACTTTCAATGTGGCCTCTTCGTTTTGTAAGTATTATTCCATCAAGTGTCTGCGTTTGGTTTCTGGTCTATTTGTATTCATATTGGTGTCTTGTAAGCCTATTTGGGCTGAGCATATTGGTTTTGAATGACACAGTAATAGAAAATCATCATTACCTCCGCCAAGGAGGTTATGTGATCGGGTGGGTTTGTTCGTTTGCTCGTTTGTTTGTTAGCAACAAAACTCAAAAATCATGGACGGATTTTCATGAAATTTTCAGGAAATGTCAGAAATGGCATAAGGAAGAACTGATTAGATTTTGTAACTGATCCGGGTCACCGTCTGGATCCAGGAATTTTTTTTAAGAATTCTGTGCTTTTGGGAGATAGGGCTAATGGCAGAGGTCTGCACAGTCACCACTTTACACCAGTAGATGGCAGACATGAGTAACTTATTCAAAGTTTGGGAGTTCATAGAGTTTCAAAGACACATGCCCGGTCGAGGAGACGAGTCAGAGCATAACAGAGAGAAAGACAGCGAATTGTAGCGAGAATACTCGCAGTGCTGGGAGGAATAGAGGAATATTCATCCTCTGCCATGACTTCCACACATAGCAAAGCCAATGCTCTGCCTCACCGTGTCTCCACCCCAAAGGGGAGGGAGTAAGCTGCGAATTAGATTTTGGGAGTGATCTGGATCACCGTCTGGATCCAGGAATGTTTTTAAAGGATTCTTCACTATTGGGAGATAGGGCTGATGATGGAGGTCTGAACTCTCTGAGTGCTTTTCTAGTTGCTAATGCTTTTGTGCAGATACACCAGCTGGATATCTAAGTGCATTGTCTAGCTGGGAGAAATGTGATTGGCTTGTGGCGTTGGAGGTAAAGCCTGCGTTACAGGGCAGATTTTAACTTGGATATGACACTCATCAATTAAATCAAACAGTACTGATACCTGTTTTGATACCATGGTGACAAAAAGGAAGTCTTAAGCCCAGTTAAGGCTTAAGATTCCTGAAAAAATGAGTAGCGACATGCAGCCTTTGAGAGGCTACTCTGAAACCTCCTGAAAGCCTGTGTGTTTACACTGCTGCAACTAGAGGAGACTTTACATGATTTACAGTGCAATAACTCTTACTATTACTTGATAAAAAGTGTTTTTTTTTGTTACTGCACAATCAGTCCGTCTTAAAACTACTTTACATGCAGTGATGTGCACATGCTAGTATTTTCTGTACCTCTTTCATCATAATATTGTGTAACAGTTGGCTGTATGATTCCTTTATGAGGGGGAATCCCTTTGATAAAAATGCTTCCATGCATGTTTCCTGTCATCACCATCATTACATGGCAGCAGTTTCACTCACTTTCTGCACATATAAACACAGAAATGCTTTGCAAGCGCAGTTGCACTCTGACTAAGATATCTATACTTCTTATGGACAAATTTTACCACTGTTGCCCAGATACTAAGGTAACTTTTGGTGCTGAAACAATTCTAAAGAAAGTATAAGTAATCACTTCACTTCCTGTCCAGTTACAGAGCACTTTACAAGCTGTAGTCTCTGTTTCAATTGAATTTTTTCCCTAGTTTAAGGTTTTTACAGGGCTAGCAGATCAAACAGTGCTAAAAATGACATTCTTACAGTATTATTTGAGGTGCAAATCCATAGTAACATCATGCCTATACATTGCTTTGTGACAAATGATCTCATTTTCAGAGGAACAGCCTTTTGTAGTGTAGAAATGTCTGAATATCAGCTTGTTATATTAAGATAACATCATAGAAAGTAATCACAAATGCAGCCATTCCCGGCTAACAGTCCAGCTAACAGTAAAACATCAAATCAGCTCACATTAGAAGAGAAAACATAAAAAGCAAATGGCCTCTTCTCTGATGGATTTTGAATACAGTGTAACATCACGGGGCACTTTGAGACTCTAATGTACATAATGTGTGAATTTCCTCTGTTTGAGTGTGTCCGTGCTTCTCTTGGGTGACGGAAATGTGTGTGTGTGAGCGTCAGCGTGTGTGTAAGTGCCTTTGAAGCAGCTCGCTCGGCCTCCAGCTGCTGATGGAAAACCTCTCATGTGTCGAAATGACCGCATCACCTCTCACTGCTGCCCACACGCACACACACAGACACACACCCTCACGCTCACACGCACACATTCCCCTGCGCCTTACCGCTCCCACAAAGCCACAATGCATCTTGGGAACCATTAAGGAAACCAGAGACCACCGCAGTGGGCAAAGGACACAAACAGAGGGAGAGAGGAGGAGGGCGAGCCAGATAGAGATGGATGATAGCGGAAGAGAGAGAGAGGAGGTGAAACAGAGGCAGACTGATCATTTCTGTGGATTCTTCATTATGATGATGATGATGTACGTACTGTAATGTATGGGAAACCACTGTGGTGTGATGGTTAGAGGACAGACATTACAGAGATTTCAGCTGCTTGTAAGGGCTGCAACATCCTTCACTCCTTTTTAAATCTTTTGAACCACAGTTTTAGGTGTGAAGATCTGTTTTTCAGTAAGTAAGAGTTCGATTTTAATCCACTCTCTACTAAAGAGACAGTCTTTGTGTAATGGTGACATGCTAGAGACTGGATTCTTTGCTCAAACCAAAGACTGACTCAACTTGGCCTATGGCCTGGGGCTGGATCAGGCCTGGATACTAACCATTAAAAGCGACCCGTGGAAAAGTTACTCATACCATATCTTTATTGTAACTGGCCCACTGTTTCGAGGTCTGCAGATTTCCTCCAGTATAAAAATGTAAACTTAACCATGATGATCTAAAATATCCTCATTAAGTCATAAAAATCAGAAAAAGTTGAAATAATTAGATCAAAAGTCAGGAATGTGGTAAAATACATTTGTTCTCATTTCATATTATTAATTTTGCACCTCACAGTTATGACGCAAAGTCATGGTTTTGACTTTTATTTCATACGTTAACCTTTTTAATTCACAATTTTGACTTTTTATCGTATATTTTAACATTTTAGATCCACCGTTTAAATCTTTTTAAGTAATATTTTGACATTTTAAACTCATGATTATGATTTTTTCTCTCATGTTTTGACCTTTTTAGCTCCTTACTTTGACTTTTATCCCATAATCTGAACTTTTAGATCCTCAATTTTAAATTCTAAGTAATATTTTGAACTTTAAATTTAAAAATGTAAATGTTTTTCCTCACGCTTTGACGTTTTAAACCAATGATTTTGAACTTATCTTATGTTTTGACTCTTAAGATTTATGATTTCAACTTTATATTTCATTTATTTGCCTTTTAAAAACATTATTTTGACTTTAAATGCCACGTTTTGAACCTTTTGAGCTAATTAGTTTGAATTTTTATCTCAGACTTTGAGCCTTTAAACCTATTATTTTGACCTTTTTCAATTTCAAAATCCTTTATCATCCATTTATTAGGTTTTTTCCACCATAATCCATTTCTGGTGAAAATGAGGTTGACAGTTTATGGTTAAATGTCGACCCTTCTTGGCCCTCAGGTTGGACCCAAATTCAGAATTCGGCCCCTGCTGTGATTGAGTTTGACATCCCTGCCTAAAGGCATCAAAGAGTCAAAAGACATGTCAGGTACATGTCAGATATGGCAGCATGAAAAGCATCTAATCGCATAATTTTACACTAGATTTTTAAAATGATGCTCTATTTTTATTTTAATATCTTCTGAACAACTTCTGATGATGCATCAACATGCTTAAATTGACCATCTGTTATAATGCAATTCAGTTTTAGGGTGTAAACAATAATGCAGACCGTAGTCTCTTAACAGACTGATGGTCTCTATTAATTGCAGTGCGTTCAGCGTGCACTGATGTCTGTGCGTCTGCTCCTCATCCTCACTGATCTGTTTAAACAAACAGCTGATTGGAGAGTCAAAGGTCACCTGCACCTTTTACTGCTCCCTTGTTTCCTTTTCAATCCATAGCAAGTTCATTTTTCCATGGTTAGGTCCATGTTATGATCTTTGATCTACCTGAAGTCACTTCTTTCTTTTAAAAGATTCTGTATTTGATCAAGAGGTTAATCTCCTAAATTCAAGACTGTCCACAAAACCTAATGAAACCAAAAGTTTCGAGTGTAAATTGGTGGAATTTCAAGTCTAAAAGAAAGGCGATTGATCACAATCAAGACATGACTATTTCCAACACTGGCCTACTATCACTATGGAGCAACAGATGCCCTCCTTAACTTTTAAATCTTAAGCTTTAAGTTTTCACTGGCATTGCAGGCTGCAACAATATGTGACCACGCCTGCAACATTTCTGCACAAGTCGATCACCACATGAATTTTAATACCTGAACTGATTTTACTGTAAAACTATCCGTAAGAACCGATGTACAAACACTGGTTAGAAGATCCTGGTTGTAGTGTGTGACAGTGATGCAGCAGGACAGCTCGCTGATCGTCTCCTGTGATGCTGCTGATATCGACACCAGCAGAACCCGAGAGGCTAGGCTTTAATGCTAACCACTGCACTCTGCTGGAGCATCAATCACACACATGCACATACTACAAGGCACGGGACAGGAATGTTTGCTTAACACTCAATGATCATGCAGTTCACCAATCCTCACTTTGCTCCCCTTTACCCCGAACATTTCCTCCTTTTTTGATTTGAGTAACAATGTGGTTTCATTTTTTACCCTTCCGTCTTAATATTTCACCCCTCTTTCCTTCTTGTAACACTTAATTTCCTCTCTTTCTCTCCTCCACTGCCTCATTCTTTCACCTCAACTCACCTCTCCTTCTTCTCCACTTTCCCCCTCATATTTCCTCCTCCGTTTCCTTCTGCCATCTTAATTCTGACCTCACTCTCCTTCTTTTTTGTTCTCATCACTCTTTTTGTCACCTCTCTTACATCATTTTGTCCTCCTTTGTTTCCCTTTCACCGTAGCTCTTTCTCTCTCTCTCTCTCCTCTCTGATGTGACCTGATCCCAGTAGATCAAGTGTCATTTCTCTGCTGTAATTAAAGTCCAGTTTGCTGCAATCCACTCTGGTGTCTGGTGACAAGACAAGAGGGAGATGTAACCTCCTCTCCTCAGTTTCCCCTTCTAAGTTTTTTTTTCCTCTCTTTTTTCCCTGTTTATTTCACCTCTACTTTAGTGTTTGTGCTTTAATCCTCCCTTTCCCTTCTCTCGTAGTAGCAATTTTGAGACAACTATGCAACTAATGCAAATGAAATGACATGCATAAACAGTGTTGTGTTTTGAAAAGATGAACAAAAGTCTATGCCTAGTTTTGATTTTGACCAGACAGATATGATGTTTAATATTAAAATAGAAACCACATTGGACTTCCTTAGCATGGCAGGAATGCTAAAGACAGGCTAAATGCAAAAGCATGAGCTCAGCCTGAAGTTAGCATCAAGACTCCAGGGAAATCCTTGACTATAAGCTATGCTGATCATTTCCTGGCTCTTGCTAGCAACTCGATGCTCAAACTTGTCTGCAAATTAGCCAATTATTTATATACATGTCATGATTAATAGCATTTATTTCTTAATTTCATGCAGTTGCTACCAAACCTTTTCTGTCTGCCCCCACTTTGGCAGATTAAAATATTTCTAAGTCCCCTCACTCCTTTCCGAACACATCAAAACATAGACCAGTTTACACAGACAAACACATACAGTTAGGATGAGGTGAAAGGAAGGATTTCTGCTCTCTTTCATACCCACTATTGTACGTCTGAAGCCAAGAGTGAGATATGACATGACATATTTTCTTGTTAGTTTGTTTGTTAGCAACATAACTCAAAAAGTCATGGATGGATTTTGATGAAATTTTCCGGAAATGTCAGAGATGGCATAAGGAAGAACTGAATAGATTTTGGGAGTGATCCAGATCACTGTCTGGAGTTTGAAGCGTTAGCGCGCTGGGATCAAGGAGATCCTGTGATCAATGCAGGTTGCACGCTGATTGCCTCTCAGTTAATTATTTTTTTTAGTATGACGTGATGAGCCTAAAAAATGTATTAATGCTTCAAAAGGCTTGTTATGTTCATTTTAGGATCATTTAGACTACCAAACAGGTGCAGTAAGAAACCTGTATGGATTAAACTGGCCCCCAGTGAGTTAATTTTATTTTTATTTATTTATTTTAATTATTATTATTATTGTTATTATTATTATTATTTTTTTTTTTTTTACCTGAACGACCAATCAATTGGTTGGTGCCTTGGTGCGATTTTGGTCGACCAAGTTTTTCTCTGGTTGACTACAGGCCTAGTCATCATGATGCCTGCTGTAGACTCATTATTAGACCTACATTTACCTAGAAGCCATCTCACAAAAGTTGCTGTGATCAACGGCATACATCATTTTTATCCTCTCCTGGTGATCCCTGAGAATGGTGTCCCACAAGGTTCCATTTTGGGCTCGTTTTTTTTAGTATTAATAATTAATGCAGTAGCACTTTCATTTTTATGCTGATGATGCAGTTATATGTGCTTTGTCGTCTTACTAGAAAGTGAAACTAATAAGTACAAATGGCACTTCATGTTGTCCAGAGAGTCAACTTCAACATTTTACCCGGATTCTTACCTTAAACCAGGGATTCTCAATGTTGGGGTCGGGACCCCATTTGGGGTCGCGAGAGACTGAGAGGGGGTCTCCAGATGCCTTAAAAAAACTAAGCACATTTTTGAATTACACTGTTGCCACTTTACACCAATTTTGCCAAATTTTAACCTGTTTTCTTTACTTTTTCCTACCAATTTTAACACATTTTTGCAACTTAAAACCCATTTTGTCCATGTTAAACCTTTTCCACCTCTTTTTTTCTGCCTGCTTTTGCCACTTCTAAACCAAATCTCGCCACTCTCTTGCCTATTGTTAGCTTTGTTGACACACTATTGCCACTATTAACCCCTTTTACCACTTTTTAGGCCACATTTTACAATATATGCCAATTTTTGCCAGTTTCTGACTATTTCTGCCTCAGCTAACCTTTTTTCCAGTTTATATCAGTTTTCATCCCATTTCACCAAATTTTTGCCTCTTTAACACCATTTCAGCCACTTTTAAATTACCACATTTTTGCCACTTTAACTCATTTTTGCCATATCTTGGTTATTTTTTTGTCACTTTTATCTAATTTTTGGCATTTCTAACCCATTTCTGCTACTTTTAAAATCAAATTTCACCACCTTCCCTACCATTTTTGTTCTCCACTGAACCCAGTGTCAAAAAAGCAGGGAAAATACTTAATGAAACAAGCTTTTGAGCCTCTTTACATTGCTTTTTTTTAAAAGTGGTGCAATAATAGACAAATTTACTTACATTGTATTTAAATATTTTCATTTTATGCAACTCTGATTAAGGTTTTATGTGGTGGTGATCTCGGTGGCATCCCTAAAGATGCACTGGATTGCAAATACACGTGCATTTCCAAAACTATATGTATTCCTGAGTTAAAATTAATGAACTCTCTTCTTCAGATGAGCAGACTTATAAAGCTCTCCTCAGTCTTTGTTGATTCTTATTGGCTGTCCCATGCTGCTGACTCTGCCTTTAAAATGACTAATCTGTAGAGTTTGGATTATAGATCTGGTCAGGCAAAGGCTTCCTCTGATAGCTCTAATTATAGTGGGTCGCCACGATGATATGATAGCCAGGAAGTATCGTCTCCCTCTTACTCTAGACTGAAATGATCACGTGGTCTGGTTTCACCTGAGGAAGACAGATTGATGAACAGGTTCTGATTACACTCAGCAGAACTTCAAGAAAACACACACTAATCCTTTAATAATACGTTAATGTTGTCATTATTATAATTGATTCATAATTGTCTTAAGATGCATTAAAGCCACTCTGAGTGTTAGCACAATCTTCATTATGTGATTATCCTGATGGATAATTTTTGTATAAGTGAGTCATTTTCCAGAAAACAATACTCTCCAGGGCAACAATACACTTAGAGTCCCAGTCTGCCAGAGGAGAGAGAGGAGACGCAGCTCTGCTTTAATACCAATGTAAAAAGATCAAAACTACACACACACAGTCATGCTGAGAGGGGGAGACTGTGTTTGTTTTAAAAGAATGGAGTAAAAGAAGATGAAGGACAAAGAGGGCGATAGAGACAGAGGGAGTCCTCCAGTCTCCAAACGTCTTTTATACAATTATAACTTACAGTAAGCCTTCATTAAAGAAACAGATGGGAAATCTTGTTACTGTACTTTACATTTTTAAACTACTTTAGGATCTTTCCTCAAATATAATTCTCTAGGTCTTTGTCAGAAAAATTTCCATCTGGTTCCCTGTCTGAACTTCTGAAAGGAAAAAAAGGACAGTAATACAGTAACCCCTCACTCCTCTCTAGATTTATGTTGTTAGGCTTTTAAAGGCATAATTAGCCTAAGATAATTATATATTTAAAAAGTTCTAACAAGTATAGCCTTTATATGTTGAAGTGTCTTTCTGGATGCTAAACCACCGTCCTGCAGCCCTCTGCTGTGGTTACATGCCATTTAATGTGATTATGTCTTGGTATGAACCAGATGTTGTCTGCCTTTTCTTGCTAACAAGCTAAATCTGGTTTGATTATCTGATAACTGATTGAATGGACTTTGTTCGCAAAGTCTGAACTGTTTGGCATCACAGCAGACAAGTCTTTAATTAAGTTGTTAGGTAGCTCTAAGATGTTATTTTTAAGGTATATTCTTAGAGGAGTGTAATCTAGTGATCGGCCTCAAAATGGCATGAAATCAAAATAAGAACACGAAGTCAGGCCAGGGACTTTCAATTCGAATCCAATTTAAAATAAAACAGAGAAGCAGCATTACAAAAAGCAGACAAATTGCAAGCTGTGCAATTACATTAAAAAGTTTAAAGACAGAATGGTTGTGGTGCAAAGAAAGAAAAAGTTCTACTGGAAATAAATTTATAAACAGGTTAATGTGAAATGTACAAATACAAGCTACAGAAAAGGTTGTAGTTCAATGAAATCAAATACAAATGAGAATATAAACAGAGGTATATTAAGTTGACTAGATACGTCACGGACAAGCCTACGAGTTACAACTGGTGTTTGGCATTAGCTAATGGCCGTGTTATACGGTGACTTTCAGCTGAATTTGTCTGTGGTTGTGGTGTTTATACATGTTATTTGGTTGAATAGTAACGCGTTCACGTTCTTCTTCTTCTTCCTCTGAATCGACGGACTACGCAGTTTTGGCACATTACTGCCCTCTACAGTCTGAAATCGTAACTGCTACTAAGGGCTGTCCCATCTCTAAGTCACGAGATGGCCCTTGCACTCGGTTTTGAGGGGCAATTAAGACTGAGGGTTGAGCTTGAGGGTAAAATTGAAGGTTAAGGAGAGAATTGGGATTCAGCTAAAGACTAACAAAAATAGATCTGTGATGACTAGAACTGACAAAAACTACGTTTCGTTTTCGTCAAGATGACTAGAACTAGACTAAGATGTAATTTAGTTTTTGTCAGACATTCAAAATCTGTGATATTTCTCCACTGTGGGTAAATCTATCAAAAACAATCCATCTGTAGCTATTCTGCCTCTCAGCTGTAGAAAGCAGGGACCCCAGGTTTGACAGGATGCAAAGAACACTCTACCATGTTCATATTTAGGCAAGAAAATAAATGCTTGGACTAAAAGTTAAGACTAAAATGTGAGGACTTAAATGTGACTAAAACTAAAATACACTTCATTTAAAGACTAAAAGTAAGACTCAAATTAAAATAGCTGCCAAAATTAACACTGATATACAGGCAAAGTTAAAGCAGTGCTGTTTAATGGTCATCAGAGTAAATCTGTGACTGTGGAGTGGTCCATATGGTACTGCCTCATATGAGAAAGATCTGTAAGGGGCATCTGAAAAGGGAGGCAGTTGTGTTAAGCAGCTGAAAGAGTGGGTGGTATAGTGATTTTGGAGCAGACTTTGATGGTGCTTTGAAGCCGATTTCTCTTCTGGGGGCTGACGTAGTGGAACCAGCAGGTTATGCAGAATGTTGTTATGCTTTTGATGACAGAGTAATAGAAGGTGAGCAGGATGTTTTTGCTTTCCTCAAAGGAATTGAGCTTCCTAAGGAGGTGCTGCTGCTGGTGGCATATCCTGAGAATCTCTTTGGTGTTGGAGGAGAATTCCAGCAGGCTGCCAAAGCTGGTGCCCAGGTACTCCTACTCCTCAACAAATGCTGCAGCCAGCTCTCCCTGCTGCTTTGACAAAGTCACCACCATTTCTTTTGTCTTACTCACATGCAGCTCATGGCATGAGCTGTTGCTCCACTCCACAAACTCCTGAAGTCCTAATCCGTGGGGCAGTGTGGAGCCTGATAGTAGGGACGGGAGATGCATAATTAACTTTTCTTTATTCCTACATTAAAACGTTATCATTAATCTGAAGTTAGAATTCTATTAAATGTAACTTAAGTATATTTAATATTAAATATAGCTATTTGATCTTATATTAGAGAATAAACAGTCATGAGGGTGCCTTGCATTGGCCTAGCATCGTGAGCTCAAGTGCAAGTGACTACAATTGTCAGTCCCTTCACACTGAAAGCACTAAAAACATCAGATCAGATGTAAAACAATACAGAAAAAGCTCACTCTAGATCTGCTTTTTTGTCTTTTATTGATTCTCCTGTGTGTTTTGGGAAACAGGTACACCTTTTTTTGACCTGTAATTTTACTGTTACTGGGGGTTGTTTAAGGGAAAGGGCTCCATGGGGAGCAGCAGAACGGACTGCTGTATGATAATATCAGTTTCATCTGGAGGGAAACATGAGCAGAAATCTTTAAGAGACAGAGAGGGTCCACATAGATCTCCAGGGCCGCTTCTCAACCATCTCTGTACGGCCGTGATACCCTACGCTCTGCTCGGAGCGCCGCACGGCTTGTTTATTCCACCAATCCCTGGTGAGTATTACAATCTAGGTGTGTAACAACATTGGTGTGTTTTTGTACTGATGCTTTACACAGGTTGCTGGTTTGACTCCAAAAAGCAACCATTGACTCATTCTTTACTCTCTTTACCACATTCATTACATCTTGGATGTTGGTTGACCTATCAAAGTAAGAAAAGCAGCAGGTTAGCCACCAAATCGAGCCTTTTTCTGCACCTTAGAGCTACATTTAAAGGTTTAAATATCATTTCTGTGTGGCACCGCTCCTTCAGTCTTTCTATGACCCCTTCACTTGATCTTTTGTTGTCTGGACAAACCAGTACTTCAGTGATTGTGAGAGTTTCTCCTCCTCCTCTCGGCTCTCCTGTTGCTGTTTTGGCATCTCGCTGCTGTTATTTGTTTGTGTTTGCCCGTAGTCGGTTCCGCTGGGCCGCCTTTGCTCCTACGTGTCACGACCAAACGTCTAAACCGAGAGCTAACGGGAGGCCTCGCGGGGTCTGCAAGTGCACGTGTGTGAGTTTTATTGTGTCTTTTAACAATGTGTGTGTGAAAATGGGAGAGAGAGAGTGTTTAGGTGCAGGGTTTGCCCGTATTTAATTTTGTGTGCATTTCTAAACGCCTGCCTTCGACCGTGCTGGTGTATGTGTGCTGGAGCACAGGTTCCCCAGGGCTTAGTGCAGTAAAAGGAGTGTATGGCAGGTAAATAAACACACACCAGGCCCTGTCTGCAAACTAGCCGGGTGAAACCAAACCAGTGTGGGCTAACAGGAGGGGGTTGTGTGATTTAGTCTGAAGCAGAGGGCTAGTTGTGATGTGAGCTCATGCCAACAGAAAGCACTCTGATAGGAGACTGTTGAGTGTAATTGAAGGCAATTAGAGTCATTCATTTAGTGATGTAGCACAAGTACACACATCACTTCACAGTGTTCCAAAAACAAAAGTTTAGCCTGCTGGCACACAGACATGTCAGTAGTTTCTTCTTCTGAAACTTCTGAAGCTTCTCTGTCAACGATGGACATGTAAAACAAGAAGAAAAGAAGAGATGAGGACTGTTTTGTGTGGTGGATGGATTATTCTTGTCAGCTGGGCCGTGTATATGCAATCAAGATGAAAGGATTTTCACTCACTTACAGGTGTCAACATTTTTAATGCCTGAACCACAATCCGGAAATGCAGAAGCTCTATAAAATACAGCGTTTACATTAGAAAGGTATGTAGGAGAGGAATGAATCCTGCTGAAATTAAAAGCAAACTCTTACACACTGTCTGTATTATAAAAATATGTTGGCGCTGTTATATTTCCTCATGATTTTTTATATCTGAGAAGAAAGAAGATTCCAATACCTGGTGCCCAGGGAGCAGAGAACTTTCATTTTGCTGTTTTGGTATCAAAACAGGTATTTTTAAAATATTTTTTTATTTTAAAAAGTTTATTTTTTTGTGTCATGGCAGCCCTAGCGTGCACTGAGTGAAAGGTGGAAGCACTCGCCAGTTGAAATAGAGTACAAGTCATGAAAATATCTACCTCTTATACCCTCAGCACCATGGACAGCGGCACTGACTCTTTACAGTTAAGTGTGTTAACTTTACAGCAAATTTAGAGCTTTTTAATTTATCTGGCTACTACTACCAGTGAGAAATTTAATGTAGAACATGCCTTTTACTTTTTTTTATTTGTATTTTATCATGGAGAAAATGCTTTGCACATCTATTTCTCAACACAGTTGTGTCTGAGGACAAGAAACCAAAGAAAACCCCTGCTTACTGTCCAATTTGGAAAAAAAGGTTATTTATTTGCAACTTTTCAATACCAGACAAACAATTTGGCTAGCTTCTGGAGGCTAAATACATGCTCATTAGGTACATTAGTGGCTCTAAATTGCAAAGAAGTTTAGCAATGGACATTTTAGTTGTATAGTATACCATACTTCTCCTCACCTCTAAACAAACCCTCAACAACACACTAAAGAAAATAGAAGGGTGCAGTATTTTTAAGACCATAAATTAGGCATTAAAGAATTTAATATTCATTTTTACAGAGATGAATGCAGGTTTCTTAATCCAGGGAGAGTGCAGAAATGAATATTTGGTGGTATGCAATGCTTTCTTCTAGTCTCTCTGTTGTTGTTTGGCATTATTCTGCTGCAGATGCAAACATTCAGAAAGCTTTTTTTATGTAAAGCTGTTGTTTTAAGATAAGTTTGGGTGGTTTCTCAGTTAAAGTTGTAGATGTAAGCGTATAAGCTGATGATGCACTAATCTCCATGCAGATGTAAAAACGCCTCATCATCCAGTCTTGGCACTCCTAAAATTCAAATAATCATTCTGCATGTTCACTGTAAAAAAGGCTGATGTTTAATCAAATAAAGACAGACTCAAATTTTGCTGTTGCTTTATTTAAATTGACATCACAGAGCTTTACACACAAACAATGGAGAGTGAGGGCAGCTCCAAACAATTATTATTGTAGCAGTGTGGGAGTGTGTGGCTCTAGCCCACAGTAACAGTGATTTCCTGTCAGCCTACAGCATCACAACAGGATGAATCCTTGTTACTGACAGCGAGAAGTCACTCTCATTTACAGTGAGAAGCTGTCGTTGTTTCATCTATTGGTGTGTTTGCTCACAGACAGCTTTGAGATGACTGCTGACCTGCACAGAAACACAGACAGAAAGCTCAGTTAGTGCTTTTCTTCTTTGAGTGCATATTGTACAATAATGCAGAGAGCAAAAACAAGAAGAATTAGGAAAAGAAAAGAAAAAGAGAACTAGATGGGGGCAATAAATGTCACAAAAAGGTCAGTGTGTTCCTGATAAAGATGTCTTGATCTAGTCTCAAAGTCAAGGTTAAGTCCAAAGGTTTGCACAGATAAGCCAGAATGAAGTCCAAACACACAGACAAAAAGAAATGAGAACAAGGACTGAAGAGACCATTAAGGGGAACTGATAAGAGTCTGAGGCAGAAAAGAATGTTTTCCAACTATTGGCATCTACACTACTATAAAAAATTAGAATCATAGGAAGTAAATTCTAAGGGAAATATGCATTTTTTTGCTTAAATCATGCAGGGCTAAATGTGTAACGAGCCAAAACAGAGTTCCTAGAAAAAAAAACAGTAAAGTATCACTAAGAATGATCAAAAACTTTAATGTGATTTTGTTCTGGATGTAGACGAAGCTGAACCTTTTGACCCTGTTTTAACTTTATGTAAGGCTGGATCCAATACAGAAAGGAACTGTTATCCTTCTCTTAACTGGCTTTCATGCCATAGAATGAAGTTTTATTCTTAACCTGTTAGCCTGTTAAGAAATCCAAATTAGAATGCTGCTGTGGGTAAAGGAACAAAGATGAACATTTTGTTTTTGTGCTAGCGTCAATTTTAAATGACCCAGTATATTAAAACACTGGAGATTTGATGCATTTTTCAGTTTTAAAAGACATCAATTTGTGACTAAATATCAGTCCTCAGAACAAAAATCCCTAAGTTTTCTTAATGATTTATTTTAAGAAATGCTTTTTAATTTTGTGGTTACATTGATACTAATGATGCAATTAATGACTTTCTTTGTTTAAAGGGTCACTGATAATTCTACCAGGGAAGCTAAGTGAACTTTGCTAGTTAGAAATACAGAGAATCGCCATTTTAATACTTTACAATTTGGTTTAAATCCTCCAGTTTCTTTTAGTTATTCATTGCAAGATATTTTTGCATGCTCAACATACAATGACAGTTTTAGCTTCTTTAAGCGTATCACTACCCTGTTTTTGTTTGTCTCCAGATTATGGTTCCATTAGCACAGAGGTTCCTAACCTTTAGTTCTTGAAGCCCTCCTGACTTGTATCAAAGAGGAGCTGAGCCCCTCAAGGACCCACAGAAAAAAGTTCTGCATTGCTGTCAAAAATTCTCATACGTTTTAATTGTAAATACTGATAGAATCCTTTCTGAAATACCTCTGTATTGGTGTTTTAGTATTGGTTCTATAACTATTTTGGTTAAAATTTAAAAGTCTAATTTTTAAAACCTGAGAACAGATAAAGCCAAGCCCCCAGCTGTAGCTCTTTGCCCTGGATTGGTTGGAAACAAATGCACTAGCAAGACTTATCTTAGCCACCATGTTAGTGGCTAGCTTGTGAGCCTTCTTTTACAGGTTGGTTGAGCCCAAAAAGGAGCAATAAAAATATAATCATACTAACTAGGGATGTTTCTAGGTGGCGATTTCCCATCTTGTTACTACAGATTTAATCTATTTCAGCAGACTAGTTGAAAGTAAAGTGAACAAATTCTTTACACCAACTGTAAACCCACACTATTAAGGCTGGTTTACAGAATGTAGCTAGCATTCGCAGTGCTAGCACCACCAGCCGAACGTTGACGGTTAACATCAACATTCCTTTTGCTTAAAATCGTCACTCAGTGCTTCAGTTATATGCGCATACAACCACTTGACATTTTTAAATTCTCTCTGGATAAAAATAGTGCTAAACTTCCTGTGAGGTTCTATCTATTCTATCAGCCCACCGTTGTTTACATTGGATTACAGAGCATTATAGCAGCATGGCAGTAGTTATCAAGAACAGCCACAGAGGCTACTAGGGGTGTGCTGCTTCGCTACAGCTTAGATGAAGCATTTGACTATGATTGTGGAACTGAAATTATTAAAGACATGATAAAGAATTATTCTAGCCAATTACTCAACTCAATCCAAATTAGAGATTTCCTCCTCTAATAAAAACACGAGTATTCCCTGTCGTCTGCAGCCTCGTTAACAATGCGCAGAAACACAGTGACACTCTGTTTAAGTCACTGCTGCACACTTTTCATTTACACTCAATCAGCCGTATTGATCTGCGCGCTCTGATTCACCGTATAGAATCGCATTCTGTGCATATTCACACTCAGGCCAAAAAACAACAAAGGAATGCAGAAAAGATCAGAGAAACTCGATCCGTTCGTCACCTCTGAGAGGGACTGACCTCTTTGTGTGTCTGTGTATGTGAGTGAGTCCCCCCCAGTGGCTGTTTGTGTCAAGGGAAGGGAAACTTAAATCAGCAATTAAGGTAAATAATTAACGAGCTTAACAATGTATAATTAATGAGACGGACGGTCTAATTGCCCTCCGCTTAAAACGGACAGATAACACCTGAAGATAGATGGAGATAGAGGGAGAGAGAGGAGAGACGGAGGTGAAGATGGGTTGAAGAGTGGATAAAAGGAAAAATCAAATAAGCTGCTGTGACTCAGGGAAAGGCTAGAAAGAGTTATGTTTATCCAAAATCCTGCTTTCTTCTTCTCTGCTCTCTTCAGTGTGTATCGAGTTGCCCAGACAGAGGCCTGTTAATTGCCCGGAGCTAACAGTATGAGTATGAACTAGCATCAGGCCTTTTAGCAGTATTGAGATGCTATTGGATTGAGATCAAGTTGACTGCATTAACACCTAGTACCATCAGCAAAACACAGGACTATCAGCACGAGCAGGTCGGAGACGGAGCTGCTCTCTTTGAGTGGAGTCTTGATAATCAGTTTACACTCTAACACACACTGTTACTCTCCATCACAGATTCAATCAGTGATCTTCTGTATAAAAGACCTGATACTGTTGAAATAGGGACTGGTCTGACAATAGCTGGGTTTCCATTACAGTTTTTCGCAAAATAAAAGCGATATTTCTTAAATTTCGATTAAGTACAATTGCGCTTTGAATGCGTTTCCATTGAAGGGAGTTTTGGGCATAGGCCTTGCAATTCTCGTAAAATCTTAGCTCGCATGAATCCGCTGCAGGGAAGCTTAACGCTCAAAACCTGTTGCGTGTTGGCCATGTTGTCTCGGAGTGACTGGTCATGTGACACCGTACGTCACGTCCCGTGACTTGTAAATTCGGAAAAAGTGTTTCCATTACACTTTTGAGATATGTTTCTATATCAAAAACGCCTGAAAAACCTCCTCATGAAAGCGTAAAAACTTTTTAGCGATATTTTAGGGTTTTTTCGAAATTCAGGTGTTTTAATTACCAGTTTTTTATTGTGCTATTTCAATTTTGCGCATTTCCGAGTGTAATGGAAACCCAGCTATAGTTAAGCCTATTTTGACTTATGTCTGTCTTTGCTGAAGCTATGGTTTTAAAATAATGCAGTCTCTGTTATTTTAATGATACACAGCATTGAAAGTAACAAACCTTCAAAAGCTCTTCAGTTGTATTTTAAACAAAAGCTCTGCAAAAATGAGTTGAAGCACTGTCTTTATTGCAAAAGCATGATATATCAGTGAATTCAAGTTTTTAAGACACTATGATGACTTTAAAAACTCCTAATTACACATCTTTATTGAACACCTACAAATAATGGAGATGATATGTCGCCCTGTAGGTACCCTGTGTTAAACTTTGAGTTTGCAGCGTCATTCAGTGCTGGTTTGGACAACACTGATTGGCCCGGTGAGCCTAGCTGTTGTTGTTAACTTCTTATAAGCTTGGTGTTATGTGCTAAAACTGGTTCCAGTTGGTTCAGTCCATCGACATCATTTACATTTCCTCTTAAAGATTCTCTTATCAATGCCTTACTGCCACGTGCCTCGAAAAACACGGTTTCGAACCGAAGCATAAAAGAACAGAAAAGCCGAGGAAGTAAACATGGCAGTCACAAAAACACACTACTTTCACGTTGGTATTTGGTGGTGATATTTCGCTTCTGGTACTGACATTCAGAAAGCTTCTTTCATGGAGTGATGCTGATTGTGGGAAAGTTTGGGCGTTTCTTAGTTTTTCTAAAGTTGTAGATATCAACATATATGCAGATGATGCACTAATCTTCATGGAGATGTAAAAATGCCTCATCACCCAGTCTTGGCACTGCTAAAATGTCAATGAAAATTCAATTTCAAGTTAAGATAGAATAGAATAGAATTAATATCAATAAGAAAATAAAGACCAGCATCATTTTAACTAACTTTGTTTAAGGCCACTTTCACGTTCTATCAGTTTGTATATCATGATGTTATGTCAAGGTGTTTGTTGAGGGAGACTTTGGGAGACAGGCTGGTCCTCATGTCCAGCTTTAAGGACTGGTTGACTGTATTGTCAGGAGGGCATGACCTCACAGGCTACAGTGTTTTTTTTTTGTTTGTTTGTTTGTTTGTTTTTTATATCATATTATGAAGCCGTCATTCTTAACAACACTAAGTCGGTGCAGGTCCTTACAGATAAAACACAGTATTGACTATAATTTCTATAATAGAGACCAGTGGCAGCTTCAACAGGTTTGTTTCAAGTTAGCTGTTAGCTGTGATGCTATCGCTTTGTAGTCTAACTAGCAGATTTGTCCTGTTGTCTGAGTATTTCACTCTAGTGTGGCATATCTTGTAAACAAGTTGACTCTTGTCTAAATCTGTACTGTCTTTATTGTTTTAGAAGCCAGTAGATGCCACTCATTGTCTAAACCAGGGGTTCTCAATGTTGGGGTTGGGACCCCAATGGGGGTCACAAGACACTGAGAGGGGGTCTCCAGATGCCTTAAAAAATGAAGAAAATTTAGTAAATTACACTATGGCCTCTTTACACCAATTTTGCCAAATTTTAACCCATTTTCATCACTTTCCCACCAATTTAGCCCGTTTTAACACATTTTTGCCACTTAAAAACCTTTTTTGTCAATTTTAAACCCTTTCCACCACCTTTTTTGCCTGTTTTTGCCACTTTTAAGGCAATTCTTGCCCCTCTCTACCTATTGTTGACTCTGTTGACCCATTATTGCTACTATTAACCCTTATACCACTTTTTACACCACATTTTACAATTTGATATGCCCATTTCTGACCCCCCTAACTCTTCTTTGCCATTTGATACCAATTTTTCTTCCCATTTCACCACATTTCCACTTATTTTTGCCTCTTTAACAGTATTTTAGTCACTTTTTAATCCCCTTTTTCACTTAATATGCCAGTTTTTGCCTCTTTAACCCATTTTTTGCTGTTTTTGGTTATTTTTGCGCCCCTTTTATATTATATTTTGCATTTCTAATCCATTTCTGCTGCATTTTAAAATCCAATTTCTCCACCTTTTCCACCATTTTTTGCAATTATTAACCCATTTTAGCTATTTAACATATTTAAACTCTAGGATTAAAAAGATATTCGTTTCTTTGATAAGAGTGCTTATTATTCAGGTTTGGCCCCCAGTTTGCCATCAAAAAGCATCAAATGCCTGCTGCCAACTAGTGGTTGGAGGTTTAAATTACATTAAAAAAAACTACAGCACCAACAAAGTAAATTATTGATTTATTAAATATCTATACAGCATTTTAAAATATCAATACAGTATTGTGCCACAAAATATAACAATATTTTGGTGTGTCCATATTTTCTACCAGATTAACAGGGAGTTAAAGGTTTTGGTAATCATTTTTCAAATTATCGTCCATATTGAAAACCAATCCAAAATGTAATATGGATAATAAATAAATAAA
The DNA here is from genome assembly GCF_018320785.1 of Cheilinus undulatus. Classification (NCBI taxonomy): domain Eukaryota; kingdom Metazoa; phylum Chordata; class Actinopteri; order Labriformes; family Labridae; genus Cheilinus; species Cheilinus undulatus. The sequence continues at coordinate 11,620,779 of NC_054888.1, read as the reverse complement.
TGTATCCACGACATGTGCCCAGTTCCAGTGCCTACATATTTCTGCAATTAAGACAGCGTGCTGAAGTTTTACATTTTGCACTTTTGGTGATTAAAAACAAGAAATTACCCAATGTTGGACACGGCGGTTTTGAAGCAGATATCCTGTGAAATTTTACTTCGATAGAAGTCAAAATATTAAAATATTGAGTCTTGGTGGCTTTGTGACATCATTGATATCTGATGTTAAAAATTGTAACTGGCAGTCTCATTTCAGTGTTTTTCTTGAACATGTGTATACTTTAGTTCCACAATCCTTCACTGTAGAATAGAGAGGTAAAGTTTGAGGGATTTGATTGAACACAATACCTAAAAATGTAGTAGCAGGAGAGCCATTTTAGGTGAATTATCCTGAGTAACGGTATGCAAATATGATTAAAAAAAGTGATCAAATAACCTAAAAATATCATATAAGGTAGCGGTGGTAAAGAATGCATTGCTTAAAATCCTCCTGTTTATTCATGTTAAATCAAGAATAGTCCATCTTGGTGTAACTCACCTCTGTGTGTCGTACAGCTGAAGTGTCAGTGTGTGAGGCTGCAGAGAGGAGTGAGCGTGTGCATCTCAGCGGCGTCTTGTTAACCAGGTAATCCAGGTAACCTCTGGACTCGAGTTTAAACCTGTGGACTTTGTGGAGCAGCGTCTAATCTTTACGACAGCAGAGACAGAACAGAGATAGCACGGATATGACGAGGTGTTGTAAGAGCTCAGAGATATCCAGGGGCTTTATCATCCACACATGACAACACCCTCAATGCACACAGAGTTTAAGGCCTCAAAATGCAGCTTTCATTGAGGATTCTAGGGCGACTATCACGGTCTTGCCTGGAAAATCATCCCATTGCACCTCAGGTTATGCTAAACCATATAGTAATGCATTTAAATGGTACATATGATTGTTCTGTGGACTCCAAGTCTCCAACGTGTCATGAAAACTATGAAAGAGTACTCAGTGAGTGTTGGGTTGGTTGTGTGTTTGTGAGGGCAGAAACAAACACAGAGATGAATAGAAGGTTTATGTTGATAATGAGGCAGATTTGACATTACCCTCGTAGGGACGTGGTGTTTATTTCTCTGCCTCTTCCTCCCACAATTCCCCCTGACCACAACTCAACCCGTGTCCTGACAAACCGAGAGAGAGAAAGAGAGAGAGAGAGAGAGGAAATATGGAGAGGTGAAGAAAGAGAGAGCAACCCACAGACCACATAATGGTTGTGGCATCAGTTATATGGCTAATACAGAGAGCGAGGGAGAGTCTGAGTACAGTGGGCTTTTGGCTTCTCTTTGGCCAACGTCTCTGTCATTTTCTCCAGAACACAACAAAACTGTGTTAAAGGTTTGACAGTTAAACTTTCTGGAAAAGTCTGGTAAAGTTTTATAAAAGTGCCACACAAGCAAGATAATTTAATGAAGCAAGCATCTGACTCACTGACCATCTCTGCCATGGTATGAATTGTTCTCGGAAAGAATATATGCTCACCAACACAAATTTGTTGAATTTTTTGAAAATATTTGTTAAATTTGTTCCCTCATGAAAATCAGGGAGTAGTGGGAGTTAGAGTAACAGTCCAGTGCATGTATGGAGCCTGGGTCTGTCAAAGTTAATGGCACTGTTTGGGCTGTGATGACCATGTGGTAGAGAAGGGAAGATAAAGGAGGTCTTTATGATGATGTAGATGCTGAGAGGTAGCATGAGGTGGAGAGGTGGGCGGGGTAGCTATGGGACGACCAAACTCAATGCCCTGCCATCCAAAGATGTCGTGGATTGGTAGCATCAGGGTTGTTACTGCTTGAAGCTTGCATGTTTGAAGGGATAAATGGATTTTTCTGATTCTTAGGGGGATTGTGGACAGGCCAGAGGCACATATTTCTGTTAGAAAACCCTGTATTTTGCAAAATATGTGACCTTTAAAATGAGATGTAACAACAGTAATAGTGGCTTTTCAATCTCTGGTTTTCCCAGCAGGGGTGTCAAACTCAATCACAGCAGGGGTCGAAATCTGAATTTAGGCTTAACCTGTGGGCCTAACAGGATCAAGATTTAACCAAAACTGTCAACCGTGTTTTCACAGGTAATTAATTATAGGGAAAATCAAACAGCAATGATGAAGGATTTTAAGATTTCTAAAAAAAATAAGTCAAAATGATTAAATATCACAGCATCAATGTTACTGTGTGTCCATGTCAAATAAATACTAAATAAAAAATAATCAAAATCTGAGATAAAAAGTCAACTTTATAAGTCCTTAATGTCAAAACACAAAATTAAAAGTAAAAAAAAAAAAAAGGTTTTAAAAGGAAAATATATGAGATAGAGAGTTAAAATCATGAGTTTAAAGGTCAAGATATGAGTTAAAATACAAAATCAAGAGTTTAAAAGGTCAAAATATAAAATGAAATTCGCAATAGTGACTCTAAAAGGTCAAAATATGAAATAAAAATCTAGATTAGGAGTTTAAAAAGTGAAAATATGGGATCAAAAGTCAAAGTTAGGAGTTTAAAATGTCACAATATGATTTAAAATGAAAATTTGTGAAACTTAAAGGTCTCAATATGAGAGAAAAGGTCAAAATTATGACTTTAAAAGGTCAAATATGAAATAAAAAGTCTAAATCCTATCCTAAATCCTAAAATAAAAACATGAAATGAAAACACAAGTTAATTTCTTTCCCTTATTCCTGACTATTTCTACTCTCTACTTTTTCAGATTTTTATGACTTAACAAGGGTTTTTTTAATCTTCAAGGTCAAATTTACATTTTTATACTGGAGGAAATCTGCAGACCTCATTCAGGTGAGCCATTTCTAATTAGAATATGAAATGATCTTGCGGGCCGGGTAAAACTGCACCGTGGGTCGCATTTGGCTCCCGGACCTTGAGTTTGACACCGGTGATCTACAAGCAAGTGTTTGTGTCTTCTACAGGAGCATACGCCGTCGTTTAACACTCAGGTAGCTTGTGGAACGTCTACCTTGGATGGTTATGACATTACAGCTAATAATCAAAGCAGGATATGATCAGGTTAGGCAGATATATAAAGCAAATATGTATTATTGATCACTTCGACTGTAGATCTGTAATCTGATGCTATGAACAGTAAAAAGTCAGTGCTGTGGATGTGATTTTGCTTTATGTTTTCTGTCTGCTACTTAAGAAAAAACCCAGACAGACGGAGAAATATGAGACTTTTTATTTTCCTCCCTGGTGTCTCGAGCACTTCTGCAGTTTACAGTTACAGTCGACTTCTAACAAGGCAATTAAACAGGAGTTGGCAGACACACAAAAACCTTTCCCTCACGCACACACTTTCCATTCTTTAAATGGGAGCTGGCAATCGTACGGACGCCCCTCTCTATCCCTCTCTTTCTCTTGCAGTCTTCTTCTATCTTGCCCTCCCTCAGTCTCTCTCAATTACTTCTCTTCTTCTTCTGTCTCTCCCGTTTTCATCCTCCCCCTGCCAATGCCAATGCCTAATGGCTTTGAGCAAGGCATCCCCCCCTCCTCCATCTGAGAGAGATTCAATTGGATTGGAAGCCGATCAATCACAGCGAGTATCGAGCTGTGATTGGATTTGGCTGCGGCTGACGGGGGCGAGGTGGGTGGGTAGAGGGGGGTCGTTTTGATTTTAGCTCTGCTCCAATGAAGGTAGATCTGATGTATTATTGCTATGGACGTACAGAAAGGACAGAGGCTGAGTGTGTGTGCGGTGCTAGGGTGGATGGTGTGTGTGATTGTGGTTGACGTGTGTCATGGTTTGAGGTTTTGAAGCGCTGCCAGCTCTGACTGATGTCCGCAGAAGTCCACTGTTGGTGATCTGTCATATAGAGATGTACTGTACTGGCTGGATCATGTTACATTCACATTTCAGACATTAAGCTAATGTGATCAAGGAGCAGTGTGACCACAGAATATGCTGCTTTTTCTACATTACTCACTTTTCTGAAAAAATCTTCTGTAGCTGAACTCAAAACTAACACAAGCCTTGTTTTTTCTATTTTTTCAGGAGGCTGAACAACTGGGACTCCATGTTTCCTGGGTCAAAACAAAGAACTAGGCATTCTGGGACACCTTGGATGCTGCTATCAAATCTGTGTCTGTGAATGGTGACAGCATGGAAGTGGGGAGCAGTTCACCTATCTTCGCAGTGTAATCTCAATCCTTAACTGCCAGACTGAGGCTTGCGCAAGAAGCAATGGGTTCACTGAGTAAGGCAGTGTGGGTGCTTTACATTAGTCTCGATTGACTTGAGCCTCATTCCTCCCTTCTTTCACAATAGCAACATCAATGTGTGCCCAGTCCCACATGTGTATGTACTCAGTCTGATACAACAGTTGGCATTATGCATATAGCTGGTTTGCAAACCTGCAAAGGAGGAGAAAGAAGAAGAAGCTACCATGGGAGCGACTTGGGTCATGACCTGAGCAAAGATTGTTAATGTTTTAACCCGGCAAAAAGGTCAAAAAGGGTTAAATGGGCTCGCACTAAATGGATATAGTGGTTTCTGAGGTGACAGGACACTTCTATTGCCTTTGCATCTCGTCTCCCTGACTCCAAATTGTGTTCATTCATAAGATGACTCATAATGGACAGTTTGTTGACAAAATTCTGATGCTTTCCAATTTACAATGAGGAAAATGTGAACAAACTGCTGCACTGGGAAAAGAAGTTTTTAAGATGACATCATAACTGATGTGGCTGTGTCCCATATCTGGGTGCGATTGCATTCACATTTCCTCCCCATGTGGGCCTGGACTAGGGCACGGTGCGTTTGCATTCACACTGAGCAAAACCAACCAGACTTTGAGCTCAAGTGTACTTAGATCCAGGACCGTGCTTGAAGTGTGAAGCCACCTGAGTCTTTTGGTCCTTGGATGCTGACTGATGGCAAAAGGCACCAGCTTGACTTTTAAAGACGGCTTTTCTTTTGGCAAATTTTTGGGTATCGTTGGCAAGATCATGGCACCTGGAGTGCTTCCCTGGGTCCCATCCAGCCCATTGCATACTGGGTACCCAAGACTGGGTGAGTTGGACCAGACCAAGAGAAAGCCGCATGCATCATTGCCCCCTGCATGACTGCCATCAGGGCAGTACAGGACCAAGGTTGACTGTGCTAAACTGGCATATGTCCCCATACCTGACCTGACCTGTAGTAAGAACATTGTACTAGGGGGGTAACAGAAAAAATTCTGGGTAAACCTGGAGTGAAAATTTCAGCTCTTTATGTGTTTGACATGCAGCTCACCTAGAAAACTTTCCTGGAGTTTTGTGCATCTGTGATAGCATCATGTAGCGGCCCTAATGTCAAGCAAACAGTGCATCAGTGTGAAGAGGAAATTATACAATCTCACACAAAACAACAAGAGTTTGCGTCTAGTTGAGTGTAAAACAATCAGATGAAACGTCTGTAGTGCTGCGAGTGTTGGAGAATTTCTTGTTTCTAGAGACTTATTTCTCTTCTACAGATCTTTCCTGTGAGACAGACGTGTATTCATTAGATTTGATACTTTTTCAGTTTAATTTGGAATTAGAATGATAGAAATAGCATTTTTTAATTCATGTAAAATTCAAAGTAGAGAAATATTCTGACTCTTTTAGTGGAAATGTCCCGCAGAGTCGGGTTACACAGTGGCATCTTGTCCACTTGTCCTCTTGTCCTCGTTTTTGATCTTTCTCTGTGTGTGTGTATGTGTGTAAGTCAGCAAACTGAGATTAATTCTTCTTATATAAACTGTCTGAAAAATGACATTCTCCTCTCACACACCCAGACGAGCCTCCTTGACAGTGTATGTGAGTGATGGCTGCATTAGGTCGGTGGAGAACCTCCTCTATGACAGTTATGATGCTAAAGGATCTCTCTCTCTCTCTCTCTCTGTCTCTCTCTCTCTCTCTCTCTCTCTCTCTCCCTCTCTCTCTCTCCCTCTCTTTCTCTCACAGACACCAACACACTTCTGTGTGAGAATCCAAAGACTCTACCTTCCCTGAAAAGGTGAAAACTATAATGAGATCTTTATTTTTCATCTAATTGATGTTTATTTGCACACAAACTCAAACGCAGTCATTTTTAGCGTCTCTGACACCAGTGGCGAGCTGTAGCCGCAGATATAACGCTGTAAGGAGCGGCTCGATACTAATTCACTCACGCTAACCTGCTTAGCACTGACCAGTCACTCTGCATGTGAGTGTTATTTGTGTGTGTAAGTGAGAGAGAGGAAGGAGAGTGTTTGAATGTTTTCCCTCTCAGTGTAAGTGAATGTGTGTGTGAGACTGTGTGTAACCCGTTTAAAGCTCCTGTACATATTTCTCTGCTGTAACTGGAGCTGTAGACCAGATCAATAGAAATGTTTCTTTCTTAATGAAGATGTGTGTGTGTCCAGTGTGGGTGTTTGGGGTGTGGAGGTGGGGCACTTAAGCTGACCGCTGCATCTGACCACTGTGGTCAGTCAGTGGACGATTCATACAACCCACAGAAATTCACCACGAACCGACACACTCTGACTCACACACACAAGCTTGTCTCTGTTGTCAGTCCAGGTCAAAGATACCCTTTAGGAGTATTTAGCTTTGATGCTAACCGTTACGTGATAATGCAGTTTTTTAGCACAAGATTATATCATCGTGGTAAGATCACCTTGTGTGTTAATATGTAAAATTTCACCAGGAGCCAGATTGAGTACCTCAACCCTGATAGTATTCTGCCTCAGTATGGCCTTTCCTCCTTCCTAGGTTCACACATACAGCAAGAGGTGCGCCAGTTGTTAGCCACATTAGCAGCAGTACCACAGAACTGTTTCCAAAATACTTATGCACTATTTGACTGTCTTTAAAGCAGTAGGACATCAGATAGCTGTGGATTCTGCGATTTACAAGAATAGTAATGGTCCAATGTACATGCTAAGTCTGATAAAACAAAGTGAGCAACTTCAGCGACAAACCAAAGTCCAAGCTCACATGATGCGCCGCCATCCAAAGTCAAAATAAGTAGTAACAACAGCCAATCACTGCTGGCCAACAGAGGATAAAAATAACAAGATCCTGTTCATCTTCTGTTTTATTTCAAAAACTGGTGTAATAGTTTAACGAGTGACCATGTTAACTGGTGGCTTGACATGAGAGGCTTGTTGTAACAACAGATTTTAAAAACACAATATGTAAAACTCTGCCACCAGCAGGCTCTCAGTTAAAACAATAAAATATGACCAGTGCTGCCCAGTTCTATCCATCTCTGAATGTGGGCTGGAAGCAGCGCTAGAGCACTGCTTCAGAAGTGAATGTAGAAGTGTGCTTTTGAGTGTGTTAGTGAAATTTCTGAATGAAAACAAAATGTTGGTTGTCTGTTCAACAAATACGCCTTATGGTGCAGGTGCTGCTTTTATTGAACAGAGTCTAAAATTCAAAACAAGGAAACAAGGAGTAGTATAGAGAAGGAGGTCATGGAGGTGGTGGCACTGAGCCGTGCTGGTCTCACCTCACTGGAAATGGCAAGTGTGGGCTGTTTCCATGGTAAGGAGTAGGGCTTGGCAATTGCTCGCAAATGAGATTAAATACAAATTGCAGACATTGCAATATTGCTTTAACTTGAAATATGTCAAAATACCAGTTTAATACATTAATTTTTTGTAGCTTCAGAGATTTTATGCACATTTTGCAAACATTCAACTGTAATTTTTTGTAAAATGGTTAACAAAATTGTCCATTACGTCTTTCGTGTACGTTTTTCTTAATTAAAACAAGCAACATAAAAACAATAATCCCCATTCAATAAAGCAGTTGATATCAAATTTGCAGTATGAGCAACAATAATTGCAATTAGGTATATTTGCAATCGTTCTGCCCTAGTTCATTTGATCTAATATTGATGAAGCTTAGCGTTAGTTCATGTAAGTCATACCCCTAGCTGCGATTGCCTGATAGCCAGCTGACACCAATTATCACCTCCCAGCTCCCACAGCCAATCACAGCTATTTCTCTCAACACAGCGGTCCATTTAAAGATGACGTACTGATCACTTATCCCTGCTTGCATCAGTGCTGTTGCACCACGCCGCTGCTGGCAAAGCTTCACCTCCTCCACCCCAGCCTCCTCCTTTATAGCTTAAAGCTTGTTGCTCTTATTCAGATATACTGCTACTATGAATTAGTTGCTTTTGAATAATTTCATTGTATTCAATGCACATTGTCATAAATGCATCTATCCATATGGAGAGTCAAAAATGCTCCTTGACTAAGTGTAGGCTATAATACAGAATGATGTTTTTGCTTTAAATTAAATCAAATCAAATAGTGCAAAAAAAATCTATATATTGTTTCTTGAAAGAGCCTCTTATTATTGTGTCCATGAATACATATTTTCTTAATTGGATTTAGAGAGAATAAAAAAATGTTGTATTTTTCCCATCTGTTGTAGCTATGACAACCATGACACTAACAGCTGAAAGACACCACTTGACACAGTCACTTTTTTGAACCGCAACACCTGCTTACCGACAGCATCTTCAACAATGAAGTTTTTAGATTGTCCAGGTTTTACTGGCAATTTTCTGATCCATAAACATGTAAATTTAAAGAGAATTTTCAAACATACAAGTCTCCAAACTAAATGTTTTAAAGCATTCCATTCCATGTAAAGTTAAAATTATATTATGATGATGTTGTGTATGTTTCAGATTGAGACATGCACAGATGGGCAGTGCCTTTACCGATTTATTTAAGCCTATCACATGAGCCAATTAAGATTTTCATGCTTTTTCATCACTTCTTTGTATTTTTCCTTGTCTATTTTTTGAATGAGCTGTGAGATTGGACATTAGCTGACACTGATACTCAGCCATGTGCCGATGCATTGCTGCCAAACAGCCCCAGAAAATCAACTATTTTCGTGGAAATATAGTGTGACAATAGCAGATAGTATGTAGGAAGATGCCAGTGATCAGGACTTTTCTATCAGTAATATTTGTGTTATTCTAAGTGCACAAGTATTGGAAGGTGTTTTGTAAGTACATTGAAAATGAACTATGAAATTGAATCTCTTTTTAGGATTCTTTGATATCTGAAATGGTTAACAGTCCCAACTTTTCAGACAATGTTGCTGTTACCTTAATGGTATTCAGTCATTCATTAAACCAGCTCTTTGGAGGTGAAACTGTTGGAAAATGATCTCTGTCCAAACAAGTTTGTGTGCAGGTGAAAGGCTGATGGGATCCAAACAACTTGATTCCCTTCCTCTACATCATCATCATATCTCTTATTGGCAGGCTGTGCAGCCTCATTAGCATATCTAATTCATACATCGCTCACATAAAGTGTTGAGTATGCATGAATCCTCCGGGTCAATATTTCATTTATCCTCCATTTGCACAATCAAATCTGCAGGTGTAATGGTGTGTGTGTATATGTAGGTGTGTGGGTGTGATAAGGGGACAGTTAATGATTAAAGTGTGATTAGATTTGGATCAGGAACACCGTGCATATGTTATTAGGCTGCAGTTCAAAGTGTAAAGGCCAAGTCAAACATGGTTCAGCAGCACTAAATAATCAGTACCATAAATCATCAACAGTTTGCAATAGTCAAATCCATTCAGTCATTTTTGATGCATTATTCACCTGCTTTTCTAGTTTTATTTTTCTAACATTTTAATGTCATTTTGTTGAGTAAATTCAGCTTTGAGTTTTATTGTAACTTTCCTCTGTTTTCACTGTGTCTGAGTACATTTACACTCAAGCTCACTTTTACTTGAGTAAGATATTCTGTGTACTAAGGCAAGGTTAGAGGTTTTCAGTCAAATCCAGCCAACTTTAGCTCGATATCTTTAGCAAAGCAAATAGGTTACCCCTCAGTACATCCCAAAACAGCGCTAAAAATGGTAGAAATACTCCAACATGTTGGGACTGGTCAGTGTCCTCCCTGGTTTTCCTCTCTCCTTCTATCCATACTTCCCCTCCTCGACATGCATCAGAGCTTGTAATGTGTACGTATGTGTATGTGACAGTCTCCATTGATCCCCTGTCATCCTGATCACATTACGACCCCCCTCCGATTAGATCTACATTTTTAATTTTTCTCCGCGGATGACAAAAAATCAGACGAGAGTGCAGGATGGAGGGGTGGAGGAAAGAGAGGAGAATTCTTGATATGGATGAATATAGAGACTGTGGGGTCAGCAGGGGTCAGCAGGGAGGAGGGGGAGGCAGATCAACTAAGGTAGTAAGGATAGAAGGCACGTCTTAGCATTAGCTTACTTATGGCCTTAGAGTACTGATGCTTTATTTTAAACCCATAAACTACAAGTCATTCATACTTCCCTTCCTTAGATAGATTATAGGCATAAATCAAATATTGTTCATCCGTTTTGATAACCTCAAGTGAGTAAGAGTGCTTTCTGTGAAGTATAATCATGATCATTGATAAGGAAGTAAATCCAGCTTGAACTCTATGTAGTCAACATTCACTCTGGGTTTATGTTGCGTTTCCTCATGTCAGCAGTTGTTGTCACATGTCTTAAATATTTTTCATGTTTTTCTTCAGCATAAAGAAATCCTGCATTGCAGTTTATCAGTTTACGTTGTAGCCATAGTGACAGTGTTAGTCTGCTCGGTTAAATGGTCCAACCTCAGTGGGACAGATGGCTGAGGAGGAGGCATCCACAGTCCATCATCTCTCTGGGGTAAACATACCTCACTTTAATGTTATTAATAATCAGATTTATTATCATTACAGTCTGAGGCCACTCCAACCCCCAGTCTCTAACATACACACACGCTGTATAGATATACACACACGCACATACATATAGAGGCAGCAGACGCAGTAAGTGATATAGATGACAACACTCGTCACTCCCTGCAGAGGAAAAGTCATGACCTTGGACCAAATGTCATTAAGGAGCTGAGCATAGCTCCATTTTCTGTCCTGTGTCATCTTAACCCCTTCTTCTTTGCTGCTTTTGTGAATCTCATGCTTTTGAGTGTTTGTTAAAGGGTCCTACAGACTGTGTGGAATAAGGGTGGTAACTTTGAATCACAGCTTTTATGTGATTTTTGACTAAATTATTTTGCACTAGTGTTGCGTAAAAAGCGTTTAGATTTTAAGTGCACTTTTAATGGCAAGTTTATGTTGCACGCTTCTCACAATACGTGTTCAGATTTTCATTTTTATCCATATATATCTCTGAATTACTGCAGAAAATCCTGTTTGAAGTTGTGAGATTGTCAAAGGTCATTACCAGACTCACTCTTGTTGTAGTTTATCATAAATGTTATCAGTGAACCAAAGGTCACTTTGATTAGCTTTTCTGCACGCCTGTGCTTTTATAGCCATGTAATGATAACAGCTGTGAAAAAGGATTTGCCCACTTCCTTATTTATTTATTTATTTATTTATTTATTTATTTATTTATTTATTTTTGTCACACGTGAATGCTTCAGATCATCAGTACTAGACAAAGATAACCAGAGTAAATACAAAATTCAGTTTTTAGATGACGATTTCATTTATTAGGAAAAAAGTCACCCAAACCTACCTGGCCCTATGCCGAAGAGTAATTGCCCCCTAAACCTAATACCTACCGCAAGCAAGCATTTGTGACAACTGGCACTGAGTCTTTCACCTCACTGTGAAGGAATTTTGGCCCATACTTCTTTGCAGAATGGTTTCAATTCAGTCCAACTGGAAGGTTTTCGAGCATTTTATGTATTTTAAAAGCCCAGCTAGGGACGGGCATTGCAAATTAGTTCAGGCTACAAATGCTGTAGTGTGTGGCAGTGGTTTACTTGCTTCATAGTTGTCCCCATACAAATAAACATTAAATAAATAAATAAATAAACTTCCCATTTAAGTCATGCTACAGCATCTCTATCAGATTTATGTCTGGACTTTGACTAGGCCACTCCAAAACCTTCATTTCTTAAGCTGTTCAGAGGTGGACTTGCTGGTGTATTTCTGATCATTGTTGTGCTGCATAACCCAAGTGTGCTTGAGCTTGATGGCTGGACTTTGGTAGAGAGCAGAATTCATGGTTCCATCAATTACAGCAAGCAATCCAGGTCCTGAAGCAGCAAAGCAGCCCCAGACCATCACACTGCCACCAGCATGTTTGACTGTTGGCATGATCTTTTTATGAAATGCTGGGTTAGTTTTGCTCCAGATGCAACCCTCCAGAAAGTTGAACTTCTGTCAGTCCACAGGATATTTTCCCCAAAGTCATGGAGATCATCAAAATGTTTTTTGGCAAATGTGAGACAAGCGTTTGTGTTCTTCTTGGCCTTGGGACTTTCCCATGATGCCATTTTTGCCTAATCTCTTTCTTATTGTTGACTCATGAACGCTGACCTTAACTGGGTCAACTGAGGCCTGCAGGTCTTTAGATGTTATTCTGGGTTCTTTTGTGACCTCCTGGATGAGTCTTCGATGCGCTCTTGGAATAATTTAGGTAGGCCGGCCACTCCTGGAAAGGTTCACCACTGTGTAAAGTTTTCCATTCCCTTAGTCCCAAACCCTTAGAAATGCCTTGGTAACCCTGTCCAGAATGATAGATGCCAATGACTTTGTCTTTCATTGGACTGCAGCATGATGTGTTACTTTTATGGAGGGGTTACTTTTTCACATAAGGCCAGGTAGATTTGGATGCCTTGTTTTTCTTAATAGATCATTTAAAGACCAGGAGAGAATAACATGATCATGTGCATATCTGTCAACCAATCTCTTCTGCTCAAATTCAGTGTCTTCAACTTTTGGCAAGAATTTTTGTTTGGGTGCCCAGGTGTCAAAAAAGGTAATGGTATCACTGGATTTTCATTCAGATCAGGATGTAAAATTCTGGTACTGTGACAGCCCTAGATGCATCAATTAAAAGTAAAACAAAAGACAAGTCTTGATGAGTAAATATGAGGTTAAAGCACTAAATTAAAGTAACCATCACCTACTTAAATCAACAACTTGTCAAAGAAACAAAATTGTAAGTTTCTCTCTTTTCTTCTCACACTACCCTTGCGCCTCCATCCCCTCCCCTGTCCTCTGTCCTCTTCCTCCCCACTGATCATCTACTGCTCCTCCCCTCCCTCCATCTTTCTCCTCTTCCTTATTTCTCCATCTGTCTCATCCTGGCAAGGCCATTAACTCATAAATCCAATACAGGCCACCTCAACACTATCTGTCTTCTGCCGATGGAGAGCGCGATGGGACGGAGGGAGCCGAGAGGAGGATCAATGGCTCCCCTGACTGTCAGTCCGCTCACTCGTTTTCACATCCATCTACCCATCGCCTCCTCCTCTCCCTCCTCCTCTCTTTTTTTCTTGTTTTATTCCAAACCCAGCGGAGTGTTGACCAAATGCTGACACAGCTTCTCCATGCACTCAGGAATATCATCAGGGCTGGAAAACATCACTGAGGCAACCAGTCATTAAGTTTGACCTGGATGGATTCTGAAGTGGAAATCATCACACACGTTTAAGAAATTAACTTAAATCACAAAATATTGCTACATTTCAGAATATAAATTTAGTCAGGCTACCAAAATAGCTTGAACAGGCTTTCTTTTATCATCGCCTCATGTGCAACGGCCTCCAGTTCAGCTATTCTTGGGTCTGCATGCTGCAACCGCCCTTTTTCAAATCCCGAATGGGGTTCAAGTTAGGCAACTGTGATTGTCATTGTAGAATCTTCCAGGACTTCTTCTGTAACCAAGCCTTGGTGGAATTTGAGGTTTGCTTGTGATCACTGTCCTGTTGGAATGTCCAAGCATCCGTTTCCTCGCAGACAGTTGGCATTTTCTCCTAGGATTTCCTGATGCTTCACTGAATCCATCTTGCCTTCCACACGCTGCAGGTTTCCAGTGCCAGAGGATGCAAAGCAGCCCCAGAACACAGAGCCACGCCGCGCTTAACTGCGGGCACAGTGCCAAAAAGTTCCAGTTTTATTTCATCGCTTGACACAGAATAATCCCAAGTTTGAGCCTATTGGAGCCCATTATTCTTGTCCTATTGGGTCAGTGGTGGTGTGCATTTTGGAGTTCTTGCGTGGACATTCTTTAGGCTCAGTACCCTCCTTACTGTACTCACTGAAACCTCATTCCCTTTTGCCACCAAGTTTTGCTTGGAGCCTTCTCAGATATCTGGTTGGTTGCAGACATTAATAGCTTCCTTTATCTGCTCCATCCAGGTAGTGGCTGAATGTAGTTTTCACACATTTCACTTAGTGTCTCTGTTTTCATACATAGAAATGTCATTAAAAAGCAAGTTTTTAGGCCAATCTAAGTAAAAATATGTGAGTGGAAACATGCCACAGTGGGGGTTGAAGTAACTCATATTGTCTTGGGTGATGATCCTGCATTGACTCACCCAGGGACTTCTTAAGTGGACTTCATTGTAATAATATATCCAGGTATTGGGCTTAATTGTGTGAGTGTAGTCTGTGTTTCGAACAGAGCAGAGGAGCGCTCATTTCACCTCAACTTGTGCAGACGCAAAGAAATATTGTTATACACTCAGAGAGGACGGCCAGCGGCCTGCGGCTTTGGCACACACATCAACACACACATACAGTGTGGTTAGAGTGTTTCAGCCCCAAGTGAACCACACTGGCCTCTGGTGAGCCACAGGATCCATGAGGTGTAGAGTGACAGATGCTCGCTCTCTCTCTATATACCCATACTGCCTCTCACTTTCCCTTGCAACCTACAAGTTTGAGGAGTTTCTCTCATTCTTACACTTTAAAACATATTAAACATTCATTCCGTCATTCTTTGCCTTTCCTTTTTAATTAGTCTTACATCTTTCTTATTAGCTGCTCTCTTTATTTCTTTAAAATGGCCAATCCAGTTCTCCATACATCCTTACAATCAGTATATTCTGAGATATGTGTTCTACTGTCCTTCTTCAGAAGATGCACGAAGCTTTGTATAACTTTCAATATAAAACTAGATCAAAATTGCAATTTCAGCTGAAGTTGCATGAGGATGCTGAGAGCTGAATTGGGGAAGAACTGCTGAAAATAGCCAAAAGCACAAAAATAGCTATAAATAGCATAAAATGGCATAAAAGTAGCTGAAAATGGCATTCAGTAGCTCAATAAAGGATAAAAATAGCTGAAAGTAGCCTTAAAAAGCTGAAAATAGCTTAAAAATAGCTGATTTTGGCCTAACAGTAGCTGAAAATTGCATTCAATGGCTGAAATAGATGAAATAGCATGAAAATAGCTATATTTTAAAAATTATAAAAGTTAGAAATGAGAAAAGTCATAGCAGTCGAACGACAAAGAAACTGAATTTTGTAAAGTTTAAACGGTGTCGATACGACAGAGTATGAGGGAGGAGATAGTCGGCGCAGAAGAAGAATAATAAACAAAATGGCCGACGCGAATATCAATAGTGTGGATGCTCAGCATCCCCACTAATTGATCTAATGGCTTTGGCATCTATTGGTTTTAGATTCAGGTGGCAGCTGTTTAATGATAAAACTACTACCTGGCAGTTAATTGTATTTTATAAAGTTGCTTGACAGTGAAAGTACAGATTTATATCAAGAAGGCATAGCTCCTAAGAAGCTCCAACTTGGTCTTTGAGACCTTACAATATTTAAGAAACAATAACCTTTGACCCCCTGATCTGACATGTCTAGCCTCAAATCCAAGTGTAGAGATTAAGCGAAATTTGACAAAAATCCCTCAATGCATTTTTTAAATGATTGTGATTGTAAGATTTGAGGTCACTGTGACCTCCACCTTTACTTTCCAAAATGTAATCTGTTCATTCTTAAGTCTGAGTGGAGGTAAAAGGTTTGAAGAGAATCCCTTACAGCATTCTAGAGATGTTTCATTCACAAGCAAGGAATGAGCATGAGGCCCAATGACCTCTGACCCCTAACCTCTAAAATCTACCAAAGAATAGAAAATACTTTGTCTGCTTTTTAGTATCAAATGCTGGAATGACTTTGACAAACATGTAATATGTGCTTAATAAATGACTGGTCAAATTGTCTTATCTAGGCACTGGAACTGATGTAAAAGAGAGACACAGAATAACTCTGGTACAATAAAACTTGAGTTTTGTTTATCCAGTTTATCAGTAACCTACTTCAAGAGTAATTTTATTGTCTGTTAAAGTTAATACCTGATGTGTGATATGCCAGGTTGTAAACACACATTCATTTTAGTTGGATGAAAGTTAAATTATAACTTAAACTGCTGAATCTACATTTCAGTCTACACGACGTCCTATGACCTTTAAGTTGCAACTTTACACAATTCATCAGCTCTCACTTTCAGATTCACGCCAAGTTAACAAGCTTAGTTTATCTTTATGAACTGTTTACGGCTTGTTTGATAGACTAGTTCATATTTACTAGCTGATAAAACCAACAATATTACAATGTTTATAGATTTTAATGCTTGCTTTGAGAAGCACACAATGTTATCACTACTATTAACAACTACAAAACAAAGATCCAGGCTTTGATAATCCAGATTGATGAGAGAAGTTTTATTATTACAGGATGTTCTGCTGTTAAGGTGGGTCAGAGATTTAAGAGACAGCAGATAACAAAAAAAAATGAGCATTTTGAAACATTGCATAACAAACACTAAAATAATTTATCCTCTTAGAAATGTAAAATTATGGAATCAGAGAACTTAAAGGCAAAAAAAAAACCTTTTTTGATCTTTTTCATCATACTAACATATGCTACTGAGGAAATAATGTTGGTGGAAATGAAACTGAACTGTATGGCGTAACACCAACAAATGTTGGTTTGCCAATATTAAAGGAGGAAAAGTTTTCTGGGGCCAGCTAACTGGGGGTCCGTGGAGGTCAGGAAATCCTGGTCCATGTTAATCTGTGAAATTTAACCAAACTATTAGGAAAGTAATGAAAGACTTCATTGCTAAGCCATGATGTACACAAACCAAGGTTATAATAGTTTTGGGTTTTTCATTAGTTTTTATTTTTTTTTCGTTTTCGCTTTCTGTGTTCGATTTCAGTTTAGTTTTTATGAGTTTTGAAGGCTGGTTTCTTAGTTTTGTTTAGTTTTTATTTAGCAAAAAATGCTTCATTTTAGTTTAGTTTTAATTAGTTTTGGTGTTTTAGTTTTTTTACGGATAGATGCTGGGGCTGAGTGAGCGTAATACATTTTTAAAAACATATTAAAACAAACTACTCTTCACTTATCATTTTGTTTTTTTGATGATGATGTTTGAATACACATCCAGACATAAAACTACCACTCTGTGAAGTCTTAACCAATCAGATCAGGCAATTTTACACTCCCCAGACTTGTGTGTAGGTGCCAGTCAGTATGGTTGTGTCAAAGACTAAAACTAAGCTTTTTTTGCCTCCATTTTTATTTTGTTCTAGTTAGTTTTGTAAGCACACTATACAGTTTTAGTTAGTTTTTGTTTTTTGGTAAAACTTAGTTTTTATTCAGTTCTAGTTGAGTAAAATGGTTTTTGAATTTTAGTTTTAGTTATTTATTTAGTTTTAGTTAACTATAACAACCTTTACACAAAGCATAAAGCAGAAAGAAATGAAATAACTCTAAATGGAAAATAATTAAATAATTTCCAAAAAGGGGCAACATTTGGCAAAAATGGTTGAAAAGTGGCAAAAAAATATGACAAATTAGTAGTTAAAAGTGGTTAAGAATTGGCAAACATATGTTAGAAAGGGGCAAAATGTGTTGCCATAGTAGTGAGAAGGGGTAAAAAATTAGCAAAAATAGGCTAAAAGTGGCAAACATGGGTGTACTGTGGGAACATATGTGGCAAAATTGGCAGTAACAGTGATGAAAATTGGTTTAAAAGTGGCACATATAAATAGTTTGAACATCAGAACCTATTAATAGCTTGACACACTTGTAGCACCAAAATTAGGTAACCATAAGCTAGTACGCCACCACCAGTGCTGCTGATCCGGCACACATTGATATCATTAGTAAATCATAACTGGGGAGGGCCCAGTGGTGACAACAGATGGCACCACATGCATCACTGCAGCACCAGATCAGGTAGAAATTTTCAAAATAATTCAGTTGCAGTAGATGATTTCAACCTGCAGAGGGCAGCTGCTCTGCAATCACATAATGTAGAATTTAAATGCTTTCTGTTAAAATGTCAAGATTTGGATCTTAACTGATAAACAATACTTCTAAATCCCCATGTTCATATGTTTTCATCTCAAAAGTGGTCTGAATGTTTTGCTACTCTTTAATCTGAATTGGCTTCAGATTCTTTTTTTCTGAAACATCAGAAACATTTGGCCTTTTTCCAAGCAGACTGTCAAGCTCATTTAAAATTGCTAACAAACTTTTGCAGTTAGCCTGTGTCTGTTATATCAATACACACCTACACTCTACTTTTTCTCTCCAGGCTTCTCCTCGCCATCCATCAATTCAAAAGCTTTTATCAAACAAAATGCAGCGCAGCCCTGACATCACATTACATTACACAACTACACAAACATAAACAGAGGAGATGTTTTAATCCACATTTTTTTATTGAGACGCACACTTTTACACAAAACTGTCACATCAAACACACCCATCCTCTCCTCCTCTTTGTCTGTCATTCACACACTCGCTCACACACACTCGCAGACGGTCAGGTCGTGCCCTTCTCGTGTTTCCTTTGACACATGGTAATAGATTCCGCTGTAGCTCTACGCCTCGGCTAAGTGGCCTCACCTTTCACTGAAAACAAATCACTCTCTATCTCTGACGCTCACTCACAAACTCACACTCTCTCCTTTTTTTTCCTCCATCCCTCTCTTCCTCTCGCTCCATTTTCTCTCTCACCCTCTCCTCTTCTTCCTCGTCCCTGACCTTCCTCCTCTCCCTCTCTTTCTCTCATCTCTTTCCCATGGGTGCTCTCCTCTTCCTCTCCGTCACTCAGACCACCATCCTTTTATTTCCATCCTTTCTCCCCTTTTTCTCACTTTTTAACCCCGATATCATTTGTTTCACTTATGTCAAGTATTTTCATGGTGGATTGAAATTCATATCATTGGTTTATTATAATAAAGGTACAGCTGCTTTATTTAAAAGCCTGATGTATGCAGGTTTTGATTTTGATTTGTAATAATATATTCATTAAAAGCTTAAGCAGAACTGCCTTAGATACATACAAGTATCCATTTTTTGAACTATTTTTCTAAATTTTTTAAGTGTAACTATAAAACTTTACCAACATTCCCTGTTTTTTAGCCTTTTTAATAACTATACAGATGACTCATTTCACAATGTGAGTGCATATTAAATGTAGGGAAATGTGCATCAATGAACTTCTCAGTTCCTGACCTATAATCTGGGCAACGCTGGAGGGAAATTGTCAAAATTATACTTGTATTCACTAAAAGAAGCATTAAATGCTTATTTAATTATCTATTCAAAGGTCTTTTGGTAAGAAAAAAAATGTAGCCCTATTGTTTTAGTGTTTTGTAAGTGGAACAGTTATAATAATTGCTGACTTATGGCTGCAAAGTATTACATTTCAGTCTTGAGGGTGCTCAGCTTTTCTCAACACAAGTAGGGGGATGTAAAGGAAAAACAGGCAGGTAACCAGTGAATCCATTCACAAATTGCATTCAAAATATTTAGTCATACATTTTGATATTTTAGCATTTTGAAGAAAAAAGCAAGAATCTTGAAGGACTCAGCCTCAGAATTACAAAGTTTGTTTACATGGGGTCTGATCCCATTAAAATGGAAGACCCTACATACCCCTACCTGGATGAACTGGCTGTTAAACATGACAAATTCACATTACATGACTCCTCTGATCATTTTGATTAAACATAGCAAGCCTTTATGGATATTAAAGTTAAGCTCAATGTCCCACCTAGCTGAACATGCCTGCTAAAATAATTCATATCTATGTCTAACCAATCATTTATTACTACCATTACATAATCTTACATCTAGATTACCTTTTAGTTCCAACCGCCTACATGTTAATGTTGGTCAGTGTTGACAGTTGAAGTATATGTTTTTTTAAAAAGTTGAAAATTCTTCAAATTGATATGATTTTCAGTGGTTTTTATGTTGTTTTGATTATGAAAAGTTTCAACAAATTGAATAAAACGTGAACTAATAGACTGAATGTTTACAATCTGATAATAGCCTAATAAAAATGTTTTAATAACCTCAGTGTATAACACTGATTCACTCATGTGCATCTACATGAAAAGTAGTTTTTCACTTTTGTTTTTCAGAACTTAAATTCCGTTTGCTTTTAAGCTAAAATTTAAAATAGAATAAAATAAAATAAACCCACCATAAAACACAGATTTAGTTTAGAATAATTATTGTTATTTTTTTAAATTATAGGTCCAGCCTTAAAAAAATGCCTGCTGGCTAAATGTTGTTAGGTGGAAGGGCAAATCTCTGTGGTACCTGTGGCAAAGAAACAAAAAATCAGTGCATATTTTGAGCAACAGTTCTTCCTGGAAATGATATTCTTCAGTATCAAACAAGGAAATCTAAAAATTCAGTAGAATCTCTAAAGTAACACATCACCTACAAATGTTCAAAATTAAGAAAATGAATTAAGCAGACAAAGATTTTACAAAAGCTAAAAAAAACTGTTAAGCTGTATTTTAAAAAGATGAGCTTTTATGAGACTTACAGTAAGGTGTAATTTAAGAGTTATATTCATGAATTATTATAAGCCATAGTTTAGTCAGTAAATTACACAATCAAGAGTGAGTCTTATGATTAGCTGATTAAAAGAAATACATTAGATTTGACTTTTTTGTTATCTGTCCCTCTTTTTCATACATTTACCACTGTCTGTCTCTTTCTTTCTTTTTTCCAAGTTTCGTTCTTAAATTACATTTTTAATTCCCAGGTATATTTAATGTTTTAATAACTTGTTGAATATTAAAGTATATAAAATTCTACATTATTCCAGCTTTTCTAATCCATATCTAATAAACTCTGCGAGTGAAAATACAGTATAACTGGTTCATGCTGTAAAGCTTTATTTCAGCTTTCATAAATGAGGACATTAAACTGTTAATACCTCGGCTTAACCTGCTTCAACACAGCCGTAATGTATTATGTTCTCCATTATGTCTGCGGCTGCACAGAGGCAATAACTAGAGAAAGACTGCCCTCTAAAGGTGAAATTATTATGGATGACCCTGTGGTGTAGGTTCCCTCTCCTGTTCACTGTTTTAATGTGGTTTTAACAGCATTAGTGAAGAAGCAGCATCTGCTTCTCTGCCTCTGTTTGTCTAAGAGTTGGGGTTTAGATATACATGGTTGACTAGATCTTCTCTGGGTTCAGTGTCTGCTTTTGGATGTTTGCATCAGAGGTGTGGTGGATGTCAGAGTTAATCCGCAACAAAAGGTTAAGGAAAATATAGACAGTCTGCAGATGTAGCTGGTATTGGTATCTCATAATGAAGTCATTTAAAATTAAGTGAAGGAAAAATGATTTTTCTATACATTGATGGGAGATTGAGGTGGTAATGAAGTCTGTCCTTTTTTCTCCAACACTTTTAGATGAGGTCTGCAAACAATGCCTCGTGATGCAACATCAGTGACCTTACAGGACCTGGAAAAGGTCTCTGCTGGTTGGAAGGGAAACAACCACAAACATGTGGACCACACTGGACTGACGAATGAAAGCTCCTTGTTTGCTCATGCCGACCTTTTCCTCTCTTTCTCCGTCAGGACGAAGCAGAGAGAAAGATGGAAGAAAGTCACCCATGAACCAAACTTGTCAGGAGCCTTAAGGAAGTCCTGTAGAAACGTAATCTGAATAACAACATTAGTCTTGAACTATAAACACAACAAAACAACACTCGCTGTTGATGTTAGCGGTTGTTAGTGTGATTCTCTTCGTAGCTGAGTGGATAACTGGGGCCAGCTCACAGCTGCCTGCTTCACCTGTGCCTGCTTACCTTGCTCACACTTGTGGAGATCAACATAAAACTTCTTAATTCTGATGTTGTACCTTTTTTTTAGATAAAAAGTGCAGAATAAAACCCTGAAATTTCAGTATCCTGTGCAACCCTGTTAAGGAAAGAAGGCTAACTAACCTTAGCTACATCCCCCTCTAGTGGTGTGTTGCTGTGTTACAGCTAAGACACAACATTGAACCAGTATCCAGGGAGTTATTAAGTGTCATTTTGCAGAATTATCCATAACATATTCCCTTATCTGGATTATTGGAAGCAAAAATATGTCCCTGAGTTTAACCAGATGTTAGATGTGTTTAAAATTCTCTGTTTTAACCCTTCAAAAATGTTTAAAGTTAAAGACGTTCAAAAGAAAAAGAGTGGGACAGAGAAGATGGATGACTTGTATTTTCCTCCTTACTTCCTGTCTTTGTCAACATTTTTTAAATCTCCCTATGTGCGATAATGCACAAAAAGCCCACTAAAGTGTATGCAAATATGCAGACAGACAGAGAGCAGTAATGAATGAGTGGATGCTCTTCAGCTAAATTCTCTTCACCCAGCAACTGACCCACACACACACTCACACACCTAATATCGCTCTCACTCTTTGCTGTGTTCAGTATTTCCTCCTCTGTACTTTCTAATTCATTCATCTTTCTTTCATCCCTCCATCACATGTGTCTGGGGGGGGGCTTTTGAGTATTTGTGGTGGTGATTGGCGAGGTGGCGTTTCACCGTCACTCTGTCAACTTCCTGTCTGAGGGATTAATCGTCACAATGCAGAAGAAAAAGAGACGCCAAAAACCTTCTGTAGGTCTTTTGTGATTCGGACACAACTGCTCAGCCTTTCTGTGCCCTTTGATGTGCATCCCACGCTTTTTTGTGCATCAACCCTTTCTTCCAAGTTCAGACTGACCCCCAGGCCTACATGAGTTTGCCATGTCGTTTCTAGTGTTTGAATGTTGTATTTGCTAGCTTTGTGTGTCTGTGAGTGTGTCTGTGTGCAGCCAGTGCGGCTCCAGGCCCTCCTGCGTCAGAGGGCCTTTCTTGTTTCTGTGGCCCCCGAGCAAACATATTAAGAACTACCTTATCACTGCTTATACAGCCGGGGCCACACACACAACACGTCCACGTTAAATACAAGCCTAAACACACACACAACACATTCACTAAAAGATAGCTTTGACTCCAAACACACAAAGATCGCCGCCAAACTCCCTAAATGTCACCGATCCATCATGGAGGAAGAGGCAGGGCCAGAGAACCTAGCTGGCCAGTCATTGGTTGACGCCACGCTGTCAGGCTGGAGCAACTTGGGTTTATAACCGACCGGGTTGGGCAAGTGCGTTAGAAAAAGGAACGTGTAGAACTACACTTTTGACAAGCCCTCTTCAAGAGGCGCATCAATGGAAGTCACTGGGAAGACAAACTTTTTATCACAGATGCTGATTTAGCTGTATATTTGAGAAGAAGTGAAGTTTGAGTAGACGAACACCAACATCTGGTTGAAGAAGGTAGAAGAACGCTAAGAAACTTCCCAACCTATCATAACTGAAGGACACTGAGAACTTTGGAATCAACAAAACTAAAGGAACAGCAACTTTAAAGATTCAGAAGAGGTTTCTGGAAGAAGACTGACTTTACTATTCTCCAGACTGATGTTTGCCTCATCTGAAACATCTACAACAAGAGGATGAGTGAATCATAAGACGATACAATTTTCGCAGAGAACCTGATTGCAGAAAAAGTCTCTTTGGAAGGAGAGTCAACTCACTGTTTTTGATAGACGATTTGCACTTTTCAGCTTGCTTTTCTGCAAAATCCTGCATAGTAATGTCCACCATGCTTTTTAACGTAGCACTCATGTCCATGATGAAGGTAGTCCTCATGATACTGATAATTCTGATGACGGGGATGGAGACGGCACCCACTGAAAGAGGTAAGGAAGCTTTTAACGTAACAGGAGAGCTGATAATACAAGTGATTATAGCTCAAATCTAGTTTGGCTGTTATTAAGGAATTGGTTAAGCTAAGTGGTTGTCTTCAAGGAGATACCGCCTTCCTTAAAAAACAACTTAACAGTTCCTGAATTAATACTGAATGTCTGCAATACAGTTGGGACTTGATTCCCAGTATACAAGACTAAGCAGATCAAACAATATGATCATGTCCTCTAAATACATCACAAGGGAATTTAAAAAATGCCTGGCTAGGGACAGATATTACTTGTTTTTACAAATGAATAGAAATGCTTTAAGGCCACTTAGCAAGCCTTTGTGTTGTTCTGAATGCTCTTGTAGGATCAACTTACAGTTTCAAGTATTTCTAACTGCCTGATGGCTTAGTCATTTAAAGACCCAGTATGTTTTGGCCACATGGACATGTGTGTATTCCCCCTTTTTTGGTGTGTTTTTATTGTTGTCATTTCCTGTCTTCATCTAATAGCCTATCATTGGGTGAAGCCACAGTTTCATTGTTGATTTGTAAGCCCCAGTGGCTGAAACATGTCAGCTTTTTGAAAGATTAAGCATTTTTTTAATGTTTTTGCCTCTAAAATGATTTAATTTATTGTGATGGGTACAATTTTTGTCATTGGAATGCCTGGTTCCCCCTTTTTGTATCGCATATTCCCCTTTTTCCATGAGTATCCAATGCATTTTTGCATTTTTCATCTTCTTAGACCACACAAAGCAACCAATCATCTCCCTTTTGTTTTGAGGAAATGCTCAGTTGGGATGACTCAGACATGCCATTGTGCCTGCCAATGATAAAGCCAAAATAGTGTACCCATTTTTTTTTATTGACCATCAAAATATTTGCCTTGATTAATCTGCAATTTGCACATGATTTGGTAAAGGAAGAACGTTCTACACACAGTCCTTAATGTTGCAAAGCATTTGAAGTGTTGAAGGATTTGGACCATTTTCCCAATATTACTGTTTTGGCTTGCAAAAAGATTGTTTTACCTTCGTTAAAACCATTTTGAATTCGTAGATGTCATCAGGATTAGTCAATAGGCATCAAATGCATCTACTTCATTAAGGCAGAAGTGCTTGAACAAAGTCCCTTCAAAGGTTGTGTTTTTTTTATTTTGTTAAAAATTCCCTCCTCATAATAGAAGTATTTATTGCTCAAGTTTCTTGGGATCAATATGCTTTACTTATGACCCCATAGACCCAGCAGATTTTCTCTGAATGGGTACAAAAGGCTAAATTTAGTCTAGAAACAGACAATGACATATGCCAACATCCATCTGTTGTGTGTATTTCCACCTTGGACAAGCCTAAATACAACTTAAATTACACAACTATAGGATTTGGTCCAATATCTTCTGAGTTATTGTATGTACTGTTATGTAATCAGATACATAAAGGCTTGCTTATATACATTATATAAGAGTGAATGTGATCAATATTAAACTCAGGTCATCCAGTGTGAGCTGCCAACATTCCTCTCATTCCTTACAGTCGTCTTCAGAGTATGTATGTTTGGAGGTGTCATTATGTCCCGACAACAAATACACTGAGCTGCATTGTTGTAAAAGCTCCCACGTCATTATGCACACACATAAACTAAACTCCTACAACTCTTATGTCACAGCTGAGGGTCCCATAGCAACTGTTCTGGCGAGCAACAGACCAGTGGAATCCTACTGAAAAGTGTGTGTTTGGGGTTGTTTGATGGTCATTTCTTGCTGAGACTGGGGAAACTGGAGAACCGAACTCAGTAAAGAGGTCACAAGTGCATGAAGAAGGGCTTGCATCTTTAAAACATCTAAAAAGTCCACCGTAAAATGTTAATATCAATCCATTATGTAAGTAACAGTTGTAGGAAATGTTCACAGTTATTAGAATGTTAACTCTGTTTTGTATGCCTCCAAAAAAATTGACTTTGAAAGAAATTGTCCCAAAAAGTCAGGGTTCTATCTCATATATGCAGATGATGTTTGGCCTTACCTTGGTTGATGAGAATAAAGTTTGCTCATGAGACAACTGAGAGATTTAATCCTGTATACTGTATTTTATCAGCCTATTAGCAAGTGACACAACAGTATCATATACATCACTGCAAATGAGAGTTGAGATTCTTGTTTATCAGATGGGATGGGAAGCTGTGATCGGATGGGACCAATGCATAGGCTTTAGATGTCCAAAGCAAAAGTGTTTGACTCTTTGGGTGTATAATTTGACATAGTGGCCATCTTCACCAACAAAAAAACTAAATATTAAGACTTCTATCAGTGCACTTTGAATACCCACTGCACCCTAGCTTTTTCCACCACAGCCCCATTTAAGGCCACTTAAAAATGTCATCATAATGGCAAAATTAGATTTCGCCCCTGTGTATGATCCCTTCACTTGTTATCCCCCCAGGTTTTGCAAAGCTGCCACATCCTCCTCCCAGCCTCACTCAAGCATCAACCTTACCAGACAAGCCTTCAGGACTTAATCCAAGCCAGTACCTGAAACACTGGTTCCTGAGTACCAAATCAGGGACACCAAAACTTGCTGATGGAACCACAGCAGGGACGATCACTGCAGCCATCAAGGCTGGACGACTGAAGACGAATCCTGGGACGGTTGGTCTAGATAAACGAGCCCAGATGCTAAAGATGATATCAGCGCTGGAGGAGCTGCACAAGACTTTTAACAGCACGCTGAGCTCACGGATCACCATCATTCCACGAGGTAATGATGACATGATGATGTTTAAAATCTTAAAGTTTGAGATTTTCATAAAGTGTCTATGAAAAAAGGTGAAAAGTAACAAAGATAGATGGATACTTTTCAAAAGCACAAGAGGGCATGCCCATTTTGGCTTGCGATGAACGCAGCTGGTTAATATCTCAGAGTGTAATTCAATTGGTCTTGCATTGGTATTGTGTTCTAAAATTGCATGTATTCATATGTTTTAAGTCTCATTTGATCAAAAGGCAATTTTCCTCATGGGTGTCTTGTTAAATGTAATCCATACACCAATATATGCCAGGCAGTTTGGAAAGAACTGTATATTTTCTAAATGACAGTTCAGAATTTACCACTATTTTTAAACATGAAAAAATGCTGACTCATTCTGCACTTTCAGGCCCCAACTATTTTTTATTTAACAAGTACTCATCCAAATGCAAGAAACTGTAGTGTCAGGCTTAGACTGTATTAAACATGGGCGTAATTTCAGTGACATCACTCACTTGTTTTTGAAGCATAGTTTTGAAGCCCAACACCGGTGGTCACCATACTGAAAATGGAGTCGCAAACTAACTTTTAGTCAGTCTAGCAACAGGCAAAAACATGTAATTGAGGTGAGCCTGAAACCTTTTGGCTAACAGCATTGCACTGGCCTGTTGCCACACCCTTGATATGCATAAATCTCAATCTTCATATCATGAAAATTGATCGTGTTTTAAAAGAATTTACTTTTTCACAGTGTGTGCCAGTAAAGAAAACTGCAATTCAGGCCAAAATTGTTGTTTGAACCAAGCTTTTAACATGTATATTATTGCTTAAGAATCAGGCATTTTAACATGGATGCCAATGGGACTTTTAGGACTTTTGGAGCCAGCCTCAAGTGGTCACTCAAGGAACTGCAGTTTTTTTTTTTTTTTTTATTGTATGCTTTCTTATATATTTCAGCATTTGTGGTTGCTACTTGGTTATGGAGCATCACTGCAGTTGTTTTGAATGCACTCACAATCAAATACCAAGATGTAATTGGACACTGAGGCCGCACTGTTGGTGGAGCTCTCATGATTGCATTTTTTTTTTTATTTGGATGACCTTTTGAATGGTTTGAATGTCATAAATGTAATCAAAGTCTTGTCTCAGATAGTTGAAAACACTAAATATCTATGTTAGATACTGCTATCTGATGTTAATATGTCATTGCCTACTTATTCATATTCTTCACCAAGGTAACTGAAGGCTGCATGTAAATCTAATTTCTCTTTGCTGATGTTTAACTTTTTCACTGAAGCATTTTTTTTTTCATTTTCAGCACATGGAAGAAATTCAGGGAAAAAAAATAAATCGGTGAGTTTTTACTTGCATATCTAAAAATGAACACTTTGCTTTGATGATATTGATCTTTTTGCGTGACTTACTCTGCCAAAAAAAAGCATGCAAGATTTTTTTTTAATAGAAGTGCACACATATTTTGAAAATCAAATGCAAATGAAGATGGGAAACTGTATTTTCTTCACAGCAGTTTGTGGTGCTCACAAGACTGTTATCTGTGCTTACCTGAAACTTTTTGTTCCTTTTATGTTGCTCCAAACCAACATAGAAAACGTAGCTTAGAGGAGCTTTAAGATTTTCACACACAGAGTGATTTTCTCTTTCTGTTTTTCTGTCTTTTGCTGTCAAAGTCCCCTGCTGCTGCAGGAGGAAAGCAAACCACTGCCACTCCTGCAGTTAACAGCGCTGCATCCAAAACAAGCGCAGACGTCATCATCCCTAGCCTGACTGGTCGAAACTTCAGGAAGTCCCTCCCACCGCAGACGAAGAGGACCAACAAAAGAGGTGAAAGTCATGGGCCTAAACTCCCACTTACCTTACTGTCTCCACATCTGATGCAAACAGTAATTATCTTATTATTAGGCCTTAGGTTTGACAACCCTCCTCAACTCCATGTTGGCGTTTTTAACAAAATATCCTTATTTTCTCTTTCTTACAGTGTGTTTCTGGAAGTACTGCTCCCAGAACTGATCGCCCTTCAAGTGCCAGTCTCCCTTTTCACTCCCCCACCTTTCCCTTCTCATCAGTCCATCCTTCTCCATCCATCTCATCAACCTTTCCATGCACTGTTCTGTGATACGGTAAGAAGTGCACAACTGTTAATGAAAAAAAATCTGTTTTATTCCAGCCCTGAAAAATGCTGAATCACAAGCTTTTGTTTTGAAATTGTGTGGAAAAATCCATTTGACAGGTAAATCTATTTTACCAGAAAATAAATGTAACTACAGATTGACTTTGCAAACAGGGATGGTAGCATTTTATTTGAATTATGCCATGCGGTTTCACATACTATGACATGATGCTAATTCTTTATCATTTGGGTATAAAGTTAAAAGAACAGTTAGGTCTTTGCGAGTCAAGCACGACACAGGGTTCAAAATTTCTTTATTTGCAAGAATGCAAGAAGTAAGAACAGGAAAAAGATTACACCATTAAAAACAGATGGAAATGGACTAATAATAATTACAATACACCTGAAGTATCAGAAAAGCTGAAAATACCTTGCACTTTGTTTCCATCCATCCATCCATCCATCCATTCATCCATCCATCCATCCATCCATCCATCCATCCATCCATCCCTCTCTCTTCCTCTTCTTGGCTCTTCTCTGACCCCTGAGTGCTAGGAGACTGTTGCCGTGGCATCCGGAAGCCCCAACACCGGCGCCAGCCTCGACTCGGACCTTTTCATCCACTCATTAATTAACAAGACTGACCAATCAAAGGCGACGATGTGTGCTTGTGGCCGGGCGCATGAGCAAACACCCTGTTAACCCTTTCTTAACCTTAGAAGACAAACACACGTCACTTTTGTTTGTGTGTGCCGACTTTAAAATAAAGTTCATTTCCAGCATTGCAAAAACCTACTGTGACAATAAAGATTGATATTTTATTTTTTTTACAGATACACTCTCTTTAATTGTTGATTATGAACATAGCATCACACTTCTTATAAATTATGCCACAAGGAGGAGACTGCTTAATTTCTGCAGGAAAAAGTGAGTCAAACGGAAGTTCTAAACTTAAATTCTGTATTTGAGTCATGAAGTACAAACAGGAAGTATAAACACTCCTCTTACTTCTTACAACACCTGAAGAAAAAAAGGATTTGATCAGCTGGGTTTCATAGAAGTTAAGGAAATGAGTGGGATGTCCTCCTATATAGAAAGAAAAAAATTTTGTTGGAAGGTCAGAGTGCAAAATAAAAGGTTTCTGTCTAATTGTTTTCATATGAAATTAATGGTTCAATCCATCAATGCTTTTATCAGGCTGTAAGATTTTTCTTTTGATTCACAGATATGTTTTTTTTTAATTGCTAAATTAAAAATTTGGTTCTTTTTACAATGCAACGATACAAAAACGATGTAGCTAAAAAGATACTGCTGTTGTGCAAGCACATGAATACATTCCCCCCCAAAAAATATTTTTCCATGTATTTCCATCAAAGTGCATGTAAAATTTTTGTTTGCAAATCTATTTTTTAAGAATATTTTGTTAATAAGTTAAACGTTTTTTTGTGAATTTTCAAAAGAAAAAAAAAATTTTTTAATGTGTTTTGTGTAAAATTATTTCCCTGGAATGTGTAGTTTTAGGTTTTGTTCATATGATTTGCACTTTAGTTTTTCTTTTTACACTTCGGGCCCACCAAATTAGTTTGAAAAAGACTGATTTTAATTTCTTACGGTGTGACTTTAGTGAAATAGTATAAGTGACTTTCACTTTTTGAAAATAATTTAAGAAATTATTATTCCTATATTTTCACACATTTTTAAACATTACATATTAAATTTTCATGTGAATTATCAAGATTTTAATATACATCAAAATCAGTTCCTCCTTTGAAAAAGCTAAATATTCAATTTTAGCTCTTACGGTCTGTCAGTGATGAAGGATTAGGCTTTTATAATGAACACTGAGTAATTAATTTGTCTCCTTAGCTGTCTATAAATTATGTCACTATTAGCACCAGAGCTTTACAGTAATACTATTTAAAGAGCGACTTTACCCAGTGTTATTAGTTCACAGCAGCTCAGTATGAACAGGAGGACATTCCACCTCCTGTTGTTTCTATGGTGATCACGCTGTGTGTGTTTGCTGTCTGTGTGTGCAAACTGTGGCTCATTTCATTCAGAGATCACTGTCACCGTGGTGACCGGTGTATGTGTCTGTTCATGCTCATGTGTGTATGCTCTTAATAAATCATAAAGTCATGTAAAAGTGTTTTGAAGTATCACATCACACATTTCTGAACAGTAAAAACAGTGGCGAAACAACAGATTACATCAGTAAAATCATTATTAGATATATCAGTATTATTAGCTGCAGAAGCTTTAACTGTATGGAGTCAGTACTCATCCCAACTATTGACTTCTGCAGAGTATATGTACAAAAACTTAAAACACTGTAAATAAGCTTTTGTGTCAGCAGAAATATTTGTAGAAACAAAACTCCAACAGTGTTTTTACACTTGTGCATTTTACATTCTTTAAGTCAGTCTTTAAGATGTTTCCAACCGTGGTTTAGAAGAACGCAGTTCTTCAAACCACCACTGAGTGGTGCACCAATATAAAAAGTTGTTGCTTCAGTCAGTGACTGTTTTGACCCAGTACAGTCTGTGCTGATTGAGAATGGTGCTAAAAATGTTCTCATAAATGAAAATTAGCACGTGCTGTTTTCTGTTGAATTTTCCAGGTGTTTTAATAACGTTAAATGCAGCGTACAATTTTGTACCAACTGTTCTCATTTAGACATGTCACTTTAATCATAATGTAAATGCTTAAAATGTCGACATGAATACATTTATTGAATTTTGATGCTCAATTTTTCTTTTCAAATACATTTTCATCAACTTTTTATTTCATCAACACTTTCTATCACTTCCACTCCAAAGTTTGTGAATGATAAGTGATGAATGAGGAAGAATGTCAGATTTTTCTTTTCTAATAATATCAAGTTAATCAAATTGCTTTTCAATATATCACTCCAATTTTCAGTCCTTATTTATATTTTAATTCCAACTTTTATTCACTTGTTTCATCACCTCCACTTTTACTAAAATATTGTTACTGTCTTGAATGCATGTTTGTATTGACTGTTTCCCAAATTACTCCTGATTTACTCTGTATTACATTAAGACCTAAGCTCAGTCCACATTTTAAGTGAAAACTATTATTTTCTTTGTAGAGGACTCGGTATCCCACAGTGCATCTTGAAAAAAAAAAAAAAGTGTTCAACCCATGGACACAAAAACAGCTCTAGTATCATCGTGTATTGCACCCTAAACATAATTAACTGTACAGAAGAAAACAAAGCATATAAAACACCCAAATATAAATAAAAAAAGGTTATCACAGAGGCTCACCCTGGTTAAATGTGGACTATTTTCAAGGCAGCAGAAAAGTCAGCCCAAAGTCTGGATAAACAAATTTGTCCTTTTACATTTGCATGCCCTTCCTTAACAATAGTAGGACATTTTCTGTTGTGCATGTATGAAAGGAGCTATACAGAAAAGAAAGTGAAACAGACATGTAAAGTGTGATAAAATCAGTTTATTAAAGATTCTCCCCAGAGGGGAAGTAAGGCCAGAACAAAATGTTGTCTTTCAAAGTGGTAGCTTAGCACAAAAACAGTACACACTCAACCCATCTAAATGAAACAGTCAATTCAAAGGGAAATGAAGCTGCATTCATAGGAACAGGGAAACATGAATTAAAAGCTTTCAAAACAAACTACTGTAATGAATGTGAACTTGTCGATCAAAAAAAGTTACCTTTAGATAGACCAACCAGCATCGAGGCCTGCCCACACTCATTTAGTAGCATTAAATATAATGGAAGAGAAAATCATGTTACATGGAAATAGTATATCATCAGCATAGCGAGTTAACATGAAGTAAAATAAAATGTACAAATAGAAAAGGCCATTAGTTAGTCAGGCCTTGTCATTAATCACTTGACTTTCTAATTATTTTCACTACTGATTTGTTATTATAATTCAAGACAAAAATATTCAATAAAAGAAAATGATTAGGATGTTTATATTTTACACACAGCACACACATTGAGGGCGCACTCACACGAGGTAATTCCCTAGCATGTTTGAGCCCTAACGTCCAGTTTGTTTGACTGGTTTAGAGCTCTGTGCTGTACCCAAGTATTGTATGTTCCTTGGCCCTGGTGCTGACAGAAGAGGTGTAGTGCAGCAGGATTACAGTGTGGATCATCAATACAACTGCTCTAAATGACAGTCATTCAAGACTGTATCCTACAAAATGATTTGTGTCTTTTATAATGTAATGACGAATCCGTGCTCAGGCACGATTGGGCGTGGAGCTATGATATTAAAGGCTAGCAGAGGACTGGGGAGGGGCAACTGGTGTGAGTATGCCCTGAAAGTGTATGGAGTTGAGTAGACTGTTGGTGTGAAATGGAAAACAATAGACATGGAACAATACCTCGTAGTACAACTTGAACACCTATCTGAACAATTAAAGTCAATGTGACAAAATACATCTTGATATTTTATTTGTAACAGCAGTTGGTGTTTTCTGCTTATGGCTTCTTTTTTTTGAAGGTAGTAGCAAAGAAGAGGGAAGTTAAGACTTGAAATAAAAGTTTATTCTGAAACTGAGTTCAATCTTATTTTGTCATAAAATAAGAAACATTTAGAAACTGAAAAATTATATAGAGAGGTGCATCCTTTGGGATATCGTCTGTGAAATTGTGAATGGATTTCATCAGTTACGGCTGAAGGATCATTTTAAAATTGCAGATAAAGCCATATTTTTTGCAATTTTTGATCAATTTGTCATGCAGTATTGGCATACATCGGCTCATGCAGGGAGCTAACGTTACGTTCGCTTAAACATTTGCTCATTCTGAAGCCTCTGGTCCATTTCCACCAATACTTCCCGCTTTAAAAAGTCTGAGACCTAAACAAAATCCTTACTCACTTACAAACAAGTCTATTTTGTCTAGTCTAGTTTTTTTTTTCAAAGTACTTGGGCTGGATTTGTCATGCCGGGTTAGTCAACAGGCTAATTCATTCTAGCTAATGGTTGTTGGCTAAAGTATAGCTGCCACTGACATCTGGTTCTGTTTGAACAGCAGTGTTTCTCTTACACATCAGTTAAATTTTGACTTATTTTAAACCCTCCGTGCTCCATGTTTTTGTCATTTCTGTACCAAATTTTGTTTTTTCTTTCTTGTAGAGGATAATTTTGAGGAAAAACCAGCTCAACCTGTTAAATATGTACACCCTTACTTAGAAGTAGAATGATAATTGATTTGACGGTTTAAGGATTCTATATTTTATAGAGATTTATTCTGGGGCTTTTCACCTTTATTTAATAGGACAGTGGATAGAGGATGAAATCAAGGAGACATGTCAGACTGGAGCCTAATAAGTACAGAATGACCTATCCACAAGGCCACCTGCACCCCAGTATTAGTATTACTTTATATCAAAATTGAACTGTTTACATGATGAAAAATGAGATTCAATTGCAGATTTTAGTGTACATGAATATTTAAAAGGACTGATTATATTTTAAGCAGCCACTAAGCCCTGTTTGGCCAAGACAAAATAGTTCCTAAACACAAACACTGAATAATAAGTTCATTGTTCTGTTTATTTAGTCTCTGCAGTGAACTTGCTGTCGTCTTATAAAAAAACAAGAAATCAAAGTCGAACCTCTAATAACTGGTAATCATTATTTGTGAAAAGATTATTATAAAGATATGACCATGCAGTCCAACCTATAAAAGCAGACACATGTACACATGCACAAACAAGGTTTAGCTGACAGAGATATTAAACTTAAAAAAGAGTGACAGATGTTTTATAGTCAGTTTGAATCGGCCTACTGTATATCCTGGAGTTTATGTTCTCTGTATTTACGGTAAATCCCTCCACAGTTTCTTTCTTATCTCATGTTTTTACCTCCCTTCCTTCTTTCTTTCGCCACTCTTCTCCCTATTTGATTCTTTTTGCAACATCCAGATAGGCAAACTGAATCTCCTTCTCAGCCGGACAGGTTCTGATGAACTCCTCCCTCTTGTAGGCGCTGTTTAAGTACCTCCACACCCCGATCATATCTGCTGGAATCTCAAAGCCACGGTATTTCTTGGCTACAATCTGCAAGTGAGCAGGATTGATTAACATTATAAATTTGGTGCAGATGTTGTACAGCTTTTTATTTCAGTCTAAAAATCAAGGCTGATCTAACCTTCATGATGTGTAGTTTAGGCAGCAGGTTGCAGTCGGCCAAAGTGAGCTCATTCCCATCCAGGAAGCTTCTGGTGGACTCAGGCACGTCTCCTGAGGCATTAGCATCAATCTCTTCTGACAGGGGTGTCCTCAGGAATTCATCAAGTCGCTTCAGAGACTTTAGCAAGGCTTTTTCTAAACCTGCAGTTCACAGGATACAGAATAACAATTGTGCAGAAGATTTTATTACTTTAAGGAAGGCTAATAGGGAAAACCGAAAGTCTTGATCTTGTTGAAGTCCTCTGGCTCCTCTGTCCTTTTTTATCTGTTTTTTTATTATCAGCGTTTGGCATTTTACTACAATGATATTGTTCCATCAGCACAGTTTCCCCATTCCATGCTAAGGCCAAAGTGAGGACCTGGTTTCTGGTCCGAGCAAACAAGAGCCCTTCTAGCTATCCTTTGAGTTACGATTTAACTATTGTATATTTATTACAAAGTTTATCACAAGCTTTAGACCAGAGGTGTCCAAACTTTTTCCACTGAAAGTTATAAGAATGGTGGGGCTGCTTTCATATACCTCACCTTTAGGATATTAAAGTCAGAAAATCCTGTCTAACTTAGATAAAGATGTGCTTAGGGATCGGATATACTTAATTGGCTAATTAAGAAGGCCCATCAGATTTTATTCAAGCCCTGGTTGAGCCTGGCTATCAGAATGATGCTATATGTATCAGAGAATTTGCAGTGTTTTCTCAGTTTAAGTCCCGAAAAACAGCACATCAATAAATTGTCTTGTCAAAATGTTTGTTTACAGAATTAGCATAGTAGCACTGCCTAGTATTGAAACTAAAATACACACTAATACAAATAAATTCATACCATCTTCACAAACTATATATTTTTTTACTCTATTTTCTAATCTTCTGACGAGCATAGTTTTGTTTACTGTCCCGGACGAGCCCCCAAGGTAACACAAAAGTATACTCATCTGTCAAAAAGAAAGCACAGACAAAGTATATGGTCAAGCATAAGCTTCATATTACTGTTATGATTCTACTAACTAGGCATTTCTCCATACACAGGCAGTGACCTTAGAGCATACAGAACCTTTTTTATGCTCATGTAGTTGTCCATGCTAACCCCTATTTTTACTGTCTCATAAAATGTCAAAATATGCTCATCAGACATTCAGGCATTCACAAGTGCTCTGTTTTAAACATCTCATCCAGTAAACAGGGTCACCTTTATAAACCATAATACTGATGTTTTAAGCTTTCTGAACTATCCGCGTACAAAATTTGCACTACACCTTTTGCCATCCAGCTGGGAATGTTAACTTTAATTGAACCATTATGTTGGAAAATTTCACAGTAGTTGAGATGACAAGAATTTGAACTCACTATGATGATTTGTTTTTAGTACAGAAAATATTATAGGACTGTGTTACAGCAGTGGAGGCCTTAGCTTAACCTCAGTTAAACAGTTTAAAACCTACTATCATGGCTTATGTAGAGCCAGCTTTAACACATGAATAACCCCTTTTTTGCTCTCTTACCCTCATTGATGTCTTTTCTTGGATTTTTGATGTAAGCTGAGAACTTGGCGAACAAATCGATGCCAGCTGTGTTAGCTTCTCGATGTTTAGGAGCCAGTTTGGGGTATCTGGTATAAAAGGTACAGAAATGAAGTTGTGTACATTTTACAACGCATATTTTTCTTCCTCTCTCATGTTAATGTGGTTTTGTGTGTGCATTTCTGTTGATGTTGTACCGTGGAGGGGTCAGGTTCTCCTCCAAGAACTCTTCAATCATGTTCACATCGACCTTGACCTCGCCGTTAAAGGTCACAAAAGGAGGATTGGTTCCTGGAGCAAGGTCCTGCAGGTCAGCTGGTTTACTGTCAACAAAAAACAAAACATTATGTTGACACTTAAAATGATAACAGGGCTGAAAGGAGATGAGATGTGAGCATTATGATGCACTGCAATGTAAAAGCACTGTTATTTCAACCTGACTGATCATCTTTACATTCACAGAGAATAAAAGCTTTCCTCTGAATGTTCTGCCCTCGAGACTGAAGGCATACAAGAGAGAAAAAAACAAGCATTTATGGCAGTACTCCAAAGATGGAAAAGAATATGTGAACGTTATTTGTTACCGTTTGAGGTCAACAGTGGTGACATTGAAGATGACTCCCTTAAGCCACAGGATCATAAAGAGTCTCTGGGAGAATGGACAGTTGCCAATGCTTTCACCATCACTTCCAGCCTTTAAAAAGACAAAATAAGACAAATATACAAAAGGTAAGGAACTTAAAAGCTTGAAAAATCTTGTCACTACATATCACAAGTTTTGTTTGAGCTAGGTTTTTTGTCTTTAAGTACCTTAGCCAATTAGCTACTAAGCATGTAAATTAATTATATTTCTTCTTTTGCTGTCTTGAGCAGTGTATTTAAGTTAAAAAGCCATCCCCATGTAATTTTTTTACTTTTGCAAGCAGCATTTTATTCAGAAATACAGTCAACGCAATCAATCTGCCCTGCTGGTAAAGCAAATGGTAAACAAAGCTAAGGTAAGCCAAGTGCATCATCCAGGTCAGTCCTAGCTTATACATCTCAATGCATCTGTACCACATTGAAATCCTTTAATCAGTCAGATCATCTGCACCTAAAACAATACTTAATGGTTGGATCAAATTTAGCACACCTTGATTACTTTAAGATAAGGTGAAATATCCTGTAAGTACATTCAAGCAAGCCAGCACTTGTGCTCACAAGCCAATCCACTTGCATGTTTTTTATTTACATCATACCGTGTTGAGTACGGCCAAAAAACAATCTTAGCCGTCACCTGGTAGAAGCCAAAGGCTGTTGGCTGGAAACTGACTACCTCTTAGTCCACATTAAGGCCACATAATGACAACAAAGCTATCTCCATGACACCAGAGCCAATCTTTGGCCATTACTGAAGGCTCAAATAGTCATGCAGTTTGGCCTTCAGTCCATTTTTTGTCCAAAAAGTTTAAAAGTAACCTTTTACATTTAAATAATGCAAACATTTAATTGCTGATGTCTCTAACAAATTTTTTTTAAATATTTAAAGCCCTGAAGAAAACTTTTATACAAAAAGAAGTGTAAAGTAAATTTCCACTTTGTGTCAATGCCTTACTTCGCTTTTTATTCCAGTAGCAGCAAGTTGTTTCAAGCTAAAACTGCTAAAAGTCAGATCTTAACTTTCTGGCATACAACAGCATGAGCATACAGTGATTTGGGGTTAAATGCTAAAGAGTAGTTGTTCTGTTCTTCAGGTGGTGGCAGAGGATAAAGTCCTGTCACCTGGATCCCACAGCAACAATTTGTGTCCTAAACTAGGTGATTTCTTGTTATCAATTATCAAAACTTGCAAGAAAAACCTGAACAATGTCCGGACTAAAACATTCCTAGTATATTTCATCAATTTAGACAGATAGCAGGTGTAAGCCTGCAATTTTGATGGTTTTATTCCTCTGCAATGTACCTTGTCTTGTGATATTTTTGCAGTTTTGTAAAGCTCTAGTAGTTTTCAATAGCATCAAGCATTGAAAATAATGAATGTACCATTTAAAAGCACAAAAAAATATAGAGTTATGGATAATTTAGCCAACCACAACTGTCAATTCAACAAACAACAGCAGCCTTTGTGTGTCAACAACCTTCCTGCATCTCTACAATAGTATAAAGATACTTAAGCTGTCATTTACAAGCAATTTATCGAAAGGCATAAACAGTAGCTGCCTCTTTGAAAGCACTGCTTACCTTTACAAACAGCTCAATGGTTGGGTAGCCCAATTTTTTAACTGCAACGTCATACAAGGACATATTGGACAATCCAGTTAGTCATTCCAGATTAGTTTGAAGCTCAATTGAAGCTCTCACTTCTCCAAAGAATAATTCCAAGAAACTCTCCAAGTGACAATAAACCAAACCAAGATTTTTCTTTTCAGGAAAGATTAAGTAAAATCCATGTTAAGTTAATCCATAGCAACTGTTCTTTTTGTTTTCCAACAAAGCTACAAAAACCAACAACCAGCATCGTCTCTTTCTGTTCATCCATTTGACAGTCCATCTGCCGACTCCTCAGACTGCTATTTTTTTCAGCTTTCTCTGGTATGTCACTGTCTTCACACACAATCACTCTTTGTCAGTACAAATATAAAACAGTCTCAAGGGAAAATGTCTCCCACTGTGGGAATATAAATTGATTCACATGAGAAGCGTAGTGTTACTTGGGCGTTGTTGTGATTAGAGATGTGTATCTCAAGGTAAATCACAATTCTATAGTCAGAAGAATTTCTCAAAGCTGGACCAGGTTGTTCATCTGATATTGTCAGATTGATGTTAGTTCAAATAGGAATTGCAATTAAATCTCAGTGTAAATACTTTTTGGTAAATTGTGATGTTCTTAGTCTGTCTGGTTCATCTTTAAAGAATTAAGGCCCATGCAAACCAGCACTTGCAACAATGCTACCCAGAGTCAGTTAAACTAATCCCTTTTTGAAGATATATTTTTGGGCTTTTTACACCTTTATTATAGAGAGTACAATGGATTGTGGGAAATAGGGATTGGAGACGTGGGAAAGGAGTCAAAGGGAAGACTTGATCCCGGGCGGTACATGGGGCGCTACCTAACCAGTGGGCCATCTGCGCCCCGACTAATTCTTAATATACATATTTTTTTGTCAGTCTGGGCCCACAATTCTGGTCAAAAACCTAGATTTTAACACAGCCGTCCTCCCCTAGTAGCCCCTGAACTTAATGACTACTAGCTTGCTCTGTGGTGCTCTTTAGTACAATGTAAACAACAGTAAACTGATAGCATCGATAGCACTTAATAGGATCAGAGCATTTTAGTGCTACTCTAGCTAGAAAGCAGAGGTAAAGTTATCCAGTGGCTTTGTCAGGTAATACTCGCATATAACCCAAGCAATAAGTGATGATATTCTGGATCTTAACCTGCAAAGAGGACTAAAGGTCAGCGGCATTAGCACTGCTATATTAGCCACATCCTATTAGCCAACTTTCCTCCAGTACAATGTGAAGTTGGTTTTAGGGGTGCACTGATTGCAATTTTCTGACCAATCACTGATCATTAAAAAGCCTGACCTACTGATTCCGATTTTGGCCGATACCGTTTTTTGTTTTATAACTGACAGCATACACCTTCAATGTTCTAATCTTATTTTATTGAAAAACATTGAAGAATACCTGTGAAACAATACAAACTTGTTTTAACTGCACATGAGGTAGTTCTCTCAAATATAATTGAAAAGTTTAGAGCATTGCTGTCAGAACTACTAAATTATATCAGTTCCTTTAGTCTTTTATTTTTCACATTTTAGTAGGTAGAGGCAGATAAGATCGGTGGATAAGATCAGTTTCATATGTAAGGATCAGCTGATCGCCGATCCCCCAAAATTAAGGAAAGCGGCACCAATCGATGGGTGCACCCCTAGTTGGTTTATAGAATATGTTTACTTGCCTTCAGATTTTTGGGATAAATGCAGTTATAATTTGCACTGGATGTAAAATTGTTCGCCTAGAAACATCTCTAGTTGAAAGACCGTCCACTGTAAATTATATTTGACTAAACATTTTTTTTGCTGTTAGCTGCCAATTAAAGAAGCTAGCCAACCGTTATCCCCCAACAATATCCATCAAAGAAATTCTTCCATCATCTACAGATGTCCTCAGTCAAACTACAGAAAGTTTCTTATCTCTGCTAGCTGCTACAATGCTAGCTGCTGCCCTTCGTTGGCTGGATTTGTCACCAACCTTCTTTAAGCTAGTGAGCAAACTTGCACAGTGCGGGTTTAACTTATATAAAACCTATAATCTGATAAGGGGTCAATGTTTGTGTTAAGCTGTGAGGCTCAGAAGATTGTGAGAGTTCTTTTATTTTTCAGAGGAGTGGGCGAAGTGGAATCTGTGCTCCACCACAAACTCACACAAAGAATCTAGTGTAAGAGTTTGTGATGGTGCACACATTCAAAGATCTTATTCACACCAACAACTGATGAGATTTTCTCCTTGCTCTTGTCTCTTTTAATTGCTAAATGTTCACTTTCTGACATTTTTACATGAAGCTGCCACTTTTTTTGTACTGTGCAACACTTCAAAATAAAATCTTGGCAAAAATAGAATTGATAAAGAGATTGTAAAAATAGAATCAAGTCTCTACCCTGAAAGGAAGATCTGGAACAAAAAAGGAGAAGCTCCAGAAAGAGCAATGAGATGTGTAATGCCATTAGGTTTAAATTAGCTTAAGTCATTATTGCACTCCTCCCTAATGCAAGAAAACTGTTCATTGAACTTTGTGACAACATATATTCCTTATTAAAGCTCCTGTAACAACATTTATGTAACGTGAACACCTCTTTCTGAACTACAAAAAAAAAAAAAAAAAACAGACCGTCAGCAACAAGATGGATTAATAAGAAAAAAGTTTTAAATGTCTGGAGCTGATGTTCTATGGAATAGGTGTCAGAAATAAGTATATGCAGCTTCTTTTTTCATTATACACAGCAAAATACACAATGAACAAGACATTTGAATGTGAAAACAGCAGGGCTTTGTTCACGAAGGATGCCAGAATCAAAGTACACTGAAAGTTCCTCAGAGGAGCTTTATCCAAAATCTACTGACTTAAGAACTTGCTTTCCTATTCCCATTTTCTGTTGTTTTCTGAGTTTATATCTCCACAGATGGCGGTCTTTTAATACGCTGAACTTGTGGTTGTTCCACTCTAATTTCCACTCCTTTTTCCATGTGTGCTTGCTCTAAGCCTCCACTCTAAATTAGGATGAGTTGTTTTTAATTGTCAACGGTTGAATTGTATAGATGGTTTAAATATGATTTCAGCCTTCTTTCCAAATACACCTTGCTACACCAGCTTTGGTTTAAATCTCCTCTTACTTGTTCGGGCCCGTGTCAAAACCAATGTATTCAAGCACTATCAGTGCTCAGCGTCCTGAGCACAAAATAACAGCTGTTTTTAGTCCCTGTGTTAACATTTCTCCAAGTTGAAAATAGTTCAACTTTTGGATCAGGGCTCGTCAATGTCATATCACCCTCACCACCAAAAATCAAGAAAGGTAGAACTTCTGACATCAGCAGAGAAGCTAATATGACGAGAGGCATCTGGCTGCAGATCTCTATGGTGGGGCCTTTAGGGCTTATCTGTTGCAGACCTCATCAATGGGGTGACCTCCACCGTGGGTGAGGAAGTGACATACTAACACTTTTTGGGGTTTACCTTAGTTTGTGATGTGTTAAATTTGAATTTTCAGGTTTTACTCATAAAATTCTGCTGTTGTAAAAAGTAACATCTTACCATAGCGGAAAATACCATATGCCATTCTGGTTCTCGCCAGGGTAATGAACGCCACTTCCTGCCCCATGGTCGAGGTCGCCCTATTGTAGAGGTCTGCAACCAGATCCTCTTGAATTTGACTCGTCTTTGAGGGAACATGTTCCAGGTCTATAGCTACTGATGCCACATTATATTTACATGTTTAGTAATCTTTTTCATTAAACCTTTCAGGTTTTTTCATATATTTTAAAGATGATTTTCAGGGCTTTTTACTTTCATTTTAAAAGGACACCTGCAAAGAGGCAAAAATATGGGGAGAGAGAATAAGGGAAGACATGCTCTGAACATGATCAAAACCCAAAAATAAATCTTGAAAACAAAAATTTCACTGATAAACTGGCTTCTGTCTTCCTAAAAATAGGCACAATTTAATGAAATCGTATTGTGAACCCAATCTCATGACACATAAAGTGACACACATTGTAAATATACCTGAATGACAGGGTCATTGTTATTCAAAGGTCGTGATTAACCCTCTGCTTCCTTGGTATATATCAGGATACACGATAGATATCGGAATGTGCTTTCTAAGTGATCATATCTACTGGCTTTAGATTGACAAACATCACAAAGAAGTGCTAAGAACTTGGTCCTCCTTGATCACTTCCTGTGGGAGTGCTGAAGTTAATATTCATGTAATATTTAGTTGGATGTGATATTTTTGTTTTTTCAAGCAAACACTGTTCCCAGGGCTGTCAGCAAAAAAACAGCAGGCTAATCAGCTTACGGAGTGAGAATGTAGAGAGATTAACCCTGCGTGCTTCTGGCTGCAGCATACTACTGTTGATCTGTAATTGGTGCCCAAATTTGACCACTTGGTGCAATGCATGGCAGCAATAGCAGAGAAATGACTATATTTTACCACAAATCGGAGGAGTAAGATTTGCTATGGTAGTCATGTTTTGACTAGATGTGATCCACACATGACATTGATGCACCGGTTGTTCTTATTTCCTCATGTGAGGTGAAAATAAGCCCTTCTAACTTGTATTTCTTAAGTGCTTTTGAGTCCAGCTACACTGAGAAATGTCTGAGCCTTCCTGTAATTTTTCCATCTACCTTAGCCGGAGCTGCCAGCAGAGGCCCTGACAAAGGAAGCCATTGTTTGAAAGCGAGCTCCCACCGAGAACAAGCTTTTTGTGTGGACGCGTGAAACAGGGCTCAGATATTAGTGCATTTTTTCATGCGTTAAACCTCTCTACTGGCCTTGAGGTGGCTGCCCTCTTTTATTCTCACTTCAGTTAGGAATGTGTTGCTGAAATATGGAACATAATTGACCTCTGTGTGAGCAGATTCAAACAACGCATGAATCACCTTAAACACACTATTAAAAAAATAGCTATAAATGACCATTTTTAGCTTCACAAAGGTCAAACGTTTTTCAGTGATAATGTGTCAGCCATTAAATGACTAGTGTCTGTGTCGTATTGTGTCCACAACCTTTAGATTGCATGCATCGGGCAGTAGGCACCATGCCTGATGGATTAAGAAATCACTGTCTTAATGGGATAAGGTAAGCAGATCAAGATGGGTTTCTCTCTCTCACTTGCTCGCCCTCTTTGAATCTTGCACACAAGATTATGTGCCAATAAAGACAGCATCCATGCCAAAGAAAACCAGATCACGCCAGCAGACAAACAGTAGTTATATTGTTGGATTTAGAAAGTTCTTTGTCCACATGAATTAGGGGTTTCCTTGAACTGGGCTTTGTTAGTGTAGATTTAATACCAATTGTAGGGATTGTGGAGATTTAACCAATTCTTTAATGTCTACTTTTTTTAGACTGTTGCTTTAAAATTCAGCTGAAAACATTTCAGAGATATTGTTTATATTCAGGGACTATAACCGTTTGAATCAGAAACTTAACCCCGATGAATAACAATCTAGCAGAAT
Organism: Cheilinus undulatus; assembly: GCF_018320785.1. Taxonomy (NCBI): domain Eukaryota; kingdom Metazoa; phylum Chordata; class Actinopteri; order Labriformes; family Labridae; genus Cheilinus; species Cheilinus undulatus. The sequence goes on along the minus strand of NC_054888.1, from coordinate 11,576,616 downwards.
GCTAGTCCTGTATTATAGTTGTTGTTTGTTAGCCAACCAGCCACAGGGCTGCTTGTGATAACTCACTCCTAATTGGACCATGTGAAGAAGCAAAACATGGACTTGCGCCAGGTCACATATGGGCTTCTTAAATATGCAAGCACACTTTTGCATATGACGCACGTCTGCTGGCTTTCTTATCCAAACAAAAGTCCTTGTGGCCCAACACATTCTCAGCAGAGGTCTTAAAATACTCAAAGTTTGTCACACTTTTATCCCCTGCAAGCCATAGAAATACACATGGCAGCTTTTTTTTGTCCTTTCTCTAATTTGCTAGTTACAGTAAAATACCTTTCTCTTGGTTGGGGAAATACATGGTTAAGATTACGGAAAATAGTAAAGGGTGAAACAGATGATTTTCACTCTTGATTTCACAAGACTTGAACCCAGGTCTCTTGGATAAAGACTCTGTCCTATTTGGCCAGTCCATCACCATCTAGAGAAACATTTTTCATTCTTTATACTACATCATTAAGACTTGGACCTTTATCTTCTAGTATTGCCCTGGGTGAGTTTAGTTGAAGCCCCTTGTATCTTGCATTTAGGGTTAATTTTGTTGGCTAAAAAACTATAAATGTTCCATGTGACTAGCTAAAATAAGTCTTTGATGATAAAAATAAGTTTAGTTTATATTGTGGACACTGAAATAAAACTAAAAAGCATTCATAATATTTCTCCTTTGTGCATATAATCTCTTAAGACACTGTTGAGTTTTTGGCGACTGAAACTTTTGAGAAGTAAAAGCCAAAAACGTGACTGAAAAGACTCAGACTAAATTTAAAACAGCTGCCAAAATTAACACCGCATGCAATCCCTTGGGGTGTCTCGTGCAAATTTCAGTAACATGCAAGTTCGTGACAAGGCTCAGTATTTGACGAATTGGGAATCACGACAAGCTGTCTGGCCTGAAGAAAAGGTTGCACCAATAAAATACATTCAGTAGACTACTAACTAAACCCAGGAGGTCCAGTATGACTTTAGGTCCGTCATCACTACACTTTGATGTGTGTCACCACTTGAGCAGACATAATGAATATTTACAACAATTAATGGATGTTAGTTCCCCTTTAGCTTTTTTAATCTGCATTGCAGCTATGACATAAGAACGCTTACACCGCAGTTCCAATAGTTATAGAAGTGACGTGCATTTTATTCTCGATTCTCTGTTGTGAATAGTAGGATTGCAGCTTTTGCAGTACTGAGTAAACCAGAAATGTTGGTACATGATTGGCCAACACTATGAATCGCCTGATGACACCATATGGTTGCTAACTGCTGTCTGAACAAATCCCTAGGTTAAATACAGGACACTGAAAATAATAGTCCTCGATATCACTGTAATGACATCAGCTCTTAAAAGGAGTTCCATAAACTGCTGTTGCTGTTGCATGTTACCCTGACCTTTAGGAACCCTACAGTGTGTGGTTCTTATTGTGAATTACCTTGACATAAAGGGAGATCTCGTAGTCTTGGTCTGCGGGTGTCAGGCAGTTCCTACGTAAAGGAGGCAAAGGGCTTTCCACCTTCTTACGGGGAACCATTTTCCCATCATCACTTTTATCCTCCGTCATCTCCTCCCTCTGTGGGGTGTATGATTGACCATCCTCCAACAGTACCACTCGCTTTTTCTTCACCTGTTCATCCTTCTTTCTTATTTTGTTCAAGGCTTCGTCTTTGATCACTGACTTTAACTCCTTTATCCAGTCCATCTTCCTTGGCGGACTTTTTCTCTCTGGCGATTTTGCTCTTTCCTTTCTTTCCTTCTCAATTTGCCAGGCATCTTTTTTCACAGGTCTCAGTTCCTTCCTCCAGTCTTTTACCTTTGTCACTCTTTCTTCCTTGGATGCATCTTTTTTAATCCAGTCAGTATCTTTTCTCCTGGTCGATAGGGCTCTTGGTGTCTCCTGTTCCTCTTTCTTCGGTGGCTGCAGCTCAGGACACAAGACCCCGTTCTCCATTTTTTTCTTGAGTCCTTTGACTTTTCCATGTATATCAAGTTCTAACTCTTTGTTGACATCTTTCAGTGTCTTCTCCATCTCCAACATTCTTTTCTCATTTTTCAGTCTCTCATCAAGTGCCATCCTATCCTTCATCTCAACATTGGTGTCCGTAGAAGGAGCGGCTACAGCAGTAAGTCTTTGTCCTTGAATATCTCTACTTGGTCCAACTTCTGGCTCTTCAATCACATCGTCCAAAACAGTTACGGGCTCCTCCGCAAACTCCACCTCAACTGGTCTTCCTGCTGTGCTTCTTCCCTTCTTGTCTTCTACAAGGGCCTGCTCTCTTGAACCTTCTCTCAAATTGTCTCTCCAATCTGTCTTCAATTTTTGGAGAATCTCTGAGGTCTGCTGTGGCAGGTAACCTCCCTCTTCGGTTGTTGACTCCTCAGAGGAGACTTCATCCTCAGGCTTCTCGGGTTCAGTTTCACTGTCTTCTAGCTCATAGGCCTCCTCTACCCGTTCAAACTCATCTTCCTGTTTGTCCAAGGTTACCTTGTCTACATACTGCTGGACTTGTTTGAGAACATCGATGTCACCTGATGACCGTCTAACATAATCACTTGTCTTTTTCTCTTCATTCTGAATCTGTCTTTGCCAAACCAACATTGCTAGAGCATTAGCCCCATCCTGACGCATTTGCTCTTCCTCTTTCTCCTTCCTATTAGAGGGAGCGAGGTCAACCAACCTTGCCTTCTCAATCCCTACATCTGTCTTTACCTTTTCTGTGGATGTTGCCAACGCCAAGTCTGGTTTTTCTTCTGTCTGATTTTCTTCACTCATTGTGGCTAAAGCATCTTCGGAAGCAGATATCGCCCTTTCCACAACCCTCTTGATTCCCTGTTCTTCTTTTGCCTCTACACTGATCTCCATTTGCAAAGGGGTGTTACAAGTAATGGACTCAACTGCTTGTTTGCCAAATTTTGAGTATTCTTTCTCGTCTGTGTTTTTAATTTTGTCTTCATTCTCCCTGATAAAACTACTATCCTGACTGACCTCAAATGTGGTTATGCCAATTATTTCAAAGGGTTCATCACTGTCATCGATAATCACAACTTGGTTTATATTGTCTTGGATGTTGACTCTCTCAGTTCTTGTCACAGTAACAGGACTCCTGATATTTTCCCTGACTCTACCACCTGTTGGTGGACTAGCAGTTTGGGCTGTGACTCTACCACCTGTTGGTGGACTACCAAGTCCGGCTGTGACTCGACCACCTGCTGGTGGACTACCAACTTCAGCTGGGACTTTACCGCCTGTTGGTGGACTAGCATTTTGGGCTGTGACTTTACCACTTGTTGGTGGACTAGCAATTTGGGCTGCCACTCTACCAACCATTGGTGGACTAGCAATTTGGGCTGTGACTCTGTGACCTGTTGGTGGACTAGCAATTTGGGCTGTGACTCTGTGACTTGTTGGTGGACTAGCAATTTGGGCTGTGACTCTGTGACCTGTTGGTGGACTAGCAATTTGGGCTGTGACTCTGTGACCTGTTGGTGGACTCGCAATTTGGGCTGTGACTCTACCACCTGTTTGTGGACCAGCAATTTGGGATGTCACTCTACCAACCATTGGTGGACCAGCAACCTCAGCTGTGACTCTGTGACCTGTTGGTGGACTAGCAATTTGGGCTGTGACTCTGTGACCTGTAGGAGGACTAGCAACTTCAGCTGTGACTCTATGACCTGTTGGTGGACTAGCAATTTGGGCTGTGACTCTACTACCCATTGGTGGACTACCAACTTTAGCTGTGACTCTACTACCTGTTTGTGGACTAGCAACTTCAGCTATGACTCTATGACCTGTTGGTGGACTAGCAATTTGGGCTGTGACTCTACCACCTGTTAGTGGACTTCCAATTTTCGCCATGACTCTACCACCTGTTGGTGGACTGCCAATTGGGCCTGCAACTCTCCCACCTGTTGGTGGACTAGCAATTTTTGCTTGACCTGTCTCATACATAGTCACTGCTTTTGCCACACCTGATTCTATCACTAGAGTATCTCCGTCCTGAACATGCCCTGTTACATCAGCTCTGGACACTATCTGGTATTCCTTTAAGCCGTTATCCCTGTTATTGGTCCTCTCCCACCTTGACCTTGTTTCTGGACTTACTATCAATGCCTCTTGTGCAAATTCTTCATCTTCTGTACTTTCTCTATCATCTTCTGGACTGTTTAATATCTGCACTCGACCTTTCTTAACCGTGATCAATGGCGACAAGTGATATCGATTTCCCATCACTGTCGTTGCATCTTTGGACTTGCCTTGACCCTCTGTCTCTCTTGTCTGATCCTCCATCAATTCAAGCTCTTCTAAGGCTACTTCTAGTCCTTCATCCTTATTGGCCTGCTGGCTTCCAGCGCCTGTCGCTCCCTGGCTCCTTACTCCATTTGTTAACAGGACACCTGGGATAATCCTCCTGTCCTCGCTGCTCTCTTCCTCCTCATCTTCTTCTTCTTCCTCTTCATCTTCATCTTCTTCTTCCTCGTCTTCTTGTGCCTCTCCTGCTTCTTCCATCATCAAAACATCCTCCCCTACCTCCTCAGCTAGTTCAACATCATCATCTTCCTCTTCTGCCTCTTGTACATCCCTTCCTCTCCGGGTGTCCATGTGTGAATGAATAGTTAGTGGGCTGTGGAAAACAGCGCCTTTTGACATGGCTGGGTTTGGGCGAGAGCCTGATTGAGCCATTATGAAAATTTGGAAGTAATGTTTGAACACTTACGCTGGATTTATTTGAGTAGACGTTTCTAGAATCAGTCTGTGGTTCCACGAGAAGTCTTGCTTGTGTAATGGGCCCCGTAATCCAGAAATGGTCAAGAAAGATTTTTGCTGCACTAAGACTGAGATTGCAGAAGTTTCCAGTTTCTTGATTAAGTGGAATCCAAAAAATGTATCACAGAGTTTCTGATGACTCAGGAAGGAGTTGTTCTAAAGTTCACAAGAGGAGTCAAATCCTGGAATAACTCCCAAAGTGCGTTGAGTTTTCACGATGGCACCCAAAATAGCTCAAGTTCTGAACTTTGTTAAAAACGAGAACTGCTCCCAGGAAGTTCCAAATGTGCTGGCAAGTGAAAGAAAATCCAAATTCTAAGGTTTTAGCTCCCAAGATCACAAAGAAATGTTTATCATCCAGATGGAGTCAAGCCTGCTTTTCACTCTTTGCTTTGCTTGTGGCGCTGGAATTAGTACTGCACCTTAAGCAGAGTTAGACATCGATAAATACAATTTACCTCTCTCTCTCCCTCTCTCTCTCCCTCCAGAGGATTATATGGACGCTGATCTCCACATGACCTGGAGCTTAAACCCCCATGCCACCCAGGGACTAGCACCACTCGAGATGAAGTTCCTTAGCACATACAGACATCCACACAAGCACACACTGACATCACACACAAAAATGTCTACACCAGATAGGTGAATGCTTGTTTGATAATATTAGATAACAAGATATTGGCACTTTGTTAATGCTTACAGCCAGAACTGGACAATAGTCCCTTAACATATTTATTTAGAGCCATGAGTCATGATCATCAACACAAGCTCTGATTTATTTGTTGAGAACATTTTACATGTTCATTTTGTTTTTTTGTTTTTTTTTTAATTAAGCATGGAAACCTGCAGTCAAGATAGTTATCCACCAACTATTAACAGGTATTTGACACACATTACCTTCCATAAATATGTTCGGGAACAACTGAATACTAGTCAAAAAAATTTTAAGTTTTCACCTGCCACAGGAGGGCAGAATTTGGACTCCAAAATTTATGACAACAGGTAGAAGAAATTATTTAAAAGCTTTGAGATATTGTTGCTGTAACGTTTGGGTTGTAAATATATTGATTTTACTTTTTCCCACTTATAGTTTAAATTATTATTCATTGTCAGTTTATTAGTTTAGTTTCTGTTATTTTTAGTGTTACTTTTTTCTTCGCTATTATGGGATACTTGTCAGACCCAAAAGAAGGCCTTCAAAAGGAAACATCATAGTCTTCTTGAGTCAAATAAGCCATTTTACACACCCCAGGCTCAGTGCATGTCATTCAGTATGCTTGTGTCAAAGTATAAAATCATTAATAATTTGTCTCTAATTTTCTTTAATTTTATTGAGTTTTGTTAGCACTTACTTAGGTTTAAATACGATTTTTTTTAGAGCTTAGTTTGTATTTAGTTTCAATTAACTCAAATAATTGTCACTTTTAGTTGAGTATAATTACCTTGGAGAAAGTTGACCCTGTCCTTATACTTGCATATTTCCTAATTCATTTTCATTGTAAAAGTTGGTAAGTACCCATTCTTAACTTCTTCCACACTCATGATAAATCATAGCTGCACCTTGGAAAATGAGTTGTACCCTGTTAAATAATAATACTAAGTTCCACAATCTGTGGAACATGTATTATTTATTTATTTATTTTTAAACAATTTATCGTGCATATCGTCATTATCGTTAAACTGTATAAAATACCAACGATTAAAGCGCAGTTATTTCAACATGCATTCACGTGCCCTTTGGAGACTCGGACTTTCCACGTTTAAAAGTCGGTCTTTGAATCTGTTGTGTCAAAGAGCCCAAACGTTATTTTGCTGTCGAATTAACAAACGTTTTAAACTAAAAGCGAGCGTCAACTTTGTTCCGCCATGTTTCTGAAAATTATAACTTGAAGTGCCATAATTTTCTCTAAGTTTCTTAGTTATTTCGCCCAACTTTTGCGCGCAAACGTGTGAGTCCTACAGTTACAACTCATGTCTTCCATCACCCCCTGAATACGCTCGCTCTGCTTCACCGGAAACGCACAGCGGCTCGCACGTACGTCATCTCCTTTATCCTCTGCGCAATGCTAACAAACGACTCCTAAAGGTCCAACTATAGTTACTATTAGAGAATATCGCGTCGTTTCAGTTTAAGACAACACCAACTGTCAAACAAAGGCCTTCCCGGAATGATGACAGAGCGGAAATATTAACGGAAAAATCGAGAGTTTCGCTTGTTCGCTTCTTCTCAGAATTCAGGTTAGCATAGCTTGCTAGCCAGCTTAGTGCGGCTTCTGAGCTTATACACTCAAGAGCTTTCACTTGTGTCGGCTGTTTGGAGGAATACATCGCTGACAGAGCTGTAAAACACCAAATTATCATGAAATAACGTCTACGACTGTTTGGGTACGTATTATATTCACGTTAGGCTCGGTTTAATAGAGCTGCTGGTGTAACAGTTATAATGGGCGTTAGCTCAGTCTGTGGGTTTGTGATTTGCGTACATGTTTGTTTTTGTGTTCACAGAGGATTTTCTGAAACAGAGTCGTGATGCAGAAGGCTGAGAACGGCGGTGAGGAGGAGGCCATGGTTGATGTACAGTTTACTGATCTGCCCAACGCCCTGATAGCCTGCAAAGTACCCGAGGATTTATTCAATGAAGGCAGCCAGAAGGTAGGAGCAAAGATGCTTTGCATCACTGCTCATGTTTAAATACGACAATTAAAAACACACTCTGACATGCAGTTGTGTACTTTATTTTGTTTGAGCTGTTGAAAAAAGAGAGATCACTACAAAAATGTGCTTACCTTTTGTTCTGAACTTTATAGATTTGTATTTTGAGGAAAGAAAATATAATTTGTATGTTATCATTGACAGTATTTCTCCCAAAATCCATATAAATATCTTTATTTAGGTCTCATATTTCCATAGAATAACACATGGTTAAGACACCAGAAAGACTCAAGCCTGTTAACTCAAAATGCACATACCATTTTATGCTGTTGTTAAGAACTCCTTCAATATGCATATGATTAATCTAGTGCCTTGATTTGATTGGCTTTAATGTGTGATTTAATTTTCATTGGGTTTTAGGAATTTTTTTTCTCTTAAGCGGCTATCTTGTTTAAATGTTTTACCTTCTTCACAATCCACTTTTGCATGCAAATCAAGGACAAATTCTGCCTCTGCATGCAGAAGATTCAATTCTATGCTGTGCTTATCATAACCAGAATAATGTATATTATGTTTTCAACCAAGGAAGTGATCAAAAATCAAAATGAGGTGGAATAAGTCTTATTTTTGAGTACAGATTTAACACATTGGGGCTTGTTTTCAATTGTGCTGCTCAATTTATCTTATTGCGATCACAATTTCTGTGTCAGGCTGTGTAACTGCATAAAAGATAAAAGGCTGTGATTATTTTTGCATCAAGTAGTACTTGAAAAGTTTGCAAAATGCTTGGAGAAAGGCCTTTAAGTTTACAATAAAAGGATTTAAAAGAATTATAAAGTGAAGTCTTATAAAATCTTAAGGCAAATTCAGGGAAATGATCAGTCACCTGATCATTACACAGAGTTTATATCTCCTTTTGTCTGTGAGTGAAAGTATCAGACATGAATGTTTCTGACCACTAGATGGAGTTAAAAAGCAAAACAATACTGCCTTGGACTTGACTGGTTTGGTAACTAAAATACTCACTTCCCGCTGCCTTAGTCATCCTGAGTTATTTAATATCTAAACTTGAGTAGCTTTGGTTTAATTTTACACAAGCAGATGAGACACAGGAATGACATCAGCCACAGAGATGCATCATTGGAAAGTCTCCAGTAATATCCAGTCCACATTCGCTTCCAGTCTTGTGTAACTCTTGTTCTGAACAAGAGATTTGGGAACAAGCCACAGTGGAGTAACCTAGTTTTAGAAGACATGATTTAGGATGTTTCGGGGTTTTTATTATATTGTTGTATGTTGTTGATTTTTGTTATGAAAGGATTGTTCTGTGTTTGTGACGAAGGAAGACTGAGACAAATGGATATCAGAGGCCTTTATTAATAAGTTTTTAATCTTACCCCTTTGGCCCACTTTATCCATCTACTTTGTGGTTCTGCTCCATCTGAAGGAAGCAAAATTTAGTACAGCACATCCCAGAGCAGTTGGATTCACAAGTTCAGCAGATCACTCTGGAATAAAGTCAAACAAAGAGGCATTTCACAGGCAATAATTAACAGCTAGCAGTTGAGATTAACAGGATAAAGAAGATATCCGCTCCTCTTGTGGAAATATTTCAGACATAGACGCCAGGATGGGCTTCTCACCATGTTTACAATCTTTGATCTGAATATGATCACTATAAAAGATCACTGACAGTTAAAAACTGATCTTCTCTTGCTATCTACCCATGTTTGAGTAGTGTGAGTGGTGTCTGATATAGGCTCTGTAGCTAAAAAGACAGGGAAAGTCTGCATCGATTGTAGTCTGATGTCTCATTAAAACTTTTAGAATCTAAATCCTAACTTGGAAGACTTTATGATATCAGAAAATTTTGTATTACCATCTAAAGAATTTTATTGTATTGTGATTACACAGGTCATTTACAACCTAAGTAGTATTTAATTCACTCTTTCTGTGCCTTAGATCTCTTCTCCTTTAAAAAACCTGTGTTCCTGTGAGTCATAATGCTGTTACTTAATTCACTGAGTAAACCAAAAGACATTTACATCTGGTAATTAATTATAAGACTTGTTTTATGAAAAGACATGCTCATAAACTTTTCCGATGGGCGAGATCAAGAAGAGTTACGACAGAGTCATTGAGTGTGTTGTAAAGTGTCAGTGTTGGTTTGCACAGTGATTAAAGCCTTGTTTGTGTTTGTGTTAAGATCTTGAACAAGTCAGACAGTGGAAAAACAGACTCAGTGGAAAGCAGCCAGGCACTCAAAAGGGAGCTCATCACACTCTTTATATCATTAGGAGAATATTTGTTTTAGGAAAAAGTTTTATATGAATGGGGGAAGGACAACACCTTCTCCTTTGAGACGGGTTGAATTCCTCTGGACTGCCAAAGTCGGGCTGTTATGATGTGTTAGGGTGAGATCCTGGGGAGACGGACAAACCTGACAGCTCATTAACACATACGTCTAATAGCTGATATACACACGGCTGATTTAGCAGACACACGCACACTCAGCGGTAGGATGAGCCGCTGTTCTGTGACTGCTATAGGGGTTTGCTGACGTTGATGGAAAAGGAAAAACAACAGAGGAGAGAGGGGCAAAGGGCAGCTGGTGAAATAATGACTTGTGTTGACTTTTTGTTGTTCTTTCCTTCTTGGCTTTCCGATATGATATGGCTGCTTTTCCACTGGGTATCTGCAAGGGTTTGAGGGTCAGCTGATGTATCATATGGCAAGATATTCCACCGAGAGCGGGAGTATTTTATGAACTCATGAGACCTCTCAGCAATTTGATTCTATCAAGGTTGCAGAGAATAAGTAGTATGAGTAAATGATAGTGGCCCCCTCCTGTTAATCACAGGTCTTTAATACAGCTGCAATTTAGTTTCAACTTCTATGTATTTCAAATTAAACCAGCACCAGGTTGCACTGGATAATTTCATCAGCCAGTGATAGTGTACCATTACTTCACCTTATGTTTTAGTGAACATTTTCCACACTTGATGTCACCATTGTTGATTTACACTATCTGTAGCTTATGGGTGTACGCTTTAGTGTTCACCTAGTCATAATGCTTAGTCATGTTTCACTTGCATTCTTGTCACTGTTTGTGGATTAATGGCAGTCATTTGAATTTATTACAGCCATCAGTTAGTTCATATGCAGTCCAGGGCCACCAGGCTTCTAAACCGCTCTCCACATTTTTATGCAAATGACATTTTTCTCTTATTTTCCTAAATATTAATGCAAATGACAGAATATTTTCCAAATCATCAGCCATTAGAACATATGTCAGATGTTTTTGAACAACCTTCAAAATGATAACCATTATTTTTAAAAATAAAAACCTCAAAATGCACTATTCCACATTATTATGCAAAACAGAGTTTTTAAAGATTTTACAGGTTGTAAAGAACTGAAAATGGCGATTCAATGAATTTGCAGCATTAAGAGGTCATATTTACTGAAATCAAAGCTATTTCAATCAAAAACATCTTTGCAGGCAAAGTTCCACGTTAACATAGAAGATATTTGTGGCTGATTCAGAGCACAGACAGGTTCATGCAGATAAAGGCATGATGACGAATACATTAGATTAAGAGAGCAGCTGCTAAAATGTCATTAAAAAGCAGCAAACAAGTATTTGAAGCTGCTGGTGCCTCTGGAGTCCACCAACCTCAAGGTGCGGGATCCTCCAGAGGCTTGCAGTCGTGTATAAACCTACTATTCAGCCGCCTCTAACCAATGCTCACAAGCAGAAACGGTTGCAGTGGGCCCAGAAATACATGAAGACTCATTTTCAAACTGACTTATTTACTGATGAATACCATGCAGCCCTGGATGGTCCAGATGGAGGAGTAGTGGATGGTTGGTGGATGGCCACCATGTCCCAAGGAGGGGGCGGAGTCATGTTCTGAGCTGGATTCATGAGGAGAGAGCTGATAGGCCCCTTCAGGGTCCCTGAAGGTGTGAAAATGACCTCAGCAAAGTATATAGAGTTTCTGACTGACCACTTTCTTCCATGGTACAAAAAGAGCCGTGCCTTCTGTAGCAAAATTTTCTTCATGCACAACAATGCACCATCTCATACTGCAGAGAACACCTCTGTGACATTGGCTGCTATGGGCATAAAAGGAGAGAAACTCATGGTGTGGCCCCCATCCTCCCCTGACCTCAACCCTGCTGAGAACCTTTGGAGCATCCTCAAGCTAAAGATCAATGAGGGTGGGAGGCAGTTCACACCAAAATAGCAGCTCTGGGAGGATATTCTGACATCTTGAAAAAGAAATTCAAGCAGAAACTCTCAAAAACTCACAAGTTCAATAGATGCAAGAGTTGTGAAGGTGATATCAAAGCAGGGCTCCTATGTTAACATGTAACTTTGCCTGTTAAGATGTTTTTGATTAAAATAGCTTTTGATTTAAGAAAATATGGCCTCTTAATGCTGCAAATTCAATGAATGACCATTTTCAGTTCTTTACAACCTATAAAATCTTTTAAAACTCTGTTTTGCATAATAATGTGGAACAGTGCATTTTGAAGTTTTTATTTTAAAAAAAAGTAATGGTTATCATTATGAAGGTTGTTCAAAAACATTTGAATTATGCTCTAACGGCTGATGACTTGAAAAATATTCTGTCATTTGCATTAATATTTAGGAAAATAAGAGAAAAATGTCATTTGCATAAAAATGTGGAACTTGCCTAATAACGTGGAAAGCGGTGTAGAGTGACAAACAATTATCACAAAATCCAAAAGTCCCCCTAGTAGAGTGTAGGGCAATAGCTCAAGTTTCAGTTTTGGCTCTTTGTCATGAAAACAAATTACTGTGCCGTGTGACACTAATTTTGTCCTTGGGTTTTGTCATTTGCTAATTGTTTGTTTTTGTATTTTGGCCATTATTGTTTTATATTTTTGTTTTTCACTTTTTTTTTAATTTAATCTTTGTTCTTCAAAGTGTTAAGAAGTTAAAGTGCAGTAGATGCATGTGAGGAAGATGTTGTAAAAAATAGAAGTAATCATGATCCCAGTACCAATCAAAGTAACTGTGATTCTGATTTTCAGAATAGTTGAGTAGCCCAACATGATATATAAGCGGCAGTACGTTGTTGTTTTTATATCTACTGATAAAGGTTTAAACCAAGATGATTTCCATTACATTCAGCAAAATTCACAATTAGACAGCATTCCGCATGGTTTAGTCACAAAACAGTAGTATACCCTCTTGTTGTATTTAAATGCAGCTACAGCCTGATGTGGAAGAAAAGCGGTTAAAAAGTGGCGCCAATCCATGGCAGTTTGGTCTGTGTGGGTATGTATTACAGCAGTGAAGCTTAACGATGAATGGGGATGAATTCTTGAATCACATTAGACTTTTTGCAGTGTTTGACAGTGGCACCTGCACATCCTTCCAGTATTAACGTTGCCTGTCCCAGCACTTTATATTGGTACTCCAGTATACAGTAAAACTACAGTCAAATTTTAGCTGAAAAATAGGCATTAAAATACATGTATACATTCAATTTTATGGTTTATATTTGCTCCATTGTTTTCGATCTAGATGGTATTACTAGACAGTTAAATGCATTACTATTGTTTTTTATATATAATAACCCTCATATACCACGCCCGAGCTGTAACACAGCCTCCTGCCTCCACAGACTGACCGTAGCCTTAGCTAGTGACCTTCTCTGGCTCTACTGCCTGGACGTAAGCAATCACCATGTATGGAGGTAATCTCATTGAGATGCAGAATTATGATCTAAAAGAGTGTGATTAAAGAATGTCAACTGTGTTGGGTTAAACTGGCACACCAGCTGGGGCAGTACCAGTGCAGGCATGTGGATGCTTGCATTCAGAAGGGCTAGTTGTTCTACCATTTGCCACATTATTTTATTCAATTTTGAGGGTTTTCTGAGAGTTGTCTAACCTTCGGAGTAGTTGGTTATCTTGAATGGAAATTTCTGCTACATTGACAATAAAAATATCAGCGTTGGGACATCCCTAGATCAAACCCATTAAGGCTCTTGAAAGGCAGCACTGTAACAAAAACAACAAACAACAAAATGCTTTTCTCTGATTTGTCACATGGAACTAAAACATTATTTTTGCAACATTATTTTAACTGTTTTGGACGTCATGCTCCTCTATAAAACCTCTCTGTGGTGTAGCTAACATTGATAAATTAAAGCTAACTTGTTTAATTGTGGAGCATTGTGTGAACTTTGCACTATAACTCGAGGCAGAACTAAATATAGCTGGTGCAACAGGCCACAGGTGTTTTTTTTTTCTTTCCCTCTTAGAAAAATGAATTTCCAAGGAATTATTGGAGTCACATGTTTTTCTGAGATTATGAGACATGTGCTGAACAAAACGGAGCATTGAGCAAGGCCTCTTACAAAGAATAGAACAGAATGTATTTTTCCAATGTGTTGTGCAAGTTTTAGCCGAAGTGGAGCATAAGGCTGACTAAAAGGAGAATTAATAAACCAGCATGGAAGAAACAATTTAGGTCAGGGAAAACTCTGGTGTAAGTCTGGAAAGTCTGGTGGACTTTTCCAGTGGCAGCTGTGTGTGAGAGCATTGAGATTTAAGATAAAGACTTAAATTAAGATATTTATTTTTGATGCAAAACCAGGCAAGATTACAGACATGCAACTGGAGTTTCCAGCACAGAAGAGGTTAAGGAAGTCAGGCATGGACGGATAGAAGGAACTCATTTAACCAGAATCACAAACAAGTTTTAGAGCAAACGGAAAATCTGAGCACTTTGTTTTGCTGGATGTGTCTGACTCAGAATTTGTACGACTCCTCGGAAGAGGGAGAGATTTACTGTTGCTGTTCTGCAATTGTCTACAAGTGGAGCAGGCTGGCGGTCAAACTGGAAAAAGGGACAGATGTGTCATCACAGCCCTTGGCCTCTTTTCCTGCTCAGATGTGGAATTTAGGTAAAGCCATGAGGAAACAGCCTGTCAGCAGAGTCTTGCTTCCATAACTTGACGCCCCTCTGGCTGAAAGTGGATTTTGTGTCAGGACCTAGTTCACAGAAGTGTTCAGAAATGGAAACTTGAAAATAAGGATGTGTCACTGGAATCCACCTAAAAGCACAAGGAGTTTTAGCCTTTTTTCACTGGTAGAAGAAATGGAAATAGGCTGAGCTGGAGAGGTGTATGCTTGTCATTAGTTAGGCTGTATGATGAGCAGATTTCAGTTATCTTAAGATTTTGCAAAAAGGAAGTAAAGATGAAGTATTAATGTTTGATTAAGGGTTGGCAGATACAAGGTTGCTGACAGGAATGCTTTACACATAGTACATGGTGCACAGAGAGCTTTGTGGTGCATATTTGTAAGCTCATCAAGAGCTGAAGAAAATCACAAGTTAACTCTTGAATTGATCCCCCACTGTACTGGAAATATGTACACTTAAATGAGTAATTATAATAACAGAAAATGACAAATTCTCTGATTCTTACTTCTTACATCAGAGTATTTCCTTGCATCTTTTCATCTTCAGTAGTAACTTGAACATGATAATCATGTCGGTTATGGGTCAGATTTCTCCTTCTGACCAGAGTCAGCAAATGCAAGATTATTTGATGGTTTTAAAGATAATTGTGACAGATTTTCTTGCTGTGTGTTCAGAGTGATCTTTCTGTTCCGGAGATGTTTGGAGCCATTCCAACCATAAACTGTAAAAACAATTGGACAAAGCCTGTGTGACGTCAGCCGATTGATTACAATAGGTGGACTCAAACAGCTTTTGAAGCCTATCCGTTGCGGCCTCCATATTGAAATCTCTGTCTCAACCAAACTTTGGATCAACCCAACGGCAGACAAGAGCCTGCCCACTGAGCTCAACTTCCTGTCAGCTAAGCTAGCCTTCTGGTTGACAGATAGGTAGTGTCTGCCTGTCATGCTATCTGTCAGTCAAACAGGACATGCCAATCAGTCTGCAGTGAGGTTTTTCCAAAATGTAATCGAAACGGTTGTGGTACAAAAAAATTCACCCACCTAACAGTGTGTCCTTATGAAGATATTAGCTAATGAGACATGTTTCGGTTTTTGAACAAGGCTTTAAATCAGTTTATTTCTAGTGTAGAAAACAGCTGTGTTGTGTATGTGACTTCCGGTGTTCCTGCAGCTAGCCTCAAGTGGACCCTCGCCGTATTGCAATTTTTATGCACTTCTGCATTGGCTTCATTTTTCAGGACCAGAGGTTGCCACTCAGTTCCAACTAAAAATCTGAATATTAAACATTCTGTATGTACTATCAGAAATCCTGTTGTGTCTGGAAACATTAAGGACAGAAGAGCGGGAATGAGCAGGGTTGTTACAGAGAACGGAGCAATAAGCAATCAGAAAGCAAGCTGGCCGAAAGAGGAAGCACAACAAACACAGCCATGGCGGTGATAGTAAACACAAAGCATAACATCTGATGGATATTATAAATGGAGGTCCAACTTGTTGATTCATGACAACAACATAAGTGTTTATACTACAGCCCGACCGATTTATTGGCAGGTTGATTAATCGGGCCGATTATAGTGTTTCACAGATTAATCAATATCAACCAATATGTAGACGATTAATTTTTTTTTGCTACGTGGGTAGTTTGTCTCTCTCATTTTGCTCCTGTCACTCTGTGTCTCCATGCTGGACTCAGCCCAAGTGCCTGGCACCTCCCCCCAGATGCAGAGTGCAGCAGCAGCTCTCCCTCACATCAGTGTTGCCAACTTAGCAACTTTGTCGCTATATTTAGCAAGTTTTCAGACCCCTCTCGCGACTCTTTTTCAAAAAAGCGACTAGCAACAAATCTAGCGACTTTTTCTGGTGTTACTGGAGAGTTTTGGAGACTCTGACGTGAAAGCACGTATCATTGTTGGTCTTCTTACTGAGCAGCGCTGCTGCTGTTCGTCCCTCTCCGTCCCGAAGCACTCACAGGCAGCCTAATCCCTGCTGTAGTCATACTAGGCTTGTTTTGCTGCTTGCATGTGCTACGCGTGTCAGCTCCGGTTCCTGCCGGTGCAGCTTTCACACATGGCGCAAGTTTTCTGCCTGTCAGCCGCATCTCCCTGCTCTGAAAGCCCTGTCCTTCTTCATAAGTTTTACCTCAATAAACCCCGCTTATAAAAGCAACTTCATTCAATGTATAGTGGAAGTTTTGCTGGGAACTTTTCAAAATAAAAGCATTCTGTATAAGTGAACTGAGTTTCTCTATAGAAATGCTAAACCGGGCTTTTACTTTGAAAAGCACAAACCAGAAAAGCATTCATACGGTGTTTATCTTTCCTGTGACATATTCTACCAGTGTGGAGACAGAAAGTTTCACTAATACTAGATCTTTAGAGAACAACTTTATAAAGCATTTAAGCTTGTGGCCTTCCTTAGGGTTATCAAGAAACACCTTGTAAACATATTCTGTGTGCATCTTTGCCACAGCGATGTAAATATGGCTCTCCATTTATCATTCTCCTGTCTAATATGGTCCACAGCCACAATATAAGATTATTATACAGTGTTTTAATGCCGTTTGAGTTGCATCTTTGTGAAATAAACAAAGATAAATGCAACTGGTTATTCACATGTCCAAATTTGTGTTCATGTACAGTATACATCCTGTGTATATCAATGTTCTTATTTCATATATATGCTGATATATTGGTTATCGGCCGATATATCAGCATATATATATCGGCTCTAGTTTATACCACGAGTGTGATGTATGAAATTAAACACAATTGTACAGACAAGGAGATGTGCTGGACTTGCCAAAATGGATGTAGGAGGAAGCCATTAGCTAGCCATGTTTATCTTGTTTACCCTAAAGTTTGGACAATGCAAGATTTAGAATTTTAAGAGTCGTGATTCAGGCTGTAGTGAACATAATCTGTTGGTGTGCTGTTTTGATTGCTAATGTCATCTTTAAAATCCCGGGCTGAGCTATGGCCCATGCCTCACTAGCCTTTCCCAGTATTAACCTTCAGACAACAGTTCATATTATAACTGAATGTTGTGTTGAAGACAGAATGATGCAATAAAAATGTCGCATCTGGCTGGTAACACAGTGTTTTGTCCAGGGTCTGTGAAGTCATAGAGCTTTGCTCTGAGTGCATGCGTGTTTTGTATGCTCTGTGTCATGTGCACACCTGTCTGTCTGCGTGTGTGCTGGCCTATCTCTGCGGTGAGGGAATGGAAAAAATGGGAAGATGAAACAAAAACATAGCAGTGGAAAAAATGCAGGGCTGAGCGTGCACATACACACTCAGCGGCAGCAGCAGGGTGAGGTTGAAGTCTGGAGATGATTAGCACCTACACACACAGACTCACACGGTAATGTTTAACATCAACAAACAACACTTACATGAGAGCATCAGCTTCACCGTCGGGAGGCTCACCAACATTACACTGCTTTATTTTCCGCACACATTTTCCATCTAGCATGCAGGGCAGTGCTGTGAGTCATTTCACTGTGCATTAACACCTGCACTCAGCCAGCCACAGTCTTCATGTACATTACGTTTACATGTCGGTGTAATCGTTTATATGGGCACGTTCCAAACAGGCCATCAGCCAGATGTCACTGCATCGATGTGGCCTTTACACACCGGTCCTCTCACAGCCCCATGGTCCTGCAGAGGCCCTTTGTGTTTGCATGTTCTGCCTGTGTTTGCATGAGTTTCCAGTTTCCTTCCACAGGCCTGACCCATGTAGCAGCAGGTGAACTGGCTCTTTAGAATACAAAGGTTGCATGCAGATTTCAGTATACAGGGCCTAACCTGTGGGCTTTGGGGCCTAGTTGAAGCATTTAAACCTTTACAGTACTGATTATTTTTTCAAGAGGAGGACATCTTATTTAGCTGGAGGGGCAGCAGATGCCGACACAAATGCTTAAAGGTATCATGGTGTTCATGTGTTTCTTTTAATGACAGCTGTCAATCCAATGTCACGTCCATGAATGGTCAGGTCAGTTTCCTCTCACAACTGCCCGTTTATGCTGTCTACATACTGGACAGAAAACTTTCCTTTCCAGCGATGAATCACTCCTACATGGGGAGGGGGTGAGGGAGCAAGAGCTAGAAGTAATAGAGCTGATTATACAATAAAACAGCTTTAGCAGATCCACAGTACATTCTATTTCTACGCAATCTGAGATCGTCCCAAAGCGCGTCCCTACGTTTAGGCATGAAAGGCGCACAGATCAAGCTCAGTGGAATCTCTTTTGCCTGGGCCTTCCTAGGGCTGGGTGCTATGGACCAAAGTGTATATCTCGATATATTTTGGCTATGTCTCGATATTCGATATATATCTCCATATAAATAGATTCAGTTCTGAGTTAAATCCACATGAACTGAATAGGGGGAGGGAGGCAGGGAAGGACAAAGAGCAACGCAGAGTCGAGAGAAGTAGGCAAAATGGTGACTCACATTTAAGTATTTATGTGAAACTAATTATATCGATATAACGATATTGTCCTGTGTCATATCTCGTATAGAAATATATCAGTATAAATTAAAATCTAGAGATATCGCCCAGCCCTTGCCCTTCTCACCAGTGGGAACATGCCCAGACACTGCCAGCTGTTTCCAGGCGCTTAGGACATCGTCAGTAAGACCAGGTGCTCATGCTAACCCTACTTCCCACCTGTCTGGTAACCTCAGCCGTGCTTACTCACCACATCCACCCCTTTTTATACTCTGAAGGTTATTTTTTCATGCCTCTGGTAATTTTCAAAGACCTCCAGTGCACAACTGGGGTTGTGTCATTCCTCCTTCACACCCGATTGTGTCCTCGGTTGGCTTACTCACCACATATACGCCTTACTTCAGCCTGAATTTTTGGCTCAAACATACAAGTTATAGTCTCTTTAATATTACTTTTTTAAAGGTTAATTTTGGGCATTTTTGTGCCTTTATTCGATAGAGGAGGATAGTGGATAGAGTCGGAAACAGGGATGAGAGCAGGGGAAAGACATGCGGTAAAGGGCCTCAGGCCGGATTCAAACCCAATCCGTCTGCGTACATGGGGCGCGCCTTAACTACTCGGCCACCTGCGCCCCTTTAATATTACTTTTAAATCAAAGGGGGGAAATATCTGCATTTTATCTTCACATATTGGTGAAGATCCAACCATATAAATCACCAGGATGCTAATCTAAAAGTTTTCAAATATCTTAAAAGGTTGTGCACTTCTTAATAAATTAGGTCAATCATAACCTGACACACCAGATGGATGTGTTTTACACATCCATCTGAATACTTTCAATACTAAGTGTTTGGGAAAGGGCAGAGGATTTGAAAAAACTCAGAGTGTGATTGATGAACGTTCAGTCTGTCACATCTTTATGGGCCAATCAGAGCAACAAAACACGTGACGTAGCCGCAACCGAGGTGCTCATGCACAGCTATAGAGGAATAACGCGAACCATGGCAACTATTGACATGTCAATACACGACTTCTGGCGTTTTTGAAAATAAAAAAACAAACAAACAAAAAACAACAACACAATGCTGTTCTTTGTGCTTCTTTCAACGAAGAAATGTCAAGTTTTGATAAAACTGGCGCTTTAGCAGCATCCACGCTGATCTCTTCCACCATAATTGCGCCGGCCTCTTGTTGCTGCTTACTTACGTCACGACTCCACCATGCCTGAAAGCACTGCTCCTCGTCGCTGATTAGTCTTGTCACTTTCTAACCGGGCCCAAACAGTTCAAACGAAAGTTTTGCAAGATGGATTCGCCAGTGAAAAACACGGAAATAGGCGTATCCATCTGCTTTGCAAGGTTAGTTCAATCAGCATTTGGGAAAATAACTAATGGTACAGATCACAAGCCTAATGCTGAATATCTGAACAATAAAGGCTCAAGTGACCCCGAATCAAAGCAGCCAGTGTACTTGTTTACATTTTCTCTGATAGATGTTCATCCCTTATCAAAACTGATAATTCCTCTGTCAATATAATTGTATTTATCACTGTGTAATGTCTGTTTTTCTTATAATTAAACATATCTGATCTGGTTTATTTTCACTTCAGATTTCCTAATTTTTGGTCCTTTTCTTCAATGGAAATGTGTGTAGGTTTTTGGGGTGTTTTGGAGTAATAGCAGAGAAATATCAGACATCAGAGACGGAGTGTATGTTTACTCATTTGTGCTGCCATCCAGAAGTCCTAATCAGAGCTTTTCCAGTGAACGCTTTCCGTCGTCTAATACTTATTGCTTAATTTTCCGCTTATTATGAGCATAAAAGCTTTCTGCAGTCATGAGAACATTCTGGCTGTTCAGCAAGTTGAATAATGTGCTGCTTCCTGTTTCTGTTTAAAAATAAAAGCTGGATTTAGTGCAGCACATCAGCACTATCCACCTCTTCCTCTCAACCAAGGAGTGTTTAAGTACACACAAACAGGTGCAAATGTTCGAGGAATTGGCTGCACAGTCTGGTCTTGTTTTTCCAACTCCCCTCCACTTCATGCTCTCTGCTATTTATACCTCATAAAAGCATGTTATCAAACTGCATACTTTCCATGAGCACCACCTCTCTCCCACCACCTAGTTTTTATCCCTTCATCCCTCCATCTTGCATTCTTCCTACCCGTCATGTCTCTCTTTCTCTTTCCACTCTTTCACTTTTCTATTCCTGCCTCTCTCCTTTGTCTCCCTCTCAGCTTCATCCATATTTACTAAGACTGACATGTGTTTTCCACGTCTTGAAGTCAAATGACACCTCTTTGGTATGTGAGTGAAATCAAAGAGGCTCATTGTCACACTTTTTCCACTCAACAAAGGATTTTTGTCCTGAGTTTGAATGCAACAAAAAGCTGATTAATGCGTCAGTTTGGCCTGGGGTGAGGTCATTATTTTCCAGTATCTCTCTCTCTCATTGCCCTTCTTTCTGTCTGATTAGTCAGCATTGGCCAGTATCAGTCAATAGAGGAAGAAAAGGGGGAAAAAAGACAGTCTGACCCTCCCTCTTGCACAGCCGATTGGCTTGCAGTGCATGAACGAATGAATGAGGAGAGGGAGGGGAGTGTGGGTAATGCGTCATCGGCTGGCAGGGACTCATTTAAGCGGCTGTGGAGCAGCAGCAGCAGGAGAGAGTGAGAAAGGAGACGGAGTGAGCTTAGAAGAGGTTGAATGACATTTTTATTTGCACTGCACAACATTTCTGGAAATTTCCTTCAGTTTGGAGGCTGCTGCAGAGCTGGCACACTTGAAGAAAAAACTGGACTGAGTACTGGAGCAGAAGATAAGAAAGAAAAAGCTGTAGGCTGCAAAAGTGTTACACCAGACTAGATAACCTTGGAATCTGGGTTAGGAGGTAATGTGTTGACGGAGTTGACTTGAACGCAGCTTAGTGTACCTCTAGCATCGTGGAGTGCTGTCTAACAAAAGAAGACCCACGTGGAAGACACCTGCACCTGAAACAAAAGGCTGACCTGATTCCTGTTAAGGAGCATCTAAAAATCCTTCTCGACTGTCACCCTGGGGAAGGCAACGCTCCTCCGATCCCCCCGATTTCCCCCTTCCTCTTCATCATCATCTGCATCTTCATCCCCGCCTACACTGAAGGCGGTAACACCGTCTCGTTGCACGCTAACAGCAGGTATCAGGTGGAGAAGGCTTCAGCTCTCCGGATCTCCCATCATGCACATCAAGACCACTAAGTGTAACCACTTCTGCCTGGTCGCCTCGGTGACCAACCAGGAAGTGTTCAACCGACCAGAGGCGCAGGTAAGAGAGAGTTCAGACTCAGATGCATCCTCTGCAGAAACTCTTTCTCGAAAGCTTCTTGGAAATGGTCTCTGTCCTACGTTTTTCTTTAGACTGCTGAAAAAAGTGTGGCATTTTCTTTATTCAAGAAGGAAGTTAAATTTAACCTTGATGATGTCATAGTGATGTCATTGCTGGTAGCTCAGCCTTAGCTTGACGCAGGCAGTCTAGTTTAAAGCTACACTATAACATGGGGCTTGAAGGACTTGTGAATAAAAAAAAGATGTAATAGGTTGCATTGTGGGAAATGTAGGCTTTAGCTTTTTAAACTTGACCTAATTATCTTTAAGTGTAGTTTATCTAATGCTTATGCATTAAGTAAACTATTTGGTTCCATCTTATCCGACAAAAAATTGTGACCCAAATTCCTAAAATTTTTAATTATAAACAAGTGTTCTCAATGGAACATGGGGCGGTTTGGACTTGAGAAGGAAAAACAGTGTAATGGAACATAAAAATAGAGATATATCCTTCAAAATAAAAGCACGTTAAAGACTATTTGCCACTTTTCTTCCTGGTCACAAATCCAAAACCCGCTGATAAAGGGTTTGTGACCCACTTTTGATTTATTAGAATATTTTTTTGTATTTTTTATGAATATCAGAATCAGCAAATATGACAATTTCTGCAAGTATTTATGATCCATACATTATCTGCCTATATCAGCTGTAACTGTAGGCCTATATTGGCTGTGAATAATCATTGTAAATATAGGTCTATATCTGCCTATATCACCTTATATCTCCTGTAAATATGGGCCTATATCAACTGTAAATGTCAGCTTATATTGGCTGTAGATATCCATTTATATCGTCTGCAAATATCTGCCTGTATTGGCCATGAATATCAGTGTATATCGGCTGTAAATATCGGTTTATATAGCCCTGTACCTGCCATAAATGTCAGCCTATATGGTCTGCAAATATCAACCTATATCAATCCATATCTGCTGTAAATATTGCTTTATATCACCCTGTACCAGATGTAAATGTTAGCCTATATTGGCTGTGATTAACATCCTGTATCGGCTGTTAATATCCGTCTATATCTGCTGTCTATATCTGCTGTCAGTATCTGCCTGTGTCACCCTATATCAGCTACATGTATCAGTGTATATCAGCCTTTATCAGCTGTAAATGTCAGCCTGTATCGTCTGCAAATATTGGCATAAATTGGCTGGTAATAACACTCTGTATTGGCTTTAAGTATCGGTCTGTATCTGCTTTCAATATTGGCCTATATCAACCTAAATCGGCTTCAAATATCAGCCCATATTATCTGTAAATATCAGCCTATATGGGCTTTCAGTAACTGATTATATTGTCTATAGATATAGCTCTATATGGGCAGTAAATTATTGGCCTATATCAACCTAAATTGGCTGTAATATCAGGCCATATTGACCATATATATAAACAAATTTAGTCAGCTGATATTCTTCCTTACTTCATCCTCATTTCTTTAACTTCAGAATTATTAACGACTGAAATGTAGGTCTGAACTACATTGATATATAGGTTTTGACATTGTTATGGGCTAAAATGAATTTGTCAGTAAAGGCATGTAGGATATTGACAAAAATGTAATGCAGTGCACCCTAGGGTTAAGCATCATTTGCCTAAGTTTCCATTTAAACTATTTAATGAATTCTTTTGACATTTATTGCAGATAGTGCAAAAAGAATAAGTACTTGAGTGTGATCACTGTGTTGTTGAAGCTTAATACGAGCCTTATATAGGAATGGTAAAGGTTAAATTATTGAAGATTTCAGTGTCTGGCTGTAATTGCTCTATTTTTATAATGCATCTGTGCACTAAGATCTAGCTCTCTAGTTATTTTCTTCTCCAGCTGCATTGAGGTACATATGCCATAGTTAACATGCTATTCTGGTAAATCAGCACCACAATTAAATTTTCTAATATAGGCCATACATTAGGTATGTTTAAGCACATTGACGTTAGTGTATTGTCAGTCTTGCAGAAAGCTTTGTCTCAGATTCTGGTGGTTAAAGCACACTGGGATATCAGATCTATCACCTGTGTTGTCGGTTTTGTTCTGTGATTAAAAAAACCTCCTCAGGCAGGGGTAAATCTTCCTCCATTCATCGATTCCTCCCTGTGACTCAATGAAAGACCATGCCTCTTGTTTGCGCCTCTGCTGCAGTGCAGTCCAGTGGTTACAAAATATTCTGCCTGCTCACTGCAGAGAGCAGGGATGACTGGCAAAATGCTATTTTTACCTAAATATTCAAATTCTGGTGACTGCAACAGCTGATTTATTATAATTCATCAATCACTCCGAGTCTTCTCATTTTAGGTAGCTGCAGCTTGAGAGTCCTTATAAAGTTTTTCCCGTAGTCCTTTAGTATAGGAATGTGTGAAAACAAAGCTATTCCTAGTCTGTCCTTTATTGAAATGCAGCCATCAGCAATGCCTCAAAGCAAAGGGTTATGCTGACCATCCATCAGTGCTACTGATGATAGCTGATAGCACCTACTGCTGCAGATGTTTGTCATTTTAACCCATAAAAATAACAATTACTGAACGATTCACTGCACCGCACTGATGTTAATTATGTCTGCTAATGAGAGAGGTGAACCCAGAGATTGGGTACATATTGTAGGATTTTTTGTTTAAATAATGCCATCTAAAACAGCCAAATATTTTATTCATTCACATTTCTCCACACTCAAACTGCCAAATAATTTACAAACAATATTTATGAAGAAGACCTCAGCTAAATTGTTTTTGTCTCTATTATCCACATTCCTAAAAATTAAAGTGCCTAAGAACTGAAGTTTTAGAGCCGAGCCACACTTGGTTCTGTTTTTTTTTTTGTTTTTTTTTTCCACTTAAAAGCATGAGGTTTTTGGTCTAACTTCATCATTATGGTTTGAGATCCACCCTGTTGTAATACAGCCATAAAGAAGAAACATTTTAATTTGAAAGGATAAGCTATATAGGGACAAGCCATGGGTCTCAGTCTGTCAGCCAGTTGTTACAGCACTGTTTTAAGGACAATGAAACAAGTACATTCTACCAGCTCTCAAACAGGATATTGTCTGTTTCTTCCAACTAAGCCATTACTGGAAGTACCACCCTGAAATATCTGTTATTGAGAAAATGTCACAACATCCAGAGAGCTTACAGTTCACCTACTGATGCACAGAGTTAAAGGAGTGTGGGAGTGGGAGTTATCAGGCATGGGAGCTTGTTTGGAGGCAAAAAAGATTTCAATATGCTCACAAACTAGGTCACCTCAGTTAAAAATCATACATCAAACTCATATCTCCTAGTTGCAGACACTCTTTCAATCCATCTTTTTCCCCTCTGTGTGTTAAATGTTAAACAGAAATTGGTGCTCTAACTCACTGCTTATGGTCAGGTCATAATCTGCATAAGTATTGGTCAGAAACACCTTTTGACATGTGGAAAATATTTCAGTAAAACTTTGAAATGGATCCCATGTCATGGATTTTGGGTCTTCCAAGTCAGCATGGATGCAAATAATAGGTTATTAACCATTGTAATAATATATTTTTGCTGCAAGAAAAATATGTTGTTACAGGATGGAATAGAGTTGTGTTTGAACTGGTTCCCTTAGAATATTTTCAAGCATTTTGCATGCAGAGAAAGATCAGTTTGACAAAGTCAGGTAGCCCTCTTTGAAATATATTGGACCTGATCTCTGCCAGTACTTTAAAAGGAGTTTCTTGAGCCTGTTTCTTTCTGAACTTTTTGTTTAATTTTGATTTGTTTGTTTGTTATTGTGTTTACTTGTTGAGTTATGGCATCATTGCCTCAGTATGTGCTTTTTTGTCAACTGTGAAATTAGGAAAATTCAAAAAAATATTGGAAAAAAGTCACGAGACAGTGAAGGAAGTCGTGGGATGCTTTTCATAAAATAGAAAAATTTCATATGATCATAAAATCTATTATATAACAGAAATATTCTTAAAATTAGTTCAGATCAACATCAAAACATAGTTATTAAGTGATATTTATGCTTAAATGCATGTAAAAGTTATATGAATGACCTAAAATGCATGTTTTATCATGGGATGCTTTGTGCAAAATCCTTCATTATCCCCCTCAAGGGAGGATGGGGGTCCCTGATCTCTGATGCTGTTTTTTGGGGGGTCACGGGCTGAAAGTTTTGGAACCCCTGTACTACATAAGGGTTGACGGATGTTGGTTTTTACAGGGCCAGTATTGATACTGATATGGATTTGTTATGATAGGCAAAATGTACTTAAAACATTTAGCACTAGCTCTGCTAACATGAGGCAGCTCAGAAGAACAATGTAGCAGCAGGAAACCGCATGTGACGTCTTATACTCCTAAGCCTCAGTGTTTGTTGGCTGATAGTTATGAAAATAAAACCAGTGGGGAAGACGGATCTTGCAGTGGAGCTAAAGTGGATGCCGATAATCAGCTAAAAGCCAAATAAATGCACTATCAGTGAAATATACAGGAGGGATCTGGGGTTCTGTAATGATGATGAGTGTGTGTTTATGTTGGTTTCGCTTTTGTATCAGCTAATGTGAATATAGAGATAATGGAACATCAAATACCAGCAAACATCCATTATCAAGAATCCCCACCACCCAGTGCTCTGTCTTTTCTCCCCTTTTTCCATTTTAATCTTCAGTATTGACTAAACGTTGTTCTTTTTTGTGAGCTGGACACAAAGAGACAAGAAAAAAGCATCTTTTCATCTGTCTCTGATTTAACAAAGAAAAAGTTCCTTTTTGCTGTTTTTTGAAATTTACTGACGAGACTTGACAGGTTACAACAAAGCCCGCTTGCGTCACGGCGTCTGAAGTGAAGCGAAAGCCAGCGGTTTTCTGAGGCAGGAAGCTATTTCTGTGGAGCGGCCCAGCACCTTCCTGACCGTCTGCTGGGGTCGGCGACGGCTCTTCATTTAGTCCTGTTGTGTACACACCGACCTTAAAGGCCTCAAACTGAACAGAGAAGTCGGTGTCTGAAAGCAGTTTCTTAAAGGGCAACTGTATCATCAAACAACTGAGAGAGCGTGTTTGCCTGGAGGTGTGGGTGTAATTACATTGCATCCACAAATTCAGATCTGCTGCCATCTCAAGTGCGTCAGTATTAATGGGATTCTGTCAGCCTTGGCTGTTTGTGCGCTTGTCTTCTAGTCAAGGTCATCTGTCTACTTCATTTTTCTTTCTTAATTAGCCTCTATAACAATAATTGGGCGTCTAACATTGAGGCCGTAGCTCGCTCTCTCTGACGCACACAGGCTGCAGGCTCCCTTGAGACAGGAGGGAGGACAGATATAGTGTCGAGTAATAGAAGCTATTTTTATAAGTTTTATTCATAGCCTCTTCAAGTCTCATAATGGTATTTATGGCTGATCTGACCTGCAGTGTTTCGTATTTATAGATAAGACGAGAAAGAAGAACAAAAAAGGGAAAAATTGAGCGGAAATGGAGGCGGTGGTGCAGAAGACGCCCTCGTTTTTCTGATTCTGACTGTCTCTTTGTATTTCCTCCTCCCCTGCCGTCTTTCCAGGCCAGTTTCGAAGCCTTGTTCCGCTCATTCGACCCCGAGGTGCAGTTCCAGTACTTCAAGTCCTTCCGGCGGGTCAGGATCAGCTTCAGTGACGCTCTGGCTGCAGCCGAGGCCAGACTCCGGCTCCATAAGACAGACTTCAACGGCAAAGAGATGAGGCTGTACTTCGCCCAGGTAATGCGTCATACTCCACCTGCTGCTTTGATCTAAAAACACAAAGCTAGTTCATCTGGAAGCTTTAATCTCTCTTGGGTTTTTTTGGGGAAGGAGGAGGTACAGACTTGAATTATACAATTCAATATGATATACTGTCTCTGTAGAGAATTTGTCTTGGATACATCTAGAACTGATAAATAAAATACACGTGTGAATAGCCTGTTGACCAGTCACCATCATTAAACCTTCATAAAATCCTATCATGTTAGGGAAACTTGCTTAAGATTTTGTCAGTTTTGATCTATTCCTTTCTTCATCTTCAGTTAAATCCCTTTTCCTTCTCAGCTGACTCATTTGTCTTTCTCTCTGCAGTCCGTCCACATAGGCAGTCCTCGTCTGGAGCCCCCCAAGCCGGAGAAGCAGTTCCTAATCTCGCCCCCCGCCTCCCCTCCGGTCGGCTGGGAACAGTCTCAGGACGCTACGCCAGTCATTAACTATGACCTGCTGTGTGCCATCTCAAAGCTAGGCCCAGGTATACTTCACTTATCCCTTAAATTTTTGGATATTTTTTTATTTCTATTTCTTAAGCTTTGGATTTTAAAAAAAGTGTTCTGTAAAGTTCTGTAAAACTGACACTAAGAGTAAGAGCTTCTGCTCAAGGCTTTCTTTAAAAGGATATTTCTCTAGCTTTTATCTTAGTTTCTTTAATGATAGGAGGAGATCTTGTCTCCAAGGCAGCAAGTCCAGATCAGCCTCAATAGCAAAACAATGACAATCTTAGACTGTCTGTGTCTTCTGCCTCTGTTTAAATGTTGCCAACGAGGCTGCTTACTAGGATTGATTTGCCAGAGTGGTATTTTTACTGGCATTTCTTAGTGGCCATAGTTTGGTAACGGGAGATTATTAAATGGGTGTAAAGAATCTGTCAAGGTACTCGAGACTCTAGGATTTACTCTTACTTAGTGGTTTGGTAATAAGGAGCTGTAGCCAATTAGTTTAGACCCAACATCATTAAAACACATGCAAATCCAGGAGTAAAGATAAGGTTTAACCCCTAACATAGACTGAATCAGGACAATAAATAAAGCATGAGTAAACAACAGGAAATATTCATTTCAAATGCTCAGTTAAAGCTATAGAGAGAGATGATGCACCTGCATGAAGTCAGCCTATTAAGAAAACACAGAGCCATGCAGGAGAGTCAAACACAGAGGGTTTTTTTTCTTCCACAGTAAATAAGTAGAGGACATGCAGTAGAGTTGCCACAAAAACAGACTTTTGAACTTCAATACAACATTATAAAAGGTCAGAGTATGTCAGAAAAAAAAAGAAAAACCTACTTGGCAGCCTAAACATGTTAATTTAGTTAACCTGCACATTAGAAAGAGTAACTGAATACATACCGTTACACATGCTGTTCATAGTGATTAGAGGCAAAAGCAAAAAGACTTTCCTTGAAATATGAAAGCCAAATCAAATCATCTGAGCTATTAAGAATCTAGAAGAGTCTGCAATGATTCTGCTCTCTTTTTATCTTCTCATTTTCTTAATTAAGTCTGTGTTAGCGTAGCGTTGTGAAGTGCTGCTCTCTGTCTGCAACCAACACCAATGTTATCAGGTGCATTTTTATGAGATGCAAAAGGGACTTTATAAAAACGTCGTTTGCTGTTTAACAGTGGCTGAGGCTGAGGCTGAGGGTGAGGCAAAGACACACAGTGGGCTGAAGAGGTGTAATTTCAGATTCAATTCGGGTGTGGAGGTGCAGATGGATTTCCAAAGTTCTGGTCTCATGCCTCCTCTGTGAGAAATCATGACTCAGATTTGTAGTGTTTTTCACAGACGTTAGAGACACAAGCAAAGAAACATATTTCCTTGTGTTGTTCAGTGCGGATAACTTTTGGGTCATTAGAACTTCAGCTTTAGTGTAACGGCTGTGAAACAATCAGAATGGCATCATATTTGTCTGTATCACTGCTTTGTTTGTCTCTAGCGGTGCTCCCTTTCATTGCTGCTTTATCTCTCTTGACTCTCTTATGCTCGTTGCAGCTTTGGGTTGAACTTTAGTCCCTTTTCAGTGCTATTGAAAACAAAAATAACTGGTTTTGAGGCATATGGAGCATGTGGTACTGAAAAGTAATAATATATTTAACATGCAGTATAGTGAAGCGACAATCTCGAGACCTTTGTTTACAACATAAAGTTATTCATGGTGCAGTTTTAGTTGCTTTATTTTAGCACAAACGTTAATCAGAAAAATAGCAAGTGTTAGATGTAGTTATTCTTCTAATCCCAAAAATAATTGATGGTAATGATGCATTATTTACTGGCTTTTTATAATGTTAAGTGTGAATCAGTCAGGTTCAATCATAGACAGACATGTAAATGCATCTTCTTACATTATGTAACTTCCATTCCCCAGGAGACAAGTACGAGCTCCACACGGCCACGCCCACCACCCCCAGTGTGGTCGTCCACGTCTGCGAGGACGAGCGTGGCGACAGCTCTGCCCCTGACGACAGCGATCAAGAAGAGAAGCCGCACACCCCGCGGCCGAAGATCATCCAGACACGACGCCCGGAGTACAGAGCTGGAGTGGAGCACTGAGCGACGACCAGCAGGGGGTGTGCGCATCGTGACAGCTGTGACATTTCATCCTGAGGTGAGAGCTGAAGATGCTCTCAGAGCTTTGAAGAAGGTTTTGGGACTTTGGGAAAAGCACCTACGGGTGCTGCATTGTCCTGTAGACGAGCATTTCATAAGACGGAGAGAAAACATAGAGAGTGCTGCATTCATGTTCAGTGGGAAAATGGAACACACAGTTCAGTTTAGCTGTGACTAAAAATGAAACATGGAGACAGAAGCATAGGAAATATTGGTGTTGAAGTGTAGAAATAATGCAAACAATGTTTTAGGAGGAGACTTCACTGGATTTTGGTTTATTTTGGTATTTTGTTTTAAAGATATACATGAAATATAGCATGCTAAAGTTTGTTTTGTGCGGTAAATCAAGTCTGTACAGGACCTCCAGTGATGGATGCTCCCTCATGACATGAATGCAGCATCATTCTGATTGGTCACGTTTCTTTGTGAAGGCCGACAAAAGGGAATGACCTTTATTCAACCTTTCAGACTGTTTGATTTTTGCTGGGGTGCTACATGATCGTGAGATTCGACTTTATATGCCACGCTCATGTCAGCACTACAGCTCTTCATCACCGCTGTTTGATGTCAGCTGATCTGTGGCGGACAAGTCAGAGCCGCCTCGCTCGCATTTTTCAACCTGTAGTGTTCCTATAAAGACGTCTCACAGTGTTACCGGGGTTCTTTCGGTTTTATACTCTGCCTGTCCGTCTGTCTGTGTTGATTGTGGTGTAGAAAATAACTGTTTGACATTTAACGGAGCCAAATTACTCGAGGCTGTTTTTGTTTTTGAATGTAAAACGACCACAGCTCTCTAAAAATGAGGGCTGAATTTCCACTAATCCACTATGTCGTCAGTTAAAAAAAAAATGAAACAGGGCTATGAAGCACTCTGAAAGAAGCAAACGGAGCACTGTTTCTCAGCTCTGCGCTGTGCTGTCCTCTGGATTAAGAGTGTTGTAAGGTGATAAATGTCCCCTTTAGTCCATGCACTTATAGTATGTAAAGATGCTTCATATTATTTTCATCCCAGTGTGATAATCTGTAAAAACAGCCGTAGTACGCTTCATCTGCTTGGATTTGATGTGATTGCTTTCAATTTAAAGCTTTGATAGGATGAAATTTGTGGTAAAACACAAGTGGAGCTGTAAAAGAAGACATACAAATGTGGAAACTGTGAGTTTAGGGCCCCATTTATCTAAAAAAGTTAAAACTCAACTTCGGCCCTTCCCTGCATGTCATACCTATGTCTCTCGTCCTACTTTTCTTGTCTACCTTCAGCTGTTCTGTCTAATAAAGGCAAAAATAGCCCAAAATCTATCCTAGAAAATAAATACAAGAATATGAATATATGAGAATGAAGTCATGCCTCTAGCCTACAGTCAGCCTGTTTGTTTTGATTGTAATAATCTAAAACCCATCCTACATTCTTGCCCTGCTGGCTCCATTTAGAAAGGCGTTGTGTTGTTCTGGGCTCCCTCTGTGCCTCCGCTCCACCAGCATCTCAGAGAATACCTCCCCTAACTCCTAACATAATCCACTGGGCATGCTGAGATTGGTCGAGATAAGGAGCAGGACTTGGAAGAGAGCAACCTGTGATAACTAGGGTTGGTTCAGGCATCTTTGTGTTGCAAAGCCATGGCTATCATGGATCTCTGCTGTAATACATAGGATTAAAATCACCTCACCTATTTCTTCTGATGTTCCATCCATAATTACGGCACGCCCTAGCACAGAGCTTTTATGATCTTGACTCAGCTTTTCCTTTGACCTAAATCTTATTGTACCAGCCAGGCTGCCATCACTTACTGCCAGATTTGTTTTTAGCATTTTCAGCAGCGCTGACATACTTTTCAAATAAAACCTTCTTTATGTTATTTTTAAGGAGAACCAGACGTTATTCTGGAAGTATAACAAGATGTTTCTGATAATTTTTTGGGCCTTTATTATTGATAGATGAGGGAGAGCAGGGATGACATGGGAGGGAAAGGATCCACCTACAGACCACCTGCGTACGTCAGGTGCAACCTTACTGCTAGGCCGTCTATGCCCAGCTGTCTCAAAGTTTTCAACCAAAAATGTTCAAAACATTATGCAAACATTAGATTTAAAATACATCTTGTCACACAATATTGGTTCAAGATAGTGAAATTATAAATGTGATGTGGGATGGATATCCCCTGATCATAAATGATTGACCTCTATAATGTATTTTTCCCCATTCTGCCACCATGTAGACAACTCTTGGAGTATATGTTGTATGTGTGGCTGATTTTTTTCCTCTTCTATAAACGGTTCACGTCAGACATGCCAGCCTTCATTTCAAATTCTTTCAGTAGGAAAACAGAGGTGTACAAACACAACAAAATGCTCTGACTTCTTCTACTTTATATTTCTGAAGGTGTCCCCGTGTGAGTAAATATGTTGGTGTATGTCGTATTCGTCCTGACACTTGATCCCTTCCAAATTTACAAAACAAATGGTTTGTCCCTGTCACTGAAATCTTGAGCACTAGTGGAAGCAGCTTCATGATCCTGACAGTGTACTAATGTATAAAATATATAAAAATGCCACTTTAAAGGGTTTAAAATGAAAAAGCTTCTTATTTGTAGATGCGGCATCAGTCATGCTGTAAAGTGATAATGCTGCTTGTATTTAGATGATGAAAATGTGCATTATTTCTAGCTATATTAGTTGCTTTTGTTTCCTAGGATGTTTATTTAAGGGGAAGGGTGCATGTTAGTCGTGAAGCAGCACTGTGAAGCACATGACGCACTGCCAGGAAGCTCATCGGTCCATGTTAAAGGACTGGAGGTTACATAAGGCTGTCAGTTTAGCTACTTTTTTACTACTGCTGTTTTATTCAAGTATCTTTGGAAGACAAAAAGGTGATAAACATCGTTGAAGTACCATTAAATAAAGATTTGACCACCTTATTTCATGTGTCTTGTGATTTTTTCATCTTGATTTTACCTTTCTTGAAAAGGATTTGTTTGTTAAATTTTCTGCATTTGCAGATACGACAAGAAATACACTTCCACTCTATCGTGGCTATACGGCATAAATAATGAGAGAAATTTATTAGAGCTGGACCATGCGGAGAGAGGTGGCGCCCTCTGGTGTGTGTTTGAGTGGAAAAGCTTACAGCACCTGGTATTCCCAGGCGGTCTCCCATCCAAGTACTAACCAGGCCCGACCCTGCTTAGCTTCCGAGATCGGACGAGATCGGGCGTGTTCAGGGTGGTATGGCCGTAAGCGAAAGAACGGGAACCAAGAAGTTGTTTTATAGATGCTGTTGAACTAAGTTATGAATTTCAACATAATGAAATCCTGGACAAGAAGCTCTGAAGACAGTGATACGGTTTCTCTGCGTGAAAGAAGGGCCCTCCACTTACTGTAGTAGAGAAATAAAGCCTCATCATCTATCATTTATATGACATAAATCCCTAACCACAGAATGTAAAACTATCTTTAAAAGACCTTTACTAGCATCCCTGTCCTTCGATTATGGATCTCATATTTTACAGCTTTTTGAGGTCCATCCTTAAGATGATTTCCTTAACTTATTTCAAGAAATATTAAAGCATAAAGGACAGAAAAAAGCTCCATCAGATCCGGCAAAAAGCTGAAATCCTGTTTTATAACAGTGTCCAGTGTGACAGCAGCGCCCTCTGGTGTGTGTTTGAGAGAAGTGGAAAAGCTTACAGCACCTGGTATTCCCAGGCGGTCTCCCATCCAAGTACTAACCAGGCCCGACCCTGCTTAGCTTCCGAGATCGGACGTGTTCAGGGTGGTATGGCCGTAAGCGAAGAACAAGGAACCAAAAAGGCTTTTTATAGATTCTGTTCAGCTCGTTTGTGAATTTAGATACGGCCACACGTGAATGGAGACGATCTCGCTCTGTTCTCTATTCTGATGCAGTTTAAAAGCTGAGAGAATCTCCAGGATTATCTGCAAAAGCAGGTGTGGAGGTTTTGTTACCCTTAAGTACCAGCAGAGGGAGCCATAGAGGGACTTTGCAGGCGGCGATGCAGCCAAACTCATCCTAAATATCAAACATTTTATCAGTCACCTGGTAATGATAAAAATACTTTTTCGTGTGTAATTGTTATGATCTTAGCTCTGATTTAAGTTTGTCTACAAACAACACATGCAAATAAATGCATGAAAAACAGATGAAAAATATTTGTAAAAGCATGATTTTCTAAAATGTAATGAATGCAAATATCTTCATGGAAAACAGAGGTATCTGCTGTCTGCTCATACAAACTTGCTGCAACACAGGTTCTTACATTACAGCAACATAACTCCATGATAATCCTCCAATCAAAACAATTCTCTGCATCAAATGTGAGGTATACCTCAAAAGTTATTTCAAAAATTAACCCCTTAAAGCCTGTTGTATCATATTTGATACATACTTTTATGATACATTTATCTAATCAATATGATCAATAAATTAATAAAAAAAACAAATAAATAAAACTTCTGAATACAATCTGATAAATGACAAAAAAATGTGGATTATCAGTTACCAAGAACACCTAATACATCAAATGAGATACAAAAATATATATGTTAAATTTTATGGTCATTCTCAGTCCTTTATTTACATTCTTGAGAATCATATTAAACTTTGAGAGAAAACACTTTTGAGGTTTACCTCATATTTATAGCATACTTTTGCCCAAAGGCCCCTTGGTGCATTTTTCCCTGGGCATTGTCGACCTCCATCATGAAAAAAAAAAAAAAAAAAAAATTTTAAAACACATTTAAAGAGTGTGGAATTACTTTGGGTGGGTTCTACTGTTGTCATTTAATGACCTGTGACATGCAGCAAATAGGAAAAATACTTCACTTGTGAGAAAAAAGTCAGAAATCTGAGATTAAAGTCAGAATTCTGAGATTAAAGTAAGAATTCTGAGAAAAAAGTCAGAATTCTGAGATTAAAAATAGAATTCTGAGAAAAAAGTCAGAATTCTGAGAAAAAAGTCAGAATTCTGAGATTAAAGTCAGAATTCTGAGATTAAAGTAAGAATTCTGAGAAAAAAGTCAGAATTCTGAGATTAAAAATAGAATTCTGAGAAAAAAGTCAGAATTCTGAGATTAAAGTCAGAATTCTGAGATTAAAGTAAGAATTCTGAGAAAAAAGTCAGAATTCTGAGATTAAAGTCAGAATTCCGAGATTAAAGTCAGAATTCTAAGAAAAAAAAGTCAGAATTCTGACTTTATTCTTCAAATGAAAAAAAGTCTAATTTTTTTTCAGAATTCTGAGATTAAAGCCAGAATTCTGACTTTAATCTCAGAATTCTGACTTTTTTCTCACAAGTGAAAAAAAAAATTCGTCTCAGTTTTTTTTTCAGTGGCCCTAATACTCTTCCGTAGGAAAAAGGTTATCAGAGCTGTAAAAAGATATAGCATGATTTGACAGTGTGTCCAGTGTGACAGCAGCGCCCTCTGGTGTGTGTTTGAGAGAAAGGAAAAAGCTTACAGCACCTGGTATTCCCAGGCGGTCTCCCATCCAAGTACTAACCAGGCCCGACCCTGCTTAGCTTCCGAGATCGGACGAGATCGGGCGTGTTCAGGGTGGTATGGCCGTAAGCGAAGGACATGGAACCAAAAAGGCTTTATGAAGATAGTTGATCAATAACTTAGTGTGACTTTTTCCATTTATGTCAGTTTAAATTGGCACAAATGTACACAGATTTATAGTAATTGAAACTAAGAAGACAGCGTGGGTACCATTAATACTACAGTTTCATATTATAAATCACATGAAGAATTATTCATCCACCACTGTAAAAGAAGGCTCCTTTCTTTCACGCAGAGAAACCCTTTCACTGTATTCAAAGGTTCTTCTCCATTTTTATTAAAATACATCCATATTCCTTTATACTGAAATTCTTAAATTACTTTAACAGGATCTATAAAAGGTCTCATTGATTTCTTCTCCTTCGCTTACGGCCATACCACTCTGAACACGCCCGATCTCGTCCGATCTCGGAAGCTAAGCAGGGTCGGGCCTGGTTAGTACTTGGATGGGAGACCGCCTGGGAATACCAGGTGCTGTAAGCTTTTCCACTCCTCTCAAACACACCAGAGGGCGCTGCTGTCACACTGAACCTTCTGTCAAAGAAGATTGCTGCTGCAGTATTTGCAGAGGTGGACGAGGTGCTATTGTGCTCAAGTATGAGTAAAAAGTATCTAATTTAGAGTTTACTTTTAAGTACTGAGTAGCTAATGAGGAATTGTACAATAGCGAAAACATCCCAACTTTTATAAAATGATTAAAGTGTCTGTAAACAGCCCATCAGATAATTTAGTAGGTTGTTTGCAAATAATGTAATGTCAGCAAAAAAAACTCCAGACAGGGGACAGGAAGTGGTTTCTGCATAGAGAAGGGCAATCAAAATGCCAACTTTTTGTGCCGTTATGGCTGTGGCAACTGTTCAAATTGGAAAACGAAAAAATTGATTTTGAGCTTCTTTTAAGTCCTAAAAGTAGTGACGGACAAAATTTAAAAACTAAATTAAATAGCTCCCAGAGAAACAGCAGTAAGCCTCTGTTTGAAGTTAGCTGATCTGTTTCCACCAAGTGGTCTGGTTTACCGTGATAAAACCCTCGTCTTGCTTGTGTTTCCGCCGCTGATCTCTGTCCTGCCTAACTTGTCTGATGGGAAATCCGTCTGTTTTTAGTGATCTGGATCATTTGGTTCAGCTCAGTAATAAGAGCCAGTATTTTGGCTCCAAACAGGCTCTTCATTTGGTACGACTTTGGCTTATTTATTTATTTTATTTATCTTTATTTAGACTCAAAAATCATTGAGGGCGAGCCCTCATTTACAATGACATCGAGCATATAAATAATGAAAATGCATATCAAACATATTCAAAAGATATAAAGTACATTAGCAAGTTAAAAATACATCATATCAATCAGAGAAGGCACATCAAAGTCAAGTGAAACAGGTGCAATCAGAGCACAAGAAACTCAGCATAAATGATTTGAAATGCCCCACAGTAACCAGTTCTTTGATTTTTAAAATATTCTGCAGAGAGTTCCAAGCAGATGGTGCAAAGAAACTAAAGGCAGATCAGCCGGAGAGTTAGCCAGTGCAATACAAAACTGTGTCATCTGCATAGAGAGGAATTTTATGATTTGAAACCGCTGACACAATATCATTTATATAAAGAGTAAAAAGCACTGGACCAAGGACAGAACCTTGTGGAACACCATCTGTGAGAGTAATAAATTCTGATTTTGTATTTCCAAGTGCTACACACTGCTGTCTGCCCACGAGATCGCTCTTGAACCAACAGTATGAATTCTTATCAAAGTATCAAGCTTACTTAAAAGCATCGCATGATTAACAGTGTCAAAGGCTTTGGAAAGGTCAATAAATAAAGCTGCACAGTGTTTCCTGTTATCCAAAGGTGATATAAAGTAATTTAAAACAAGAGTGGCAGCTGTGACAGTGCTGTGTTTTTGTCTAAAACCAGACTGGTGTGAACTTAAAACAGAATATTCTAAAAGAAATGAGCTGCTCATTTACTAAAGATTCAGATCAAATAGAAATTCACTTTAGCCTTCCTTATTGTGGAGGCACATTTATTTCTAAGGCACCTACACTGAACCCAATGACTGGGCTCACCAGTACACCTGGCAAGGGTCCAGGCCTCATTTCTCTCTCTCAGCAGCGCTGAGAACCAGGGAGTGTTTCTGTTTCTCACTCTGTGTTTTTTGAAGGGTGCATGCTTATCAACAACTGAATTAAACTAAATACAAAAGTGGTTAAGAGCCAAGTTGACATCTGGGATTTTAGAAGTATCATGAATGTCACTCCTATAAAGGTTGAAACATGTTTAAAATTGTGACTAATTATAATGGGAGGACAATCCCTTTTTAACTTTGTATTTCTAATACAAGCGATAGTACGGTTATCACTGAAACCAAGCTCAAATACTACAGAGTCAGTTATTTTGTCAGCTCTATTTGTTAAAATTAAATCAATCAAGGTTGACTTTGAAGGATCTTTTAGGTTTGGCCTGGTGGGGACCTTGATTAGTTGTGAGAAACTAAAGTTTTCACCTACTTCTTTCAGGTTATCAGAAGCAGAAATCAGCCAATTCAAATTCAAATCACCTAAAATAATGACTTCAGAGTTAATTTATGGAGCTAAAAGACCAGCTAACATGTCTAAGCAGAGGAGGAAGCCGAAGGACCAGAAATCACGTGCAGATCATTTGATCCCACATGCGCCACCACAGAGGAGTGGTGACGTAGGAGTTGTGGGAGGGCAATTTTTATATCAATAAGTACACCTGGGTGGCAAGAGGTACTCCACCTGTTAATCTGCACGTGGCGGACCATGGGTGATCCAACAACGAGGACCGAGGGACATGCAGCAGACTCGTGAGATGACCGGGGACGTACACCACCAGAGGAGCGAGGCGGAGGACTCAACCGAGGACCCGCGGCTGGGACCGGTCGATGTCTGGCCGCGGGCGAGTGCGCCAAGCCCCCATTGCACTTGTCCTGCCCAACGAGTCCAGGTGAGGGTGACCTCCGTGGCGCGCCCGAAAACATAGAGGGCTCCGAATCCTCCTAGACACGCTTCTGTGGCTTGGCCTGGGTCGGGGCTACGGTTGAAAACTCGGCAATGAGATGATTCTTCTCCATGACCTCTGCTCTCATCGACGCAATGTTTTTCCTCAGCTTCGAGATGGTAAGTGAGCAAGACACACACTCAGCCTTGTTGTAGGCAATGGTAGCTCCGATGAAAAAGTAGGAGTATTAAAATTACTCGCAAGTCTAAATCCTTGGCAGTCCACAAGGCAGTAAAATCCAGTGTATATATGTGCAAAAGAGGCCATAGCCTGACATGTATGTGAATGACATATCCTTCCTTGGTTTATTTTCTTGATAATTTGCTTGATAATTTTCCATCAAAAAGCTGTCTATGACAAAATGAGGGTGAAAAGCTGTTAAAAGTTGCACAGCTAGACCAGTGTTCCCCAAATGTTTGGGTTGGAAACGACCAATATAAAGAATGTAGAAATCTCAGTGAAAATACTTAAATGTTTCTATTCATTTTTACTCAAAGAAACCCAAATTGTAAACTTTATGTAGTTAAAACTTGGCTATTTCTAATTGAGTCAAATTGAAACTTTGATAAGAAATGTCTACAAATAAGTTTGTAAGTTGCAAATTTTGATGTAGAAAAACATGATGTGATCCATAAACCATTTCAGACATTTTTTTCAAATATTTGTGAAGGTTTTACTCAAGGTTTTCTTTTAATAACAAACAACACAACACAAACAATACACAAATAAAAAAACAACAATGCAACAAAAAAAACTAAGCCAAACTGTGTCATAATGTGACAAAACAAACAAACCACACCAAACAGAACCCAATAAAACATAACAGCAGACAAACAGCAGTCAGGAAAAACGTCATATAATACTGTGTAAAAATTTGCAAGAAACGTCATGTTATAGCATGTTGATGCAAACTTGGTCATGATAGAAGTCATATACTGTGTAAAAATTTGCAGGAAACGTCATGTTATAGCATGTCATCACAAAAATGGTCATGAAAAATGTCATATTATACTATGTAAAAATTTGCAAAAAATGTCATGTTATAGCATGTTATCACAAAAATGGTCATGAAAAATGTCATATTATACTATGTAGAAATGTCCAAAAACATCATGTTATAGCATGCTGATGCAAACTTGGTCATGAAAAACGTCATATCATACTGTGTAAAAATTTGCAAGAAACGTCATGTTATAGCATGATGTTGCAAAATTGGTCATGAAAAATGTCATATTATAGCATGTAAAAATTTGCAAGAAACGTCATGTTATAGCATGTCCTTGCGAAAAATTGGTCATGAAAACATCACACTTTACAATGTCCAAATCTGAAAAAACCATCATGCTATAGCATGGTGTTGCAAAATTGGTCATGAATACATAATATTATACAAGGTCAAACCTTCCAAAATAGTAATGTTATAGCATGTTGTCATAAAATTGGTCATGTAAACATCATATTATACTAGGTCAATATTTGCAAAAAATGTCATGTTATAGCATGTCATCTCATACCTGGTCATGAAAAACATCATATTATACTATGCTGAATTTGCAGAAACATCATGTTACAGCATGTAGTCACGAAAATGGTCGTGAAAACCGTCATATTATACTATGTAGAAATTGCAAAAACATCATGTTATAGCAAATCGTTGCAAAATTGGTCATGAAAAATGTCATATCATACTGTGTAAAAATTTGCAAGAAACGTCATGTTATAGCAGTCGTCTCATGCCTGGCCATAAAAAATGTCATATTATAGCGTGTAAAAAACTACAAAAACCATGATGCCATGGCATGGTGTTGCAAAATTGGTCATGAAAAAAGTCATATTATACTGTGTAAAAATATTTGCAAGAAATGTCATGTTATAGCATGTTGTTGCGAACTTGGTCATGATAGAAGTCATATTATACTGTGTAAAAATTTGCAGGAAACGTCATGTTATAGCATGCTGATGCAAACTTGGTCATGAAAACCGTCATATTATTCTGTGTAAAAATTTGCAAAAAATGTCATGTTATAGCATGTCATCACAAAAATGGTCATGAAAAATGTCATATTATACTATGTAGAAATGTCCAAAAACATCATGTTATAGCATGCTGTTGCAAACTTGGTCATGAAAAACGTCATATCATACTGTGTAAAAATTTGCAAGAAACGTCATGTTATAGCATGTCCTTGCGAAAAATTGGTCATGAAAACAACACACTATACAATGTCCAAATCTGAAAAAAACATCATGCTATGAAAACATATATTATACAAGGTCAAACTTTCCAAAATAGTAATGTTATAGCATGTTGTCATAAAATTAGTCATGTAAACATTATATTATAGTAGGTCAATATTTGCAAAAAATGTCATGTTATAGCAGTCGTCTCATGCCTGGTCATGAAAAACATCATATTTTCCTGTGTAAAAATTTACAAGAAACGTCATGTTATAGCATGTCATCACAAAAATGGTCATGAAAAAAAAGTCATATTATACTATGTAGAAATATGCAAAAAATGTCATGTTATAGCATGTCATCACAAAAATGGTCATGAAAAATGTCATATTATACTGTGTAGAAATTTGCAAAAACATCATGTTATAGCATGGTGTTGCAAAATTGGTCATGAAAACATCATATTATACTGTGTAAAAATTTGCAAGACACGTCATGTTATAGCATGTCATCACAAAAATGGTCATGAAAAAAAGTCATATTATACTATGTAGAAATATGCAAAAAATGTCATGTTATAGCATGTCATCAAAAAATGGTCATGAAAAATGTCATATTATACTATGTAGAAATTTCCTAAAACATCATGTTATAGCATGGTGTTGCAAAATTGGTCATGATAGACGTCATATTATACTGTGTAAAAATTTGCAAGAAACGTCATGTTATAGCATGTCATCACAAAAATGGTCATGAAAAATGTCATATCATACTATGTAGAAATGTCCAAAAACATCATGTTATAGCATGGTGTTGCAAAATTGGTCATGATAGACGTCATATTATACTGTGTAAAAATTTGCAAGAAACGTCATGTTATAGCATGTTGTTGCAAAATTGGTCATGAAAAACGTCATATTATACTGTGTAGAAATTTGCAAAAACATCATGTTATAGCATGGTGTTGCAAAATTTGTTGTTGCGAAAAATTGGTCATGAAAACATCACACTATACAATGTCCAAATCTGATAAAACCATCATGCTATAACATGGTGTTGCAAAATTGGTCATGAAAACATCATATTATACAAGGTCAAACTTTCCAAAATAGTAATGTTATAGCATGTTGTCATAAAATTGGTCATGTAAACATCATATTATACTAGGTCAATATTTGCAAAAAATGGCATGCTATAGCATGTCGTCTCATACCTGGTCATGAAAAACATCATATTATACTATGTTGAATTTTCAAAAATATCATGTTATAGCATGTAGACCTTAAAATTGGTCATGAATAATGTCACAATATACTATATAGAAATTTGCAAGAAACGTCATGTTCCAGAATGTCATCACGAAAATGGTCATGAAAAACATCATATTTTCCTGTGTAAAAATTTACAAAAACCATAATGCCATGGCCTAGTGTTGCAAAATTGTTCATGAAAAACATCATATTATAATGTATAAAAAATTTGCAAGAAACATCATGTTATAGCATGTCATCACAAAAATGGTCATGAAAAATGTCATATTATACTATGTAGAAATGTGCAAAAACATCATGTTATAGCATGCTGTTGCAAAATTGGTCATGAAAAACGTCATACTGTGTAAAAATTTGCAAGAAACGTCATGTTATAGCATGTTGTTGCAAAATTGGTCATGAAAAACGTCATATTATACTGTGTAAATATTTGCAGGAAACGTCATGTTATAGCCTGTTATGACAAGAATGGTCATGATAAACGTCATATAATACTATGTAGAAATTGCAAAAACATCATGTTGTAGCAAATCGTTGCAAAATTGTTCATGAAAAACATCATATTATACTGTGTAGAAATTTGCAAGAACATCATGTTATAGCATGCTGTTGCATAATTGGTCATGAAAACCGTCATATACTGTGTGAAAATTTGCAAAAACCTCATGTTATAGCATGTCCTTGCGAAAAATTGGTCATGAAAACAACACACTATACAATGTCTAAATCTGAAAAAAGCCATCATGTTATGGCATGGTGTTGCAATATTGGTAATGAAAACACAATATTATACAAGGTCAAACTTTCCAAAATAGTGATGTTATAGCATGTTGTCATAAAATTGGTCATGTAAAGATCATATTATACTAGGTCAATATTTGCAAAAAATGTCATGTTATAGCATGTCATCACAAAAATGGTCATTAAAAACGTCATATCATACTATGTTGAATGTGCAAAAACGTCATGTTATAGCATGTAGTCATAAAAATGGTCATCAAAAACGTCGTATTATACCGTGTAGAAATATTTGCAAGAAACGTCATGTTATAGCATGGTGTTGCAAAATTGGTCATGAAAAACGTCATATTATACTGTGTAGAAATGTGCAAAAACATCATGTTATAGCATGTCATCACAAAAATGGTCATCAAAAACGTCGTATTATACTGTGTAGAAATATTTGCAAGAAATGTCATGTTATAGCATGTTGTTGCAAAATTGGTCATGAAAAACGTCATACTGTGTAAAAATATGCAAGAAACGTCATGTTATAGCATGTTGTTGCAAAATTGGTCATGAAAAATGTCATATTATACTGTGTAAAAATTTGCTAGAAACGTCATGTTATAGCATGTTGTTGCAAAATTGGTCATGTAAACATCACATATTTTACTAGGTCAATATTTGCAAAAAAACGTCATGTTATAGCATGTCGTCTCATACCTGGTCTTAAAAAACATCATATTATAATATGTTGAATTTGCAAAAACGTCATGTAATAGCATGTAGTTTAAAAAATTGGTCATGAAAAATGTCACATTATACTATATAGATATTTACAAGAAACGTCATGTTACAGCATGTCGTCACGAAAATGACCATGAAACACTTCATACCGTGTAGAAATTTCCAAAAACATCATGTTATAGCATGGTGTTGCAAAATTGGTCATGAAAAACATAATATCATACCATGTAAAAAATTTAAAAGACACATTATGTTACAGCATGTCATCACAAAAATGGTCATGAAAAATGTCATGTTATAATATGTAGAAATGTGCAAAAACATCATGTTAAAGCATGTTGTTGCAGCATTAGTCATGAAAAACATCATATTATACTGTGTAAACACTTGCAAGAAACGTCATGTTATAGCATGTAGTCTTAAAATTGGTCATGAAAACCGTCGTATTATACTGTGTAAAAATTTGCAAGAAATGTCATATTATAGCATGTCATCACAAAAATGGTCATGAAAAACATCATATTATATTACGTAGAAATTTCCAAAAACATCATGTTATAGCATGTTGTTGAAGCATTAGTCATGAAAAACATCATATTATACTGTGTAAACACTTGCAAGAAACGTCATGTTATAGCATGTAGTCTTAAAAATGGTCATGATAAACGTCATATTATACTACGTAGAAATTTGCAAGAAACGTCAAGTTATAGCATGTAGTCTTAAAAATGGTCATGATAAACATCATATTTTTCTAAGTAGAAACTTGCAAGAAACGTCAAGTTATAACATGTTGCAAAATTGGTCATGAAAAATGTCATACT
This sequence comes from Cheilinus undulatus, assembly GCF_018320785.1. Classification (NCBI taxonomy): domain Eukaryota; kingdom Metazoa; phylum Chordata; class Actinopteri; order Labriformes; family Labridae; genus Cheilinus; species Cheilinus undulatus. The sequence continues at coordinate 11,531,706 of NC_054888.1, read as the reverse complement.
GCGTAGAAATTTGCAAGAACATCATGTTGTTGCAAAATTGGTCATGAATACATAATATTATACAAGGTCAAATCTCCAAAATAGTACTGTTATAGCATATAGTCTTAAAAATGGTCATGTAAACATCATATTATACTAGGTCAATATTTGCAAAAAATGTCATATTATAGCATGTCGTCTCATATTTGGTCATGAAAAACATGATATTATACTATGTTGAAATGTGCAAAAACATCATGTTATAGCATGTAGTTGTAAAATTGGTCATGAAATATGTCACATTATACTATATAGAAATTTGCAAGAAACGTCATGTTATAGTATGTAGTCGTAAAATTGGTCATGAAAAACGTCATATTATACTATGTAGAAATTTGCAATAAACGTCATGTTATAGCATGTTGTTGCAAAATTGGTCATGAAAAATGTCATATTATACTGTGTAAAAATTTGCTAGAAACGTCATGTTATAGCATGTTGTTGCAAAATTGGTCATGTAAACATCACATATTTTACTAGGTCAATATTTGCAAAAAAACGTCATGTTATAGCATGTCGTCTCATACCTGGTCTTAAAAAACATCATATTATAATATGTTGAATTTGCAAAAACGTCATGTAATAGCATGTAGTTTAAAAAATTGGTCATGAAAAATGTCACATTATACTATATAGATATTTACAAGAAACGTCATGTTACAGCATGTCGTCACGAAAATGACCATGAAACACTTCATACCGTGTAGAAATTTCCAAAAACATCATGTTATAGCATGGTGTTGCAAAATTGGTCATGAAAAACATAATATCATACCATGTAAAAAATTTAAAAGACACATTATGTTACAGCATGTCATCACAAAAATGGTCATGAAAAATGTCATGTTATAATATGTAGAAATGTGCAAAAACATCATGTTAAAGCATGTTGTTGCAGCATTAGTCATGAAAAACATCATATTATACTGTGTAAACACTTGCAAGAAACGTCATGTTATAGCATGTAGTCTTAAAATTGGTCATGAAAACCGTCGTATTATACTGTGTAAAAATTTGCAAGAAATGTCATATTATAGCATGTCATCACAAAAATGGTCATGAAAAACATCATATTATATTACGTAGAAATTTCCAAAAACATCATGTTATAGCATGTTGTTGAAGCATTAGTCATGAAAAACATCATATTATACTGTGTAAACACTTGCAAGAAACGTCATGTTATAGCATGTAGTCTTAAAAATGGTCATGATAAACATCATATTTTTCTAAGTAGAAACTTGCAAGAAACGTCAAGTTATAACATGTTGCAAAATTGGTCATGAAAAATGTCATACTGCGTAGAAATTTGCAAGAACATCATGTTGTTGCAAAATTGGTCATGAATACATAATATTATACAAGGTCAAATCTCCAAAATAGTACTGTTATAGCATATAGTCTTAAAAATGGTCATGTAAACATCATATTATACTAGGTCAATATTTGCAAAAAATGTCATATTATAGCATGTCGTCTCATATTTGGTCATGAAAAACATGATATTATACTATGTTGAAATGTGCAAAAACATCATGTTATAGCATGTAGTTGTAAAATTGGTCATGAAATATGTCACATTATACTATATAGAAATTTGCAAGAAACGTCATGTTATAGTATGTAGTCGTAAAATTGGTCATGAAAAACGTCATATTATACTATGTAGAAATTTGCAATAAACGTCATGTTATAGCATGTTGTCATGAAAATGGTAATGAAAAATGTCATATTATACTGTGTAAAAATTTATAAAAACCATGATGCCATGGCATGGTCACCAAAAACGTCATATTATACTATGTAGAAATTTGCAAAAACTTCATGTTAAAGCATGTGGTTTGCAACATTGGTCATTAAAAAGGTCATTTTATACTGTTTTAAAATTTGCAAGAAACATCATGTTATAGCATGTAGTTGTAAAAATGGTCATGAAAAACGTCATACTATGTAGAAATGTTGCAAAAACATCATGTTATAGCATGTTGTTGCGAAAAGTTGTTCAGACAAATGGGGGCTGCTTGAGATTCAGGAGGTTGCAGGTTCAAGTCCTCCCATGGTTTGGGCATGTTTTTAAGAGCTGAGTATAAAGATGGAAGGGAAAGTCTTTAGGAAATGATAGCAGGTGTCTGTTTAAGTGGGCTTCGGGGTAGAGGTCTGTCTGGGAGTCTGAAGGTTGTGGATTTAAATCTTAACATGGCTTTGTGGCAATTTTCAAGCTTTGACTCCAAACACAGAAGAGGCAACCCCTGGAAGACCACTGGAAGTGTCTGTTTCTCTAGGCTAGTGAGATAAAGGACTGCTTGGGAATCGGAAGGTTGCAGGTTCAAGTCTTACCATGGCCTGGTCTGTTTTCAAGATTTGAGTCTAAATGGGGAATGTAAAAATGTTTGGAAGACTTCAGCAAGTCTCTTTCTCTGTGGCCTCAGGAAAGAGCAGGCTGCCTGGTAATCAGGACGATGCTGGATTGAGTTCCTCCACAGTTTGGTGAGAACTTGAGTTCAAAGTGAGACGGGTAAACCTCTGGAAGTATTAGGGTAGAAGTTGTGAATTTTAAAGTTCAACATCCCAAATGAAGAAGATAAAAGGGCAAGGAGAAAATCCCCTTGTGTGACAGGTACTGGTGACGCAGTGGGTTCAGCACACTCTCAAGCGGGCACGAGCACCTGTGGCGGGAGAGGCTGGGGTTTGGAACTCAGTGTGGCTGGTACCTGGATCAAGCAGTGCCCTGTGGGATGGATTTGCCCTTCTTTCTTTAGACTCAGCTCTTAAAACATGACCAAACCATCAGTACAATTCAGCTTTGGCAAACAGGAGCTCAGTGACGCCACGATCCTCTCTCAGGTCAGCTGTCCATATCTTGTTGTCCTGTCCTACTAAACTCAATGAGTGGGGGTGATAAACTCACTCACACATTAATCTGGCATCCTGGCTTCCCTTCGCTGTAGCATCATTGTACCCTAGCTGGTTAAGTACCTGGACACTCACCTCTTCCACCAGAGCTAGAGTTGTAGCCCAGTGAACTATCAAGGATGCTTCTCTGCAGACTTTGTCTAAGGTTTTACCGACTGAAACATGCCTGGGAACTAAAGGATCATATGTCAAAAGTGGCTGCCTCATCATTTGTAGGTATAGTTGCTAGACTTTCATCAATGGTCCCCTGATCAGGATTCAAACACCCGACCTGCTGCACCAGAGTTAGTGTTGTAATCCACTGAGCTATCCAGGATGCTTCTCCATAGACTTTGCCTGGGACAAAAGGGTCTAAAACATGCCTGTGGACTAAAATCAACTTAAACTACACCATGTCAAAATGTGCTCCCCTTGCCATTGCAGCTTGTACCTTAGTTGGTTTCACCAGGATTCAAACCTACAACCTTTTGGACCACAGTCATTGTTGTGACCCAGGAAGATACTTTGTTGACTTTGCCTGGGGCGATACTATATTATGTCAGAAAACATCATGTATAGCATGTCGTTGCAAAATTGGTCACGAAAAACATCATATTATACTAAGTCAAAATTAGGCTAAAGTCTAGGTACACCTGCTAAAGTACAAAGACAGCACAATATGACGTCCAAACCCACAGACTCCTGTATTGAAATCAGCGTTGTAACCCAGGGAACCATCCAGGATGCTTTCTTGTAGTCTTTGCCTGGGGCAAAGTGGGCTACAACATGCCAGGGGACTATGCCAGGGAACAATGGTCACCATTGGACCATCATTATTCAAACGTAGTTCCTTGGGTTAGTGTTGAGGGCATCCAGCATAGCCACAGCCTCTGAAACGTCCCTCAGGCCATGTAGGATGACCTGATCCTCCCGTTTAGCTAACAGTGCTATCACTCCAAACAGAATGGCATTCATCCCGTTTCCTCAGAGTAGCCCAGTTGCTTGCTTTCAGGGCTATGTAGCTTTGGCATCAGACCATGCCTCTCTGGAGAAGTATGGCCTTCTCATGCACCATCCTTCAGCTAAAAAGAGGCCAGTTACTCCATCTTGGTCAGCTGGAACTTAGTTAAAAGGAGAAAAAGCAAAGAGGACACGGCTTGCATAGAGAAATGACATTTTATTTCAGGGAGAGGAGTGCTGACAAACATTCATTTCTAAAAGTGAGGTGGTCTGTACAGAAAGAGTGGTTGCTTGTTAGACGTGAGGCAGTCAGCTCAAAACTTTGGTACATTCTGGTTAGACAAACGGAGGGCAGTGCGATCATTGAGGGAAATCATTCCTTAATTAAGATCATGATCTCATCTGGATCAAACTGAGGCCAGACATGAACCGACTTAGAATACATTCTCCAAAAGTGTAAACAGGAAATGTTGCAGGTTCAGGACTATTTTCCAAAGATTGAAAACAAATAGTTTGAAGCATGTTGTCTTAAATAAGTTTAGTCAATGGAGGCCCATATTTACTAAGACGTAATAGTGAAACAACACGCTCTGCCTGTGTCGTTACGTATCCCAGCATGTATCAGATAAGATAATGTAGTGAGTGGATTTTCAATATGAGATGGTGGCGTCTGCATTTCTTGGCGTTTGACGCTGGCAACTTCAAGATGACAAAACTGGTGTTAAAGCGCATCCTACAGCTGTTTTACACAGTATACCACTTTCCATAGGGCCACTATAATCAGCATGATAAAAAAAACTCCTCACAAGAAAACCACCTCATTGGTATGATTAAGCAAGTCAGAACTGATTCCAAACCCACCAAAGCTTTTATGTATTTTGTTTTAAATGGCAAATAAGAGCTTCCATTTATTTGCATTGTAAATTAAATAGAGGCATACAGGGTGATTGTGTTAGCTCTGCTAATTTTGAGGTGACCTAGGCCTAAATGTTGACAGTTTTCCTTCAAAGTGGCAGTTCAAGGCGTGCGTACATTCATAGTGCAAGGAGAGGGGGTGCATTTGAGTGAGGAGAGCTGTTACAGGTGAGCTGTTCTTTAAAACTTTCATGCTTTGCCGTTGGTCTGTTTTGAGCGCTGCATGTGGTTAAATTAAATCCTGAAAAAAAGACAAGAGTGCAAATCCAGAGAAACAATTCAACAGTGTCAAGAGAAAGATTTACAGACAGCATGTGTGATCAAAATCAGCCTTACATAAGTGTCCGACATCACAAGTGTGAAATAGGAACAAAAACGTGAAAACCCTCTCATCGTTCTGAGCTTCTAGTTATTAGGTTGAAGGTGAAATAAGCCAACAACAACAAAAAGAAGAGTATTAATACAGCCAGAATGTGTATTACTTAACTCAGATTAACCAGCTTCCATGAGTTGGTCATACATTTACATTAAAAATGGCAGATGTTAGACAGAGGCGGATCTAGAGAGGCATTGTGGTGGAGGTGCAGCTTCGCCTAAATCATATGACATCTGAATCTCAAAAGGATACATTATTTTCATTTAATTTATAAAAAATATGCTCCTTTAATCCAACATGAAAGAAAAAACAAAACATCCTTACATATTAACACTTCAGCCACTAAAAGAAGCTCAATTTGACGCACAGAAAATTAAAAATATCATTGTATCTTTAAATGTTTACCTCCAGAAGTAGCTTTTTTAATATCTTGCCACTTTCCTACCTGAGAGGTGTAAACCACTCCATGGCTGTCTTTGGGTAAGCAGACCCTGCAAACCCGCTGAAGCCTAAGATGACGTTGAAGTCCAACCCCTCCAATGAACTGAAGTTAAACAGCTGACTCATACACTTTATAAGCTGACACTGGCCACAGAGAACATCATAATAGTAATAAAAAAATACAAGGACACCACTAGAGATCCACTAATTTTAAAAATCTGGGCTGATACTGATGTTTAACATGAAAGTTTAGCCGATTACTGATACCAGTGTTAAAGGAACCCTGCATGATCAGACAAGTTCATGTTGTTGGATAGATATTTGTATCTCTTATATGTATATTGAACTAAAAACTCACTAGATATCTGCATTTTGAGTGATTTGAGCTTATAAACTGCATCTCAATTTTAAGATTTGAGGTCTCCTCTATTTTTTCATTGGACCACGAGCGGTTATCGGTCAAACTAGACAGGAAGATGATAAATACTGAGCCATAAATACATTGTTGTAGCAAATATTTACATCAATATCGGTAGAATATGTTTGAAATCCGCTTCTTGATGAACCAGATGAAGGCCACGAGCTAAAATGCATCTGTTTAAAAAGTTGTTCCCCAAACTTCTGCACACGTTACAGATAATGATAGATGCAGCATGAAAACACTTCTGGTTTGCGCTTTTCAAAGTTAAAGCCCACTTTTGCAGGTTTTTTTTTTCTTTTTTGGAAAAACTGCCTTCGTATGTACATAATGCTTTTATTTTGAAAAGCTAGCAGCACACTGAATCAAGTCACTTGTAGGGACTTTTACTGCGGTAAAACTTAGGAGGAATGGCAGAGTTTTTGCAGCAGGGAGACAAAGCCAACACACAGCAAACTCGTGCCTCGTATGAAGCAGCAATACAGCCTGAAACAGCGGTTACTGCTTAGCAATGGCAAGGAGCGCTATGGCTAAGAGAAGTCACGGTACCAGTGTGGGTATCTATCAAGTTTTTAAGTTCAATATACATATGGGAGACACAAACAAGATGAACTTGTCTGATTGTGTCGGGTCCCTTTTAAGTTCATTACTTCTTCAGGACTAAGACTTGTAGGAAGTAAACTTTTTCTCTCATGTTTGACCACACAGGTGATTTCCTCGGCACGGTGAAAAATATCTTTTGATTCAGGAGCAACATGCCAGTAGTAATTAGATTTGACACAACGGATAAACAACAGCTGATGATATCTGTTCCTGCCACACTGTTTGCAAATCACCACTGATGCATCTGTAGACGCCACTTTATAACAGAATTAAAGCTAAAACTATGAAAATAATCAGATAAATTTAGCTTACGCTTTAATTTCGTTGGTGTTACATCCCTCAAGTGTAACCTTTCTAGATCCACCACTGTTGTTTGGATATTTCTATCTTTATTTGAAGATTTTTTTCAATATAGCTATATTTTTGAGAGATTCTTGGGAAAAATTCTGAAAAGCAATGCTTCAAATCAACCCTAAGCAACATTAATGGATACAGTTGCACACTGTAACTTCATTTCCTTACTAACACAAGTTCAGTGGTGATTTTTTTTTCTTTTTTTTTGCAAACTGATTCAAAATTTCTTTCACACTATCAACATCATAAAGTTACATTCAAATCACAACATGTCACTGCCACATCATTAGAAAACCACTTTTTTTCTCATAGATGAAAATACTGTAACAACATTACCAAAGCTTGTGTTCGGGTCCTGCAAAATGGGCTGAAGTTCACTGGAAAAATCAAACAAACTCGACCAAAGCCGCTTCCCCCAAAAGGCTTTGAGAAACAAGTGCACCATCTAGTGCAGATACTAGGACAGGCCACAAGGAGATGCTGCACTGCAGTGAGGGCGTCGCTGAAGCTGGCAGTTCTGGACGGCCTGTGCTCCTCACAGGTCCGTCTGGTCAGCCTCTGCAGTGAAGGCAGTGTTAGCTTCTTCTTTGATGTGAACGTTAAACTTGAAATCCTGGTATCAAAGAGGAAAAAAGGGTCTCAGGTTGATCAAATCCTGGCAGTTATGATTCTGGTCCCAAAGGCAGTGCGGGTCTTCATTCCTCACATCACACAGGTGAAAGCGTGTTACTAAGTAGGAGTGAAATCGTGCAAGTGCAACAAAGAGTCACTGTTTACCTCTGTACACGGGGCGTTTCTATAGAACAGAGTGCAGCTTCGTGTTTCAAAGGTCTTTTCAGCCTCTGCTATGAAATAAAGCCCACCATAAATTAAAAACAAAAACACAAATTTAGCTTTAAATCCAGAACCTAAAGGTTCTTGAGGGTTGATCAGAGAGGAGTCCAGAGCTGGCCGGGTGGACAGATGAGGGTGTCACTCCAAGCCAAAGGTGCTGGTCTCCTCCACGGCTGTCAGCATCTTCTCGTACAGCATAGAGAAGGACGGGTACGGGGGCAGGTCGAGCCGGTTGAAACACGTGTGAGCTCTGGAGGGAGATGACAGAAAATAACATCACAGACTGATCACGTTAACTTCTAAAGGGTTATGTAAGTCGTAAAATAAGGAGTATGGAGTCACATCTCTAAATGTTTGGCTTTTTCTTTTTCAGGAGTGACCTTCTCTGGCTTACCCTCCTTGTGGAGGGTGTCAATAATTGTCAAGTCAGCAGTCTTCCCCCATGATTGTGGTTGTGTGTACTGAACCACAGTGGGGAAATGAAGGCTCAGGAACCATCTGCAGTAGTTAAGTTTAAGGGATATTTCAATATTTTTGAAGTTGGGGCGTAGAAGTGTAGAAGTGGAATTTGGCTCCAGTCATTTCAGTTTGCATTGCTCCTTTAAGAAGCAGGAAGCTAGGCTATACAGCGTAAAAGATGGGTATAGTTTCTCCACGGGATTTAGTGAGTTGTTGACTCAATAAACCAAACCATAGTGAGACATGCGTCTACCTGGGCAGTGAGGTGACCTTCCCCCACTTCTCCACACAGAACCTGCGAGGTCCGTTGCTGCCTCTCAGAGAAGCGAAGCCCTCATAAGGAATACTGGACGTCCCGGTCACAAACTGAAGAGGCAGAGAGAGATGGGAGGGAGAGAAAGGACAAGATGAAGAAAGGTAACCCCCTTACCATTATCACTTTCATTTTATATTTCCCCATCATGCATACATTATACATATGCCTACCTGCAGCAGCCTCAGCCTCTGCTCATTGTTGAACCTCTCTACTGCTGCCCAGAACCACCGGATGACAATGTGGTTGTCATGGTAACCTAAACACAACAGGTCATTTTCATGTTACAGCAGGAAAAACATTCAAGTAAACAAAGCCAGCTTAATCTTTTTAAAATCATAAATGATAAACTACTACAGTGGTCTAGATGCTGTAAGCAGGGTTTAGAGTTACAGGAAAAAGAAGCACATATTCTGTATGTCTTAATATGGCTGCTGAGTCATCCATACCTCCTCTGTACTCTGTGTTGTTCCTCCAGTCTGATAAATCGATCTCCGCTGTGCCGGCAATCACCAGCTCCAGCTCTCTGGCATCAAACACTGACACCAGCCTGGCATCCACCACTTCGTAAAAACCTCGGACCAGGCTCTCCGTCTGCTGCACCACCCCTCGCTCTATCCTCCACTTCACCATCCGTTCGATGTACTCCTTCTTGTTCTTCTCTGAGACGGGGATGTTGGCTCCGCCGGGCTTCAGCTCCCTTTCTGTTATCTAGGAGAAAACAATCGTTTTTGTCACTTATGTCTCAGAAATATAACAAACACAGACTCACTAAGAGCCTTACCTGTCCAAAGACTTCCTCATTGACGGTGAAGGTGAGGTCCAGCATGTCCTCTATGTCGTTGTCCTTCATCCACTGAAGCGACTGATGAAACTCTTCATCCAGATACTCCAGATCACTCAGGTCACAGGGACTACAGGGTGGAAAATGACACATTTTATGTGTTTATTTCAGATTTTAAAGTTAAAATAAAGTTTGTATAACTTTACATACATGCGCAGCAGGCCTTTGTAAAAAGGTCTGGTGAAGAAGGCATCCAGCAGGTACTGGTGGATCAGAGCCAAACCCAGAATACGACCACTAAAGCGAAACCTGGAACACAAACGAACACTGTAACTCTGAAAAAGTGATTAGGATATTTAGATTTATACCCAAGTTTCACTGCCATTGCTCACCATTCATGGTGATTGTCCACAAAGGCCGACATGGGGCTGATCTGCACGGTGTAGGTGTCATTGGCAGAGTACTCAAACAGACCATAATAAGGGTTGAACAGCTCCCTGGAAACCAGGAAGAAGAACTCTCTGGAAGGCCCGCTGTAGTCCAGCCTGAAACATTACCACATATATCACTACATACTCAGCACAGTCACTTCTTCTTCCTTCAACAAGCATCCATCGTTCCCTGACCTTACTGATCAAATCTTAGTCCCACAAGTGTTTATTTAGAAAAATGCCCTAATTCTCTGTAAAGCTCATAAAAAATGTGCATCTTTTTAATAAATCAGTTCAGGAAATTTCAGCAAGGAACTAAAGATTTGAGAGCAAGCAGACATTTTGAGCACAGAGAGGCAGTTTTGAACAGGGCACACTAGTTGAAGCTTTCATTCTTGTTTTTCTCCTCTTCTTTCCCATGTACTCACCCCTCCTCCCCGACAAAGCTCACATAGAGCTTGCTGCGCTGCAGGTCTTTACGGGAATAGCACATGATCTGGTTGAAGGCATCTTCCAGCAAGTGGTCACGGCGGATGATGAGCCTAAAACACAAATGAAAGACAGCCATTCACACACATGCTCCATACAAAGATAAAGATGCTTATTCTGATAAATTTAGACGTAGACTTACTTTAACTTCCCTGGACCTTGGCCGTAGCCTTTAGTTTCTAGTTTCCTGTAGAAGTTTCGTAGTTTGGCCTCAAAGTCTCTCTTGTAGGGTGCTGGGGCGCGGGCGTTAGCTCTCTGAGTGCCTAAAAGAACAGAGAAGAAGGGGGAAGAACAAAGACATGATACTCTTAACTGAACCTAATGAAGTACAGAGGAACAAGTACTCAATTTATTTCTATTTTCTATTTCTTGTCTCTATCTGGCTGATTTAGTTACATCTAACTTACTACTTAGTTAGAAGACAACAGGAAAGAACAGAAATTTCCATCATGGTGTTTTATATACATTGTGTGTGACTTGTGTTTATGTACCTGGCGAGTTCTGTGGGGAGGAGACAGGTGAGCCCCGGGGTGACTGACAGTAGCTGGGGTGAAGTAAGGCGTGAGGAGGCACGTAGGACATTACTTCATCTTCAAACAGGCTGCAGAGCAAAAACAGCGAGGGGAGGCCGGATAACAACAAACTGAATTAATTCAAAGGATGAAGTGGCTAAGTTAAGAAAGAAAAAAGAATTAAGGAGGGGATAAAGGAATTTAACATGTTATAATACAATATAAAAGGAAGAGAAACAGCTCTTACCTTAGCAGCATGACAAGGTCAGCATCGCCGGACAGCCTGGCCAATCCTGAACCTCCATCTGTGCGGATCAGTTGCACCTTCTCCCTGTTGAAATAGTAACACACTCAAAAAATGCTGTTGACTTTGGCTTGAAAGCTAAAATTAGTCAAGATAAGGTTGTTCCTCATATCCATGTATACTTTTTGAATTAGCTCTGGAGCCTCTTGCTCAGGTCATTCACTCTAATTCTAGTATTTATAGATATATGACAGATCTCTCCTTATGCAGATGATATCCGGTTATACATTACTAAACCTCAGTGTACTATCCTGGACACAATAGAGACCATCACTCATTACAGGTCATTTTCAGCTTACTAAGGATTTCCACTCACTTTATAAAGCTAACTCCATCACAGTCTCGTGCCCTGTCCTCTATGGGCCAAAGCACATTTAAAATGGGCTGAGGCAAAATGGAAAACTGTTCTGTGGTCAGACGACTGAAGATTTGAAAATCTGCCAGGAAACAACGGAAGCTGTTTTGTAGACTTAATAGGAGAGAGATCATCAAGCTTGTCTGAGTGCACACTTCAAAAGCCTGAAGCTCTGGTGTGTGGGGTTGCATTAGTGCCTGTGGTGTGGACAGCTTACTCCTCTGGAACGGCACTATCATGGCTGAAAAGTTTAAAGAGGTTTTACGCAAAAATATGGTCTAAACCAGACAAGAGTGAAAGCCTTGCATATGCCAGAGAGACAATGCTAAACCACATACTGCATCCATCACAGCAGCTTGATTTGCAATAGCAGAGTCTAGTGGCTGAACTAGCCAGCCTGACTCTGGACTGTCGAGCAGCTAAACTCCAGCAGCAGACAAGAATGGGACAACAGTCCTCTCCCAAAACTCCACTAACTTGTCTCCTCACTTCTCAGATGTTTACATTCTGTTCTTAAAAGAAGTGGGGATGCTACACAATGGTAAACATGGTCCTGTCCCTACTTTTTTAAGATGTGATGCTGCCATAAAATTCAAAATGAGCTGATATTTTTCAAGAAATAGTAAAATGTGTCAGTCTCAAACCAAATATGTTGTTAATGTTGGGTTTATGAGATTTGCAAATCATTGTTTTTATTAACATTTTACACAGCGCCCAACTTTTTTGGAATTAGGATTGTATTTGCCGTATTGACAGTTTTACTACTGTTTCCTAAACAGTCAAGTCGTCATTATTAAATGTTTTTGTGTTTACCTGAGTGAATGGTTCCGGTTGAAGTCCGGCTGCCTCTCCTGCAGAATCTCAAAGATGTTTGGTTGCCGTAGAAACGCCACAATCTTGTCGTTGTAAGCTGCAAAAACAGCAGACAAGTCAAACTCAATCCCTCCCGACACGTTGTGCTCATGTGTTTGTGTTTGGATATACTGACCCACTGGCACCACATCTTGACACTGCCCCCTGCTGGAGGAGGAGAAGGTGCTGGAGGGCCGCGGCAGGACGGGTGGGCCATGTCTGAGGTCTTCACCCACCTGCAGAGCGAGAAGAAGCGGATTATTCTGTCATAATCAATTTCAGAGGTGATTTTGAGTGCATCAGACTTCTTTGTGCCTTACCAGTCGTCGTGGGCTGACCTCCCCGGCGCTGTGGCTGCGTTGGCGGGTCAGGTGTTGGCGGTGAGCGAGGAGACTAGGGGGTCGGGAGCTCTGGAGAGGCAGCCGGGGGTCGATGAAGGTGGTGGCACGGCAGTTGTGGTCCACGAAGAAAGGCTGCACACAAGAAAAGAGTTAACTGATTTAACCCTTTGGGTGATACAGACTGAGCCAAACGCTGATTATGGGTGGAGTCTCCACCTTGCCGGTATGGTCATGCTTCATCTCCCAGCCTCTGGGCAGCTCCAGCTGTTTGTTGGCGAACATGTTGAGGAAGGCCACCAGGTCTCTGTTGTGCTGGTAGCGCTCAAAGTGATGAGCATCCCGACGAACCTTACTGATCATATGCTTCAGACACGTGTTGGTGGTGAACATACGGTAGGCACTCTGAGAGGGAGACGTCCCGGGACACAAGGAGAGGGAGGGAAGAGGAAGGAGTAAAGACAGAAAAAGGAAAGAAACATCCACCAGAGAAAAGAGAAGTTTTAGTTAAGCTGTCCCACTGGGAAAGAATTTCACAAAATAAGGGGGAAAAGCAGTTAAAAAAGGCCTTTATGCTTAATGCAATTCTCATCAAAGGCCATGCATTCTAGGATTTTTGCACTTTTAACAGCTTTTCTCCCTCTTTATATGGAATTCAACCATGAAAAATCACTGCTTTACTATGAATTAGTTAATACACCTTATGAGGTGCAGACCAAGAGAGCTTGGTCTAAGGAAAAATATACTTCAGTTGAAATAAAGAGGAGATGGAAGAAGAAGACAAGCATCCATACAGGGTTGGAATGCAGCACAGTGAAGAAGTCGGGGCTGGTGAGGAACTTGGCGCTGGGAGACTGGAGCAGCAGCGTGAGACGGGACCGGGAACTGGACTGAGCCACACTGCTGTCCCTGCGCAGCTCTGAAAACACACAAACAGTCAAGTCAGGGGGTGCACATAAAACTTAAAGGACAGGAAGGCAGCGCAGTTAGGGGCTACCTGGGATGGAGGGTTGCATGTCGGTTTCGTCAGTTGAAAGCTCATTGGCTGGCTGCTCCTCTGGTCTGCTGTCATTGGTGATCGTCCTTCGTATACTCTGATACCTAAAGAGAGTGGGCATATTGTTAACAATGGTATTCCTTTTCACCATATTAACTGTGTGAATAGATTTAGTTGAAGTTTACTCTTGTAGTTTGCATTTGTTCTGACCTGCGGTTCAGCTGCTCCATCTGCTGGATTGAGTTAGACCTCTGAAGGGTCTGCGGGGCAGGAGGAGCCGTGGGGCGCTGCCAAGTTGTAGTCCTGTTCACATGATCGACGTAGAAGATCCGACCGTGGCTGTCAATACGAGCCTCCCAGTCTACAACACAGACACAGAGATAGAAAGAAATGAGGACAGACAAAGACAGCATGGCACTGCTGAAGAGGGAAAGTCTGGTTACCTCTCATATTTCTGTTTGACTGACATTAATTGGAAGAATTGTTTTCACTTTGGCACTAAAGAAGGTTTTTGGGTAACTTTTCTATCCATAAGGCTAAACTATATTGACCATGGTTGATTTATAAGATCAATAAAAGGGGATGAATACTTCTTATAGGCACTATAATGCCAACTGTTTATCATTCATTTTGTCTAATGAGAGGAACCGATGTCATGGTTTAACTGGAGATGAATTAACTAGTGACACTCCGCATAAACCAAATCATGAGACTGAGAGTATTTAACCCATATTTTTATTTCATAATCAGAGAATTTTACTGTGAATGTTTGGTTCTCAGAGATATTAATGTTAAGAGGAAACTTTAAAGTCTCTTAAGACACTGCAAAATTCTTATTATAGTAGAATGTTTAATGATTAGATTTCCTCTGATAGGGCCGTGGCAGGGTTAAATTCAGAAAAAGCTGGTTCACAGATTATAAGTGGTATTTAAATCACGTTTGTAATCACACACGGACTTACTCGGCGGCAGCGGCTCGTCCACCCTCTGGTAACGACTGATGTCATGGCGGACTGATGGCAGGGAGCGAACAGACTGATGGCCATTCACCTGAGCGGTGGCACCTGCAGAAAAACACAAACAATAATGTTATCAGAGTGCAGCAGAATTAAGAAACATACTAATAGAAAGAAAGACAAAAGAGTGAGAGCAGGAAGAAATGAAGGACCAGGAAAAAAAAAAAAGGCAGAAGTCTGACTTTTTATACACGCTGAGAAAACCAGCATGACATTCACAGACCAGGACTTTACCAGCATGGTTTTACTCTGATAACTGTTCTGGCTGTAATCCAGCAGCTTTTTGGCTGCTGCTGGAACTTGTTCTGATCTGTCTTCTGCTCCACTCTTTTATTAATGCTCCCTGATCACTCAGTCCTTTTGGCATTGTGAAAGCTGGTGTGTATTTTGCTTCAGGATGTTTCTCTTCAGGAATAAATCCCATTTTTTAACATATTTTGACTGGGTAGAAACTGACTGCCCATAGGAAACAAAGTGAAATATATTTATAGGTGAGTGAAAGACACAGACATAAAAAAAGGCAGCTTATCTCCCTGGATTCTCTCAATAACAACCACTAGAGAGACTATGAGTAGAAGCTATTAGCCTCCAGCTGCTCAGTGGCACCTGGACAAGAAGTGAAGCTGTGCAGGAGATGTGTATATGCATTCACCTGTTTCCCTCTCTGCCCCAGTCGTCCCATTCTGACTCTCTCTAGCCCCGCCAGTCTCTTGGTTTTGGGCCGCACCTCCTGACGCCTGCAGGGACTGCCTCCTTCTCCACACCTCGCCTCCTTCCTCCTCTGCCTCCTGACCACCGCTGGCTCCTGAGATTTAAACGAGTTTAAAGGGTGAGCTGCCAAATTCATACATTAATTGACACATTCATTGACACTTTGTGACAACAAATAACTTTAATAAATCTATGGACCCAATTTAGATCTTATGTGTAAAATAACCCTGCAGCTACATGCTAACATGCTCACACTTACACAACATAGAAGCCACATATTTTATTTACGTTCATCCTGCTCAAAACTTGGCTTAATTATGAAACATTGGAAAATACAGACAAGTAAGCCATACAAAATACAACCCCAATTCCAAAAAAGTTGGGACACACTTTAAATGTAAATAAAAACAGAATTAAATGATTTGCAAACCTCATAAACCCGTATTTTATTCATAATTGCACATATTAGATGTTGAAACTGATAAATTAGCTCATTTTGAATTTGATGCTACCAACATGTGTCAAAAAAGTAGGGGCAGGGCAACAAAAGGCTGGAAAGGCAAGTGGTACTAATAAAAAACAGCTCGAGGAGCATTTTTCAACTAATTAGGTTAATTGATCACAGGTCAGTTACATGACTGGGAATAAAAGGAGAATTTTAAAAAGGCAGAGTCTCTCAGAAGTAAAGATGGGCAGAGTTTCACCAATCTGCAAAAAATGTGTCCAAAACTTGTGGAGCACATTCAGAAAATTGAGCCCTAAGCTAATTTTGGAACCTTTGTCTCACCTGGACTTTTTATCTTAAAAAGCTTGTAAAACATGAAGCCTGAGGTGAACAGTCAAGACCTAAACATTATTTTCTTCAAAATAACATGGGCTTTGAGAACTGGGTGTTAGGACTAAAAAGACAAAAGAAAAAAACTCAGTGGAAATAAAAACTTAGATTTTTTGTATTAAACATGGTCAACAATAATGAATCAGGCAGGGTTTGTTTTGTTGCACAAACGTTTTGTCTTTGGGACCAAAAAAAAAAAAAAAAAAAAAAAAAAAATTCTGTGTCAAAAAGTCTTCAAAATATTCACATATTTACCAAAAAGTCCTTGTGCTTTGGCCAGTATTTAAAGTGGTACCTGCCTGCAGTTACTCTGAGGGACACGTCACAGCCTCTCTTTGTCTTTTTC
The DNA here is from genome assembly GCF_018320785.1 of Cheilinus undulatus. Classification (NCBI taxonomy): domain Eukaryota; kingdom Metazoa; phylum Chordata; class Actinopteri; order Labriformes; family Labridae; genus Cheilinus; species Cheilinus undulatus. The sequence goes on along the minus strand of NC_054888.1, from coordinate 11,515,132 downwards.
TCTCTATTATGAGTCATTCAGGCTCTCTTTTATAGTTTCAAAGTCTGTGCACAGACACTGTTCTGCAGAGCATGACGTGACGATGGAACAGCCTGCTATTGGTCGTCACAGCCCAGTCACAATGCATTGTGGAATACAAAACAGACATTATAATGGCCAGCTAGCTCGCTAGCTACAGGAACAATCAAAAAATTGATTATAAATGGATAAAAAGACATTCAGAATCAGAGTTATGTGTGTGGGTTTAATCTTTAAAGACCCTGGAAAGTCACCCAAGTTCAAGGCTTGCTACAAAATGTTCTGTAAGTGCTAATAAGGTATGGATAGCGTCATTAGAATGGCACAATAAAGGCCTTTCAGAGGAAAAACAAGTTTAGTGCCTTAAATTTATGGTTCAAAAGTTATTTAACTTTAAAAAACACCTTTCTTGTGGTATAATATTTGGGACAAGGGACAAGACTGAAGGCCAATATTGAATGCTTGTGACCTTCAACCCCTCAGACAGCACTGTGTTAAAAACAGGCATGATTCTGTACTGGGAATCACTGCATGGGCTCAGGAACACTTCCAGAAGTCATTGTCCTTCAGCACAGTGATATGTGCCATTCACAAATGCAAGCTAAAGCTGCATTTTGCAAAGAGGAAGCCATTTGTGGACACGATCAGGACTCTCTGGACTCTGCCATCTTCTCTGGGTCAAAGCTCACTTAAAATGGACTGAGGCAAAACGGAAAACTGTTCTGTGGTCAGATATATCATAATTTGAAAATTTGTCTGGAAACTACAGACTCTGTGTTCTGCGGACTAAAAATGAAAGGAACCATTCAGCTCGTTATCAGAGCACAGTTCAAAAGCCTGCATCCCTGATGGTATGAGGTTATACTAGTGCCTATGCCGTGAGCAGGTTTTAGATCAACATATGCATCCAGACATCTCTTTCGGGGAAGGCCTTGCATATTTCAGCAAGACAATGCTAAACCACGTACCATATTTATCACAACAGCATGGCTTCACAGAAGAAGAGTCCAGCAGCTGAGCTGGCCTGCCTGCAGTCCATTAGGAAACATTTAGTGCATTATAAAATAAAAAACCAGGCAAGGAAGATCCAGGACTGCCGAGCAGATAGTCTCCTACATGAGACAGGAATGGGACAACATTCCTCTCCCAAAACTCCAGCAACTGGTCCCCTCACTTCCCAGACGTTTACAGACTGTTGTTGAAAGAAGAGGGGATGGTTTACAACAGAAAACATTGCCCTGTCCCTACTTTTTCTGAAATATTGTTTATCTTCTTTTGTGATTAAAATATGAGTTTATGAGATTTGACAATCATTGCATTCTGTTTTATTTACATTTTACACACCGCTGGAACTTTTTGGAGCCCTTTTTTGTGTACATAGGGTGGCAAATTCTCAATAAAATATTTCTCAAAGTCTCAAACTAAAGCCTCTTTTAACCCACCAGCTTCAGAAGTCCCTCCTCCCTGGTCGGCCACGCTGCTGTTAGTGGGAGCTGCCGCTGCTACCGGTCCATTAGCCTCGCTGCTTGAAGACTCAGCTCCTTCTTCTTCTGCCTTTGGAGCCACTTCTTTTGCTGTGTCCACCTCCTAAAGATAGAGGAGATAAAGGGGCATGAATGAGAGAGAAAGAGAAAAGAAAACAAGGGGAGAAAATATATTGAGTGGAGCAGAGAAAGATGGAGAAAAGAAAATTCAAGAGGAGAAAAAAATGAGAACAGCCATTTAGCTCAGATCCACCTACACTGCAGCTGCTCACCTGAATGGGTGAAAGTGGACCGAGTGGAGGACTGTAGGGTACATCCAGGTTTGCCCCCAACCTGCTGCTCTGCTCCTGACAGGTACACTCCCCCACAGACTCCCCCGTCCCAGCTGCTGCTCCTGCTTCGGCTCCTGATGACGTTGTACCTGTCGATGTTTCTCCGCTGCCATTTGCAGCCGGTCCAGTCTCATTTTTAGTCTCAGCTGCTGCTGCTGCTGCTGCTGCTGCTGGTGTTTGGACTCCGTTTGCTCCCTCTGCGGCTCCATCAGGCTCAGCTCCAGACTGAGTGGCAGCAGAGGAACCAGCCTCTGCTGCTGGTCCTGCTCCTGTCGGCTCTTCTTTGGGCCCTTCGCTCCCCTGTTGTGATTCTGATGTTGCCGATCTTGTCGAGTCTGAGCTCTGCTGCGTTGTCGTCTCTCTGTGCTCTTCGTCCTCATCAGAGTCTATGTGCAGCATCGCGTTGAGCCGCGTGTCTGTCGGAAAGCTGGAGCGCAGTTTCGGCGACGGCCCCGCAAGAGGTCGGTCCCCTGGGCTCCTTGGAGACTCAATAGCATCAAGGTAGTCGTTTAGCGACACCTGCCTGTGGGTGTGGCCACCCAGAGCCAAAGGAAGCAGGTCCTCATCCCTCATGTGCCCGGCTTCCCTCCAAACGCTGTCGTCTCCATAATAACAAGCGCCATTGACCAACAGGGAGCCTTCATCAGACCCTGTGGGGGAGGCTCCACATGTGACACGTGAGGACGGGTGAGGGAGATCTTCATCATCAGATGGGCTGCCAGGGTCACCGTTCACAGCGCCACCAAGGATGCTCCCAACAGCATCAGGAGATGCTTCTGAGAGGAGGAGGGACAAAGATTCAGATGACTAGAGAAAAAATGTATGTAATTTATTTGAAGTAATTTAATGGCTATAATCTGGTAAAAACTAAACGCTGGTGAAAAAATGGAAGACACTAAAGCATGACCACATTTTAGAATGAATAAACAAAAAAAAACTATGTGGCATGCCACATCCTAGGGCTGAAGACAGGGCAAGGGTGGCAAAGGTCAAGCTTCACAGCATGCCTTTTGCCCTGGAATTTTAACCCCTGGTACGCCCAGAGACCACCAGCCGTTTCTGGGCCCTTGAGATATTCACAGTATGACCAGGAGCTTGTGGCAACCCTACTACCTGCCTGGGCGTTACCTAGGCCTTACTCTGCCCTAAAGGCATGGACTTGGTTTTTTTCACCAGATTTTTTCCCATGCCCCTGGTCATATGCAAGGACATCTAGAGCCCAGCAGATGGTGCCCTCAGGCTGGCATACTCACCACATCTACATCTAACCTCAGGCTCATTCTGTGGCTTAAACATGCCTGAAAGTTCTGCACATGTAGGGTACAGTTGGTTTACATTTGATCCTGCACACTGTTTCTGAATAAAACATCAAAGAAATGGCTCTAAATAAACTATTTAGGTGTATATTTTTAGAAAAATAAATTGCACCTTTTAGACTTCATATTCAAAACCACACACCTTCTTGTCCCGTGGAAGTGAGGTCCACTCTGAACAGAAGCTGCCCGCTCACATGGTCCGTAGGGAGGCGTCGACACAGGCTGTAGCTGACCGGCTGATCGCTGTGCACAAAAGCACACAGAAAAACAGAATCAGCTACCCCAAAACATGTGAGAAACACCATACCCCTACTTTACATCACAGTTCACATGAGTACACAATGTCCTCGCTGTTCATCAATACAGAATCGACGGCTGGACAATGAGCTGATTGGGCTGCATTGATCATTATTGACTGAGCCTTGTTGAGTCACTGTGGTTAAATGCTGAAGGTCAGAAGTCTCTGCAGATGTTTTCTGTCTTTGATTGCTCGTTACGCGTGAGGCAGGAGAATTTGTTCAAGTCGATAAATAAATAACAGGAAGTGTATGCGTGCACTCACTCAGCTGTTGGCCCCTCCAGGAGTCTCTGCACGGGTATGATCAGCTGACCCAGAAACCGCTTAATGATTGGTCGGCTCTTTGCAAACTTATCCTTCACCTCGATCTCCAACACGTCAGTCATCAGAGCCACGAAGGTGTACTTCTACAGGGGACAACGAGAAAACAGCAACAGGCTTTTATTTTTAACTATCTACTGTTCATCCTAAAGCCCAAACTGCATTGGGTTTTTCCGATAAATAATTCTGGGGGTAGGAATGGGTTAAAGGGGCAAAAACTTGCATATAGAGTGGTAAAATGGGGATAAAAGGGACAGAAATGGGTGGAAATCTCGGTGTAACAGGATGTAAAAGTGGGAGAAAGCGGTTTAAGTGGGCAAAAATGGGTTAACTGAGGCAGAAAAAAGGGCAGAAATGGGTTAAACTGGCAACAGTGGGCATAAAGAGTGAAATGTGGTTAAAATGGGAAAAATGGGTATAAAAAGTGGTTAATGGTGACAATAATGGGCCAACAGAGGAATCAATGGGCAGAAAGTGGAAAGAATTGGTTTAAAAGAAGCAAAACAGGTAAGTAAAAAAAAAAGTTGTGGGTGAAAAGAGGCAACAAATGGGCACAAATAAAATATACAATTTGAAATCATAAAAAAAAAAAAAATCTTAGTTTCTTTTAAATGCATCTGGCCTCTCAGTGTCTCACAACCCCTCAGACGCTGAGAACAAGTGATGTAGACAACCATAAGGGTATTATAAACTAGGTTTTGACTATCAAAGCATGCTCTGTTAAAGAGAGTTACAGTTTAACCTTGATCAGGGCATTTAATTTGACAACTGTCCTTTCCTCTGTAAACAAGCAGAGATTTTACCCTGAAATCTTAGTCAGGCTCAAACACTCTATCTCAGCTTTACAGAGAAATACAAGGATAATGTCATAAAGGCATTTACTATGAATCTATAGTTGTTTACTTCTGTAAGGTGTTTATATATTTTTAAGCCACTTCCGTGTTATCACCAACCTCGCCGTGCCACACAGGGTTGATGGTGTTGGCTATGATGGAGGAGCGTCTCTCCTGGCCGTGGTGGGTGAACTTGGGGAGGCCGCTCCTCTTCCCGGGCTTGATGGACATCTTCAAGTAGGGGTCAGGGTTGAAAAACATGCCCTTCTTGAGGCCTACAGCGCGTATGTCTACAACAAGATAAAGGACATAATCATCTGCATGTTTGTTCCCACTGTACTGAACACAAACTTCAAACTAGCAAACATAATCCACCTTCTCACCTGAAAGGGTGAAGCTGACTAGTTTCCGACAGTGCTCGGCCCCTGATTGGTCCTCAATTTGGCTTTCACTTCCAACCTGATGCACAAACAACCAATAAAAAAGCAGTATGAGTGGGTTACACTTAGAGAACTTAACCAGTAGAGGAAAAAACAACAGAGTTCAAGGAGCCATCATCAGAGAAGGATAATGCTGTGGTAGCTCTGATTCAGGCAGGCTGCTTTAAATGTTACTGACTCATTTGGAGCAAACGTCTCTTTGCTTCAGTTCGTCCTCTGTGACATCGACTACTCACCATTTCTTCCAGTGACTACATCCCTACCATCTCAAAAATGACTTTTCCAGCTCCTGAGACTGTTTTAATCCCAAAATATGTGAGATTCTTGTATGTAGGATAAAGAGGATGTAGACGAGGTTTACCGGTACTCCAGGGTTCTTGACGGTGATACAGGGCGTTGTTGCTCTCAGTGCTCCACTTACACCGTGATAGTATTTAAAGCAGATCTTTGTCTCTGCTGGAAATAGAAAACAAATGGATCATTTAAACCAAATGATATGGAATTTTTGGGAATTCTACCTATAACAAAGGTGAAAAATTGACAGTGAATGTGAGGTCTGTAAGGACAAAAAGTCTTTTCTATATGGATTCTGCAGCAGAATGACAGTACAGAGAAAGTACAGTACAGGATACTTGTATGTTTAATTTATTGTTATAAAACCCTGCTTGTAAATAAAATGACATTACATTTCTGCTATCAGAATTTTTGAGAGAAACGTCTGGAATGTCCTTTGAAGTTTGAGTAATTTGCTTTAAATTTTGGGAGAATTTGCCATGAAAAATTCAAAAAATTCTACAGCAAATTTTAGGGAATTTGCTTGGAAATTTTCAAGCTTTGTCAGAAATTTGGGGATATGTTTGTACGTATTGGTGAGTTTCATTGGAAGTTAAGGGGAAATTTAATTTGGATTTTTTTTTTTTTTTTTGGCATTTTCATGGGAATTTTGTGAAATTTGTTTGGATGTTCGGGGAAATCTGTAAAATTTCAGGCATCTTAATGGAAATTTGGGAAAATTATTTCTGGGAATTTGGGCTGACTCTTAAGGGGAAATTTGCTTTGAAATTTTTCAGGTATTTTCATGGCCATTTCGGGGAATATTTATACATTTCTAGGAACTTTATTTGTGATTCTTTGGGTGGGGGGGCTTTGAAATTTCGAAGATTTTTCATGGAAAGTTCAGGGAATTTGTATGGATGTTTGAGGGAATTTGTGCAATTTTGGGGCGTTTTCATGGGAATTTATTTGTAATTTTGGAAACTGATTTGGATTTTTGGTGGGAATTTGCTTTGAATTTCTGATGGGGTATTTTCATGGGGATCTGGAAAAATTTAATTGTTAATTTCAAGGAATTTGATTGGGATTCTTTTAGGGGACAGTTTCCTTTGAAATTATCAATGATTTTCATGGAAAGTTTCAGATATGCATATGGATATTTGGGGGAATTTGTTAGTAAAATCTGGGACATTTTCATATAAATTTGAGAAATTAATTTGTTATTTTGTTAATTTGATTAGACTTTTTGACATGAATTTGCTTTGAAACTTTTACAAGGTTCTTTTGGTGGAGAAATTTTCAGGTATTTTCATGGACCACTGGGAATTTCATTGGTAAATTTTGGGGAATTTTAATAAGAAATATGGAGTTAGTGACATTTGACATATTTGTCAATTTGCTTTTAAATTTTCAAGAACTTTCATAGAAATTTAGAGAATCTGTTTGGGAATCAAGTATATTCATGGAAATGTGGGGAATGTTATGTTAGAATATTTTGGGGAATATTATTGGAACTAGAGGACAGTGGCTATAATATGTTTTTGGTTTTTCATGGCCATGAGGGAAGTTTGTTCATTTTAGTAATTTTTGAGATTTTTTTTCAAATTTTGGAGGAGAATTTGCTTTGTAATGTAAGGCATTTTCATGGAAATTTGGGAGAGTTATTTGGAAATGGTTGGTAATATGATTGTGAATTGGGGGATGCGTGTGTCCTTGATGTTTGAGGGAACTGTGTCATTTTCATGGAATCTTTGGGAATTTCTTTGTAAAATTTGGGAACTTTGTTATAAAGAATCTGGGTGGAATTTGCTTAAATATTTCAGGAGTTTAAATTGAATTTTAGGGGATTTTTTTATTGGAATATTTGGGCTTTAGCATGAATGTTCACCAACACAATATGGGAATTCTTGAAAAAAAATCAGGGCACCTTTTATGGGCTACTTTAAAGATACATCTAAGAATTTTTCCCAAAATTTGTGTGGACTTTGGAAGAGAGAATTTTTAAGAAATTCAGGATTTTAGTAGAAAGTTTTGCTGCTGCTTGGCCTAAAGAAGTCCATGTGGTCCATCACCAAAATAACCAGAAAAGTGACTCCACCATACCTCTCCCCATGACTGACACCATTTCTTAGAACAACTGGCCGACCTACAGCCAAACACACACTCTAAAATCAATCCAGTGCCGTTTATCTGCAGAAACTGACCTTCAGGAAATGTGTGGACTTCATTTTTTTGGTCAAAAGTGAAACTGTTCAAAGACAAGGCTGAGCTTTTAGACCTATCAGGTCTTCCAAATAAGTGGTAGAAAATAAAAATGCATTCCAGACCAAAGCTCAGGTCTCAGGAGGTTAATATGAAATAACTTCAAAGAGAGAAATTAAACATTAACAACAAAGAAAATATCACTTTTTAAGATTCGACCCCTTTAAGAGTGTAAAATCAGTTATAAATAACTAATGAGCTACATTGTTTTCTACATTGTATTGTTTAAAATGTTGTTGCTGTATATCAGAATATCATGTGTGCTTATGTCTTTTTCAGTCCCAGACAACATCTAGATTATTTTCTTAAACTGAATAAAGCTGATCTAAGTCCATTCTCGTGTTTAAGACTGCTAAAATGTTCCTTCAGTACAATATAAATGTAACTTCTGCATCTTTGAGGTTGACTCACGCTCCATGAAGTAGGGTCCCGCCTCCAGCCGCCACACGATCTGTCCCCTCTGGGTGCCGTTCACGCCCCGATTCTTGGAGTCCCACACGTTGGCCACACACGTCTCATCTGAAACCGACATTTAAAATTCAGAAGCAGCTCCGTCATCGGTTTCTGTCTCAACAAAAATACACTGATGTTTTTGTAAATTAGGCAACAGTTGTAAGGCGTTAATAGTTAAGGACACGGGGGGCAGACGCTGCGAGAAATAATTAACAGAACTGGACGTTCAGCAAGGTCACATATTGACTTATCGACTCACTTAATGAGGCAGCAGCATGCAAGGACACTTCAGCAAGATTTCACTTATGTAAACACAAACACTCCTGCTGTACTCACAACTTGGAAGCATTTTTCTTAGAAAATAATGTTTTTGTGTTTTATAAAAAGTATTTCAGTCGGCCTTGTTATTTGAATATCCTACAAGTACCAGAGAAATGTGAAATAATATAATTGGCTCAAGTTTTCCGAGATTGAAGTTTCTTAATACTGTAAAAACAGCTATAAGCCTCACGTAAGATGGGGATGTTACTTATTCTTTCTAATGACCAGCAGAGGGAGAGTCCTATGAAGTAAAACCTTGTCTCCTGCTGTGAAACGGGGAAAAAAAGTAAGTATTTCATAGGATATTGGAGATATTATTGGCTGGCCCTCATTTACCCCACCTTGAAAAAAATCTGTGACATGTCTTTAAGATTTGGGACTCCAGTGAACCACAGTGAGAGCCATTATCCACAAATGGAGAAAACTATCCAGGAAACTTGTCTCACATTTGCCCACAAAAATAAAAAAAAAGGTAGTGTATGGTAAGGGGCAATGGTTCCCACCCTGGGGTCCAGGACAACCTAAGGTTTGCTCTGAGGATGTCGATATTAAGATTTGCACCTTTTGACATAAATTTTAACAAAACACTGATTAGAGAGTTTATACAAAAGTCTTTTGGTAAGAAAAACACAGGCAGGAAACAGCAAACCTGACACGCCAGATTGAGTATATTTCACAATCATCTGGGAAAGCTCCCAAACATCTTTCCCAACATGTAAAGCTTGTGGAGTTGTATTCATTCTTCATTTTATTCCGAAACGTGGTCAAGTTCTAGTAAAACAGACGCAGTGCTAAAGCTATATTGGAGGTAATCACCGCAGTGGAGGCAGCCATTACTGAAGGCTTTCAGTGCAACTAAACCCAGTCATAGTGCAACTTCATACGTATGGCTCTGAAAGTAGTGTCACTCAGTCAGTCAGACAGTCAGTCACTAACACCCCCCTAAGTGTATGACTGACCTCAGCAGTCAGCCAAAGACAAAAGGCTTCAAAAATTTAAATACAGTGTACAAGTGAGCCAGCATTGTTTGTAAGCCCATTTTTATGTTAAACTTGCCAAATTACGTGGAGAAACTGTACCTATCTGCTAACTTAGCCTTGCTTCTCAAGGAGCATCATATTTAAAGGAGCAGCACTCACTGATAGCACTGGAGGTACTACTATCACCAAGTAGAACCCAACTTCAAAAACACCAAAAATATCCCTTTAAGGAGACTATTTTGGGTCCTGATGCAAGACCAGGTGAGAACCAGTGCTTTAAATGCAGAGGGTGTTGTCACGATGATGACTTCCTACATCTTCTATTTTGACAAAGTCTAAATTTACCACAGTAAATACGAAAACAAACTGTGTTTTTAAATAAATGATGTTTTCTACCAGAATGCACAGGTTTTCCTCATTGGATGGAGTCATTCTTTTTCCATTTCTATGCTTGTCACTGCCACACAGCAGAATATGACTGTATTGTCATAGCAAAGGTAATTTAAATCCATCAATCTGTGCGTGTCAGCCAATAATTTAACATGCCGCAGCCTGACAAAACACCTGCTAACTAAAGAGTAGGTTTCATGTTCTGGGGTATTAATGTGTAGTTAGCATTCATGCAGCAGCTGCTGTTTGGGCATTTTATATGTGAGATAATGGGAGTATGGAGGCTACCAGCTCCTGAGGGGAACCCTGCCCTCAGGTCATAAACCACATCTCCGCCTCTGCCTGTTCGACCATCAAACATTCATGTGCACGTCCTGTGACAAATGGCCCGTGTCCTGAAGGATCAATGCTGCTGTCAGTCAGCCTCACATACAGCACACCTCTTAGCCCTGCATCTCACCAGGTCACCATCAATAAACCCTGAGCCTTTGTCGGTGACGGCAAATACATCCTCCTCTCATGCACATACCTGTCTGACCTGATAACCCTGCAATCATCCAAACCTTAAAAACCAGCATCTGAGAGCTGACACACGCAGACAGCAGGGAGAGGTGATGGAGCTCAGGAGGCTCCAGGGCAGCATGGCCGACAGCCAGGCTGGAAACAGGGCTCGCCCCATGGGAGAAACACCCCAGAAAATCCCCCGGCTAGTGGATCAATACGAGGGGAAAGCTGCAGAGAGTTTGGAGGAATGGAGAGATCGCCTTTCACTGCCTGTCTCCAGCTCTCTCCCCCATCTCTCTTGGATAAAGGATTGTGCACAGGCTCTCACTTGCAAAAGGAAAATCGGTCACCTGGGGATTTAGATGACCTTAGAGGTGCATGTTTCACTGCCTGATGAAAGCTGCCGTTTCACACCTGAGTCTGAAACTATTTTTGTTTCTACAAGATGTTCATTAAAGGCACCATCAAATCTGAAATATGAGTCACATAGGTTTGAAGATGCAGTCTGTCTGTAGGGAGTCCCCCTAAGGAAGAAAATGTCCTTCCTGTCTAGCGATTTCCACTGCGTCCAGCAGCATCTGCAGTCTACGTGCAGCTCTTTTTTTTAGTACCATCTGTTTTCACTATGTCGGGTTTGCTACCGTGCTAGCTACCAGTACAGTAGTTGATGACTCAGCAGGGAAGAACAGACCCACACCCACCAGGGACCTCTCAATCAAAACAATAACAAAAGAAGACAGGGTAATGGGGAGTTATGGGAGGGATTTCAGGCTACTGCACCCCTGAGGCAAAAAAAAAGACTCTATATTGGTTAAGACAAACGCGGGGAGCTTGGGTGACAGTTGATGGCAGAGAATAATTGTGGTCTATCACAAGTAACCAGAACAAAACATGACTGTAGATCCATTGTTTCCACAGCATTGGAAATATGTCGTGTCTGTCATGGTGGTCCAGACACATCTAATCACAAATATAAACATTAGGGATTTCTCTTACTTTGAAATCTGGTGGGAATGTTTGAGGTACTGGAAGACAAATTCATACCATGTTTACTGCACAGAACAGGGCTTTGGCACCACTTTTCAACCGCTTTTCCTCCTTGTCACGTCATAATCCTGCATTTCAAAGAATACCAAGACTAAACCGTTTGGTCAGGAAATCTTGTGGAGTGCTGGTTTGACTGAAATCGCTCCTTAGGGCTGAGCGACTTGCAGGCTACACAATATGGGACCTAAACAACTATAGCTAGTAGATGCACAAACTCCATTGTGAAAACATGATTCAGAAACAGCAACACAGCTGCAGAAAAACTGCAAGACAGGAGGTACTTTTTCTTCACTATGGGAGATTCCAAAAACAGACGGCTACCCTTACACAAGTATGACCTAAATTCTAGATTTTAAGGTATAAAAAAATGTAAGTCTTCCTTTAAATATTTTTTATGTTTCAGTGCAAAAATTCCACTTTTAAATGAGGAGTCCTTTGAATCAAATCAACACTCTAGTAGGTTTATTTACTTAACAGTATATTAGTGTTTTCTCAGCAGGATAATGAGGGAGAAAAGTGGATAAAAAGTGGCACAGCCAACCTGGTCTGGGTTGGTATTCCAGCATATTTTGAGCAGTGACGTGGCTATTAAAAATGCAGAATTTATTAGGGGAGTTTTCAAAAGCATCAAGTTCAGTGCAATAGTGGTAATAACAGCACTTCCGCCACCAGGGGGCTCTCAATCAAAGCAGTAACAGAAGATGACGAGTAGAGTTGCGCTGCTCAGTTACGTCTATCTCTGCAGTTCACCTCTTTTTTGAATTGAAGACTCACAATTAAAAACAACGCATCATTTGGTGTATTTTTTCACAGCTGATGGCTGCCACCATGAGAAGACATGGCCCGTCAACCCTCTGAGACCGCTGTTGCAGAATTGTGGTCTAACGAGGGAGAAAAGCAGTTAAAAAGTGGCACTGCCAACCGATTTTGGGTTCCAGTGTATTTTGAACAGTGAAGTGGCTACTAAAAATGCAGATGAGGGGACTTTTCAAAAGCATCAGGTTGAGCGCAGGTAATAACAGCATTTCCGCCACCAGGGGGCTCTCAATCAAAGCAATAACAAAAGATGACGAGTAGAGTTGCGCTGCTTGGTTCCGTCTTCCTCCGTAGTTCACCTCTTTTTGAGTGGAAGACTCATAATTAAAAACAGCACACTATTCAGTGTATTTAATTACAACTGATGGCTGCCACAATAAGAAGACATGGCATGTTAACCCACTGACCGCTGTTGCAGAATTGTGGTCTAATGAGGGAGAAAAGTGGTTAAAAAGTGGCACAGCCAACATGGTTTGTGTTGGTATTCAAATATATTTTGAAGTGGCTACTTACATTTTCTCAGACCTTTTTACTAGTATAATAGTTGCACCAGTATTTAGGATGCTGCCAACTTTTTATGTTTTTTTGAAATATAAAATATGTAGGAATACAGCAGGCTTTCTCAACCCTGATGATAAGAGGATTTCACCTTGTGATGTGTTCAAAAAACCTCATATGGAGAACATTGCATGCTCAAATTGGAATAAACTTGGGATGAATAAAGTCTGAAGAATTACAGTATTTGCTTAAATATGGAAGTCCACAGAAATGTATATAACTCCTACTTTCTGATACCTTTTCTAGTTATTTTCTGACAGTACAGAGAATGCATCAGTTATGAAACACTACAAAAAAGTGCCAAAATGATGAAAACAACTCAAGAAAATGCATTCTATTCTGATGTTGAGGGGTATCTTAAGGAAATGTATGCTGCATAAATGCTTTTGTTTTTAATATTTGCCTTAAAATTTCGATACTAGAGCACAGACTTGTGTATCTTTATAGAACCCTTCATGAGAGTCTGTCATTCAGAGTTACGTCACTAAAGGACAAGGACGTCCTTGCACCAATATGTGTGTTTATGGGAGAGGGAGAGTGTAATATGAGAAGTAACATACTGTACTTAAATGCTGTTGACGCTGACTCAGCATCACTTTTCATCAGCGTAACCTACTCCCTCTCTCAGCATCCATTAGGCGGTTAATGTAGCAGTGGTGAGGCTGATGTAATGCTCTACCCTTGAGGAGATGAGCTGCGAGTCACAACCCCTTCAGTAGCGCCATCATACCACTGTACTTTTATTACAAACACAGGAGGACAGAGAGACAGACAGGAAGCAGGGAGATAGACGAGGATGACGACCATGAGGAAGCAAGACCACAAATGAGGGCTATTTCAGGACGAGCTCCTGTCAATGAACGCTTACTGGACACTTTTAAGTGATGTTGTAAATATTGGTCTTTGCTAGTAGATTTGTGTCCAAGGTGCTGAGACTTTCATTTATTAAGCTCTTTAACCAGCTTTAATAAATGCTGGCGTTAGACTAGAGAAGTCCTTAATGATTTCAAAACACTAATGCCTCCATCCATGCTAGCTTAAACCAGAGTAATAAGGCGTATTAGATGACTATTATTAGATGTGGCAAGACTGCTGGGGCTAAAACAAACAATGGGTTCATTGACTGAAGGACTGCTTCGACAACTGCGGTCTAGAGGAGGGATTTAGCATCCAAACTTACATCAGCACATAATATAACCAAAAATTCTAAATATTTTTCCATGATTTATCTAATAGTATGGTTCTAATTAGTTGTGTTTATCCATCCTTCTATAGAAGAATGAAGGATTTTTTTTTTTTTTTTTTTACAAACAAGGGGGGATAAAAATCCCTGTCACAGTCGGCATTTTACTGTTCAGGGTCTAGATTTTATCCTTGAAATATCCTCTATTTTATACCCTCCTCACTTATTAGAATGTGGCTCAAAGCTGATAAGAACTGGGACTGTCATTGATAAAATCATTTACAACTGTTTGCATCTGATAAAATACTTTCTTTGTCATTTTTACTTCCATGTTACAAGCTAAATCGTGGAGGCTTGTGTTTGAGCATTAACTAAGCTAGTAGCAGCTAGGCTGTTTTTTATGCAGTAAAATTAGTGATCTAAAACAGTAAATTTATGTCCAAAGTACAGAGAGCTAATAATAAGTTCATGCCACTTTATATCAAATGCATCTTTCTAGCCTTGTGGCTAAAGCAGGGATTTATCGCACAAGATGTAAATTCCACCACCAGGGGGCTCTCAATCACAGTAATAACAAAAGATGACGAGTAGAGATGCACTGCTCAGTTCCTTCTATCTCTATATAATTGTAGCCTCTTTTTTGCCTTTTGCAGGCTGCAAATTCCTTACAGAAGCTTTTCTGGTAAACCTGGAACTTGGGTGACTTTCCAAGGACTTTAAAGATTAAATCCATACCAGTAAATCTGATATTGAAGGTCTCTTAATCTATTTTTTATTGTTTCTGCTGCTAGAGGCTAATGCTAAATGCCATTTTGTATCCCACAATTCTTTGTGATGGGCTGTGATAACCCATGGCAGGTTGTTCTGTCGTCGTATCACTAAGACCAGCGGTTTCCAACCTGGGATCCAGCGCCAAAGATTCCAGGAGCAAAATTAGATGAACATATAACTCATGATAAGCAACATAATGTATGTCAGTGCATTGGTGCCACCCAGAGAGATAAAAAATGGGAAGATACTTTAATTTTTAGCAAAAAAAGTGGAGATTTAGAGGAAATATATATATATTTTTTTCTGATTGTAAAGTCTATGTTTATTTTTGGAATTCCAGAGTTTAAAAAGTCATAAATTTATGAGAAAAAACTCAAAATATCAGGTATAAAAAGTCTTTAAAAAGTTTTAGCATCATAAATTTACAACACTGTAAAGTCAAACATTGACAAGGAATCCAACTGAAAACAGTGGATGGATTTTCAGCTTTATTATATCAAAAATTAAGTTTTGGTTTGTGTACATTTACAACTTTTAAAGTCTTTTTAAGCTGGAGAACTTATTTTTCTCTTGGAAATTAACAATCATTTTTTATTATTTTCTTTTCTAGAGCGGCCCTAATACACCATCATAATAATGATCTAATAAGATCTTTTTTCAAGAACAAGTATCTGTAGGCAGATTAGAATTTCGAATTGATGTGTACTTCTTCCAAGTGAGTCCTGATGGTGCTTTGCTTTTCTTAGATGCGAGGACGGGGGCCTTAGGAAAAAATGCTGGGAACCGTTGACTTAAATCACGCAGGACACAGCCTGGCCTGATAATGGAGAGAAAGAGAGACAGAGAGCCTGTGACGTGACCCTCTGTGTCACTGCATTGAACAATGGTACAAATAGAACCAATTAAAAAAAAACAAAAGGACCTTTTTTTTAAAATATGTAACTATTTAGAAGGTTTTTTTTTCCATCACAGGCTGATTACTTTTTGAATTTTTGGTCCCAAAGAGATGGGAGAATAAGTTGGTGTTAAGAAAGTCTTAGCAAGTCATTCATTCTTTTTGTCTTTTTTATTGTTCCATAACTTTAAAATTCAAGTGACATTACTGCAACACACATTTCCTTAAAGCCCAGGTTGTTGGGGAAAAAATTTGGGGAAATGAAATTTAGAATTTTGAAATCTTTCCCAGTTTTACACAGGGTACCTTTAACAGCAATGCAACACCCCTATTTCTACATTATTTCCCTATTTTTAGCTTGATGATATACTAAGGTTTTGCCTAGTGCATGCCATGTCATCATACAATCTAGTCAAAAATAATCCAGTCCAAATCTCATGGCTTTAATGGTTCACCATACAGCATTTCCAACAACTTTTGTTGTTTTAAAAGTGCGTTTAAATTAGTTTAGATAGGTTTAGATGGGAAAACAATGATATGAGCAGCCCTCGTCTTCCATGACATTTACCATGGAGATCTGGCAGTCTTCTGCCCTAAAGCGGACTGCTAACATTTCAGGCAGGGGAAGCAAGTTTGCTCACCGATGTGATAGAGGCCAATCCAGTCGGTGGCGTCCACTTCCTCCTTGATGTCCCAGGAGATGACCAGGTGGCTGTGCCCTAGAGTCAGCTGGTATGTGGACGCTGTAAGTGACGAGCGACTGTCTGATGTCACCAGGTCCGTGTCGCTGTTAGCCCGTTGGAGTCCCACGGCTGCTTCTGGTTGGTTCCCTGATGACATAGCCGAGGAAGAGGAGGTTGACGCCGAAGTCGAGGCTCCGACTGCGCTCTGCACAGACAGGCTGCGGAGGTTATCGGGCCCTATCGTGTATGGCCGTGAGTGAGGAGTTCGACGCCGCACCGCCAGGAGGTGCTCTCTGGCGCTGCCGTTGGCCGTCGGTGGCGATGAAGAGGATGAAGAAGGGGCGGTGGCAGCCGTCGCCATCGTTACAGAGGAGGTTGTGAAGGGCGGAGGCGAGAAGCGAGGCGGGGAAGAGGAGAGTTGGTGGTGGTGATGGTGGTGCTGGTGGTGGTGGGAGTGCGGCTGAGGGTGAGGGTGGTGGTGGTGATGATGGGGGTGGTGGGGGGAGGACGGGGCGGAGGATGGGGAGGATGGGGTGAGGGAGGGGGAGGTGGAGGGGGAGGATGACTGGGGGCGGGGGCGAGGGGGGAGGACAGCCGTTGCGAGGGAGGGGCGAATGGTGGAGGCCAAGTGGGTCGTCACAGAAAGAAAAAGAAGACTAAGGAAGGAAGTTATGGAGGAGGGAGGGAAGTGGGGGGGGCACTGATGTTGTTTGGCTCTAAAAGCACCAAAGAAGAAGACGATAGAGTAAAAAATGGAGGTTCAGATTGACGGAATGATGAAAAAAGCTCCCAAAACTACTGGATATTAGTTCCTTTGTTGCACATCTCTTTGGTCCTGCCGCCGTCTCTGGGCAAGGCACTTTAAATTTCCCAGAATGCACTAGTCATCACTCCAGGAGGCAGTTTGAAGCATTCTTGAACCACTTTTTCCCCTCTGAGATCATTCATATTTCCATTGTCCACTTGTTCGTCATTGATTCCTGTGCATTGTGCCTCCTTCTCAGGCGTTAGAGCGCGCCATAAAACATCCACGTCGCCATCATGACAAAGGAAAGTGATAGATTCGGGAGAGAGATGGGGAGTTAGGGATCCGGAAACCTTCCTGCTGGTCTTTTCCGGAGGAGGAGGGAGTGATGATGACGGGGCGATCCAATGATCCACAAGGAGGAGGGGGTGGAGGAGGGTTGAAGACCTGAAGGAGAAAGAGAGAGAGAGAGGAAGTCAGAGTGATGATTTGTTAAAGAGGAAGACGAGAGGGATGAGGACAAGAATGATGGTCAGTACTTTGGGGGCAGCAGGAAGAATTCTCTGTTACTATCCAACAATTTAAGAGAGCACAGAATGTGGGCACAACCAATAAGAGACATCCCTCTGACACTCCAAGATTGTGGATAGAGTAGTCAAAATTCCCAGAGATGAGGATTAAACCATATTTTTCTTGAATAAGGTTAATAACAGAGAAACTTGTCTCCTTTACAAGAGCATTTACCCTAGTTTCATACTCCAAGTCTACCCTGAATGGAAATCAGCTGTAAATATTGGTTTATATATGACATAAAATAAAGGCTTGTACTGGCTGTAAGTATTGGCCCTTATATGTAAATAAAGGCCTGTATCGGTCTATATAGGCTGTAAATATTGCCCTATATCACCTGTAAATATCAGCCTATATTAATGGCTTACATCTGCTGTGAAAAATTGCCTAGATTTCCATAAATGTGAACCTATATCCTCTGTTTATATCGACCTAAAACAACTGTTAATATCAGCTGTTGTAGGCTGTAAATATTGTCTATATTGGCTGTAAATATTGGCCTATATCAACTGTAAATATTGCCTGCAAATATCAATCTATATCAGCTATATATATCCGTCTAAATTTAATGAAAATATTGCCCCATATTGGCTAAAATATCATCCTATATTTCTGCCTAAATTCTGGCCAATGGAGGCTGTAAATAACAGTCCATATGGATATTGATGTTGATATATAAGATATTGGATTTTTGCCAATATCCGATATGCCCATATTTACAAAATAAGTTTTGCGGATACAGATACTGATACCAATATTTAAATGTAGTTCAAACATAATGTCCTTAAAATGTTTAATTTCAAATTTGAGGATGAAAAAATGTATAGATTTCAGTCCTTAAAACAGACTTTAAAGTGTAACGAATTATGATAGATAAGGAAAAAGACTTTAACACATTTAGGACTGTAGTTCCAGCCTAAAATTTTACCTTTTTATTTGTTTGTATGGTCTATATTTACAGCTGATAAAGGCAGTTTTTTGGCACTATACTGGTTGTAATTATTGGCTGAATACGAAAAAGAATAATTCACTTTTTAAGCTAGTATCTGCAGATACTGATATACCGATAATATTGTGCATCCCTAAATATCAGTCTTAACTGATTGTAAGTATTGGGGTATATCAGCTGCAAATACTGACCCACATCAGCTGTAACTGTTAGCCTGAATCGCCTGCAAATATTGTCTATATCTGCTGCAGATACTGGCCTTAATAAGCTATAAACATCTGTCTAAATTTAATGTAAATATTGCCCCATATATGGAAATATTGGCTAATATTTCAGCTCTTGATTCCAGCCTAAATTGGCTATAAATATGGGCCTTTGTTGTATTTCAGCTATAAATAGCGTCCTATATCGGCTTGAATATTGTCTTTAAAGGCTGTAGATAACAGTCAACATGGGCTGTAATTACTGGCCTGTATCAGCCAACTAATATCAGTATAAATTGGCCTGTATTGACTGTAGTTATTGGCTCATTTTGGCTGGAAATATTGCCCTTTGTTAGCTGTAAATAATAGCATTTATCAACTGTAAACAGAGGTCTAAATTGGCTGTTAATAGCGGCCTACATCAACTATAACTATCAGTCCAAACTGCCTGTAAATATTGCCTGTTTTGCCTGTAAATATGAGCCTACATTGATTGTACATGTTAGTCTAATTGTCTTTAAATATTGGCCTTTATCGGTTGTAAATATATCTTTGTTTTTGCTTCAGATATTGGCCTACATCAGCTATATATTTTGGCCTATGGGGCTATGATTACACCTTCATACTGGTTTTGGACCACGTTAAAATTGCTTACTCAATAAAATAAATTCAATATGAAACTACAAAAATAACAGCATAGTTAAAAGAGACTCCAGCAACATTCAAGCTGTGACACTATTTGCTTTGGAAGCTAAATAAATGATAAAATCAAAGAAAAATCTTCTGAACCTTTCTATTCACTATTGTTTGTTCTGTGTAGCTGTTTTATAAAACTGATGTGAAAGTCCAGGTTATGTGATAATACTGAATATCAGCACAGATCTACTCACATTAACAGGATGATCAAACAGAGAAACTAGAAGACATTCTTCATCTCCTCCTCATCTATAAGTTATAATTATTCTCCCACTTCCCGGGTTGACATGTTCACTCCTTCCTCCCCTTTCTACGAGTTCACGCTCTCACACATAACATGCACACTGGTTGCCATGGGGACAGATGATTACGCCAACCCCGGCTTCCTCATGAGTCACGTCAGACCTGAGCCTCCTTCCTCTGCTTCTCTCCATCGTCTTGCCGTCAGAAGACGGGATGAATGCGCACTCATACACAGCCTTACACTTCCCCCCACCCCTCCCCCCAGGTCTCTAAGCAAAGTGATGCTGACGGAGAGCAAGAGGCAGAGAGAGGTGAGGAGAAAACGGAGAGAAAGTAGGGTAGACGGAGCAAACTAAAATATTGAAGAAGGGGAGAGATGGAAAGAAGATTATGAAAGGTTTTAAATCATAAAACCAAATCAAAGGCAGGACTAAGATGTGCAATTCAATGCAGAGTTATTCATAATTTATATTCTTTGCTGAATGCACAGAAGAAAACAATTAGATTGTCTTTGGTAAATATAATGTTTTATGTGCATGGACATTTACTCAATTTACTCCATGTAAGAAAAACCAGGACCAGTCAAAGTAAGTGCGTATAGATATACAGAGGTGATTCAAAACAAAATGTGGACTGAATTTTGTTCCATTTTGTGTCATCTTTAATAACCGACATTCTCCATTCTCTCTATTCTGCAGAAAAAGGAGACTTATATTCAGCTCCAACTGCCATTAAAATGATATGTTTGTAAGACTTTAATATTAGGTTTTGACATAAAATAACTCAACTGATTATTCATCTTATTCATCATGACCTGATGCATTTCAGAGTAAAGTCTAAGAAATATTTCCAAACCAAATCTGCATCTCAAAGCATTGTACATCCCATTTATACAGCTAGCTTTGATTTAACTATTAAATGTTTATCAGAAGGAATTTAAATCACCTCTAGGTCAACATATTTCTACTTTGACTAGAACTTCAGTATCATCAGGGAATATATTTGGGGAAGCTTTAACAAACTATTTTTAGATTCATCTATGCTAATCTTAGTCATCAACTGTTGTATTATTGGTTAATAATCTAATCAATGAATCAACTCTCAGCTCTAAAGCTTAGCATTGACAAAGAACTGTTGTGACACCTACTGTTTCTCATGAGTTTATAGGCTATATCAGTGGTGTCAAACTCAAGGCCCGGGGGCAAAATCCAGCCTGTGGTACAATCATTCCCAGCCCACCAGATCATATGATATTTTTATTAGAACTGGCCCACCAGTATGAGGTCTGCAGATTTCCTCCAGTACAAAAATGTAAACTAAACCTGGATAATTTATAACATCCTTGCTGAGTCATAAAAAATAGAAAAAGTAAACAGTCAAAATAATTTAAAAAAAGTCAGGAATGTAGGAGAAATTTGTGTTTTCTTTCTATTTTCAATTTCCATCTCACAGTTATGACAAAATTATGGTTTTGACTTTTTATCTCATATTTTTATGTTTTAGATTCATAATTTGACATTAAATTCTAGTTTTATTGACTTTTATCTCATGTTTTGACCTTTTCAACTCCTAACTTTGACTTTTATCTCATTTTTTTACCTTTAAAACTCGTGATTTTTAACATTGTTTCATATTTTGTCATTTTAAACTCACAATTTTGATATTTATCTCACATTTTGATTGTTAAATATCATGATTTTAAATTTTATCTCAGTTTTGCTGCCCATTTCAATTCCTAACTTTGACTTTTAGCTCTTTTTTTACTTTAAAACTCATGATTTTGAATTTTATTTCATATTCTGACTTAAAAATCATAGTTTCAGAATTCCATCCCATACATTGCCTTTTAAAAACACTATTTTGACTTTAAATGTTATGTTTTTACCTTTAAAACTTGTAAGTTTGACTTTTTATTTCAGATTTTGAGTTTTTAACTTATCATGTTGACCTTTTAATCTCAAAATCATTTAGGTTGACAGTCAATGGTTAAATATTGACCCTTTTAGGCCCTCAGGTTAGACCCAAATTCAAAATCCAGCCCCTGCTGTGATTGAGTTTGACAAGCCTGGTGTTGAACCCTACATTAAAGAAAATATGATATTAAATTTATCTATTTATTTATTTATTTATTTATTTTCAATTCCTTACCCCTTAAATTAGTGACACATATGATTAGTGCTGACTGTTACCCAAAATGTTGTTTAGGTGAAGTCACACCTCTATAATAAAGTCAAATACACAGAAATATTGACACTGTTTATTATAGAGTCAAGGTTAATTCTTTAAAAGTATCTGTATCGATCCAACTAAGAGCAAAGCCATTGATACTGATAAAGAATATGCACTATGTATACGGGCACTCTAACTCGGTGGGTAACTTCACCCATGGTGCAAATGTGTCCAACATCAAAAATGACAACAATCCATGGGTAGCATGAGCAAAATAACCCCAGAACACATCCAAACACAAGAAACACTCTCCCCAAGGGCATGATGGGTTGAGATCACAGAGAGCAGAGCTTAGGTCAGTTAACTCTTTACCAGGGGTGGAAAGTTACTACTTTCATTTACTCAAACTACTGTTATTAATTATTTTTTGGGGGTACCTGAACTTTTTTGAGTATATTTAGAAAAAACAATTTTTTACGTCTACCTCAGTAAGTTTTAATCAGAGTAACTGTGCTTTTACTTGGGTAAAATACTTGTGTACTTTTTCCACCTCTATTGACTAAGCAGTCGCACACATTAGGAGAATGATTCACATCACATCCATAAACAGCTGATGATTTCTGGGGTTCTTTTGGTCATGTTTCTGGCAGATTGTTGTTTTTGATGTGAGACACATTTGCACCATGAGTGAAGTTACCCACTGAGTCAGAGTTCCCACCTGTGACCTGCTAATGCTACAAAGGCAAACGCTACTTTTGAACTTCCATGTATTGTTTTTGTCATATGGAAAGAAAATCCTGCTAACACTTCTGTCACAACACCTCTTTTTCCATGGATGAAATTCAGAAGAAGACTACGGAAAGTCTTAATCACAGGAACAGGAACACATGATGAAAATCACTACAGGAAAAAGTTGTTCACAGTAAGAAGACGTGACTGTTGACTTGTTCAGGGATAGGAGATTAATAGTATTACTCAGAGTTGATGCAGGAAGGTGGCTTATAAACAAGCTCATTTTCAGATTCACCACTAACAATAAGATGTCAAAAGTTACAGAGGAAAAGCTGGAATGCTTAATTCAGTTATTCTATGACTTAGCCGCAGAATATCGTCTGAATGTGCTCTGTTTCTACCCAAAATGATGTGAGAGATAAATTATAAACCAGGCTCACACAGACACACTCACTTACGCCCACACATCTGGACAGTTTTATAAATAGCTCAGGGCAGAGGCCAGCGCTGAGCATGATGCTGCTGGCACAGTTTAAAGCCACTTGTGTCCAAAAAGTCGCCACATGCACGCAAACTGTCTGCATGCCTCAGAGTGACAAATTAAAGCTCAGTCACACTCTCCTCCTCTGAAAACACTTCAGCACAATCCGAACTCAAACTCCGGTGCACAATCACACCGACACTGCCGCCTTGTTCTAAAAGTCGTCAGCCACACTCACATGTATGCACGTGAAACTCTCAGGGGGTTAGTGTCCTTCATCCAGCAGTGGGATTAAACAGAGAATGGGAGGATTTACTGTTGACAGAATGCTTTCTCTAATCCGCTGCATTACCACACTGCTTCAATCTGCAGCTGGAGCCCCGAACGCCCTGCTGCCGCTACGAGTCCATCCAGCTGTCCAACAAATTTTAACTCTGCCGAGCGCTGAGCAGGAATAAAATTAGAAGAAGTAGTTTCTGCTTAAATCTGCTCAAGCAGAGCAGACGTGGAGAATCACACTCAAGATTTCAGGGTTTTTTTTTTTTTTTTTTGAGGGGAATGTACTTCTTTTAGAAAGTGCTTTTCATTTAACATGAATTGTACAAGGTCAGACTTACTTCTGCCCATATATTCTTGCTTGCTTTTGTAGTGTATTATCTTTCACTGAACATCCAGATATTTAAACCTAAACCTAACCCTTTAGAGACAAACTAGACAAGAAAAGACTCACAGATGTCTGAAATTAAAGTCCAAATTATGGCTCTGTAAAAAAAATCCTGGATCCTACATTTCACATAATGCCTTATTTAATGCCATACTTCCTTGCGCTGTATTTACTCATAAATAAAAGAAAAGGAACAGGATTTTTCTGCAACAAAAATGCAGAGCTTTGGAACTTCAATCATCATTTTACAAATCTTAAGCCAAATTTACGAGCATAATTCACTATTATCTATGGAAGCCCTAATAGGACATGCACTCATACATTAATTTAAAACCATTTTCAATGGTAACAAGTAAATTTTAGCTACTGTGCTTACGCCTTCACTTGTTTCTCTTGTTATTTGGAGATAGCCACGCTGGCACCCCTGTTATGAGTGGATTTTGGTTGTTTTGTCAACATCAAAATTTTGTCTAGTAGGGACACAACATTATCCGCATGATACCAGTATAGGCAGAAATTAGCCTATAAAGTTAAATATCAGTATTGGCAGACTTGCAAATTCTGCTAGATATATCAGCCATACATATCAGTAGTATAAATCAAATATTCTTCTGCACCTTGTATCAGACATTCACATTTATACCATTTCCCTTTTACTTCTTAATCCATTACAAGTTCTGCTTTCTTTGGTTAAGTTCATGTCATAATCTACCCAAAGTTCCGTCTTTCAATTTAAAAGCAAGTCTGTATTCAGACAGGAAGTCAGTTACCCTTAGTTTAAGACTACAGATGTAATAGTATTGTGGTATGAGGGAGAAAAGCTGTTAAAAGTGTCCTTTCTGGTTCACCCTGCAAGCTACTCTCAAAGTTTTGCTGGCAGTTCAAACCAGGAGGGGCACTTTTAACAGCTTTCCACACTCATTATGTGAAATTTCTATATGAAACCAAAATATAAGTGTACAGTTTAGTAGGGATGTAATGTATCGTTAATTTTGTAGTATCGTGTTGATAGAAACGTCTCACAACCGTTGTGGACATTTGACAGTTAGGCCTTCAGGGCAAAAAGTATCAAAAAGGAACTACAGTTACCATCAGCCCTTGTGTACCCATCATCCTTTGTGCTCCACTCCACTTCATGGATAGATAAATTTATGACAATTCGTTCTGAATACAATAGAATTTGTTCAAAAGCAATGAATCCATAGTAGCATGAATCTGAATGAGGGTGCAATATCTTCATGCTATAAAGGAGGAGGCTGGGGTGGAGGAGGTTAAGCTTTGCCAGCAGGAGTGTGTTGCATTGGCATTAATGCTAGCAGGGATTGGTGAGAAATACTGTATGCCATATCTAAATACACCACTGTAGTGTGATTGGCTGTGGGAGCTAGGAGACAATGGTTAGGATCAGCTAGCTGTCAGCTGATCATAAGCTAGCATGAGCTAATGCTAGGCTTTGTTAAATAAAAAGGAGAATTACTGATGTAGTTTTAAGATTTGCTGTTGGGCTTTTATGCCTTGATTTAGACTCGACAGTGGATCAAGTCAAAAACTGGAGGGGATAAAGTTGGGGACAACGTGCATGAAAGGAGTCACAGGCAAGATTTGAACAGATTTGCTAGATCCAACCATCAGGACACAGGCGACACTCTGATAACTTTTATTATATGAAAAAAGCACCCATATATGAGTTTGACTGCATGTGATAACTGCTTTCAGTTCAATTAAACTGACCAAAAAATAACTGCTTCCAAAAAGCCTCAGTAATTATAAAGTTTATCATCAATGTTATATCCTGTGTAAACAAAAGCTTCTAAAATCAAACTTAACTCAAGTTTGTGCTTGTGTTACCTCAGGTAGCATCAGTAATAAAATCTGTGCTATAAGAGACCTTTTCTGTCAGTGCAGTGAGATTGTTCAAATCTCTACCCACTCTAATTCAATTTACACTCACTGTGGCATTCAAGGACGCACTTAAAGTCTGAGCTATTTATATCCAACCCCTAATGAACCCCCCTCCTCCCATTTTATCTCCTCCACACTCACCACCCTCCTCCAAACACAGCCCGCCCCATCCTCCTCTCCTCTTTTTGTCCCACACACTCAGTAGATGATCTTTGGCCTTTAGTCGGTCTTGGTCTCACAGCCAAACATTCCTCATTAGCTTAGGGAATAAAACTGCACTGCTGAGCGCTAAACTTCTTGATGTAACAGCCTGTGCCAGGCATCAAAGTCAGAGCTTCAAACAATAAAGTAGCACTGAGATTTAATTAACCAAATTTTTATTGGGGGTATAAACTTTCACTTTTGGGTCATTGAGTAACGGATGATGTAAATGTCCTTTATCTTGGTTCAATAGGATAGACTGCAATCAATTTAGAAAGACTGGTATCTATGAGTACATTACTTCTACAGATGGAGACTCAGAGGGAAGAAAAAGGGAGGAGAAAAACTTTGGGGAGACCGGTTAACAGGAGAGACCCAGTAACTTGGTAGTGTAGGTGTGTGAACTGTGAGCCCATGTCCACAGAGAGAGCTGCTACTGTCATGAATCGAACATTTGTGATCAAGGATAGCGACTCACAGGCCACTGCAGCCTGCATCACTCGCCACCCAGAGTTCCCTGCCTTACTGATCACCAGTGTTTCATCGATCTTCTTCAACTTTCTACAGATAAATTGGATGAACCGACCCCAACCAGAAGAGCTGAATAGAAATTTGTCAACCAACTAAGTTTATTCTTCTCACTGCTGATAATTAAACAAGCTACAGTCGGTATATGTTAACTTTATGAAAGCATTGTGTCAGCTGTTGAACTAAGCAGAAATAACTAGTTTTTGTTTAGTTTGCTGTTGTTGTCTTTGTCATAGCTGCAGACCTAAACAGCTGGTAGTCGCAAAAAAAAAAAAAAAAAAGCCGAACACAGAGGCTTTCTGAGTGAAAAATAAAATGCTTCAAAATGTTTTGATACACCGTACTATTGGGTCAATATTGCTTTTGGGCCCATTTTTACCTGAAATTCCTAAATTATATGAAAATACTGTAGCTGACTGCTAAACTGTATAGCCTTGCTTCCTGTTTAAAAGGGCAATGCCTACTGAAATCTGGAGTAGTATTGCCAGGTATCTTAAACGACTTAACTTCAAAAATAAAGAAGAATCCCTTTAAAAGTTGCTCTAAAAACCTTCTGAAAGCCTGTCAGTTCACACCGCTGCAACAAGAAGAGACCGTGTATTTGTTTTCACAGCTACGACTCGTTTTCCACTTCTGCTTTTCATGGCTGTCTTGTAGCTGTATGCAACCTGTAGCATACGCGTAATATGAATGAGATCAGTGATAGTAAGTTATTTGCTATGGGAGCAATTCATGTGCAAAACCATAAAAGAGAGGATACAGACGTTGGAGCTGCCTTTGAATGCTTAAAAGCATACGTTGGGGGCTTATGCCAATCTGTGATTGACTGGCGACTAGTCAAGGGTGTAACTCGCCTCTCGCCAAATGACAGGCTACTGCCCCCCTGCGACCCCCAACGGGATACCCCAATTCTTCAACAATGTTTCTCCGTTACTCCTGAAGTAGTTTCAGCATTTAGAGCACTCATTCCCAGAGTCTGGTTCGGTACCAAAGGTGGACTGTGGGATTTTTTTTGGCTGCCAAATGAGTTGTCTGAATTTCTTTGCTACAGTAATGAATGGGACATTCCACCATAATAAAACAAAACTAAGGCCCTACTAGCCACTGGATGCCAGTAGAGCTACAGTCAGAGTTAAGGGTGTTTGGCTAATAAAAATAAAACTCATTGTTCCAGCTACCCAAAGCCCAAGGGGCCAAGCATTCAAAGAAAGACGATGACGGAGGGAAAGTGGCCCTTTTCAGGCTCATAAAATAGAAGTGCCAGGTCAGGAGCAGATTGAGTCCAGAGCTAATGTTATCCAAGCCAACCAGCCAAGGATGGCACTGAAGGCAGATTTGATAAGCAATAAGGTACAGAAAACCACAGTTTTGGGTAGCGATGACTTATAACGCCTAAAAGGTGGTTGATAAACATATATACCAGACTTTCCATGATGACATGGCTTCTCTGAGGCATTGGTTTACTGTTTAAAAGCACGACGTTCCTCTCTTTCATTTACATTTTCCATTCCAATAAAAAAAGCTGCATCTTATTCTGTATTTCTATAAAGACCCTAACCCTGAGGGTTCAGTTTCTCAAATTAGTGTTTTAGCTGTTTTTTAATCTTAAATAAAGACTGGCATTTCAAAATTTGCATTTTCTATCTCATTTTGAACATTTCCTAGTCTAAACAGTAACAGAAAAAGCCTGGTACATTTTTTTATAGAGTAAGATCAAGAACATTTTTTAAATACTATGAGTACATGTGAATTATTGAGCTACTGTAGTATTATTTTCTACATGGAATCATTTGAGTTGCACCAAATTGGAGAGGTTTATCTCAGTTTCACATATAGAGTTTAATCTTCCAAATACAATTATGCAGCGCTAATATTGAAATCTAATTCAGCCGCAGTGACTGTATCAAGCCAGGAAGGAAGGAAGGATGTGTCTGGTTATCAGGGGTGTTAGAATCATGATAGGAACATGATATATCTGCATATTTTCCACTCTTTAGCCACAAAGCTGTGAAAATCTGCTAAGTGAGGAAAACGAACACAGTGTGAGAGTCCAAGACTGTCAGGTTGTATTTCCACTTCAGCATGCTGGAACTCAGCAGGTTGAATTACAGGCAGGAGAGGGAGGGGGATCTGGCGCCATGCTATCACTACACACAGGTAACACTGCAGCCTTTGACACAAACACTTCACACACAGACGGAGCAGACAGTGAGTGGATTGATGGTGGAGTGTAGACTGGATCACAGAGCTGATTCATCACTGCCCTACTGCCCCTCTAAGATACTCAGAGAGAGTGAGTGGTCATCTGAGAAGGGATTTGACTGAGGTGTGTCTGAACTAAGCTGTACTCTTAGAGGCAGGGCAACCATTAGCTTAGAGGTCCACTAGCTTTTCCTCAAATCCTACAACATTACACAAATCACATACAAATTAGAAGAAATTACCATAAATAAATCAATGTCTGGGGCCAGCCAAGACTAATGAAAGTCAAGAATTTGCTCATGGCTCTGATTGCTATGCGAGAGTGTGAAGTCACACACACAAAAAAAATAAACATCTTTCAGTCAGGAATACTCTCGTCATACATTTTACCATTTTATTGCAAAATGAATCTACAGTTTGACGTGGCAAAGAAGGCTCTGCTCAAAAGATTCTGCATGGGTTAGTCACCCCATATGGGTAGATACATTTATGATAAGGCGTACCGAATAGGATAAAATTAATCCATAGTAGCACTGATCGGAATTTGAGGGTACAATAGCTTTTACTATAAAGGAGGAGGCTGGGGTGGAGGAGGTTAAGCTTTGCCAGCTTAAGCTTTGTTCTTTTTTCTTATTAAATATGAGAATGACAAAACCCCTTCAATACAACATTTCATATTCAATTAGCAATATGAAAATCCTCAGAATGCAATGTATTTAAAAAATTGTTTAGCTCTAGTTTAAGAATAAACGAAAGTTAAGGAATAATCGCACATCAAATCACAATTGAAATATTGTGTAGAAAATTTACAATTTGATTAATTTCCAAAATCGTTCAGCCCTAGCCTGAACTAACTCAGAGCTCTATTTTTGGTGTTACAACATAGGTTTGTTACTGAAAGAAGACACTGTGCACCAATTTAATGCAGCTTTTTCTTTGACTTAAGGAATTTTTATTTTTTCTTCATTTACTTGTAAAGATCTTGATTATTAATACCTTTATATAACCATTTTAGGATTTTTTGTAAATATACAATTGTGTGTCATCTGCATACAATGCTAACATGGTTATGTTTGCCGTATACATTAATGTAAAAGCATAATCATCTATGCAGTTAGATGCATTCCACCCAGACACTTTCTCGTCCAACCAAAAGATTGTTTACAGATGACGTCATGTCAATGCAAAGAATGGAGGCAGGATGTTCTCAAATTTTGCAGAAAAAGTCCCTTTCACCAAAAGATTTCAACAAACATATATTGTGGGGTTCCGTTATTTTTCAACAACCTCTCTGTTCCAAGTCTGTCCATCTGGGCCCCCATACCTGAGGTGACTAAGTGACATGCAATCTGTCTTCAAGCATCAGATTCAATTCTGCCAGTTATTTATAAAATGGTGAGACTTTGTGACTAAATATACACACAACCTGGTGAAAAACAGACTAGGAGCTGGCATCAGTACATGTACACATGCACAACATATACAGCAGGCACTGGAAGTAATGCACATACGCCCAAAACCTGTGTTTTTAATTTGGTCCTTCTTTCATCCTACGCTCAAACAAAAGAATAGTGGGTAGAAAAGCTTTCACATTCACAAATGTTTCCTATAAAGCTAAAATGTTTGTGGGTAGGACAGGAAGACTCTCCACTGAAATCAAAAGGCTGCTCAGATTCTTCTAGGTGGGGCAGGGAGGGAAGGCTACATCACTGAATAATGCAAGTGTCAGAGCTTAAAAGCTGCACCAGGAAAGATTTAGATGTGCAGATAAAAGAAGAGCCCTGGCATGAGCCTAATTAAATCACAGGAGGAGCTACAGTGGAAAAGAATGACCCAGTCCCTGAAGAGATGCCAGAAATTTGTCCTATTTGCCCAAATAGAGCTGTGGCGTTGGAGCGGTACACTTCTCTGCCCGCAGGGGGAAAGACACAGGCAGACATGAGGGGGATAGAACCGGCCCATTTCCTGATTTTCTATTCACTTGCAGGATTTCTGGATGGGTGCCGTGTCATAGAATATTTGTTTTGCAGTTAAAAGTACAGTAGACGCTTGTAAAAAAAAACAGCCGTCTGAGATTGGACCACAATCACACACACAAACAGGAGTCCTGAAATAGCTGTAGCGTGATTGGAGAACAATGAAGAGGTCCCTTCAGAGGCGACAGCTTCCTGTCCCCAACGCACCCGTCACATTCCTCTGTGCCAATTTGTGTTTGGATTACAGTGCATTCCTGTACCGCTAACCCTGCACAGACCACAGAACCCAGTCGGCATGTGATTCCCTGTGTGACCCAGGAAAAACGACTAGTAAGCTACAGATGCTAATGAAGAAGCTAGAGCTAGTGTCCCGCTTAAACTTTAGCGGGACACTTTAAGAGTCCAGGCTTCTTGCTAACAAAAGTCCCACTACATAAACTACCAGTGAGCCACAAAATTAGAAGTTTATGCTTCTGTTTTTGTGTAGACAATACAAAAAATGTATAACATGATAATTAAGTGACCTCAGAAATGCTGGAGGGTTGACTCAAAGACAAACGAGGCGTTTCTGCTCTCTCATATTCTCCAATTGAAGCATGTAGCAGGTTGCTATCTGTAGAATAATGGACAAACATTAGGTTTGTGTTTATTTTCTCATCTAATCCTCTACAAGATGGTTAAATGTGTTTCCAGGAAGGTAGACTAATGCTGTAAGAGTTCAAAACAATATTGAACAAGGCCTTTTCACACAACTGAGTCTGCAAATTATGGCAAAAGGCAGCTTTTAAAACACAACAGCAGAAAAGATCAAGGGCTAAAGCTCCCTATGTTGCTAGCTTGTTAGCCATTTCAATTATAATTCTGGTTTCTCATGGAAAAACAAGATAATCGTGATTAAATTTTGACTGTCCTGCATGCCATATTTTGCCCATATTGTTTATGTTTTTCAAGATTTGAGTTTTTAATGGGGCACACCCTTCCTTCCTTTACAGCCCCTCCCACCAAAACAGCTCTCACTTTGATTTAAGTGAGGAGCAGAGGGATCTCCAGTGCTAGTTTGAAAAGAGAGAGTGAAAGATATGATAAAACCTAATTAGTTTTGAAGAGTTAGACATGGAACAATGCAAAATAACTGCAAATGTTGCTACACGGTTGTGGCGAGTGATGTGCGTGATAGGCCGGATAAAGAGTTAAATTTAGATCCCTATATAGTCCTGACTAGAATTACAACCTGGTCAAACTAATCAACATTTTTAAAAATAATTTCAGGCTCACTCACAAACCCAGTCGAACGCTAAACTGAGGCACAGCCAACTGCCAAGTGGTAGCCACTGTAGTTTTTCCCATGAAAAACCCAGGGAATGGGCCCTCCCCAGTGGTAATTTATTGATGATATCATTGCATGTGTGCTGGGTCAGTAGCATTGGTGCTAACGTCCTGGCTATAAGTTAAATCATT
This sequence comes from Cheilinus undulatus, assembly GCF_018320785.1. Taxonomy (NCBI): domain Eukaryota; kingdom Metazoa; phylum Chordata; class Actinopteri; order Labriformes; family Labridae; genus Cheilinus; species Cheilinus undulatus. The sequence continues at coordinate 11,483,235 of NC_054888.1, read as the reverse complement.
TTGGGGCTAAAAAGTACATCAAGCTATTTTGGTTTCTGATGTTCAAACTATTTTATTCTGCCACTTTTAACCCTCTTTTCATCAATGTTTCCAGCTGTTGTTGCAACTTTCACTCATTTTTTGCCACTTTTTTTTTTTACTGCTTTTCATCATTTTTACCCCCTTTTTTAACCCATTTTGCCACCTTTTCACTGCTTTTCACAGTGTTAACCAATAATTTTCAGCACTTAAAGCTGATTTTTCCCACTATTAACCCGTTTTGAGAACTTTCACAAATTTGGACCACTTTTTAACTGCTTTTCTCCATTTTAACCACTTATAGTCACCACTTCTAGCCAATTTTTGCCACATTCGATGCCTTTTTGCAACTTTCAACTGCTTTTCACCATTTTACCCCTCATTTTAACCAATCTTTGCCACTTTTTAACTGCTTTTCACTATTTTAACCACACATTTTAAGCTATTTTTGGAACTTTCCACTGCCATACTAGCCATCCGTATTGAAGCCAATTTTTGCCACATTCAACCGCTTTTAAAACTTTCACCCATTTTTGCCACTTTTTAACTGCTTTTCACCATTCCAACCATCCATTGTGGCCAATTTTTGCAACTATTAACACCTTGTTTGCAACCTTCACCTATTTTTCCCACTCTGTAACTGCTTTTCACCATTATCACCCCCAATTTTAACCCATTTTGCCACTGTTTAACTGCTTTTTTACCATTTTTATTGCTGATTTTGCCCATTTCAAGCCTTTGTTGCAACTTTGAACCACTTACTCCTACCAATTTTTGCCACTCTGAACCTATTTTTGCCCCTTTTTAAATGCTTTTCACCATTTTTACCACCCATCTTGCCACTTTTAACCAATTCTTTTCTAATATTCTGCAATTATTATTATTTTATTCCTTTGAAGAAATTCCGATTCCTTTCTTTTTGAGTGGGTATTATTCACTTAATGATAGCATGCTGTAGGAACAGTGCAGTTAAGCACTATTTTGATCTCATCCACCAGCTTTTGCACATGGCACAGCAGTATTTTAGGCGAGATTTTGATATGTGACTGTGAACCTGCTAGTTAAGGCTCACTTGGTCTATGTTTTGTTTGAGATTGAGGATGTTACGGTTAAAGCTTTAGATGAGCTTTAGATGTTTTTTTTGTAGCCTTCGGTCTAAATGTGAGTAATGTTATCTGAGCATCTTTATACAACTTACTGCTTATGAATACTGTCAAAAAAAGAGCACAAACACAAAAAGCAAACATACAAAGTGAGGCTAGGTGGGATGTCACTGCTGTCTTCCAAGGGGAAACATTGAAAGCAGTTCATACTTTACGGCTTACAACTATCACAACTACGCAGTATTTTTTTCTCACTAAAGGTAGCATTAAATCAGAGTATAGGATAATATTTGATGCAGTAAAGTTGGCAGGCTTACACTAAAGCAAAACCAGCTGTAATCCAATATGGTGTTGAATCAGACAGTTTTGTAAAAGGCTGTCTTATCAAAATGATTTAACTAATACAAACTTAGCCTGGAGCATTAATGTTAGTTAACTTGGTTAGCTCTGCAAGACTCAGTTGTCATTTCAGGAAGAAAATTCAATCACTTCAGCCTCTTTCTGAAATCGGGATCCACTGATGCTTTAAATTTACATGGACTTTCAGTTCAAATCTGTGTTATTTCTATAGTGAAAGCAAGTTTAAAGTCTTACAAATGATCCCTGGTGACGTCATGATGGATTAAACTTGGCTATCAGCTTGTTTACAGAATGCCTGTTGTATAAACTGTTTATATAGAGTTATCTTTGTTGCTTTACAGGAAGTTTCAGGGGATGTCAGCTTCTTTTGGAGTCTTAAATGTGAGTTTTTAAACCCCCTTGAGAGCAAGTGCCAGTGCCTGGCATTAGCGGTCAAAGTGGGGCATAGGTAACAAATCTACAAGAGCGCAAATTCTGCAGCTTTAACTCCACAATCAGTGCCTCACTATCAACTGGTGAAGTCACATTAGGGTGAATTTGTCAGTTTCACAACATTTTTGCAAGTTTTATCCAAATGAATACTGGAAATGATCTTTACTGATGTAGTTGGGAGGTTTAGTTCAAGCAAAAGTACCAAGGAGGATGCACTGAGGTCTCAGATATCGGGTCAATAATGCTAGTAGTCAAAAATAGGCTGAACACACTTGAGAATCGCCCTTGTATAGGAGTGTAATAACAACATGGAGCAGAGTGGTAGGGGAATATAGATCCTACGTCAGTTGGGCGAAGGTCTTGCCCTGCAGAAGTGTCCTTGAGCGAACTGGCTGGTTCTTTAACCATCAGGGAGGACAGTGGGGATATTCCCTCCTCCTGATGACTGATGCTGCATATGCCAGAGTATACAGTACAGCTCTAAGTTTAAATCCTTTTGCTTTAGAGAGAAAAAGTGAAGTACTGCAGCATGCTATAAAAATCCTATTCTCATCTGTGTGCAGATTATTTCAGGCAAACACACATTTCCTGATAAATATGACCTCAGTCCACACTGCAGTTTATTATGCACGGATTAGAATCAGGGTCAGACTATGTTGAAGCTATTAGGGAGGAAATAGGAGATGAGCAGGCCTGTTATGCTGGGATTGATCTGATTGTGCGAGCAGACTACAGCTCTGATCTGATTTACTCACTGATTTATTCACGAGCTGCACGTGTGCACCAGCAGCTTCAAATCACCCTTATTTGCCTTAAAGATCTTTTCCTTTTGACAGCAACACATGATGCAGCAGGACAAAGATTTTTTTGTCTGGCTTTGTTGTTGTTTCTGTGAGGCCTTTCTTAGTCACTGTTGCACATCAAAGCATGACTTCATCTGCTCATAATACCAGCCCAGTCGGTGGCAGCCCTTCACAGAGCACCAAACAGATTGATGAGTGCAAAAATAGGCTGTGTAACGGAATACGTTTGCAGAAAACGTCAATTAATGTCGTGATGCTGTCAAAGCGGGCTGTCAGATCCACATGAAAGCAGCATATAAATAAACACTTACACAGGAGACACCTTGCTTACCTTTGCTGCAGCTAATGAAATGTCGTGTTTAGCCCAGCCTGCATGCCAAATATATCCCCGAAGCAGCCGCTCAATCATGGACGACGGACAGCCACACGGCCCGAGCACCACCGACCCTTCATCTGCTTCCAAGCCGGATCCGGCGCACCAAAGCCCGGGCGCTGCGCCGCTGCCTCCCGGTAGTTCCAACCTGCGGTCAACACGAAAGCTCCCTTTGAAAATGTCAGCTTTTAACACTTATTGCATCTAAATCATGGTTGCCATCTCGCTCTCTGCGCAGCCTCGTTTACTTCTCCGTGGTATTGCCAGCCTGTGTAGAGAGAAAGACGCGTTCATATCTTATTTATTTGGCTGGTCCACTTCACATCCGCCGCCCTGTTTCCGCCGCTTCACGCACTTTATTCCCGCTGCCCGCGCGCGCTGCCATCGTGGAGGAGAATAAAAAACAACCGCAGTCCGATTTTTACCGCAGACTCTCGTCTTAAGTGCGTGTTATTAACTTTGTTTTCAAAGACGGGCCCTGTTGTTGGAGTCCATACTGCCCGAGCTCAGCATCAAAATAACTGACTGAACACCTCCCACTACCCCCCCTTTGTGGATCACAGGTATTCAACAGGAGGCTCGCGGGCATAAAAGAGGTCGCAAATAGGTTCCCAGGAGGTTAGGCGGAAAAGATGCTGGTAGATAAGGAAGCCCAAAGAGGACACGCACCAATTCTTGTGCTTTACGCTGCTTTAAGCTTTGATTCTAAATTTTTTTATTACAAACATGTAAAACAAAAGATGATCATACAAAAGGATAAAGGACAGAAAAGGTGATTTTGACTGACAAACCCAGAGAATGGGCCCTCCCCAGCTGTGATTTATGGATAGTATAGCATGTGTGTTGGATCAGTAGCATTGGTGCTAGCATCCTGGCTAACAGTTTCCTCATTTTGGACCTGAAAAGTGTAAAACTATCATTGTGTTCTGATGTTGAAATCATTTATTTGTGCCATTTTGAACCCATTTAAGCTACGTTTTCTGCCCATTTTTCCACTTTCATGATTTTTTTTTTTAAATTGGCTGTTTTTACGAATGTTTGCAACATTTTAATCCTTTTTCACCCATTTTCACGACTTTTTAACCCTTTCCACTTCTTTTTCTGACACATTCTAGCTAAAGTTGCCTCTGTTAACTCATTTTAGCGTATTTTTTACTCAATTTGCACCACTCTTTATTCAATTTTTGCCAAGTTTAACCACATTTGGCTGTTTGTAGAGCCCGGTTATGCCACGTTAGACCCATTATGCCACTTTTTAATCAGTTTGCACCACTTTTTCAGCATGTTTCTGCCATTTTTAACCAATTTTGATTGTTTTAAAAAAGAGATTTACAAAGAAAAATGGACATTGACATGCTGACCCGCAGCACAACTGCCCCAGAGCAACCTTTTGAGGTGGAGGATTATGCTGCGTTCCATTTACCTCGGAGGTCGGAAGTCGGAACTGGGAATGACGTCACATTCGTCTGCAAATACTAAAGGTTGGTGTTAGTGACGATCAAAAAATGGATGATAAAATGGATAAAAAGATGTTCAATATCAGAGTTACTGGTGTGGATTAAATCTTTGAAGACTCTGGAACATCACCCACGCTCCAGGCTTGCTAGAAAACCTTCTGTAAGAGCTACAAAGGCGTGGATAGCATCATTACAACGGCACAACAGAGAAAAGCTTCTGGGGGAAACAAGTGGCAACATGATAAACAAGTGAAAACCTTACATAAAACAACTCTGGTAGATGAATGAATAAAACATAGGTGTATGTTGACTTGGGCTTTTTTAAAAAAGTGTTGTTTTAATTTTATTTGTGGACAGTGATGCTGCTGAAGGAGGTCATCTTAGGATAAAAGGGGGGCTTAACTCATTCCACTTGAATTTTCAAAGTAAACGGTGCATACAGCAAGTAAGGAGCAGGGTTCTGCTTTTCATCCCAATGTGACATAACCAAACTGTTTATATGAAATAAAAATTATATTTGAATTATGACCTGGCAGTGTTTTCCCCAGGTATTTTTTTGCACACTGCTGCAGTAAAATCAAAATCCATCTAAAATAACTGATTATTCAAAACTAGACATTGACCTGTAGATGTAGTCCACAAAGACCTGGTCTACCCCTGCTGCTGGCCTAGATGGAGTGCAGTGACCCCAGTGGGAGCAGACGGTTGGGATGGGAGACAGGGCGGCGGGGTTTGGCAAGTAATCCCACCACCATAATCCCTGCAACAACAAAAGGAAAAGTCCATCCATGCATTTTTTTAAAAGAATCTCAAAATCTAAGCAACAAGATGCCTAATTTTACTACTGAAAGCGAAACAGGAAGTGTTTTGTTTACAAAAATATAATTGATTTGACAAAATGGAAACAGGATGTTGAATATTTACAAGAGTAGACAAGCTAGTAGAAAATAAACAAAAAGAAGATATGTAAACTATAATCCTAGATATGAGCCTGTAATGAAAAGCAGTGACTCTTAAACTTGAAAAATATAAATACAAGGAGAAAAAAGTTACTTACATAGCCTTACATACACAACACATGTGAACTGATGGCTTAAGTATGTGTAGCCAAAGCCTACAGCAACAGAAAAATACCTTAAATGTCCATAAAGAGATTAATAACTAAGTTTTATTTTATATGTACCCTCTATGATAACCCTGAGTATTTCTTAAAGAAGTGTAAAAAAATCCATAATTATTTTTTGCCTATTTAGTACCAATAAAAGGTAGATATATATGTATTTTTCATCGATTGTAGTGCAGGACTATTAAAGAACAAGTCATTTTAAGTCCTCTATATCTACAAAAAGCAGCATTTTCAGGGTCTGAATCACAAAGTCTACACACCCAACAAAAACAGTCAAAATGAGGCATTTGTGTTCACTTTTAAATAATGCAGTGTGTCTTGATTAACTGCCGGGCCATCTCCATGTTCCCACTGGACTGGTAGATAAGGGAGAGGTTGAAGGCGATCTCCCTGCTCAGGTCCACCTGATCGTCCGGGATGCCCTGCACAGAAGACGAATGGAGAAAAAATGAAAAGAAGGATAGACAAAATACATTTACAACATCATAATAAGAGATATAAGTTGCTTTATGAATGTTGAATGTCTACATACTTCCAGTTTCTGTGCAGGTATTGTCAGAGCCTTCTGATAATAGTGTATGGCCAGATGTGTGAGGCCTATCTGATGCAGCGCTCTGCCCAGGTTGTACATGCTCTCCTGACACTCTCCACGCAGCTCCACGTACCGCCACAGGAAGGAGAAACCCTGCAAACACACTTAAATGTTAAAAAGCAGCAAGACTGTGTGATTGGAAAGATGACAGAGTCTAATCAGAAAGTGTACCTGCAGCACCAGCGTGTGTCGTTTGGCCACGTACTTCTGACACGCCATGTGGAAGAAGGTGAGGCCAACGCACAGGCTGGAGAGCGGGTCGTTGGGGTGAGTCTTAAAGGCCTGGATGTACTGACCTAAAGACAGAAATCATGGAGAAAAATTTAAAACCATAATCTCCAACTAGTCTAGTGTCATGATGGATCAATGTCTTTCTTACAGCTGAGATTTTCCTCTTTTTCTAACTACTACTGAAAGGCAAAGCAATTTTCCTTGTACAAGGTTCAATAAGAAAGGCACACTATTCTACACAGGCACATAATGGACCTGCAGGATTAAGAAAGCCTGTGGAATTTACACATTTGGTCGATAATTGTAAAAAGGAGCTGATAAAAATGGGGCGGCACAGTGGCACAGGGGTTCGCGCTGCTGCCTCACAGCAAGACGGTTTCTGGTTGCTTCCCAGTCAGGGCCTTTTCATGTGGAGTCTGCATGTTCTCCTCGTGCATGTGTGGGTTTGCTTCAGGTGCTCCGGCTTCCTCCCACCACCAAAAACATGCTCATTAGGTTAACTGGTGACTCTACATCAGCTATAGGTGTGAATGTGAGCTTGCCTAGCTGTCTGTCTTTATATGTCAGCCCTGTGATTGACTGGCAACCAGTCCAGGGTGTACCCTTGGATAGGCTCCAGCCCCCCAGTGACCCACAATGGGATAAGCTGTGTAGAAAATGAATGGATTAAGTTTGGTACGAAGTTCAGTAGGTAGACAGTTCGGTAGGTAAGTACTTCATTAGTCCTGAGAGAAATTCAAGCAGCTCTCTCTTGGACAAGGTACAAGACAACTGTGCTGATTTTTGGCCCCGATTAAACATGTTCAATATTACATAAGTCTTGTTGAGTGGGAGGGACACCGAGGACAGCCAAGCAGGCATGAGCAGGTCTGTTAAATTGAACAGTGATGTCCGATCAGGAAGCAAGCTGACCCAAGGAGGAAGCACAACAAACACAGCCAGTGCAACATGAAGCATGAAGCAAGCTGGTGAACCACATGACGGGAGGGATGTTGGATGGAAATTGCAGCAACAGATGTAGCAGGTTGCTAACAGCTAGCTTGTTTACTCTCAAGTTGCGTTTGACCGTGCAAGAATTGCAGTTTACAGAGGAGACTGGTTGAAAAGCTAATAGTGTTGTTAGGCTGTGAAGCACCTTGGTAAAACCACATTTCCCTTAGATGACCGTCATTCATTGAAAGCTCTGCAGAAAACTCCAAACTTCAAAGTTATTACTCCTCTTGCAGAGTTCAGGACTTTGATTTCAAGACATTTTTTTCCAACATGTATTTCTAGCAGATCAGATTTGTTATTTGTGCTCATTTAATGTGGCTGCGTCATCCTCAGCATTAGAGACAGGAGAAGTCTCAAGGTCCTATTGAGAATCAATAAAGTTTGCAATGAAATTAATCATGAAATAACAAGACGAATGGACCTGACTGTGTTTAGTGGCAACTTTGTGTGTCATGTAGTAGGCGGAGCTTGGCGGGGTGATACAAGGTAGCAGAGGAAGGTCTTTTCTACAGGAAGGTTTATGATTCTTACTACAAGTTTAAAGGGATTTTTGTCAAAAGGAGCAGGCGTGTAAGACTTGTGTCTCCTTCTTCAGCATTATCCAAGTTAGTTTTTAATTACATAGGGCATTTACGCACTGCACAAACACTCAAAACTTAGGCAGAAACCAATAAACTGTATCTTTTCCTGCCAATGAAAGGTGTTCCAAACCAAAGTCACATGAAACCTCTGTCAGCTGGTCATTTTTTCGTGATATGTGACTGCCAACTGGAGGAACAGAAACAAACTATGTTGTCAAAGTAAAAAGAGACAACCCGGAGCATCATGGGAAGGACACAGCAGCTTAGGGAATTTCAAAACAGTTTGTACTTTACAAGCAGAACAAGCAGTGCAGTCAGCAGCAGATTTTGTGTTTTTGTACCCAGAGCATGTTTGAAGCTCCCTGACACCATGGCGTTGTGTCCACAGAGCACACACAGGGCGTGGTTGTCGGGGTGTTTTAGCAGCAGACGCAGACAGAAGCGGTGGTGGCGCTGGTGCTGGGAGGTTATCGTCAGCTGAGGGAGAGAAAAGAAATGTTTTTACTTTAACATAAAATGACACACACATAGAGTTTTAAAACAACCTTAGACTCACCTGGTTAAAAATATTCCACAGCTGAGGCAGATCCACATTTTCCATCAGCATCAATCTAATAAAAAGAACAGATAATAGTTCAAATAAAGTTAATTTTTCTTCCACTAATGGAGATGTATAAAGAGGTCTAGTAGTTGTAGGCTTTGTTGTAGGTATGGTCCAGTAAAAAAAAAAAACATTTCAACCACAAAAAGATATTTAAAAATGACAAGTTTGAACTTCAGATGGAACAAACCATGAAGGAACAAGACAAAACAAATATATGCAGAATGCAAGCACACACTTATTTTTACTTCATTTTCTCAAGATTTATCAAGATCATTTTCTTGGGGAAACAGTCCTGTCATTCCAAAAAAAGAAGACAAATAAGGTAAAATCTTGTGCAAATGGCTAAAATTTACTCCTGAGTGTTACCACTCAACCAAAATTTGCCAACTATGGCCTACTTTTTGTCAAAAATGGAGGTAAAAGGCGCCAACATCCCCAGCTTCATGAACACTCTGTCCTCTAGCTTTGAAGACGATGTCATCCTTTAAAGTTTATAAAACATTCCATCCCTACCTGATGTAGTTGTAGGCTTTGTAGTAGTTACGGTCCAGGATGGTTGCGGACAGTCCGAAGAACTCTAACTCCTTCCTCTTGGGCTTGTTGTCGTAGAAAGAGAAGAACTCCATGGCTGACTCCACCAGCAGCTCGGCCTCTTCGTAGCGTTTCACCTCACACAGCGTCAGCACGCAGCTCATCAGCAGCTGCCACCAGTCCTCTTTGGAGAGGACGTTGGTTTTACCTGAGGTCAGAGAACAAAACACACCACGACTTTAAGAGTTAACGCTGTTTACGAGTGTACTGTGGATTGTTAAGTAAGTAGGGCGTACATTTTCTGATTTCAAGCATACTCTGAAACAGTCTTGATGGTATGTCAGCTCAATGTCAGAATCAAGTTTAGGACCTATTAAAAGACCTGAACTGAGAAAAAAGTGGCAAATGCCCAAAAATGAAAGGCATGTGAGATTTCTCAGCACAACAGACAGAGCTGATTTATCTGCCTTAATTCACTGTATATGAAATGTCAAGAGATATAGGAAAAGCGGTTTTTGGGGGGTCATACATATTTGCCATTTTTTAACCCCTTTTGCCACTTTAAACTGAATTTTGTCACTTTTTAACCCCTTTTCTCCACTTTTTTTGCCTCTTTCAACCTATAGTTTGCACCTTTTAAATAAATTTAGAGGATTACAAAATGGCATCAGTAAATTGGAGCCTATCAGATGTTTATTGGTGTCAGCAAGTAAATTTTTAGATATGATGCAGAAAACAGTGATTTTGGTGTGAAAAATATTCTTAAAAAGTGGTTTTATTTAGCATCAGTGTATATCCTCAAAAATTCCCCAAACTTTTCATTAATCCAATACCTATTAGGTTAAAACAGGCGGTTTTTGCTAAACCTTTCTAAGTTTCCAACACACTCCCTTTAAAGGGCATTTCACAGCGTTTTTTCACATATGGTGACCGTTACAAAGTGCTGACAGGAAACACTATCTTAGCCAACCATTTGTCTCCTGCCAACTAGGAGCTCCGTATGCCAGCCAGGTCACCGGGTATGAAGATTCAAACATATGTGTGTGTTTTTACCTGTGTTGTCTAAATAAGCAGCTTCATGGTCGTCAAACTCTGGCACTACGTTGTTCACCTTCACCAGCCTCAGGTGACTCTCGCCTGACACGATGACAGAGCGCACGCACACCTTAGCTCGCTGCATCGCCACCTGAAACACAAACGTGTAAAACTTTATGTAGAGCACAATCACATATTACTGAATCATTTTAATTTCATTTTTACTTATTTACACCCCTACCTCCTTGTAAAGTATGTTACACATTCCAGCTAACTGTTCACATTTATTTGACCAAGTGTTCTTAGATTTTATTTTTTCCTTGTTTTATTTGATACTACATTTGTAATAGTAAAAAGCTAACTTACTGCATAATTACTTCATGCTAATGCTTAATAACTTGCTCCCAACTTCATATAATAAAAATAAAAAAATCCACGTCACAAATCATCCAAAACCCTTCGTAAAGACACAGAGCATCAGCTGTTACCTTCAGCAGCATGGAGATCATGCTGATCATAGCATCCAGGTAGCCCTCTGTTTGTCCCTGAGTCTTCAGCAGCGTAGAACGATGCAGCAGCAGCTTTAATTCCTACAAAAATATACAAAAATAGTTTGTATAAAAATATAATAAATAAACCTTTTACCTCCCAAAACAACTCATGTTTTATCTGCCTAAACTTTATCTGTAAATAAATCTATAGAAAAGTGTATAAAGTCAATATTTCAACTAAATATTTTAAAGAGGTGTCTTTAGGTTTCTCCATCTTCTTTAAAACAGTGGTTTTCAAACTTTCTTTTTTGCCAAAGGCACACCATATTCATATCTTTTTAAAACATACTCTCTAAATAGGCTTACAGTCTAGGCCGCCCATAAGAGGGGGTAAAGGGGAGAGCTTTCTTGGGTCCAGGCAATTTGGGGATCATGAAGGGTCAGCAAAACCATGATCCATTGTTAAATTAAGCTGCAATACCCAATATATTTAACCTGAATAATAAATAAAAAGCAACAACAAATCAGTTGTATTTATTTATGTATGCTCTGGTAAGATAAAGCCTTCTTAAAACTGTAATCCCCTTACAACAGAATTTCCTTTTTATTGGTTTGCCATAGTGTGTACAAACATGAGGATGCCAGAAAAATGGGTTTTAAATGATTTTGTTCAAAGTGGCAAAAGTGGCAAAAAGTGGTCAAAAATGGCAAAAAAACGGGCGAAAAGAGGCAAGAAAGTGGCAAAAATGGATAACTGATTTAAAAAAACTAAAAAAAGCACTCAGAGAGTGCAGACCACCACCATTAGCCCTATCTCCCAATAGTGAAGAATCCTTTAAAAAATTCCTGGATCCAGACTGTGATCCGGATCACTCCCAAAATCTAATCAGTTCTTCCTTATGCCATTTCTGACATTTCCTGAAAATTTCATCAAAATCCATCGATAAGTTTTTGTGTTATGTTGCTAAAAAACAAACAAACAAACTAACAAACACTGCCGATCACATAACCTCATTGGCGGAGGAAAAAAGAGTAGCATAATTTGGCAAAATGTTGCAAAAGTGTGCAAAACATGGCAAAAAAGTCGCAAAAATGGGTTAACAGTGAGAAAAACGGGTTGAAGGTGGCAAAGAGGTGGAAAAATTGGTTACAAGTAGCAAAAAAGGGTTAAAAGTGCTGAAAAATTCTGGCAAAAAAGTGGGTGAAAAAATGGCAAAAATTGGCAAAAAAAAAGGGAAGAAAGTGGCAAAAAGGGGTTACAGTGATTTAAAAAACTAAAAAACAAACAAAAAAAAGCGATGGCAAAATTTGGAAATAAAATTGCAAAACAATGGCTAAAGTGGACAAAAGGTGGCCAAAAAAGTCAAATAGTGGGAAAAATGGGTTGAAAGGTGCAAAAAGGAGGCAAAACTGGTAACAAGTGGCAAAAAAAGGTTAAAGGTGATGATAAAAAGTGGTAGAATAAAGGCAAAATGGGCAGTGAGGTGGCAAGAATGGGTTAAATGTGACAAAAAGTTCTAAATATGTAAAAAATTGGTTAAAAGTAGCAAAAAGAAGTGGCAAAAATGAGTTAAAGGTGTCAAAAGAAGTTGCAAAAATTGGGAGAAAAATGGTTACCTTGGTTAAAAGTAGCATGAATGAATAATTTCAACCCAAATTTAGCCTGCCACACGTTTCAGCTCTAAATGAGGTAACTGTTAGCCAGGATGCTAGCAACAATGCTACTGATCCAACACACATGCAATGATACCAATAAATCACAACTGAAGAGGACTCATTCTCTGGGATTTTTTTCAGGGGCCTAGTTAGATCTGTGGGCAGGCCTGGTTACAGTGCTTGTCATTAAGTTGTAGTTATAACGTATGCTTGTACAAATTCTCAAGGCACAACTAGACTTGCCTTAAGGTACACTAGTGTGCCTTGCCACACCATTCGAGAGCCACTGCTTTATAACATATATAATTTCACATTTTTTTAGTTGGAAAGTGTTTGAAAATTTGCTTACTTATTTTTATTTAAAAGAAAACCCTCAAGGCATGTAATTCTTGAAGATTTTTTAAACCAAAGACTACAGCTAAACCCACCCTGATAAATCCATAAATGCTCAGTAAAAGCCAAGCGCTTCAAAACTAACTGTCCTAGGCTTCTAAAGGACCAGAGCGTCTTGCCTTCTGTGCAGCTGATGAGTCCTGGGCCAGCGTGTCGCTGTCGTACATGGACTCCAGAGCCTTGAGGGCGCACTCTGGTCGTCCCAGCTGCTGCTGCAGGGTGGCCAGAGAGAGTCGGGCCTCAAGGTGCTGCGGGGCCATCTCCACAACTTTAGTGTAGCTCTCTGCTGCCGCCTCCATGTGGCCCAGCGCCTTCAGACACTCTGGGAGAGAGAAGAGATGCAGGCGTTCATTAAACAGTTGTTTTGACTTTCTCTTGCCAGAGCTAAATTCAGGAGTGTTTTTATTTACAGTCTTGCACCTTAAGTGTAAAATTTCACACAACAGAGGATTTTTTTCTGTCTGAGCAGGATTAATATTAGTTTAATGTTTGAATTATCTAAATTTATCAGTGAAAAATCATTCAAAGTGACAGAAAACTAAAACAAGTCTCATTCAACAGTCTGCAACCAGGTTATTTATTGTGTTCAGATTTCAAAACAAGCACAAGCAAATCTTTCATGTTCTTACTGAAGAAAGGCAGAACACTTTTCTCTACTATCTAGCCTTCTCCTGCTCTCACCTGCGTGTCGGAGCCAGACCACAGCCAGGTTGTACTTCTCAGATATGACGAGAGCAGAAAGCAGAGGCAGAGCCGCCATGTACTCGCCCTCCTCCAGGTAGGCTTCACCCACATCCAGGTACAGGTCCCCGATCTCCTCTGGGCTCTGCTCCATCAGAGATGACACCAGGCCCTGTGAGGGGGAGGGTAGCGGCAGAGTTAGACAATTTTTCTGCTGTAATTTCTTTACGTAATCAGTATATAAACTCTGATTACCTCCACAGGGGTTAGGACATGCAGGTGAATGAGACAGACCATCAGTTTGGCCCGTAAATCCACCGGCACACTGTCTGGTACCTCCACGTCCTTAATTTCACCTGGACACAAACACAGCCAGGTCATCAACCAGCTTTACTATGATCCCAAAATAAACGGGACGACTGCAGCTTGTGTGGTGGAGAGGAATGGGGGGAAGTGGGAAAATTCCCAGCTAGGGTGTGAAGACTGCTAGTATGCTCTATTTCATTAACATAACAAACCACTGAGGAGCTTTAAAATCATTTGACTCCAGTTTTTAATGTCCTTTAATTAAACAGACTTTTATTTTGGCACGCAGTGTTTCTCTCATGGTTTAACAGCTGGTATTTTGGCTGAAATTGTGCCTCAGTTGTTAAAATTTTGTCTTAAACAGCAATTCAACTTTTTCTCTTTGGAGTTCCACAAGGATCCATTCTTTGACCACTATGTCTGTATATTTCCATCACCCTTAATTGCAATTTTTTGTCCCCTTCAATTTTTTTTGCCACTTTTAATCCATTCTTACTGCTTTGAGCCCACTTTTGCCACTTCTTTTTGCCACCTTTTGCAAATTTTGGTGATTTTTACCCAGTTTTTCAAGGGTTTTTGCCTCTTTTATCTCTATATCTTGTTGCTATTTGCAATTTTTCCCACTTTTTTGCCTTTTGTTGCCCATTTAAGCAGCATTTTGCCATCAAATGCCACTTTTCCCCCCATTTTTTGTGGTCACTTTTCACTTTTTTGAAATGTTTTTGCCACTCTCTGACCATTTTTACCACCTGTGTCTCATTTTTTGTCAATTCTCACCGATTTTTGCCACTTTTACTCCACGTTTTTGGTCTCTTATATTTATTACCACTTTAACCCGTTTTTGCTGCTTTTTGACCATTTTGCCACATTTGAATTTTTTTATTGCCAATTCAACCCATTTTTTGCCACATTTTGGCCACCTGTAACTAATTTTTTTGTCACTTCTCACCCATTTTTTGCCACTTTCAGCCCTTTTTCGCCCCTTTTCACATATTGTTTCCACTTTATGTCCATTTTGCCACCTTTAGCTTATTTTTATTGCCACTCTAGCCCATTTTTGCCACTTTCTGCCCTTTTTTGCCTCTTTTCACTCATTTCTGCCCCTTTTTGACCATTTTGCCACCTTTAACTTATTTTTATTGCCACTTAAACCCATTTTTGCCACTTTCAACATTTAGATTGTGGCTCTTGCAAAGGTATTTTTCAACAATTTGGCTTTTTGGTTGAGCAGCGTAGAGTAACACATGTATGTAAAATGCCTATTTTTCATCAATTTGGCTTTTTGGTTGAGCAGCGTAGAGTAACACATGTATGTAAAATACCTAGAATATTGTCAGTTCCTCATTCCCTTTTTATGCTGATGATACTGTTATTTGCAACTGTGCACTTCCGCCTGCACAAGTTTTACAAAACTACAGCATGCTTTTTCTAGTCCAAGATCAGCATAGCCAGCTGTAGCTTGTACTAAATTCAGATAAAACTAAAGTGAAGTTCTTCACATCCTCGTGAACAGAAGAAAAGAAAGAAAACTGTCCGGAAATCATGTTACAAAGGACAGTCAAGACACTGATTTGGCATCTTCTTTTAAAAATGTAGGGTTTTTACTTGATTAAAAAAATAGTCTTTTAAGGAGCACATTCAGTATGTTGCTAAAAAAACCTGAGTTTTTACTACAGAAACAAGACCTATTTATGGTCAAAAAGAGGCTGGTTGAGTCTACCTTTTCACCTGTTCTTGTTTATGGTGTTTTGTACATGAATGCTTCTGCTCAGAGTCTTCTTATGTTGGACTGTTTGTGTAATAGAGCTCTGAGCTTTATCACAAACTATGGATTTCTTATTCATCATTGTTTTTTAGATTCTAAAGTCAGCTGGACTGTTTTCAGTACCGGTCGTCTTTGACATTGGTCATTTACGAAGCCAGTCAAGGCAAAGTCCCTGACTACCTTTTCTCTCTTTTGATCTTGAGAATGAATTACACAACCTGTGTTAATTTGAGTTTGTGCAGTTTGTTGTTCCCAAAGTGTTAGGAAAAAAGGATTTAGGTCTACTGCTGCATTTGCTTGGAATAATCTGAATTTAAACTGAAAAACCTGGTGATTCTGAATATTTTCAAATCTTTGGTGAAAACTCTTAAAACCAAAATTGGTGCCAGCCAATGTTTGGCTTTTGTTTGATTATTACTGGACTTATTGTTTACTGTGAACTGTACTGCTGCCATTCTTGAACAGGTCTCCCTGCAAAAAGAGATCTTTGATTTTAATTTTTATAATAAAAATAATAATAGGTTTTTATAATGTTGTATAATGTCTTCTAATTTGACATCATTTTTGGGTTTAGAATGTTCTGCTAGTTTTTTATGATGTTGGAGTTACATTGCTGGCTGAGTCTTTCATGGGTTCTTCTGTTGTTGGGGTTTTGTCTTTCTTGTGATGTTTTACTGTTTGTGTTTGATGCTTTGAAACTGTGATTCTGCTTCCTGTCAAAGAACTTTGTAAACCTCTGTTTTTAAAGGTGCTATACAAATAAAGTGTATTATAATTAATAGTATTATTATATTATTGGGACAAACCTGGTTAAATAAGAGAAATAAATAAACAACATAAGCTTTTCTGTGGAAAAAAACAAGCACTTTTAAGATATACTCTTTGAGGCTTTAGTCGCATCTTTGTGAATGAAATAAACTGTGCAAAGTAGTAGGATTTCTAAAAATGGACAGTAAAATCAAGGAGAATGGCACTCTCAACAGCAGCCAATCCATAAGTACAGGAAATTGATGCTGCCTTTGCTGCCTTGTGCTAAATATATCAATATAGTCATTTAAAAAACACAAAGAACCTGTTTCTAAAGAATAATCATGACTTTTAAGCTCTCTGTACAATGAAAAGATACTAAATTTGACGTGGTTGATTTGTGCCCACACATGACGAGACACACAAAGCTGCAGAGAGACAATAGAAGCTGAAGAAAATGGTTGACTTCCTGGGGTTAGACTCTCTAAAGCAATTATCTCATCAGTAAAACAATAAACCAGACGCAGATTTTAGTGTTAGAGCTTTCTCAGGCTATTGTCTCTGGGTTTAATAAAGAAAGTTGCTTATAAATCTTACGTCACACTAATAAATATGCCAGAGTTATGACTCTGTGCAGTATTTTAGGCCTTTACAGAAGTAAAAGAGGCCAATTTAAGCATGAGTAGCATTGTCAATTTCACGATACTATCAGAAATGTCATTTTTCCCAGTGTATTTGCAACAAAGTCATTCAAGACAGTTATCTGTGGTGATCTAGCTGGTTAAAAGTGGTCTGTGGACACCTTTACGTACAGAAAACATCAAATATGACTGAATTTTAGCATGCTTTCCAAAAAAATAACACAAATTATATTGTGAAAGGCATTTAAAAGCTCCAAAAGAAGGGTTGGGTTTTTTTTTTGCGAACTCACTGTCCTCTGCTGCTGCTTCTTCAGCAGGTTTTGACTCTGTGCCTTCCTCATCCTTCTTCTTGTGCTCCTCTGTCGATTTCTTTGCCACTTCCTCTTCCTGTGTTGCTTTAGAAGCTTCTGGTTTGGATTCTTCCCTGACTAAAACTACACCAGCAAACTTGACCAAGACCTGGGGAAAGACACAAACTTCGCAAAATCATTCATCAACTCAAAATCCAGCTTTCATTTTCTGTCTATGACTGGCATATGTACCTCTAAGGCTTTGTTATATTGACGGTTGGCGATGTAGAGCTCTGCCGCCATGTTGATGAAATCATCGCTGACCAGGTCGGGGTGTCGAGACAGAGCGTCCTCGATAACGCCCAGAGCTGCAGTCAGGTCGTTGCTCTCGTAGTAGCTCCTAAACAACATAGACAGAAAAGATAAACCTTTTATGAATCAACAAACCTGACTGTAATGTCATGCTTAGACGTGTGCAGTGCATCAGCTACTTGGCCATGTCTTTGGAGAGCTGCATGAAGTGTTCCCCGTCCTCCATGGGCAGCAGAGACAGGATCCTTCTGTAGCCGTCCATGCACTGTCTGTGCTCGCCCAGACGCATGTGGAGGCTGGAGCGCTCCCACAGGTAGCGTACATTGGTGGGGTCATACTTGATAGCTGGATTTGGAAAGGAGTACATTATTATTATCATTAACTGTCTGGTTAATGAGACAATCACACTAACAGTCTTAGGTGTGTCCTGACTGATATAGGATGGAAACTTATGCCAATACTCAGGGGAAATATTTACACAAACAAAGATGGCTGCCAATATTAGAGGAACTTCTTCCCCCACTGAGCAAAGTAACATTTAAATTCAGGCTAGTTCACTGCACAAAAGAGAACACCCCCACAAAAAACCCTGTGTGTGGAGCTTAATCAAAGGCTATATGAAAAACTTACCAAATTCTCTCATAACAAATCTATAACAAACTAATCATAAACAAATCTAATAGAATGTTGCAGAAATAGTAAATAGAATAGATATTTTTGGTATTTTTAGCCTTTAAAGGCCTGTTTGTTTATGTAACTCCTCTGTTCTTAATAGAACAAAATCACAAAAACTCAAATAAAATACACACACATTATCCAACAACAAGAGCAACAAATTTATCATTTCAGGAGCAAAGCACCCTTGCAAAAAAAATGTAAAAAGCGTGAATTTTTGCAGCATGCTTTGAAGGGCAAAAGTAGAGCCATCTGGTGGACACATATAAAAATTAAAACTTGAACGCTCGCAGTCCAAAATAAAATCTTAACATAAATGAGTGCATTAGTTTATGTTAAGATAAATATGGGATCAAAAATATCATTTTCAATGGGACATTTTGTGTCTTTAGGAACAAATGTGTCTGCTTTTTTGTAGCTTTGCCATTTCAGTCTACTTCAAACAACTGAAACAACAAAGTTTTTAAAAAATGAATATCCTCTGGAAAATTTGACACAGGTAAAATGGCTTTAAACAAAACAAAACAAAACAAAAAGAATGGAACAAAATGTCCAGAGGATCTTGTAAGGGTTAGAGAGAGGGCCCGTTAACTGGAGCTGCAGTGCCATCTAGTGGCAGGAGGCTGCATTACAGCTTGAACACAACATTTAACTGTTCTTTGATTGCATGCAACATGAGCAAGCTTCAGTGACAAAATCAGCTTGATAGCATTCGTTTCTTTTGGCTTCTTCTGTCTTTTTTTGTTGAACAAGGAAAGAAGAAGATGAAAACGTACCAGGAGTGTCAGACAGGGAGATTTTCTTCCACTTTCCTCATTAGTTGTGCATTTATAATATCTGTGTCTGTGCTTGAAGTGTTATTCTCTGATATGTGTCAAGTTAGAGGTTAAACTATATGGTGCACTAAAATTTTTACAAGGGGAAACTGAAATTTATGTGTTTACACGTTTAGATTTGTAAACAGTGTATAAAAACAGTACAACCACATTTTTTATTTGACTACCCATCTGTTAGTCATTTTTACATGCTTCATGATACACAGATAAAGTTGTAATGTGAAGGTAAGATTTCTTGTATGTGGATCTAAAATGTTGAACTAACCCTTCGAGTAGCAAACGATAGCCTGTCGGATGTTGTCCTGCTCTAAAGACATCTCAGCCAATCGGATCCACTCCTCACAATCTGAAGGGTTCAGGTGAGCGGCGATCAGACCAAACTGCAGCGCTTTCTCCACGTCTTCATTGTCCTCGTAGATCATCGCCAACGTTGAGAAAGGCTCAAAGGCCAGAGGAGCTAAAGGGAAAGAATTTCATTTTTACTACAAGTTCAAGCCTTGTTCCTGACTCTCAAAACACAAGTTGTGTCCTACCTTGTCTAATGATCTCCATACACATCAAGATGGCATCTTCTTTGTCTCCTCTGGCGTAGCGGATGTTGGCTTCTCCCATCAGGCCTCGAAGAGCTCGAGGCAGCTTGCTGCGATGACGACGCTCCTTAAAAACAAACATGCACAAAGAATTATAAAAGAACACATGAAAAGATCTAGAAACCTTTACCCTCTTCTCTCCTTTCTTACCTTCATCATCTTCTTGTTTTCTCGGTTCAGCTCCATCTCCAGTGCGAACACATCCCCGACCGTCACATCCTGATCCTCCTCTTCCTCCTCCTGTTTCCTTTTCCTGCGTCCCCTCCCTCCTTTCCCCCGTTGCCTCTGCTTCTTCTCTGCCATGTCCTCCAGCTCTGCCACTACAGTCTTTTCCCCTTCTTGCTCCCGTACTTTATAGTCCTCATCGTTTTCATCATCAACGTAGCTCAAGCTGTCCTCCTCTTCTTCTTCTTCTTCTTCTTCTTCACCCTCCTCCTCGTCTGAAGATGGCGGTTGTGGTGTTTCACCCAGCATGGAGGCAAAGGCCAGCTGGACCCCTGCACTGACTCCCTCTTCTGTAAGGAGAGAAATATAGGGCAATGGTGTGAGATTCTAAGTAGCAAGTTATGTTTCAAACAAGGACAACATATGTGTAGTAAATTAGGGGAGGGAAAACAGCCAAAAAGGTCAAAAGTGGTCAGTTTATGGTCTTCATCTCTTTGTTATATTGGAGCTATAACTGTAAACAGCACTGGGGGATTAGCATAATAACATGTCAAGGTTAAGGCTGATAAGACTGCATGCACAGCCTGGGAAACTATTTGTCTATTTGTCGTCATGCATTTGCTGGACCTGTCCAATCACACGTCTCATGTCAACCAGGCCTCATTTCAAAACAAAGTAGCGTCAGACAAATAGACGGCTTGCTGACCTCTGTTCCCCGGTATCTGTGCTGAAGTAGAGGGCTGAGCATCATCTTCTGCATCTTCAGCTGAATCCTACGTGGAGAAAGGAGAGATTAATTTCACGCAGCCCAAAGAAACGTTGCACATTTTGCAGCAGACTGAAGGGAATTGTAGGATGACGTTTCAGCTAGCCGACCTAGCTCTGCCAACAGCACAGCTTTAGCAGGAGCAGATGACTGCTAAACCATCTAGGTATCCATATCTGCTATAAACTGTACCGTACCTTAGGTTTCCGCTCATCTCTCCTCTTGTCAAACTCCTCAAACGTTATCCTCCCCTCCAGGTAGTCTATCAACTCAGCGCTGAAAGCAGACATCTTTCTTTTGTGTGCCGGAAGGAAACTGTTACTGAGACTTTATATCATTCTATAATAGTCGCAGGGCATTTAGAAAATCAGTAAAACATCCATTTGAATAGCTTCTGCAACTCAAACGAACGCCAGACACCAGCATGTTGAGCCCTAACGGAAACTGCATCATCTTCCGGGTTGGTGACGTCACAGCAACAACACATCGCGACATAAACGGTTAGGATGACATCTGGTGGTGAAAGAAAATAAACGTACGGCTCTTGTACGTGATGACGTTGTCTGTTGACAGCGTAAATATCCACGTAACGTCTAATGTCATCTTAAAATAGCCCAAATTTAAACCAAAATACATTAATTATCAGTGTGTTTGTTCGTAACCGTTTTCTTAACTTTACATAAACTTTAGTAGTAATGCTTTGAAGATGGTAAAATTATTGTAAGAGACCTACTTATGTTAGAAAATGCAGAGGTGGAAAGTAATAAAACTCAGGTTTCTGTAATTGAATAGTTTTTTGTGTACTTGTACTTTTTTGGGTACATTTGAAATCAGTCTGCTTATGTAAGTTTTATCCAGAGTAACTGTACTTTTACTGTACTTTGTACAATTGTCAGACTTTTTCCACCTCTGTTGACTAATTACACTATTGATATCTCAGTGTCAGGATTTTAACTGCCAAAGTTAAAATGGTGCGGTGGCTTTGGCCATGTTTCTGGTAGATTGTTGTGGGACACATTTGCACCATTGGTGAAGTTATCTACCGGGTTAGAGTTCCCACCTGTCACTGCAGGTGCTCTGAAAGGAAGCATTGCCTTGCTATGAGGTTGACTTACTGCTTTGTTGTGGACACAGGAGACCCACCCCACCACAGAGTTTTCAAGAGTTACCACAGCTCTGTCTTACTGGAAAATACATGACACCCTAAAACTGTACATTAACTATATACCTGTATAGTATGGACCAACAAAGATACTTCAGAGTGTTTAATTTAACTCTACATAAGTTTAACTCTGTCAATTTTGCTGGGTATTTTTCTTTATCATAGACGTGTGACTATGCCTTAACCTGTTTGTGCCGATAAGATTATATTTTAGCTAGCTTCTCAGTACTTAAAGTAAACTTTAAATTAAATATGTTTTACTTTAAGCTGTAGATGAGCACTTCAATTTAAGTCAATTTTAACCAGGTAACTTTACTTGTACTTGAGTACAATAACCGTGTACTTTTTCCACCTCTGTAGACATGACATATTCAATTTACTATATTGTAGTGTTCAAACATCTACCTTCTTCTGGGAATATATGCCATGTTTGGCTCTCTTTATATTTCTTTACTGAAATATAGAAAAATGAAGTGCAAGTTGGACAATAATGCTGAAAATTTGAATGCATGTTTGTTTTGTCAATAGAAAAGTGGAGCCTCACATCATGGCATCTTTGCTTTTCCATCTCCATCTATGACAACCGCTACTTATCTAACCAGTCATTATCAATCTTTACCTTTATCATTCTTCAGCTGAAGAGCAGCATCATAACACATTTCATCTCAAGACACTCAAAAAGAAGTAAGTGGAGGCGGTAGTTGTATTATTCATAATTTAACCCACCATGAGCACCATTATGTATTTTACCTTCAGTGCAAGACATATATAAAGAGGTAGTTAAATGCAGCCATCATTACACCTCAGAGAGTCTACAAAATAGAGAAAGGAAGAAGGCGATGTCTTTGAATGTCCTCCTTGGCCGATAATGACTCCAAAATATTCTTATTTGGATAGACTGAAGACAAAGCTGCAAGGACAATTCAACTTAAGATCAGAAACAATGACTTTGCATAAACCAAAAGACTTGGCAGACTGTTGGGATGTAATAAAAATGAATGGTGGTTTAATTGTAGGTAAAGATACATGTTCTATTATATACAACTCATTCCAACAAAGTTGGGATATTGTGTAATATATGAATAAAACCCAAATACAGTGATTTCCAACCGTAGTATTATTGGGTTTAAAAGGAGCAGCAAGGATTTAGAGATAGTACCCTCTACTGCAGTGGTTCTCAACCTTGGGGTCAGGACCCCCTTGAGGGTCAAGAGACACTAAGAGGAGGTCACCAGATGCCTCAAAATAACTAAGAACATATATTTTTAATTACCCTGTTGCCACTTTACACCAATTTTACCTAATATTAACCCTTTTTCATCACCTTTTCACACCATTTTTGCCAACTTTAGCACATTTTTGCCACTTAAAACCCTTTCTTTGGTCAATGTAAAACCCTCTCCACCACTTTATTCTGCTGTTTTTGCCACTTCTAATCCAATTCTTGCCACTTTCTCCAACTTGTGCCTCTGTCGACCCATTACTGCCACTAGCAACCACTTTTTACACCCCTTGTTTCCAATTTTAACCACAGTAAACCCATTTTTGTCAGTTAATATCAAATTTTTATCCCATTCCACCTAATTTCCACCAAGTTTTAGCGCTTTAAAGCCATTTCAGCCATTTTTTAATCACATTTGACCACTTCTTGTATCCGTTTTTGCCACTTTAACCCATTTATGTTCATTAAAAATACAATTTTGGCACCTTTTCCAACATTTTCTGCCATTATTAACCAATTTCAGTAATTTTAAACCCATTTGAAATTTGTTTTAGGACAAGTTTTTCCTTTTTAAAAAGGCTATTTAGTACACAAATGAATAAAGATATTTGTATCTTTAATAAGAGTGGTCCAATATAAAGTATGGTTTTCACAGCTTAACTTCACAGCGGACCATGATTTTGCTGACCTCCATGGACCCCCAGTTTGGCTGGGTCCCAGAAACCTCCCCCTTTATCCTCCGTTATGGGCAGCCTTGTCTGCACTCGACTATTCTTGATTTTGCATAGCTGTGTTCAACCACCTTCAGGTACAGTGGGGGTCCCCGGTCTCTGGCACCGTTATTTTCTGGGGGTCCCAAGCTAAAAAGGTTGAGAACCACTGCTCTACTGTCCATCTCCAATAAAAAGAATCTGGAGAAATCTCTGTACATAAGGGGCAATACATTTTTTATGGTATAAAATACATCATAGAATGATTTATTTCTACATGGCTTTGGCAATGCAAACAGACACTTTCCCCTTCCACTAAAGCTTGTTGAATAGAACTGATTTTAAGTATGTTGCTGCATCTACAAATATAAGCAGAGACACCAACATGCAAAGTGAAAGCCAGAAAGCAAAAACATCTGCAAGTGTTGCTGACCTTAAGTGGAAATGCCATCGAGTCCCGTGGGTTAAAAAATAAAAATGGAAATTCAAGATTGTTTCAATGCAAAACTTCAAAAGCCACCATCTGTGATGGTGTTGGGGTGTCTTAGTCCATGTTTGGGCCCAAAACTGCCTCCCTGAGGGCCACATCGGGCAGAAAGGATCGACACAGTTCTGTTCATGTTCTGGATGCATATTACCAGAGGCATGGGAAAATAATCTGTGGAAAAAATTACCAAACCCACACCTTTAAAGTGGAGTCAGGGGTGGATGTATTGAGTCAGTACAGCCTAGGAAAGTGGTTCCCAACCGGGCTCCCCTAGGAAAAATCATGATAAGTAACATAATGTATAGCAGTGTAGGGCCACCCTTGAAGAAAAAAAAATATGAGGATCCATTAATATTTGGCAAGTAAGGTGGATTTTTTTGAGGGGGTAGATATTTTTGAGATTATAATGTCTACATTTACAAGAAAACAAACTCAGAATTTCAGAGTTTTAAAAAGTTGAAAATTTACAGGGTAAAAAATCTCAAATTCTTTTAGATTTTAGTTTCTAAAATCATAAATATACATTTTAAAATTTAAAAAGTTACCAGAAACCAAACTGAAAACAGTGGTTGGATTTTACACTTTTGATCTAAAAAAATCAAAGTTTTTCTCAGCATACATTTACGACTTACAAGGTTAAAATATCCAATTTCTTTTTTCTGGTAAATTAGTGACCTTTTAAACTTGAGAATTTTGATTTTTTTCTAAGAAGAAAAAAGATACCCCCTCTTTTTCTACAGTGGCCCTAATGCATTGTCATAATAATGGACAGTTTATAAATAGATCTTTCTTCAAGAACACATTTTTAGGCCTCTTATGTTTGGTTTTATCATGAAAACAATTCAAATTGATGTGTTTTTTCCAAGTGGGTCTTGGGGGGGCTTAGCTTTTCTTAGTAGGGGGGCTTCTAGGAAAAAAGGTTGGGAAGGTTGGCCTAGGGTGCCGTCGGGGCAGACAGTAGGGTTGCATCTAGCCCCTGGTCATGCTATGGATGTCCAAAGGGCCCAAAACCCACCAGCGGTCTCTCAGGCATATCACCAGGGTTGAAAAGTCCTGGACAGAGGAAATGCCATCAAGCTTGACCTTGCCTGCCCTCTAGCCTTAACTCTAGCCTTGGGTTGTGGCATGGCCGCCCTGTGATTAATCCTCAACATGTCTTTAACCTACACACAGCTGTACACTTTACATTTGCTAAGTTATTGTTGTCAGCTCTGAGATGCTTACAATGTTGTTAAAAGAAAAGATGTTGAACAGTGGTTAACACGCTCCAGACCCATTTTTTTGGAATGTGTTGCAAGCATCAAAATTAGAGTAGGGTTTTATTTCCAAGATACGATTAAGTGCATCAGTTTGAATAATAAATATCTTGTCTTTGAGCTGAAAATACGTTGAAAAGGATTTGCAAACTAATGCATTTTTTGTTCCAATTTTGCACAATGTCCAAACTTTTTTGGAACTAGGAGTTTTGGCATGGTTGTGAAATGATAAGAATAGTTGAAATGTAGAGAATAAATGGGCACATTAGGGGTTAATGGCTGAATGACTGTCTTCCTGTCTTAACATCTGCTTCATCGCTTAAGTGTTACACATGACCTACATGTTCTTCCTCTTCTTCTGCTGCTGGTTTCCGCCGTCTTCATCTGCCTCCACATCTTCCTCATCCTCTACCTCAGGCTCCTCTCTGTGCTCACTGTACTTTTCTGTACCCTGCCTTTACTCTACTCCTGGTCAACAACAAAGAGAAAAACCAGGCGAGTCAAGTCAACATAACTGCGTGCTTTATTGATATACAGTAAAGCATTTTATAATACAGTAGTAAGGCATATATTTGGTGGAATCTGATATGTTGTGAAGTATTGACGCGTTATTGGAAAAATGATGAGTGAATGAAACAAATATTAGAAATGAAAACAGGAAAAAAAATCATTTAAATTCAGTGTCTGGATCAAAACGAAACCCTTTTGGCTCATGCTGAGAGAATATGACGCCAAAAACACGCACACGGAGTGGTTACACATTAAATAAAGATGGCGTTCATGTTGTCACACATGCTAATATTGTAACACCTCACACAGCACAAAACACAAAAAGCCTTTTAAACCAAAGACAAAATGTAACACTCTGCTAGAATAAACACATCCTCCACACAGAAAACAAATACCGAGTAAGTTCCAGGTATGACAGTAGTGCACACGGAGTCTTTATATCTGAGTGAAATGCTCGATTGTAGTCATAAAAACCTCTGTTAGAGATGAGAGAAGCAGTGAATGTATCCGAACATTCAGATCGGAGGCTCCTACAGTGCGGTAATAATTCATGATGCGGTGTGGGGTTGAGTACAGTAGAGAAATAGCCTCTGGACCATTCATACGAGGTAGAGCTTGCGTTACCGGGCCTCCTAGAACTCAAATATTTCTCTAAGTCATCAAAAATAATCTCATCTAGCAGCCTTGTAACACTGTAGTGCTCAGATTCAATTTAAATCACATTCTTTAGAGTTCCTCTTACAGTACTGCTAACGTGGAGAAAATAAAAGGTTAAACTAATACTCGGTGCAGCGTGCTGCCGTCTCAGCAGGCCCTAAACAAGACTAGAAAGCTCCTCAGTGTTCAAACGTATAAGAAACACTTTCTGAGGATGTAGCAGTGCAATAATCAGGACGTTTGATTTCCTTTAAGTCCAGGTTCTGAAGGATTTTTCTGTTAAGGCCCGATGCAGAACTGATGATAAAGCTTACAAAAGTTTAATACTGGAAACTGATGGCTGCTCAAGGTTGCAACTTTCATGTCCAAAGTTTGAAATGATAGAACAACATTGGCGTGTGGTTATCTGAGTAACAAATCTCTTAAAAGTGCCACCTTCACCCAGCCAATTTATGTAAACTATGGAAGCCTGAAGAGGACATAAATCCAAATATTTTATTTTACTGTGTGGCAATGCTGAATTATCACAACATCCTGACTAATATATGATGTCATCGAAAAGATAACTCAGGTTTTGACTGATGAATCCATTTCTTGAAATCTTTAGGATATCATGAATGCAGAGTTCTTTAACAATACTCCCCACAAAAGAAAAATAAAAATTAATTATTAATACTGAATCACTGTAATGTGGTGGTTGTATCATTTTGAATATTTAGATTCACACTGAGTTTTTGTGTAATGTTTGTTTTTTGTGTGCTATGTTAAAAATAGTGATAAACAATGAATGTGGTTGTTTAGATAGTATTGTCCCAACGTTAGAGGCTGGAAGAAACTAATCACATTTACTGAAATTACTATAATTGAGTCATTTTTTTAGGTTACTCGCATTCTTTGAGTACACTTTAAAAACAGCACTTATGTAAGTTTTAACCAAAGTAACTACACTTTTGCTTCAGATCAATCATCTTGTACTTTTTCCAACTACACAGTGGCACACAGAGAGTGTAAATCCACATCACAACCCAAAACAGAAAAAAATTGGAGTGCTAATATTTCAGGAATAGACATTTTAGAGTTGATTCTTACTCCATTCTGAGTGAAAATGTCTTAATTATTGTAGTTCATTGACAGGTGAGATCCACCAGTGCTAGTTCAACTCTGTAAAGCGTCAACTGATCTAAGCTCCACCCACTGCGATCTCAAATCCGGGGGGATGTGTGGGCAAATTTTCCCATCACGCCCTTGGGTAGAGTGTTAAGTTGTGTTTGGGTGTTTCCTGTTGAACAGTTTTGATGTGAGGCATGTTTGCACCATGAGTGAAGTTATCCACTGAGTTAGAATCCCTGCCTGTGACTTAAGGAGTTCCTAAAGGACATGTAGAGCGTGTTCTTCATTGGTATGACTTGCCTTGTTATGGGGTTGACTGTCTGCTTTGTCCACATTGCCACAGATTTTCAAGAGTTACTGCAGCTCTGTCATATTGTAAAATTTACACACTTTAAAGGTGCAGTTTAACTTTATGTAGTGTGGACCAATACAGACACTTTTAATGTATTAACTTAGAACATGGTCAATTTTGCTGTTTTACTTTATTATAGAAGTGTGACTTTACCTGAACAACCCCCTAGTATCTACTCAGCACTAGAGTAAACTTTAAGTCAAATAACTTCAGTAGATTATAGTCCAGTACTTTTACTTGTACTAAAATACATTTAACCAAAGGGACTGTACTTGAGTAAAGTAGTGCATACTTCTTCCACCTCTGCACAATGAAAACAGCGACTGCAGGAAAAATGGCTCCCAGTGAGTGCAAGAGCTAATGAGGATCCAAACAAACAAACAGTAAAGTTAGGCTACACACTGCAAGTTTGCAACCCTGATCTTTTGCTCACTAAAAGTACCATCATTGAATTTTAATAGTACTAGTAGACAAAAAGCTGCTCAATCACAGTTATTTGAGTAAATGTAATTTTTACTCTCCACCTCTGACCACTGATGACTGGGCAATAAATCAAGAAAGACAATAAAATTTAAATTTTTTCTGCTTCCCTCAGGTTTGCTTGGCTGAGTTCAGGCAAACTGTTTGGAAAGGCCTGGTCAGAACAAAAAATATTATGAGCATTCGTGCACCAATCCCACACTCTTCACTGCTTGCAAACATGATACATTATCAAGCAGGAAAGAAAATCAATTTTAATCATGTTTGGAGTGAAAAATGTTTGAAATTCTAACCAAGGATCAAAAAAAGTTTGTCTTAGCTTATCTAAGAACATGTTCTTATCTTGAGATTGTGATATAAATATAAGAACAGATATTGATTTAGTATATCAAGGGAAATAGAGAAATAAAATGCACACATACATGTCCTTTTAGGGCTTCCATAGTAAAAAAGGAAAGTCAGCTTGAGTCTTCCAATATATTTCAACACATTTCTTCACTTCCGTTATCTCTGAAGCAAATATTTTGTTGAAACCAGAAGGGTGTACTCTAAAAAACATGTATTTAAAATTCTCAGCAGGATATCTTTGAACTCAAAGGAGCTGTCTTTAATACTTAATGTATGAAAACCAGTTTACTCATTACTACTGAGCCGGTTATAACAGCTGCATTTCCCCTCTTGTGACTCCAGAGGGCGCTGCTTCAAAGCTGCTGATGCCACAGTGATGTCATCAGCTTGGCTTCATCTTTACAATTCAAAAATAGTAAAGAAAAAGTCTTTACTAGAAAAAAAAAAAGCATGGAAATTAAAAATATAAGTCTATTGAAGGGCATTGTGCAGCTGCAATATGGTAAAAGGAAGGATCAGTGTGTTGTTGAGGTAAAATTTAAGACTGAAAATGTCTGCTTCTTTGATTTTTACCATTTTCTGCAGCCTTTTTTTTAATTATCATTTTTGTGGTTAAGTGATGTTTTCAGCATTTTAAACAGATAAGTTTAAGTCTTTCTTTAATTAAATCACACTTTCTATTGATACTGAAGCTCCATGATTTTTCCAATCATGTGTAATTATTTCTCATTATGTGCATTCAGCCTGAAGTGACCTTATTGACTCTCAGTTCTGAATCGGGCCAATTAAGAGCCTCTGTTTATGCGCACACTACACTGTGCTGAAAAACAACCACTCAGGGATACAACAGTTGCCACAGAGATGCTAATAAAGGGAGGATGGATGAACAAAATGATGGACGGATGAATGGATAACTAAAGAATTCAAATAAAATCAGCCTAAGCTGACAAAATAAAGAAAAAGCTGTGATGTAATGTGGATTTTAGGCACCACACACGCTTACACTCACTCAAACAAACACTCAAACTCACAGACAACGTACTGTAAAGATCCAGGATGCCTGCATTACCTTGACAGTAGTGTACGCTGTTATAGAAAGACATTTTCCTCTTAGAAAGCACCCTTATGATTACAATCATTCTTTTTTTTGATACAAATGTCTGAAATGCTTTTGCTGTTTCCCCGTTTACAAAGAGATGGCAAATATTCAACCACACTGAACACACTTGTTTGTCTTTCATTGCCCCCTCCCCCCTCCCACCCCAACTCTTGTTTTATACAATTGCATAGAAGTTTAAAAACCAGCCTCTGTTAATAATAAAACAACTTCAGGACGTTTTTAAGAAACTACTCAAATCTACAAGTTATAATGTTTTTCTTTTGTTTTTTTAACGCGTCATTGCTGCAATCCTTCACAAAAATAGACGTTATATATATTCTCTTTGTAAACTGTGTTTCCGATCCAGTTGTTTTGACTAGAAAAGCATGCGACAGGTAGGAAGGGAGGGAGGAGGGGACAAAGGGAGGGAGGGGGAGATTGAAGGTCGGTGTTGGGAGGCGGGATCAGAAGGGCAGGGCCTCGTGCTGTTCGGCGCTCTGCTCGTCTGTCATCACGCTGACCAGTGACTCCATGGCGCGGCCCAGATCATCGGCCATGTGGAACAAACTGCCAATACTGGGACCTGGAGAGAGAGGGAGAGAGAGGAGGGAGACGCTAAGAAAAACTCTCACTGATAGTGACACATCCATGCTCCTTGTGTTAACATGTGCATGACGATAAATGACATGCGCTACAAATGCAACAAGCTACAGCCATGCTAGCAGCTCCGTAACTAGCATGGCAACAACACATTAAAGGTGCAGCCTGTAAAACAGGGACTATTAGCAATATTATTCTAAGCTGACAAAAATAAAAAAACAATCACATATTTAAGTCATTAAACACTTATTTAGATAGGCCTACTGATAACAATAAGTTTAATTTTACCAAATTTGTACCCTAATTGCTACTAGGCTAAATACTACGTACTGTACCTTCAAAGCTTACATGCCGATTAGCAACCGTAGCTTGTGTTAGCAGGTTGCAATAAAAGGCAAAGACAGAAAGTTGCTTATGCTAACAACTTAGCCTCTTCTAAGCTTGTTGGTTCAAGCTAAAAGGCAACTGTTAGCATGTTAACACAAGTTAATAGACACATGGGTTTAACATGGGCTAAAATTTATGCTAGGTACACAAAAATAGGCTAAATTTGCGACAGCAGTTCTGTTAAGCTGAGCTAAGCTAAAGGCTTTTAGTTTAATGCTAACACTAGCATAGTAACATTAAATGAATGCAAAAAAACTATTTTTTTTATTAACTTCCCCCATTATATTTCACATTCCATGTAGTTTAAGAGTAGACAGAAACAATACTGCCTTAAAAACACCATAATGGCTACAGCCCGAGTATTGAAGTAGCATGCCTTTCATTACGCATATGTGAATTCTTATTGAAAAAGCAACTAAAAGGGGTTGTTTTATCTCTTTTAACAAAGTTTTACCATAAAATCTGTTAAGATTTATGCATACTCCTTCAAAATTACAAACCTGTCCGGCTCATAAATGTAAAGCAAACTTCCAGAGTACTCCTGCTTAATTTTTTAATCAAATTTCACAGTGGAAGTAGCCAGGACAAAGATAAATCAAACTCTCGCTGTTCAAGTAAATGAAAACATGAAAAGTCTGGTTTTAAGGTCATAGATGTGAGCCGAATAACAACACAAAGAAAACGTCCAAATATGCCGATCGGTGACAAACGGCTGTTTAAATTCACCTCTTAACTTGGACAGGAGTTAAAGTTAATAAAGCATCATGCACAGATACACAGGCTTCACAGTGACGGCACAAACTCTATCGGTCAAACAAAGCGTCAGTGAGGCAGAG
Organism: Cheilinus undulatus; assembly: GCF_018320785.1. Taxonomy (NCBI): domain Eukaryota; kingdom Metazoa; phylum Chordata; class Actinopteri; order Labriformes; family Labridae; genus Cheilinus; species Cheilinus undulatus. The sequence continues at coordinate 11,451,466 of NC_054888.1, read as the reverse complement.
GACAGAAAAAGGAGAGGAAATTAAAGGCAGGGGAAGGGAGGAAGGACAGATATTAGTTGTTTTCTTTCTGCATCAGTGTGCCGTGTTGCCTGCTCTACCGTAACACTCGTCTCAGCCTCATTACTAAACCAATTCTGAAATTTCTCTCAAAGTGGCACAGGCATGGCTCTGACATGCAGGGGAGGATGAGATGAGAGAAGGTTGAGCCACTAACCTCTCATGGGTGTCCCCTTCTCCCTCCTGGCTCACGAGAAAAGGAGGAAAGAAAGAAGGGAAAGAGGAAAACAATCAGCTTTTGAACATTTAAAGAGAAAGAAAGAAGGAAATGTGCATCTTTTTCAGAGGGAAGAAGCTGTCAAAAAGTTCATTAAGAGTATCTAATCGGAGTAAAATAAAAAATGTCATCTTTATTCTTCCCCTGGGGGTTGAAACCATATTATTTCCACACAGTCAGAGAAAGTAGAAGTGTGTTCTGCTCATCTTCAGATATAAAATCCCTGAGCGTGCCTCCCGCTGGGATGCTGACAGCGCTGTCAGCCGAGGCATCAATCCCACTGGATGTTTGTAAAGTCCTCACCATCTGCTTTAGAAGAGCTTCAGCTGACTTCACGGACAGTCATCACCAGAGCAGCTGACAGACGGGAGTCACGCAGCCCTGACTCACTGTGCGCGGTGTCACGCTGCCCTCTGTTTCTATCTGCCGTCTCTGCTCCCATCACTGCTAAGTTTGTGGTCAGTCAGAGGCTTGTGTTGCCTTGTCTGACACATAGAGATGCAGCTAAAACATTGAGAGTGCAGCAACTTTGAGTTTTAACTAATGACTCCAAATATCAGGATACAGCCTTCATTTCATAATCTGTTTTCTCAGTTTATCTTGAATTTCCCCCATATTTTACTTCTTATTTAATAAAACGTCTTTATTATTTGGTCCAAATCTCACAGCCTCAATTACATATTTAGGCTCCTAAATTATTCACTTAGTTTTTCCTAATCTCACACTTCTTCTCTTAATTGTTTCAGGCTGTAAAAGAAACAGGCTCAAATATTTATTACTTGATAAAAAAAAAAAAGTCAAAATTATGAGCTGGCTTTATCTCATACTAATGACTTTTAACTCATAATTCACTTCTTTCATATTTTCAACATTTCAACTCATAATTTTAATGTTTTATCTCATAGTTTTTACTTTATCTCATAGTTATGACTTTCTAGCCCATAATTTCAACCCATTATCTCATAATTTCAACTTTTTATCTAAGAATTTAGCCTTTAAATCTCATTTGGATTTTTCAATCTCAAAATTTGACCATTTATCTCAATATTATGACTCAAAAACATATCATTTCAACTTCTATTCATAATTTTGACTTTTTAACTCATCATTAAGACTTTTTTCCATAATTTTTACTTTTTCTCCCATTTGGATTTTTTATCTCATAATTTTAACTTTTTATCTCATAATTTCAGTTTTATCTCATCTTAATGACTTTTTTGTCTCAAGAGGATTTTTTACCTAGTAATTTTAATTCTTATCTCATAATTTTTATTTTTTATCTCAGCTCATAATTTTAACTTTTTATCTCATAATATCAACTTTTTATCTCATAAACATTATCATATTCTTGGTTTGGGCAATTAGAACTTTGCTTTATTGGCGCCAGTTAATAAATTTAACCTTATTTGTCAGAAAAGAGTCTCTCTATCATGGGCTTAATGTTTCAAACATCTCTAGTATTTAATTCTAAAAGTCTAGAACTTATTTGTGTATAAAAAATGGAAAGGGTTAAACTTTTGGTATCAATAGGCCCAGACAATGTTGTGATCCTGGCGCTGCGCCTGGTCCGTCCTGATCTCACTCATCAGTGTGAGAACTCAGGCCATGGCCAACAATCGGACCTCAGTATGAGCACATAAATCTGGAGCTTTGGTCGTGTGTCATAAACATTTCAGGGGGATCTCCTTCCCAGTAAATCCCACCATAACAACTGCTTTGACATCATCACGGCGTGCTTGGAGGCAAGGCTGGCTCACTTGGGCCCTGCTCCAGAGCAAGACCATCCTAGGCAAAGCTCAGCTGGAGCAGCCAAACAGGTGATGAAAAAGTAAATCAACACGGCTTGGTTTGGCTTGGCGAGGCCAAAAGGCAAAGTGGAAAAGGCCTAACAGGTGTGCCACTCAGCAGCCAAGGTCAAACTCGACAGCATCTGTCCGGGCCCTTGCAAGATCCACCTGGACAGTACCCTAAGCTGTGCTTACTCGGCTTTACTCAGTCCCAAAGGTGTGGACTCTATTTTTTTTTCCAACTGTTTTTCCCATGTGCCTGGTAATATGCAAGGACATCCAGAGCATGACCAGGCTTGTGTCAATCCTCCTTCCTGCCCAGTGGCGCCCTCTGGTGGCATCTAAGTCTTACTTCAGCCTAGAGTTCTAGCCTGAACATGCCTTTAACATACCTCGAGAATAATGCCAGCAAATCTTTGATTCATCTTTTTTCTAAATAAAGACATTCAATCATGAAAAATGAGGAATTTCTTCTTAAAATGGATTTGTCACCATGAGAGTCAAACCAAGCTTCACCGACCCTTTTAAGCGCTACAAACAGCCCTGTAACAACCTGCTGACAGATGGTGAGCAGCATAGAGCACTAAATAAAAATGAGCTGCCTTTTCATGGCTCATACTTTCAAATTAAAATGAGTTCTCCTGATGAAACAACAGAGGGAGTGATTGAAGTAGGAAAAAGCACATTCTTTCAAATGTAAAAAACCAAACTAGCTGCAGTTCAGAGCTAAAACTCCAGCTTTTAAGACTTTAAAATTGCAGGAATAAGGAGCGTAAATGAAAAACTTCTCCTAAGGTAGGTCAATAGATTCTGTTTTAAACTGCACAAACTTTCTAGAACATTCTACCGTTTTTCATAACAGAAATAAGAGATATCATCCTGATCATATCACATATCCCTCACTTCACATGTTCATATTTTATTATATAATAAATCCAGTGAAAGAGACCCACACACCTGTTACTTTAGGCTACAGCTCCTCAATAATGCTCATAATCTGTATCTTTCTGCTAATTAGCTGAGTTACTATTTTAACGAGGTCAAAGACTCCAACTTTTTGTATTTCCTCTTTGTGCAACGCCTGAAGAAGAGCTTCACTTAAAAGGATTCACACAAAAACAGCTTTTCTTCCTTTCGGGGCAAAACACAACAGCAATTATTGGCTTCTATCTGATCAGTTCCACCTCCAGAGAATTAGACATGTGCGTCACATCGCAGTTTTCTGCTGCTTTTTAAGAAAGGAGTAGGTTTGAATCAGAGTTAATGTTTGTGCGTCGTACCCTGGCTGTGAGGGAAGGAATTGTTGAGCTGTTCCATGACTTCCTCCAGCCCTGATGCATCTTGGGAGGGGCTGGAGAGCTCGTCGTCACCTGAAATAGGAAGGAGAGGAAGTTTTTCCACTGTCGCAAACATGTTCTTACACGCTGTGAAGCTGTGCATCTCTATTTATATCCACTCTGCTTAACAAGGAGGGTGCAAATTAAAGGATATGAGAGAATCTGTGCGTGCGCTCTTACCCATTGTATCAGTAGTCTGGCTGGCGGCCACGCGGAGCTGAGGGAGGGAGGAGTCAGAGCGCTGAGAGGAGGTGGAGGGAGAGGACAGAGCTGTGCCGTTCACCTTGGAATCCGTCTGACACACAAAACACACGAGCAAATTTGATACACAACAAATTGGCAGCAGCGCCGCACGGCTTAATTAGAGGAGTCAGAAGGGGAGTGAAGACTCTGTGACCGAGGAGTTGGCGTGCTCTTTTGTGTCAGCTGCTCTGGCAGTCAGACTGCGGAAGGAGCTGTGAGTAAGAACTTCACGTTAACTTTGTTTTGGAGCCGAGTCGTCAGCGTGTGACGCTTTGCTGCTCTGCTGCCTTGCTCAAGGGCCATTTGACAGAAGAAGTTTTGTTGACATGTTTAAAAATGTCTGTTGAGGGATTTGGAGCAGCTTTGCATGGTTTCTAAACTCACAGATTGACCTGAATCTCCTAAAGAAACTTAAGGACCCATCCGCCTTCCTGTCTGGAAACAATCAGCAACTGATGTTCAGTAGTCTCACCTTTTCTATGCATAATGTAGTAACATAATTTATGCATATTAAATGCTAAAAAAAATGCAATAAAAGATCCCAGTGTTACAGTGTTTTCCTGATCTGTGTGTCAACTGGATCTTAACATTGACTAAAAGAGTATTAAAATAAAGATAACACAGCTTTTTCATGTTGGAATGACATGAAAATTCAGAATACAATGGCTGATTTTTGTACTCTTTAAAAATTCTAGCCCAGAACACTTTGAAGTGTCTGCTATTTTATTCCTCACATTTCCTCTGCAGATCAACCACGCTGCAACAGCACCACTGACAGACCAGAGAGAGATTCAGATCTGCTGTTCCTAAAGCATCTGATGTAAACTGGAGCACCCAGCTAGCTAGAGAGATGAGGGACTTATCACCTATACTGCAGCCAGCCACAAGGGGGCGATTGTGACTCACTCTAAGAACGCTATTGGCTAAGCCATCTCATGCTGCCGTATTTAAACTGCTCTAGCAGTCATAAACAAACTCAAGAGACTGGAGGGAACACTGCTTGAAAAACATTATTAGGTATTTCAAGACGCCATACCAAGAGAAATATAGGGATAAAAGGAGAAGATGTTGGAGACAGTGTTGCTCACCCGAGGCAAACCACATCCACATATTCTGGGATTGTCCCAAACTGAGTTTATATTGGAATAATATTCATACGGCATTAAATAAAGTATTCAAAACTACAAGACAACTACAACCCAGCTCACACTCCCTCTCAAATAGGTAACATCATCACTACAAACTCTCATAGTTCTTGTTTAAATAGTTAAAATGTTAATTTTCTGTGATTAGAAAAAGCAAGAAAGGCTTAGATATAAAAGGTTAACAGCCAAGTGACTTAAAACTCTTGCTCTCTTGATGCATAGACTCATATGAACTAGAAAAGGTATTGCTGTGGAAATTTTCAGGATACTGTACTTTTTGTGAAACTGCCTTTCCAAAAAACAACAAAAAAAACCTGCTCTAGCCTGGCTATGCGCTGCTGCTCCCTCTGCAAGCTGCTTTTTGCAGCCCTCCTCCACCCCAGCTCCTCCTTTATGCTACATCTGGCTTAACCAATGGCATTCCGTTGGCACTGATGGCTGCTCTGCTCTGGGTTTTTGCAGCTTCTCTCCCTGCCTCAGGCTTTCCTTGTAGGCACAGGAAGAGCAGGAATGTGTAGCAAGTCTTTTGTTGTCTGACCAAGCAAACTAAACTCTGATGCAGCAGTGGGAGCCAATCAGGGTTGAGAATCTTCCAAGGACCCACAGGCGTTTGACTCGGATCTTTATCTTTTTTCAGCAGACAACCTAAGGCCTCAGGTCTCTCTTTTATTGCAAAGATCATGTAACAAGAAGTGAAGTCACAGGGCTAATGAATACTTTCGTGATGTAAAAATAAAAAGTAGTTTTTAGTTTGATTTAAAGTTGCTGTGAATAACCACCTAAAAAGAAAAACAACCGTGTGTTGGCGTGGGTGCATACCTGCTCCAGCAGCTGTCTCAGCCTGTGCAGTTGTGACTCCAGCTGTTTGTTGTGATCCTCCAGTATCTGCATGCGGGCCTCCAACCGCCCTTTGTGCTGCCGCAGCAGCTTGGCCTCGGCGATGAGCTCGGCGTCGCGTGCGCTCTGCGGCGACACCGGGAGCATTTCCGGGGGCGACGGCAGCGGGGACAGGCCCTTCCTGTCGTGGGCCTTCTTCAGACGGTCGTACTCGGACTGCAGCTTCCTGCAGCGGGGGAAAAGCAGAGGGATGAATCTAATGCTGCGGGCTGTGATGTGAAATATCAAACAGCCACTGCTTACAGAGAGGGTGACCTTCTGTTTTATTAATTATGGAGGGGAAGCTGGGTCACCGCGGCAACAGAGCGTGAGATAAAAATAAAACATGACAGTAAACATCCATCAGTTACAGTCATTGCTCACGCAGGGGGCAGCCTCGTTTTTTTTTTTCTTTTCCCCAAGTTAAAAAACATTCCCCTTGATGAAATGAACAAAAGAAGAACATGACAGATGGACTTTGTTTGCTTAAGATGTCAAATGTTTGCAGATCACAGCTGCAGTCTCCACTGATTTATTTTTAAAGATCGGTTTTATTCTTCAACTGATGTAATATGAGGACAAGAGGAGGACACTGCTGCTTGGCAGTCCTAGCAAAAGGAATTTTTCACAGGGGTTGAAGATGTTTATAATTAAATCATAGACATTTTTGGGCCCTGGTTTAGCTCACTGGCTTTATAGCTTGTCACATAAACAGAGGCTATAGTCCCTGAAGTGGTGGCATCGGGTTTTGACTCTCTCCCACGTTAATTTACTGCATGTCATCCCAGACTGTCTCGTCTCAGCCTCTGACTCCATCCTCAATCCTGCCCTTTGAATGAAAAAGCTCAAAGGAAATAAAAAATACAGAAAAAGACAATTTCAGATTCCTTCAAGCCATGTCTGAAATAGACAGAAATGAAAACAGTTTGTCTGTGTGGAACATGTCTGTATAATTTATCTGAAGAACAATGTCCTGTGGTTTTTCTATCTGCAATATTTCTTTAAATAAAAAGGCAACATTTGACTGAAATTTATGAGACATTAAAAGGTTTTGTCTGTATCATTTCATAGCATACTGTATTATATATATAGTATTATACCACACCATAAAGCAGTGATACTCAACACGTGGCTTTTGAGCCAATGTGGCTCTTTTGTGATGATCTGTGGCTCTTTAATGTCTTAATTTGAAATATTATTCCCTCAGAAAACCTTAAAAAAGGGAAACTTTGACCTCAGAAAATATCCATTCATTAGTTTTTTCCCACACTTAAACAGCTGGCTTTAATTGTCAACCTTTATTTTGTCTGTATATTTCCATTGCCCTTATTTACAATTTTTTGCCACCTAATTTCCATTTTTTTTTTGCAACTTTTAATCAATTTTTACTGCTTTGAGTCCACGTTTGCCACTTTTTTTGCCCATTAAGCTGCCTGTTGTCATTTAATGCTATTTTCTTGCCCATTTTTAGATAATAATTCATCAACATAAAAAAAAATTAAAACCTAGACGTCATGTGATGCCATGCAAACTAAGACATTACAGACATCAATCAGAGTGCAGACATCAGACTATACTACACTAAGACATCATGGACATCATTAGGATGCAGACAGGGCACAGACATCAAGTACCAGAAAAACAATAGGAACCCAGGCAATGCAGGAACACAGCTACACAGGCTGAGACCAAGAGGACCAAAATTAAAGACCTGAGAAATTAAAGGAGAAACAAAAAGGAGTAAAAACAACATTTTATGCCTATATTGCCCCTTTTGACCCCATTTTGGCAGTTTTTTGCTGCTTTTTGCCCATTTCCCCCACCTTTATGCCAGTTTTAGTCACTCTGCACTCATTTTTTGCCACGTCTTTGCCATTTATTGACCATTTTTACCACCAGCAACTAATTTTTTTATCACCTCTAACCCATTTTTGACACTTTCTGCCTATTTCTTTGTAAATTTTCCCCCCATTTTTGTCATTTTTCACCCAGTTTTTGCCATCTTAAGCCTACTTTGCCCCTTTTGCCCCATTTCTGCTGCTTTATGCCCACTTTTCTCACCTTTATGCCTGTTTTGCCACTTATTTGCCATTTTTTGACCATTCTTTCCACCCTTACCTTTTTTTTTTTATGCCACTTTGAACCACTTCTGCCCCTTTTCACCACTTAGATTATGGCTCTTGCAAAGGTATTATCTAGGGATGCACGACATTGGATTTTTTTTTTTACCAATTTCCGATATTTATAGATTCATTTTAACAAATATTGATACTGATATTTAAACATGCTTTTTGGACAAGAAATTTCAGTCCTTTTGGACACTTTAAGGTTTGAGGATGACCAAGGAAACGAACTTTAGTCCTTAAAAACATTTTAAAGTTTGAGGAATGAGGATAAATAAAGAAAAATAGCTCAACTGACATAGGCCTGTTGTTTAGCCTTAAACTCCACTTATGTTTTCACATATATGGACAAAATTTACAGTAAATATATTCTGAAATACACAGGCAAAATATCGGATGCAAATATTGGCAGGAATTTTGATATCTGCAGATACTGATAGTTGCATTTTTAAGCTAATATCTGCCAGTACTGTTTTGTTGTTGTTTTGTTAAAGGTAAGAGTGAAGCACCTGTAAAGGCGTGAGCTCTGCTTGCTGTAATTGCGTGTGCAGGCCAGCAAACACGCATCTAGTCTGGTTTTTAAACACCTGGCAGTAATAACATACACCCCAGTAAAATTAGAGGAGAGTATGAAGGTATTAAAATGTGAATACCACCCAATCCTACTCCATAGTGATAAATAAGTAATAACCTTATGTTGGATGATGCACACTTAAAAAATGGATTCTTTAAGATAGGGCTTAATAATCAAATAACATTCCTGTAAAAGGGTGCTACTTGCTTGTGCGTGGTAATATTTTACCTTTAAAAAAGATCCACAGGGAAAGACTGGGAACAGATACTAATAGGGATTACACTTGCAAAGACAATCACAGTAATGGTAGGAAAGTCAGAAGCCCTGAAAAAGCATGATGATGAGAATTTGGTGTGTATTTGTGGAAATTACAACTATAGAAAAATAATAATGGTGCTACAGAATTAGGTTGTTTTTGCTAAATTTGGGACTAATATGAGTTGGCGCTCACTTCAAGACAAATGATAAATAACAAGTACTTTCATTAGAACTCAAAGGAAACTGTAAATATTTGATACAACCAACTGAAGATGTGCTTGGTAGAAAGACCGACCTGTTCTCCTGCTCCAGGTCGTTGAGGACCCTCTCCAGTTCTCCCTTCTCCTCCGTTTCCATCGAGATGAGGATCTGGGCAGGGCTGCGGGGCTGGCTGAGGGGAGAGCCTTGGTTCAGAGACTGGCAGTAGTGCTGGATCAACATGTGCTCGTCATCGCTGCAGACGCACGTCAAACGCACAAGCACCCACGCACGCCAAACATCCCCACCGATGACGGGCAGACACATGAGAAAAAAAATGAAGAAAAAATAATCAGCAAGTGAATGAAAACAGCAGCAGTGGAACAGGACTGCACCACAGAAGAAGAGTCTAAAACACAGAGAGAGGGCCAGAGCAGCACATTCGTCATGAACTCACTACGTCTGATTGGTTGAGCTCTGACCGATCACTTTTGTGGCTGCAGAGTTTGATTTGTAAGGTTTTTAGATGCTGCTGTGTTTGCTGCATACCAACAGAGCTGCTTGAAAACAACACAACCCCTTTAAGACGACTGCTTACACCAAAGTAAAACTCATTAGGAGCCAAGCGAGTGGATCTGTCTGCTCTGGTTTAAAATAGCCTCTAGATGCTTTCTGCTCCTCGTTTGTGCTTCATCTACCACGCTGCATTTCGAAAGTTATGTTGACGTGGAGCCTCTCTTTTACTTTGCAATTTTAATTACAGGCTTCTCTTGGCTGGTCAAGATCCATGTGAATCTGTTACACTTGACAAACCTCCAGCTAGGCGTGCAGCTTCACTAATTATAGGATGCACACTGATATAAACATTAGATACATAAAACATAAGGAAATTAATGCATACAAACAGAACAGCAATTCTACATATAAAAGACAGTTTTCTGTAGGGGGATTTCTATTTGATGCAACTTCCTGTTTCTTGGAAGCTTACAAAAATATAAAAATTAACTGATTATGACAAATCAGTTTTATCTTTTTTAAAACAAATTAAGAACAAAGCTGTCTTTATTTTTTCGATTAAAGACAAAGTACAGATAGTATAGAAGATTTTGATTTGATGCAGCTTCCTGTTTCCTGGCGGCTTGAAAAATATTACATTTCATTGTTGATTATGACAAATCCATTTCATTTTTTCTTAAAACCAATTTAAGTCAACCCTTTCTGTCTTTATTCTTTCTATTAAAGATGAAGCACTGATAATACAGGAGATTTTGATTTGATGCAACTTCCTGTTTCCTTGCAGCTTGTATAAGCATTACATTTCAATTAATTAAATTGATGCTATTTAGTTAGCATTGTTACTCTTCATTGTTTTCTTTTGTGGCTTTCCTGATTTCTGTGTCAAAACACAAAATTTATTGATATTACACTGAAAAAAATCCCTACTTTGAGACGATCTGTCTGGATGAAAATACATGCTAACACTTTCAAAATAAAACTGGATCAACCTTTCATTTAGGGATAGGATACGGGTTAGAGTAAGGGTTGGGATACCAAAAGTAAAAAGTCAAAAATGTAACCTGCAAAACCTGATAACACAACAAAGCTTGTCCTACATGAAAACTGTAATGAAGCCAGCATAGCTAATGCTAAAGCTAAAAAGCTACATAAGCTAGGTAGGTAACATAGCTAAAGACCGTACACCTTTTAAAGTTTTGCAAACCAGTATTTTATTCATGTAAAATAGCCACACAGCTAACATAGCTAAAGTCAAATCAAAGGAATGTTTGAAATGCTAAGGTAGCTATGTTAGCATTACTTATGTTTGCATTACTTATGCTTACACTTATGCTATATGACATTTCATTGCTGATTGAGACGAATTAATGTCATCCTTTTTTACTGTCTTTATTCTTTCTATCAAAGATAATGCCCTGATAGTACTGAAGAATCTAAAGGTTTTAGTACTTAGCATATTTTCGTATCTGTTTTTATGGAAAACAGCAAGATCTATGTTCCATTTGTTAATCTGTTGAGTCTAGAAGAGAATTCGATTCACTTTGTTTGATCAGGAAATAATTCATTACAAGGCTTTCATTAGGCAGGGAAACAAATACAATCAAGGGGCATTATGGGTAATGTAGGATCTTATGGGTTAAAGGTTTGAGCTTTAATAAAGTTGTAAAAAAAAAAAAAAAGAAAACAAAGTTTTACAGCAAAATCAACACTTTTTAATCCAGTCTTAGAGTTTTGTGGATGTGCTCTCTGGTAAATTGAATTCATGCAAATTTAGATAAATTTTAATTTGTGCTAACACTGTTGATAAAGGCAAGCTGCCCCTAAAGTGCTGAAATTTGAGAGAACTTCTCAGCTACACTGCTGCGTTTGCCTTTCATTGGAGTTTCCTGAAACTAAATTAAACATGAACTGAAGGCCTCTGCACACTGAGTCCATATTTTACATTTCAAATGAAATACGGCCTCATTTTGCATCGATAATGTGTGCACATGAACTCCAAAAATTTTGTTCTGCATTATTTTTTCTGGGAAAAGGTTAATTTTTCTGCCTCTTTATTTTTGCAGTCACCCAAGTCATTTGGTTGTTTGGTTATTCAGAGCTGTGGCTCTCCCTCACCAAAATTTCACTTTAAACACTGTGCTGTGACTATGCATTCTGTGGATTTTAACCACGAAAAATAATAGAATAGATCAGTGGTTCTAAACTGATGGTTCGGAACACAAAAGTGGGTCACAGGGCTGTTTTCAGTGGTCAAAGTGTCTAAAAGGTATGGAAGCCTAAAGCAGACACACATCCATTTATTTTCTTTCACTGTTTCTTATCTTGATTGTTTTACCAAGATTTGACTTATTCATCTTCTTATCTTGGTATAAAAGCTGGGTTTCTCATGATAATTTGTGGTAATTTCCCCAGATCTGTAGAAAATAGTCAAAATATATGAGCTATTGTGGCAAAGGAAAAGTGTGTACATGTCCTTCCAGGGATTTTAAAATCCAAGCTCCAAACTGCAACTTTTTCCATTTAATAAATTTGAGTTGTTGAACATTTTGGTAAATATGAATCACTGTTTCTTATGAATTATGAATTGGTGGTGGGTTATGGGGTTAGACTAGCAGGGAATCACAGGAATAGATTAAAGCCAAAATTTATATTCACAACAGCATAAAACTCTAGAGACTGAACTGAAAAGATTCGCTCTCTCTCTCTCCTTTTTCCAACAGAGTTTTTTGTACTTGGCACAGCGCCATGACACACAAGCCTGTGCAAATAACCTGAATATATAAAGGGCTCTGCCAGGGGTGGATGGACTCAGTGGTTTCTTTATCTTTTCTCAAGAAGCGAAAGCCCCACAAAATCATCTCCACTGCTTTTTGGCTTCACAGTCTGGGATTTTGTCTCATACTTTATTAATTTTTTGATACATATTAATAGGTGTCGCACCACAAAGAGATAAATATTTTGTTGTATTCTTGTTCAGTGATGAAAATAAAGTTCTTTTTTTGTCTCCTTTAAATTTTTGCAAGGAATTAAAAAATAAACGCACCAGTCTTGATGAGCTTGTTTTGTGTACCTGACTTTTAATTTGAATACGAAAAATGCATTTAAAAACAGACTAAGTGTGCACAAGTCTTTGCTGTCCAAACTTATTTTCCCATAAGCTTTTCTGTAATTTGTGTTTTAGGAGATCTTTCTTCTTCTTTCAGTACTTCTGACAGTGTTCAGTCCTGAGAAAAGCCAGCCATGAGGGAGTAAATGGCAGATTATGTACAAAACACAATGCACAACTAGCATATTAATCTGTGTTTTGTATGATGGGTATGAAGAAAAGTTGCTACTGTTGCTATTTTTAGTGTTAAGCATAACTGAGGGTTGTTTCACACTTTTTGAAATTACATCAAAGACTTTATATGACAATTTAACAATTAATCAGAGTAAAATTAACACTATTTTTGTATAGCGTTGGTGTTTTTTGGATTTCATTTGGGTCTCGACAGCCTTGACTCCAATTGTCCCATGTTTCTATTAGTTTTTGTATATTTTGGAAGTTGTCTAAAAAGGTTAATGTTGCTTGCACCTGCCATCCCTTCCCTTTATTTTTCATCTTGAAGCCAAACAGCCAGGAGGGGTCTGGCTGCAGACTGCAGATCTCAGTTACATTCCTGAAGTAACAACATAGCAAACATGACAAACCAAGCAACATTTCATAAATATAGGCAGAATAAAGGTCAGGGGTCTAATATGGGGCTAAACTATATAAAGACCTGTTTGAGAAGTAGTTCAAGGAGACGTGGCTTACTTTAGCTTTGTTAGCTTTAGCCAAAGCTAACGTAGCTAACGCAGCTACATAGTTAATGTTACTACATAAGCCTATACAGCTGCATAGGCTCCACCTTGAGCAATGGGAGTTTTAGCAAACATAGGTGATGTTAACATAGCTATGTTAGCTATGTAGCTAAGTTAGCTAGCTTTAGTAAAGGAGGTATAAGCTAAAGTAGTTTTGTTAGTGTTGAATTTAGCTGTGTTAGCTGTGTGGCTATTTAACGTGGGAAAAAAAAAACAGGTTTGCAAAACTTATAAAACATGTACAGTCTTCATCTATGTTACCTACCTAGCTTATGTAGCTTCATTAGCTTTAGCATTAGCTGGATTCATTACAGTGTTTTTCATGTAGGAGAGTTTTTTCCAGACAGCAGACTGTTTAATTTTTATTTAAAGTTGTGTTATCAGGTTTTGCAGGTCAGGTTTTTGACTTTTTAACCTCATACAAAAGTTTGATCTAATTTTATTTTGAAAGTCTTAGCATGTATTTTCGTCCTGACAGATGCTGCATCTCACATTAGTGGTTCTTTCAGTGTTATATCTAGCAGAACATGTTGTGTTTTGACTCATAAATCAGTAAAGCCACAAAAGAAAATAATAAAGAGTAACAATGCTAACTAAATAACATAGATTTGATAAAATAATCATACATCTTGGCAAAATTTAAGCCCTTTCACCAGCAGATATAAGGCTATTCAAGACACTTAATGGTTTTTAATTATAAAAATCTAATTCAAGTCTCAAAAGAACTGCAGGAATCTTTTAAATGCAAAGATTGCCACTGAGTTTAACATGATTTCATGACAATAATGACCAGCTGCTTTCTGTTCCTCTCTCTGCACCGTTCGAAACCTCCCATTTAAAGTCATCACAGTAATTTGCATTAGCTAAAAAAAAAAAAAAAATCAAATTTTAAATATCTGAGAAATCTCTTGCTGATACATCTGACGAGTTCAAACATAATGCTAACACATTTCACCTATTTCATAGTTAAACTCACATTTCAAGTTTAATCCCAGAGGACAACATAAAGACAACATGGAAATGTCCTGATATTATCGGGATAATATCAGATAAATGATGATGCAAACAGGAAGAAAATCTAGAAAACTAAGCACATGAAAAACACACTGACACATTTCACAACCAGCCAATGGAAACAAAGAAGACACAGCCAGTTCACACAAAGCGAGCCCATCAGTGAGTGAGTTTGGCAAAAAGGAAAAACAACAACAAAACAAATGAAAAAAAAAAAGCGGTTCTCACATGCTTTCATTGGGTGAGATACTGTCATTCAGATAAGAGCCATTACGATTCTCCATTTCTGCTAACCTGCGGAGGGGGAAGAAACAGAGCAGTCAGTCGCAAAAGCAAACGCTCGAGAAATTAGCAGACACTACGGGGAAAGCACCTCCAAACAAAGTCAGATATTGAACTTTCGTGACCTTTTGTTCAGACTGACATGAAACACTCACGGCTTCATGTGTCCTCTGCTGGGTTATCTAACATGTAAGTTTCTGAATGAATGGTAGGACTGGTGTCTGCAGGTTTGCTGGATGTGTGCAAACAAGAGCAGGAATTATTCAGGAAATTGTGAAGCATGTAACGGTGATTTTTTTTTCCTTGACACTGTTAGAACTCCTCTGTGTTCGGCACATGTTCCTATTAAACAGATGAAATGTTTGACACCCACACTGCAGCCCCCCCTGTATATCGCCTTGACTCTTTATTTTACAACTGGTGCTCTACAAGCTGAACCTTCAGTTTCTGGTCTCTCTGTTTTATACAACTTGGCTTGTGCTGCCTTGAAAGCTGTCTTATAAAAGTGGCGTTGGCAGACCTCTTACTCATAATACTGCTATTTAGTTCTCAGTTTTATGCGGCTCACTTGTGTAACTGCCTTTTTAACTGATTTACAGTGATTGAATTTCTGCTGCATTAGTCACAAATACTGCCATAACACCAGAATATATGTAAGGTGGAGATGTTTAAGGACAACATATGCTAAACAGAGCTAAGGTGCATTTATAAGGATACTAAAGGGCCAAAATCAGAAAAAAATCTTGAATGAAGGAACATTTGTTCCCAAATAAAGATAACTATATTGCTTTTTCATGCTTTAAAGCTTCTGTAAAGAGTTTTTACTGGTTATAAAACATAGCCAAAATTAATATTTTGTCTTCTGCAAAAGCAAATAAAGCAAATAACATCAAAACAACAAGATCGTTTTCCTTTATACTGTCATAACTGACCCCTGGCGCTACTTCTGCCATGGGGTAGGTGTCAGCTGACTACTAACCAGCTAGCTAGCTTAGCTCATATGGAAAATGTGCGCTTTAGCTGCAGCTGAAAATACTATAATGAAAACTGACATCACCAGACTTAGCTAACTGTCAGTTTGACATGAGCCTTGGGGGTTGTAGCTAATTAGCTTAGCATAAATTGGAAACCGAGGCTACCATGGCTATGCTAAAGGATGAAAACTGCTATAACAGACATCTTCAAAGCTCATTTGATAAGTAAATCTCATTTTAAAGTAATGTCAAAAGAACATTATACAATGTGTTCATACTCAAGCTGTAAGAATGCTAACAGTCTTAATAATAAGCTAGCAATGTCAATCCTTTTGTATCCTCAATACTAGCACTCAATACTAGTAAGAAAAACATCAACAAAAATAGCAAAAGGGCTAATTTGTATGAATTTCAAGACTTAAGCTAGTTAGCTTAGCTTAGCAGGAAGGAAATATCTGCCCTGGCTTTGTTCAAGGCTGAAAGTAATAAAAATCATTAAAGCCAGCTAACTTTCAGTCAGTTTGGCATATGCTTTGGGGCCTCGCTAGATAGCTTAGCTTAGCATAAAATGTAAACTGAGGCAAGCAGGTGTCTTGGCTCTGTTGGAATATGAAATACTATAAAAACATTTAAAGCTTACTTGATAAGTAAATCTCCCCCCAAAAATTATTTTATAATGTTAATTTTGATCTATGAGAATGCTAACAGTCTTAATGCTAAGCTAAAACCTCATGGTGCTAAGTATTTAATGAAACAAGACAGGAGTAATGGTGATCCTCTGGTATCCTAAATTAGCCAATAGCAGTGGTTGAATAGTTATAGTAGTAGTACACATACGGGACAAAAAGGCCAAATTTCTGCCCTTTCAAAATGAACATCAAAGCTTTAGCTAATTAGCATAACTTAGCTTGCCATAAATATCTCTTTCAGCTCTGCTCAAAGCTGAAAATGCCAAAATAAACATCCAAATTCTGCTTGTTTTCTGTCAGATTTGCAGGAGCCTTGGGGCCACAGCTAATTAGCTTAGCTTAGCATAAATTAGAGGAAACTGCTATTTTGGCTCTGCCAAAAGACAGTAAATATAGTATAATTTTTAACCCTTACAAGTGAAATGTACACATTGTTATTTTAATACATAGACTAATACATAAACATACTGACAAGTCTAGGTTTAGTGTAATTCTTCATTTTTTCCAGCTGTGTCCAGCTGTTTAACGCCAATATATTTACTGTAATGTGCATTTTATTATGTTAACGTATGTATGTGATCAATAAATACACATGAATGAGTGTTGCACTTTAAAAGTAAATATTGGTTAACCTTGAACAATTGAACGTTGTCATCAGCATAAAATCCAGCATTGTTTAGTGTGTGTACTCTAATTAAAGTAAGCCTACCCAGCTGTTTCCCTCTCACGTCTCTCCTTTGTTTTCTACAACTTTAGCTTACTTTCTGGCTTTGGCTCCATTTCTTGTATGACTAAAAAGCGGGATAATATTTTTCTGTAAAATGCTTGAACTGATCTTAAAATGGAGGAAAAAAAAATCTCTGGTATTATCTTTGAAGACAGCCGTGTTTGGCCATTAATGCGAGCCTTGTAAACAAACCTCCCGGCTGCGCTCGCTAACAGATCCATCATGATAAAATAGCTGTGAGTGAAGAGCCAGAGATTTAAATTGCCTCGTCTCTATCTCCACTAGATCAGTTTCCTGGCGGTTGAAGTGTTTGCCCAAAAAAGCAAAGAGATTTCGGGGCTTTATCAGCTCTCAAATGAAAAAAATAAAGCTTGGTGCTTGGCAGTGAGCGATTAGGCAGATGGACTGTGACAGACTGGCATCTGCCCAGGTCGCTGTGTTTGTGCTCGTAAGCTACAGAAACAAGAGATAACCTCGCAGCTCACTCAGGCTTAATTATGTTACTTCTTCGCCCTACCACCTCCCTTTAATCTGCTGGATGCTATCTGGGATCCGCCACATCTAGGCGCGACAGGCGCTAAGAGCACAGGAGCAGAGGGGGAGCGTGAGTCAGCGTCAGAGTATCCATGTTTGTGTTAGCCCGAGGCGACAGTGAGCGGTGTCAAACACTCTGTGGCAGGGATCAAAACTCCGGCCTGTGGCTCAGACCTCACACTGCCTCCACTGAGGGGTGCCAACAGTGCCCGTCTGACTGATCTGATGACCGATTGATCGACTGACTCGTTGTTTGATTGATTTGACTGCTTCTTGTCCCTCAGCGGTGGGTTTTTCTGGGAGCGGTTAGGATCACTGCAAACTCAAAAAGATCACTGAAATGTTTTGGTGAATAAGCTCTGATTGACTCAGTGTGGCACCACAACAACATCGAGGCTTTTTTTCTGTCCACAGAGTCCGGTATTGATGCTAGCGAACTCTCATGTATTAGCATTTTCACATCCTGGCCTCACTGCAGAGTGCTTATTCACCAAAAAGTCAATGCATCACTTCATCATGAGTACAGATTCAGATTATACTGTATGCAAAGGGATATCTTGACATTTTGCTTCAGCCTCATTACTACCTCTCTGAAAATCCTTTCAGCTTTTAAACTCCTGCAGTGATAATATGTTTAATGAATGATGTGACTTTTAAATAAAATGGCAAACGCCTGGTGTTTAAACGTTTGTCAAGGTATCCCGTACTCCATCTTTAACATGCACAAACTGCTTTCAAGGCACTGGCATATGCAGCCGGAAATATCTGGATAATGGATTTGTTTTTGGAATTAAAGGTACAGGAAGCTCAAACTGTGCACAAGTATGCATCATTAAAGTTTTTACTGCCCTTCTTCTCTAAAGTTTATGGGTTTAAAACACTTAGTGTAGCTTTTTATGGTATTTAACTGCTTCCAAATAGTTTCCACCAAGAGCCACTGTATACGAGCTCCTGCTCTACCTGCTGAGCTAAACTTGGCACCTTAATGCACTTTTTTTTGCAGAAACTTGAATTAACAGTATGACTGTTTTGGTTGATTAGTCGGTAAAGATGGACTGAATTTTCATCATACAGGGATTTTATTTTTCATTACTCAGACCTCATTGATTCAACTGTCAAAGGCTTTCAAAAAAAATATTTTCAAAACATAAAATATGTAACTTTAGAGTCGGCATCTATACATGGGGTGTGCAGACAGTTACCACTGGGAAATTAAGGTCCCATATGCAAGATTTTAAAGGCCACTGACATGCACACAGGCTTGAATGACTGGACCTCTTCTCAGGTTTGACTGACTGGGCCACTAACTTGTTAAATTTGTGGAGCCTGTTTTTGTAGGATTTGCTGACCTACAGTCATTCCTATTGCGTCTAAAGATTCATTATACCATAAATTACCACAACTACTCTATTTAAAACACCTGTTTGGATTTCCAGGGCTTTTAAACATTGACATAGCGATTATTACAATATATCTAAACAGACATCATATAGTACAGCAGGGGTGTCAAACTCATGAATTACAGGGGAGAAAAACTTAGCACTGATTATAAATGATTTTGAGATTTAAAAAAAGGTGAAAATGATCAATTTAAAGGCTCAAACTCTAAGATAAAAAGCCAAATTAGGAAGTTCAAAGTTCTGAAGTTCAGGTCTAAACACAAAATTAAATTTCAATAATATTTTAAAACATTAAAAAAAAGATAAAAATTTTAAAAGTCAAAATGTAATATAAAATTTTATGTTGTGAGTTTAAAAGTTCAAAATATTGATTATGAGTCAAAGGTAGGAGTTTAAACGGTCAAAATGTGAAATAAAGGTCAAAATCATGAGATAAAAAGGTCAAAATATGACAAAATGAAAAATCATGAGGTTTAAAGGTGAAAACAAAATTAAAATAATGGGATTAAAAGATCAAAATATAAGATTAAACTCAATATCACATGGTTTTAGGGTCAAAATATGAGATTTAAGTAAAAAGCATGATGTTTTAGGGTCAAAATATGAGCTATAAGTCAAAAGAATGAGGTTGTAGGGTCAAAATCATGAGATTAAAGTCAAAAGCATGAGATTCAAAGTTGAAAATATGACATGAAAACAACTTATTTTCATTTCCCACATTCCTGACTTTTATCCTATTATTTTACTTTACTTTTCAGATTTTTAAGACTTAACAAGGATATTTTAAATCACCAAGGTTAAGTTTACATTTTTATTGTGGAGGAAATCTGTGGACTTCATACCCGTGGGCCAGTTATAATAAAAATATGACATGAAGTTATAACAAGAGCACGGGCCAGAGTAACGCCTACCAAAGAAAGGATGAAGTCCAACTCTCTTTAGGTTTGTTGTTCTCAGCTCTGTGTTCACACAGACAGAATGGCATTTCTATCAACATGTTTCTGTGTCGCTCAGAGGCCTAAAGATTTTTCTTTTTACTTGTATGCATGTGAACCCCTCCCATGCCTGTCGCTACAGGTGGAAGAGTGGTGGCCACGCCCACTCAGGAATGCTGAGTGGCACAATAACAGAGTTTTGTTGTAAAAACAACAGAGTTAAATGACCAATGTTGAAGAATCAAGCTAATTCAAAGCTCCTGGTACCTTTTACTCATCTTTAGTGCACTATAGAAGTGCACAAATTGTCCTTTAGGATTATAAAATTATATACCGGCTGTATATGACGTGTGAAAGTTAAGGTCCCATATTCATTGTCAGCATTTACAAATTTACCCAGACTTCATTGCTAAAGTAGACTCACTGGGTTGCAAACAATCGTGTTGAGTTTGGAATTTCTTTCATCTTTTGTGTTTATGGTGAGATCGTGGCAAAGCTTCACTAATCAGAATTGTCAAGAGAGAAAATGAGCATTAATGATAATTTTTTTTGAGTGAACACGAGGATGTTGACCGACAGTTCCCCAGATCTGCGTCAGCAAAGAATTAGGGCAACCGATCCCCTGTGAGTTAGCGGCTGCGTGAGCACAGAGGGGCACAGGCATCCTGATGCTTGCTGCGCTTTAGCATGCTCTCCAAATTCATTATTCCAAATCACATCAATCAAAAATGGTTTTCTGGTGTCTGCAGAGCTCTCTGGAGGTGTTGTTATCTGCAGCGCTCCTGGGGGCCGGAGGTAACAGCAGGGAATGTTAAAAAAAAAAAAACAAGTGGATCTGTTCGCAACACTGTGAGTCTACACTGCTGCCAGATGCTGATAGCATGTTACCGGTTGGCGTAGTGCTCGATCCGAGTGTGCGTGTCGTCATGTGAGAGCTGAGGGGACGATCCAGGCCTGAAACATAGAGAGAGAAAGAGTTAAAAGTTTATGAATCCAACCAGGAAGGACTCATTAATCCCAGCGCACACGCACACATGCTGAAGCTGCGTGAATCCACAGGAGAGCGATGAGTGAAGCGACAGATGTATGGCGCTGTGAAATGCTGGGTAAATAAGGCTCCTGTACTCTCAGCTTGGCATACATCCGCCTGCACTTCAAACAGGGCGGCTGATCTGAGACGTCACACCTTGTCTGCCGGGGGAAAGATCAGTGTTTTGATATCATTAACCGAGAGTCTCTGAGGATTCTAACAACTTTTCCTGCAGTGTTTTAGTCCTTGAGAAATTAGAGGTTCAACTCTTTAAAAGCCGGAAAACTTCCCGTTGCAAGGGCACCTTCATGCTGAGAAGTTTTATCTATCATGAGCCAAAACAGATTAGTTTTAACCACAAAGTAAATGTGGTGGAAAATGTTGTAATTTTTCAGAAAGATTAAATTGGTATGTATGTTCCCGTCCTTGGTGGAAGCTGATCCAGAGTTGTTTAACGCGGCAGTGTGACGGGCTTTATGTCACTTCTGAACAACACGTCACTCATGTTCCTCTGGCAGATACAACTTCCCACAAGCAAAGAGACGCGGGGTGAAGTAAACCGTTGAGGTACGGCATGTAAACAGATGCCAATCCTGCTGCACAGACAGGTAACACTTCTCTTTGACACATTTATGATGTGACACATGTTTTTAAGGGCAAGAGTGGTGTCTCATAAACAGATTTTAAAGCTCCTGGGGAGATTTTTATGGTTAGGTGATACATTATTAATGCCTCTATTTACCTCCAAACAGTGCTAATTTCATCAGCTAAAACTGTGACTAAAAATGCTCTTTTTTTCTATGAGACAACTAGATGAAGACCAGCCAAAAATAGATCTTTGATGACTAAAACTGACAAAAAAGTGTGTTTAGTTTTTGTCAAGATGACTAAAACTAGACTAAAATGTAATTTAGTTTTCATCAGACATTCAAAATCCATGATAAATCTGTCAAAATACAACACATTTGTATCTCTTTTACCTCTCAGCTGTAGAAAGCAGGGACCCCAGGCAAGGTGTACTGAACACACTCCCATGATTTGGTACCAGATTTAGACAAGAGAATAAATGCTTGGACTAAAAGTAAAGACTGAAATGTGACAACTTTTTATGGACTGAAACTAGACTAAAGCATATCTGAGTTTTCCTCAACTAAAACTATAAAGGGTATAAATGACAACATTTGACACTGTCTCCAAATGTAGATGAGCCTACTGGTGTATTATTTCTTAACGCTTAACCCTTGTCCCTTAATTGGCCGGATCAGACAAGACATTTTTAGTCTTTTTCGATTGCACGATTGGTATTTTGCTGCAAGATTGTTGCCATTGACTTGAATGATATTAGCCATGTTTTCAGCTAAAAATAAATCTTTGGAGACAAAAACTGACAAAAAGTAAGTTAAGTTTTCATCAACATGACTAAAACTAGACTAAAGTGTAATCTAGCTTTCGTCAGACATTCAAAATTCATGATATTCCTCCACTGTGGATAAATCTGTCAAAATACAATGCATCTGTATCTATTCTGCCTCTCAGCTGTAGAAAGCAGGGACCCCAGGCAAGGTGCCAAGAGCAGACTACCATGATTTGGTACGAGATGTTAGGAAAGAGAATAAATGTTTGGATTTAAGTTGAGACTAAAAAGTATGGATTTTTTTACAGACTTAAACTAGACTACAATGTTGTTGACTTTTTGTCATCTAAAACAGGTTTACCTCTGCCAGAGGGCCAAATCGAACAGATACCCAAAGTAATTAATTCCAGCTGTTTAGTTTTAAGTAAGCTTTAGGCACTGCTGCCATTGCACATAATGAATGTTATCGACTGTTGGAGTTGCGTTTTATATCTTACCACCTGTCTATCATGGTGAAATCCATTATAATTATGTATTACATGTGTGTACTTAGGTATTTGTGTATTTTTATGTTGTGTATAGCCTGTTTGGACTTCTTTCAAACAAATTTACCCCTCTGAAATCATTAAAAACTTTCCAATCCAATCCTATCCAAAAATCTTGTCCTGTTTTGATATGAAATGCTATTTCAGGTAACTTGCCAGGGCTTTATCTGTCCTTTAGTTTCCAGAGGCCCTCTCCAACCAAGTGTCATAGCAGTAAACACAGCTCAAGAACTGTACTAATGTCAGGAATTTTCAGGAATTGTTTCAATGCATTATAGACTTTTGTAGCAGAGACATACAGTGTCGTCAGGAATGGTCAAGATCAAGGCATTGTCCCATTTCGTAGAGCGCCTGCACTCAAAAATGGGGGGAAAGGGTACATTTTAAAACCTGGCTGAATGAGTAGACTGTTATTTAATTCAGGTTATGCTCTTTTCTATAGTTAAATTCTGTTGCTTTTAATTGTTGTTATCTGATGCAAGGCAATGGATCCAAACTTTTCTCTGTAATTGGTGAAAGCCGTATGTTTTTGCAAGTACCAGCTGATGCCAGTACAATATCCTTCAAAGTTTGGACATTAGGTAAAATGTAAATATGAATATTTTCCAAACACTGACAACCCCTATGTGCTTGGATAAACCACAAACACAGAGATAACACACAAAGTGTTCAAACCGCTAAATTCCATCACTTTTTGGAGAATCATGCACCCACTTTCAATTTGATGAAAGACACATATTTCAGAGGAGTTGTGATGTTAAAAACTCTGCAGCATCATGTCTTCTTTAACAACAGCCTGTGAGTCAGTCTTTCAGAACTGAAGAGACCAATTTATGTCATTTTTTAAATCAGTGGGAGAAGTTCAAGGTCTCCATTGCTGCATTTCTGGTCTGTGCAAAATGTTTTCAATTCATCACTGAGACTCCTTTGCTTTGGGGACATGCTGTTTAAAGGTGACGAATCCCACTGAGTGCATATAGATCTCCAAAAACAACTAAAATTCTCAGCTTCAACATTTAAAAGATTCAAATTTGTGGGAACAAAGGTGTAATAAAATCTGTGTATAAATTTGTGTTGTGGAAAGCACTGTAAGCCAGCAGCAGAGCAACCCAACACTCACATGCTTGCTCACACGTCAAAATGAAAGTGGAAAAAGGGGGCTGGCTTTAGTTATCACCTATTCATGATGCTTTCGACATTTTATCAATGTTTGTTGATCAAAAGAAGCTAAAAACAGCTTTTTTTCAGCCGTTAGTCTGTGCAGAGATAATCAGTCATTAAGAGGCAGTACTGTAGCATCACTGCATTAAGTAGTAGGGATGCACGTTATCTCTGGGCAAATCAGCTTTAAAAAGTTAATCACTGGTACTGACAGATTTGAAAATCTTTTCTGGTATTTACAATTGATATATTTGGTGTAAAAACGGCCTATATTAGCTGTAGATATCAGTCTAAATAAGCTGTAAATATCTGCTTAAATCAGCTGTTAAAATCATCTATATCAGCCTGAAACTATCAGTCTGTATCACCTGCAAATGTCAAAATGGTCTGTATATAAATCAGCCTATAGGGGCTGCAAATATCTGTCTACATCGGCTGGAAATATTAGACTATAATTTTCATTACACTGCCTTGTCTGTAAAGATTTGCCTTCATCTGTTGTAAATATCGATCTATATACTGTGTGAATATTGGCTGATAGCCAAGGTAAATATTGTATATCCCATAAACATATCAGTCTATAGCAGCAGTAAAGAACAGTCTATAAACAGCTGCAAACATTGGTCTATATCAACTGTTA